>NC_059130.1:99830798-101080798 GCF_020740605.2 Lemur catta | reverse complement strand
TCTCTGAGTCCTCCAGCTATGCTCCTGCAGCCCACGGGGACATTGCGGAGGCCTGGGCTGAGGTACATTGTCAACCCTGGTAGCATACTCAGGCCCTTTGATGCCCAACAGAAGGGAGCCTGGGCCCCACAATCTTAATGCTACCTTTTTTAAATGCGATGGCTAACACGAGTTTATTTCTCTCACAACAATCCAGCAGCCATTCTCGTGGGCCGAGTCTTCTGAATGGTGGTTTGGGACCAGGCTTCCATCTTGTGTCTCCACTGTGGCTGCTCTGTGTGATCCTCCAAGTCATCCTCTGCAGCTGGCCAGCAGATAGAGGAGGAGAGGGTCCCACAGAAGTTTACAGTGGTCAGGGCTGAAGATGGAACACATTTCTGCTGCCTGGATTGTGCAGAAGGCTGGAAATGTGGACTAGCTGTATCCTGGACAAGGACCCTGGTTTGGTGACCAGCTAATATCTGCGACACCCAACTTCAAAAGCCTCCCCTGAGCTGATTAGGAGATACCAGGTGCCTGGGTGCCTTCCCTGTCCACCCAAGCCCAGCGGCTTGCACGTGACTCCTCTTGTCGAGGGCATGGTATGACTGCACAGATTATCTGAGGAGTTAATAAAAGATCAGTTAGGTATTTAAAAATCACGGTAACTTCTAGAGTTGAGGTTCCAGGCTTTAGTAGTTTCTAAAGTTTCCCCAGTTGATTCTAATATGCGGCCAGAGAGAGAACCACCAATGTGGACACAGGGACGTGTTGCCTGATGAGAAGTGAGGGGGAACTACAGGAAAGGTGAGCCCAGGGTGCTGCAGTAAGTTCCCAGGCCCCAGTGCTGGCTAGAGGCTGGCCAAGGCCTGGCCTTCTTCCCATGAGAGGTAACTTTACATTGTTCCTTGAGACCAAAGGAGCCTATAATTGGTACCCTCTAATGTCAAACTTGAGCAAGTCAGAGCACCCCTCCAAGGAGGAGGAGGAGTTTTTACCTATTTTGGCAGCACTTGGACACAGGTGTAAAACCTGTCAAGGCCCTTTGTGGGGAGGCGCAAGAGGGACAGCCGCAGCCCTAGTCCTAGCAGTCTTGGCTATTAGGTAGCCACCACCACCAGCACCAACCACACACTGGGGCTGGGGAGGTGGAAGAGTTGTAACAGTGGCCAGGTTTGACCAGAGGATTTATAGGGGCCCTTAAATCAGTCAGTGCAAATTCCATGAAGGAGTCAAGGGCCTGCTCCATGCTCCCTTCCATGGGCTGGTGGCTCCTGACTGCACGCACCTTCTCTCGGCACTGTTTTTGGAGAGCCTGTCTCGGGTGCGTTGAGGACCTCCCGTCTCCTTCCATCCACCAGACGGGACAAAGGGACGCTGGAAGAACAGGGATCAGTCTCTTACCCGTACCTCCCTCAGCAGAAAGGCCAAAGCTGCAGCCGTTCAGCCCTGGGGGTTTTCTTGGCTGTTGCATCCTGGTGACTGTTTCCTCTGTGCACAAGGTACCCAGTGAGGTTCTTTATTGGCCTGCCTTCTGGCCATTCTAGAAAAGACTGGGAACACCTCTGCTGAGGGTGACGGAACGTTTAGCCAAGCAAAATTTGGTCAAGGCAGGGGTCCCCATGCTCCTGGAATCCGGTATTTCAGAAGGTTTGCTTTGGGGTGATGGGTGTGGACAGGAGCTGATGTGGTAGCCTGGCCCCACCTACGCAGCTCCAGGGACTTCTGCCTCTCGCTAAGACGAGAGCAGGGATGTAGCTGTCTTCTCAGTGCAAGACTCCAAGCCTGTAAAGCAGCGGCGGTGCCTGCTTTTTGTCATTTTTTTCGGTGGAAGAAATAGGGGATGAAAAATTATTTCCTTCATTTCTAAATCAGATAAAAATATGTATACATCCTTCAGTGGGTGTGGCTGAGATAAACCAGATGTGGAAATGAGCCCCAGAGGAAGCGGGAAGCCTCCCTGCAGAGCCAGTAAGTTCCCTCCTGAATCCTTAACGCTGCCCTGACGCACCTGTCTCGACATGTCCTCACCACCTCCCTGCCCATCCCCTGTGCAGTGTGGCCTGTGCCCAGCTCCACTGTTCCTGCTGTGTGCGGGCCGACTGCTTTTCATCTGGCCACTGTCCCCCAGTGTCCTCCACAGCCTGCCTGTTACAGCTGTGCTAGGGCAGCAGCACCGCCCTCCCCGCCCCCCCCACCCCCGCCGCCACTCCCAGCTGCACAGATCTGCGCCCCCAGCGTGGAACACAGTCCTGGGAAGTTCCAGCTCCCCCTTTTCTTCACCTTCACTCAGGATGGGACACCTGCTGCCTCCTGTTCAGGTAGCATTGAACATGTGCCTCCGGACAGAGGTTCTCAAAGTGGGGACCCTGCGCCAGCAGCACCAGCATCTCCTGGGAACTCGTTAGAAAGGCAAATTCTCCTACCTCCCCCCAGACCAGCAATGTGTTTTACCAAGGCCTCTCGTGCTAGGTTGAGAAGCAGTGCTTCAGAGCAAGTGCAGGCTGTCGCCACCGCGTGGACCCAGCCGCTTCATCTCGCTGGGCCTCAGCTTGTGCGTCTGCGAGAACAGAGCCACTGCTGCCCTCCTGCGTCTGGGTTTGTGCACAGGGCCTTGCGGGTAGCGTGAGCTCAGTGGTCCTGCTCTCCTTCCTGCCCTGGAAGTCCAAGGCTGTGACCAGCCCGCCTGGATATATGCCCAGCAGAGTGCTCCAGGGACAAGGCACAGTCCACATGTTCAGGCCGCGTTGGCCAATCCCTACTCATGTGGGAACCCAAAAGGGAAGGTGAGTGGCTAAAAATTCTCAAGGCCATAGCCTGGATTGACAACAGACATGAATCATTTTTATGTTAACAAAAGGTGTGGCAAGAAAGGACCTAGGCCCCTCCTCTCTTAAAGCCAAGGGCAGCAGTGACCAGTAGGGTCACAGAGTGGTGCGTCCCCTCCGCCAGTGGCAGACACAGTCTCGGCACCGTCAGTGACGCCAGGCCCGACACTCCCCTGCAGGGGCCATCACCTCACAGGGCTGCCCCGGGGGCTGCGGCACAGGTCAGAGAGGTGGCACAAGGCAGCAGCACAGGGAGCAAAGCGCACAATTAAATAGATGTTTAATCATCTCACAACAGACAGTAGTGCAGTAGTAGAAATCGGTAGTGTCTTTTTAAAAAGTAACTCCCCCAAAGCGCCCATTCCTCAACACCCAGGTGCCACGGCTGAGGAGCAGGGCCAGAGGGACCCAGGAAGTCTCCGTTCCAAGGATCTGAAAGTCTTTCTGAGTCCGGCTGCCTTGTGAGCAGCCAGGAGCCCTTCGAGGAGCTGCCACGCACACGCTCACTCTAACACACACACATGCAAGGGACGGAGAGGGGACCACAGCAGGGCGGTCGCACACATGCGCTCTCATGCCACAGCATTCCAGTCCATCTGTGGCTGTCTCCTCTGGGGACAGGAGTGGTGGCCTGAGCCCTAAAGCAGCAAGTGCTGGTCAGAGGAAGAGGCGGGGTGGGGGGCAGTCTGCACCCGGCAGCCGGAGAGGTCCCTTGCCATCTCTGAACCAGCTAATCCTGCCCTAATCTTGGGCCAGACAAGGGAGGGGGCTCCAGTGCTAAGGGGGTCCAGACATCATTTCTGCACTACCATCCCAGCATCGGTGGTGCAGGGAGGGGACGCTACTTCCTACTGGTCTAGCGAGGGGGTGCACTCTCCCCCGGAGAAGAGAACAAAGAACATGCCCACGGTCGGGCTCTGTGGAGCCGGGAGGCTGGTGGTGTTTGGTTCTGTGCCCAGATGTGTTTGTGGGGGGTGGTACAGCAGTCCCCACTCTGGGCACAGCAACGCTGCCAACAGGGGAGCTGGCTGCGTCTGTCCTGGGGCAGGGGAGGGGTTTGCAAAAACAGAGGCCCTGAGGTCAGGATACTTGGGGGCCCACCAGACAGGTGTAAAGAGGAAACCTCTTCATTCACAGCTTCATTCAGGGGTTCCTGGAGAATGTCTCTGATTCAAGTCTCAGCAGTCTGGCCGGGGGTGTTGGGGCGGAGTGACCAGCAGATGCTGGCAGAGCAGCTGTCCGCAGACTCGGGAGGTAGGAGGACCGGCTAGGCAGCGTGCTGGGCCCTGCCCTGAACAGACAGACCGGGTGGCTACAGGATCTCCTCCCGTGGGCTCCTGGCCTTGAGTGGGGTCTGCCCGTTGGGCACAGAGCCATTCTGACCATGCAGGAGTCTGCCCTTATCTCGGTCTGGCCACGTGAAGATGGCGTCGTCACTGTCCAGCTCTGACTCGGAGTGCATCAGGCTACTGCTCAGCGTTGGGCCTTTCTGTTTGGTGCCTGCGAGGAAAACGAGGAACCCCGGCGTCAGGACACAAGGCCTGCCAGGCCGGAGCCCCCACCCCAAGGCACAGGCTCGGGGGGGCAGGCAGGGAGGCGGCTTCCCTCGTCCCTCAGCCAGTCCTGGCTGGTGTGGTCCCCGAGCAGAGTCACAGGGAACAGCCTGGGGCACAGACCCAGGCTCTACTGCTGCCCTTTGTCCCCAGTAATCCGGGGGCTTTGGTTAGTGCCACCCACGGACATTCTCTTTTCTTTCTCTTTTAACTTTGGAATGTTTTATCATCTCCCTTTAAGAATGTTTCTCTTGTCCCTTTCCAGGTAGCGGGAGACGGGAGGCGCAGAACTCAGCTCTGCAGAATGCACTTTCACCCACATCCTGAGCAGGGCACTGGGCTCCTGACATGGCAGGAGGTGTCATCCAGTCCACGTAGATGTCCACCCTGGCTCAGTGCACCCTGGCCTCGCTGGGTGGCAGTGTGGCCATGGGCTTGAGAGGCCTCTGCTGCTGGAGGCCCGACTGGAGTGGGACTCTAAGAGACAGTCCCAAGCAATCGGCTCATCAGAGCACACACAACAAAGACCAAAGGAAGCATCTCAGGTCAGAAAAGATGCCTGTGATTCTGCAAGCCCCGGGAGTCACCTTCACTACTTATCCCTGCAGCTGCAGAGAGGCCACGGCCATAACGAGGTTGGTGCGAGTTTCAGGACAGATTTCGTCCAACAGCAAGATGGCCGCCCGCTGGCTGGTGCAGGGAACCCCGGAGAAAGCAACAGGCAGGCTGAGACGGCAGGACCCCAGGTAGATTGCCAACAGGGAGACCGCACCTTGCTCTGCACCCTGGAACTACCCCCAGGAGTTAACCTCCCTCCTTTCTTAAAAAGGCGACCAGTCAGATTAGGCAGCACCATAATCGCATCATCCAGCATCAGTCTCCCTTCCCCAGTCCTATCCAGGTCCCCGCGGAGCACTGAAAGAGCATCTGGAGAGGCTTCTCAGCCATTCTGCCCTGCCGGCCAGACCTGACTTAGGGCTGCGAGTGCTCTGAGCTCCAGGCTGAGGGTGTCCCGACCTGACTGCAGCTGCCACTTGGGGACCACAGGCTCCTGCACACCTTGCCCTTGCGTCCTTTTGTGTGCGTGCTCTGGTGCTCAGACAAGGAGCTTGCCCAGCCTTGTCTGTGTCAGGGGTATGTCTGGGACACGCTTGTGCACAGCCACCCCCCTACTGAGTCTCAGGGCAGCAGGGCCACCAAAGAACAAGGGCAGCTTGGGTTTCTCCAGTGTGCTGGGGAGAGCGGCCGTATGAGCTCCAGGCCCAGGGAAGAGCCAAGGTCCTGCACAGGCCCTGCCTTGCCCCTGCTGATGCAACACCCACCCCGCTCTCAGCCTCCTTTCTTTCCCAAAGGCCCTCCGGCTGCAGCTGCGAGGACAGCAGCCTGAGGGCGGCTCTGTTCCTGGCTCCATGGCCCAGAGCGTCCACCCAGAGCCCTGCCTGCTCTGAATGAAGAACTGAGTGGACTTTACCCACTAAAATATACAAGCTGGGAAACATGAAAGCCGAACATACACATCCCACGTGCCTCAGCAATTCCACTCCTGGGTGGACACCACGCAGAAGCCCACGCCTGTGTCCACCACAAGACATGGACGAGAATGTCCACAGCAGCACTCACGACAGCCAAAAATGGAAAGCAGGCCATTGCGCATCGACAGCATAAATGAAGAACAAAGCTATTCACACAATGGGAACCGTACAGCAATGAGAATGAACAACTAGCGCTCTGTAACCACACGGGTGAACCTCAGCAATGCTATGTCGCGTGCAAGGAGTGAATACAACGCTTCCACCGATGCCATGCACGCCAGGAAATGAGAAGTAACCGGGGCTGTGGGGTGGCTGGAAGGACCTCAGATTGGGGGTGATTACACGGCTATGTGCACAGGGAAACCCATCAAGCTGTACTTAAGATTTTCTGTACAGATTCGGTTAAACCACATAGAACTGCCATTTTTGTAGGTCAATTCTAAGACAGTGACACAAGTGCCAGACCAGATGTGGGAGAAAGATGACCACGACTTCAGGAGTTGAGGGAGGGATGAGAAAGAGCTTTCAGGGCAGAGATATGAACCAGCAGAACTTGTCCGGTAAAGAAGGAAATCAGCAAGGAGGAAGATTCCAGAAAAGCAATCTGACTTAAGCTCACAAAGGCTGTGTCTACCAGACCAAAAGTGCTGGAAGGAGAAGTCACAAGAATTTCAAGGGGCAGAAAGGCGGAGTCAGAGTAACACGATCAAAACCGGCTGCCGCAGCCGCGCATGATCTCGGGGTCCCGGAACGAGATGCTCTGCCCGCCCCGCTGCCCTGCTGCTGTTCCTCTTCTCTCCCTTCTGGACTGAGGGCCGGCCTGCGTCTGGTCACTATGGTCCCCCCTGCAGCCGCTGCCTCATACAAGCCTGTAAGTATGAACGGTGTTTAATAAATGCTTTGGATAAAAATAGTTCTACTTGCAGAGTGTTTTAGGAAGAGCTTTAAATAGAGTCCAGCTCTTATAAACAGACAACACCTGTCCTGTGGCATCCACGAGTGGGAACCTCACCAAGTGACCGCACCCAGTGAGGAAGGGGGGCCCCACTACCCGCCCTAACTTTCCCAGTGCTGTCACTGAGTCACCTGAGGGCTTGTGCAATAGGAAATTCTCCCAGTCCAGGCACCCCGCAGATGAGCCCGGAGCACATGGAGCCCGCAGGCAGCCCTGAGACAACGATGGAGGCTGTGGCTTTGCCGAAAACTGAAGAAGAGAAGATGGGAGAGTGAGGCTGGCTGAAGATGTTGGTTTTGAGCTTGTCCCTGCCCATAAAGGACAGACTGGTCCAGCGTAAGAGCCCCAGGTCCCCATCTCTGACTAGTGGGGCAGCTCGAAGTGCTGAACCCCGGGTGGTAAACCTGAGGGGACGAGCAGGCCAAGGGAAGCCAGAGGCCCGGCCCCTCTGCACGGTGCAAGGAGCACTGAGACGGAGCCCTGGCGTCAGCTATCCCGCATGGAGCTCAGGGCAAATGTGACCCTCGGTCTTCATCAGGAAAGGGGACAAAATGCTCTTCCAGCACAACCAGCTGTTAGTGCCAAATTGGGGAGTGGACTGGTGATGACGGCCCTTCATGGAGAGACTGAACAGGCCCGTCTGGTGACAGCAGGCCCCTACCTGCTCGCAAGGTTGGCTTCAGCTCCAGGCTTTCCTGATCTGTGGCATCCAGGATCTTGTATTTGCTTTTCCTCTTGGGTTTTCCTTTTTGCCTAGAAAACACAACCCCGACCCCTGCTCAGGAAAGAGGTTCTGTGTGAGGCTCAGGCTGAGAGTCGCACGTGCATGGGGGGCCCTGTCTTGGAGGCGGCCTGTGGGGGTGTCTCTCCTCACTTCTCAGCCAAGCAAGGCGGCGGCTGTGATTTGCTGCTCAAATGTCCTCGCCAATTCTGGGAAAAGGCGAGCAAGCTACGACCACCTTGGCATGGACTCACCACTCCACGGTGGCAATGGAGGACAGACTGGTTAAAAATGTAAGAAAACAAACCCTCTGCTTACGGGGAACGAGAGAGGGCAGCACTACACCAACAAAGTTGTTAATGGTGGCTGTCTTAGGCTGGTAGGAGTTTTTTAAAAATTCTTTTAATTTTCTAACTTTTATATGAGGTTATATTGCAAGTTGAATCCCAGCTCTGTCACTTACTAACTGTGTCTGTCCTCAGGTGATGTAATTTTCCTGAGCCTAAGTTTCCTTATCTGTAAAGATGGGAAACGGTTATAAAGGGTATTTAAAAGGATAGTATCTACACAATGTTATCATGATACATGGTAAACAGAAATACTTATTCTTAATAATGACAAACACATAATAAATGTAACAATTAAATATTAGAAGACTAGGTAGGAAGACTCAAATGAAAAAACCCAGAACACTTAAGCATCAGTAACCTGAGTCTACAATTGTATGAAAACACGTATCCACATGAAACCCAGCTAGAAAGGATGGCAGGATCAAGAACTCACGTGCTATGGTGGTGAGGCTGAGGTGTGGAGTCTTAAAGGACGCACACCTTAGAGATGTGATCCAGGTCCACAGTCTACACCCCAGGCCCTCCCACCCACCTCCTCACCTTCCCCACCCCCACCAAGCCACGTTTCCCAGGTTTCAGATCACTGCGGTGACAGCCACTGGACGGAAGGAGTGTTTGAGGTGAGAAAAGCCTCCCTGCATATGCCCTGGGTGGGCCAGACTCTAACAGTGACCGGGGACCCAGCAAGGTCCTTCCATGTGGACAGTGCTAAACATCTCTCTTGAGAAATGAATACATGACAAGAAATCCCAATGAATTTCAAAGGAGACTCCATCTTACCTCTTACAACAACAGATCACAGTCCAAGATAGGATTCCCAAGGCAACAACAATGACAAAGGTAGCAATGATAACATACAACACGCTCCACTCTGCCAAGAAAATCAAAATGGTGAGGGCCTTAGAGAGGCTGGAAGGGCAGTCTGGGCTCCCCCCAGCTTGGGCAGGTGCTGGCTTCAGTCTGGAGGAGGAATGCCCCCTGGGCTCCCCAGGAAGGTGAGGCTTTAAGTCTTTCAAAATGTCCCTGCTTTCCAGTCCTTGCTCCAGGCGAGCTCTGGGACCCTGCAGCAGTAGCACAGGCTGGAAAGAGCTCTGGGGTAGGGAAATGGGGGCTTCCATCAGGCTACAGCACGGAGGGACTCCAGGAAACAGGCCTTGCAGCTGGTCAGATTTAGGCTGCAACTGGCAACAGGTCTGATTTAAGCCTGGTTCTTCTTACACTGCTTCAGAGCTTTCCTCTAACCTTGAGCAAGTATGGAGGAAGGAAGTAAAATCCTCTGCAAACAGAAAATACACAAAGTTCTTCTGCTCGCCTGCTCATCTGCCTCAGAAACAACCAACACCCACCCACTCAACACAGAACCACATTCAGTGCCAAAGCAGCTGGCACCGTGCCAAGGAGAAAACTCACCACAGTTGCTGTCTCCGTCCCTCAGCTGCACCTTGATGAAATTCTCCATCCAAAAAGGGTCACAGATACAGCGTTTGGTGAAGGAGTCACAGTGGCCATGGTCAGAACAGTTCAACTGACATGCTGGAGGTGCCAGGAAAAGGCAAAAAGGCAACAAGAGTCAGAGCCAGGGGCGACAGCCAGCATCCAGAGCCTGTGAGGAAACTCTTGCACCCCTGCTTCACGCTCTGCGGTGAAACTTCCCGGAGACCCTACCCAAGAGTCCTCACAGCCAGGGCACGGTGCCCATAACTGTCATCATCACAGCTGGATAGAACGGGAGCAGCTGGGAAGGCTGCTAGAAAGGAAGTTCCAGTCTGTCTTCATTTGTTGTTTCTTTATATCTGCAATTCTTAATCTTTTATGTCCCACATACCCCCCTACTCAGAATATAATTGCAAAAATAGAAAAAATAATCCTCAAATTTATATGGAACCACAAAAAAACCAGAATAACCAAAGCCCTCCTGAGCCACCTGACTTCAAATTATACTACAGAGCTGTAGTGACCAGAACAGCATGGTACTGGCATAAAAAGAGACACACAGACCAATGGAACAGAATAAAGAACCCAGAAATAAATCCACACATCTATAATGAACTTATCTTTGACAGAGATGCCAAGAACATACAGGGGGAATGGACAGTCTCTTCAATAGTGCTGAGAAGACTGGATATCCATACACAGAAGAATGAAACTAGATCCTTATCTCTCGCTGTATACAAAAATCAAATCAAAATGGAGTAAAGACTTAATTCTAAGACCTGAATATATGAAACTACTAAAAGAAAGCACTGGAGAAACACTTCAGGACATTGGTCCGGGCAAGGACTTCTTGAGTAATACCCCAAAGCACAGGCAACCAAAGCAAAACTGGATAAATGGGAATCACATCAAGCTAAAAAACTTCTGTACAGCAAAGGAAACAATCAACAAAGTGAAGAGACAACCCACAGAATGGGAGATAATATTTCCAAACTACCCATGTGACAAGGGATTAATAAAGAGAATATGTAAGGAGCTCCAAAACTTAATAGGGAAAAAAAAATCAAATAATCCAATTAAAAATGGGCAAAGGATCTGAATAGACATTTCACAAAAGAAGACATACAGATGGCCAACAGCTATATGAAAAAATGCTCAATGTCATTAGTTATCAGAGAAATGCAAATCAAAACTACAATGAGATATCATCTCACCCCAGTTAAAATGGCTTTTATCAAAAAGACAGGCAATAATGAATGCTAATGAGGATGTGGAGAAAGAGGAGCCCCCATATACTGTTGGTGGGAATGTAAATTAGTGCTACCACAATGGAGAACAGTATGGAGCTTCCTCAAAAACCTAAAAAGTAGAACTACCATGTGACCCAGCAATCTCACTGCTGGGTATATATCAAAGGAGGGGAAATCAGTATATCAAAAAGATACCTGCTCTCCCATGTTTACTGCAGCACCATTCACAATAGCCAAGATTTGAAATCAACCTAGGTGTCCATCAATGGATGAATGGATAAAGAATTTGTGGTATGTATACACAATGGAATATTATATAGCCACAAAAAGAATGAAATCCCGCCACTTGCAGTAACATGAATGGAACTGGAGAACAATATGTTAAATGAAATAACCCAAACACAGGAAGACAATTTTCATGTGTTCTCACTCATATGTGGGAGGTAAATATTAAAAACAATTGATCTCATGTAGAAAGTAGAATGATGGTTGCCAGAGGCCAGGAAGGGTAGCAGGAGTGGGGGGATAAAGGGAGGAATGGTTAATGGGTTAAATAGAATGAACAATATTTGATAGCACAACAAAGTGACTATAATCAACAATAAGTGAGGGTATACTTTAAAATAACTAAAAGAGAGAATTGGAATATTCCTAACACAAAGAAATGTTAAACGCCTGAGGTGATGGCTACCCAATTACCCTGATTTGACTAATTCACATTGTATGCCTGTATCAAAACATTACATGTACCCTATAAAGATATACAACTATTATGTACCCATAATAATAAAAAATAAAAAATAAAAAATATTTTTAAAAAGAATATAATTATAAAAATAAAATACATATAGTATTACAAAGGAAAACAATTATATTCAACATGTTTTTGAAATATTTAAGAACACAAATTTTTGAAATAATAATGTGTCTTTATTAAAACATTAAAAGCTAGAAGTAGCTCTAACAACTATCAAAATTTTGAATTAGTGATGAGTAAAGATGGTATCTCATCATATAATGTGTTATGGAATTATTTGTGATTTCTGTTGCCTCAAATTCACAGGTTAATACCACTGTAGTTTGTTGCTACCTTCAGCATCGAGGGAAAGTGAAAACAAGAGGTTAGTGAAAACAAGGGCACAACTTTTGCCCACTCAAGCTCACAGCCCCCTGAACTCTGGCTCAGGGGCCCACGGGCCCCAGGTTAAGCACCCCTGTGATGAATCAGGACCCTTTCAGGATAATGATCGTGGAGGAAAATGATTATCTTCATGTTCCCAGAAAAAAGGAGATGCAGGCCAAGGGCAGTGGGGACTGACAGGCGCACAGCAGGTACTAGGCAGGCTCTTGCTCCCAACTTCCCAGAATTACTCACTGACAGTATTGATTTCCAGGGCTCCGAATATAAGAAAGTCTGCCTTCTGCTTCCGCAGCTCACTCTTGAGCACCGCTGCCACCTCATGGCCTTTGAAGATCTGGTGAGGAGGCTCGTTTTGAACAAAAAAGACCATCTTGGTGCTGCAGAGACATGCAAGGATGAGTGAGCTGAAGCTACCCGCAGCAGCAGCAGCTACCATTTACTAATCCTCTGCTTGTGCCAGACGCTGTGCTAAATGTCATATGCATTCTCTCACTGCAAGCCAGTGAGAAGGTGCTGTCAGTGTCACCTCTGTTTACAGAGGACAACACTGGGGCTCAGAGGGGTTAAGTAACTTGCCCAAGGTCACACAGTTGTTTATGGCAGAGCCAGATCCCAACGCTGTTATGTCTGATTCCAAAGCCTATTCTTTTACAAATGCCCTACACTGCCCCAGCTACCAGGAGGACCCATTCCAAACAGCTAACTGGAGGATGAGAAAACCGGGGATTTGGTGTAGATGTCCCGCTGTCAGCCTCCTTAGAGTTAAGACAATAGTGCTGCTGGGTTTGCATCTGGGTTGCTTGTGAGACAAACCACAATGCTTTGTAAATGTAAATTGTTGGACAGCATCAAAGATTACCCATAGGTCAAAACATAGCCAAAATGATTGTTACTAAGACAGCAAAAACAAAGACCCTACACAATGGTATGGCTGCTACGAAATTATATTACTCTGTGCCCACAATGTTTGCTTTCTGAGTTGTCAGTTTCTGTCCAAGACAGACCATGTTTGAATTCACATCTGGGTAACCCAAAATCTATCCTCTATGCCTTAGTCTTAATTTTTGATAGCTGCTTCTTGAGTTCCATGTTAGTCTCATAAACAGAACCTTCTCAATCAGCGGGTCACATTGGTTTATTGTGGGCCCAAGATATCAATCCCCTCAGTATGCAGCATGGCTGGGTCGGACCTGAATATCCTGTACCAGTTGCCTGAAGTACAAGTGGCCTTGTCTGTTTTTCCCAAGGTACCATATAAATAGCATCATTTTTTCTGTGTGGCATGACATGAAAGTTTGGAAGCACTGTTACTGACTCTGAAAGCTTGCTGCACAGGGAGACTAACAACAGGATATTTTTATAAAGTCTAGAATCAAAAAATAAACCCTTACCATAAAAGATTTGTGGTTCATTTCCCATTATTTTCTCCCAGTTACCTAATCCATGCTTATAGTTTCAACTTCTTTCTATATACCAATAACCCTCAAATCTCTTCTCCTCCCATCTCTCCCTGTGACCAATCTATATCTGCAAATGCTTATGGAAATACCCAGATCTTCCCCAGATGCCTCAAATCCAACGTCTCCAAATAAACTCATAGTAAGAACCATCCACTGAACACTAAGTGTTAGAGACTATGCAGACATTATCTTATTTAATCCTCAATAACAATCCTCTAAATAGGCACTGGTATTTTCACAGGTTCAAACCGGTTCAGAGAGGAGAAGGCATCTGCCCGCCGTGGCAGAGCTAACGCTGAGTGGGCAGGACTCACAAGCCGGGTCTGACTGGCACCAGGCTGTGCTCTTTCCCACTGTGATACACCATTTTCCTCCCATCACATGCTCCTCCTGAATTCCTCAACTAAGTCAATCCTGTCCAAGCCAGAAGCCTAGAGAAATCCAGATGTTTCTCTCTTCCTCATGCCCCATACGCAGTGACGGCACATCCGTCAACAATGCTCTTACCAGCACACTAACGTCTTTCTGCTGCTCCTACCCAGCCGATTCCCACTAACTTAGACCAACCTGAGCAGCCATGTGCCCTGTTCCTACTCCCAGGTTGCTCAGCATAGCTTTAAAAAACACTCCTAATCATGCTGTCTCTGACCCAGCGAACCCCAACTCCATGTTAAATTCACCTGGGAGCTTTTACATGTTAGGGGCCCAGGCACCACTCCAGCCAACTGAATCATGATCTCTGGGGCTGAGGCTTGGGCAGTGGTAAGTTCACAAAAGCTCCAGGTAATTCCATTGTGTGGCTAGAGCTGGGAACCTCTGCTCTGCCGTGTCTCTCTGACCTGGCCAGCCTCCCAGACCCGCCTCCATTTACCACCCCCACCCCCACCTCCTTTTCCCCTGCACGTTCCCCTCAGTCTACACAAATGCTCAAGTATTTCCTGTCTTTAAAAGATGTTCTTTTGATCCTGTCTCCCATATTATTTTTGGCACTGACTTCTTCAAAGAGGTATTATACTTACCATCTCTATGTATCTTCAAACCATGAAATGTGTCCTCTGCCTCCACATAAAATGCTGCCACTATATTCTGATGATCTGATCACAAACCCACAGGCGGGTTTTGTGTCTCCCCACACCTCCATCCTGGCAGCACCAAAATCCTTCGGCGGTCCCCACTGCCCGGTCACCCCTTAACTCTCAGCAGACCATTCCCAGCTGGCTGCCCTCCCACCTCTCTGACTGCTGTTTCTCAGCTTCCTTCGCTACCTTCTTTCTCTGCCTCCTTCTTAAATAACGGTGCTCTCCAGAGTTCTGTCCTCACCCCTCCTGATGCTCTCCCGATGTGACCTGCCCGTCCTCATGGCTTTGACTCCTGCCTATACGTGTGATCTCGGACTCTTCCACCCCAAGTTTCAGCCTTTGCTTGCATACCTGATGGAACATCTTCCCATGGAACCCCTAACAAACCCCAATTTCAGTCACTGAAACTGGTTCCTTCTGCCTAATCTCAGTTAATGGCCTGAACCACCCATCCAGGCATCCAAACCGAAACCCTCACGTTTAATGCCTCATTTATTCCTAAAGGGCCGCCAAGTCCTGTTGCTTTATCTCTGAAGTTCTTTTCATTTCTTCTCTTCTGCCATTACCTTTATGCAGGCTTTATCACCTTTTTATGGGACTACCCCAGAAGCTTCCTGCTTGGTCTCCCAGTATTCAATCTCCCCCTATTTTAGTCTAACCTCTGCACTAATGATCTCCCTTAAAAAAAAAAAAAAAATCTAACTATGGAATTTCCTTGCTTTAGAAGCAAAACAAAAACATCACACACAAAAAACAAACTTAGGTCCTTCTACCCAAACTATTAGAACTCAACTCCCCTGCTTGCATACAACTGTTCTCGGTACCCATGGCCAGCCTCGTCTGCTACCACACCCTAGGGCTCTGAAGCAAATGACTTCCAGGAGAGACCCTGAACTTTCATACCACAGGGCCACTGCTCACACTGCTCCCCTTTTCTGAATTTCCTCCTAGTCCTCCTACGCCTGGTAAATGCAAGTTTTCCTTCTTCCAGAAAATCTTTGGACCATGCCTACCTCAACTGTCCTGGAAGAAATAACTGCCCCCACTCGGTGTTGCCACAACGCCACACGTTACATCAAGCCCACCCTGTACTGATGTTCTGTTTGCTTGATCATCTCCCCTCCTGGGCTGTGGCCTTCAAACATAGTGGACCTCCTCTGACTTTGCACCCCGGAGCCCTGCTGCCTAGTGTGAGCATGTCACCTGCGCTAGAAGAGACAGAGGTCCATCGAAGAAATGGACACCATGCGTGGTTCCTGGTCAGAGAGCCCACCCTTCTCTGTCTAGCCACACTACTTGTTGGCTTAATCAAGAAGCCCAGGGGAACCCTGGTCTTTCCTTTTCTCCCCCCATTCATTGCCCGGCTACCTCTGCTCCGTGTACGGCTGAATCTTTTGCACAATGATGTCGGAATCCAGCACCCCCAGGAGGACCCCAATCTGGCGGATGAACATCCCCTTCAGCCTCTCAGTTAGCTGACTGACGTTGACATCCAAGATGATCTCCACCAGGTTGTTTTTCCTGGGATCTGGAAAGCATGTGGATCAGTCATGGCTTTAGAAGTAGGAGAGTTAACATAGACCTGCCACTGTGCGTTTGCTTTGGCACAGGAGAGAAAGTACTGAGAGCATTCAGATGTCCCTTAGGTGGAAAGGGACACTAGTGAATTCCTGCTAAGGCAATCTGGGGCTGGCCTGGAAAGCTTCTAAAGCACTGCTGGTCTCTGTACCAACCTGAGAATTCCCACACATGTGCTGGGGATGAGGCTATGAGGCAATGGCTGTGGGGGGAAGTATTGAAGAGAGAGTGGGGGAGAGAGAAACACTTAAGCATTTGTTCTAAAAGCCTCTGCAACTGCATTGCTCAGCAATCCAGGCCAAGCGGGTATCAGGCAATTTCTCCTGACTCACAGCTGATTTCCAGTGACTTGCTGTACTTTGTCTGCAACAATGGGAGGAAAAACATCCATCTCAACAATCTTCTCAGTAATGGGAATGCTCTGTCCCTATAGGTTTAAATACAGAAAACAGAAAGAAAATCCAGGCAGCCAAGAAACAAGGCCGCCCTGAGAGATGCACCACAGCTGCACTGTCTTTAAACCTGAGACCATCGTGCTTTCCTTTAGAATATGTCCTAAAGACTGTTCTACATTTGGAATTTCAAACTGGTTGTTCAGAGACCTTATTTACATACTTGAATGCACCATTTGCCTGTTCTGATGCATAATACGTAATTAATAGACTATCTGCGATCTGACTTCAAACGCAGAGAAGACTTCATAGCGTCTCAGTTGTTGTCCTTCCCAGAGCCAGGCAAGGATCAGAAGACCGCCCGAGCCCCCCTCCCATCCAAGGCATCCACACATGAGCTTGGCCTAGATAATAGAGTAGGTGTGAAGTTAATACCTTCTCATCAGAAGCTCAGCAATTTATAAAGCTCTACCCCACCTCCACACTCAGTTCCTCCCTACCACCAAATGAGCCTCAAAGCAAAACAAAAACATGGTTCTATTTAAGAAGGAAATTTTATTTCTGCAACTGAAAAATGTAAAGGACATTAGTTACTTTACCTTCCCTGGGTTGTCAGATAAAGCCTGAGGCTCAACTTATAAAAATAAATTGTTTTCTGCATCTGGGTGCTGATGAGACATCATGACTCAAGCTATTCTTGTGCTCAGATTCCCAAAGCACCCTGAGCCCTCTCATCAGTCACACATAAAGGAGAAAGTGCTGGACTAGGGGCACAAAGGCCTGGCTCTGACACAACTGCTGTGTGACGCTGAGCAAGCCCTGCCCTCTCTGAGTTGGTTTCTCCATCTGAGATGAGTAGGGGAGGTCTATATTCCTGCGTAGGTAGAGGGGTATTGTTGAAACAGTCTCTAAAGATTTTTCAGCTTGGGGTTTCTAGATTTTTTTTTTTAAAAGCTGGACATCCCATCTGGCTGCGTCCATACTGGGGGGAAGGGGTCTCAGGACAGACACCTTGATTGGCTGGCCCAGCAATTCCACTCAGGTCTCATCACTAGGTGAACTCACCAGGTTTCACCTCCACAGTAGTCCGGTCTGTGTCACTCTCACCCTTTGCATCGGTCACTTTCAGGTGAAATGTGTAGGTTCCCTCAACCAGGTTGGAAAGAAAGAGGATAGGGTGATGGTCAGAGTGGTTTAATACCTCCTGTAGGATTGAACGACGTGGTTAGGTTGCAGAACAAGACACCACTCCTTTCTTGGAGTCAGTTGCTGCTTCTGCTATAACTAAGTCTCTGTGGGCTGGGCCGTTTCAACCTTGGGCAATTTCTCATCTGTAACAGCATTAGAGCCCACAGCTGCTAGGATCAGGGGAGAGAACCTTCCTGGATTTCAGAGAACAATCCGGGTATGATACACAGGGCCACCTGGTCAACACTTGGTTAAAACAGATACTGGAATGCACGGCTCTTCCTCCTCCCCCCACCTTGCCGCTGGGCCCCGTGCAGCTCTCCAGCTCCTGCCACACTTACGCCTGCTGCTGGGCTCCCCTCGTCCCGAGTCCAGAGGTAGCTGACTATTCCCTTATCATCGGAGGACTTGGAACCATCCAGCTCTGCTGTGTTTGTGGGCAAGGTGATCACCACGTTCCCAGTTATCTTGGCTGTAGGTGGTTTGTTCATTTCTAACAAAAGAGAAATCACTGAAATAATGTGCCATTCTGGAAAAGAAGAAATGCTTCCTCATGATGCTTATGGGGAAATTATACATCAAGAGCATCTTACGTGGAGAACTGTTCTAAGTGCCTGTCCACGCCAGCAACCAATGGTACAGATTTAAAGCTACTGGTTCTGCAGTCCCGAGGCTCCTGTCCCACCCAGAGAAGTGCTCTCCCGACACCATACAACAGAGGGGGCTGGCATACTTTTCTCATAGCAGCCTTCCCAAAAGGAACCCATTTTTGTATTTTGCAGGTATGTGGAAACAAACACCCAAAGTGGCATAAAGCCTTGGAGTTCACGTTTCATCCAGCTGATATCACAAATGCTCATTTGAAACATCCTAAAATGTTATTCTCTGAATATATTAATTTTTTTATTCTTTCGTTGGTACTCTACAAGAGAAAAAGGAGAGAGACCTCTCTTATCCTGAGCCCCACTTAGAGCTTTGTTTACCCAGATTGTATATTCAGTATTTACTCAGCTCAGTCTACTGTCTCTGGAGGTCACCTACATATCTGATGGTTTTTCCTACTATCAGCTTATGGCCTTCTCCCAAGGCGCCCCCTGGTCACCATGGCCACAGACCAGAGCAAGACCTATCACCTCTCTTGCCTCCAAGCTGGCCTCAGCTTGCAGGCTCGTGTCATAGGACAAGCACGGGCAGCTGCAGTGCAGCAGTCGTTCTAAGGTCTGACAGCAGGTGTCACTGTAGCCAACAGGAGAGTCACAGAAACCCCAGGTCTTGGCAGCACAGGGGCAAAATAAAAATGGAAAGAAAAGAATTCTAATTCCTTCCCTGTTCAATTGTGAAAGGAAGGCAGGCAAGGAGGCAAGGAGGGAGGGAGAAAGCAGGGGAAGAAATGGAAGAAGGATGGGGGAGGAGGAGGGGGGATAAGAGAGGAGAAGGAGGGAGGGAAATTAAAATTCACCTTACAGTCAATCTCAATTAAGGGTTGTTTTAGAAAAGAAAATAACAGCTACCCTCACCCCGACCTTCTTCTCTACCTCTTCTTGTCTCTAACTAATTTCTGCAATCAAACAAGACATGACGAATTCCTCAGCTATCTGACCCAAAGTGGATGCTGCACAAACCCGAGGCAGAGAGGTACCTTCTTTGACGATGACATTCACAGAGCTCTGGCTTTGCAGGTTCCTCTCATCTTTGACAGTCAAGGTGAACACATAGGTCCCCACTTGAAGCCCGGTCACGGTGGCAACACTGCTGTTAGCATTCTCGAGCTGCACCCCGTCAGGTCCCCTGGACAAAGAAAGAATGCAGAGGGTGGAGTTGTACCTGTCTGCAGCTCCCCCGTCCTTGACTCAGCAGGAGGAGACAATTATTGCCTTAGCTAAGACATGAACTATTGTTTCCCAGACCTTGACAGGAAATGTTTAAAAATATTCCTTTTGGACAAAGTATTATTTGGCCCCAAAATACAGGCTACCTGCTGGTCAGAAAATTCCATTCACTGGCTTTCAAACACATCCAGCCTTACTCTTTATATGAGCTTCTAGAACACTTGAACTTTTTACCGTTCCAGTTTGTAAAAGGAAGAAAGTTCTCCGAGCAGGTCTCTGATCAAAAGAGTGATTTAAGAGTGATATTTCTGAAAAGCATTTCTGGCCCAGTAGTTGGTTCAGCCCTTGCCAGCAAAGAAGCAAAATGCATTCTTAATCACACGCCCAAATCCCTCCTGATGAAAAGTCAAGGAAAGGAAATGGGCCAAGGCTGCAGAGGAACTCTGAGTACAAAATCATCATCTCCTTAAGCGGCTCTATAAGCAAAGCTCCCTCCGGCTCCTGGACAGGGGCCACAGAGGACCCAGGACACCCCGTGTCCTTCCTTCTCCCTTTGAGGCCTCAGAGAGCAGTCTGGGGCAGCAGGGTGAGCCCTGCACCGACACCCAGCACGAGACTGGACATGACCAGAGAGCCCTTCTGCTCAAGGATCACAACGCCTCCGAGCTTTCCTTAAAACTACAAGACAACCACGGAAATCTGCAGACATCCAGAATTTGCTTTGTTTTGCTTTTCAAACTGATATCCTCTGACTCTAGCAGCTCCTCCTGAAACAGATTCTCTTCCAAGAAGCTACGCCAAGCATTATCTCTGCTGTAAACACTAATAAAATTCAGCTGAAAGCTTTATCAGCCGTATCTTCAATAAACAATTGCAATTAAAACACCCTGGGCTGAGGAACATTATGTTCTCCAAAAGACAGAAACAAGAGCTGAGGGAAATATTAATAATTCCTAGAACCCAACTCAGCAATCATTAAGTCAAGGAGTTTCTATAGTCAAATCAAAGCCCTTTCCACCCATCTCTAATGCCTTAGTCAAAAAATAAAAACAAAACAAAAAACAAAAAACCCAGTCTGTCCTATGGTTGCTACCTTTGGAAATTGAGAATGCTTTTAACTCTTCCTTGGAATTCTTTTGCTTCCTATGGGATCCTGCATATAATCTGAATTCCATTTGTTATGGCTTAAAGGAGCTGAAAGAAACTGTGAGAACCAGGAATGGTTCAGTTAGGTAATTTCAGTTTAATTAGTATTATTTTGTTACTGCCTTTGGCCTCGAACTTAATTGGTAAATGGTGTCTTCAAGGAAACAATAACAGAGTAATGCTTTCATTTTATAGATGTATTTTCAATTCCTCTTAATAGCTGCTCTGCCCCATCCCCCCTGCCAGCCTTCCCCAGTTAATTTTGAGCAACAGTATTTTTCTGCTCCATTACCCCTTCCATCCTGCCTCTCAAGTGTAATTAAACTATGCATTTCAGCAGATGGATTTGTACCTGCAAAAGCACCAGGAGCACAAAGTACTACCTGAAGATTGACTGATGGCAAGCATTCTTTTTTCCTTACAAAAATTACTTATAATATCATTTTCTTAGAGTTGAAGTTTAGAATTGCAAGCATTTTTTCCTCAGCCACCCGCAAGGATAAGCCAATAAGAGCAAGTCAACTCTTAAAAGCAAATAAAACCTTGTTCTTCCAGGGGCTTTGCATAAGTAAAGATTCTGTGTCAACACTCACTGCGTTTTTTCCCAGAGATAAGAGATAATTTTCTGATCATCTGAGCTTTTGCTGCCATCCAGGGTTGTGCTGTCCACAGGAAGGGTCAGCTCTTTGTCCGGGCCTGCATCTGCTTGAGGTGGCTTGTTGTTTTCTAGAAGACAGAGATTTGGAGGTCAAAAGCAGCCAGTCCAGGTGGGAAAAGGAGAGGAACCAATTGGGACATACGTTCTGGAAGCCATGAGAACTCTGCCCTTCAGCCCACAGAACTGTCAGATACTGCGGGGGATCTGGTTACCATTGGGGAGCTCTCAGTGAAGAATATGAAGAGACTGAAACATACCAAACAATTCTGAAAGAAACATAGTAGAACGTAGTGAAGCTATGATGCCATATTAAATTTGAAATCTAATGCTACAATAGTTCAAATGAAAGGGTTTGAGTGATAAGATAGGGCTTTCCTGAGGAAGTGAGTTTTAAGCAAGTCATTAAAGGGCATGGTAGGATTTGGGATGGTATAGACTCTATCTCCTAGGTCACCTCAAAGGCACAATAACTAGCCAAGGGGAAGGTGCAAGCTCAGGCTGGGAAGTTCCCTTTAGCTATGAAGAGAGCACAATGGGAAGGGACGACGGCAGTCACCTGAGGCTCTGTGGATTGGTTCTACCCTTGTAAGGTCAGAACCCAACCTTCTTCTCTGCCAGCCAACAAAAGAGCCTGAACCACAAGACTGGAGCTTACCGGGCTGCACAATAACAGTCACTTGAGCGGTGGCCTGCTGTCCTATTGTGTCAGTCACTGTGAGTTCATAAGTGTAGTCTCCTTCTTGCATTGCAGAGAGCTGCAGGGTTGGTGTTCTAACACCCTATATATAAATACAAAAGTGGAAAAGTGGACTCCCGGAATCACAACATCACACAATAATTTGAACACTGGCAGACACAGTTTAACCAGTTTTCTAAATGTAAGTTGGCACTGGACTATTACCTCCCAGTTCGGCATAATTAGTGAATGTTGAATCAGACATCGTGAGACATCTTGCTATAAGTTTCCCCCTTCACAGGAACAACCCTCCCTGACACAGCAACAGTTTCAGATAAAGCCAGAGCTCTCACAGGAGAGGGGAGCATGAGAAAATGTATAGAGATTACCGAGGTCAGTCTCCATGACTCAAACCAGAAAGAACACCATGAACATATAATAAAATGACCCAGTTTTAAAAACACTGTTTAAAAAGGTCCTGTTCCTACTGAGGCTACACAGTGATCCTAAGAAAGCCGTCTCCATGAAACATGGCAACAACTCAAGATGCTTTATAACACCACGCTGTCCCCTTACAGGTTTGCACGTATTCTGGGACAACAGAAAAACTGAACATAATACTTAATTAAAGCAAGGTAAAATGTGGGCTTTAAGTCATGCCTGAAATCTAGAAACATAGAATCTTGAGTATCAGAAGGAACATTATAAATAATTTAGGGCAAACTTCCAATGCAGGAGCTTCCTGTAGAACAGTGGGCAAAAACTGGCAGCCTGTGAGCTGAATTCAGCTTGCAGACATTTTGTTTGGCCTGTAGTATCTTAAAAGTTAGAAATTTTCACATAAAGGTCTCGATTTCTGTCTTCTCTTAAAAATCTAGATTATCAAGCAATATTGGAACCACACTTCCACGTAGCAACAACAAACTGGACCTGAAGAATAGTAGCTTACCCCTTTGGTCTCGGTTTAAGCTCTCTGGTCTAGCACAGCTCCCATCCAGTTTTCTTCATTTATGTCACCTGCCTGGTGACAGATCTAGTCTCTTCTTAGATATCTCCAGAGAGAAGAGACTCACCAACTAGTCAGACAACCTACTTGTAACAGAGCTCACTGAGATTTGCACCCTTGTAGCTTCTAAATAGTTTGACTCTCTGGAGTCATCCAGAACAACTAACACTTCTCATCCAGCCTTTTCCTTTAATTGTAAACACTAAAGATTTTTGCTAACATGTTAATCAAAGGCCCCTGAAACTTTCTAGATTTGTTTTTGGGTTTTTTTAAAGTCTCAATGTTCTATGTACAAATCTGACTTTGGTAATGAAAATGGAGTAGAAGCAAGCCTTGATGGGTGACCCAGTCCAGCAGCTCTACTTCCCCTGGGCTAGAAAAGACAGGAACTATTCCCTCCTACCTGCATCTCCACCACCTTCCCTTTGCTGATTGGGCTCAGCGACCACTCATAGCTGGTGATGGCGTGATCATCAGTGCTCTGGTTTCCAAAGAGGGTGATGGAGTTTTGGGGCAGGGTGATCACTTGGTTGGGGCCTGCGTTGGCAACAGGGGGGTAATCCACAGCTTTGTTCACGGTCAGGCTTGCGGTAGTAGAGTTGGTAGCTCCATCAGAGTCTACTACAGTCAAGCTATCAGGGCAGAGAGAAGAGTTCTATCAGGGATGGGTTTAAGGAAAGAAGAGTAAACACTAGAGGACTGAAGATCAATGCTAAGAAAAACAAAGGTTACCTGTTCTTACACAGTCTCACTGCAAAGGCAGAGAAGTCCTACTAGAAGCTAACACTGAATGAGGGTTCATGTGCCAGGCACTGTTCCAAGTGCTTTATGTCTCATTAAATCCTCACAACAGGTTTATAGTATCATCTCAACTGTACTCCTTACACATTGAGGAGATCAAGACAAAGGGAGGTAAAGCAACTTGCCCAAGGTCATACAACTTGACTGTAGTGTCGTCAGGTTCTGAATCCAGGCATTATGTCTCTAGTATCCTTTTGCTCTGCTGCCTGCATGCGTCTGTGTGCCGAGACCTTTACAAGCGCTGTCTGATAGGGCCCTCAGAACCACCATATGAAGCAGGAATCATCGATTCCACTTTATAGGAGCTTTAGAGAGGCTAAGTAACATGCCCAGGGATACACAGTGAGCCAAGATGCAAGCCCAGAGTGCTCCGATTCCAAAGCTCGGAAACCAAGTCTTAAGTAATTCCTGGTCCCTGTTCCCGTGGAGTGTGAAGACACTACACTAAATGCAGCGAGCTCTGCCTGCGGCAGGCTGTCCTCACATCGTCCTATTTCAGCTGTATACATGTCACAGAATGGACATCCTGGGCAGACAGCCTCTGGGACGAACCAGGAGGGCTGGCTCCAGTAAGGCAGGAGCTTGAGATGAAAATGAATTCTCCTACGCAACAGTCCTACAGTTTGTGCCAGTGAGACATAGGATTTGCAAGAGAAAAAAAAATATTCATTTATGAGAGCAAGCTTTTACCTAAATGATGCCTTCCAGCTGAACAGCCTAAAGCTTCTCATGCCACCTCACAATGTGAGTATAAGCAAGCTAGGAGGTTTGGGATCCTTCCATTTTGCTGACAGGAAGAGGAAAAGCACAGAAAAGACATGCGGTTTGTTTAAATCTCACCACCAGCCACAGTCAGAGCCAGACATCTGCGGGGTTTTATCTCACCATCTCACCTTTTACCTATGATCTGAAGGAGATGTTTGGTATTATAGCCTTTAGAAAAAAGGCACAAAAACTTCAGACACACATGCATGAACAAATCAGCAAATGTCTGAAAAAGAAAAATTCACAGACGTTTTGTCTCTTTTCCTAGTTTCCTGCTGTTTTTACAGGTGTGTGTGTGTGTGTGTGTGTGTGTGTGTGTGTGTGTGTGTGTCAGTTTTTTTTTTAACATATCCCACTTATCTCCAACGTCAGAACAAAAGCAAGTTAGAGACAGGTGGCAAAATGGCAGCTGCCCGTTTACTCTGACTTTCACACCTCAAACAGTCCCCGGCTGGCCTGTAGGGATCGTGGAACCAAACAGCAGCTGATGACAGGGCTGGGGAAGAGGCCACTGCCATTTAAAAGCGGGAGAGAGGAAAAGGTGAGTGAACCCCCACCAAATTAGGCCTTAATGCTAATCAAATCCAAACTCATCATTTCATTGACTAAAAAAAAATTGAGGACTAGGAAAAAAGAATCGCTCTCAATACCCTATCCACCAAAAAACTGTAGGCCAACATTGTGGTTAAAAGCTCAGACTCTGTAGTCAGACTGTTTGTGTGACCTTGGTTGGGAAAGTTACTTAATAATCTCTTTGTGCCAAAATTTCCTAATGTGTAAAATGAAATAACCATAATACCTATTACAAGAATTAAATGAGATACTGCAAGCAAAGAGCTCAGAATAGTACTTACACACAGTAAATGTTCAAGAAATATTAGCTGTTCCCATTTCTAAAAAGCATCAACCTGGCCCAGGCTAAATTCTATAAATGGAAAAATTCCTATATTAGAAATCTAAGGTAAAAAACAACTCAGATTTCCATTTTAAGTCAGTGAAAAGACTTCAATATTGTATTGGCAGCTACTTTTCATTCACCTGAAGTCTTGAACCAATGGGAGTCCTGCTGAATCAGAGCCCGCATATTGATTTATACGTAGGTGTTGTGCTAGGACACTCATTTCAGTGTCCCTGGCAGCATCTAATGTGTGATTAATCTCAGATCCATGGGAAGACAAACACACATGAATAAGCCGTCACACTTGGGTAGGTGCCACACAGAGGCAACGAGTGAAACAGGGAAGGGGCAGAGTCATATTCTCTCCCCCTGGAGGGCTCTTGGAGAGCCTCGTGGAAATTGAGCAGGTCCTTAAGGATGGGCAAAATTCAACAGACTGAGAAGGGTAGTCAAGGAAGCTGAAACAAAATATATACAGATCAAGTGAAGGTCTAAAACAGAATGAGCCCTGGCATGGGGGTTAGAAAATCTGCTTTTAGGTTCCAGCTGTGAGACTCAGAGAAACCTCATTTTTCTCAGCTGTAAAATGAAGATGGAATCATCTACATGTAATGTTTGTATGATACTCATGTGCAAGTGCTTTGTAACATACAAGGAATTATGCAAACACAAGGATTACTCTAGAGTCAGCTTCAAAGCCTTATTCATCACATCTAGAATGTCAACACCACTTCCCAAAAGTACTTTTCTTTCTTCAAAAAGCTCCGATAGAGAAAGATCCTAGAAACCATATTCAAACAAACCACTAGCCAAAGGTAAAGATTTTGAGGTATCATAACTTGAGAAAATATTTTCCAAAGGCAAGAGACAAAATGGGGTAAGTTCCTTACAGATTTTCCCTGAGAAAAGGCAAAGGAGGATGGGCCTTTTCACTTAATGACAGAAATCCTAAAAAATTTTTAGAGCTCTGCCAGATATGGCTTCGAGAAGGATTAACTGTGGCAGATCCCAATGTCCTTTTGAGGACATTTGCCCTCAAAAGTTACCATTGCTGTGATCACAATCACCACAGCGGACCAGTGGAACCAAAGGCTATGTTACCAACCACCTCCACAGCGAATTTGATATTTGTTAGCGTTACTCCTATACGAACATAAAACTCATGAGAGAAAAAAAAAATGGCCTATGGTAAACCTGAAGCTGAATCCTAATTTACCTGAAAGTGTAGTTCCCAGGGACGAGCTTGCTCAGTTTTAATATGGCTGTATCTTCAGAAATCTTCTCTTCTCTCAGAGGCCCCTTAAGTTCCTCCCAATGGTACTGGACGATTTTATCATCATCGGTGCTTTCTTGACCATAAAGAAACATCAGTTACCACATGAGAACACGGGGTCTCAGCACTTATCCAGTTTACACAAAGCAGGGCAACTACCCAGAGCTTGGAAGCTAGGAAAACTTCATGAAATTACAGACTATCTCTCCAGAGTGTTTCTTCCCTAGGAATATTGGGTTGTTCTGCCTCTCTAGGAATATTCCACTGCATAGTTTTCCAAGGACTCCAACACAGGCAACCTCTAGTTAAAATGCTACTGTATGAAAAAAGGAAAATCAATAATTCTTAAACACATGAAAAAATACTCAACCTCACTTAAAAGAAATACAAATGAAAATTACACTTGAGATTAGCATTTTTTTAACCTATCAGATTGGTAAAGACCAAAATTTTATAACATATTATGTGGGTGAAAGTATAAAGAGGCCTTCTCATTAGTCATGACAGAAGCATAAATTGATACAGCCTCCATAATGAGTAATTTGGCAATATTTATCTTTGCCCCTGCAATTCTTTTAGGAATTTATCATACAGACATATTTGCACATGTGTTAAACATCATATTGACAAGACTATTCATGGTCACATTGTTTGTAATAGCAAAAGAAGAGAAGTACCCTCAGTGGTCATCAATAGAGATTGAAAACAAGTATGAATTCATATAATAAAATCATACATTCATATAATGGAATGCTATGTAATCATTAAAAAAGAATGAATAAGCATTTTATATATTGATTCAGAAAAATTCTCCAACGTAAAGAAAAAAGCATTGTACCTAACAGTGCATATAATACGTTTTCATTGTGTAAACAAGGGATAAAGACTATATATGTATTTTCTTTTATATATATAGAATATCTCTGGGAAGGCACATAAAATAATAATATCATTGGTTGTCTGGAGGAAAATTGGATAGCTGGGAGACGGGGATGGTATAATTCCTTTCACTGTATACCTTTACATGTTGTTTAACTTTGACATATACAAAACTATGAAATAAAGCAGTACTATGTGAAGGCTTTCAACCACTCACTATCACAAGTGCTTCCTCCTGTTCTCCCTCTTCCCCCTTGGCCTGCTATTCTCCTAGCCTCCTCTTTTTGCCAGAATCATCAACATGAAGTGCTTAACCTTGCTATCGAGTCCTCTGCTAAAGCAGTGGCTATCTCTGCCCAAAACCACTGTTGGTACCAAGACAGGGTAACAGGGCCTTAAGGGGTCTCAAAAGGAACCAAGCAAATACTGGAGAGAGGTCAGGCTGGAAACCTCCTGCAAACACACAGCAGGATTGAGGGCAAAGACCCAGAAATCCTCTCACGTCACTCATTAGGTGACACTACCCGGAGGAATGAGATGGTACAGAGCTCAGGCAAGGGTGTGGAGTGCAAGCTGTGGGTCTCTCAAGGAGAAGGCTGGTAAGAATCTCGTTAGGCAGTAATGGCTGGGTACGAGCTCCTCAGTCAGGCCTCTCGGTTACTTATCTTGCTATGACAGGAAGGCACTTTATTTCCATAACCAAAAAAGGCAACTTCATCTAAGCAAATTTGAACACCAATGAGTTTCAACTAATATAATGCTAAATACATGCATAATCCCACTTCTTACCATCTCAGACCTCACGCAAGCTACATGGGGATTTTAAGTGGGGCCTGTCTGGTTTGTTGCTTCCCAATCAGCTGCTACAGATGGCTGGTCCCCCCATAACATGGTCAAGACTCTAAACAGAATGCAGACCTAGCTGGCCTCAAATCTTCTATTAGAATTTTCTACCAGAGTCCACAGTGAATGCTCTTCTAAAACATCATGCTTAGACAAGTACTTACGGCTGCCATCAATGACTGTAGAAGTAGTTGGCAGAGAGATCTCCTGGAACTGAGGTGACACAATAGCAACAGGAGGCCGATTCTTACGGGGCTCTGCCAAGAAAGTGACGCAGAAGAAATTGGACAGGGGCTTTATAAATTATAGGAGGAGCAGACCATATATGAGAGGAATATAAATCAGTTTTCATTACATAACCAATGGCTGAAGCATCACCCCCTGGGCAAGTCACAAGACCAGGTTGCCAGTCTGATGTAAGACATCTGGGAGTGAACAAACTTCTTCCAAACCTGCCCACTAATAAGACCATGTCCTGAGTATTCTTTCAATGCTCGTGCGCTATCTCGTTGGTAGAAAGAACTATAGCAGCAAGTGACCACTTTCAGGCAAGCCTAACTAAAGGTGGACAACAAACAAGCTTTGTGCAATAAGGGTCTTGGCAAGCAAACCTTCCCTTGGCACACACGGTGCTGAAAGGATGATGGGTGATTTTTCAACCACCACTGGGCTCACGGTGTGGGAGGTAACTATGGCTGAGTAACAGGAAGGTCCCAAACCACTCTTTTACCCTAATGACTGTGAACTACAAACACAGTGGCCTTTTCTTTGAAAAATGATCAAATGGTCTTGATGCTAATCACATTTTTAAGAAGGTGAAAGGATTATCTTGGCTACAAAGTTCAAGGAATAAAAAGAAAATCTATTACTATTAAAGACAGAAAACAGTATTAAGAATTTGTGCCAAATCAGGCATGGTGGCTTCACTTATAATCCCAGCACT
Source organism: Lemur catta (assembly GCF_020740605.2). Classification (NCBI taxonomy): domain Eukaryota; kingdom Metazoa; phylum Chordata; class Mammalia; order Primates; family Lemuridae; genus Lemur; species Lemur catta. Next base: position 101,051,641 of record NC_059130.1, on the reverse strand, counting down.
TTGGGAGGCTCAGGCAGAATGATTTCTTGAGGTTAGGGGTTTGAGACCAGCCTGGGCAACATAGCAAGATCCTATCTCTACCAAATATTTTTTTTAAAAATTAGCTGGGCATAGGGTGTGCACCTGTAGTCCTGGCCACTCAGGAGGCTGAGGCAGGAGGATCGCTTTCACCCAACAGTTCAAGGTTATAGTGAGCTATGATCATTCCACTGTACTCCAGTGAGACCCTGTCTCTAAAAAAAAAATTAGAATTTGTGCCAGCATATGTACCACTCTCAAACTTCTCCCAGATTTCTCTGAAAATGCAAAACAAAATATCTTAATAGTGCACTGTGATCTACCAATAGTAGCTCATTTAATAAGAATGACAGGATTTCATTTCCAAGGTGAAAGAGACTAGTAGGGTAAAAATGAGGAACTCTGTGTACAAAGGCCCACATCTCTGGAAAGAGATCAGAAAGAGCCAGCCAGTCACTGGCTGGTTCTCCTTCTGCATGCTCCTCCTAGGCTCCTGGCTTCCTGGTGTCTGTTAATTACAACACATGGTCCTCTCTCAGCACTGCCCCTTGGGGAAATCATTCTCTGGTAGACAAGCTATTGCTCAGGCCATGCCATACTGCACTATGGGCCATGTGCCCAACCCAGCGTTCCAACTAGAACACTGATGGAATGAAGTCAGTATTTTGCTAGTATAAACTTTTACTACATTGAACTAGGAGTTGCCCGATAAATATATTACAAAACAAGAATAGGAATTAAAAATCCCAAAGTTAAATCCTCATCTCCTCAGGAGTCCTGCAGTGGAAGTAACAGAGACACAGCCAGGGCTGGAAACACTTACCTGGCTTGACTGTCACGTTCACATAGCCTTCCCCATGGGCACTGTGACCCTCTACAATCACTTTGAATTCATACAGTCCTGGAGTGAGCTGCAGAAGTGAGAGAAGATCTTTCAGACAACCACAAAGAGCAGCAATTACGCTTAAGATAACATGTATATCTGAACTTCCACATGCTAAATCTTTCACTCTTTTCTTGTTCTGTTTCCAAATGGAAAAAGTAAACTAGCTAAAGAGATAAAACACTGAATTAAACTAAAAAAAAAAAAAGAGCTTTTAATGTGAATCTTATTACTGGCTGCCTCTGGAACAACAGAAGGGATTTCAATATCCCTGTACTCCCATTTTCTTTTCAGAAGAACATTAAGGGCCTAACCATTCTACTTCAAAGTTATGAAATTAAAATAATCAACTCTTCAAAGAAAAACTTGTGTAAAGATACCAAATAGCTCCCAAATATCTGACTATTTTCCCCTCCTGAATTTTACTAACTGTATAAACATAACATAAAAGGAAAAAAACCCAGAATGATAAAATCACCCACTATCTCACTATCCTCACACATCAACTCATCACATTTCTCTATTTCCTTCCAATCTTTGACCACATATAAAAAAATAGTTTTATACAGTTTATTTGTTCAACAAACATTTACTGAGACCCAACCTTGTACCAGTCATTGTCCTAGGCTTGGGTTTGGAGATGAATAAGGTAAGATCTCTACCTTCAAGGAAGTTACGTTTCAGTGGCATTCAGGGTCTAGCTATCAATAGGATCAAGGTATCAAGCTTTTTATTGTTCTTTCTTCCATTCATTTAGTATGAACACTTTCCCCATTATGGTACAGTCTTTTTCATATTCATTTTAATGACAGCAGAATAGGACATGAATAAATGTGTCATAATTCACATAAGCATTTCACATTGTGGATACTTGTGTTCTTTCCAAATTTTTACTATTATGACTAATGCTGTAATGAACAACTTCCAGGCAAATGGATTATTTTTCTTTCTTTTGAATTGTCTGCTTTGGGTAAATACTAATTGACCGCAAATAGCGTTTTGACCACTTCCTCCTTGTAATACTCTCCTTCCTTGGCTTTCCCTTCTCTGCCCATGTTTCATTTCCTTCAGTTTCCTCTACCTTCCATCCTTAAATGACAGTGTTCCCCAGGATCCCAACCTCAGCCTGCTGGTTTCCTCACTCTGCACTCTCGCTGGTTGATCTTATCCACTACTGGGGCTGATGTGCAAATTTACCTCCCTAGCCCAGACTTGTCTTCCCATCTCTATCCTCCTTCCCCCAGCTACTAACTGGACAACAGAACTCAAATGTCTCACAGGTGCCTCAATCTCGTTCTGTCCACAAAGGAATTAATCATCTACAAACCTCCCCCAAACCTGCTCCTCTTTCCAGTGAATGTCCACCTAGGTGCCTAAGCCAAAAAACTAGAATTATCCTAGACTTTTCTTCCCCAGCATCACCATTCAGTTCACCAATCATCAAATTTTATCAAGTTACCTCCATGTTATTTCTCAAATCTACTCACTTGTCTCCATCTACACTGTTATCACCCTAGCTTTTTTTTTTGAGACAGAGTCTCACTCTGTTGCCCGGGCTAGAGTGCCATGGCATCAGCCTAGCTCACTGCAGCCTCAAACTCCTGGGCTCAAGCAATCCTCCTGCCTCAGCCTCCCAAGTAGCTGGGACTATAGGCATGTGCCACCATGCCCGGCTAATTTTTCTATATATATTTTTAGCTGTCCATATAATTTCTTTCTATTTTTTTAGTAGAGATGGGGTCTTGCTCTTGCTCAGGCTTGTCTCGAGCTCCTGAGCTCAAACAATCCTCCTGCCTTGGCCTCCCAGAGTACTAGGATTACAGGTGTGAGCCACCGCACCAGGCCACCTTAGTTCTTAACCATTCATTTTAGCACAATTACTGAAAGCATGGGCCTTAGAGCCAGAAAGCTCCAGTTCAGATCTACCATTTAATAGATTTGTGACCTCTGTCCAAATCACTTCATTTCTCCAATTTTTAGTTTTGTCATTTGTAAAAGAGATAGCAATACCTGCATCTCGGGGTTGTTATGAAGATTAAAATAAATAATTGTGTAAAACAATTAGCATCATGTCTGACACATGGTATGAGCTCAAAAGGTGGCTTTTGATTTTTATGTTATTTATTTAGTTTTTTCACTCAGGCTACTATCATTTTATACCTAAAGTTTACAACAGACTCTTCATTGGTATTCCTAGTTTGAGTCTTATCCCCTCCAATCTGCAGTCAGGGTGATCTTTCTAAACTGAAGATCTGAACATGTCTTTCTGCTGCTTAAAACCGTTGAAAGGCTCCCTCTTCCCCCTGGGATAAGAGTCAAAGTCCTTAATCTGATATACAAGGTTCTATTCAATTCGGCCCCTGCATCTTTCCAACTTACTTGTGCCACTGCTTTTCTCATACCTTAGGGTCCAGTCAGGCTGACCCACATATAATTCCCTTTTCCCCACATTTTCTCTCTCATTTTTGGCCCAGTGGACATGTTGCTTCCTCTGCTTGGGGCACTATCCCTCTACCCTTTACTCAGTAAGTCAGTTACCTTTCATGACCCAATTAGGCAAACTCTAAGAAATCTAATTCCCCAGGGCTTCAACAGCCCCCTGCACTGACTTAGTGTATCACCTATTATAATTACCAGCTTCCTGTCACTATCACCTACTAGACTTTATTGTCTTTAAACATTAAGACTGGGGTTAATTCACTCTGCACTCTCTGGCAAATCCCCAATTCCTGCCACATAACCAGCGTACAATGAATAGTTGTTCAAGGAATGAATGAATGAATGAATAAATGAGATTGCTGGGTCAAAGAATACAACATTTTTATGGCTGTTAATAACTACACTGAATCCCATAAGGACTGAGCCGAGGTACAAAGGCATGTGGCCACAAATAACCTAGCTCAGCTCCCAAATGCTAAAATCCTTATGTTACCCTTAAAAGCTGTTTAGTGTATATTTTCGGCTATCACTACCATGCTGGTACAGTCTTCCTACCATAAATGAAAATTTGAGAATCATACACTAACAAATACTGGATGTCAGCCAGCCAGACTTTTGGAGGATTCATTTCTGAAAGACTGTTCCCAACTTAAATGTGGACAGAAAATTCTATATTATTCATCTCAGCAAATAATCAACTTCCTGCAAGTGAAAGGAGACAAATTCACCTTGGACAGTTTGAGGATCTTAGAATATTTCCCTTCCATTTCTCCACTGTAGTCTTTAGGATGAGTAATCAGCTGCCAGTCGTAGGTGTAGGTTTCTCCTATAGAAGGGCAGTTACAAAAATCATGAAAACACACACCTACACACACAAAAGATAGCCACATAGCCTGCCAATAACAAATCTCTTCTAAATCTTGATAAGGCCTTAGGTTTCAAGATTTCACCCCAAAGTCTGCAGGGAAACCAAACCATCTGCAAAAACAGAGTGGCTTCTGCTGACTCAGCTATAAGTTAGAGCTTCTTCCAACTTTCTCTCAGCAATGCTCATTACTGCCCCATATCCGCCCTCCCCAGGGGCAACCCTCCCTAAAAAACAGGCTGGTTGTGGTGTGGCATATCACTGCAAACATATGCCCTACCAACCACTATAGATGAACTCATTGGGAACAAAGGCCATTTTCTTGCAAAACTTCTTTTGCAACAAAGAACAGCAATGACTTCTAAATAACATGGTTCAAAAATAGCTTTTTACAGAGTGCTAACAATGCTCCTCTCACTGAGGTCATCACACCCTGGTGAGTTAAAAGAGCTACTTCATTCCTGCTGAGCTAAATAACATGCTACAGAAGATGGTAGGGGATGGCCCATTTAAAACAGGCCCCGCTGAAATTAATTAAGATCAAATGAAGCATTAAATGGTCCTCATTTGCAGCTCAGACTGTATCACTGGGTAGGGCAAGGGTAGAATCCTACTATTGAAATGGAATCCCCTCCCCGGTAAAAGGGGTCTTAAATTTTTTTGGCACAAAATGCATTTCTGGCTAGGAAAGGGTGGGATTTGGTAGGAAGGTTTAGTTTAAATTACTACTCAAAAGTAAAAAAGAAAAAGAAAAGAAACTTCAAGTGCTTAGCAGAGAGCAGTCACCTTTTTCTTATTTCATGAGTTCAAATGTTAAAGTTAGCACAGAGAACCTAACTCCAAGTTATCCTTCATCTGAAGACCAGATTCTATTTTATAAGCCTGGGACACAAGATCTTCCTTCCTCCCTCCCCCCAAAATTAGTATTGTTTTGGCCAGTTGTAAGCAAGGGAAGCTCTCACAGATGTGTAGAGTATGTAGAAGTTAGGTTAGGGGAAGAGCAGGAAAGAAAGCAGCAGAAGTAGGATTCAAGCTAAGAGACATTTCTTCTAATTATAGTTTAAATTTTCTTCCACACAGAAAACAGACCCACAGTAGTCTAGGAACTGACAATTTTATAATATCTAAGGCTAACAACACAAATTTCAAAAAAGACAATATTCCCAGGACAGAAAACAACTATGCCTTACAGGCAGTAGTTCCTGAGGACGGGAACTACTGAGAGTAGGTCTGTTACAATGCTGGCTGTAGACATTTAGGGTAGTGGTTCTGAGATGGGACCTCCAAACCCTATAGGGATCCTGATGGGCTGCCACAGGTGGGGGTGGGATGAACAGCATGCAGAGTTGGTCCTGCATCATTGCCCCCCAACCTTGGAAAGTTTGAAACCATCTATCTCATATCTCTGATAAGCGCTAGAGAACCTGGGGAGAGCAGAGTTGAAAAGAATCTGTTTCTGAACTGATGTGTTTTGGAATATTGGTGTACGTGATGATAGTAACTCACAAAAACGTACATGCAAATATGGGTTAGGAAAGAAAATACAGTAGAGCCAAGCGTATCTTCACAAGAGTGGGAGTAATCACAGCTCAAGGCCGTTCCTTTCTCACCTTCATGTTCAAAGGCCACCAAATTCAATCACCTTAACTTGCCACCAAAGAAAGGAAAAAAGCTTTTCTTGAGGAAGGTAGAATGAATTGATAAGGGAACCTCAATTTGAAAGCAGAAATACAGAACAGAGAAGGCATTTTGGTTCTGGAAAAGTACTGTTTACATAAACACACTATTTGGTATTAGCAAAATTAGGAATACTGTATTAGAAAGGTGTGTACCTAAAATGGAAGGACTGCATCCTGAATAGGAAAGGGCATTCTACTTGACCAACCTTTTAATGAGAGTAACATAAAGCTAACCATTTTCCGTCAAAGTATGCTTCACTCATGTCATATACAGTCTTAAGAGAACATGTATGTGTTTATCAGTCAAACTCTGGTATATTAACATTTACTTCAAAAGTGAAAGGAATGCTCATATTAAAAAAGTTTAATGATTCAATCATCCCCTAATTTATATATTTTATAAATTTGAATTTTGTATGTGACATTGGGCTTATCTTTTTTTTTTTTTTTAAAGAGACAGGGTCTCACTATGTTGCCCAGACTGGCTTCAAACTCCTGGGCTCAAGTGATCCTCCCACCTCAGCCTCTTGAGTAGCTGGGACTATAGGTACATGCCACCATGCCCAGCCCTTATCTTTTTTTTTTTTTAAGTTACAACTCTATAATAGCAATAGGCTTACTTCTCTCCAAGTTCTATCATTTTTGTTTTTGTTTTTTTTGAGACAAAGTCACTCTCTGTCACCCAGGATGGAGAGCAGTTGATGTGATCATAACTCACTGCAGCCTTGAAATCCTGGGCTCAAGGGATCCTCTCAACTCAGCCTCCCGAGTAACTGGGACTACAGCCATGCATCACCATGCCTGGCTAATTTTTTAAAAAATTTTATAGAGATGGGGTCTTGCTATGTTGCCCAGTCTGGTCTTGAACTCCTGACCTCAAGCAATCCTCCTGCCTCGGCCTCCCACAGTGCTGGGATTACAGGTGTGAGCCACCATGCCAGCCTACATCTGCTATTTACTAGTTCTTTGCCTAAAATACACAGATTAATCTGAGTCTTAGTTTCTTCTTCCTCTTCTTTTTTTTTCCCCCCTGAGACAAGGTCTCGCTCTGTTGCTCAGGCTAGAGTGCAGTGGCATCATCATAGCTAACTGCAACCTCAAACTCCTGGGCTCAAGCAACCCTCCTGCCTCAACCTTCCGAATAGCTGGGACTATAGGCAAATGCCACCATGCCACCATGCTAATTTTTCCATTTTGTGCAACACTGGGGTCTTGTTATATTGCTCAGGCTGGTCTCAAGCAATCTTCCCATCTCGGCCTCCCAAAGTGCTAGGATTACAGGTGTGAGCCACTGTGCCTAGCCAGTTTCTTCCTCTTGAAATGGGTATAATACAATCTAATAACTAAATTCTACATTGTTGAGCATCAGCTATATGCTAGGCACTGAACTACTGACTTAAACACTATCTCATTTTGCCCATAAAGTAACCTTATGAGGCAGGAATTATTATCCCCATTTTACTGAGAAAGAAATCAAAACTCAGAAAAGTCATTTACTTAAAAATCAATCAGCTAATCACTGGCTATGCTAGGATTGTAAGCCAGGCTTGACATCAAAGCCTATGTTCTAAAACCCTTTATTATATGGCCTCTTGTTTTACATAAATATTTATATACACCCATGCTATGTCTTATCCTCACAGGGCTGCTGTAAGGAGTAAATGAGTTGAGCTATGTGGATATCACTGTAAATTAAAATGTTATCCTAGCCAGGCACAGTGGTGTATGACTGTAGTCCCAGCTACTTGGGACCCCATTGCTTAAAAAAAAAAAAAATTCTATCCAAATTTAAAGGGAGTTTACCGTGAAGTGGTTCTTGGAGAACAAATGCGTTTAATTGAACTGCATTCTTAGGCAGGGTTATCTGTACACTCTCTCCAGCAGATACCACCAGCTCTCTTATAACTGGAAACAAAGTAAACATAACAGAGATAAGAAATCGATCCAAACTGTCCCATTTCTCTTCTTCCTTTATGATCAAACTCCATTCATGAACGATATTCAGCTGCTATCATCATTTACTAATCATTTTTCTACTCTCTAATCCTCTGAATTTGATTCTGCCTCCCCTTTTCCATTGAAAAGGATCTTTCAAGGTCATCAATGAACTGCTTCTTAGCCAATCTAATAGCTGTGTCTCAATCCTCATCTTGCATCTCAGCGGCATCTACTGCTGCTAACTGCCTCCATCTTAAAACTTTTGGTGATCTCGGCACCGTATCATTCTACTTTCCCTCCTTTCTCTTTTCCTGCACCGTGTTTTAAACTATAGTCTGTCTCTAAACCCTCATTACATCCCGGTTTCCACAGAGTTCAAATTGTTTAAAGTATCACCTCTATGCTGATAAATAACTTTCTAATAAGATACATATAGAGTCTAGAAGGAAAGGCAAATCTCGGAAACAAAACCTACCTTACTTTCTTTCCATTCCAATTGCTACAACCATAGACTCATTGTTCACACTTAGGTTATTCCAAGAATCTTACTTGATCTTTCCTCTACCAGCTGTCCCCACTCTGATCCATTCTGTCTTCCTAAAACACCCAATACCATTAGTCTTTCTAAAATACTCACTGACCATGTTATTCCCCTATTCGAGACCCCCGCTCCCACACCATGTTTAAGGGCTAAACTTCTAACCTGGCATTAGAGAACTACCATCATCTGATCTCACCATCTCATCCTTCCTACTCAATTCTGCTGCTAGTTATATATGTTCCACAGAAGCCATGGTCTACTCTCAGGGACTTTGCTAAAAGCTATTTCTTTCAATTGGAATGTTTGCCTTTCTTTATTCTAAATACAGCACTTTTTTTCTAGCTTAAAGTCTGTCTCCTCTCCAAAAAATCTTCCTAGACCATTTCAGTCCAAACTAATCTAATCTTGAACCACGTTAGCATTTTTGGAACACCCAAGTCAGCAAAGACCTATATACTGTCTTTATACTATTCACCATCTATTTCATATATGTCGGGATTTCTCAGCCTCAGCCCTATTGACATCTTGGACCAGATAATTCTTTGTTGTGGTGGGGGGACTGTCCTGAGCACTGTAGGAGGTTTAGCAGTACCCCTGGCCTATACCCACTAGATGTCAGTCGCACCCCCCGCCCCAGACCACAGTTATAACAACCAAAAACATTTACAGACCATTGAGAACCACTGATGATACAAATCTTATTTCTCTGACAATAATTGTTCATTTGGTATGAGACCTTGAAACTAGGAGAGCTTAAAGCAAACAACAGGCTGGTTCGCTCATATTTCAAGGTTGGGAGGTGAGATGGGCTCCCTAGACAAATATGAAACTTGAGATTTCTCTGCCTCTGCTTGGGAACATTGCACTTGGGGAGAAATAAAACATCCTTTATTGAAGCTGCAGCATTTGGATGCCCCAGGAGATGGAATAAGAACTCTCTGAGGTGACTTTCAAAAAGGAAAACAGAAGAGAAACCATGGCACTCAGAGAAAGTATAATGGACCAAAAAATGGCTATATAATACAGAACAACCCAAGCCCTTCACAATTACACCAAAAATTACAGGCATTCTGCCTGAATACAAAAATTACTTCAGTGCCTCAGGATTTGAAACCCTAAAATTTCATGTTCTAGTACCACCAAAGGAGACCCTAGGAAATTAAAAATTGGCAACAATTCACTTCCACTGGCTTTGCTTCACCCTCTTGTCTTTTTCAGGGGACAAAGATCAAATTAGTTTCCCTGATTAACCATTTCTTCTTAATACCTTAGAACAGCACCTGTGAAACACAGACTTGTTGTTAAGGCAACACTCTATGTATAAATCTCTTTCCTATGAGTGGCTTTAAAAATAAAAATGTTGTAAAAATGAGAGACAGATATCTGACCTACAACCAGCCTTTCAGAAGGCAAACAAGTGCATGGATCCAACTCTTTCCTCCCAGTAGCCTCTGTTTGTTTGATTCCTCTAACATTACATAATTGAATCTTGTGCCTTTAAGCTCTGGGAAAATGAGCTTCATAAACTTCCACAGGCTGGCGGCCTGCTGAGAAAGGGATCTAGAGCCCCAAGTCCATGATTACAGAGATACTGACAAGGTTGTTTATCTCTATCATACAGTGTTCAAGTCATTCCTCCCTCCCTTCTTTCCTCTAAAAGGGAACATTCTGATCAAATGCTTCACTTTCCCATTTTAACTACAAGGGCAGGAGCAAAGGGCCTCACCTGGGTGTGGTGCTGAGGTGCTCTGAAAAGAGGGCTGGGGGGCGGGAGTGGCATAACCGTAAGAGGGAGCCACTGGCAGAGAGGTAGCAATCTGGATATTCCCAGAACTTTTGACTTGCTGAGGGCTGGGCGTAGGACCAGGATCCTTTGATATCTCAGGTTGCACTGACACATTCTTTGGCCAACCAGGCATCTCTGCAGTCAGGTCTGTGGTTAAGAGACTGGAAATTGTAACTGCCTTGTGGACCTAAAGAAACGCAAAAACTCATCTGAGTAGGTAAGAGTTATACAGGTTTTCAAATTTTGTCTCATGAAATAGCAGCACATTAAATTTGTTTTCTTGAAAAATGCAAAAATGTCAAAAATATTAAAGAAACTAATCTCACTACCCAAAGATATATGGTGCGGAAAATGTTGATATAAATCATCTCAGTTTTTTTCTATGCAAAGAGTTTTATTTAAAACAAAATAGTAATGACCGTACTATGTATACTTTCATCTTCTTTTCTTAACGTTTATGTTCAATCTGTCTACAAATTCTTACTGAGTACCTATTATGAGAGCAGGCCTTGTAGATCCAAAATATGAATAAAACTAATCATTGTGCTCAACAGTGGGGGATTGAGAACTGACAGCATAGTAAGCCAAAATGGTGACTATACCTATAAAAGTTATGAAGAACCAAAACACAATCTAAGTATACTTAATTCCTTAGAGGGAGGGTGTGGAGAAGAATGATTTTTTTAAAAAAAGAAAAAGGCTTCCTGGAAGAAGAGAATCTTGAGTTTTAGAGGAAAAACAGTTGTTTACCAGACAAAAGGCGGAGGGGAGAGAATGAGTATAGGCATGAGAAATGAAATTAACATGGTCTATGTTGGGAGCTGAAAGCCATAAGCACAGTGAGGGGCAGGAAGTAATGGAAGATAAGCTGGAGATACAGGCAAGGACCTGGCGAAGAAAGTATCATATGCTACTTTAAGGAACTAGGTAATGGTGAGCAGCTTAAAGGATGGATGCAGGGAAGTGACAAGGTCAGGTTTCTGTTTCACAGGTCGCTTCTCAGTGTATGGGTTTGAAGAACAGCAGGAATACTGCTTAGGAGGGTACCACATTCATCCATATGAGAAATGATGAGGGGTGAAACAAGGGCAGTGGTATGGATTTTTAAAAATCAAATTAGTTGAAGTGTAATTCACAAAAAATAAACTACACACATTTCAAGTACAGATGGTCAATGGTTTTTTTTGTCTGTTTTTTTTTTTTTTTTGAGACAGAGCCTTGCTGTGTCACCCCTGCTAGAGAGCAACAACATCATAGCTCACTGCAGCCTCAAACTCCTAAGCTCAAGCAATCCTCCTGCCTCAGCCTCCCAGAGTGCTAGGATTACAGGCGTGAGCCACCATGCCCCGCCCTAATGTTGTAACAAATGTATACACCCACATAACCACAATTAAGAGAGAACACATTTCTATCAGCCCCAAAGGTTCATTCATGCCCCTTTGCAACAAATTCCTGCCACCACCTTTAGGCTCAGGCAACCAGTGGTTTGTTTTCTGCCACAGATTAGTTTGGGTTTTCTTGTATTTCATATAAAAGGAATCATATACACACTATTTTTGTCTCTGGCTGCTTTCATTCAACATGATATTTCTGAGACTCACTGAGGGTATTGTGTGTATCAGTAGTACCATTCTTTTTTATTACTGAGTAGTATTCCGTTATAAAGATAGACCAAAATTTGTTTTCTATTCATCTATTGATGGAGATTTCAAAAGTTGTTTTCAGTTCTCAGCTATTATAAATAAAGCTGCTATCAGTGTTTGAATACAAATGCTTCCATATACATGTTTTAATTTATCTTGGGTAAATATTTAATACTTAGGATAATTGCTGGTTATACATAAGTGTATGTTTAACTTTATAAGAAACTATCAACTGTTACCCAAAATGGCTGTACCATTTTGCATTTCTACCAGCAACATATGAGAGTTCCAGTTGCTCTACCACTTGGTATTCCTCATCTTTTTATTTTTTGTCATTCTAGTGGTTAGGAAGTGGTATCTCACTGTGACTTAATTTGCATTTTCCTGATGACTAATGACGTTGAACATATTTTCATGTGTTTACCGGCCAGTTTTTCTTTGGTGAAGTTTATTCAAATCTTTGCCCATTTTTTTACAGCTTTATTAAGCTATAATTGACCTACAATAAATTGAACATATTTAAAGTGTACAATTTGATAAATTTTGATATATGGGTACACCTATGAAACCATCACTACAATCAAGATAATGAACATATTCGTGACTTCCAAAGATTCCTCATACTCCTTATAATCCCTTCTCTCTCCCACCCATATTCCCTAAGCAACCATTCTCTGCCCTTCTCAGCATAGATTAGTTTTTATTTTCTAGAATTTTATATAAATGGATCATGCAGTATGCACCCTTTTTGAGGGGGAAGGAGTCTGGCTTATTTCAAGTTATTTTGTTATTCATCCATGTTGTATGTATCAATAATTCATACCTTATTATTGTTAAGTAGTGTTCTGCTATATGAATATTCCACAATTTGTTTATTCATTCACCTATAGATGGATATTTGGCTTGATTCAAATTTTGGGCTATTACAAATTAAGCTGCTATAACCATTCCTCTACAAATCTTTGTATGGACATGTCCTTTCATTTCTCTTAGGTAAATAATTACAAGTAGAATGCCTGGTCATATGGAAGGTGTGTACCTTTAACTTTTTTTTAAAAACTGCCAAACAGTGTTCTAAAGTTGTTGTGACATGACACAGTACCACCACCATTGTGAGTATTCCAGTCATCCTACAACCCTGCCAATTTTTAGTGTAGAAGTCTTTTTAATTTTAGCTATTCGAGAGGTATGTAGTGGCAGCTCATTGTGGTTTTAATTTGTATTTTCCTAGTAATTAATGAAGTTGAACATCTTTTCACGTATTTATTAAATATCTGTATAACTTCTTTGGTGAACTATCTGTTCAAATATTTACTCATTTTTTAAAAAATGGGTTACTAGTTTTCTAATTGAGTTACAAGAACTCTTTATATATTCTATAAACAAGTCTGCTGTCAGACATATAATTGGCAAATATGTTTTCCCAGTCTGTAGCTTGCTTTTTCATTTTCTTAGTGTTAGCTTTTGATTAGCAAAAACTTAGAATTTTGATGAGCTCTAATTTATCATTCTTTTCTTTTATAGCTCATGTTTTCAGTGACATATCTAAGAAATCACTGCCAAACCAAGATTACAAAAATTTTCTTCTACAAGTTTTGTATTTTTAGCTCTTAAATTTAGGTCTATGATCCATTTTCAGCTAACTTTTCTGCATTGTGAGAAGGGTCAAGGTTCATGTTATCACATATCACTATTCAATTGTTCTAGCACCATGTGTTAAAAAGATATCCCTTCCCCAATGAATTGCCTTGGCACATCAATTGACCATGTAAGTGTGGGTCTATTTCTGGACTCCATTATGTTCCATTAATGTAGTCTATTTTTACACCAATACTACTGCCTTGATTACTGTGACTTTATAATAAGTCTGAAAGTTATTAACAGATAGTTTAAGTCCTCCAACTTTGCTATTTTTTTTAAACTGTTTTGATCACTCTAGGTCCCAATCCATAAACATGGTTGTATTAGTTTCCTAGAGCCACCATCACAAATTATCATAAACTTTGTGGCTTAAAACAATAGAAATTTATTCTGTCACAGTTCTGGACACCAGAAGTCTGAATTTAAGTTGGCAGGGCCTCACTCCCTCTGAAGGCCCTAGGGGAGAATACTTCTTTGCTGCTTCCAGCTCCTAGAGGCTCTTAGCTTTCCTTGGCTAATGGCAACAAGACTCTAATCCATGCCTCCATCTTCACATGGCCTTCTTTCCTGTGTCTCTGTGGATCCAAATTTCCCTTTGCCTTCTCTCGTAAAGATACCAGTCATTAGATTTAGGGCCCACCCTAAAGACAAGAATGTAAGATGGTTCCATCTCGAGATCCTTAACTAATTACATCTGCAAAGATCCTATTCCCAAATAAGGTCACATGCTGAGGTTCCAGCTGGACATGAATGGGGCGGTGGGATTTAGACACTAGTTACTAGTTACTACAATATATTACAATATATCGTAGTAACTCTAGATTCCATTTTATTTTTCTGATGGGCTGTTGATACCCATTACAATGGTATCTCTCTCCATTTATTTCTTTCTCAAATTTCCGGAATATTTTGTAGTTTCCAGTATATAGTTCTTGCACATACTTTGTTAAATTTATCCCTAAGTATTTCATGCTTTTGAAGATTATACGTAGTTTAAAACTTCAAGCCAGGTGTAGTGGCATGCGCCTATAATCTCAGCTACTTGAGAGGCTGAGGTGGGAGGATCACTTGAGCCCAGAAGTTCAAGCCCAGCCTAGACAACAGAGTAAGACCCCATCCCTTAAAAAAAAACATTAAAAATAAATAAAAAATAACACTTCAATTCCCAATTATTCATTGCTAATATATAAACCCAGTTATTTTTGTATATTGACCTTATATCCTGTAATCTTCCTAAATTCACTTAATAGTTCTAGTAGCTTTTATGTAGATTCCTTGGAATCTAGGTACATAATCATATCATCTGTGAATAAAGGCAGTTTTGCTTCTTCATTTCCAATCTGTATTTCTTTTTCTTGCATTATTACATTGGCTAGAACCTTCAATATGATGCTGAATAAAAGTGATTAGAGCCAATTCCCTATTTGTTAAGCAACTGTCATCACATTTTCCTTTAAACCTTTGAATATAGGTTTATTTATTTACTTATTTTTTTGAGACAGAGTCTCACTCTGTTGCCCTGGGTAGAGTAGAATGGCATTGTAGTAGATCACTGCAGCCCCAAACTCCTAGGCTCAAGTGATC
Source organism: Lemur catta (assembly GCF_020740605.2). NCBI lineage: Eukaryota > Metazoa > Chordata > Mammalia > Primates > Lemuridae > Lemur > Lemur catta. The sequence continues at coordinate 101,036,624 of NC_059130.1, read as the reverse complement.
CTCCTGCCTCAGCCTCCTGAGTAGCTGGGACTACAGGCCCGTACCATGATGCCCAGCTAATTTTTCTACTTTTAGTAGAGACAGGGTCTCAGTCTTGCTCATACTGGTCTCCTGAGCTCAAGCAATCCTCCTGCCTCAGTCTCTCAGAGTATCCTAGCAAGGATTACAGGCGTGAGCCACCGTGCCCAGTCTGAATATAGTTTCTTTTAATTTCTTAAGCATATTTTAAGCAGCTGCTTTGAAGTCTTTGCTAAATCTAACAGCTGGGCCAACTCAGAAATATTTCTATTAACTACTTTTTTTTCCTGAGCATGGGTCATACCTTCCTGATTCTTTCCTTATAAGTCTCAATATCTGGTTGAAAACTGGACATTTTAGATAATATATTGTAGTAACTCTAGATTGTTTTACTTTTCTGATGGGCTGTTGATTATTTTTAGTAACTTCCCTGTACTTAAACTGTAGAATCTGACTCCCCCATAATATCTTGCCACTGATATCTCTGCTCAGTTTTTTTATTCTTGTTTTTATTTTAAGTTGGCTTCCTAGGGATCACTCCTGTGTCTGCATAGTTTAGTTGTCAGCCAATGATTTGGGCAAAGCATGCTCATAGGCCTTGAGCCCATTAAGCTTTGCCCTCTGCCACCCAATCTGTGTATTGCTTAAGGAATGCATTCAAAGTTGCAGCCAGTTCTCAAGTCTCCCTTGGGTCCCTCCTGCACGTGTAGGTAGTTTCCCAGTCAGCCAGGGATATGTAGAGTTTATTTTAGCCCTTCTACGGCTCTCTTATTTTCAGGATCTTCCCATTAAGTTCCTGGCAGGTCCACCATTCACTTCAACAGGCACTGCAATCTTGGGCTAGTAAAGCTGTGGATTCTCTGCATTCATTCCTAACAAAGTTTGCCACTTTTAGTTGGCAAAGGCATGAGTTTTCACCCTCTGCCTCAGTCTACCCCCTTTGGCAGAAAAGTTGCTAGTTTTCACGTTCCCCCACATGCTGGCAAAACTGTAATTCTTGTCACCAGAGCTGAGGTAATGGATATAGGGACAGATGGGAGACGTCTCAAGAAGAAGACCACAGATTTCCCCTGCACTTACTCAAAGCATTACCAGCTTTTTAAGAATAAATTCTTCTCAATTTTTTTCTGCCTCAATTATATATCTAGTGCTCTGAATATTTGGTTTTGACAACTTTGACCCAGTTTTATACTTGTTTACAAGAAAATTACTAATACTTATTGCTGCCATAATGGAAGTCCTCTTTGTTTCTATTTTCTCATTTTTAATACTGTTTCCATTTCTGTTTTGAAATGCCTTATCTGCTCGCTCATTAAAATCAGTTTACTTTAATTCTAAGAATATACATATAATAGCTACTTTGAAGTCTTTGATTACCAACTCAAATATCTGAGTAAACTTGGAGTCAGTTTCTATTGACTACCGTTTCCCCCTGGGTATGGGTCACTCTTTCCTGATCCTCTGCATGTCTAGTAATTTTTGGTTAAATAGTAGACAATCCATCTCATACAGGTAGTGACTCTGGATTCTACTGTGTTTTCCTTGGAATTATTGGGTTTTTTTTCCTAGTAGGCAAATAACTCACCAGGACTTAAACTGTAGACTTTGCCCCCTCTCCCCACACAACGTTCAATAACTGATATCTCTGTGTAATTCTTACAGCTGCTTTTTTAGCTCAATCCCCTGCAGGTCAGCCTGTGTAATTGATGATCCGCCAAGATTTTGGCCAGAGATGATATTCAGAGTTGAGGCTTGTTCTTACTGTGCTTTCTGTGCTTCTGGGGATTCCTCCCTAATTTTTTAGCCTTAGATTTTGTCCTATGATGCCTCAAGCCCACAAGATTTCAGATTTCTGCCACCTGTTTTCCCATGGTGGGGCAATGCACTCGGTTTTTTTTTTTGAGACAGAGTCTCGCTCTGTTGCCCGGGCTAGAGTGAATGCCGTGGCGTCAGCCTAGCTCACAGCAACCTCAGACTCCTGGGCTTAAGCGATCCTACTGCCTCAGCCTCCCGAGTAGCTGGGACTACAGGCATGCGCCACTATGCCCGGCTAATTTTTTCTATATAGATTTTTAGTTGGCCATATAATTTCTTTCTATTTTTAGTAGAGACGGGGTCTCACTGTTGCTCAGGCTGGTCTCGAACTCCTGACCTCGAGCAATCCACCCGCCTCAGCCTCCCAGAGTGCTAGGATTACAGGCGTGAGCCACTGCACCCGGCCCACTCAGTTTTTAAAAAGTAGCAAACTAACAGAGCTCACCTTGTAAAGGTCCTATTTTTGAAAGACAGATCTGCCTCTCTGATCTCTGCCTGCTTTTTCACCCAGCCTCCTGGAGTCTCCCCATGCAGGAGTAGTTTAGAGGTTCAGCCAGGGATTTTAGTAGAATTTTAGCCCTCCTGCTAAATTTTCAGATATTTTTCTATCACGAACTCTGTTCTTTGCCACCATAAGAAAGTAAGGCTGGGGTTTTCCACTGCCATTTTCCTTTGCTGTTGGAGTTGTTGAATACCTTCAGGCAAAAAATTTTAAAAGCTGCACATTCACAATTCTTATCACTTCTAGTTGCTATTTTTTTCAAAAGTAATCTCTCCTCTAGCTTCTGTTTGCTTTTTTAAATACATTTCCAGTTTGTTAAATACATTTTTTTTTACAGAGTTTATAAAAATTATCCGTGGGAAGGTTCAGGAGATCACTTTACTCTGCTATCATTACTGGAAATTCCCCCTCTGGGATGAATTCTAAAATATTAAGAATCTAATATTTGTGAAGCTGAAATAGATGTGCGGTTTGAGAGAAAGAGTCTGAGATGACATCCATGTTTCTAGTCTGAGTGAGGGACTGACTATAGTAGTGTCAAAATCTAAGACTACAGAAGAGCAATGTTAAGGAAATTATAGGCAAGTTATGTTTTAGACATACTGAATCTAAAGTACCTCTGGGAAATTCAAGTGGAGACCAAGACTTGGAATCAAGCCTCAAAGACAGTAGCTGAAGCCATGGAGTGGATGAACTACAACAAGAAGAGCAAGTAAGTAAAGGAAATAGAAGTTCAATAATAGAACACCTGGGAATCCAAGGCTTAAGATGTGAGCAGATGAAACAAAAAACAAAACTGACTAACAAGGAATGGTCAGAAAGAAGGAAAAGAATCTGGAAAGTAAACAAGTAAAAAGGGAAAACTGCAACCAGTATGAAATAATGCAGAAAGGTCCAATCAAATAAAGACTGAAAAGAATACACTGCAACTGGCAACTGTGAAGTTACTGGCAATCCAGCAAGAGTAGCTTCAGTGGAAACCAAATTCCACAGAGCTGAGGATTAAATACAAGTAAATAAATAAGAGAAAGCAAGTACAGACCACCCTTGACATTTCTAGATGAAAGGGAAGAGACAGCAATGGAATAGCGACTAAAGATGCAAAAAGATAAGATCAAGGATATATCTGGAAGTACTGAGTTTGAACAGTAAGCATTATGTTCTCAGACTAAAAATACAATGATAGGGTTTAGAGTATTGTGGAAACATTTAGGAGAGCATCTGGGCCCAATTTGGGGAAGTGAATATCAGAGAAGTCTTCCTAGAAGAAGTAAAGCCTGGGACGAGTCTGGAACAGTAAGTAGTATAAGTAGTGGTTAAACAAGTGAATGCCAAAAGGTTAAAAAAAAAAAAAGACAAAAAACATGGTGAATTTCTGCTTCTAGTCAAGACGGAATAACAGGCAGAAAATTTATCCTCCCACCTGAAACAATTAAAGAAACCAGACAAAATACATAGAATGATGGCATTCAAGACAACAAAAAACAGCAATTATAAGAGATGAAAAACAAGTAAGGTGATCCCTATGATTGTCCCAACTTGCCACCTAGGGACTGTTTCTGGGCCGTAGCCTAGGAAGGGGAAATACAGGCACAGGCCAGCAGTCTTTCAGAATTGAAGAGATGTAGTTGGGAGTCTGGGAGAGAAGAGAGCTACATGGAGACAGAACTCTGGAGATCTGAAGAAGATCCTCTCAAGTATTCAACTGAGTACTGATCATCTGTATGTGAAGACACTACCCAAGGCCAGGGAAAAAACTACCCAAAAGGATTATAGGGAATGGCATCCAAGTTCACATGGCCTAAGAATAGTATCTATTCCAAAAGCCAGGATGGAAAACTTCACACTTCACAAGCCATCAGTTAGAGTACTAATAAAACTCTTCCCTCAGTAGTGTGGAAAAATTAATCTTAGATTAAATACAGCTCTGGACTCACATGACAAAGCTTAGAATAAAGACTCAAAACTATCAGACTGTTTTCAAATAATTTAACCACACCCCAGAACAAAGTACAAGAATACCCATAGTGATACAAAAAATATCCAGCACCTCACTAGGTAAAATTTACAATGTCTGGCAACCAATCAAAAATAACCAGACATGTAAAGAAGCAGGCAAATAAATCTGTAATGAGGAAAAATATCAATCAATTAAAACTGATTCAGAAATAACAGAGATGACAGACTGGTAGACAAGGATAAAATAATTATTATGATTGCATTCCATATGTTCAAGAAGTTATGGGAAAGACTGAACATATTAAGTAGAGACATAAAAGACATTAAAAAATCCAAATCAAACTTCAGAAGACAAATATGTATGAGACATAGGAGATGAAATATACACTGTAGAGATTTAATGGCAGATTAGACAATGCAGAATAAAAGATTAGTAAACTTGAGGAATTTCAATAGAAACTATTCAAAATGAAACACTTGCCTAAGCACTACTTATACTATTTATCTTCAAGTAGTGGGGAAAAAGACTGAAAATAAATGAAGAGAGCATCAGCAAACCATGAAGCAAATTCAAGTGGCTAAATATGCTTGTAACTTCAGTTCTTAGAGGAAGGGGGATGGAAAAATATTTGAAAAAATAATGATCAATAATTTTCCAAGTTTGATGAAAACTATAAACCCACATTCTAATCCAGATTAGAGAAGTTCATAAAACCGTAAGCACATAAACGCAAAACTACACCAAAGAACAACTTAATTAAATTGTTTAAAACAGTGATAAAGAGGAAATCTTATAAGCAGTCAGAGAAAAAAATACATCACAAATAGAGGAACAAAGATACAAATTATATATTTCTCCACTGAAATATAATAATATAAGCTAGAAGACATAGGTACAATATCTTTAAAGTACTGAAAGCAAAAAGGAAATCTACCAGCTTAGATTTATTTAAACGGTGAAAATATTTTTCAAAAATGAAAGTGAAATATCACTAAAGATAGTTTTGATAAGCTAAAGATGTATACTGTCAACTCTATAGCAACCACTAAAACTACACAACAAAGAATTATAACTATGTATTAAATTCTTTTATCACTGCTATTAGTGGCTTAAACAATACAAATTTATTATCTTACACTTCTGTAGAATAGGAATCCAACACAGATCTCACTGGGTTAAAATCAAGGGTTTGGCAGGGCTGTGTTCCTTTCTGGAGGCTTTAGGGGAGGAATCCATTTCCCTGTCTTTTCCAGCTTCTAGAGGCCACCCACCTTCTATGGCTCATGGTCCCCCTTCCACCATCTGCAAAGCAAGCAACGTTGTATCTCTCTGGGTCTTTCTTCTATAGTTACATCTTCCACTTTTAGGGACCTTTGTGTTTATATTGGGCCTACCTGGAGAATACAGGGTAATAGAAGATAAAATCTTCCTATTTTAAGGTCAGCTGATTAGCAAACTTTATTCCATCTGCAGCCATAATTCCTCCTTGCCAAGTAACATAACATAATTAACAGGTTCCTGGGATTAGGACGTTTACAACCTTAGGGACCATTATTCTGGCTACTACAACTAACAAGCCAACAAAGGGGTAAAACAGAATTAAAAAATTAATTCAAAAGAAGGCATAAAACAGAAAAAAATGGACAAAGACACATGGAACAAATAGAAAACAAATACTAAGTTGGTAGATTTAAATCCAATCACATCAATAATCACATTAAATGTAAGTGGCCTAACTCCAATTAATCAGCAAAGATTGTCAGACTGGATAAAAAGCAACCCATCTATATGCAGTCTATAAGAAATCCACTTTAAATATAAAAACACAAATAAGTTAAAAGTAAATAATGGAAAAGATATATCATGCTAACCCTAATAAAAATAAAGCTTAAGTGGCTATGTTAATATCAGACAAAACAGACTTCAGAGCAAAGACGATTACCAATGATAAAGAGGATTATACCATAATGATAAAGGGGTCAATTCATCAAGAGGAATAACAAGGCCAGGCACGGTAGTTTACGCCTATAATCCCAGTACTTTGGGAGGCTGACATGGGAGGACTGCTTGAGGCCAGGAGTCTGAAATGAGCCTGGGCAACACAGTGAGACACTGTCTACAAAAAAAATAAGAAAAATTAACTGGGCATGGTGGTGTGTACCTGTAGTCCTAGCTGCTCAGGAGGCTGAGGTATGAGGATCACTTAAGCCCAGGAGTTCCAGGCTGCAGTGAGCTATGATCATGCCACTGTACTCCAGCCTGGGTGACAGAGCAAGACCCTGTCTCTAAAAAAAAAAAAAAGAAAGAAAGAAAGAAAAGAAAGAAAGAAAGAAAAAAGAAACTATGAAGTAGTACTGAAATTTTTAGGGGATGATATAGAGTTGGGTGGAATTTCCTTGGGCAATTTTTTCTGGCACTTGACAGAAATCATAAAATCTAACCCAATTCTGAACAACCGTATGTCATATAATCATGCCCCAGGTGGATGCACCTGTTTCTTCTTCAAGGAAACCTTATTTAGAATGATGAAAGGTTTCAATTCACATTTGCTTTCTCCATCTCTCCATCTCCTCTATTCTTCCTTCTCCCTTCCTCCTTGCCACTCTGAGGCTACCCTCTCCAAGTCAAGCAAGCCAATGCCATATTTCAAGAAAACGAAACAAAACTTTCCAACATTACCTATTCCATTCTGAGTAGGAGCCTGCAGGGTGCACACGTGATGTTCACACGTGTCAGGTCATATCCTCACAGTCTAGGTAAGGGCCCTCCTTAGTAAGACATATGCTATCCTAGTGTCTACTCAATATAAAGAACAATTCACAAAAACTCAGCTTCTAACACACTTTGATTTGAGACATAGTGGTACTGAAATAAAACAAAACCCACCACTGTCACTAATAAAAATCCTATCAGAGGAAAGACAATGTCCTCTTGCAGTAGCAAAGACAGTGGGGTTTATGGATATACCCCATCTCAATTCTCAGCAAGCAAAGCCAATACTGAAGAACATGGCAGGGTTTATCTTTGCAGTAAATATTTACAAAGTCATTTCTTCTGAGAGTCTCCTTAGAGTAACTAAGACTACCCATGAAAGAGGAAAGGGAGAAAGATGACAGCCTGTGGGGCTATAGACAGCTAGTTTTGGGATATGGCTCAAGTTCTGCCAGTTGGCAAGGATTTGTTAATGGACTCACACCAAAATCCCCGTCATCTCTTGCTTTGTAAGTGCTATAGACTGAATGTTTGTGTCCTCCCAAAATTCCTGTGTTGAAATCCTAACCCCCAAGGTGATGGTAATTAGGAGGTAGGGCCTTTGGAAGGTGATTGTGATCATGAAGGTGGAGTCCTCTTGAATGGGATTAGTGCCCTTATAAAACAGGCCCAAGAGAGCTTGTCTGCCTCTCTACCACGTGAGAACATGGCTAGAAGGTGCTTCTATGACGAACAGCCCTTCACCAGACATTAAATCTGCCAGCACCTTCATGTGAGATTTTCTAGCCTCCAGAACTGTGAGAAATATCTTTCTGTTGTTTATAAACCACCCAGTTTATAGTATTTTTTATATCAGCCGAAATGGACTAAGACAATAAATTAGCTTACAAAGTAGCCAACAAACACAATTTGAAACCCATTGCACATACTAAAAACCAGGTAAGTAGATTAAAGAACCAGAACTTTTAGGAGATTAAAGGAGAAAATAAGTAGTTATAATGGAAAAAATAAGGAACAGGTGTTATGTTTCAACAACGAATGCTTCAGGAGAGGAATACTGCAATTACAGGGATTGCTGTCATGTCCATACGCAACGAGGAAAGCAGGCTGCTCAGTTCTTCTCTTGATGCGATAAACCACCGGTGTAAGAGGAAGGTTGGTGGGAACGCTAACCTTCTCAATGAGGGGTGAGAAACTCACACAGATTATTGAAACCAGACAGAGGTCTAGAAGGGAGGGAGCCTGGGACTAAAACATTTTTGGTAAAGGTTTTTAGCCTGTCTGTCAGATAACTGAGAATGAGAATCTGGGGAAAACTAGACCCTAAGGCAGCGGTCCCCAACCTTTTTGGCACCAGGAACCAGTTTCATGGAAGACAATTATTCCACGAATGGGGGGACGGGCAGGGGGGGGTGAGGTGAGCAATGGGGAACACACCCTGCAGCTCATCTCCTGCTGCGCCACCCCCCTACTTTCTAAGTTTCACTGAAGACTAACAGGCTGCAGCCAGGGCTTGAGGACCGCAGCCCTAAGGGATCCCAAATTTGTCAGGAAGTAATAACCAGAAGCATAAATGAACCCTGGACAAAAATGTTACAAGGCTAAAGGATGTAAAGGCAACATTTAAAACCAAAAACCAAAATCAAGCAAGCAAGCAAAAAAAAAAAAAAAAAAAAAACCCTGAAAAACAAATCAACAAAACAAAAACATGAAGGGAAATAGCACTGCTTAGGTTTCTGTCGTTGGTTATGTAAGGTTATTCTGTCGCTGCCCACACCCCACGCCTCTATCTTCAAGCCTTGCGGGGAGCCAGCACAAGAGTTCCCAGTGAAAGGAGGCAGCAGAGGGATGTCCAGGTGCTTACAGCTCATTTATCCTCAGTCATTTGTTCCATGGAAACCCACTGGTTTGCTAGGGGTTGAAATGCTGTGATTATTGACTGGGAACAGGCAGATGATGACGGGAGAGAGAGGAACACCTCAGTCTTCCTAAAGCCTCGACTTACACGTGGAGATACCTCAGTGGACCTTTGTTTCCTGGGCTCAAAAAAAAGCACTTCTTCCTCTCTCACAAAGCAGGATTGGCAACAATTAATTGCCAGTGGCTGAACTGCTGGTACTGTACATATTCCGCCTGCCACCAATTCGGAGGTTAATGGTGCAGAAAGGGTGCAGTACTTAAACCAAGCAAGACGAGCTTCTCCCTCTTTAAGTTGAGAAAGGGGAATAAATTGATGACATTTCTTTCCACTTTGGGAATTGCAAAAGGTCCACAATACCTGCTCTTGGATATAATATATGAATGTTTCCAAAAGAATGAAAAATGCATACTGACAACCCATTGCCTTTGCAGCTCTACAGGCATTTCAGGCAAGACAAGTGCAATTTATGATACAATTTCTCCCCACTTGGGATGCAGAGTTGCTTGACCTACCTTAGTGAAAACAGTACAAACTAGAAACTAGTGCTGCTAGCCAGTCATCCCTAATTAGAAGATCTGCAGTGCATACAGTTCTCTTCCTTTCCCTAGTGCATTAAGCAGAAGTTTGAACTCCAAGTTCTCTCCCAAAAGAAATGCCTACCAGTTAACTGTTCTGAATGCACAAGGCAATCTTACCACCCTTCCAGAGCTATCCATGGCCTTGAGGGTAAGAATCAAGCTCCTAAGCATGGCATATAAGGTCAAATATAATTTGTCTGGATCTGAAGACTTCACTTTGCCCCATTTTTTAGCAATGCTTGCAGTTCCCAATATGCAATGCCAAACTGTGTAAATGCTTCCGTGCAACACCACCTGCAGCAAAAGCCCATTCCCACGCCTGGGTTCATAGTTCAAGTTCAATATTCCTCCTCTCAGGTCTACCCATTCCATGTTTGACCACAAAGCTCTTGAAATCCTATTCACTAAAAGCAATTTATTGCCACTGCCCACTGCTGGTAAACAAGAAGAAAGTGAACTCTCCAGCCAATACATCCTCAGGATCTTCCTGCCAGCATATACTTGAATTCTGTAAGGCCCAAGTTTGAATTTTCAACTTCTTCCAGGAGACTGTCTGGTCTGTATTCACCATATTTCTAAGTTTACTGGTCCATTTCTAGTTTCACTAGCCATAATTATCCTGTTGTGTGCTGGAGCTATTTTCTTTGCTCCCCCTTCCCCATGCCCTTTGCAAACCATTACTCTTCTAGCTCCTTGTAAAAACCTCTTCTCCTTTGCTATCTTGCTGCACTACACTTGAGCTCTCACCATAGCTGTCATCTCCCAACTCACTCATCACTCCCCCTACTTTACTGGTGGCATTGATGTCTGGCTTTCAAAATTCCTTCTCACTCCAAGTCCTGCCTGAAGAATAAGAGGGTTAAGAGAATAGACTCTAGATAGAATCGGACTGCCTGGGTTCAAGTCTTGGTTCTACCATATATTAGCTGTGTTGCCTTAGTCATTTTCCTTAACCTTCCTTTTCCTAAGTTTCCTCATTTATGAAATAGGGATAGTAATAGTACTTCATAGGATTTGTTGTATATATTACAAGTTAATACATGTAAATGGCTCAGAATGGCACCTGGCACATAGTAAGTGCTCAGTAAACATCAGCTAGTGTTACTATCATCATCATCACCACCACCATCATCAAAGACTATCTCAGGGTCCACATAGATAACTCATTTAACATGTTCTCTGAGCTCCTTGTAGCCAATAAACTTCTCTACTCTAACCCAGCAACCCTCCTCCATAGCCACACCCTAGATCCTGTTATCACCAGAACTCCTCCACTTTCAAAATCTTAAATTTACATATCCCATACTCTGACGGCCACCTCCTGTCCTTTCAGGACTCTTGTTCACCTGTCCCTTCTACATCTGCTTCCCATCATGGAAACCTCTAAATGCCAAACTTCTCGTCTTTGTTTTTGTTTTTATTTTTGAGACAGGGTCTCATTCTATTGCCCTAGGCTAGAGTTCAGTGGCATCATCATAGCTCTGCAACCTCAAACTCCTGGGCTCAAGCGATCCTCCTGCCTCAGCCTCCCGAGTAGCTGAGACTACAGGCACACACCACCATGCTTGGCTAATTTTTCTATTTTGGGTGGAGATGGGGTCTCACTCTTGCCTAGGCTGGTCTTGAACTCCTAAGCTCAAGCGATCCTCCCACCTCGGCCTCCCAGAGTGCTAGGATCACAGGTATGAGCCACAGCACCTGGCCCCAAACTTCTCTGTCTTACCTCTGTCATCCCCCTCCTATCCTTTACCTCTTTTCATACCTTCTTACACTCTCTATCTACTCTCTTAACAACAACCTCCATTTCCACACCCCAGTTTTCTTCTATATAAACTACCTAGCAAAGTTTCTATCTTGGATGAATCAAACTATCAGCCTTTTCTTGACAGGGTTGCTGAGAGCTACTGAGAAGAATCACACAGCTGTAAAGATCAGTAACCACTGCTACAAATACGCAGTCTCCATCTTCAAGGCTGCCCAGCAATCAGCTCCTATTTCCTTACCTAGTTTGCCATCTCCTGTACTTCACAATGGCTATTTCAGACCTTTACCACTCTCCCTAAACCTCTGATTCTCCTGCCTATTACCCACCTATCCCCACCCCACCTGCCTCTGCTTCCACTCTCCACAGATGATCTATCACATTTCAGAAAAAACAGGAACAAGATTAGAACTAACATAATTTCCTTCTACCCAACCTATAAATCCACCTTGACTGCATCCCATCCAACCCTTTCTCCCTAGCACAATGGAGGAGGTATCCTGCATAAGGCTGAGCTTGTGCTCTGTGCTCAGTATTCTAACCTCCCCATCCATAAGGCAGTGGGTGGTCTCAAAGTGTGGCCCCTGGGCCAGCAGCATTGGCACTCTCTCCAGGAATTTGTTGGAAATGCAAATTATCAGGCCCTACTCGAGATCTACTAAGTCAGAAACCCTAGAGTGAGGGCCCAGCAATCTGTTTTTAACAAGGTCTCCAAGTGAGTCTGATGCCTGTTAAAGTCTGAGAACAGCTCTAAGCGATTATTTGTTGTTTATCTCCTTTCCTGTGTCTGTAACCTCCTTCTTTGGTGCAATGTTTCTGAAGAGTCTCAGGACACATACAGTTGACCCTTGAACACTCGGGTCCACTCATATGCGAATTTTCTTCCACCTCTGCCACCTGTGAGACAGCAAGACCAACCCTTTCTCTTCTTCCTCTTCAGCCTACTCAACGTGAAGACGATGAGGATGGAGACCTTGATGATGATCCACTTCCACTTAGTGAATAGTAAATACATTTTCACTTCCTTACGATTTTCTTAATAACATTTTGTTTTCTCTAGCTTACTTTATTGTAAGAATACAGCATATACTACATATAACATACAAAATACGTATAAATTGACTGTTTATGTTATCAGTAAAGCTTCTAGTCAACAGTCAGCTATTAGTAGTTAAACTCTGGGGAGAGTCAAAAGTCATAAATGAATTTTTAACTGTGCAGTGGGGGGGTCAACTGTGCATTCTTGTCCTTTTCTAGTCTATTCACCACACAGCGATTTATCTGATTATGTCATTCCCTGCTTAAAACTCTTCAATGATTTCCCCCTGATCTTAAGATAAAGGCCAATATCTTAAGAAGGCCTCAAGGCTCTCCACACTGCTCCAGCCCTTTCCTCCACCACTAGCTGTCTTTCTCTGTTTGCCCAGCAAGACCAGTCTGTCTCAATTTCTTGACCTTGCTATGCTCTAGGGCACCCAATACCCTTCGAAATTATTTCCTCTGCCTGAATTATTCTTTCCCCGTTTCTTTTCCTAACTTCTACTTCAAAAATCAGCTCAAACTTTCTTTCCTAGGGTAACCTAACCTGACACCTCAGTCCCTGTTAGCTCTCACAGCACTCTGTACTTATCCTCTTATAACCCACACCGAGCTTATAATTATTTAATTATTAGAAATGTAATTTCTGTTTTCCTTGCCAGAGTATAAGCATTATTAGGGCAGAAATCATGTTTATATTATTTACTATAATATTCTCAGTGTCCGGCTTAGTATAATACTTTGCACATAGTAAACACACAATAAATACTTGCTGACTGAGCCTTTGCATACACTGTAGCTCTGCTCAGAATGCTTTTTTACTATCTTTAACCACCCTAGTGAAATTCTCCATATCCTTCAAGAAATGTCAAACATCTCTGTCCAGTCTTACCTGCACATACACACCACCTGTCTGCTCAAGCGAATCACTTCCTCTTTGTGGTCTTACTGTATTGTGTACATAAACCTGTTAATGCAATAATTATATACTATTATAAATACCTAGCTTACTATCTCAGTCTCCACTAGACTGTAAACTCCCTGAGAGGATGGCCATGTCTTGTTCACCTTTGTAGCTCTATAGTGCTTAGGAAAGTACCTAATATTGATAGTATATTTCCATAAGTATTTATGGGCATATTAAACCTAAGATTGTTCTCTAATATTAAGCTGAAAAGTTTTTCCCGTAATATTAAATATGGGTTCCAATTCTAGCTATGCTAATCATTAGCTGCATGATCACTGGCAAGTTGTTTAACCTCTTTGGGCCTCAGTTTTCTCACCACGAAAACAGGGCTAATATTACCTACTTGGAAATATTGCTATGAAAATTAAACAAAATGACATAGTACGACAATTAGTACACGCAGTGCCTGGCATGTAGTAGCCCACTCTGGTTTCAACTCGATAGAGACAACTAGAACAAAACAAATACAAAAAAAGTCACAGCAATCAAGGCAGACTGAGCATAGAGTGAGTCATTCCTTTTAATCATTTGCCCAGGAAGATCAACAATGAAGAAACATAATAAGCAGAATAAACTCTACTGGTGGTATCTCCCTTGGCAAACACAGCTTGGTGAGAATTCACTCCAGAGAACTCTTGGCTAATGGCCACATCCGGCTCCCCAGCCCAGCAGGTCAGATCTTAATCTGCAGTACCAGGCATAGTTAATTTAAACTGGAATAGAAACTACCTCATAAAGAACATGTTTACAGGCGGGAGATGGAGGAGGAGAAGAACTTGACTGCAACCACATCAATCAACTGTTTTGCAATCTGGCAGAAAATGCTGCAGAACTGTTGGTGGAGACTAATACCCACACAACTGCACTTACCTGTAGCCAAGAACCAGCTTAGACTAGATAATGAGCAGCTTTCTGCTTCTACCAAAACAATGGTCACATCTGCATGCAGTGAACATTTCTAAAGTCAAATGACCCTTTTGCATGTGGGCAGCACCAACTAAGATGACACTAAGCAGCTTTATATTAATACATACACTCCTCAGCCTATGCACACTGCCCACAACCATAAGCTTCATTGTTCATGCATGCCAAATTTAAGAGTAGATTTAACAGTTTCTCTCCTTATTCATAACATGCTTACCTCTGCAGAGCCACTGGTAGTCAGATTAGCTAGTTCCTTGGAGCCATTCGCTTTAGAATGCTGTGTCATTACAGGTGTAACTACTTCTTCAGTGCGAATATCTCTCTTCTGAAGTTTCCTGATTAAGCTCTCCTGGTTACTGGAAGATACAGCAGGTCTGAATGGACCTCTGGGTGGGCTCTGCCTCCTCCAAGATGCCCTTCTCCAACCTAGCCCCAGAAGATGTGCTACATCCTCTTCAGGTGGAAAGCCCAAAATATCTGCAGTTTGGAACTTTTTAAAAAACACCAGCATGGAATTGGAAGAGTCTGTCCTAAAAGCTCGGCAGCTCTGGGGCCTGCTACAATCTGCTTGAATGCACATCCCTTCTAGCCACCAAAAGGCATGGCAAGCGGAGGCCTGGCAGCAGGCAGTCCAACATGACTGGAGGGAGGGGGTTCCTTCAAGAAGCCGGAGGTGAGTTTCTCCACCAGATCTCAGGCCAATTCCAAATTGTATCTTCCCCTGCTGGCACCTGCTCTCACTGGCATCTAAAAACAAAGAATGAAAACATTTTCAGATGAAATAAAAACAGAAGACTACTGCTCCATAAAGAGCCCTGAACACGAACATTTGAGGCTATTCTGAAGACAGGTTTTTAAAAGGGTGAGAAAGCTATCCAGTGAGTCGAACAGAGGAAGCAACAGAGAGTGTTTTTTAAGGGCTCAGGAAATTTTCGCTTGTAGAAGTACTGCTCCATATTCATCAATGGTTCCCCTTCTCAATAAGTTCCTGCCACACAGAACTTTTCCACAGAATTCCAATTTGTGAAACAAAAAACAACAACAATAAAAAAAAAAGAAAGAAAGAAAAGGATGTATTCTGGTGAAAGTGTACAGGGGAAGTGGGGGAGGACAGAGTCTCAACACTTGACTTCCGACTCACCTCCAAGGCATTTATTTCTCAGGGACAATGTGAGGACTCTTGGACCAGAACAGGTAGTGGGATAAGCTAGTATATTTCCCCCACGGAACTGGTAGCAACACAGACTGAGTACTCTTGACCTCATGCAGATTACAGGTACATCCTTTTTTTTTTTTTTTTTTTTTTTTGGTAGAGACGAGGTCTCACTATATTGCCCAGGCTGGTCTTGAACTCCTGGCCTCAAGAGATACTCTTGCCTCAGCCTCCCAAAAGTGCTGGGATTACAGGCATGAGCCATTGCGCCTGGCCCATGTTCTAAACAATCATTTGCTAAAGTCAGGATATCATGGCATATCATGGTATTGCATATCATGGTATCAGCCAGAGTAGTAGTTAAGATTACCAAAAAGTCTAATGATGCATGGATTCTGCTAAAAGGAACTTCCTAATGACAAGCCATGTCATGACAAGAAATAATGGAACAAAAGTACAACAGTGACCTACTGTGGGTAACCTAGATAACATGGTCCAAAATTCTGGCTAAGGTTGCTTATGGATAAACTTTGAGCTGTTGAATTAGCTCAGGCATGGCATTGATTTTCCTGAAATATTATATCACCTCTGTTTTCTTACATG
This sequence comes from Lemur catta, assembly GCF_020740605.2. Classification (NCBI taxonomy): domain Eukaryota; kingdom Metazoa; phylum Chordata; class Mammalia; order Primates; family Lemuridae; genus Lemur; species Lemur catta. Next base: position 101,020,671 of record NC_059130.1, on the reverse strand, counting down.
AAGCAAAGTCAAAACACGTTCTAAATGAAAGTTGTTATACAAGTTCATTTTAAAGTCTTAGTTATATGGGTGTCGATAACCAGCTGTTGTCACATTTATGTAAGAACAGAACCCAGGGTGAGGCAAGAGAGATGCCTCAGGCACACAATTGAAGGAAGCACTTACTCTCAGGGTCATCTGAGTGCAGGGTTGGCTTATACAACCTTGAGAGTGAGTGCCTCTTTAAATTTTGTGCTTGGGTGCCTCACTTTCCTCACCCTAGTGCTGGTCCTGGGGTCATAATATAAAATACATATTAGAATTACATAGAGAAAACATGCAATAGAATCAAAGCATAGATGAAATGGGTAACCACATCTGCATGTACACATAACTGAAAAAGGGCTCTGACTAACTAAAGCAACAACCTAAAAATCAGCCAAAGCCAACCTGACTCCCATGAAATATTTATTAAATGTCCAACAGACTAAATGTGGACACTAATAAACTGGGAGATATAAGGAAGAGAAAGGCAGTCAGAAGCACTCTGGAAGCCAGCATTGGCACCAACCTAATACCAGATAAGGCAATTTGGAAGGCCAGAGAAAACAGAACTTACGGCCTTAAGATGAAGAAATAGCAACTATGAAAAAAATGAAGCTACCAAGAACTTCAGAAATACCCCTCATTTTCTTATCCACCTTCCTACATAGTCACCAATGGTATTAATCTTGATAACAGCTGAGTATACAGACTGTTGAAATCAAAAAACTGTTAACATCAGTAACTACTATCAGTTACCTTTATAACAGCTTTCTCTTATTCTTCTCATAACAATTCTCTCACATTCAACATAATAAAGAAGTCAACATAGATGAAAATAACTTGCACTTTTCTGTAAGACACTATTTTATTTAATTTTTTAAAATGCACTGAGACTTACACTTCTGCACTTGAAGGAGGAATTGCTATAGGACTGTCCTCCCACCATGAGCAACTAAAAAACTAGACAGAACATATAAAGCAACTGTTTTTAGACACTGGACAACAGGCAGTGCAGGACTGTGATCCCTGAGAGAAAGGAAACAAAGCAAGTCAGCCCTGTGATCCCATCTTTCTGCCAGAGGCATGCTCCCGACTGTGGCGCTGACCAGAAACAGCCAAGCAGAACAGGGCAGTTGCTGAATTGAGGAGACAGAGTTCAGGGTGGCTGTGATAGCTAGAATTTTGTTTTTTTTTTTTTTTGAGACAGAGTCTCACTTTGTTGCCTGGGCTAGAGTGAGTGCCGTGGCCTTAGCCTAGCTCACAGCAACCTCAAACTCCTGGGCTTAAGCGATCCTACTGCCTCAGCCTCCCGAGTAGCTGGGACTACAGGCATGCGCCACCATGCCCGGCTAATTTTTTTCTATATATATTTTTTTAGTTGTCCAGATAATTTTTATTTCTATTTTTAGTAGAGACGGGGTCTTGCTCAGGCTGGTCTCGAACTCCTGACCTCGAGCGATCCACCCACCTCGGCCTCCCAGAGGGCTAGGATTACAGGCGTGAGCCACCGCGCCCAGCCTAGAATTTTTGAACAAAGTACCAGAAAGAGCTACACAGAGAAAGTGCTCCAGATATCTGGATAGTGGTCACCTTCAGTTTTGGTTGGGTATGAATTTACAAAAGTATAGGTTGAAATTGCATGAGGGAAATTAGAAAATATTATGAACTGAATGAAAATGAAAATACATTATATAAACATTTGTGAGATGCTGTTAAAGCAATGTTTAGAGAGACATTTAAAATTTGAAATGCTTATTTCAAAAAAGAAGTCTAAAATCAATGACTTAGAGATACACACAGGGAAAATGCCAGGTGATGACATAGGCAGAGATTGGAGTAATACAGCTGCAAACCAAGGAAAGCCAGGGATTAATAGCAACCACCAGAAGCTAGGGAGAGGCCAGGAAGGGTTCTACTCAGAGTCTTAGAAGGAATAAACCCTTCTAACACCTTGATTTTGGATTTCTAGCCTCCAGAACTATTAGCTTACATAGGGTTCTCTCCCCTGGCTGGGAGAACAGTTTAGGAGACACATGGTCCCAAAACTACCAAGATCCCAGATCCAGAGATTACTGACATTTGGGAATGTAGCTGTGGCCTTTACCCATATTGAATGGAGACAAATAGATGCCACTCAGCAGATCCTGTACAGCAATGTGATGGTGGAAAACTAAGAGAATCTGGTGTCTGTGGGCTTCTCTCTTTCAAACCTTAAAGCAAAATACTTCTGCAGGATCTGTTCTGGGAGAGTTTCCTGATGGAAAGAGACCTGGATTGAGAGGACAGAAGCCACACACAGATGTAGCACTATAAATGCAAGGAATGTGGGAAAGTTTTCAAATATGATTCTTCCTTTATTTGCCACCAGAGAAATCATACTGGTGAGAAAACCCACAAATGCAAAGAATGTGGGGTAGACTTTACGAGCAAGCTACCTCGTTATCACCCCTTTAAACCACCATAAAATTCACATAGGCAAGCAACTTTATAGATGTATTGAATGTGGGAAATTCTTCAAGAAGCACTCAAAATTTATTAATCTTCAGAGAATTTATTCTAGAGAGAAATCCCATAAATGCAATAAATGTGAAAAAGCTTTCAAAAAACCTATCCTTTCAAGTCATCTGAGAATTCACTATAGTCAGAAACCCTACCAATGTAATGACTGTGGGAAAGCCCTGGTTGAGAAGGCAATCCTTACTCATCAGGAGAGAATACAGAGTGGAGAGAAGCCTTTTACATGTAAAGAACGTGGGAAAGCTCTCAGAGATAACTCAACTGCTGGAGCATCAGAAAAACATCCTGGTGCAAAACCACATCAGTGTAATAAATACAAAAAAGCTTTTAGGAAAAGCTCAACTCTTATTAGTCATCAAAGACTGCACACAGGAGAGAAACCCTATTACTGTAGTAAATGTGGAAAATCTTTCAGGTATAGCGTATCCTTTGCTGGACATCAGAAAACTCATAGTGGAAATTCACCCTATCATGGTAATGACTATGGGAAAACCTTTATGAAGAGCTCAGCCCTTATTGGATATCAGGAAATTCACACTGGAAGAAAACTCAAATCACTGTAAGAAATGTGGGAAAACCTTCAGGCACAACTCAGGCCTTGCTGAACATCAGAGAATCTATACCTTATGAATGTAATAAATGTAGGAAGTCTTTTCCCCACAGTTCAGTCATTAAACAATATTAAGAAAATTCATAACAAAGAAAGAATCATCAAATGTAGTTAGTGTGGTAAATCATGCACAAGTAGTTTATTTGTTCTGACCATCAAAGAAGAGATATTCAATAAATTACACATTTATCAAAAATATTCTGTGCACCTCTATCCTAGAACATTCTCACTTGTGAGGATGTGCATTGTAGTATGGTTGGTAGTACTGAAATATCTGAAGAACCTAAATGTCTGTCAATATGGAAATAGTTACTATACAATATTATGTACCATTTGAAAAGACTGAGGTAGAACTTTATGTATAGCCAAAGAAATATCCCTCCTCCATGTTACCTTGTTAAGTTAAAAAAGCAAGTTATAGAAAATCTATGCATTATGGTCTTATTTATATTTTTAACAATGAAGCTATTTTTGTATGTCCACATATATTTATTTGCATTCAAAGAGATTTGGAAAAATAAAGGACAAACTTTTACAGTTAAAACAAAAATCAATGATCTATGCTTCCATCCTGAAAGCCTGAAAAAAAAAAAAAAGAGTAAATTAAACCCCAAAATAAGTAGAGAAAGGAAATAATAAAGATAAGATTAATCAAGGAAATGAAAAACAAGCAAAAAACAATAGAGAAAAATCAATGAAACCAAAATCTTGTTCATAAGATCAAGTCAGAGCTGATAAAGTTTTAGTTGGACTGACCACAAAAAAAAAAGAGAATAGTCACAAATTACTAGCATCAAGAATGAAAGAAGGGATATCACTACAGATTCAATAAACCAGAGGCCACAAACTATGGCCCAGGGGCCAAGTGGGCTACTGCCTGGTTTTATAAACAAAGTTTTATTGGAATAGAGTCGCACTCATTTATTTAGGTATTGTCTATGGCTGCATTGCTCTACCATGGCAGAGTGAAGTAGTTGTAACAGAGATCCTTAAGGCCTATAAAGCCTAAAATATTTACTATCTTTAAGAAAAAGTTTGCCAACCTCTGGTTTAAGATAATATACCTTTGTTTGACTTACTATTTACCATTAAGTAGAGAGTAAATTTAGATGTTAACTTACAGAACACTGATAAGTTGCAAATGATTTCGATATTTTTTGAGATATAAATTATTTCTGTCCAATATAAAAGATAATCTCCAAGGTTTTGCTTTTATTGTCCTATAAGTTATTAATGTTTTGTATATAACTTGCAAATTTATTTCATTCTTTTCCTGACTGACCACATAAATTTGTTTTTTAAAAGCAGTTTTACTGTCCACTGATTTCCTGATTCATGAGTTAAATAAATCTCTGACATAAGCTCCGTTTATATTTGTGAGAGTGATGTCTAACCTTTTGCAACGGATATACTCTGAAACGCACAGAGGCTTACATTCACTTAGGCCACAAAACATAAAAGAATTACCAAATTTCAAGGAAAGAAGGAAATTTTAAAAATACATTTAGTTCAATTTCCATCTGGGGCTAAAATCCTCTTTAAAACAACTGCAAGTATTTTCCAGCTTTTGTAATTACCTTCCACAATTCAGAATTTATTTTAACAAGGCAAGCCATTCTACCTTTGTATGTTCTGCGATATTAGTTCTTCCTAGGGGAATGGTTAAGCAAATTATGGTACATCAACTTGATGGCTACCACACATATTTAAAAGGTCATTATAAAGACAATGTGGCAAGATGGAAAATTATTTACAAAGTAACACTAAGAATAAAAAGCTAAACATAAAAGTGTATACATAGTCTTGTTAACAACCAAAATATCTATAAATGGGCAAGAGACAGAACTAAACACAAAAGAATTCAACAAACATTTACTGTGCACCATGAGTTAGAAAGTATGATAGGTGCTAGGGATAAAAAAAATGAACAAGATAGATGGGTGTCTCAGGCCTCACAGAGTCTAAAGAAGGAGAAAGATAAAACAAGTAATTTCAACTCAGTGGAATAAGCACTATAATGTGAACAATATAAGGCCTATTTAGGGCACATGGAAGAGGCAATCTAATCAGGTTTGGGGAGTCAGAGTCAAATTCCCTGAAGAAATGACACCTAAGCTGGGACCTAAGAGATGAGAAGGAAATAAACCAAAGGAGGTGGGGCGGTAGAAACTAGAATACTTAAACAAAGGCCCAGAGGCTTAGAAAGAACATGGCAAGAATTAAAAGTGATTCAGTACAGTGAAGTATAGTTTCTTTCCTCTATAATTTAATCTACATCATGGCTTCAACTATTTACACTTCTATTACTCTCAAATGTGGATTCATATTTCCAGTCCAGACTGCTTCTCAGTTGCCTTTCAGTAACAATACAAAACATCATAGTTCTTTATCTGTGCGTTACATAAAACAAAAGTAAAACTACCTAAACAGAGTAGACTCTGATTGTATGGTCCTTGGGTGACCTTCCTGAACCTGATGAAGTGGCCTTCAAAGCTCTGTGTGTCATGGCATGACCTCTCTCTCCAGACTCATCTCTTGTCACTCTTCAAACCTTGATCTATGTGCTCAAGCCATACTGGCCTTCTTTCAATTTTTAAAAGAACTGTGCTCTCTCCTCCCACAGGTAACTAAAACTACAAGCATGGATGAGATTATCCAGGCAGAGAAGAGATCTTCAGGATTCATCTTCATATCCCTCCTTATTCAGCTCAGATGCTATAGTCTATCACTTCAACCTCTACAGGATTGATATTCTCCATTCCTTTACCCCAGCTGCCTGGGAAAATGGCAACGATGGATGGATATATCCTGAGAATAACTGGACAAAATATCCCAACTTCAGAGATTGATCCCACTCTAAGTGAATGATCTCCATACTCATCAGCACTGGGCCTCCTGGCCATTCTGTGAATTCCTACTTTCATTTATTTCATTTCCTGTAGTAGCCACTTCCAATCTTCTCCATTCCTTTCAAAATTCAGGCATCCTTATTTCCCACCTAGCTATTATCCTTATCTCTTTATTCATTCATCGATTTAGCAAATATTACTGAGTACCTGTTTCATGCTAAGGGCATTATTTTGATGGAGTTTTTAATTTAGATGGAGGAGACAGAAATTAAACAGACAGAAATAATAAATGTAGAACTGTAAATTAATATAAGTGCTCTGTAAAAAAGAAATCCAACCTTTATAGAATAAAGGTAGCTAAACTTGGAATTTATTATACAGATATACTAGCACTATGTGACAAGATATCAAAAACATTAACTGCATATTGTTTAAAGTAGAAAATAATTGGAAACAACTTATATATCTATCAATTGAGAGCTGGTCAAATAAATTATGGAAGATCCATGCAGCTGCTGGAATAAGGCCACTCCATACAATTCTGATATGGAATGATATCTAGGATACATTATGTAGGTGGGAGGGAAAGGTGCAGAGCAGTGTGTATAATATGCTACAATTTGTGCACGTGTGGGGGAAAGAATATAGTGCATATGTGTGTGTATATATATACACACATACATATATGCATAGAGTATACATATACATAGTGTATATGTGTGTGTATATATATATGCATAGACTATTTTTGGAAGGATATTCAAGAAATTGGCATGGTTGCATTTAGGAAGAGAAACTAGGTGGTTGGGAGACAGAACTGGGAGATTTGTTTGTTCTTTAAATACCCTTTTATATCTTCTGAATTTGTACAACGTACATGAATTATCTTTTGAAAAATAAATTTTAAAATTTTAAACGAACAAAATTGTCAATGGCTTCCCAGGGCTTTTATAATGAAGATCAAAATCCTCACCCTAAAAAGATCTTGCATGGTCTGGACCCTGCCCACCTTTCTGGCCCCATATTGCATCATGCTCTCCCTTCCTTCTCCATCTGTTCCAACCCCCCAAGCCTTCTTCCATTCCTTAAATGGACCATTCTCCCTTCCCTTACTGGGCCTTTGCACGTGTTGGCCCCTCTGCCTGGAACTCCCTTGACTCCCTTCTCCATCCTCACATGAGAGCTTAGCTCAACTATCATTTCCTCAAAAGTCTCCATTGGCTTAATGTCTTTTCCCCTGACTACACTGTAACCTCCAGGACTGTGTCTGGTTTTTGTTTGTTTTTTCTTTCATCCATGGTATCTCCAATTCTATCATAGGGCTTGGTATATTACATTGTAGGTACTCAAAAAGTCTTTTTAAATGAATGCATAAATAAATGCATGTGTGCATATGCATGAATAAAGTATTGACAGAAAGAACAAATGAAATGTCAGGAAACCAAGTGGCCAGGTACCAGGTGGGTCATACTGAAGACATCCAGGTCGATGACAGGACTTTGAAAGGAGGTGAGGCCCATATGCCACAATAAATAAGCAGAGTGAGTGATGGTTGGTAGATGAGTAATGATTAGGGATAGAAAATGGTATAAACCTCAAAAAGCAGAAGTTTTCACATGAAAGGAATATTCAAGAAGTGACAGTAATGAGTGATAAGGACATCAGCTCTACCTCCCAACTCAGAGGTACATGGGATATGGGAGAATGAATAGCCATCACCTGCAGGCTAGAGGAAAATAGTGTGTTTCTCCAAGAGAAAGCCAGTATCAGAACATTCTGTCTAATGTCTTAACCAACAAGTCTGAGTTTAGGTGGCATTTATTAACTCGATGGATTCCAGTCAGTTTAAAAGTTGGGGGGGAGATGGTTAAGTGCAAGTGAGTCAAAAAGCACAAGGTTATACAGGAGTGTCAAATCAGACTCACAAATCACAACAGTTATGGCACTTTATAGCAAGAAAAAGAAGAGGATGGAAAACCATGAGGAACTGATGACAGGATAACTATCTATTTATCCTTGGTATAAAATGGCAAAAGCTTTGAGACAATTTATGGGGCAAGTCTTACCAATGCAATTTTGAGGAAACAGATTTAGACTTAGGGAAAATAGTCGAGGAGATTTACGAGGATTGCCAGGTCAAAAGGAAGATAACAAAAAATTCTATTCCCTGATTGTTGTTAGCAGCTCTGATAAAATCCAGAACTTTGAAAAAGAAGGAGATAAAACCAGGTGGAAAAGCTGTAACACTGGTTTGTCCTGCAGAGGGCTTCTTTTGCTTCCATGGTTCCCTGAAGAATATCACCTAAGTTACATAACTATCTGGGGTATAAAAGGGAAAGGTTTCACAACCCAAGCACTGTCCGTGCTTTGTGAGGTGACCTGGAAGCCTCCGCTAGAGACTCACCCATTACTCTGGGCCAGAGTAAACATGTTCAGTGAGGGAAGGAAGAACCTGGGGAGTCATACAGAATGTCCCCAACTCTCTACTTCACTATATTTCTTGATTGTTATATTCCTAAAATTATTGCTAAAACTTTGTCATGGGTAAGATCTCTGACTCATATCTGACAATTGGATCCTTGGCCTTATCTCAAGTGAGTAGAGCCTGGGAAAGAACAGATGATCACAAATATTTATATCTTTTTTAAAAAAATTTTTGGTACATAATATTTGTACATATTTATAGGGTACATGTGATATTTTGTTACATGTACAGAATGTATAATGATCAAGTCAGGGTATTTAGGATCTCCATCACCACGAGCATTCATCATTTGTGTGTAATGAGAACAGTCAAATCCTCACTTTTAGCTATTTTGAAATGTACAGTATGTTGTTGTTAACTATAGTCACCCTATGCTACTATTGAACATTAGAAGTCATTCCTTGTATGCAACTGTATGTTTGTACTCATTTATCAACCTCTCTTCATCCCCACCCACACACACACCCACATCCTTCCCAGCCTCTGGTAACTATCATTCTACTCTCTACCTCCATGAGATCAATTTTTTTAGCTCCCATGTTACGAGTGAGAACATGTGATATTTGTCTTTCTGTGTCTGGCTTATTTCACTTAACATAATGACCTCCAGTTCCACCCATGTTGCTGCAAATGACATGATTTCATTCTTTTTTATGGCCAAATACCATTCCATTATGTAAATATATCACATTTTCTTTATCCAGTCATCTGCTGATAGACACTTTGGTTGATTCCATATCTTTGCTATTGTGAACAGTGCTACAATAAACATGGAGCTGCATGTATCCCATTAATATACTGATTTCCTTTCCTTTGGATAAATAAAACCCAGTGGTGGGACTGCTGGATCATATGGTAGTTCTATTTTTAAGTTTTTTGAGAAATCTCCATACCATTTTCCATAATGACTGTGCTAATTTACATTCCCACAACGTATGACAGTTCCCTTTTTTCCACATTCTTGCCAGTATCTGTTATCTTTTTGATAACAGCCATTCTAACTGGGGCAAGATGATATTTCATTGTGGTTTTGATTTGTATTTTTCTGATTATTAGTGATGTTCAGTATTTTTTCACATACCTGTTGACCATCTGCATGTCTTTTTTTGAGAAGTGTCTATTTAGATCCTCTGCCCACTTTTTAATGGGATTGTTTGGGATTTTTGCTGTCAAGTTGTTCAAGTTCCTTATATATTCTGGATATTAGTTCCTTGTCAGATGAATATTTTGCAAATATTCTTTCCCATTCAACAGGTTGTCTCTTTACACTGTTGATTATTTCATTTGCCGTGCAGAAAGCTTTTTAGTTTAATATAGTCTGACTTGTCTATTTTTATTTTTGTTGCCTGTTCTTTGGGGTCTTAGCCATAAAATCTTTACCTGAACCAATGTCCTGCAGTGTTTCTCCTATGTTTTCTTCTGGTGGCTTTTTAATTTTGGGTCTTACATTTAAGCCTTTAATCCATTTTGAGTTGACTTTTGTATATGGTGAGAGATAGGGTCTAGTTTCATTCTTATGCATATGGACATCCATTTTTCCCAATATCATTTATTAAAGAAGGTGTCCTTTCCCCAGTATATGTTCTTGGCACCTTTGTTGAAAATCAGTTGGCTGCAAATATGCAGTTTTATTTCTGGGTTCTTTATTCTGTTCCACTGATCTATGTGTCTGTTTTTATACCAATATCATGCTATTTTGGTGACTATAGCCTCGTAATATATTTTGAAGTAGGTAGTGACTCCAGCTTTGTTCTTTTTACTCAGGATTATTTTGGCTATTTGAGGTTGTTTGTGGTTTCATACAAATTTCAGTATTGATTTTTCTATTTCTGTGAAAAATGTCTGGGATTTTGGTAAGGATTGCATTGAATCTATAGATTGCTCTGGGTGGTATGATCATTTTAACAATATTAATTCTTCTAATCCATGAGCATGGGATATCTTTCCATTTTTGTGTGTGTCCTCTTTAATTTCTTTCATCAGTGTTTTGTAGTTTTCCTTGTAGAGGTCTTTCGCTTCCTTGGTTAAATTTATTCCTCAGTACTTTTTTTTTTTGTAGCTATGGTAAAAGGGATGCATTCTTGGTTTCTTTTTTAGCTAGCACATAATTGGTGTATAGATTTTTATATGTTGATTTTATATTCTGTAATTTCACTGAACTTGTTTATCAGATCTAAGAGGTTTCTGGTGGAGTCTTTAGGTTTTTCTAAATACAAGATCATGTCATCTGCAAAAAGGAACAATTTGACTTCCTCTTTTCCAATTTGGATGCTTTTCATTTCTTTCTCTTGTCTGATTGATTGCTCTGGCTAGAGCTTCTAGTAATATGTTGAATAGGAGTGGTGAAATTGGGCTTTCAGCTTTTCCCCATTCAGTATGATGTAGCTGTGGGCTTGTTATACATGGCCTTTATTATGTTGCAGTATGTTCCTGCTATGCCTAGTTTGTTGAGCAGTTTTATCATGAAGGGATGTTGAATTTTAGTAAATGCTTTTTCTGCATTTATTAAAATATTCATATGCTTTTTGTTCTCCATTCTGTTGATATGTTTATTGATTTGCATATGTTAAACCAACCTTGCATCCCTGGGAGAAATCCCACTTGACTGTGGCATCATCTTTTTTACATGCTGTTGGATTCGGTTTGCTAGTATTTTGTTGAGGATTTTTGCACGTACGTACAACAGGGATATTGGCCTGTAGTTTTGGGGGTGTGTGCGTATGTGTGTGTGTGTTCTTGTCTAGTTTTAGTATCAGGGTAATACCAGCTTTATAGAATGAATTAGGAAGAATTCCATCCTCTTCCATTTTTTTGGAATGGTTTGAGGAGAATTGGTATTAGTTCCTCTTTATAAATTTGGTAGAATTTGGCAGTAAAGCCATCAGATCCTGGGCTTTTCTTTTGTGGGAGACTTTTTATCATTGATTCAATCTTATTATTTGTTATTGGTCTGTTCAAGTTTTCTATTTTTTCCTGGTTCAATCTTGGTAGGTTTTATGTGTCCAGGAATTTATCCATTTCTTCTAGATTTTCCAGTTTGTTAGTGTATAATTGCTCATAGTAGGTTCTGATGATATTTGCATTTCTGTGGTATTAGTTGTAATGTCTCCTTTTTTGTTTCTGGTTGTGTTTATTTGGGTCTTCCCTCTTTTTATCTTGGTTAGTCTAGTTAGCGGTTTATCGATTTTATCTTTCAAAACACCAACTTTTCATTTTCTCAATGCTTTCCATTGTTTTTTAGTCTCCATTTCATTTAGTTTTGCTCTGATTTTTATAATTTCTTTCATTCTACTAATTTTGAGTTTGGTTTGTTCTTGCTTTTCTAGTTCCTTGAGGTGTATTGTTAGTTTGTTTTTTTTTAATCTTTCTACTTTTTTGATGTAGGCATTCATTGTTATAAACTCTCTCTTAGCACTGCTTTTACTGTATCCCATAGGTTTTGGTATATTGCACTTCCATTTTAATTTGTTTCAAGGAATTTTTTTATTTCCTTCTTAATTTCTTTGATGATCCAATGGTCATTCAGGAGCATATTGTTTAATTTCCATGTATTTGCATAGTTTCCAAAGTTCCTCTTGTTATTGATTTAATTCTTAAATCCATTGTGGTCTGAGAAGATACTTGATATGATTTTGATTTTTTAAAATTTGTTGAGACTTGTTTTGTGGCCTAATATATGGTCTACCTTGTGGAATGTTCCACGTGCTGATAAGAAGAATATGTATTCTGCAGCTGTTGGATGAAATGTTCTGTAAATATCTGTTAGGTCCATTGGGTCTAAGGTGCAGTTTAAATCCAATATTTCTTTGTTGGTTTTATGTTTAGATGATCTGTCTATTGCTGAAAGTAGGGTGTTAAAGTCCCCAATTATTACTGCATTGGAGTCTATCTCTCCCTTTAGATCTAATAATATTTTATTTATATATCAGGGCATTCTGGTATTGGGTACCTATATATTTAGAACTGTTATATTCCCTTGCTGAATTGATCCCTTTATCATTATACAATGACCTTCTTTGCCTCTTTTTACTGTTTTTGACTTAAACTCAGTTTTATCTGCTAAAAATATAGCTACTCTCCCCACTTTGGTTTCTGTTTGCATGAAATATTTTTTTTCCATCCCTTTCCTTTTAGTCTCTATGTGTCTTCACAGGTGAGTTTCTTGTGGGCAGCATATAGTTAGGTCATGTTTTCTTATCCATTCAGCCAGTCTATGTCTTTTAAGTGGAAAATTTAATACATTTACATTCAAGGTTACTAATGATATGTGAGAACTTGTTCCTGTCATTTTGTTAACTGTCTTCTGATTGTTTTGTATATCCTTTGTTCCTTTATTTCTCCCTTATCTTTAAGGTTTGGTGGTTTTCTGTAGTGGTAACATTTGAGTCCTTTTTCTTCCTTATTTGTGTGTTTGCTCTACTAGTTAGTTTTATACTTTCATGTGTTTTCAGGATGGCAGGTATCATTCTTTCTTTTCCAGGTACAGGAGTTCCTTAAGCATTTCTTACAGGGCCAGGCTAGTGGTGATGAATTCCCTCAGTGTTTGCTTGTCTGGGAAAGTCTTTATTTCTCCTTCATTTATGAAGGATACCTTTGCTGTGTATCGTATTCTTACCTAGCAGTTTTGTTTTTTCATTGAGCACTTTGAACATATTGCAGTCTCTCCTGGCCTGTAAGCTTTCTGCTGGGAAATCTATTTGTCTGAAGGGGGTTCCCTTATATGTAACTATATGGTTTTCTCTTGCTGTTTTTAGAAATCTCTCTTTTGTCTTTGACTTTTAACAGTTTGACTATAATGTGCCAGCGAGAAGACCTTTTGTTGTTTTCGTTTTTTTGAGACAGAGTCTCACTCCGTTGCCCGGGATAGAGTGCTGTGGCGTCAGCCTAGCTCACAGCAACCTCAAACCCCTGGGCTCAAGTGATTCTCCTGCATCAGCCTCCCGAGTAGCTGGGACTGTAGGCATTCATCACAACATCTGGCTAATTTTTTGTTTCTATTTTTAGTTGGCCAGCTAATTTTTTCTATTTTGAGTAGAGACGGGGTCTCACTCTTGCTCAGGCTGGTCTCAAACTCCTGATCTCAAGCAATCCTCCCACCTCAGCCTCCCAGAGTGTTAGGATTATAGGCCTGAGCCACCATGCCCGGCCAGGAGAAGACCTTTTTGGATTATATCTATTTGGGAGACTCTGAGCTTTCTGTGTCTGGATGCCTAAATTTATTGCTAGACTTGGGAAGTTTTCAGCTATTATGTCATTAAATAGGCTTTATATGCCATTAAATTTCTCTTCACCTTCTGGGACACCCAAAATTTGGATATTTGGTTGCTTTATGGTGTCCCATATGTCACATAAGCTTTCTTCATTTTTTTTTAATTCTTTTTTTTTTTTTTTTGGTTTGACTGGGTTAGTTCAAAAGATCTGCCTTCAAGTTCTGAAATGAAATTCTTCTCCTTGATCTAGTCTATTACTGAAGCTCTCAATTGTATTTTTTTTTTTTTTTTTGAGACAGAGTCTCGCTTTGTTGCCTGAGCTAGAGTGAGTGCCGTGGCGTCAGCCTAGCTCACAGCAACCTCAAACTCCTGGGCTTCAGCGATCCTACTGCCTCAGCCTCCCGGGTAGCTGGGACTACAGGCATGTGCCACCATGCCAGGCTAATTTTTTTCTAAATATATTTTAGTTGGCCAGATAATTTCTGTCTATTTTTTTAGTAGAGACGGGGTCTCGTTCTTGCTCAGGCTGGTCTCGAACTCCTGACATTGAGCGATCCACCCGCCTCGGCTCCCAGAGTGCTAGGATTACAGGTCAATTGTATTTTTTTCTTTCATTGAATTCTTTAGTTTCAGGCTTTCTGTATGGTTCTTTTTTTATATTTATTTATCTCTTTGATGAATTGTTCATTATATCCTATATTGTTCTTCTGAATTCCTCGTATTGTTTATCTGTGTCCTCTTGTATCTCACTGAGCTTTTTTAATATTATTATTATGAATTCTTTTTCAGGGAATTCATAAATTTGTTTTTCATTGGAGTCTATCACTGGAGGATTATTATATTCCTTTGGAGGTGTCATATTTCCTTGCTTTGTCATGTTTTTTGTGTCCATTTGTTGATAACCGCACATCAGGTATAACAGTCACTTCTAATTTTTTGGATTGGCTTTCATGGGGAAAGACTTTTTCCTGTAGATGTATTTACGGTGTTGGCTGGGTAGGGCACTTTAGCTTTGATTCTGGGTGTGTGCAGTAGTGTAGTCTTTGAATGATTTCCTCAGCTGTAACCACTGTCAGTGTCTGTGATTTCCTCAGTGGCTTAGTGGTTTCCTATGGCTGTTGATGGAGGCTGTGGTGAGGTTTTGCTAGAGATGGGACACCAGGTGTTTTCGGGCCCTAGTGGCGGCAGCAGCAGTGAGCTGAGTGTGCTTGTCCTCAGGCCCAAGGTGGAGTACACAGGCACCAGTGTTAGTTAGTCCAGGCAGGCCAATTCATGGGCCTTCAGGTGGCTTGCTCAGGTACTAGTAGTGGCAGCAGTGGGCCAGGCAGATGGATGAATCCTTGGGCCCCTAAGCAGCATGTGTGATGTCAGCAATTGTAGTAGCAGTGGTAGGACAACCCTCAGGCTTCCAGATGACACTGGCTAGTGTTAATGATGGCTTCAAAAGGCTGGGCAGGCCAGTCTTTAGGCCCCCAGGCAGTGCCCAGACGCCAGAGGTGATGGATGGGGCAGGCATCTATATGGCATGTCTGAGCACTGGCTTCAGGTTTTCTGGGCCTGTTGTTGGGGCCCCTGGTGGCCAATGGGGCAGTGTGATCCCTAGGCCCCCAGGCAGTGTGCTAGGGCACTGAGGGGCTGGTGCCAGGTAGGGTAGGCCTGTCCTCAGGTCCCCCCAATGGTACACATGAACATAAGCTGTGGTGGGCAGGGCAGTGTGCCCCAGGCCTCCAGACATGTAGTAGGGTGCCAGTGATAACAGGCATTCTGGGGCAGTTATTAGGCCCCCTGGTGGTGTGTGTGCATGCCTGGGGTGACCAATAGGGGTGGGACAATCCCCAGGCCCCAGGCAGCATGCTCAGGCACTGGGGGATGGTGGTAGGAGGTACAGTGCTAGGCCCCCTGGTGGTGTGCATGGGTTCAGGCTGTGGTGAGCAGGGCAGGATGATCCTCAGGTCCCAGGTAGTGTGCTTGGGTAGCAGTGGCAGCAGCAGTGGGCAGGGAAAACCTATCCTCAGGGCATGTGCAAGTGCACTATGGCCCTGCTCCTGAGGGGTGCAGAGCTGCTGTCTGTGGTAGCTGCCCCAGGCAGGGAAGTTTCAGACTCCAGGGAGTGAGTGGCACTGTGCTCCAGCTTCCTGGGACTTGGAGTGTGTGTAGGACCCAGTGTGAGCTCCCTCTCTGGAGCAATGCTGTTGCTCGGACTCCAGGGAGGTCCCTATGCCAGGGACTCTCCCATGGCTAGGAGTGCAGGAGTCTACCGTAAGCATGTGGACTGCCATGGATCTCTCACTTACCCCTTCCCCGCATTGAGGAACCTCTCACAGGTCCTGACTGATTCTGGCTGGGCTGTCCACCTCACTTCCCTCTCCTTCAGTGTCTCGGGTGTTTCCTGTCACTTTTTGCTGAATTCCAGCATTCTCTCTTACATGTTTTATTTGAATTGTGACTATCTACTTGCTATTAATATTTTGGTTCTTTGTGGAGGAGTCTAGTGTCCTGTGCCTTGAGTCAGTCATCTTGAAAGATCTGAGCTCTTCTATCTTTGACAGTGACTAGGAGTAAAAGAAATGTGAGGCCTGGGGGAGGTTAGCTGGCCATAGCGTTGCTAAAAAAATTAATCCCAGTGGTTTCCAATGAGGGGAGAGGTACTCTGATCTCTTAGTTCACATGTTTAATTAGTGAGATTTTGACTGAGTTTTTAAAATTAAATGCTATTTAATGTTGCATTATGTGTTTAATAACAAAAATACAGAAAGAAAAGCAGTGCTTTTTTTTCTTCCATTCACTGGATCACAGTTCTTCCTCATAGATGGTTAAAAGATGATTAACCATGTTAAGTGGTTAAAATACATGGGTTCTAGTTTCAGCTCTAGGTCTATCATTTACTAGAAATTTAACCTTTGAAGAATAATTTAACCTCTCTAAGATTTAACTTTCATTGTTTTCACTGTTTTTCCTCTTGAGAAAAAGAGTTCATGAAAGGAGGAAGCAGGAAAGCATTGGTAGAGTCAATATTGGATTCCAGAAGTAACTGGGATAAAAGGTAAGATGAAAATAAACTCCAATTTTAGATCAGTTCTTCTCCCTGCCCACGCCGACATACCCTGGCTCTGATCCCAGGGCCCAAGCAAAAGCAATATTAAATCCTTACAAAAAAGGTATACAGTTGGTAGAA
The DNA here is from genome assembly GCF_020740605.2 of Lemur catta. Taxonomy (NCBI): domain Eukaryota; kingdom Metazoa; phylum Chordata; class Mammalia; order Primates; family Lemuridae; genus Lemur; species Lemur catta. The sequence continues at coordinate 101,003,801 of NC_059130.1, read as the reverse complement.
ACGTAGACTGAAAACCCTTTGGGAAAGTCTGGAACTCGCTGTTGGTAGGAGCATGTAGAAAGCATACCCAGGGTGAGAACAGTGGAGCAAAGCCAATCCCTCTCTTTCTAAAACTACAGCAAAAAGCAGAAAAGGCAGGGCTCCCATATGTATTACCTGGAGAATCACCAAAACAGGAGGCTCTGAAACTAGCAACACTCACTTACATCACCACCTCCCAAAAGACAGACTTCTAATCTATCTGGCACAAAATCTAGACCAGGTTTCATAATTCCAAGCAGCAGAGTGGAAAAGTCTACAGAATATATGAATTATTGCCAGAGGAAATTCATTAGATACTTTTGGGAAGCTGTGAACAACTCTGAAAATATTTAAGACAGTCCTGTTGCCTCTGGCATTCTTAAATCTCAGGTAACAAGACAGACTTCTTGAGCAAATTTGGAAACTACCCTGGTTGGCAACTAAGTGGGGAGCAGAGGCAGAACTCCCGCTATCTTAGGAGCCTTACTGTTTAAGTGGCCAGAAATTTACACTACAACCAAATTCATCAGACTGTATACCAAAGGAAAGTCTGTGGTGGTGGAAATGAGAGTAGACAGAATGAGCTGCCAGTATTATTTCAAAAATGAAAAAAAAGAGCAGTTGATAAATTCTTTTCTTGGGTGGGGGTTTCTCTGCAGAAAACAATACATGGTTAGGGTTTTTTGTTTGTTTGTTTTAAGAGACAGGGTCTTGCTCTGTAACCCAGGCTGGAGTGCAGTGACACAATCATAGCTCATTGCAGCCTTGAACTCCTAGGATCAAGTGATCCTCCTACCCCAGCCTTCTGAGTAGCTAGGACTACAGGTATGCGCCACCATACCCGACCAGTTAGGGCATTTTGAGGGCAAAATTTGCACTTAATTTTAATAGTCATCAAAGCTAAAATTCTTTTCTTGAAATGTCACAATTTTAATAATATGGTCATGAATTCATTCAAAGCTTTTCTTTGAGAATTATACCTGTAATGAACTATTATCAAGCAGGAAAACAGAAGCCTTAAATTCAGTGATTTAGTCAGTGATTGAACTATGGCTCTACACCATCTGTCTTCCTGCAGCTATCATCCAAAGCATGCATTCTCCCAGAAGCAGTGGGTCTCAGCCAACATGGCTGCCATATGAAAATGAGATAAACAAGCACATTATCAATCCCAAAAACAATTCACAGGAACCATGCAAAAACAAACCCTCTCAGGGGGCACCTTCCACCTTCCTTCTGACTGTCAGCATGTCTACCACCTGCACACCCACTAATAAACAAATACAAAAAATGGTTCCATGTTACTCTTCACACTAATTCTCCTGTGCGGGGGTTAGCATATTCAGAAAGCAAGGCAGAGGAGGTAACAAAATCCTTTGAAGGACACAATCAGGTATTATAAAGTTTAGAAAAAGCCAGGGTAATAACCATTGCCTTCTCTCCTCCTTTTTAAAAGGGCCAACATTTTCTTCCTCAACCGCACACAGGTTGGATTGAAAGGTGGCAGTTGCCTCACAAAGCAGTCCTTTGAAAAGAAAATAATTACTATTCACTGGCTTTGCTGTGTGCCTACCTTTGTTAAGAGCACAGTTTGTTAAATGTCATGGTGTAGATGATTTGCTGAAACTAAACTAACTGCTAAACAAGAATTAATAGGCTTTGTATCCATATTCTGACTCCTTTCCCTTGACTGTAGTGTTTCCACTTTTCCCAAAGATCATTCTGATCAAAGACCAACTCCCCTGTGGAACTAGCTGCCCAACAGATACAGCTCAGCTACTATTCACATTGTCTGCTAGCTGAAAAATAAGCTTCCAAGGTCTCAATCACAAAACCTGAATCTTGTAGCACTCTGCTGGTTAAGAATGCTCAGAAGAGCAAGTCCTCTCCTATAAAACTGTCGCTCAAGAAGCCTCAAGGTCTGAAGAGAAACACAGTATCACGCCATCTCCCTAGAAGAGGGCAATATTTATAGGCAAAAGAGTGGGGAAAAGTCATCTTAATCTACCTACTTCAGGCAGCATAACTATACTTCACAGGTTAGAAATAAAAATATGAAAACCATCCTCATTTAATCTAGGTTTAGTGAGAAGATACAATCAGTTCCCAAGGTGAAGTTCATACAGAAACCTCAGAAAATTGAGTTGAAATTTGTTTTCAAAGAAAATCCCCTACTCAGATCAATAGCCTCCATCTCTAGCCCCCTCCCCAAAAATCTGTGGATAAAGCTTTAGCTCCTAAAATAACACTGCCAATGCAGTCACCTCCTGTGTCATCTTGCATCAAATTTCCTAAGTTTCTTCATGTGTAAAACAAGAATGATTTTAACACTACCTAACTCACAGGGTTATTAAAGATATTAAAGGAGATAATCTAAGCAAAGTACTTAACACACACCTGGCACATAGTAAAAGCTCAGTATATATTAGTTGCCATTATTTTTGTTGTTGTTATTATACTTCATTTTAGCTCAGCCACCACTTTTTTTTCTATTTTTTATTTTATTTTATTTTTTATTTCAACATACTACGGGGGGTACAAATGTTTACAGCCACCACTTCTTGCAGGAAGTCTTCCCCAATGAAACCTTCACCCCAAGATGCCTCTCTCCTCTGTATCCTACATATACCCCTACCACAGCATTTCTCTCACTGTATCGTATTGGCTTGTCTACCTCACATACTCTGCCCTCTTTAGCTTCTGGGGTTGTAACTTGGACCTTTTTACTTAGAGGCCCAGCAAGATGCTTGGCACAGAGTAGACATTCAAAGAGTTTTTGTTAATTTTAAAAGTTCACCCAATATTTAAATAAATTTATGGCTTTTTTTTAACTACCAAAATCAAGCAAAAAATGTCAGCTCCGATATGGAATGACTTGAATTTTAGTTATTTGAGTCAGATCCTTAATGTTAATTAATTTCCTGGCTGACAGAAGGAAGAGGCAGGAGAGAAAAGCAAAATTCCCAGTTCACTAAGAAATCAGAAAGAGATTTTCAGATTAAATTGGGGAGAGCACTGAACGGGAAGTATGGGGAGAGATGTGCAAAGAGAGAAACTGAAGAAAAGCAGAGTGGATGATAAACAGATAACTAAATAATATAACCAGCTAGGAAACAGCCTTTCTTGCCTAAACTCTAAACTAGAAAATCCTTTAAAATCACAAAGCAAGCTTTCCTCATGAAGGACCAATCAAATTTCAGTTCCCTGAGCTATCTATTAATATTTCAGACCACTCCACTTCACATAGGCTTTCACCATGGAAATTTCTGAACAAAGCAACAGTGAATAGCTTCCCAGTTCATCCAGGCAAATAGTCATCCATCACTGATGACATCTAGATCCATTCACCTTCCCTTCACCTGAGTAATGATGAGAAGGGGGGAAAAAGAAAAAAAAACAACACCTCAAAGTTCTGATCACCTAGATGAAAACATGGAAGCCATTCTATCCCAATTCTAATGCCTTTAGCTTCTACCTGATACTTATTAATATTAAAAGTTTGCATTAATTGGATACAGTTGCCATTATGTTTCAAAAGACCCATCTGTCAAGGTTTAGCCCAAAGCCATTTTTCATAGCCAAGTATTAACCGAATCACTGGTGTAGCTGAAAATAGCTCTCCCACCATAAAGTAACCTGCTCAGGAACAATCTAGTCATCAAGGGCTTTATAATATTTAAAGGCAATTTTGAAGGCAAATGATTAAACCATGCACTTTAAAAAAAAAAAAAACTTGTAACTAGGGGGTTACATTGCTGCATATGATGTACCCAGAATCTCCGGCTTCACTTTTTCTCCCACCACCTTATGACTAAAAGACTCTGGAGAATGCTGTCAGCAAGGAGAGCACGCCTCCAAGCCACAGCTTGACGGAGCCCACACCTCTCTATGTAATACTGTCTTTGTACTTCAAAAAGCACAGGTATTAAATGATAGCAGATAAACTTTGGCCCGTGCATAAAAGTGGTTCTCAAAAAAAGAATTTGTTTTCTTAAAAGAAAAACACATAGATATGATGTCATGAATCTACCAATTCCCTGCAGAGCCCACTTATAGATGTTATTGTTAAGAGCCTGCAGTTGAGACGTGCCGTCTCTCACTGCAGTTATAATGGCCTGATAAATTATTTGCATTCATTACAAACATACCAACCTACTTCAGAAACCCAAACAAAGAACCTTCAATCAAAGGACTGTTTTGTTTTTCGGAAAGGTTTTTTCTTTTCTTTCTTTTCTCTTTTTGCTGGTTTGTGTTGTTGTTTCTAAAGAGAAGGTCATTTAGAAGACTGCAGCAGAGATATGTAAATTAAATAAAACAGTAAGCTTGGAGGAAATAAGGAAATAATATAGCTAGCCATGAAGTGCTATTTCAGCAGATACGGCCAATGGAGGAAAAATTTATATCAATTTATCCATTGAAAGTCTTTCTTTTTGCAGCCATTATGTAAGTGTGATAAAAAATTTAAAAAATAAAAAAAACTGCAGTGGGCTGAACTGGGACATGTGAGGACTCAATACAACCAAGCTTCAGATACTTAAATATCTCGAACCACTTTTTGCTTATAGCAAATAAAATGCAGAGCTACAGATGCTTTCTCATCTGTGTGTAAATGAAAGCAAAACTGTGTGAGTAGTTAGTATTCTTAGAATTTTTGAGAGCCAGTTTATTTAAATTAAATCAAAGCCAATCTGTATCTGTACAGAAATAATTTTCCTAGGGCTCTTATTCTCTAGACTTTACAGAGCTGTATATACTCTTCCCTCTATCCTACCCTCTAAGATGAAGTAAAAGAGCTCTGCAGGTTAAAAACCACTTCAAATGGATCTGGGGGGAGGAGGTTCAAAAGGATTAGAATGTCCCATGTCTCACCAGCCTGCTATAGAACAGGGTTCAGCTCTTCTCTGCCCCATTCTTTGTGCTCCCATAGCACATCTTGGAATTTATCATCCTTCTTTATGTTTCGACATCTATCTTTGCCTTCATAGTGTGAATTCTCCGGTGGCACTCTCTGATGGCAGGAACTGGGTTTTATTTAACCTGGTACAGTATTTGCTGACCTGAAATGTATGTATCTATAGTATGTATACAACACCTAGATATTAACTATCATTAATGATGTGAATTAAGCATCCTAGAGAAGGTATTAAAAATGCAGTTAATGCTACTTTGCCATCCGTTAAAAAAAAAAACATGCAGTTAGCATATTTTAAGGCACTGAATGTGAGACAACACATATAAAGAGCCAGGGATCACAAATATTAGAAAAGCGTAATCTCATCCATGTCATCACCATTATGCAACACTGACTTCAGATAATATCGTATTATTTACTGTAGACATGTGGCTTTTAATAGACTTCATTTTTATGACACGTTCTTACATGTATCTTTTTCTTATACCTCCATTTTCAAGTTAATCATAATTCACACATTCTACTGACAAAAATAAAATTTGGGCAAACTGGTCAACACTCCTGACTACCAAATGATCTAGTATGGACTCTCTTTAACTGCAGACACACTGGTGTTTCCTTATCCTCACTGTAAAATGGCAACATTTCTCTGCTGTTTCAAAAGTGACATTAATTCTAGGCAGGGTAACTAAGAACACCCAAATGTGTCTCAGGCTCTCTCTTTTTCATATGCACACACATGAACACACACACACACACTCTCCCCTTTGGCACACAAGAAAGCCCCTAGAAACATATCGTACACAGAGGGCCCTCACTCTTTACCACTTCCTTCCCACTGACTGAGGCAGCCATGCTGCCAAGGCAGCAACCCCCACATGAAATATGAAAGAGTGGAGGCGAATAGCTCAATCAAAACAGCTTGGGGAAGGAGAGGAGGGTACACTTGTCAGAGAAAGTCTCCAGGGATAGGCCAGAAAACTGCTTCTGCCTTGACTCTCCTGGGCAAATAACTCTGCTCAAGGTCTGCATACCTAAGCTTAGAGGCAACCTTTCAGAGAAGGGGTAAAAGGAAAATTCACCCCGTTATTTGAAAAGTGCACGGTGAGAAATGTCAGAGTGCAGCTTATAAGCATACCCTGGGGAGCACAGCTGAGAGCAATTTTGAAAACCAAGCAGTTAGAAATTGATGCAGTAGAATGCACAGGTAGAAGCGAGCTTGGTGCTGCTTCAGCACGTGGGGCTGTCTGCTTCAGGCCAGATGCCACAGACTGGTCCAGCAGGATGCAGATTACTCCAACTTTCTGAAATGGAATATAGCTCTTCAGCTTCTCTCTACAAGGATGCTTCACTTATTCTGATTAAGACTCATTCACTCTAGCCGGCCCACTTCCATAAGCCTCCAGCAGACTCAGGTTGCCCTCAGTGAAAGACAATAAACACTGAACTGTACCCAAAAAAAAAAACAAAACAGAGGAGCCATTTCTTTTTTTTTTTTTTTTTTTGAGACAGAGTCTCACTCTGTTGCCCAGGCTAGAATGAGTGCCGTGGCATCAGCCTAGCTCACAGCAACCTCAAACTCCTGGGCTCAAGCAATCCTACTGCCTCAGCCTCCTGGGTAGCTGGGACTACAGGGCATGTGCCACCATGCCCGGCTAATTTTTTTATATATATATATTTTTTTAGCTGTCCATATATTTCTTTCTATTTTTAGTAGAGATGGGGTCTCGCTCTTGCTCAGGCTGGTCTCGAACTCCTGAGCTCCAACGATCCGCCCGCCTCGGCCTCCCAGGGTGCTAGGATTACAGGCGTGAGCCACCGCGCCCGGCCCAGAGGAGCCATTTCTTAACAGGCAGCATGGCAGTCCTCTTAAAATCGTAAACCTGAATCTGAAATTAAGGCTACATAAGTGAAACCAGATCAAAGTAACCCACTCCCCACCCCAACCCCCCAGGTCTGATAATATTAGTCATTCTCCGTATTATCTAAAAGTGAGAGAATTCATGAGCACATATTTATTTCAAACTCAAATGTGCTGCTGGATTAGAATCAAAGCATATCGTTAAGCCAGTTGGAAGAAAGAGAGCATTCCTAAAAATCCTGTCATCTGCTGGGAGAGTTTAAAAAGGGGAATTGGAGTGAAATATATTGTGCACCCAGCTTTAGGGGCAGAGTCTGCAGCGGGTAGAGTTCCAGATAGGCTTTGGCTGGCATTCCTCTCTGCTTTTGTTTCTCCTTGGACAGCATCTGTGAGGGTTAACTCACCATTCAGGGAAATTCATAACTCCTTATCTTAAGGTATTTTATAGTTTCCTTTTGTGATTGACCAGGGAAGTGCAGGATTTGTGTAATTTGGTGCTTGCCTGATGCTAAGCATTAGAATTGTTCACCTGAGGTCCTAACAAACCTGATGCCAAATGAATAGGAGCATTCTGATGTAGAAAAGTCTTTCAAGTGCTGACTGGCTGGGTGTACCTAACACCCATGAAATCACCAGAGGATATACACTCTCAAATAAGGGGCAAAGGCTGCAGCTATAGCACTCTCTCCACAGCCCCAGATAACCACCCTCACTGCTTGTTCTGGGATGTGGATTATTAAATGTGAGAGTGGGCTGAATTAAAAGGAAAGCTGGAGACATACCATTTTGTGGACAACGGCTTCACCTACATAATTCTTAGCATAAGGTTACTCTATTGAGACCAGCTTGAGAAATCAAATTGCCTAGTCTCCTTCCTTCTTAGGATTCCACAAGGAAGACTGGGTCTCTGTCGTCATTGTATTACCTTGGGACCCTGGAAGGCCTCACACTGTTTGAAGGTAATTTTGATACCAGTAAAATCATCCCTCTCAAAGAGAATTTGTTAGCTAAGAACGGCAAAGGTATCAACAGATTGCAAGCTCCATGAAGGCAGGAACCACATCTGTCTTGTTCGGCATGGTATTTCTAATGCCTAGTATAGTAAGCATCCAATAAACATATTTTAAAGGAAGGAAGGGCAGGACTAACTCTGCAAGCTACCTCTGACAGAAAATTCAAACATGCTATTCAATCAGCCCCAATCAAAACACTGTTCTGACCAAAAGACAGAGCCAACCGGACCTAGCACAAGGCCTTGCTAAGCGTGGGAAGTTAACCAGGGCAGAGGACGAGGTGGTGTCATGCAGCAGAACAGAGTCCTCTTCCAGTGGACACATCTCCTTAGCCGGAGGAGGAGACAGTGGCTCATCAAGCTCCTTGGTGGCATATTACGATCATGAAAAATGCACGATACAGTTCACTCTGTCATGGGCTTCAATCAACCTCAGGCCTGTAAGCTATATGAATGGAGGCCTACTCTCCCTGGCAATGCAGAAAGACCAGGTGCCCACATTATTGAGTATAATATTCAATAATATTATACTCAATAATGTGGGCACTGAGATCCCATGGGACAGAGGTTAAGAAGCCAGCAGAGAATGCAAACCTGCTGTCTGCTGAGTCATCCTGGAGTTAGAAAAATGTTTAGCCAAATTTAACTTTATGTTATTATATTATAATAACTATTGCTTCATTTGCTGAATTTTATTTATGCACGTAGGAGTAAGCTAAGCCTTTTGCACGAATATTTAATCCTCACAACAATCCCATGAGAGGTACTGTCATGCCCATTTTATAGATGAAGAACCCTGATGAAAGGTGGGTTTCAGTAACACCACTCAGTACATAATAAAACCAGGATTCAGACCTGTCTGACTCCTGAGTCCAGGCTCTTGGCCACTCTGTCTCCTACCTCCAGCTCAGCTGATGAAAAGGCAGGTGGTCAAGACCAATTCTTACAACTAACTTGTCTCTGAAACTTATCCAGTACTGTCTGGAATCAAAAGTGGCTACAAGATCTTAACCATATGGACTGGTTTTTCTTATGAAAACTCTTGGATGAAGGATCAGAAAGTCATTTCAAAAGGCAGGTTCTCAAATCACAAGCTATCCATTTGGACCCAAACTCTTCAATGCTACTCATCTGAAAATAGGGGTCCAAACACTAACCACACACATAGTTTGTGACTATGTTCCTGCCCTTTCCACACAATGGCTTCCTTGAATTAGAAGGTGTTCCAATTACTGAGATTTTTATAAAATCTCCAAAATAAGCCAAAAGGCTATGCTTTGGCCCTGTAATTGTTATCTTGTTTTTATAAACTTCTCTGCTGTTTTATTATTTCCTCCCTGAGGAATTCCTGAGGAGAGTCGATCTAAGTCAGTTTTTAAATTGAATTGGATTTACTGCCCAATTATGCCATTTTCTTATCCCTCTTCACTTTGTCACACAAGTAGGAAATGAGTTTATATTTGCATAGTTTTTCTAAAAGGCAAAAAGAACCCACCAAAATTACAGTTTTCTAAGATGGAAAGAAGGACTTAAGATGATTATCTTTCATTGAAGTATTTAAGTAAGAGACAATTATTTAATTCATTGAAAGAAGGGCTAACTTTAGCAAATTCTGATTGGTCTTACTTATGTCAATTAAATTGTGATATAACAGGATCCCACAGACTTGCTCAATGCTAGCTGAATTCTAGAATCAAAAAGCTTGCATGGTTTGCCCTAACGACCAGAAAACGCTACCTTTCTCCAGCTGCCATGTACTCAAGTCATTATCCTACAATCTGAAGAGACAGATTTAGGATTAATAATTTATTACATTCCCATACTGCAATGTAGTTAAGAATATAGGACAGTTCGGCAGGAGAAAGTTCCTGTTGAAGGCTCATTGCTGTAAGATATATTCCATTAGTCATCTGCTTCAAATTAGGTGCCCAGCAAATACATGAAGAGCAAGGATACAATGCTACCTAAAAAGTCTCCTGAAAATGCTTTTCCCCTAAGGTAAGACCAAAGCATGTTCAAAATACATCATTCTCTTAAAGGAAAAAGATACCACTTGGTCTGACTGGTACAAGAGGGGCTACATTCCTCAAAGTACAACCAAAGGGTAAGGGCAAAGGAAGAAAGTGAGGCTAAGATCAACAGGTGCCTTCTATCTGCCGGGGACACTTGGGTTCATGAATACCGTCAGCTATATGAGAACAAAAAAAGAATGGCAACGAGTGGTGAAGACAACTCTTGCTAAAGCAGGAAGGAACTGTCTCTGTCCCATCTGCAGTCCCTGTGGGGGGGGTGGGGGTTGAGAGTGATAATTAATCTCTCTCACCCCAAGTTTGGGACTAATTATAATATAAAACATGGCAGTTAGGGGTAGATAGAAATCAAAATATCATCTTCATAGTTAAGCGATAAGGGAGACTGAAGAACATGGCTGAGATATGTGATCACAAATGGCCTTATACTTTCCTATACTGAATTAAACTTACCCAACTGGACAAATGCAGGCTGTCCTGGCATGGACAGACAGCTAGAGTATGGCAGGGAGAGAACACATGCAAACCCTGAAGACTGGCCATTCCATACAATGGGATTCTTTTCCAATCTCATCAGTCATAAAAATCACTCTGCCATTCATGGAGTGAGTGAAAGAAAGGGTAGAGAAAAGAGCAAAAATTACCTCCCAAATATTGTTCCCTCCTGGAAGTGTCCACTTAATGGGCTGAGATTGAATGATAAGGCAGCAAAGAATGATTCTCCCTAACATGTATATTCCAAAGTGGTGCTATTTCCAGCATTATCTTTAGGTTAATCCAACAAACTTTCACTGCTATCCTACTATGTGCTAGATGCTAGGGATGTAACTATGAGTAAGACAGTTTTGTGGAGCAGACAGACACACAAACAAATAATCACAGCAGACGTCTGCTCTAAGCCATAAGGGAGTAACTGGTACCAGACTTACCATCCTGTCACAAACAAATATAAAACTGGACAAGACAACTGTTTTTAGTTAGGAGATAATAGGCAGGGCAAGGGTGCAACCCGGAGAGAAGGAAAACCTGAAGTGTGCCCCATAATTACCCGGCTTTCTGTTAAGGGAAAATTTCCCAATCATGGCATAGAAAGCTGGCACCCATACAGAACAGAAGGTCTCAATGAACCCAAGAAGCAGAGATCTGAGTTTGGCTAGAATCTGAGGGGTGAGATATTGGGAGAGCAAGGAGCTGTAAAGAAAGGGGGCCCAAGAAGTTCAGTGGGAGGGTGCCCTACCAGTCGGTGGCTGAGGAGGGACTGTAAAGACACAGAGCAAGGCCACATGATGTTTATTAGATGGTAGATGCCACAGGGTTGAGAGGGAAACAAACTTACTAGAGGTCAAGCATGCCAGGGGTAGGAGGTAGGAGCGTGTTGTAACTCTGGCCCTGCCAGAGGGAAGAAATCACATTAACCCCCATACCAGCAGAGACACCAGAAAGGCCTCACCTCAGAAGGACCACATTCTGGAGCAAGACCTACCCTGAACCTCTCCCCACAAAGCCTAAAACCACACAGTACAACATGGTGGAATCAGAGAGAGATGTGTAGACATTATGAAAACATTAAAGAAGGAGTGCAGACCAGGGGTCTCAGGGAAAGCCTGGGAAAGGAGCTTATGTTTACCTGAATCAGAATACATCAGCAGAACAGCAATGACACATGCAGAAGAATGGAGCCCTCTACACAGAAACAATAGATGAACAGCGATTTGGATGTGGGGAGAGAAAGGAGTAGAGAATGACTCAGGGATTTCTATCTCAGAATATGGGTAGAGGTGGTCTTTTCACGGTTATACAGAATAAAATAGGAGAAAGAAGGCTAAAAGATCACAGGTTGTTTTGGTATATTAAGTTAGAGGTAGCTGTGAGACATCCAGTTGGAGAGGTGTAACATACCGGTGGCTACGTGGTCTGGAGCTCAGGAACAGTTTTAGACTTGGGAGTAGTGGGCACACAGGTTGCAACTGTGGGAATGAATGAGCTTGCCGAGGGAGAACACGCAAGAGTGGGACAAGAGAGGGTTGAAACAGAACTCTGAAGAATAAAACATTTAAGGGACAAGCTGAAAAGGGAGTGAGGAAAAAATAATTAGAAAGTGCAGTGCATCAACTCGAAGAAGAACAAAGCAAAGCATGGTGTAACTCAAGGCAAGTGAGGGAAGGGTCTGAAGAAAGCAGTCAAAGGTGTCAAATGCAGCAGAGATATTAAGTAACGTAAAAAGTAGAGGTGACTGACCAGGAAGATCACTGGTTGTCTTGGCAAAAGCCAAGGTTTGGGCAGAAGCCAGACCTCACTGGATTCAGAAGAGGATAGAGGTAGGAGAATAAAACAATAAATGTGGTCTGCTCTTTCAGAAAGCTTCACTGACTACAAAGATCAAATCAGGGAAGTGGATAGAAATCTCACACAAAGAACAGTGGCTACCTCAGTGAGTATTTGTTGAATGAGTATGTAATTTAAAAAGTGAACAAATGAATAAACTAAGAAATCTATACCCTAGTCCTTGTTGGTCTCAAAGGCATTGTGTCTCTTACTGTGTCAATTTGTCTATCTGCAAACTGGATATGTATTAGGCCCAAGCCAAGTTCCATTTCCTCCATGAAGCCTTTCTTGATTTTTCTAACCTTCAATAACCTTCTCTACTATAATCAAAAAAACAGACAATAAAGAGTGTGGGCAAGGATGTGGAAAAACTGGAACTTTCAGACATCGCTGGCGGGAATGTAAAATGGTGCAGCTGCTATAGAAAACAGTTTCTCAAAAAGTTAAACCAAGAGTTACCATATGATCCAAAAGACGTGTACACAAATGTTCAGAGAAGCATTATCATAACTAAAAAGTAGACACAACCCAATGTCCATCAACTAATAAATAAACATAAAACAGAATATTATTCAACCATAAAAAGAAATGAAGTACTGATACCTGCTACAACATGGGTGAACCTTGAAAACATTATGCTAAGTGAAATAAGCCAGACACAAAAGGCCACCTATGATTCCATTTACATGAAATGTCCAGAATAGGCAAATCCACAGAGTTAGAAAGTAGATTAGTGGTTTCTAGGAGCTGGGGTAGTGTGCGATAGGGAGTGACTATTAATGAGTACAGGGCTTCTTTCTGCGGGGAGGAAAAAGTTCCAGAATTAGATAGTGGCATACGGCAATTTAAAAAATAATCTCCTCTAATCACTTACTCACCCAAATTCTACCCATCTACCTAGGACTATATCTACTGGTTTGTAGTGAATGAAATTACTCTCTTCAGTGAGACAGGTTCCTTGAGGACAAAGCCTCATCAACTTTCTCCTGGACTATTTCATTAGCTTCCTAATGAATACTCTTACCTCTAGCCCTGACCTCCCCTTTCCATCCTCCTCCCCTCTCTACCATTATCATTCTATACTCCAGCAAAAATGACCTCGAAAGGTACCAGTATTACAGTATTATTAATACAGTTTGTTTTGTTTTGTTTTTTGATATAGGGTCTTGCTCTGTCACCTGGGCTAGAGTGCAGTGGCATGACCATAGGTCACTGGAACCTCAAACTCCTGGGTTCAACCAATCGTAGACCTACCTCAGCCTCCCAAGTAGCTGGGACACAGGCACCATTGCCACCACACCCAGCTAATCTTTAAAAAATTTTTTGTAGAGACAAGGTCTCGCTATGTTGCTCAGGTTGGTCTCCAACTCCTGGGCTCAAGTGATCCTCCTGCCTCAGCCTCCCAAAGGGCTAGGATTACAGGTGTGAGCCACTGCGCCCAGCCACAGTTTTATATTTAATACCGGCACTAAAGTATTATAGAGTGTTTGCCTATAACAGGTATACAAAACAAATCACTGGAGCATGAAAAGAAAATATTAGAACTCTTCATATTTGTTTTTGAGTTGATCCCTTTAAACTGTTTTAGTTAATCCCCTTACAATTTTGTTTTTGGCATCTCATATATAAGACATTAACTAGTACAATGTTACTTGTCATAATGTATAAATAAATATGTATATTGGCATACAGCCCCAATTTTTTTTATGGATTAGAGTACATAATGAAGAAAGTTTACAGACCACCTGCCTAAAAACACGAAAACTAAAGTTTCTTAGCATAGCATACGAGACCCTTTGTGACCTGGCCACCATCCACCTCTTCAGGAGCTGCCATTCCAGCTTTGCTCTTCACACTCTAGCACGGCTAAACTGCTTGTAGAGTTTCTTCTTTATATCAAGCTGTTTCACACTTTTGTAGCTTTACTCTTGCATTTCCATTACCTGGGAAAACCCTTTGTATCCTTCAAATTCAACCTTCAAAACTATGTTCAGGCAACAGCTTCTCTGCAAAGAATTCTTGGGATCTCCCCCTTCACCTCAGACCAAATCCTTCTTCTCTGGTTCCAACAGCACTATATGCATTGCATCCCTCTATCTTTTCACTTGCTACATCATAGTGTTCAAATATTTATTTCCCCAATTAAACTGGAAGTTCTTCCAGGGCAGGGATTGTGTTGTATTCATCTTTATTATCCTAGTGCCTAGTCTAGAACCAGATCCCTAGTAAGTTCTCAAAAAATAGTTCTGACTTGAATGATTTTTCTCTGTACTCAAAATACTTATTAACTATGTAATCTCCTTTCCAGAAGGAGGTGAACATCAGTAGAAGTTTTCACAGCCAATTGTTAGCTTTAAGCCTACATTAGCCTCAACAATTCTCCTTGTTTGAGGTGTCCAGGGCCAGGTAAGTCCTCACATCCCCCACAAACAAGCATATATAACTCTTCAATGTACACAGTCCTTCTTTAGATATGTTTATATATTTGTTATGGTTTTAGTCAAATCTTCTTGGTCTCAAAGGCACCGTGTCTCCTTAAGGTATCTTTGCATACCTCTGCTCTGATTGTGCTGATTTTTTTTCTAGATCCTAATAGGCTCAAGGTTGTGTTGATTTTAAAATTTAATTCTCAAAGGACAATTCCCTTATTTACTAATTCATTGGTTTATTCAGTCAACAAATATTTTTATTCTGTATCTACTATGTGCCAAGCCCTTGGTACCTGCTAAAATACCTAGCATAAGTAAAAGAGGCAAGATTCCTGCTTTGAAGAAGCTGACAATCTATTGTAGAAATTTCCAAATTCTTGGGGTCACTTCACATTTGTCTCCGGAAGAGAACCTCTAGGTCCAAAATGCTATTTTTCAAGCCACTTAACAGTAAATTTAAATAGAAAAACAGTGATTCAATGGCCCACAAGGAAAAAACAGAGCATCTTTTATTAGACAAAATGTAATCACTGCTTTCCAGCAGTGGGGCTTCAGCACTGAATCCAAAAGCAGAAATGAAAAAGAAGCCCACTATGTGCAAGTCAGTGGGTACCTGGGGCTCTACCAAAGATGGGGTAAATGACTAAGCGGTAAACAGGAACGGAGGATAACTGGAGAGCTGTCTTATGCTGGTTGTTTTTTTTTTTAGGAATAATCTATATAATCCATAAGCTAAATAACAACAGCAAACAATCAAGAATATACATTTTATCTGGGAAAAACTTTAGAGCTCAGGTAAAAACTGAATAAAATCATGAACAGATAAATACTGAGTCAGACTACCACCAATAGGTTTTTGCTGCTATTGTTTTGTTATTTCAGGTAGGAGTTTTTCCCCCTTATAAAAAAAAGTTATACAAATACACTGGAAAAAAAGATCTGGAAAACACAGAAAAAGTATAGCGATAATAATGCCACTGCTCAAAAAAACTACATTAACATTCAGTTAGATATCTTGTTTCAGAATGTTTTCTATTATATAACTCTTTTTCTTTTCACAAAATTGACATCATAGTGAATAGGCAGTTGTGTATCTTGCTTTTACCATTTAATATTAGAAGCATTTCCAATGTACTCATTCTTTTAAAATATGAATCTTACTCATTCTTGTACTCATTCTTTTAAAATATGAATCTTAAGGTTAGATAATATTCCACTATGTGAATATGCAAAAATTTCACAATCCTCTTATTTTTTGGGCAGATTATACAATGTTTGCAGAACAGAATAAATGAGTGTTGATGAGTGCTCCTCTTCACAACTCTCTAAATGTACCCTTGAGATACACTCTTAAGAGGGGAATTAAGTCAAAGGATATGAACATTCCAGGGCTCTTGATATTTATGCCAAAAAGTCCTCTGTTCAAACTTCCCAGCACTGTATCAGGGCAACCACATCACCCCTTGGCAGCACAAGATATTTTTACTTTAATCTTCATCAATATGATAGATTAAAAAGGATTTCTCATTTTAATCTGGAGTTCTTTGGTTGGTAATGAGAATGAACATCTTAAAGACATTCATTTTAATTTCTTATTTATGGCACTCTCTATGCCTTTTATTTCTCTACCAGGATATTGTATTTTTTAAAAACTGGATGTGAAAGAGCTCCAATAAATCAAAATATGTAACAAATATGTCTGTCATGTGTTTACATGTCCCCTCAGTTGGAGCACACCTGGCTCTCGATCTTTAATTTCCACAGTTAAAGCACCAAACTTTTCTAAAATGGAACTGGTACAATCTAATCCCCACCAGAACCACTCCTAACAATAACACCTTTGCACTTTTATACTCGATTTGTTCACTGGGATGCTGCATTTAAGCACCAAGCTCAAGGGGTACTAAAGACTTGCCCAATAAGCCCAAAATGCTATGTTTAACCAAGTGCTAGACTGGAAAATACAGAAAAACTTGGAATTGCTTCTTCATCCCCTGTACTTTGAATCCCTCAAATAATAAGCTGCTTATCATGCTTCTGGGTAAAAAAAAAAAATTTTTCTTTGGTCCTCCAAAAGATCACTTATGCAGGGAACACAGGGTAACAGAAGACAAAAAATATGAGCTCTAGAGTGGATAAACCTGGGTTTAGAATCCTGACATGAATCCTGTCATGTTCTTGCTGTGTGACCTTGGTCAAGTCATTTTGCCCCTCTGGGCCTTAAATTCCTTATCTATATGATGAGAATAAAATGATCTGTTTTAAGATTATCATGAAGATTAAATAAAGTATGTAATGTTTACAATCAGGAATTTGGTATGTGGCAGGTACACTTCAAAAAATGTGATTTTCCAGCCAGGCACGGTGGCCCATGCCTGTAATCCTAGCACTCTGGGAGGCCGAGGTGGGAAGACTGCTTGAGCTCAGGAGTTTGAGACCAGCCTGAGCAAGAGCAACACCTCGTCCTCTACTAAAAATAGAAAAAATTAGTGGGGCATGGTGGTGTGCACCTGTAGTCCCAGCTACTCAGGAGGCTGAGGCAGGAGTTTCACTTGAGCCCAGGAGGCTGAGGTTGCAGTGAGCTATGATGACACCACTGCACTCTAGCCCGGGCGACAGAGTAAGTCTGTCTCAAAAAAAAAAAAAAAAAATGTGATTTTTTTCTACTCTGACGGTGCTAAAACAATTATTTATGTAATTCAAATGATCTTACATAAAGTGTTGGCCTGATGGTCTGCTGTCCCAGCAAAGCATCATCTAGGGTAAAAATATTTAGGTCAGCTTTCTGTCAACTGTGATTTCCACCACTATAATTATGCAATCATCAACTGCCACTGCAAGAAACAAAAACCCCAAAGTTGATGTTACTGAAATTGCTAAATTCAGTAATTACTTGGGTCTCAAGATTATGAACACCAATTCCTATAAGAAAGCAACAAAAATCTTTGTAATTATAGGAGCAAAAGGCTAATTAGTTATCCCAGACAGCAGTCTCTACAGAAGGCTTTGGTCACTGCCCAGAATGGCTGCATACTCAAAAGTCTTTCTCAAACTGCTGTTTTCTCACACTCCATACTTTGGAAGGAACAATGTTAACAAACGAACTGAAAGAAAAAAGACAGAAAGAAAGGGTATTCTCCTTTGAAATTTGTCCTTGTTGGTACTGATTCCTGGCAAGAGGCTTTACCCTGGTGCAATAATCTCCAGGAGAAATGCATACTGTAAAATCTACCAACATAGACCCTTTCTATGGAAAAGGCAAGGCACACAGTTTCCCTGTAAGTGTAGATTCCCTTAGGAAAGGAACGGAATCAAAGTATCATTTACTAAGCATCTATGTTCAGAGTGCTGTACTACATGCTTTAATTACAATATCCCTCAAATCAAACTATGAGGTAGATATTATCCTTTCTCAAAGACACTAAGTAACTTGCCCAAGGTTTTATAGTCCTTAAGTGGAAACATCCAGCTCCAGGACTCCAATCTGTCTACCTTTGAAACCTTTTTGTTTTCAATACAGTTTTGTCAAATCTCAAAATGATCATGCCAATTCTCCCTTATAAGAAAGAATCCAATTTAAATTTGGGTTCCAAAAAAAAAACAGGCTGGGCACGGTGGCTCACACCTGTAATCCTAGCACTCTGGGAGGCCGAGGCAGGTGGATCACTCGAGGTCAGGAGTTCAAGACCAGCCTCAGCAAGAGCGAGACCCCGTCTCTACTAAAAATAGAAAGAAATTATCTGGCCAACTAAAACATATATATAGAAAAAAATTAGCTGGGCATGGTGGCACATGCCTATAGTCCCAGCTACTGGGGAGGCTGAGGCAGTAGGATCGCTGAAGCCCAGGAGTTTGAGGTTGCTGTGAGCTAGGCTGACGCCATGGCACTCACTCTAGCCCAGGCAACAAAGCGAGACTCTGTCTCAAAAAAAAAAAAACAAATAAACACAACAGACTGAGAATCCACCAAAAGAATGACCATTTCTGTCAATTAGCAGATTGCTTTCCTGCCTCCCAATACCCCTTAAAATGAACTGAGGGACTCACACAGGGTGCCCTTTTTTATAATCTTAAATCTATAAAGAAAATGGTACCTGTTGACAACCACAGAGCACTGAAGCAAAAGCAAGTATAAAACAGGTACAGGCTTCTCAACCACTTCACAGATGTCTGCCAATATCCTGATAAAATCCAGGAAGCAGGACTTGGCATGACTCCCAGCCTCTTCTCCATGGCCTTCCAGACAGGCGGAACCAGTACACTAGAAAGACAAAAAGAGAAGAAATTGTACGCCAAGTAATTAATAATTGATTCCTGGAAATGTGGAATGCTAGAGAATTTGACAGATTAGGGGAAAGAGAAATTTCAAGTCTGTCTTTTACTGCTTATTCCTGCCTATAAATTTTAAATCTGAGCTTTGACATAGCCTATAATTATCAGGATAACAACATGGCAAGGGATGGATATGAAACGAATCCTTAAAAACTGAAACACTTTAGAGTCCATTATTTTCTAATCTAAGAGTAAATCATCTGTGTGATAGAATGGAAAGAGTATTAGCCTGAAAATAAGATCTGAGTTTAAGTTAAAGTTCTGCTACTGACAGCTTTATGACTTTGACCAAACATACTTTCTTATCTATGACAAGAGGTTGGACCTTCAGAAGTAAACTAACCTGAGGGTTATGTCTGGCCCAGTGTTTAAAAAATTTTTAATACGATTGTCTTTAGGCAGCACATGCAACTCTCCAGTTTGCTACTGTCCCCACTCACCACTATTACCTTAAAAATCTATTCAACTTACACCTCAATGTTAACCACCCCCCATCCCTGCACTGTGCTGGCTACCCTAGAACCTAGAGGCTGTATGATTTAGGTCCCTTTCAGCAGAAAAACAGATTTTCCGTGTTTCTCCCCTCTTATACAACTTTGCTATATTGTATAAATTATTATATAAATCTTGGCAACATTATGAGGGTTAATTGAATTCTGAAGAAGCAACTCAAAAATCTTCTGTCCTAACTACGCACCACATCTGGCATATGATACAAGCTGACAACCCCTAACCCCCATCCCCAGCCAACATACAGGGAGATCCGCACTGCCTGGGTTGGATATCAATGCTGACTAATGCCAGAAAACAGACAGACGCACACACAGCTAAAAATGTGAGGTGCAGCCCACCCAAAAAAAAAAAAAGGCTTTCACTATGCCATAAGCATCTGAAAGACTTCATCTTTCTCATTCACTTCCATCCACTACTATTTCTAGCTGTTGTGTATTGTATTTATGGGAGCAGGGGACAGAAAAGAGGTGTGTGGGCCAGAGACATGTTCAAGAGATTATGAAACGCAGCCTAAGTTAGAAAGTATATCCAGCAACTTCTCTAGCCTCCCAAGATGGAATGGGTAAGTATGCATGCGTGTGGTGTGTGTGTGTGTGAATCTTACCCAATACATTTCTGCCTACCACAAACGGATTTAAAACTCAAGGTGACTCAACACCTGTCATTAATAGCCTTATAGGTGGGTGGGAGAAGCAGAAAAGAAATGAATAGGTTTTGAAAACAGGAGTAATAAACACTGTTAGACTAGCAAGCTGATTAGAAGTGCAATGTGTTACAAACCCTGCATTATAGAGCAGCAGAATTACTTTCATTTGAACTCCCAACCGGTCATTCTTCTGAAACCTACAATCGCCCAAGAGCACAAATCACTGCTAGGGTCCAGTTAAAGGCTTGCTGACCAGAGGCAGGAACAACACATCACCAGGAGCCAAACAGTTTGTTGTGGAATCAAAGGGTAACAACCCAGGGAGAGAACACACACCCCCACAATACTTGACAAATGAAAATTTAGAAAAGCTTGCAATAGTTCTGGCATTTAGGGCGTTACAAGTACACCCAAAATAAAAGCACTCTGTTACAGCAGCTGTTCAGACAGAGCAGGGGGTAATGTTTACTTAATACTTCAGGTTGATGGGGGATGTATCATAGTTCAGTCTGTCAGCTACATACGTGGAACTCCATTTATGTACACAGCGATAAGATATGTTTGAACAACCACAGAGCACGACTGAAACAGCCTATTCAGCTGGTATGAGTAATCAAGAATAAAGCTCTTTTTAAAAAAGTCTCAGATATTTGGGAAAGTTACAGAACAGACTGCCATGAATAGCTTTGCTTATATTTGCAGACATTGTTTTCCAAATAGCTGGAAAAATGAACAGATTGTTCTGGGAGGTCGTCTTTCCAATTTGTTCCTAGTTTTCTGTCTGTTGCTCACACAAGAAAGCACGAGGAGAGTGGCTAATGCTCTTCACTAACTGCAACTGTTGTCTGTTGGGCACAACCACCATGAGATGAGAGAATGCAAAGCTTTCTTGAATTCCGCCTGTTGTTTTCTATTTTGACTTCCTTCACTTCACCTTTGTGCTCACTGCAGCCACCACGGGACCCTGTGTGGGGCATAATTTTCAAAATCCTGAATGAGGTAGGTTTCACATCATAACTTACACATCGTGCTAAACCCCGCCCCCCTTATTCTGCACCAGCTTTCTATTAACATATTGGTGAGGAGACCAAACACCAGAGACAGCAGCTAAGGGCGAAGCTGCAGAGGTCAAGGGTGGAAGGACGACAGCGCCCCCAAGCCCAGTCTGTCCGCCTGTCAGGGGATGGAGGGAGCTGCACTACCAGGCCCGGGCCGAAAGCAGCAGAGTCCAGCCTGGGACCCAAGCTGCGCACCTGCAAGGCCAGAAGAGCCTGGCTGCCCTGGCCGGCCAGGAGCGCCACCTCCGGGTCCCGACACCCGGCCAGCGCACCCCGAATCCCGCCTGCCCCTCCCCTGAGTTCATGGTCCTCGGCCTGGCAGCCAGCTGCCCCCGGCCACCTACCGGGGCTCAGGGCCACATAGCAAGGCCCCGGCTCTCGGCGGCCTCCGCCTCCTCCTGGTCCATGGGCTCAGGGGCCCCAACCTTCGCTCCCTTCACCCGGAGGAGGAGGAAGGGGAAGAAGGTAGTGCGGGTTCCCCACCCGGACAGCTACCTCTCGCCTCAGCCTCCCAGGACAGCGACAGCGGCCGGAAACGCCGCCTCCTCCCACCTCCCGAGGCTCAACCCGGAAATACACTCTCTTGCTAACCAAGACCTCCCGCCCCTCCCCCCGGAAGCGCAATTCCAGCTGCGAGCCCGAGGGGGAGGAGGGGCAGTGCTGGGTGGGTAGAACTACGCACAAGCGAAAAGATCTGGGCCCCCAGCCTCTCGCTTCGCGCTCTCCAGAGGCAATCTGCACCTTGCCTCCTTTGCACGAGCCCCAGGCCCCAGACTCTGGCATTACCCACAAGCAAGATGGCGGCAACGGCAGCAACCCCTACGGCTTAGCGCCCAGACATGCCATTGGCCAGAGCCTGGAGTGAAGCGGCCGCGGATTGGCCGAGAGCGTTGCGGGGGTGGGGGTGGAGCTGCAGTAGCCTGGAGCACGGAGTGGGCAACGCGGCGTGAGCAGCGGCTTCAGGCTCCCGGAGCATCGCGCTCGCTCGGAGAAGACTTCGCCGCTCGGGGCCGCAGCCTGGTGAGCTCAGCCCCCTTCAGGCCCTCCCCTGCATCCCAGCCGGGGCCTCTCCGAGCCGTCGCTGATCGATGCCGACACACCCCGGGGACCCTATCGCGACTCCATCGTGCCATATCGCGACATCATCGCACCCTGTCGAGACTCCATTTTGTCACAACCCTTTTCAATATATATCTTTTTTTTTTAATTTGCCCTGTCATCTTTGGGGGCTGTCTCCCATGTTGTGATTTTGCCGTGATCTCTCCGTGACATCACCGCGCCATCGTGAAGTGTGATCTCATCGCCGCCCTGTCGTGACTTCATCAATGTCGTGTTGTGACCTGGCTGCGGTGGGACAGGTGGTGACCGCCAGGAACCCTCCTTCCCTTCTCATCTCCCCATCTCAGCAGCCCCGCTTCGATTATCCGGCTTTTGGATTCTCCGTGTCCTGGGAACTCTCCGGGACCCCTTCTTGCTTCTCCAGCCTCTGCTGGCATCCACAGGCTGGTAGCGGGACGGGGAGAGCGAGGAGAGGGAACGCAAAGGGTTAATTTTGCTGCTGCTGCTGCTGCTGCTGCTGCTGCTGCTGCTGCTGCTGCTGATGTTGCTGCTGTTGCTGTTGCTGCTGCAGCCTCTGCCTTAGGGAGGGAAGGGAGAGGAGGCAAGGAGCCTGCGGGGGCGACTGAGAGCCCTGGCTGGAGGGTTGGGGTCCCCAGAGGGGCCTCCAAGCCTTCCCTTCTGAGCACCTTGTATTCTCACTTCTGCTAAAGCTCATCGCCTGCCTCTGAAGAAGGGAGGGGAAAGGAAGCCTAGGATGTCCTTTTCCCCTATGTCAGCCTGAGTCCGGATAATCGAACTTCATCCCTATATGTCTCCATTCCTCCCTGTCTGTCCTCACCACTCACTCCCTCTGTGCCTTGGTGGAGGAAGATAAAACCTGGACTCTGGTGCTAGGGGGACAGCCAAGCAGTGAAGCCAGCCCCCTCCCACCCCCAGGAGATTGGTGAGGAGAGCTGTCCAGCTGAACAGCAGGGTGCATGGTCCTTTCCCGCTTTCTGGAGGTGACCTTGGACCAGGGTCCCTTTTTCATCCCTAAGGATTTGCAGGTCCAGGCCCTTAAAGGGGCTCCCCCAAGGGAAGTCAGTCCTGAGGAGCTCCCCCTCTCCAAGTCCTCTCCTCCTCTCCCTCTGTACTAATCCCTCCCCCACTCCCTCCATCCTCCAGTCTCACCCCCACCCCACCCCCGTTCCTCCTCTGCAGAGCGATGCTCAGTCCCTCTTGTGTTCACAGTTGGGCAAGGCGGGCATCATGGCCTCGGATTGTGAACCAGCTCTGAACCAGGCAGAGAGCCGAAACCCCACCCTGGAGCGCTACCTGGGAGCCCTCCGTGAGGCCAAGAATGACAGCGAGCAGTTTGCAGCCCTGCTGCTAGTAAGGAACTGGTTGGAAATTGAGAGGTGGGAAGGTCTGGGTGGTTGGGCCCCCAAGGAATGGGGTCAGCGAGTCCCCAAGGTTAAGTAGGTTTTGCTGGCATCTCTGAAGGCACCAAAGAAGACCCAAGACTCCTACCTTTGTGCTCTTTTTTGCTCCCCTTAGAACAAGGGTAAATAAGGCTGTGGCACTAGAAGCCTTGGTGGAGGCTGCCTAGGTCTGCTTTCTGGGCGTCCCAGAGCAGATGGGAGCTGACTCATAGGGTAACAGCAGCAGGTAGTAACTAGTGCAGAGTACTTGAGGGCTGGGGATGATTGTTCTGGGCCTGGAGAGAGTAACAGGACTGGAAGTGGCTGGGGAGGGGTCTTAGGGATGGCCAGGATGGCAGTAGATAGATTAAGGTAAGGGAGCTGGTTCAGGGCTTAGCCCTGTTGGAGGAACCCAAGCTGGGGACAGCAGAGCAGGAGCTGCAGTGCTAGGAAGGGGGGGGTTGGTGTGTGGGGGGTGAAGGGAGGAGGGAGTACAGCCGCTGCTTGTTTGCCATGGCAACAGGGAGAAGGCTCTGGAGTCAAAGGCTCACACTGCAGCAGAGGAGGTGTTTAGGTGAAATGTAAGGGGAAATGTTTTGACAGGCAGAGCGGCGAGACACAGGAGCCATTTCCCCTGAGAAGGTGGCAGAAATGGATCAGGGACTTCTCTGGAGGGAGCAATTAGGGAAGGATGTAAATCCTTGAGGGATTTTAAACATTGAGTGCTAAGCCCCTTCCAACCCAGGTTGTGGGCATCTAGATTAGACATCAGGAAGAACTTCCTAACTGGCCAGGTGATGAAATGCCCAAATGAGTAGTTGAGGAGGACTAGATGTCCCTTTCCCAGGACAGCAGATGAGAGGGATCCCAAAGGTCACACCTATCTGTCTCCAAGGAGAAGGAAGTTGCTAGATGAAATGACCACAGAGTGAGTCAAGTTGCATAACCTAATCCTGCTAGTCCTCAATGCCCCGGGGTGCAGGGAAGGAACAGTCTTTGCCACTTCTTCCTTTCATCCTGCTGATAGCACATACCCCCTATAGGTGACCAAGGCAGTCAAAGCAGGTGACATAGATGCCAAAACTCGGCGGCGGATCTTCGATGCCGTTGGCTTCACCTTCCCCAATCGTCTCTTGACCACCAAGGAGGCGCCAGATGGCTGCCCTGACCACGTTCTCCGTGCCCTGGGTGTGGCCCTACTGGCCTGCTTCTGCAGTGACCCTGAACTGGCCGCCCATCCCCAGGTTCTGAACAAGATTCCCATCCTTAGCACCTTCCTCACAGCCCGGGGGGACCCGGACGATGCTGCCCGCCGCTCCATGATTGATGATGCCTACCAGTGCCTGACGGCTGTAGCAGGCACACCCCGAGGGCCCCGGCACCTCATTGCTGGTGGCACCGTGTCTGCCCTGTGTCAGGCATACCTGGGGCATGGCTATGGTTTTGACCAGGCTCTGGCACTCCTGGTGGGGCTGCTGGCTGCTGCCGAGACACAGTGCTGGAAGGAGGCAGAGCCCGACCTGCTGGCTGTGTTGCGAGGCCTCAGCGAGGATTTCCAGAAAGCCGAGGATGCCAGCAAGTTTGAGCTCTGCCAGCTGCTGCCCCTCTTTCTGCCCCCAACAACCGTGCCCCCCGAATGCCTCCGGGATCTGCAGGCTGGGCTGGCACGCATCCTGGGGAGCAAGCTGAGCTCCTGGCAGCGCAACCCTGCACTGAAGCTGGCAGCCCGCCTGGCGCACGCCTGCGGCTCCGACTGGATCCCCGCGGGCAGCTCCGGGAGCAAGTTCCTGGCCCTGCTGGTGAATCTGGCGTGCGTGGAGGTGCGGCTGGCACTGGAAGAGACAGGCACGGAAGTGAAAGAGGATGTGGTGACCGCCTGCTATGCCCTCATGGAGTTGGGGATCCAGGAGTGCACCCGCTGTGAGCAGTCACTGCTTAAGGAGCCACAGAAGGTGCAGCTCGTGAGCGTCATGAAGGAGGCCATCGGGGCTGTCATCCACTACCTGCTGCAGGTAAGGCTGTAGTGACCCACAGAGGGAGCCCAGGGTTGGGGGTGCCAGTGCAGGGGCCGGAAGGCAAGGGAAAGGGGCGTAATGGGGAGAGACAAAGCCGCATGTACACTCGCTGATACTGTAGCAAGCACACCAGGGAGTAGTGTGCGGGGGAGCCTCCCTCCCTCTCCCTCCCTCCCTGATCCTCCACACAAGCACCAGAACCACACACCATATGTGCACTCACACCACAGTACACACGCACACACAACACAGTAACCTCCCACTCACACGATGCTCCCCAATACACATACACTACACGCCACACATCTCTCCCCAACACACACTCACAAAATTGAAGCAGTCTGTTCCGCTTACTCTGTAGCATTGTTTTACATGCGTACACACACACACACAGCCAAACTTGTAACGGTGCAGGGAAAAGGAGCAGGGCTGGCTGCCTAGTTTCTGGCCTCCGCAGATGTCCAGCTAAATCCATCTGACTTCCTTCACTATGTCCCCTCGTCCCTCCCCATCTGAGAATCCAGCTATCCTGTTCCACAGGGATTCCGTCATGACTCTGGTCTCTTTAGTGGTCTGCTCCAGCCACTGAACTCACCAGCCATATATCCCACGCACCATGCTAAGCTCTTGTCTTCTTCTCTGAATTAGCCCAAACCAGAGCCTTCCCTCCCACCCCAGGTCAGAGCTGCTGTAGATGGAGTGTTTACTGTGAGTTTCCCCTAGGCTTGAGATACTTTAGAGGCAAGGAGACAGGGGGATGCAACGAGTGCAGGGGCATGTCCAAGATCCAGTTCTCTAGGCTGCACTGAGAGCCTGGCCTGCTCTGTACCAGGCCTTTGTTGGATATGTCCCTACCTTGTGCCAGGTGCTGGGTACACAGGTAGAATATGGCTTCTTGCCTGTCTTTAAAGGGCTCACAGGGCAGAATTCCCTTCTAGCTGTGCTATTCCTAGGCTGGCTGGCAGGCTGGCCAGGCAGGGAAGGGTCTCTGGCCCTGCTCCATCTCAAGGGGGTCCTGTGGCAACAGGTGGGGCCGGAGAAGCAGAAGGAGCCCTTTGTGTTTGCCTCGGTGCGGATCCTGGGTGCCTGGCTGGCCGAGGAGACCTCATCCTTGCGTAAGGAGGTGTGCCAGCTGCTGCCCTTCCTCGTCCGCTATGCCAAGACCCTCTACGAGGAAGCAGAGGAGGCCAATGACCTTTCCCAGCAGGTGGCCACCCTGGCCATCTCCCCCACCACCCCAGGGCCCACCTGGCCAGGAGATGCTCTCCGGTGAGTTTGTAGTTACAGTCTGTCCCATAGACCATTCTCAAGAACAGTATAACACGTGGACACCCCTTCCTCCAAAACTGGGCTGTGCCAGGCTTCCTGGTTGGACCATGAGATTTCCCTCAGGGTTATTTCTGTTTGTTTTTGGGGGCTTGTTTCCACAGGACTCCTCAGCTGCCAAATGTCACTTGCCAACCCCAGAGTTTTCAATTAAAAGAGAACTTATACTTACTGAGCATCTACTACAAGCCAGGTATTTTGCTATACCCTGTACCAAAACGATCTCATTTGGTCCACACAGCAAATCTGACATAAGTCTCATCCACATTTTAAAGATGAGGAAACTGAGGCTCACAGAGGTTAAAGCAACTTGCCCAGAGTCACAGTACATGGCAGAGCCCAAGTTTGGTGCTGGGTCTGTGTGGCTCTCAAGCTGGTACTTTTTCTGTGATACCTAGGAGACGGGTCCTTTTCCCCACCTGTCCTTTCTGTTAGGCAGGGTGACCTCAAAAGGGAATCTGTGCACCTTCGTCTCTCCCAACCCCACACACGTGTGTCCCTTCCACACCCCCAGGCTCCTTCTGCCCGGCTGGTGCCACCTGACTGTCGAAGATGGGCCCCGGGAGATCCTGATCAAGGAAGGGGCCCCCTCGCTCCTGTGCAAGTATTTCCTGCAGCAGTGGGAGCTCACATCCCCTGGCCATGACACCTCAGTGCTGCCCGACAGCGTGGAGATCGGCCTGCAGACCTGCTGCCACATCTTCCTCAACCTTGTGGTCACCGCACCAGGGCTGATCAAGTGAGGGGCTCGGGAGAGGTTGGCGGGGAGGCCAGAGGAGGGAAAGGGGGCACCCAATTGCCTTGACTCTCAATCTCCTACTTCCCTGTGTTCGTGGGTTTCTGTTAGCATTAGAGTGAAAGGGTCTCAGAGTAGACAAAGCCAGCCCCCCACAAGGATGTGGTGTGTCTGGAACCCCCAGGTACTACGTCAGCATGTCTACCTGCTCCAGCCATAACCGTTTCTGCTCTCCAGATGCCGTGGTTGGGGTCCAAAGTTAACTCTTCACCCTGTGCCTAATTTTTTGCCAAACCCTGGCCAGGTGAAGCTGGGAGCTCCGGATCCCAGGTTTTCTGAAGGGCTTGGCCTGGCTCTACTAACTGCCCACCTGCCTCCATCTCTCCCTCCCTTTCCTCCCCAGGCGTGATGCCTGCTTCACGTCTCTCATGAACACCCTCATGACGTCGCTGCCCGCACTAGTGCAGCAGCAGGGAAGGCTGCTTCTGGCTGCCAATGTGGCCACCCTGGGCCTGCTCATGGCCCGGCTCCTCAGCACCTCTCCAGGTAAGCCCTGGGGACCCAGTACTCATGGGTGAGGGTGAAAGACCTGGGTGGACCTGCTGTATCCTTGGCAAAAGTTACCATTTTCAGAAAATGGTTTTGCACAATTTTCTAATCGAGAGGAAATCTTTGCAGTACATCTCCACTCCCACCTTTCTTCCCAAAATGATAACATTCTCTTTCTTCTGAAGACTTTTAAGGCAAGGTCTGGTGGGTGTTAAGTACAGACCTGCTCAGAGGCACAGGCATAGGCACCTGGGATTCCTGGCAGCCCAAGAAATCTGAATCCTGTGTTTTCAAGGTGGAGCCACCCCCAGCCTTGAGTCAGAAACCTGACTTCTCTCCATTGATGTTTTTCTCTGCTCAACACTTCACCTCCCTCAGTGACAGGCATCAGCACTCCGTGCCCCTCTGTGCACACCTTCCCCCGAACGCTGCCTCACCCTGGCTGTAAGCAGGGGGAGGGGTACCCTCTCCAGCCCCTGGCAGCCCTCTGTGTCTCCCACTTTGGCCGTGGGTGTCTGCTTGGGTCCCTCTGTCCCTGCCTGTTCCCTCTGCCCCATCTGTCAGGTTGGAGGAGCTGAACAGATGCCTGGGAACAGGGTGTAACGTGCCCGTCCCTCAGCTGCCTCTCTGTTCCCTGTGTGGGGATCCCAGCAGGGTACCTAGCAGTGGGAAGGGGAGCATGTCCCTGTGGACCAAGAACTCCCTCTGCACTCTCAGTCCCAGCCTGCATCTGCACAGCCCCCACTGTCACAGTCCCAGTGCTGACTCACCCACAAATGCCACCAGGTTAGGCTAACAGCCTACTGGAGTGCACCTGCAGTGTTGGGGTGAACCCCTGCGTGGCAGGTAAGCAGAAGCCAGGTCACTTGCTCACGTTCCCCTTTGGCACCCTCTTTGGGCCCAAGAATCAAACTGGTGCAACCTCCTTAGCCTGTGGAAGAGCGCAGGGCCCTGCAGCTGCCCAGGGCAGCACCGTAACAACCCCGGGCAGGGCTGTCTCCCCTACCTGACCATGTGCTCACACCCTCTCCCATACCAGGGGTCTTGGTGGTTGAATGTACCAAGATTACTGCTTTTGATTCTCACAACAAATTTCTAAGATTGACACTTTTGGCCCCATTTTACAAATGAAGAAACTGAGACCCCAAAAAAGTTAATTATCCAAGGTCACACAGTAAGTAAGTGTCAAAGGTGGGGTTTGAGCCCAGGCCACGCTTCAGCCCCAGTGTGTCCACGCAGAAGGGGAAAGTGAGGGTCTGGCGCGGCAGCCAGCCCATCCGGTTCATGCCCCGTTCCCTCCGTGCCTTCCAGCTCTGCAGGGAACACCAGCATCCCGAGGGTTCTTCGCAGCTGCCATCCTCTTCCTATCGCAGTCCCACGTGGCGCGGGCCACACCTGGCTCAGACCAGGCAGTGCTGGCCCTGTCCCCTGACTACGAGGGCATCTGGGCCGACCTGCAGGAGCTCTGGTTCCTGGGCATGCAGGCCTTCACAGGCTGCGTGCCACTCCTGCCCTGGCTGGCCCCCGCTGCCCTGCGCTCCCGCTGGCCGCAGGAGCTGCTCCAGCTGCTAAGCAGCGTCAGCCCCAATTCCGTCAAGCCCGAGATGGTGGCCGCCTATCAGGGTGTCCTGGTGGAGTTGGCGCGGGCCAACCGGCTGTGCCGGGAGGCCATGAGGCTGCAAGCGGGCGAGGAGACGGCCAGCCACTACCGCATGGCCGCCTTGGAGCAGTGCCTGTCAGAGCCCTGAGGGGTGTCCACTGGGGACAGACCCAGGGGCGGGCAGCGAGGGAAGGAGGGAGGAGGCATCTTCCCTGAAGCCCCCATCTGGACCCCCCTCCCTAGACTTCCCCCCGAAACACCCCAGCTTTCTGGCTTTTCCGAGGACAAGGGCGTAAGTGCCCACCCCTCAAGCGTAAGGAACTGCGTTCCGTCCCCCAGGCCCCCTTGGGGGCAGGGATTGGCTTGGAAATCAACGTGGTTGTCCCCGCCAGGCCGGGGAAGGTTGGAGCAGCCCCCAGGGAGGGGGGCACTAAGTGTCATTGTGCCCAATGTCTGGCTCCCCCACAGGAGGGAGGCCCCAGGGTAGGACAGGGCTGGCAGGAACTGACTGCCTTGGCCCATGTGCCCTGCCGGCCAGGGCGTGGGCTCCCGTAGGCTGTGGTGCCCCCTCTGGCCTCCCAGGTCCACATCCTTCAAATTGGCCCTTTAGCTCTTGCCCTTGGTCCCCTTGGGCAGAGAGCAGGCTCAGGCCATTGACATCGCAGTTCTTCCTATCAACTTCAGTGACCCAGGGTCTGAACTGCCCCCATCCTTCCAGGGCAGCCAGGGGCAGACAGGCCTGGTGGGGGCTGGGGAAACCTCCTTCCACCAAAACTTCTTTGAGGGGACCCAGGAGTCCTTGGGCCTGGGTCTCTAAGCCTTTGTGTCGTGTTGCAGCAGAGTGACAATAGGGGTTGGGGGGGGTATTTATTTTGACTGTCCTTATCCTTGCTTGGGCACCTGAGCATCTGATCCCTGTCACCCTGGTGCCACCTGGCCTGGCTGGAGCCAGGAACAGGAGGGACACTTCCCTAAAATCCGCATGTTTCCCTGGTGATTGCACCCCACTACCACCGTGGTGCCTGGCTTTAACTCCCACCCCTGCTATGAATCCTCTCTGCAGAGAGACGCGACTGGCGGCTCCAGCAGGGACTACCTTTCCCAGGGGTACTCCCCCCACACCTGATCCCTTGCTTCCCTCCCCCCTTCCCCCAGTGCGTTCTGTAATCGCCAAGTTCAAAGCTGTGCACATGTGGACACTCAATAAATGTTCATTGGTGACGAGAAGCCTCCTGCGTGATCTGCCCCGCACTTGTTCTCCCTTCCAGTCCCGTCAGCTCATGACTACCATTTGGTGAACACACGCCCTGCTAAGCACACTTCACAAGCGTTACCTCATTCCGCCCTCCCAAGAATCCTATGAAGAAGGCACTATAAGCCCGATTTTACAGATGAAGAAACTTAGTCATGGATACTTGTTGCAGTGAGTAGGTGCCAGAGCCAGGACTCCACACAGGCCGTCAACTCCCCAGCCCACACCTTTCATCGGTACAGCAGGTTGCCAAACTCAGATATTAATGTGGCCAGGCCCGGTGGGGGCTCTGGTGTTCTTGGGTGCAAACAAAGCACTGTGTCTCCCCCGCCCCCCCCCATGCATGGAGTTGCCAGGTAGCACTGCTACATCCTAGAATTTTTTAAGGAAGTCAGAAATACTTTTTAATGTGAAACCCAACTTTTGAATGTTGGTAACCATTTTTCTTAATTAAATACTAACTCAGCGAAACATGCAGGCCAACTGTAACTCCCAGATTACCAGCTGTTGACCTCTGTTCTATGCCAAGCAAGAAGGGGAGGGGCCTGAGAGCCTCAGCAGGAAATGAGCCAAGCACCCACTGCCTCACCAGGCCTGAGCCAAAGCTGTCAGGTTGGACCCAGACCAGCCCCAGGCCCACACCCTCTGCAGACTCCTCCACCTAAGCCCTCAGACCTACAAGCATCCACTGAGCATGTCCTATGCCTGCCTGTGGTTGGCTATGCATAGACAGAGAGGGATACTTATTTACCAGATGTACTGAAGGCCCTCTTACCATGGGTTCTCCAGGGTAAATATGAAAAGACATAGACCCTGCACTCAAAGCAGCTTAAAATCTAGGGGGGAGACACACGAGGCGACTTAGACTTGTAAGCAATAGCTTCTATGAAGGTCCAAACAAAGTGAAGCTGGAGGGTGAGAGTCCCTTAGCCTGGCTGAATAAGTCTGGGAAAACACACCAACTATTTGCTCTGAGACCTGAGGGTGAGGGGGATTGCCAGGCAGACAAGCAGAGGAACAGACATACAAGCACGAGAACTGCCAATGCTTTATTATTGCCACAGTGCAGAGTGTGAAGTGGTAAATGGTGAAAAATGAGGCTGGACCAGTAGGCATGGACCAGATCCTGCTAGTGTGCTGTGCTCAGAGGCTTAGATAGGGGGTCACACTGAGAGATCAGACTGCAGACTTCTGAGTAGATTGAATGTGATTCAGTTTGCATCTGGGGGAGATGATGGGGCTGCAAGAGGGATGACAGGGAGCTTAGGGAGGAGGCGATAAGTCTGTACTCAGCCAGTGGCAATGAAGATGGGGAAGATACAGGTAGGAGTTAGTTAATAGGACTTGGCGATTAATGGGAAGTGAAGAGGGATAAAGGAAAGGGGAGAAAGAGCCCAGGATGACCCCCAGGTTCCCGATCTAAGCCCTGGAGTGTATAATGGGGCCATTCACTGTCATGGTGAGCACTGGGAGAAAAACAGGTGTGGAAAATACAAGCTCAGTTCTAGGAATAGTGAATTTGTGCTGCTTGCAAATATCCAAGGGTAGTTACTTTCTGTGGTCTGAGGTTCAGAGAGAGGTCTGGGCAACTGACAGATCTGGGAGTTGTCAGCATAGAGGGTCCTTAAAACCATGGGAGTCACTGAGATCATCTGGGGAAGTGAAAAGGGAAGGGAAGGGGCCCAAAGCAAGTGATAACCACTCATGGTCCATGCTGTCAAGGTGCTCTTCCTCCTGCAGGAGGGGTTTTGAACCCTGCAAAGCTCCGTAATACCAGGCAGACTGAGTTCTGTATTTTAATGAGATGTGGCCAGAGAGTTCTGGGCTCCCGCATGGGGAGGAGGCAGGGCTGGGACCGCGCTTGCTCCTTGTTAATTCAACTGAGGGGAAAAGGGAGACCTGAGCTGCAGTTATGAGATCTAACCACAAGGTGGCACCTTGGCATCTCCTTGTGCCACATTTCTCCACCTGCAAACACTCAGCCAGGCTCAGAGCAGGATGTTGTCAAAGGCTGGGAGGAGGAGGGTGGCTGTGTCAACAATAAAGGAGGCAGACCTGAGTTTTTTCTTAACATAAGTCCAAATGCAAGCTCACTATTTTTTTTTTTTTTTTGAGACAGAGTCTTGCTCTGTCGCCCCAGGTAGAGTGCAGGGGCATCATCGTAGCTCACTGCAACTTCAAACTCCTGGGCTCAAGTGAGCCTCCTACCTCAGCTCAGTGAGTCCTCCCGAGTAGCTAGGACTACAGACACATCCCACCACGCCTGGCTAATTTTTCTATTTTTGGTAGAGACAGGGTCTCGCTCTTACTCAGGCTGGTCTTGAACTCCTGACCTCCAGTGATCCTCCTGCCTTGGCCTCCCAGAGTGCTAGGATTACAGGCATGAGCCACTGCGCCCAGCCAACAAGCTCACTTTTTGAAAAGAGAGGGAAAAGAGCAATATGCCAAGTATGCCAAGTGGGAGTCCATGTATGTTTGAGCATGCACACCTATGTGTCAATGTATGTCCTATGTTCCTATGTGCACCTGTGTTTCCCATGAATGTCTCTGTGCATGTTGTGTGCCTCATGTTCCCAGGGGTGTCTTCATGTGCACCCCTGTGCCTCCACCTGTGTGCTTGTGTCCCAGAAAGCAGGCAACCAGAAATCCCCACCTTCATGCCTCAGAAAATGAGGAGTCCCTTGGCCCTGAAAGAGAAGGACCCTGAGTCTGAAACCATGGGACTCTGAAATTTTGGGGGGCCCCAAAGCAGCAAAAGACCATGGAGGAAAACATTCCTCTCCCCAGTAGCCGTAAGCAAAATCACTCATTTATCACACGATCTCCTCAGATTATACCTGGGTTCTACATCTAGCTAGCCAGGGTCATGTTCACATAGAGCCTTCCTAAAGGATCTTAATAGATTGAGGAATTCATAAAGTCATCCACTGATTCATTTATCACTTACAGTATTTAATAAGCATTCATTGACCACCTGCCTGCCATGCATGAAGCACGGTGCTGGGCACATTTTCTGTTTCTCCTTTAATCTTGTGAAGTAGTTCATGAAACAGGAAAGGAAAGTTAATCACAACTGCAAAGGGTCTGGAAAGCTAGTTACAGTGTTTGAACTTTTTTTCCTGAAGATGGGCCAGAAGATGGGCCATTTCCCAGGAGAGTTTTCAGTAGGGAAGTAACATGGTCCAGTCACTCTTGTTGCTGGAGTTGGAATTGGATCAGAAGAGATGAATAAACTCAGACCAGTTAGAGGGAACCACCCAGACAGAGGTTCTCAAACTTTCGTGTGCTTCTGAGTCACCTTAAGGACACTAAAACACAGATTGCTGGGTTCCACCCCCAGAGTTACTGATTTAGGAGGTCTGAGGTGGGGTCCAAGAATTATGATTTCTAGCAAGTTCTGAGATGTTGTTGGTGATGCTAACCCAGGGACTACTCTTTAAGAACCACTGGAGTATGACAAAGAGTAAGGTAGTTTAAGGTGCTGACAGAGGGGTGCCACATGCCTTCTGGGATACCCGCCTCAAGTCTCCTGCATATACTCCCAATGGATGGATGTTTAGGGGTCAGAAGTGGCAAAGGATTAGCTTGTGGGGATGAAGGAAATGTCCCAGCCTCTTCTGGGATGACCAGCAAGTTTTGAACTTGAGGATGGTGGTGCCATTTATGGAACTACAGAACACAGTAGGAGAGGCAGGTTGGGGTTGGTGGTGGAGTTTTGGACTTGGAAAATTTCAGATGGCTGCAACAAGCCATCTGGAGAACATATCCAGCTGGAAGTTGTGTCTGTGGGTCTGGATCTCTAGTGAGATGCACAGACTAGAGAGAACACATTTGGGAGATAACAGTGGACAGGTAGGCATTAAAGACTTGAGAGGGGGTGAGCTGAGTCATGAAGAGTGTGGATAGGAAGAAAAGGCAGAAGTTTCTACTCTGAATAACTGACATTAAGGTGGGTGAAAAGAGAGGAGACAGAAAAGGAGACAGAAATGGTCAGAGTAGGAGGAGAATGAGGCAAGAAGGAGGTATCTCAAGCTGCAGGGAGTTCAGTGAGGAAACCCAAGAAAGCCACCAGACAGGCAGCGCATCCTGTCACTCGAGCCTCACTAAGCCTGCTGGAGAGAGCAGGTGGGTCCTCAGAGCTGGGCACAGGCATCATTCCCCTCGCTACTCCTGGACTTCTTGCAAAGGGGTCCACCAACTTGCATGCCACGCACTGACACCACAGACTCACATACCCACATATGTAGATACACACACAAACACCTCCTGACCTCTGACCTGTCCTAGGCAGGAAGGTTGCAGAGCTGCCCAATTCTGCTTCATCCACAACCCTCACTGGAGGATCAAGCCTCTGGAAAGTTCTCAGCAAGGAATCCTTGACTGCTAGTCTCCTTTTCCCACAGCCCCCCAGGCTGAGATACCCGGGCCTGGGCTCTGCCCCCACCATGTGCCTTCTGGGACACCCAGCTGGAATCATACATTCCACGGACTAATGTTATCACTGTCACCTCCCTTTCTCTTCTATTCTGTCTCAATATTTTTACCTTTACCTTCTACTACTTCACTAAAAAGGACCTAAGCAAACAACTAGCCTCCCTTGCCCTTCCCCACTTTTTTGTTGTTAAAGTTGCAGAAACTGAGATCAGAGAGGAAAAGGGACTGCCCAGGATCACACAGTCGCTCAGAGTCAGGACTAAATTCTAGGCCCCCGAGTCTGAGGCAATACAGAACAGTGATTCTGAGCACGGGGAGGGACCAGTGACAGACTATCCCAGCTCTGCCACTCAACTAGCGGCTTGACCTTGGGCAAGTCACTTAACCTCTCTGTGCCTTACTCCTCCCCTGAGAATGGGGGTGATATGTGTATCCACCACACAGGGCCATTGTGAGGGTTAGATAACTCAATACTTACAAAGCACTTTGCTCAGAAACTTAGCACAGTCTGTAATAAGTGTTTGCTGTGGTTGTTTTTATTATGCCCTGGTCTGTGCTGCTTGGTTTGTTAAACATCTTCCTTCTGCTTTCTTGATTCCATGCTCCTATGCATTTGCCTGTCTTTAATCCCTGTCTCTGCATCTCAGGAAGGGAGGGTTGAGTTTTGGAGAAAAAAAGAGGGAATGACATAGATGCCAGAACCTGCTTGACAGCTAGCCAGTGCCTGCCATGGTAACACACAAACACATAGCCTGTGCACCACAGAGTAACCATCACACCCCTCCACGTGAGTCAGTTTACACAGATTCACTCCACAAGCCCTGGATGTCAAAAGCCCACACTCAGTCAGCCCAGGCCCCTCTGGCTTCAAAACCATCTTGGCCCCTTCCCATGCCCACCCCTACCACCACCACCACCTCCACTGTCTGGCCAGTTTGTGTCTTCAACTTCCTCAGACCCTGGCTTGGCCTTGGGGTTACCAGCCCAGGAAGCCTGAGTGAAGTGGGCACCTTCAGAAAGGTTTTGATCCATAACCATTCAGGAGAGACTGTGACGGACCCCCTACACGCACGCACACTGACACATGTGTGCAGGAGCCTATGGGCTCGAGTCTGCAGCTCATGAACTTCTTCCACCTTCACGATTGCCCACCTCATCCAAAGTCCGGTGATGTGGTTAGAAAAAAGACAGATACTCATTTTACAGATGAGGAAGCTGAGGCCAGAGAAGAGTAGTGCTTTGCTCAAAGGTAAGGACGCGATAGAGTGGAGAAAACGTAGGGACCCCAAGTCTCAGCCTCAAATCCGTCTCTGTTTCACTGCAGCTGCGAACTGCGAGCTGCGAGCCCAGAAGGCGGCTCAGATCAACGCGGGTTTAGTTCACGCCCCCCTACCCACCGTACCCAGTCCGGCCAAAGCCACGCCTCCCCCTTGGGTGGCCGCTGGGGAAAAGGGAGAGAATGGCCACAGCTTGTCTCTTTAATGCGCGCCCCCGGAGGCCCGGCGCGCCCCCGCCACTATAACTGGAGTGCATGGAGCAGGCTGCGCTCAGAGAGAGAAGGGCGGGCGCTGGGCACCCGTTGACCGACTTTTCCAAGTGCGATCCGCACCCGTCCGTCCCGCCTCCATGGACCTGCCCGGGGACACCCCCCGCTGAGGACCCCGCGCTCGCTGGGATCCCGGCTGGGTTGACCCGGCTGCTGCGCCGCGACCCCCGCGGGCTGTGCCGGCTCCCCGCGCCTTTCCCGCAGGGCTCGCCGTCGGGCGAAGGCTCGGCCGCCGCCACGCCTCGCGCCCAGCGCCACCCGCCCCATGCTGGTGCACGCTTACTCTGCCATGGTGAGTAGTCTTGGGTCCGGGGCACCGGGGCATCCTCGGCCGGGGGATCGCGGAGCCTGCGTGCTGGACCTTTCAATCCTCCTGCCGCGCGCCAACGAAATCTCAGAAGGAGGGGGCCACGGGGACTCCGCCAGCTGAGAAAGCGGCGCGCAGGAGACCGCTGTCCCCAGCCTGAGGCTCCCGCGCCCGTGGGTCACTCGGAGATAGACCCCGGGGGCCCAGGAAGCGGGAGGGACCGCAGCTGGACACTCACGAGCTCAGGAGGATCCTTTCGGACTGAAGTCCTTTCAGCTGCCAGTGTGTCACCTAACGCTCTCCTCTCCTTCCCCAGGAGCGCCCCGACGGGCTGGGCGCAGCGGCCGGCGGGGCCCGCCTGTCGTCTCTGCCCCAGGCGGCCTATGGGCCGGCAGCACCTCTCTGCCACACGCCAGCCGCCGCTGCCGCCGCCGACTTCCAGCCCCCCTACTTCCCGCCGCCCTACCCGCAGCCGCCACTGCCCTACGGCCAGGCGCCCGACGCCGCTGCCGCCTTTCCCCACCTGGCTGGGGACCCGTACGGCGGCCTGGCGCCCTTGGCGCAGCCTCAGCCTCCGCAAGCCGCGTGGGCCGCGCCCCGAGCCGCCGCCCGCACCCACGACGAGCCGCCCAGTCTGCTGGCACCGCCCGCCCGCGCCCTGGGCCTCGACCCGCGCCGTGACTACGCCGCCGCCGTTCCCCGGCTCCTGCACGGCCTGGCCGACGGCGCGCACGGCCTGGCAGACGCACCCCTCGGCCTTCCCGGGCTGGCGGCGCCGCCTGGCCTGGAGGACCTGCAGGTGAGGCCCCAGGGGTCCGGGATGGTCCAGACGGGCCGCGGTGATTTAGCACGTTGGCTGGAGGCAAAAAGGGACAAATGCAGGAAGCTGACTTTTCCCCCAGCCCACCACTTCTCACTGGTGACTCTGAGGATGCCTGGCCAGTATGGCGGCCTGGCACTGAGTCCGCGCGTGGTGCACGGATGGCGGCAACCCTGGGCCGGGACCGAATCACTTCTTTCCCTCCCAGCTGGGCGGCTGAGCCACATAGGGCATACATGGGGCAGCCTGCCCCTGGAGCAACGAGAGGCGCGGTAGTTTCCCGTCTGAGGTTCAAATTTTCCTTTTCGCACGGCTCGGTGAGATACCCAGGGCTCCAGCGCGGCCGCAGGTGGTGCCGAGTCTCGGCGATTCCTGGTCCCGCCTGCGGCCGCCCCAGGCGATGGTGGTGCGCGTTGGGCGGGGCCGACAGAGACTGGGGGCAGCAGGAGCTTGGGAGATGACAAGCGACTGGGTCCACACGAGCCCTCACCGCCGCGCTCTCCTATTTGCAGGCCATGGATGAGCCGGGAATGAGCCTCCTGGACCAGTCCGTGATCAAGAAAGGTAAGCAATGGCGTGTATCTGCCAGGGCAGAGCCGGGCGAGACGGTGCAGGCCCTAGGCGCACAGACCCATTTTCTTCACCACATCCTGTGCCTCCTGCTTGTCGCCAGGCTCAATGTCCACCAGGCACTCTTCCTGGCCCAGCAGAGGGGCAGCGGAGGCTGCAGGCCTGGCCACAGGTTGCGCAGCAGCACGGGCTTGGAGAGCTGGCCCCGGACCCTACTGGGGGGGCCCGGGTAGTCTGCGCTCACTTGGCTGCCGCGCCGGGGCCTGGCCTCTCTCGGCCCAGGGGAGAGCGCTCTTGTGGATCTGGAGTTGATTTGCAGAACAAGTTAAACCACTTCCCCGTTTCCTCAGAGGTGGGAATGGAAGTGCTGTTCCCACAGATTTCGATAAATGGTTTTCACTTTACAGAGCCATAGCATTTTGGAGCCTTGTAGGGGCTTTCTGCCTCTGCCTTCCCAGCAGGGCCTTGGGGGGCCTCTCCTTTCCTCCGGGGAATTTCCTTTGCGAGAGCCTTTTTCGGCATTTAGGCTGAGGGGAGCTAGTGTGTGAATACTGTGTGTTGGGTTGTGTATGCGGGTAAGAGCCTGGGTGTCTGTGTCCATGTGAGTTCAGGGTCCTGTGATTGTCTAATACGGTCCTTTCCTGGGTGTCTTCGTATTTCTCGGCACGTGTATCTCTGTTTCTGCGAGTGTATTTGTGATGTGTGTTGGTGTACATTTCTCTGCGTTTGGGGGTCTCAATGTGTGTGACAGTATCTCTGTTGGGTCCTGGAATTTTTCTTTCGTATCTGAGGATTTCTAAGCATGTGAGTTTCCCTCCCTGTGTATTTTTGGTAGTATTTATGCGTCCCTTCGCAGTGAGACCCATCTCTGAATGGATTTTAAAGCCTGAGGACCAGATCGAGCTCTGGCAGTGCCAGGGAAAGGCAAACAGACAGAGGGAACGAGAGAGACACACAGAAACAGAGACTCAGAGGGGCCCAGGGGTTGAGCCAGATCCTTACATTTGGGGCCAGTGCCCAAATTTGGAGGCACACTTGAGCCCCTCAGTGCTGGGGCAGAAGCTTCTTGGAGTTTGGCTCAAGTTGTTTTTCAAAGGAGTAAATTTAAACCTGGCTCTCTTTGTCCTCCACGTGTTCTCAGTGGAGGCTGCAGTGGAAGTCGGGGTAGGGGACAGAGGCTGGACCTCCAGGAACTGGGGCTGGGTTACCAGGAGCTGGGAGTTGGCTGGATGGCTGGGAATATGTAGAGGGGAGATGACGGGACAGGCCTCTCAGAACTTGGGGGGTGGGGCAGGAATTGGGGCTGTGTCACAGCAGCTGGGCGTGGGAAGGACTCTGGAAATCTGGCTGCACACTGGACCCAGCTCTGCTGGCCAGCAGTTCATTGGCTTAGTGGACAATACTTTTCTTGAACCCAAAGTAAGGGGCAGCTTAGTCCCCAGTTGGCAAGACCCTGCCACTTGGGCTTTGTTCACTGGAAACATGACCACGGTGGCAGTCCCCAGTTCCCTACTCCTGCCAGGGCTCAAGGGGCTGAGGGCCTAGATTCACTGACTCTCTGAGGGAGGCCAAGACCCTGCGTTTTGGGAAGGGGCTTGGGGTCCTCTGCCCTGGGGAAGGATAGAAGGATCAGCTGTTGCTCTGAGCACCTTCACCCAGGAACCTCCCTTGGGCCAGAGCTGGGACAAGAGACAGGATGCCAGGAGGGACTGTAATTGCCCCAGAGTTGGTTTTCTCTCAAAGGACATCAGCTTTCCAAACTCCAAGAGTCCTAGGTGTGCGCCAGAATGCCCAAAGGCAGTCCAAGCGACACAAGGAATGCGGCCCGGGACTAGCCGGGTGAGGCGCGCCGGCTGCCTGGGGCGGGTGTGGGGCGGCGCGGACTCCGGAGTACACAGCGGCGGGACCCCACGCCCGCCCGCCCGCCGGTGGCCGAGGGGGGCAACCTGAGCTGGAGATGAGCCCGGGACGCCCCTGCGACGTCGCGTTGCAGCCCGAGGCGCTGCAGCGAAGGGGGAAGGGGCAAGAGCCGCGGGCTCCCCGCGGAAGGACGCGCCGGTTCCGAGCCGCGGGCTCGGCCGCCTGCTGCTGGCGCTTTCCGGCTTCGCAGACGCTGAGCTGGATCCCGCCGTCCCCCCCTCGCGGGAAGCGCGGGCGGCTGGCGTAGGGAGCGGCCGCGGCGGGCAGGTGACCGGGCTGGAGCCCTGCTCGCCGCTGCGCCCGGGGCCCTGCGCCGTCGCAGCGGGACTCCGGCCTCACTGCCAGCCGCTGGGGTCGCCATGGGGGGGGGGTGGCGAGGAATCAGCGACCTCTTCGCCTCAGGCCGTTCCGACGGCGTCGGAGCCCGGGTCGTGCCCCGAGGGCTTCCGGCGCCCGCCGGGTGAGGCGCGGGACGCCACCCCGCCAGGCCGGGAAATTGCAGCCCGTCGCTCGGGGCCGGCGGAAGCGGCCGGTTCTCTTGCTCCTCCCGTCGGAGGCCGCGGCGGCTGCTTGGCGGACGGTTGGGTCCTGGGTGCGGAACCCGGGCAGCCCCGGCCCCCACCAGAAGCGGCCTTCCTACCGCGGGGGTGGGGTCGGCCCTCGGGCCTGGACTTCGCCGGTGCGGCCGGGAGAGGAGCCCGGAAGCTCTGGGGGACCCAGACCTGGGGTACAAAGTCTTCGCTGCCTCCAGGCCCCTGTCCAGGCTGTGCCTCCCCGCCCCACCACACGCTTCCCTGAGGCCGGCCCGAGGGTAGGGGGCCCTCCGTTTTCTGCCCACATTTGTCACCATCAGTTTTACAGCCTGTCCCAGACACATAGAAAGCAGGCGGGACTGGTGAGCAGGGTCTGTAGGGGACACGGTGGAATCTCAGAGGAGCGGTGAGTACCTGACTCCTACAGGACGGAGATTTGAGCCTGGCTCAGTGGGTGTTGAATGAATGAGTGATGGAGTTTGAAGTCTGAGTGCTTTGGGAAGAGGAGTGTGTAGAAAGGGCTACTGTCCTTTCTACATCAGCATGTGCAAATAAATGCCCTCCCTGTGGAAAAGCTTGACAGGTTAAAAAGCTTAAAAAGTTGTGTGAGTTTCAGGTTATACAGTCACAGCTGGAGGGGGGTGGTTCAGGGATGAGAATTGAGATGTATCCCTCCTTCCCTCCGGAGGAGAGTGGGTGGTTGCCTACTTGGGGGTCGGGAACCCTTCTCCACAGGCTCCTTTGCCCAATCTCAGGGGGTCTCCAGGACAGGAGCTGAGGTAAACAGTCACCCTCTGCCCTGCTCTCCTTGGCCCTGGGGAAGAAGGAGGTGGGGGGGGGGTCTGGGCTTCCAAGTGAATCTCCAAGCAGTCCCAGACCTGGGTGAGATGGATGAGGTTCTCACCTCTGGGGCAGAATTTAAGAGGGTGTCAAAAAACTCAGTAATCAAGATGAATAATATCTTAATGCAATATTTGAAAATAAAAAAATAATGCAAAAAAGCCATGAAAAAATATCAAAAATATACATGAAAACCAATTTGATCTTGCACTTCCACAATCCTTCCTCTCCTCATTTGCCTCCCAGGCTACTGTCTGCCCCAGAAAGCAACTAAAAAAGCAGTGCCCATGCAGATAGAGCTTGGACTTTATCTGGGGACAGTGGGAGCCATGCAAGAGCGTGGAGCAGGGGAGTGAAGGGTAGGAGCTACATTTAAAAGAAACCCTCTGGAATTTAATGAAAAAGAAACTTAACCAACAGGTCCCACTGGGGGACATGAGAAGACTCAAGTGGGCTGGGGGAAAGGTCCTGTCTGCCTTCTTCCTGCTGTTCCCACCACTCAAGCTTTGGACAGGGCTACCACAGTGCAGTCTAGGGAACCATATGCATCAGAATTCCCTGGGGATGCTTGTTAAAAATACAGATTTCTGGGCTCTACCCAATATCTACTGAATGAGAATCCCTGGAAGTATGACCCTGGAACTTGTATTTTTTAACTGATTTATTGAGGTAAAATTTACATACCTAAAATTCACCCATGGTAAGAATATAATTTGATGATTTTTATTAAATGTATAGAGTTGTATATCCATTACCACAATCCATTTTGAGATAGTTCCGTCAACCCCAAAAATTCCTTCATTCCCATTTGTAGTTAATCCCTATACTCACCCAAAGTCTTAGGCAACCACTGATCTGCTTTCTGTCCCTAAATTTGCATATCTGGACATGTTATATAAGTAGGATATATAAATATGCAGACTTTTGCTTCTAGCTTCTTTTACTTAGCATAATGTTTTTGAGGCTTGTCCCTGTCATGGCATATATCAGTAGTTTGTTTCTTTTTATTGCTGAGTACTATGCCATTGTGGGGATGTAACATATTTTGTTTATTCATTGGTCCAGTTGATGGGCACTTGGGTTGTTTCACTTTTTGGCTATTATGAATAATGTTGCTATGAACATTCATATACATGCCTTTGTGTAGACATATGTTTTCACTGCTCTTGGGTAAATTCCTAGGAGTGGAATTGCTGGATTGTATGGTAAGTTTATGTTTAATTTTTAAGAAACTGAAGCTGTTTTCTAAAGTGGCTGTACTGTTTGACATTCCCACCAGAAATGTGTAAGGGTTCCGGTTTCTCCATATCCTCAGCTACACTTGGAATTTTGATTAAAACCATCTACAACTAGTTTTAATTGGTGTTTCTTTAATGACTAATGCTGTTGAGCACTTTTTCAGGTGTTTATTAACCATTCATCTACCATTTTTAATGAAATATCTGTTCACATATTTGGACCATATCCTTTTTGTTTTTAAGGCAAGCATGAGGTGTGATTTACTGAGGGGGAGCAAGATGGGATCATAAGGCAAGAGCAAGATATAGGTTTAAGAGCAAGGCAGATACTCCACAGATGACGACCGGAGCCCTTGTCCCAGCAGGAAAGAGGGACCATATTCTCATTAGGTCGTTATCTTATTATTGAGTTGTAAGAGTTCTTTATATATTCTGGATACACATCCTTTATCAGATATGTGACTTGGAAATATTTTCTTCCAGTTCATGGTTTGTCTTTTTGTTTTCTTTCTTTTCTTTTCTTTTCTTTTTTTTTTTTTTTTTTGATGGGGTCTCCTTATGTTGGCTAGGCTGAAGTGCAATGGCTAGTCACAGGCACAGTCGTAAGACACTACAGCCCGGGCTCGAGCGATCCTCCTGCTCCAGCTTCCTGAGTAGCTGGGACTACAGGCTCAAGTCAAACACACCTGGCTATTTTCTTAATAATGTCTTCTAATGTGCAAAAGTTTTAAATTTTGAGGAAGTTCAATTTATCATTATTTCCTTTTATGGGTCATGGAACTTTGTATATAGGAACTTTTTGCCC
Organism: Lemur catta; assembly: GCF_020740605.2. Lineage (NCBI taxonomy): Eukaryota > Metazoa > Chordata > Mammalia > Primates > Lemuridae > Lemur > Lemur catta. The sequence goes on along the minus strand of NC_059130.1, from coordinate 100,959,712 downwards.
AGCCCAAGGGCATGAAGATTTTTCTCCTGTTTTCTTCTAGAAGGAATTGCAATTCTAAGAAGCTTTCTGGGAGAATCTGTCACACACTCCCAAGATTCATTAATCAGACCATATCTACCACCTGTGGGTAGACTGTGTAGACTTGTGTGTCTTATCTGACATGTTGAATAACTGGGAGCTCTTGTGTTTGCAGGAGTGTGTGTGTGTGTGAATGGCTTCTGCATGTGTGACCAGGGTGACACCAGGAAGAGACCATTTCGGCTTCAGGAGTCACCATAGTGGGGCCTGTCCTGTGGATGTGGGGGACAAAGGCCAGTGTTTCTGCTTTGCAATCTGTGCTAGTTTGATTCCCACCTCCCTGACTGCCCCTTCCAGGCCCACCTGCTTCCCTAACCTTGGACTCCATCCCTCTTGCCATTTTTGAGGGAAGAGGCTTTGAGGAAGAAGGGGACAGATGGGAGAAGCAGCAAGGTCCATCACTCAAATACACAAACACATGTCCACATGTCACGCTGGGCACTTACATTTAGTCATTACTACGTTTGCATAAATCCGGCATCAACAGGAGAGCGCTTGCAGGTATCCATATGCAGGCTGCCATGTCCCTACACACTGGAGGAAGGCAGGGACTATGTCCGGGCATATAGCTGTGGCTCAGTATTTGTTGAGTGACCAAGTGTGTACACACACAATCTCATCCTCATTGCTGTTCCTATGACAAGGGCATACAGTTTTATATAGTCACTTGGTGACACACATCCACATTTGCACATGCACAAACAGCTTCACATGGCCTTGGTCTCTCTCCCCTCTCACAGGGCCTGGCCGAGGTGGGCCCAGATTTTAACAGCAGTTGGATGGAGGAAGCTGCTGGAAGAGAGAATTTCCTGTTCTTCCGACCCCTCCTTCTGGCCAGGGGTGATGGGAGGGAAGAGAATCACTTTCCCTTCTTTTTATTTTTAATTTACCAATTTGTAGTTTTATTTTTATTTTTTTAAGTCATGCTTGAGGTATAATTTATATGCAATACAGTTCACCTTTTTAAATGTACGTTTCTATAAATTTTGACAAATGTATACATATACTTACGTAACCACTAAAACAATGGAGATATAGAATACTTCCATTGCCCCTTTAGGGAGAAGGACATAGGTGAAGAGAGAAGCTTGGTTCAGATGTGCACACATGTGCACAGGCCTGGGAGACACTGTGGGAGGGATAGGGCAGGGCCAAGGTTGACTCCTTGTGCATGTCCAGTGCTGTGTCCTGCTGAATCAGGCAGTCCCGGCTGCTCACTCTCAGGCAGGGCCAGGATTAGGGGAGGGTGAATGAGGCAAGGTCATGCAAGAGCAGGATCAGAGCCCGCCTTTATTCAAACGTTTGATGTTTTGTTCAACATGGATCTTTTTTGTTTTTTACATTTTTCTTTTAAAAAAATATTGCATTAAAATACCACATATCTTAACTGCTGAGTTTTTTGGTGTCTCCTTAAGTGTTGCACCCAAGGCGAGCGCCTCACTTGCCTTATCCTAGTTCTGGCCCTGCCCTGGGGACAGGAAACTCATTGGGATGAGGGCGGGCAGTGGGGGAGTGTGCTGCTCATTCTCTCCACATCCTCCCAGCTCCCTACTTTCCCCTCATCCATGATCTTTTGGCTCCTCCCTGGTGCCTGAATGGGGACCCAGGAAGAAAGGGCAGGTTTATTATCCCTTGCTAGCAAAGGAATGAAGCTCCCCTCACTACCCCTGAGATCTGGGCTGTGGGCCATCCCCTCTTCCCACTTGGGATCCCTGGGCCCTTGCATCACTAACTTGTCCCACATTCACTGACGGCCACCTGTGCTAACCCTGCTCTCAGTGCCCTCCTAGTTGGTGGGGAAGACAGCCATGGAAGCAGACAAGGGAGGTTCCATGTGGCAAGCCCAGGGATGGGGTGAGAGAGAGCTTGAGGGAAGCTCTGTGCTCGGAGTGGTGCCTAAACTTGGCTTGGAAAGGAGGGCCCTGCTCAGTAGCATGGAGAAGGGCCCCTGGGACAGACAGAGCAGCTCTGTGGTGCTCAAGGAGCTCACACCTGAGGGGCCCACATCCCAAGGGGCACTTCACACAGGTTCCATTTGGTCCATGCTGGGTTTAAAATCTTTGAATCAGTTGCCAATGCTTAAAAATCCAGAGATTTCGGCTGGGCATGGTGGCTCACACCTGTAATCCCAGCACTTTGGGAGGCCCAAGCGGGCAGATTGCTTGAGGCCAGGAGTTCAAGATCGGCCTGAGCAACATAGTAAGCCCTCGTCTCTACAAAAAATTAAAAATATTGACCAGGCATGGTGGCATGTGTCTGTAGTCCCAGCTACCTGGGAGGCTGAGGGGATCACTTGAGCCCAGGAGTTTGAGGTTGCAGTGAGCTATGATGATGCCACTGCACTCCAGCCTGAGCGACACAGTGAGACCCTGTCTCAAAAAAGAAAATAAGAAAGAAAAATCCAGAGATTTCACATAAGAATCCAGAATCCTAGTTTCAAAACTAACAGCAAAAAAAACCCCCCAAAATCCCAGGAGCTCTGGCAGTGTTGGGTCTGTGGCCTGCCTGGCAGGACTTACACAAGGTGTCTGCTCCAGCCTGCCAGTCTCCCCGACTGCCACATTTCACTTACCAGGTTACCTGTTGTGCCCCTCCTTGAAGTCTGGAGCTGTGCTATCCACCAGGGTGGCCACTAGCCATGTGTGGCTCTTGAGCACCCGAAATGTGACTAGTCTGAATTGAGTTGACCTTAAGTGTAAAATACATTGGATTTTCAAAACTAAGTATAAAAAAAAGTAAAATATCTCTTTAATAATTTTTAAAATATTGATTACATTTTGAAATAATTATATTTTTATATATTAGGTAAATAAAATATATTGAAATACATTATTTAATATTATATTAAAAGTAATCTCACATTTCTTTTACTTTTTCAAAATGTGGGTACTAGGAAATATAGATTTATATATGTGGCTCACCTTATATTTCTATTGGTCAGCATGAGCCTAAAGGACAAATGGGGACCAAGCAAGAGGGGCAGGCAGGAGCCAGAACACAGGAGAGGATGAAGGAGGCTATGATGGTTAAGGATGTGGACTTTGGAGCCAGTGGTCGGAGTTCAAGGCCCATTCCTGCTGCTTACTTGCTGCGGCATTAGAACCTCTTTGAACTTTGAGTTTCTTCATTTTGAAAGGTAGTTGGGACAATAGCATCTGCTGCACAGAGCTGTTCATATAAAGTACTTGGTGTACAGCTGGCACTCATTGACAGGCAGGGGACATCATTCTGCCCAGCTGTGGAGCTGGTATTGGACTCTCAGGGAACTGACCCGGCACTGATGAGTTTTAGGCTGCAGAGTGATGCAACCAGAGGGAAAGATCCCTCTGGAGCAGGGCAGGGAGACCAGAGCAGGGACTGTGCAGAAATTCAGGCCAGAAGAGAGCCAGCGTCTGTGTGCATGCAGGGAAGTGGCCACATGTGAGCCACATAAAGAAATGAAAGCCGTAGGACGTGGTGATGGATGGTGTGTGGTGGGGGAAAGGGGTACAGGGTATCACATTAGGTTTCAGGCTGGGTGGCCAGGTGGAGGGTAGGAATGCTCATTCAGAGAGGGAAGAGACTAGGAGGTTCTGCCAGGTGAGGGACAGGGTTATTAGCCTTGTTTAGTGCAGTGTTCCCAAGGACTAGCACAGGTCTTGGCACACAGGCGCTCAGCAAATACTAGCCGAATGGCTGGCGGCTAAGAGCACTGTCTTTGCGATCACAGCCCTGGGTTTGCGACTGGGTCTCAGCCCACCAGCCGTGTGATCCCAGGCACACTACGTCCTCTCCCTGGGCTTCAGTCTCCTCATCTGTAAAGTAGGAATAATAAGCCCTCGTGGGCTGTCCTGAGGATTCAGTGAGGTGATCTATGTGAGCACAGCATAGTGAGTGCTCAATAAGTGTCAGCCCCAGACTCCAACTTGTCCCCACTCCCAACACACACACAGGGCCTTGTCTACCAAGACTCTTACTTCCTTGAAAGCAGAGAAGGCCAAGAGTTTCTCTGAAGAAGCAGGTGCCTTACTAGTCTCCCTTCCTCCTCAGGCTAAGCAGGAGGATGGAGGTTAGACTGCAGGAAGAACTTTCTTTTATAGCCAAGAGTATCTAAGTGAGTTTTAGAAAATTAACTTCTCAGACTCCCTTCTCTGCCCTTCAGAGATAATTAGTAGGTAATTAGGGAGTATTTGGGGGAGGGCGCCATAGGGCATATCTCCTTATTCCTGGTCTCCTGGGCATCACAGAGTGACTTGGCAGGAAGGGGCCAGGGCTGGAATTCTAATAGGGCAATAACCTCCCTGTCCTCAGGATGTGGAGTCCAACGCCCCCAGGCCCCCCACTGATCTGGGGGGGAGGGAAGAAAGACCTGGAATCACAGGTGGGAAGAGCAAGTTGGGGACTCCCTGGCCAGGCCCTGCTGCAGTGACCCAGGAACCCTGCCTCCAGCTCAGACCCCACATCCTCATGGCAAACTCCCTCTGATGGCACCTGCCAAAACACCAAGACTCTGCTGAAGCTGTTAGAGTTTTAAGAGGGGACCAGCCTGGCTCAGTGAGGGGTACATAGGTTCAAGAGCCAGACAGCTCCCAGTTCAGTTTCCACACCCGTTATCTCAGTGAACTTGGGTGAGTCACTTTAACCTCACCATGCCTCAGTTTCTCCCTCTGTAAAGCAAGTATAATAGAACCTCCCTCTGAAAGGTGTTGGATGTTTCCATCTACAGGACTGGCAGCAGGTGCCGTGTGCTGTGGCCACTGGCTCAGTGCTTCCCTCTCTCCCTGCTCTTGCCCTGGCTCCACAGTGCCTGTCCCCTCCAAAGCCAGCAGCCTCTCAGCCCTGGTGGTGGCTAAAGACAGCCTGGTTGGCGGCATCACGAACCCGGGTGAGGTCTTCTGCTCCGTGCCTGGCCGGCTCTCTCTGCTCAGCTCTACGTCCAAGTACAAGGTGACGGTGGGGGAGGTGCAGCGGCGACTCTCGCCTCCAGAATGCCTCAACGCCTCCCTCCTGGGGGGCGTCCTCCGCAGGTAGGAAGGCCAGCCCATGTCCCCCACACAGCGCTACAGCCGAAATCCCTGGTGTCCTCAGCCCTGCTCAGGGCATCAGAGAGAGGGCCAGCCTCACCCCAGACCACAGCGTCATCTCTGCCTCAGTCTCCCTGGCATAAGAGGCCCGGGGGACTCTAGATTGTGCCTGCTTTGCGGGCAGGCTCAGGTCCCCAGCAGTTCTCACAGGTCTGTGGGCTTGCGGGTAGGGAGGGGGGCAGAGAAAGAAGCCTGGGCACAGGGAAGGGATGCAGGACTCACCCACGTTGGGCAGGAGTGACAAGGCTGGGACTGGGGAACAGAGTGCCATCTTCACCCCCTCCCCCAGGAAAGGGACCCCCCAGGACCCAAGGCCCATTCACTGTGGCAGCATAGGCTTCACCCATGTGTGTTTTGGGGTGGGGAGTGTGGTAGTCCATGGTTTGTGTTCATAGTCATGTGTCTATCTCTCTCAGCACATGTCCTTGTGCCTGGGAAGGGTGTATCTGCTTCAGGGCTGTGAGTTTTGATGAGTCTGAGGATGGTGTGTACATGTGTACGTGTGTGTAGCAGGGGATGGCCATGAGTGTGAGTGTCCTGTGTCCTGTGTTACTTCTAGTGTGACATCTGGGCTGGAGTGTGTCCTGCTATGTGCATTTGTGCATGTGTGTGGAATCACATGTGCATCTTGAGCTAGACTTAGGTATGTTTACATGTCTGTGCCTCTGTGTAGGAGCTGCACCGGGGCAGTTGTAGGGAGTATCTCCTTATTCCTGGCCTCTTTGAGCATCTTTTTGAGGGTCTCTATGAATCCCTGAGTGTCTACCTATGTCCCTGGGATCCTGACTGGCTGTGATCCTGTGTCTCTGAGTCTGTGGGTCTTTGCGTATGTCTGTCTCTGTTGGTGTCTATGTGTCTCTGTATTCTTGGCCCTCAGTGTGTATCCATCTTTGTTGGGGGGGAGGGCGTGCACATGAGCGTGTGTGTATGTGAGTCCCGGGGTGGCTGCGTGTATACCTTTCTCCCCATCTCCCTGTGTGTCTCTGTGTTCCTGTGTATCTGTGCATCCCTGGGTGACTGTGCTAAGGACCCCAGGATGCTGGCCTATGCTGCTCCACCATAGGCCGCCCCTGCTGTTGAGAGACTGGGGAGGATTGAGGGGCCCCTGGAGCTGGGTGCTGGGCCTCCTGCCTCTGTCTTGGCTGTAAAACTAGTGAGGCTAGCAAGAGGTTGAGACCTTGCTGTAAGAGTGCCCAGGGCATCCCCAGGGCCAGACCCAAGCCTCAGCAGGGGTTGGTGGGGGCAACAAAGCTCTTTTGGGGTCACTTAGCCTACATGCTTCTCTCTTGTCTTCATAGTTGTGTGTCTGTCTCTCTCTGTGCATGTCAAGGGCCAAGTCCAAAAACGGGGGCCGGTGCCTGCGGGAACGGCTGGAGAAGATCGGGCTCAACCTGCCAGCTGGCCGACGCAAGGCTGCCAATGTGACGCTGCTGACTTCACTGGTGGAGGGTGAGTGAGGCCTGAATGTGGGCATGAGAGTGAATTCAAGGGGATGCGTGTCATCTGATGTGACCATCTCTAATGCAGGAGGCTGTGTTTAGTCATGTGTATGTATATTTGCATACGTGTTGCTGTATCTGTGTACGTACTGTGTCATGCATAAGTAAGGTGTGTGCGTGATAATCTGTGTATAGTCTTTGTGCATGTATGCATGCATGTGCAGTAGAGAGCTACCTGCAGCGTGTGTGTGTGTGTGTATAGGGGGAGTAGTGGCCAGTATCTGGAGGTTAGTGGCTCTGGCTCTGGGATACACAGTGGGCCCAGCTCCCGTCTCTGAGCTTAGAGCCCATCCCTGGTGGCCCCAAGGGTGGACAATGGAGTGGAGGCTGGAGCTGGGCTAGAAGGAAAGCCAGAAGGGGCATCTACAGAAGCAGGGTGGGGCAGGGTGCCCCCTTGCCAGGGGTCTGGAGGTTCAAGGCTGTGCCCCAGGCTCAGAGTGGCACAGGCTGGCAGCAGGTGACAGCTCCCCTCCCCCTAGGAGAGGCTGTGCACCTGGCCCGAGACTTCGGTTACGTCTGTGAGACGGAGTTCCCCGCCAAAGCAGCCGCCGAGTACCTGTGCCGACAGCATGCAGACCCTGGGGAACTGCACAGCCGCAAGAGCATGTTGTTGGCTGCCAAGTGAGTGAGGGTACCATGCACAGGCTGTCACTGGTGCCATGCACAGGCACACATAGGTGCAATGCACAGGCAGTCATCATAGCATCATATATGAGCACACGGACACCATTCATGAGCACACACATGTGCATATAGCCCACCAGAGACACATCTAGGCTCCCTGCTTAGGTTCACAGGGGCACACTTGGGCACCACATGTGGGCATATTTGGGCATCATGTTCATCACATTGAGACAAACATGATCATTCCCCACAAGCATGTGGGGGCGCACATGAACACTACATATGAACATATCTGGGTGCTGTGCATTAGTAAAAACGATGTCACACACAGGCTTACACAGGCCCATGTGTGGGTGCTATGCTCACATACCTTGACCCATGGCACCACCAGCCCCAGGTCCTGTTGTGGGTCTGAGGCTCCCTCTTCAAGCCTTACCCATCAGCCCCTCTGCTCCAGTGACATCCATCAGGCCACCAGGTCACACCTGACCCTCTGCAAGTCCCCTTGGTACTTCCCTCACCACCATTCACATGCTGCCACCTCAACTCAGGTCTCATCTCACTCCTGGACCTTCACCCCAGAGTCCTCATTCCCTCAACCTCCCTGCTCATGCACCACTTCCCTGCACAAGAATCTTCAGTGGCTCCCGCTGCTGCTGCATTGATTTTCAAATTAGGTCTGTGGGGACATCTCAGGGCCTGTTTGTTTGTTTATTTATTTATTTATTTTATTTTTATTTATTTGTTGCCAGTTGAACTCAAACAGGGCCTGTTTAACAAACTAGTATTCCATTAAGATTTAGTTTTTCAGAAAGGGTCCTTATCTTAGTCCATTTGGGCCGCTATAATGAAATATCACAAACTGGGTAGCTTATAAATAATAGAAATTTATTTCTCAGAGTTCTGGAGGCTGGAAGCCCAAGATCAAGGCAAAATCCCTGTCTGGTGAGGGCCTGCTTTCTGGCTTATAGATAGTACCTGGTTGTGTGTCCTCACGTTATAGAAGGGACAGGAGGTCTCTCTCTGGCCTCTTATAGGGGCACTAATCCTATTTATGAGGCCTTCACGCCTATGACCTAATCGCCTCCCAAAGGTTCTACCTCCTAATACTATCACCTGGGGGGGGTAAGATTTCAACATAGCAATTCTGGGGGGACACAAACATTCAGACCATAGCAATTCCATTGCAAAAAAAGACAGAGAAGGGGAGAGAAAGAGGGAGGGAGAGAGAGAGAGAGAGAGAGAGGGAGGGAAATCTGACAACCATCAATCTGTAGACTTAAGTCCAAACTCCTTTGAGGGCCCTACAATTTGGCCTGCACAGACGCCACCCACTCTCCCAACCTGCGTGCTCTCTCCTGCCCTCACATCCTTGGGCTTGCCCTTCTCCTGCTTAGAACACAGTCCGGTCCTCCCACCTAACGCGGGCCTTCAAATGGCAACCCCACTCTCCCTCCCATGAGGCTTCCCTCCAGTCCCCTAGGCAGAAGACGAAGCACAGACTCACCAGGCCGCCCCATGGAGAGACCTCTGAGGCTGCTCACATTGTAGCTGGAGAAACACATCTGGGCAGGGCTCACCTCATTCACTAATCAGTGCACTCAGCAAGTACGTTCTGAGTCCCAGTCACGTCTGAGATGCTGGCTGGGTTCCACGGTGTCACAAAGATGAGTGATGAGTGATTCTCTGGCCCGAGCCATACACAGGATGCACAAAGGAATGAAAAATGGCTGGAGACTAGAACTGGATTCAGGTCCCACCTAGGTCACTTTGACTGGTCATCAAACCTGTCTGAAACCAGTTTCTTCATTCATACCATGGGGATAATAATAGTATAGATTTGTGGAGAAGATTAAGGGAGATGATGCATACAGTGTACTTGGCACAGCGTCTAGGCCTCAATTAATATTCGCTGCTAGCTATTTGGTTATGCAAGGCAGATTCTGGATTGTTCCCTAATAATTTCAAAGACAAAGTTCTGTGAAGCATTGGGTGTTTGGGGCGGGAGAGGGGCTCAAGACATTTTCCTGGATAAGGTAGTAAGTAGTTGAGCTGTACTTTGAATCTGGCAAGACTTCCAAAGCAGAGAGACCGTAGGGTATTGACGTGTACTACTTCCTAGTTGTGTGATGTTGGGCTAGTCAGTTAACTTCTCTGAACCTTAGTTCTCTTGTCTGTAAAATGGGCATGATCGTCATTTGCACACTGTTGGCAGGGTCAGCTGTCATATAGACAATGTATATGAAGGGCCTGGCAGATAGGAGGTCCTTCTCTGGGCTCAGACCTTTGTCCTCTAACCTCTGACCCTCCTTCCCCACCAGGCAGATCTGCAAGGAATTTGCGGACTTGATGGCTCAGGATCGCTCGCCACTGGGCAACAGCCGCCCAGCACTCATCCTGGAGCCTGGAGTGCAGAGTTGCCTGACGCACTTTAGCCTCATCACCCATGGTTTTGGCGGGCCTGCCATCTGTGCCGCCCTCACTGCCTTCCAGAACTACCTGCTGGAGTCACTCAAAGGGCTGGACAAGATGTTTCTAAGCAGTGCGGGCAGTGGGCACGGTGACACCAAGTCTTCGGAGAAGGATGCCAAGCATCGGAAATAACCACTTCTTCCGCCCCAGCCCTAGGGGGCTCCCAACACCTAAAATGAGGCCTTAGCTCCTGGGGGTGGGCCTGCTATGAAAGGACTGAAAGGTGGGATTAGAGTCAGGCCAGAAAAAGAACATTCATCCAGAGACCCCAGAATTAGGGATCTGGGTTGGTAAGGGAGGGTGGCCTCTCTGTGGTGATTTGTTGGTAAAAGGGCCCAGGTATCTGTCTCACATGTGCAATTTTCTGACCTGTGATTGCTGGGAAGGGCTTGGGTAGAAAATTTTGGCATGGAAAAGTCTGGCTCATGGGGCAGAGCCTTCCCATTAGGGTGCCTAGGCAGCAGTGGGTGCTCCTAGTTGTTAATAAATCACAGGTGCTACTGAGGAGTTGGTGCCCCTCATCCCAGAAGCTCTTACCCCTAGAAGAGGGGTGCTGGCAGGAAGCCCCAGTGGGCTCTATGGACCATTCCCACTCTTAGAGAGAACCAGGCAGGAGGGGCACTCAAGGAACAAAGAAGATTAAAGCACAAATCGCAGAACTTGAATCCAGGCTGCACTTCACAGTCCTGTTGCTGTCTGTCCTATTTATTTATCTTGTACTTAAATTTGAACATTTAAAAATGTCCAGTGCAATTTATTTATCCCAATGAGTTGGGGATTCATTTCACTGTTTTCTGCTCACACACCAAGATGTCCAGCTGGACCAGGATGGAGAGGGTGATTTTGCTCACAAAGGGCTATGGGTGGGCTGGGAGGGAAGAAAGGTGTGTCAGGTACCCCGAGGTTGTTGCTGGGATTTTGTATTTGCGGTTGTTTCTCTTCACCCTGCAGTTGATGTACCTCCCCCTCTCATCATCTCTCATTCTTCTAATAAAGCCTTTCATTGAATATGAAGCCTTCCCTGTTCTTCTTGAGCCCAGGTCTGGATTTGCCTCCTATGAGGCAAAGGTCACTGGGGAGAGAAAGGGCCTGGGCATTAGGAGTGGGGTTTGGGTGAGAAGGGGTCTCTAAGGGGGAACCATGGAAGGGAGGTGTGGGCACTTCTGTAGGTGGGGGGTACCAAGGTTGGTGGGTCCATCTGGATTGTCAGTGTGGCTGTTTGTGTCAAGTGACTACTGTATGTGCATTATTATGACTTGGTAGGCTGGGGGGACTGTGGATGAACGTGTCAGTTTGGCTGTTAGGTGATGAATTACCATGACCACTGGTGGTGGGTCTGTATGTGTCAGTGTGAATGCTAGTGAACTCTGTGTGAGTGTGCGTGCACATGTGTGTGTGTATCAGGCAAATGCTAATCCAGCTGTCCTGTCTTCTTGAGGATCTCACCCTTCAGGCATCTTTTCTTTCCTGTATCATCAGTCTCTCCCTGTCTACTTGCCTACTAGATCATTCCTCAAAGCACATATGTTCTAGCTTCTCTTATTTTACAAAATATAAATCCTTCCCCATTTCTTTACTTCCTTTGCCGATAAAATTTTTGAGATTGCTGTACCGCCACCTCCCCTTCACCCCCAATTCACCCTTCAGCCCATGTCAATCTGGCTTCTGTCCCTACCAGTCCATTGAAACCCATTCGGCATGATCATCGATGACCACAATGTCAAATCCAAAAGGCTTATTTTTTTCTGGATTCAACAGCAGTGTCTGACACGGTTGACCACATGCTCTTTTCTGAAACACTCTCTTCTCTGTGATTCCCAACTTCTGGTTTCCTCTGACCTCACTGGTTCCAATTATCTTCTTTACTGGCTCCTTTTCTCCTTGACCTCTACATGCTGGCTTTCCTTGGAGCCTTCTCTTTTCTATCCACACTCTCTCCCTAGATGGTCTCATTCAATCCCACGGCTTTCAATGTCACCTATATGCTGCTACCTCTTGAATGTGTATCTTCAGCCCAGACTGTTCCCTGAACACCAGGCTTTGATGTACAACTGTATGCCTGATGTCTCTGCTAGACTAACAGGCATCTAAAACTATGTCCAAAATGGAGTACTTGGCTTAAGTACTAAGTTGACCTCTCCTAGACTGTCCCACCTCAGTAATTGGCCCCACCTTCTACCCTGTAATTGCTCAAGCCAGAAACTGGGGAGTCGCATTTGATTCTTCCCCTACACTCAATCCCTCAGAGTCCTGTGGATTCTGAGTCTATTCTCTTTTCTCTCCTGCCACCACCCTAGTTCCTTGGACTACTACAGCAGTCTCCCAGCTGGCCTGTTTCCTCTGGTACACCACCTTCATACTAAGGCCCTACGATGATCTGGACTTTACCTCCTTCTCCAACCTCATCTTCAACTATTCTCTTTGTCACTCACTCACTTCGCTCCAACCATGCTGGTTTCCTTTCTGTCCCTCAAACTACCACTTTGTTTCATGCCTCAGGGCCACTGCACTCACTATTGTTTGTCTGAACTGCTGTCCCCCATGTCTTTGCAGGTGTGCATCAGGGACAGGTATTGGGCTGCTTTGCAGAAGTGAAGGGTGTTCTAGGAACACGGGGTCTAGGCCTCATCTCTCAGGATAGGGGCCCAAAGATTTCTTTTCCCAAGAAGTTTTAATGCCTCAACTCACCAATATGAGAGGAGGAATGGAGGGGGAAGACTGGATGTATGCTCTGCTTTAACTGAAGCCCAGGGCCTGGCAAGAGACATTATACTACTAAGATTATTTTAGAGTATGTGAGGTTGAGGGAATTACTAACAGGCACGTAGCCCTTAAACAATGCCTGGTATATAGTAACAAATCAATATCCGAAGGGTAAACAAGGAGGATATTAGTTTATCAAAAACTTTTCAGGGCTGGACAACTTTCCCCAAGGAAAGGACCATGTAGCCCTCACCAAGTCCTACTTTAGGAATAAGAAAATTGTAGATCACAGCAATTTGCCCAAGGTCACAAAGCAAGTATGTGGGACTCACACATCTGTCTGATCCAACCCTCCCTTCATTTCTACTGCAGCACATGCCCCGCTGCAGAGAGGCTCACAGGCTTGACCCCAGCAAGGGGAGGCAGGTCTTCCCAGCCCCTCATGCCCCAAGGCCCTGCTATGCCAGCATATGGTCAGGATCATTAACAGTGCAGAGGAAGCAGTACAGTGTGGAGACTGTAGAAGTGGCATAAGAAGCTTCTAATGAGGTCTCAGCATTTGATTCTTCCCATTAAGTTGTTTTTATTTTATTTTTTCCCATAGCAAAACAAATTGTTTTAGCCTCTGACTAGCTGGGTTTAGCCGTAAGGAAAAGTAGATGATGATTAAAGAAAAAGTATACATGGATAGTTTACATGGCTTCTTTTTTGCAAAGCAAGTAGCTGCAAATTAAGTGGAGACTATTTAGACTGGGTAAGCATTCCAATTTTCACACTGTGGGAGTTTAAAGAAAAGACTTTCCTGTTTTCTTTTAAAGGATCATAGTGTTCCAGGAGAAATAAGAAAAGTACAGGCTTTGAAAACGCTCTCTCCTTCGATCCCCATGAAGGAAGGTAAGTGAGGATGAGGTGCAGGCAAATTCTCCTCCCAAACACACTCATAACATGCACATAGGAGCTAAGTGAGCAGCACACACTCAGAGAGAATCGGAGAATGTGCCTCCTTCTCTTGCTTGGTCACTGCAGCTGCTTCAGTGAAAGGGTCAAGGTCATAGAGTTAAAGGACTCTAGACTTCAGGCAGAGCAGACCCAGCAGCAGTCGCTCAGCTGGCAACACCAAAAGCTTCTCCAGCCACTTCAGCTCCCTCTTCCATCTCTCTCACAGGTTCCTTGCCAACCTTCCTATCCCTTCACTAGTCAGGGCTGAGCTTCCCTACCCTCAGGCAAAACAGCTGCTCTCCTCTCCAACCTATCTACCTCCCACCCTAAGCCTGGGAAGGAATAAATTGTTTTCTGTGTATTAATCACCTGAAAGCAGATGGGAACTAATTGGAAGACCATTCTGAGCAGCGTTGGCCAGGAGTGTTAAAGAATGGGTACATTACCAATGTTTTTCAAACTTCAGGAAATTGATTTAAAGGACACAGCTGACATTTAAAAAAATAAAATCCAGCAGAAGACAGAAGATACCAGAGTGCACTGCATCATGACTCAATACACACATACATACATAGAATCATTAAAAACGTTCCACAAAACAATGCTTTCCCTTTTTATAGGAGGTAAATATATAGGTGTGAGTCATGAATGTATGACCGAGGCCATGTAAATCTAGTTGGATCATAGGCTTTATGAAATATAGAAGAGGGAAAGGACACAGGAGAGTCAGGTTGGGAGGGGATTATGAAATGCCCAACATGTCAAACCAAATAATTGGGCTTTATTCTCTAAGCTATGGTAAACCATCAGAAAGTTTTAAGTGAGAATGGGTTATCAAACAAATTTTTTAGAGCGTGGAGAACTGGAGAAGGAAGAGATTAAAAGTAGAGTGAAGTTAGCAGGCTATTAAAACAGTCCAAGAAAGACAGGGAATGAACAAGAATAACTGGGATGAAGATTTAAAAAGAGATTTAGAAAGTAGAAATGCCAGAACTTAGTGACTATGTGAAGATAGGAGATAAAGAATAACATCAAAAATGCCCAGCTAAATGCAATGTAGTATCTTGGATTGTATCCTAGAACAGAAAAAGGACACTAGTGGGAAAATTGGTGAAATCTGAATAAAGGCTAGAGCTTAGTTGATACAAATGTACCAACCAATGTTAATTTCTTAGTTTTGACAAATATAGCATGGTATGCAAGATGTTAATATTATGAGAAATTGAATGGGGTTATATGGAAACTCTTTTATCTTTGCAACTTTTCTGTAAAACAAATTTTTCATAAACTTTTTATTTTGGAATAAATTAAATGATGCTTAGGTTTGACTTGGGCACCTGGGAGCCAAGTGGCTCTAATTCTTTAAGAGGGAACACTATAGAGGAGGTTTGGAGGGGGGCAGATGGTAAGGCTCAGTTGCAAACATGTTGAGTTTGATGTCCCTAAGGCTGGAGGGTGAGATATCTAGAAGCAAGTTGATCCGGAGCTCAGGAAAGAGATTAAGGTTAGGAAAAAGTGAGGGGGGGGGTTGTAGACTTGCCAGAGATTGCCCTGCCCTGGAGACATTTACATTTAAAGGCAGAGAACCATTTCATTCCTGGTGAGGCCTGGACACAGAATAAACATTTACCAATAATTATATACTTACTGAGCACTTACCACAAGCCAGGTCCTGTACTAAATGTTTACATACATTACCTCATGGAATTCTCATAACTACCCATATGAAATAGGTATGATTTCAACCATTTTACAAATGGGAAAATCAGAAGCAGGATTGCCTATGTTTTAGTAGTGGTACTCTACTGGGGAGAGCATCAGAATCACATGCAGGGCTTATAAAATAGATATCTTACGAAAAGATTCAGGAATCCAGCTAAAAGCCCAAACCTATGCGTATTTATAGTGGTGTTAGAGGTTGAACCAGCTGTGGTAATATGAATCATCTTTTTTCCCATGTATTCAATGATTAGCTTTCCTATGGTGTAAGGCATTTACCATTGGTGTATTAAAAAGTGTATAAGACACCCAAATCTGATGTTCATTCAATACTTTTGGGTCATGTCGGATCTATCAAAAAAAAAAAAAACTCTCAATACTGTTACTATGAATGTTATAATCTGTTGGTAGTATCTTAGAAGATAAATTTCATCTCAGACAAACCAAATCTATCTGTATGTGGTATTAAGAGTAGCACAGACTGGATAAAGGAGGCTTATCTAAAGTTTGAGAACTACGGTTTCAAATGAAGAAACCTCAATCCAATGGTTCTCTGTCATGACTGAAGATAAGAATTACTTTAGCAGCTTTTTAAAACATTCCATTTTGGCCGGGCGTGGTGGCTCACGCCTGTAATCCTAGCACTCTGGGAGGCCGAGGCGGGAGGATCATTCGAGGTCAGGAGTTCAAGACCAGCCTGAGCAAGAGTGAGACCCCGTCTCTATTAAAAATAGAAAGAAATGATCTGGACAACTAAAAATATATAGAAAAAGTAGTCAGGCATGGTGGCCCATGCCTGTAGTCCCAACTACTCGGGAGGCTGAGGCAGTAGGATTGCTTGAGACCAGGAGTTTGAGGTTGCTGTGAGCTAAGCTGATGCCACAGCATTCTAGCCTGGGCAACAGAGTGAGACTTTGTCTCAAAAAAAACAAAACAAAAAAAACAAAAAAAACCCATTCCATTTAGGCCCCAAACCTACTTATTTTGGGTTTTTTGTTTGTTTCAGACAGGGTCTTGCTCTGTTGCCCAGGCTAGAGTGCAGTGGCGCCATCATAGCTCAATGCAACCTCAAACTCTTGGGCTCAAGCAATCTCCCTGCCTCGGCCTCCTGAGTAGCTGGGACTACAAGCCTGCGCCATCACACTTGGCTGATTTTTCTTTTCTTTTTTTTTTACAGAGACAGGGTCTCACTCTTGCTCAGGCTGATCTCAAAATCCTGGCCTCAAGCGATCCTCCTGCCTCAGCCTCCCAAAGTGCCAGGATTATAGGCGTGAGCCACCACGCCCAGCCACCAAACCTACTTAGAATCCAGGAGGGCAACCTAATCAGGTACACTAAAAAAGAAAACTCCCAGGTGATTCTGATAACACACATCTGGTTAAGCAGCGGTCCCCACTTTTTTGGCACCAGTGACTGGTTTCATGGAAGACAATTTTTCCACAGACTGGGAATGGGGGGATAGGGTGTTGTGGGGTTGGTGCAGAGCTCAGGCAGTGATGTGCCACCCATCTCCTAACAGGTCACAGACTGGTAATGGACCACAGCCCAGGGACTGGGGACAGCAGTAGTTAAGAACCACTGTTTTATTGGCCTCAATCAAAAAAATCTACATTGTTCTCCAAATACTAGGTTAAGACTAAAACAGGTATCTGGTTAACAGCCCATGATATATCAAATTAAGGGAATATCATGCAACTGTCAAAAAGAATAAGGCAGATCTATATGTACTGATATAAAAAATCTCTAATATGGTATTAAATAAGCAAATTTAAAGACCATTTTAAAATATTATTTGAAGGGGACATGCGTCTGTCTGTATGTTGGTAAGCATACTTTTATATAGGAACAGACTACCTCCCTATTAAAAGGTAGAAAATAAATTAGTAGCTAAAGTTGCCTGCAGGAAGGGAAGCAAGTGATTAGATTACAGGCATGGGAGAAACATTTTCCACTATATGTTTTTGTACTGTTTGCATGTTTTATTAAGTACATGTATTACCTATTCAGTTTATTTAATTTTAAAAGCTTTAAGGGCAAAAAGAACCATTGCTTTAGAGGGAATGCCATATTAGCAAGCAACGTGTATGAAAGAGCTAGGTGGGAAGGAAGCTGGCCAGTGGAGTAGAATGTTGGGCTGTCAGCTGCTAAAGCACACCAAGAGCATTAATGGAGGGACAGGGGCAGGAGGAAAGACAGTCCTTACAGAGAAATAATCTTCCTTCCACTTTCTGAGGTGATGTCAGGTAAACTGAGACCCAAACCAGAGAGCTCAGTTTATCCATATTCAGCTTTATTCTGAATTAACCATCTGTCAAGAGTGCATTTCAAAAGAGTAGAAAAAAATAAAGGAGCCCATCATAAAAAGTTGCCTGGCAAGTGGGAGGGAAGGCATGATGTTAGGAGCCCTGTTTGGGGAAGGAAATGTTGTCCAGGTCATGAATGCCATTTTTGTCAATGATTCGAACGCTGAAGGTTGGCAGATTCAGGATGAAACGTTTCTGGAGCTGCAGAGAGATATGAAGGAAATCGATCAACAAATAATTATTGAGCACTAACTAAATGCCAGGCTCTGTTCTAGGCACTGGGGATACAGGCAGACAAAAATGAAACTGATTTTTTTTTTTAAAAGAGACAGGGTTTCACTCTGTTGCCCAGATTGGGGCTGGGCTGGATTACGGTGGTGTCGTTCAATCTCGAGTAGTTAGAACTGCAGGCACACACCAAAATGCCCTAATTTTTTTTTTTTAAGAGATGGAGTCTTGCTGTGTTGCCCAGCTGGTCTCGAACTCCTGTCTTCAAGGAATCCTCCCACCTCAGCCTCCCAAAGCTCTGGGATTATAGGTGTGAACCAATGTGCCTGGCCTGAAACTGATATTCTACTGGGGGCAGTTGTTACTAAGGACACTCAGGAAAGCTCAAATGGTAAGTGGAGACCGCCTGGGAGGCAGGGAGCGTGACCTGTGAGATATAGCTGGGAGCCTATCTCTAGTCAGTCAGCTGAGAAAGGAATGAGAGAACCCAGTGCTCCCTTCCCCACAGTCTGTCGCCAATCAGTCTGGCAAACACAGACTTCTCTCTTCAAATGTCTCAAGATAATAATAAGCCAACAAGGAGTGACTGCCCTCAGACCAAAGCAGTGTACTCCCAGGTCCCAATTCCTTGCTCCAGTCACCCACACATTTTATAAGAACCGGTGAGTGTGTGTTTGTGTATGCAGCTGGAGGGGTGGTGGGAAGGAAGTCAACAGAACTGTTTTTGGAACAACCCCTGCTCTGTCTCCTCCAATGCAGGCTGACCTGTCTGTCATTAAGGTAACATCTCTGCATGCTCATAAAAACTCTGCTTGAGAGTCCGTTCCAAAGGAGCTGTGGGCACGGAAGCTGACAGCTCCACTAACCTGACAGAAGATTACAGAGAAACACAGCTGGGGCAATCTTTGTTTCTGTGGCTATCCTCTCTGGACACCTAACTTAAAGCCTCCAGAGAGAAGACACAAATCTCTCCACCTGCTCCCTTTGGAGCCTATCCCAGAAATGTTCACCTCCCAGGCTTTAGCCCTCCTTTCCTCGATGGTTCCCATCTCCTCTGCAGCTGAGCACTGTGCCGCAAGAGCCCATTCCATTTCCAGAGTCCTCTCTGGCTGATGACTCCTATATGTCAGAAACTTGCTCCAAGAGCAAGAAAAGATGACAATAAGAAAATAAGGGTTTCTAAAGTGGCCCTCTTTAGGATTCATGGGGAATAAAGTCTCAAGAGCACTTGCTATTCCTGGCTTCTTCCTGGTAGCCCCTTGCAACACTTGGGGCTGCTGGACTAATGTGGCCCCTTAGCTGAATGGTTAAGAAAAGCAAGAGTTTATTCTCAGCTTCTGCTTTGGAAAGGGGATTTATAAACAAGGGGGTGGGTACTGTGAACTGAAAAAGACAGGCTTGTGGAAGAGGCAAACTACATTACTTCAGGTGCTCCCACCTGCTCTCATGCCCTCACTCTCTCACTAGACCATGAATTCAAGTTCATCCTCAGGCCACAAAAACAGTAACAGAATGAAAAAACCTAGTGGGGTTGCTTTTTGACCTCCTTATCCTACAGTCAAGCCCAAAGCCTTAGACTCTAAGGAGTAGTATTGGAATGGGTGTGGTCTGTTGCTGGTCTCACAAACTGAAGGCCACTCTCCCCTTTAGCCCAAAGCGTCCTAGTTGCTTTCTATGTCCTCCTGGAATTCTCAGGGAAGGCTTTCTCTCCAGATTACAAGGACTCATGCACTGTTAAGGGAACAGACAGTATACAGACAGTATGGCAATGACAAGTGCCACAAGAACAGAGCAGGTATAAAGTCTAGGGCAGTAGTTCGAGCAGGTATAAAGTCTAGGGCAGTAGTTCAAGTATGGCCTCAGGGACCACCTGGGATTGGCAATATCACCCAAGACTGCTAGTTAAAACAGAGATTCTCAGTTTGTACATCAGAACAGTGGAATCAGAATGCGAGGTTGTGCAGAGACAGTCATCTGCTTTTTTAAATATTGATTGATTGACTGAGACAGGGTCTCACTATGTTGTCCAGGTTGGTCTCAAACTTCTGGCCTCAAGCAATCCTCCCGTCTTGGCCTAGTCATCTGATTTTTTAACAAGTTCCCCAAATGATGCTTATACACACTAAAATTTGAGAACCACTGGTCTGGATGAACCAAAACAAAAGTAATTAAATTATAAAACTGACATTGATGGGGAGGTGATCCATGAGAGAAAAATAAGCTTGTTACCCACACCAAACTCTGTCCCTGGTAGCAACTTCACATCTGGTTAGTGGGTATTTATTACACCTTCTGGCAAAGATCAGAAAAAATGCAAGCAAAGAATAGGAACAATATTGGCAAAGAGAGAGACAAAACATTCCTTTCAGGCTCCCATGGGAGCTGCTCACCTCCTCCAGACATTTCCTGAGAAGCTCCACTGCCTTCTCACGTGAGATAGCTGAAAGAGAACGAGACCAAGAACTTAGGTGCTGTTATTAAGTCCAACCCTCAGCAGCTTTTGATTAAGTTTCAAACTTCATCAGGACCAAGTGCCATACAAATGGAAAAGGCAAAAAATGCTTTGCCTTCTAGCTTGCTACAAACTTATTCCGTATGCAGTTGAGGGTGCCCCAGACCCAACGCTCCAGCAGCCACAAGCCATTGCAAATTGATTTGCTACAGAGAAGGGTAAGCATGACGGAATTCTGCCTCCCCTGGCCAAGGCCCGCCTCTGAAGAAGTCCAGAGGCCTGCCTCTCTTTTACACAGCCCACCCCCTCCACCCCCTTTTAGTCCAGGGCTTAAATCAATTCCATCTGCCCTAGCCAACTGCAAATCAGGGGCAGGGAGGACAGGGCCAGAGTTTCAGCCTTACTTTCATAGCTGGGTCTCAGTTTAACAATGGGAAGAGAATTCATAGGATGGGGCTGAGACTCTCCTAAAATAGGAGCCGAAGGAACTGTCCATGGGCATAGAAAACTGGGGTGACACATTATAAAGTTATGCTTCAAGGGTGGTTAGTGGTTATTTTGGTGGGCAAATCAACTGTATTATTGACAGATGCCAAATCAAGAAACAATCACCAGGAGGCCAGGCTAATTCTTCTCAGGATGTGGCCTGGAGCTCTAGCATGACCGAGGGTTGAGTGAGAGGCCAGCACCAAAAAGGAATGAACATGCCAGATTCTTACGATACTGACGGGGACAAATGGAATGTAAGGAGAGAAGTGGTTATCTGTGCTGCTTTTTTTTTTTGGTAGAGATGGCGTCTCACTCTTGTTCAGGCTGGTCTCGAACTCCCGACCTCAAGCAATCTTCCCATCTCGGCCTCCCAGTGCTAGGATTAGAGGTGTGAGCCACTGCACCCAGCCTGTACTGCATCTGTAGTCTGTGAGAGCTATGAATCCCAAGTGCCTATAGTCCACAGTGCCTAAAGGTGATGTTGGGATTGGGGTCAGAAGGTAAAACAGCACAAAAGCAAACCTGTGTCTGAAGCTTTGCCAAGCTGACAGTTTATGGACAAGGAGGGAGACAACTTTTTCTTACAGAAGGGAGCAGCCATTGGGTGATAACCAAGGGCAGGGCCTTAAAAGGGCCTTAAAAGGTCCGTGGCCTTAAAAGGCTTTTATGTTTAAGCAAAGAAACCCTCATTTGTCATGCTGGGGACCTGTTTATCCTTACAAGTTCAAAATAAATACACAGCTACTTGGTTTACTCATTCATTCTTAAGCATCCGGCAGAGCAAAATGAGTGAAAAAAATTAACTCTTATAACTGAAGAATTATAGAACCTAATACAAATGTTTTACTCACTATGGCATCTATTCTAACCTCCCTTTAAAACAAAACTTAGCTTTAGAGATATGTAATATCTCACTCTGGCTGGCAAGAAAGGGGCTTTTATCAGCTTTTTGAAGACCCTACTGACCACAGGAGAGAAGCTTTCAGAGGGTACCTGCTTGTGCTTCTGGGGATCCATCCTCTATTCAATCCCTGGCCAGCTAACTGCAAACGTGGACATAACTAGGAAGCAGCTGAGGGCAGGGCTCTGCCACTGCTCCCTCCTAGAGAGGTGCTACTTACTTGGTGTGTAGTATCGGTCGAGGATACTGAGAGTCAGGAAGGCACCATAACCATGGGCTGCAAAAGGGGCCTTGGCCAAGGCTGCTAGGTAGTCCATGTAGTAGAGTGCTGGCCCCTCATGCTCATCATAGCCAGCCAGGAGGAGGTTCACGTGATATGGGGTCTGCAAAGGAAAGATGTGACAAACTGATGATCAAAGAACACCTATTAATATTTCTCTTCCCTGGCAAATGGGAATATTCTAACTCTTGTTCAGTAAGAAAATACTAGCTGCAACTGAGTAAATCACAATGAAAGTAAAAATGTAGGGGAATCTAGAGGACCTGGAATGTGGTAAGAGACGAACGGAGGTTGGCTTGTTTTCTTTTAACAGAAGGGTATTTGGAGTACTTTCACTAAGGCACATGAGAAAGCTGCTTTCTTCTTAAAGCCTAAAGACAAGAACCTGTACAAAAGCAAAAGGCAAAGCATGTGTGCTCTTGTGTTATTACTAATTGTTGAAACCAACAAACACAATTCTGACAGTGTCAGGCCACACATTGAGAAAGCAGCAGTTCCAAGCACATCAAACAAAATAAACAAGTTCACATCTGAGCACATGAGACAACATCCCAAATGATAAACTGTATGCCCACTATTAAAGAAATAACTTGTGAGGTGGGGAAGGATAGTAGGTCTCAAATATTTAAGTCAAATCACTAGACTTTTAATAAAGATGGCAGTAATGGAAGCCACAAACATAAAGAAACACAGTAACTTTTGAAGAACTGTAGCCTTATGTAAAATGCTAACATTATTCTAATATAACAAGCCTCCCCTAAGATAATTAAAAAGTAATTTTTGAGAAAAATAGAAAGTAATTATAATTTGGATTTATAGGTGTCCTTTCTTTGAATTACCTGCAAGTCTACAAACACAAGTTACTATACAGAACCTTGACTAAGTCTACCTTACTCTTCATCTCCAAATGGATGATTTTTTTTTCTAACCAAGCTGAGGCATTTACCACATTAAATTCATTCTGTCTATGCCCCCAGACATGGGTGGTGGGACTCCTGTTTTATATGATATGGCTTCCTTTTTCTCTGCAGGATGTGTTTTTCCTCTTGTGTTTCCTTCAATGGGTAGTAAGCAGGCCTTGCCTATGGATATGTGTCCATCCCTAAACTTAATGTATATATTTAATTAAATGTACATATATTCAATTAAATGACACCCTATTATGCAGCATGAAGTAATAACAACTAATGGGTCTAAAAGGGACATTTTACATTCTTTGAACACTGAATAACATGGGCATTTGGCAGCCTGAAGAAACTCATGTTATATTAATTCCAAGCCAACTGTGCTAAGCAGGAAGGGTTCCTAACACCTCCTGAAGAGTACAGAGTAACCCTAACCTACAAACAAGTTTCTGCCTTGGGGATAAAATAGTGGATAGCCTCAGAGGAATAAGAATTGACCAGTAGTAGTCAAGACTTCTGAGAAAATAATTATCTGCCTATCACATTTCCCAATGTACTACAGTCTGCCAAGCTCTGAATTCTCTGTGTGTCTGTGACTACCTCCTTAGCAAATCTGACCTTAGGCCAGACACAACCCTTATGAGCTTCTGGTTTTTTATGTATAAAACTGGGTTAATTAATCCTTCTCCTTTCTATCTTCTAGGGAGTATAGTGAAAAAAATATTAGAGGTGAAGCATCCCAAACTCTGGAATAAAAGATGCTCCCTAAATTCCTAGTATATTAACTACATTCTAGTCTCCTTTTGATAGCTCACCATTTTAAACAACAACAACAAAAAACCTATTTAAATTAGCAAGAGATAAACATATATATAAATATATATAACTAATAGCTCCTTTTTTTTTTTTTTTTTTTTTTTACAAAAAAGTGTGAAAACAGTACTGCAAAATCTGGCAGACACAGAATACCTTGGTATTCTTACAGTCAAAAGTGGGGGAGGTGAAGAAGAGAGAGAGAGAGAGAGAGAGAGAGAGAAGAAAAGGAATTCTAACTGGTTTACCTCACCAAGAGAATTAATAATACAGTATTTTACCTATCACAAAAAAAGTTGATCTTTTTTGCTGATGGGATACCTCTTCACTACTCACTGGCCAGAACACCTATGGTATGGTTAACCAAAATAATTTTATCAAGTTATAATGGTATATTAAGGGTTCACCTATATACCCAAAGAGGCCTTAACCAGCAGAACACAGATACCTTCTGTCTCCAAGGAGGATCTTGCCCACAATACTATGAGGTTAAATTGTTTAAAAACAAGTAATGTTATTTTAAAAGCCACTACCAGAAGATTTTACATGAAACTCTACGTGAACAGAATTCCACAAGTACATTGTATTACTTAATTCGTCCGTATAATATCATTTATTTATGCTTAAGAATGACTGACACACACACACACACACACATACATACACACTCACCAAAGTTGGTATTCAAAAGCTACAACTCGTGGTATAGAAGATAACTCACAAATTATTGTGTGACTTCGAATTACCAACTTTTGCATGTGTGAGATGCTTAAGCATAAATAAATGGTGTTATCTAGACTAATTAAATCAATACATCTGTGTAACAACTTGCAGTTTCTGAATTCTTCTGACAATGTTCCATCAAAGATCTCCGGCTCACACTAGTTTTTTAAAATTTCAAATAAACTCTAGTGTACTATCACTCTCACACACCTCTAAGAATCGTGCCATTCAAAGTGACAAACCACAGTTATGGATTTCTTGATTGTTACATTTCCTCTCTTGATTCATTAGTGTTTTCCTGGAATGAGATAAATTCCAAGCCATCCGATTTTGTACTATTCTTACAGCATACAAGTGTGACTGCTGTGTTGTGTTTAGGAAAAAACTTAGTATATATAAGACATGACCCACCTATTCAAGTATTTATGCCAATTATAAACTCTACAAAAGCAGGACCGTGTCTGGCTTATTCAATATGTACAAGCATATAGTACATGCCCAACAAATATTTGCTGAATGAATAATAATTATACCACAAAGCATTACACATTTTAATACATAACATGGCTAGTGTCTAATATCACAAGAAAAAATTAAGAAAATCACTAAACAAATGTCAGAATGAAACAGGTTCTATTTCTGAGAAGTGGTTCAAGTTTAAGTCAATTGCCAGCATCTCTATGAATACATAGTATTGTTGCTTTTTGCTAGGTTCTGAGTCCTTCTCTTTCTACCTTCTTCTAGACATGGGTTGCTACGTAAAGAAAAGCTTAGGGTACAGGTCAGGCATTCAGAACTCAACAAAGTGAGGAGACCAATAGAATAAATAAATATCTCAGGAAGAAACACCTGGGCTATGTGTGACTTTAGAAAAGTCAGTCAATCTTTCTGAATTTTAGTGTTGTCATCTAAAACATGGGATAATAGCTCTCCAAAAGGGCCGCTACAGGGAAGATTCAAAGAGATAATGCATGTAAATGATAAGCATAATGCCTAAAACATAGCAAAAGCTTGGTAAGTGGTAAATATTATTACTAGGGAAACATAACCATCTATGAAGTGTCCATGAAATAAACAGTACAAATACTTAGGAGAAGCCTGACTACTTCTGGTACTGAGAAACTCCTCATATGTGTCTTCATAAAGGCATACAGAGGGATATTTTTAAAAAGTGCCCAGCACAGCATCTGACACATGGTAGAAAAGCAGTAAATGACAGTTTCTTCCTCTCTCATTCCCAGGACAAAAGAAGGTCCCTAAGGAGTGGTATTCAGTGTCACAAGCATTCATATTAGACACTTAGAGGATATCTACTTCATGGTCAACCCATCCTAGCCCCTCAAAAAAGAAGACCTACATCCAGATTTGCAAAGTAAATCAACATGTATTAAGTACCTTCACGTTGTTTCTTACCTTACAAATGTGTCCACTCTGAGGGTTAAGCCTCACTTTCTAGATGTTTTTTCATCAGTTCCCTTCTTTCCCATGATTAGTATTTTTAACTTGCCTAATTATTCTGGGAAAATGCAAACACTAAGCAATAATGACAGAATTGCCAGGAACTCTTTTACAAAGATTACCAGAAATCTTTTACAATGTAATCTCTATTCTGTGCATGATATAATCTAGCCTTTGGTTGTCTCCACTATTCTGTTCAGATAGCAAGTTTAAGTAATAAGATAAAGTTATGAGGTCCCCCCACACCTGTAATCCTAGCACTCTAGGAGGCTGAGGCAGGAGGATTGCTTGAGCTCAGGAGTTTGAGACCAGCCTGAGCAAGAATAAGACGCTGTCTCTACTAAAAATAGAAAAATTAGCAGGGTGTTGTGGCACACACCTGTATTCCCAGCTACTTGGGAGGCTGAGGTAGGAGGATTGCTTGAGCCCAGGAGTTTGAGGTTGCAGTGAGCTATGATCATGCCACTGCACTCTACCCAGGGCGACAGAATGAGACTCTGTCTCAAAAAAAAAAAAAAATCATGAGGTCCCCAAGGGAAGAACTGTAACTTATATGACTAGGTATCTTCCACAGCAAAGGCTAAGACTAAATATTATATAATAGTTTAGGATTAACCTAAATATCCAAATGACCGGTAAATGAATCCAAATATTTAGCTAAGACACTCTGGCCTTGCAGAGCACCATCAATGGTTTACAGTGCAAATACCAACATGCTTAGTTTTAAAGTTATGTCTAATTCATATACAAAGAAAAAATTTTAAATGAACTATCCTGGGAACCCAAAATGAATTTTAGCCTCTAGAATAAGGGTACCACCAAATTTTGCCTCTTAATAGAAGCCAGTGAGGAGAACTAGACAAATGTATTTTTTCCTACCTTAACAAGTACATAATAATGTAAGCTTATTTTTACAGTGATGAGCTTTTGGTCATTTTGAGATCTCCTCATCTATACAACAAGGACAATAAAAGTACCCATGATTATAAGGTTGTGGTATAGTTTAAACAAATCCATGTAAAGTGCTCAGTGCAATGTCTGATATATTGTAATAATACAGATTGACTATTATCACTATCATCGCCACCACCACCATCATTTTTAGGATTTGACTGCATTATCAACATTTGACTAGATAATACGATCAAGTAGATATACCACAGAGAGCCAATAAAATTTGGTTGCTACTAATAAAAGAGATAAAATTTAAGCCAGGGGAATTAGCCAATAAGCACATCTCTTATGTGCTTTTTCCTGGGATTGAAATAGACTTAAGTACCTCTGAGCCCTGCGGAACTGAGCTCAGTTCCACTTTGGGCTCCTGTACATTTGGGCGGGCACAGTGTAGAACTACATACACACACAAACTTTCCTTAAGTTAGAGGGAGTGTTTCTCTCTCTCTAATTCTTGTATATTCCCTCTCCTATGAAAAAGAAACACTGTAGTAACTAAGAAGAGTGTGAAATTCCATAAATTTTACAGCTAAAGAGAACAGTTGTGATAAATACATTGAAACAACAAAATCAGTGACAAGAGTCTAGGCGGTGACAAGCAGCGGTGTGACATCTGGCGGAAGCCAAAGTCACAGCAAGGGGGAGAGAGGTGGGCGTGAGGAAGCATCCTGCCGAGCGTGGACACAGAAAAAGAGAGGAATTGACAGTCTTCCTTTGGAGCCAGGCCAGCCTTTGCCACCTCTAATTGAATAGGAAGACATTGCTATGAGTGAGGTGCCTTAGAGAATGATGCAGTTTCTTTTTTGATATGCTGCACCTTGGAATGCTAAACACATGTGAGGTATACTTCCATTCTTCGTGGGTCAGTAATTTAGAAGGAGATGCAGAACCACCAATGAGTCAAACCAGTTTGTCTAGAGATGAGGGTTCTAATAAGCAGACTTCTAAATATACTAAACAGAGGCTGCACTTTGAAAGGAACAGTGCACCTGCTATTTTCTTTTAGTACAGTCAAATTATCAAAGCTGGCTAAAATTCCATCTTTGGCACTCATAGTATTTGACAAAAATGCAGGTTGTAGACTTAGGAGGGATCAAAGATCTCAACTAGTTTACCCAGCACCCCTTTTATAAATGCAGGGACTAAAGTTCAAAAAGGAGAGAGTAACTTGCCCGAAACCACATAGGTAATTAGCATCAAGAGTCAGGACCACATGCAGGCTTCCCAACTGCAAGTCTTGCATGCTTTTCCAGGAAACCATGCTGCCTCCACAAAATGGAAATTAGTGTAAAAATATGATTCAGTATGTAAATGTCAGTTTCACACTCAAATATTTCAGAATGTACTATTTGCATACCAGCACCTATTGTTCTCAATTTCACTTATTGCATCTTATAAGACCAATAATATTTTAAGTTTTTAAAAATTTTTTGAGACAGGGTCTTGCTATGTTGCCCAGGCTGGAGCACAGTGGCTGTTCACAGATGTGATCATGAAGCACTACAGCCTCAAACTCTCAGACTCAAGTATTCTTCCTGCCTCAGCCTCCCAAGTAGCTGTGGCTACAGGCGTGTACCACCCTGCCTGGCTAATATTTTAAGTTTTAAAAGAGTAGGTTTAACATCATACAATTATAACTCCTCTATAGGGTCTAAAACTATGCAATATATATAGTAGGTATTCAAAAAATATCCATGATGATAAATAGTTAGTAACACCTTAAATGCTTTGCCAATGGCCAATTTTTCAACTTCATTAATAAACAAAATGGATCAATTATTATTTTCTTATACTGATGCTCTGAGATCTGAATCAGATCTTGTTTCCAAGAACCAACAAAATTTACTAACTAGCTGCTTTGGGTGAGTTTGGTGGCATAACTTTAAAATTTCAATTTTGCCATTTAATTAAAGAAGGACTGTATACCTGAATTGGAATTCACTATTTGAAACACTTTAAAAAAAAAAAAAAAAAAGACTCAAGGATTTTGGCAACTTTCAATTATTGTGACCTAAATACTTTTTCTAGCTCTAAAAGATTATGGTTCTATGAACGGGGAAGAGGGTGGAAGAGAACTACCTATCCCTCATGTCTAAGAAGTATGGAATAATTTGTATCCTGATTTTACTCCTCTTGGCTATATTCATTTTTAAGGAAACCCATGTATAGATTCAATCTCTCTTAGCCTTAAGTATAAAAGCACACAGTTTATAAATGGCTTCAACCAATTCCCATGAGAGTTTTCTGGGACTATAACATAGGATAATTATGAATTGGGCAGATGCCCCAAATAACTTCATTTCTGCATTTAGAATGTGAATAAATTCAACAAATGTTTATTTGGCATTTACTTTGTGTGGAGCATTTTGCCAGGTGATGAAGATGGAAGCCTAGATCTGAAAGGAGCTCACAAGGTAGACGTGCATAGGAAGGATTCCCTATGTGAAGGTAAAGAAATATGGAGGAACGTGGAATGTTCAGGTACCAGTGAACATAGGACACATAAATGTAGAGAATTAGGTGATTTCAGCTGGAAGCAGAAAGGAACTGGGATGACAAAAATGGGAGGATACTGCCATTGGCCTCCTAGACTAACGAATATGAGCCATCAGTATGTAAAACATGGAGGAGCCAGTGAAAATTTACCATTTCCATCCCTCTGTTGATCCACGCCTTTTTTCATAACTTAGGACACTGGCTAACTGGTGCCAAGGAACACTAATGTCTCCGGATTGACTTTTCACTGGTCCCAGTCATTTTTCCCCCTTCTCTTTAAACAGAAGATTTTGGCCGGGTGCAGTGGCTCACACCTATAATCCTAGCACTCTGGGTAGCCGAGGCAGAGGGATCGCTTGAGGTCAGAAGTTCAAGACCAGACTCAGCAAGAGCGAGACCCATCTCTACTAAAAATAGAAACAAACAAACAAAAAATATTAGCCAGTAAACTAAAAATAGAAACAAAAAATTAGCCGGGTATTGTGGCTCACACCTGTAGTCCCAGCTACTCAGGAGGCTGAGGCAGGAGGATCATTTGAGCCCAGAAGTTTGAGCTACTGTGAGCTAGGCTGACGCCACAGCGTTCACTCTAGCCTGGGCAACAAAGTGAGACTCTGTCTGTCTCAAAAAAAAAAAAAAAAAAAAGATTTTTAGATAGGGGGAGATAGGAGACATATTTAAAAGGTAGAACAGATAGGACTTCATAACTAGTAGAATAGGTGAGGGAGAAAGAGGAGTTAAGAGGACTCTCAGTAAGGGGAAAAGTGGTAGTGCAAATCTAAAGAGCTCATTTTGGACCCCATGAGCCTAAACAGAGCTGCCCAGAGACAACTGGAAAGAGAAAATAGTGTACAACCAAAGTCATGAGACTGAATGAAGAACCAGGAAGTTAGGAGGTTTTATTTACATAGACACATTCTCACACTCACATAGGGAAGACAGTGAAGGAAACACAACAGGACACTATGGCAGAGGTATACCTAAGTTGCCATGAGAGCACAAAGAAGATGAGGGTGACATATGTGTAGGGGAGGGGGTATGGAGAAATACATGAAATCCATGCTAAATGCTGAACTGAGTTTAACTGGCAATTAAGAGCTAGCCTTGTGGGGATGTAGGCACATTCAAGTGAAACTGATCAGCAAAGTGGTGGAGTGGGCAAAGGCAGAACCACGAGAGAAAACACATGGGGTAGGTTAGGGTCCTGTTATCCACTGTTGCCACTCAAGAGGAACAAAAAGGTATGGAGTTGGAAGTTGAAAATGGTTTCCTCTTAATCTTGTCACTAAAAAAAGTACAAGTTTAAATCGATCAGAAGCAGAATACAAGTGGTCCCCTGGGTTACAGATGAGATGCATTCCGGAGAACATCTTTAGGTTGGATTTGTATGAAACTTGGATCTCTGATGAACAGTGCATATACAGTAATAATAACAATACTATAATGGCTCACACGTGGTAATCATAATACAGCATAATACTGTAGTAATAATACCCCTGTACTGTAATAATAAAGTTACAGAAATTATTGTGCTTTCTTTTAATTCAAATAAACAGAACATAAAACAAACTCATACAAAAAGTTTACATAGGAGGTAGGTGAAATTTCAAAAAAAAAAAAAAACCACTCATCTAATGTTGCATCAATGCTAGGCTAATAGGACTGTTATGCTTATTTTGATCTTCTAACCAAATCAATAATAACCTTTCTGTTTCAATAACTAATCCACTATGCCACTTTGTAATAACTGATGCTTTCATTGGAGAACTGTCTTTCACTCATTCTATTATTCTCATTTTATCCTTTATAACTACTCCAACAGTCAAGTGACTGAAGCCTTACGCTTTCCCAATGAATGATGGCGGCTGGCCTTTCTCCAAAAGCTTAATTATTTCTATTTTTGTTTCCACTGTAATCACCTTTCTCTTTGCTGCAGGCTCACCTAGACTTGCAGTAGACTTTCACTTTGGAGGCATAGTCATTGCGGTAAACATAGACTCACAAAATCAAATTAAAAAGTTAAAACAAAAGAGATACTGTGAGTAAGTGACCATGTAAACAATGAAACTAGCTACTAGTGTAAAGATGCTGCACCAATGAACCACTTCTGCCATGTAGGTTTGCTTACGTGCGTGGAAGAAACTAATTCTAGAATTATTAATTAATTATAAATTATCCTTATGGGGAACCTTGGGAGCCCCATTCATAAGTATGGAACACCATTAAGTCAGGTTGTCCCTAACACAGAGAATGCCTGTACTTTAATGAGCTTCACAAATAGCGAAGTTAAATTAAACTGACTATATGACTTTCCTTGTTCTCTCTTGTTTCAAATACATTTATCTTTTGTAGCACCAATGAACAAATCAGCCCATGTTTATAAACTCTAATACTAAATTGAGAAATGAGGCAAGCATGCCTTAAACAAAGCAAACCTTTGATTTTCAGAAGCCCAAGATGAAATAAAATATTGCTCTGAAAATGAGACCGTCTAGCCAATTTCTTTTTCTTTTTCCTGCCTTAGGTCATTCTCTGGAAAGTGTATTTGGTATACCTATGTGATGCTGGCAGATGCAAAATAAAAATAGAAAAATTGTCTTCATTTTCCTTTAGTAATGATTAGTTCATGTTCAAATGTTTTTGCTTTAAAACACTGGTAAAAACTCATATTATGGTTGAGTTCTTGAACTTAAGCTTACGAATGTTGCTGTATTTACAACCAATATTTTACATTTTAAAAGCAAAACACCCTTCAAATTATTATTTGGATAAACCGTGCTTTTAAATGCCATACAACGAGTAAGACAGGCAAGTACTTTTGTGAAAAAGCTATGAAGATCAAATGTGGCTTTATCACTTTCCAGTTGTGTTTCCCGAGACAGTGCATTTGGAGCTTCAAGTGCCCCCTCCGTAATGAGGGGGACGGTACTGCGTGCCTGACACAGTTGTGAGGAATTGAAGTGCTCACCTGTGTTAAAGTTCCTGGAAGAAGGCCTAGTAAGTAGTAGGAGCCCAATAAATCTGAATTGTAGGACCGAAAATTTTGAATATTGTATATATTTCAATTTTTAACAAAATCAATTTTAAAGTTCTCCCTCAATCCCAAAATTTCTATAAATTTTACTTCTCTAAAGCCATTAATAACCTCAAGTTTGATTGATTCTCCTATTAAAGTTGTAACCTTGTTGTAATTAGAAGTTTAGAAATTTAATGACTTGAAATGTAACATGGCACAGATGCCTTATTATACCAACTAGTTAACACAGTATTTGTTTTCTACATTAATTTTACTTGCTAATCAAAAATACTGCTTTCCCCCAAATAACATCAAAATAAAATTGCTGATTGTGCAATGGTGAAACCAACACCATGTTTGCAACAAGGCCACATGAATTCTTTTTGTCTTGAGCACGCAGTTTCCGGGAAAATTTAAGATTCCCTATACCTTTAAGTCAGTTCTTAAAACACTCAAATGCAAAAGGCATGCTTTGCTACAGACTTGCATACCACAAGGCATATATTAAGTTGTACATGCTAAGCATACTCACATCTATAAATGCTGAACATCACAGCTGACTCTTCTCTTTGAGTTAATAAATAAGATGTCTTCTAGAAAAGAGTATTTAGGACTATATATAATTGTACATGTTTTTAGATGCCCACAACAACTAGATATAGAGTACTAAGGAAATCCTAGGGAAAAGACTATTTGGGAGCCCTTCTATTAGAACACAGCATTCCCCATTGGTATCCCAGGTACAACACAAGTTACTCCTATAGCTTCGATGAACATGGAACATAGTGTATGTACATGGTACATAGAACATAGTAGTATATGTAATATAAACTACACAGGAGGCTCAGAGAACTATCTATCTGTGCCCCAAACATCCTTTGCAAACCACTGTGCCTAACCTAACAACTTTTCACACACCTTGGTCTGTGCTTCTAGTTTTCCCTTTTGTTTCACCTTAGCCTTAATAACAACTAGTCCTTCAACACTCAGGTTAGGTTCTGTGTTCCCAGAGCACCTTGTGTATATGGTTATATAGCACTTGTCACTCACCAGTGCAAATTGTTTACTTCTCCATTTCCTACCTAAAGGTACACACTGAGGTTTGTATCTGTTTCCTCAGACCCAAGGACAATGCAGGCTGGCAATTTGCTGAATGAGTGACTATTAGCAGTTACTGAACATCTTGGCTATAAGAAACCATACCCATTAGGAGGCATCAGAAAAGGAAGTGTGGAATTCTGGTGGATCATTTCAGTTTACAAAGCTTGAGAGATTATTATCTCCTCTTCCTTTTTTTCTTTTCTTTTTTTCTTTTTCTGAGACAGAGTCTTGCTCTGTCACCCTAGGTAAAGTACAGTGATGCCATTGTAGCTCATTGCAACCTCAAATTTCTGGCCTTAAGTGATCCTCCTGCCTCAGCCTCTCAAGTAGCTGGGACTACAGGTACACGCCATCACGCCCTGGCTAATTTTTCTATTTTTAGTAGAGACTGGGTCTTGCTCTTGCTCAGGCTGGTCTCAAACTCTTGAGCTTAAGCAATTCTCCCACCTTGGCCTCCCAGAGTGCTAGGGTTATAGGCATGAGCCACTGTACCCGGCCCTTTTTTTCTTTTCACTCTAATTAAACTTATTTGCTCTGGTGCCTACACTCAAAAGTAATGATAAATCTGAACTCTTTTTTTCCATTTTTAACTTTAAAAAACAATATTATGCTTTCCTGCCCTTTTAGCATTCCTTTTTATGAAATAACACATATATATGAGCATAAAATATACATGCACAACTAAATGAATATAGTGAACATACATATAACTACCTCTCAGGTCAACCCTTCTTCCCCAAAAAGCCTTCCCCACTGCCCTTCATTTCAGATGACTGTTTTTGGGGAAGAGAGTAAAGAAAACCTTAAGGGGTTTTGGGGATCAGTGCCTGAATTCATATCCCTGCATGATCTTTGGCCAGGGCAGGTAAAAAGGGGCTCCAAGATTCCAACGTATGTGTGTTTGTGAGTGTGTATGAGGGCATGCCCACACCTATGCCTGTGCCAGGGCACTGGTTTAAAGCAATCTTAAAAGATGAGGGCAAGCTGGGCACAGTGGCTCATGCCCATAATCACAGCACTTTGGAGGCCAAGGCAGAAGGATAGCTTGAGGCCAGGAGTTTGAGTTTGAGACCAGCCTTGGCAACACAGCAAGACCCTGTCTCTATAGAAAGTACAAAAAAAAAAAAAAAAAAATTAGCTGAGCATGGTGGCGCATGCCTGTAGCCCTAGCTACTCAAGAGGCTAAGGTAGGGCCGGGCACGGTGGCTCACGCCTGTAATCCTAGCACTCTGGGAGGCCGAGGCAGGTGGATTGTTTGAGCTCAGGAGTTTGAGACCAGCCTGAGCAAGAGCGAGACCCCGTCTCTACTAAAAATAGAAAGAAATTATCTGGCCAACTAAAATATATATATACAAAAAATTAGCCGGGCATGGTGGCGCATGCCTGTTGTCCCAGCTACCTGGGAGGCTGAGGCAGTAGGATCACTTAAGCCTAGGAGTTTGAGGTTGCTGTGAGCTAGGCTGACGCCACGGCACTCACTCTAGCCTGGGCAACAAAGCGAGACTCTGTCTCAAAAAAAAGAGGCTAAGGCAGGAGGCTAGCTTGAACCCAGAAGTTTGAGGCTGCAGTGAGCTATGATCAAGCCACTACACTCTAGCCTTGGGCAAAAGAGCTAGATCTATCTCTTAAAAAGAAAAAAAAAAAAAAAAGGTTAGGTAAATTTGCACCTCTAACAGTAACATTTTAAAAATAAATGCGTATTCTTACTAAGCAGATACAGTACTCTGCTGCTCTAGGTTTAAACTAAACCTTACCAGGAAACTACAAAACTTTTAAGACACAAGTTTTAAAACAATATAAATCTAGACCAATTACGGAGGGATGGACAGGCTTGAAGCTCTGACTCGGGCGGGGCAAGAGCAATATATGTAACCTAAACATTTGTACCCCTGTAATATGCTGAAATAAAAAAAAAATAGACCAATTACCTATATTGCTTCACCCCTATTTTGGATAGGAAAGATGCTTTAAATGAAAAGTTGGCATTACAGGGTTGCACAGTTCCAGCCATCCAATAGGCTTATTCCACTTCAACTAGAACAGAGGTTCTCTCCACTCGCAGCAGGCATCCAACAGGGTAGCACATATATGCTCTCTGAGTGAGAAAGCAACACCTTCTCACATACAGCCCCCTGGAGAGAGATGGGGAAGGGGAGGGGGAGGACTTTACACCTGCAAACTCCTAACTCAGCACTAGGGCTGGGAAAAACAGCACATATTTTTTATGAAAAAAAAAAAAGAAGAAAAAATGGTTTCCTGATAAAGCTAGTAACTTTCAAAGAAGAATCTTCTCACGCTATTTTTTTCTTAGGAGACTAGTTAAGTGAAATGATTCAACAGCCAGCCTTTATCTCCATAATGGACTTAGTCAAGCCCTAATAACTGCATAAGCAAACTGCTTATTAAAAGGGCAGCTGTCAGAATTCCTAGTCCTCTTGGTAGAAAAACACTATAAGCAAAAAGTGTTGTCATATTAATTAAAGCACTTCAACTTCAAGGCACATCTGTCCCTGGGCCTTTGGATAATCAAAATGACCACTAAAAATAGAACAGCGGTATCTCCAATGGGGCAGACATGAGCCACCCTCCAATCCTAAGAGACTCCCGTGAGATGTGACCTGGGACACACACGTGTTTTACAGTACCACTGAATATCCATGTAAACACAGCCATGTGTTTCCAGTTTTTAATTCATGTCCTATTAAGGCTAAGAGTTAGCCAAGAAAATCCAGTTAGCCGACTAGGTCCAGCGGGAAAGAAAACTGTTCTCCAGGTCTAAAAGGGCTGCTACTTGCACTGAAAGTCCAGAAACTTCATGATGAACATCTTGGTTTCTTTTTGTTTTTTGTTTTTGTTTTCAATTTCCCCATCGCCAAAGTAAGCCAGCTCTGTCTGTCAGGATGCCCAGGCTGTGTGGCAGCGGTGTCAAAGGCTGCCATTTGCTTCAAGGCACTGCCATCTGCAGCAGCACAACATTTTGTCTCCGGAAAATAAACACATCTGTCCTTGCCAGTGTCCTCCCACTGTGCCGCCCATCTGGAGCAGGTGAGCTGGAAGGCAAGCCTCGGCATGGGTGAGATGGGGGCAAGTAGGGAAGATGAGGCCTCGAGGGAGATGGCACATGGAGGAAGAAGGCAGTGCTGCGTCATGTCACATCCTGCTAGCCACATTTGCCAAAAAGCATGTGAAATTACCCTTGTTAGTGATATTTTAATTACATGTAACAAATGGTTGGTAGTGTTTAGGGGACAAGACCTGCACAGTCAAGGCTTCACCTGGGCCATCTGTTCACAAGACCTCACTGATACCACTAAACAGATGATGTCTTTGTGCCAGCTACTTAAGGCATAAAGAGAATAACCCTAGTGATCAGAATAGAAGGCTCAAAGCAACAGGATTCTTCTAGGACAGGAGCACACTATACATGCCTGCTACCACATCAAACGCTCTCAAATTCAGGCCCGTGCTGGGACAAGCCATGGTCACTGCTGGAAATGACTAATATCTGAAATTCTTCCTATTTTTTCCCTTTCACTAAAAAAAATAAATTCAAGTCTGGTTATGGTCTTGATATCAGATCTTTAAAGCATGCTATTTGAAGGCTGGATGAAACCATAAAAACCATCTAATCAAATGCCTGCTTTCTCCCAAGGTTTTTAACTAACTCACTAAACCTCTTCCAACTGTACCATTAGTTTTCAAACTTTGTTAGGAAGGGGACAGTGAAGGTACCTTTTCAAATAAAACCTTACATAGAACTCCACATGTAAAATAGGTAACGGCTGAATTGATCTCTATGAAGCAGAGCTAAAGTACTGCCACACTTGGTCTTCCTTGGTTAGTTGCCTGAGTATTTTCATGGAATAAAGTTTGAAAACCACTACACCAGGCTGGATATTTTTCCAACTCATTATTTCTACTGTTTTCTTGCTAAGCATTTACAAGTATAGCCCTATGAAAAGATAAATTACCAAAGCCTCCTGAAATACTTCAGAAAAAGTTCTAGAAAACTCTTTGGCCAGTGAGTAGTAGTAGTAAAACCCTGATGATTACACACCATGGAGGCCAACATTCTACTCTAAGCCTTGCCACAATTCCACATTCCCCAAAGACATCAGGTTTCGCTGGTTCATACCTCAGTCTCCGTATCTGGAAAATGGAGGAGGTAACGGATGCTAACAGATAATTTTAAGGCATTCATATGGGCTACACCAAATATGCCATATAATTCATTTCAAGTAAGAAATAGCCCCAGTACTCATTGCCATCCCTCTATAGCTCATTCATTAATCAAACTCTAAGGAGAATTTAAGCATCAGGCCTTGAGCATAGTGCAAATTATGTCCATATGTCATTACAGAATTGTCAAAATAATCCTGTTAAAAATCCAAATACACTTTGGGAAGCCAAGGTGGGAAGATCGCTTCAGCCCAGGAGTTCGAGACCAGCCTGAGCAACACAGCGAGACTAACTCCGTCTCTACCAAAAAACAGAAAAATTAGCAGAGGGTGGTGGTGCACACCTATAGTCCCAGCTACTTGAGAGGCTAAGGCAGGAGGATCACTTGAGCTCAGGAATTTGAGGCTGCCGTGAGATCACACCACTGCACTTCCAGCCTGGGTAACAGAGTAAGACCTTGTCTCAAAAAAAAAAAAAAAAAAAAAATCCAAACAGCAATGATAGAGTCATTTATTAAATACTCTTTTCTAAGGAGGTATCATTCATTTATTCAAAATATATTTTATTATAATTCTCAGTTCTAATGTATGTTGATCAAATTTTTAATGTGACACATCTGATCACTCCTTCCTTCTTAACAGATGAGGAAAGTGAGGTTCAACAAGCATAAGTAACTTATTCAAGATTACACAAACTAGTACACATCAAAGAAGGGAATGGAAGTCTGGTA
Source organism: Lemur catta (assembly GCF_020740605.2). Taxonomy (NCBI): domain Eukaryota; kingdom Metazoa; phylum Chordata; class Mammalia; order Primates; family Lemuridae; genus Lemur; species Lemur catta. Next base: position 100,921,587 of record NC_059130.1, on the reverse strand, counting down.
TATCTGACTCTAAGTGCTTAAAGAAGCTTCATAAATATTCAAAAATGGGGAGTCAAACTCATAGCAAAAGCTGAATAAGTGCTTTTTCTACCCCTTGGAATCTAGGAATAGACCAACTTAAATGTGTATATGCACATAAATAAAAAACTGAAACGAAGGCTTTTGAATTTTTTCCCCATCTGTCTTTTTTATCTTCTCCTCATGATCTTATGTCTTTAATTCTTACATGAATTAACATCCATTCATTAAGAATACTTTAATAAAATTCCCTTCAGTGTATAGATGCACAATAACATTCTCAGTAGTATATGTGGACCTAACTGGATGACATTTATTCAGCAAATATTTATAGAACACCTACAATGGGCACATATTCGTACCAGTATTCATACCAGTAAATTTTTATATCACCTTCTTTACCAGCAGATCAGTTCAAATAAAATAGCACAACAAAGAATTCCCCAAGAGGCTAACACATAGCCCCAAAATTGTCTCTTCAAACAGCAATAGCAGCATAAAAACAGAAGTATTATCTACACATTATGTGGAGGTTTTGACATTTTAACACAACTGAACATTTCATGCTCCCCTAAATGCACATGCTTGTATATTAGTCCAGTAACTATTAATAATAAAGAAGACAGCATGAAAGAGTATGATATTTGAAGTTAGAATCTTAGCTGACTCTTTCATAGGCTATATACGTGCTTTTGGAAATGTGTACATTGAGAAACACTTAACATCTCAATTAATCAACTTCAATATCCTTGTAAGTAAAATGGGGATAACTTACATCTTCCAGTGTCATAATAAGGACAGTTACAGATAGATACATACCTAAGTATTTTGAATAGCACTGTCCAAGAGAACTTTCTATGATGATGGAAATGTTCTATACCTGTAATGTCCAATATAGTAGCTGTTAGCCACATGTGGCTATTGAGCACTTGAAATGTGGCTGTGACTGAGGAACTGAAATTTTTTTTTTTTAAAGAAACAAAAGTTTATCTCGCATTCAGACAAAATCCAGGAGACTCTCCTCCAGGAACTGAATTTTAAATTTTATTTAATTTTGGCCAGGTGTAGTGGCTCATGCCTGCAATCCCAGCACTTTGGGAGGTCGAGGTGGGAGGATTACTTGAGGCTAGGAGTTGGAGACAGCCTGGGCAACATAGTCAGACCCTATCTCTACAAAAAATTTAAAAATTAGCCAGGAGTGGTGGTACGTGTCTGTAGTCCCAGCTATTCAGGAGGCTGAGGCAGGAGGATCATTTGAACCCAGGAGTTGGAGGTTGCAGTGAGCTACAATGATGCCACTGCACTTTAGCCCTAGTGAAAGAGCAAGACCCTATCTCAAAGAAAAACAAAATTTTTTTTAAATTAAAATTTAAATAGCACCAAATAGCTAATCGGCTACCATAATGGACTGTGGAGACCTAGAACAAATCCTAGCACATAATAGATGTTGTTAGTTTATTTCTATTTTCCCTATCAATACCAGTAATTTTTTATATCCCCCCGTTTACCAGCAGACCAGTTCAAATAAAATAGCACAACAAAAAATTCCCCACAGGAAGCTAACTTATAGCCCTTAAATTGCTTCTTCAAACAAACAGCAATAGCAACATAAAAACAAAAGTGATTTGTTAACCAGTTATTTGTGACATACACTGTGCTGAGAGTTTTGCATAATTATTTCATTTAATCTTCATGATAATTGTATGAAGTTGGTACTACCATTTTGTAAGTAAGGAAATTAAGCTTAGAATTTGTCCACAGACTTAGAGCTAGCAAATTAGTAAGCAAATACTCAAACCCAGGTAGTCTAATTCCAGAGACTATGCTCTCAACCACATTAAATTGCCTACATCTTAATGAACCAGCTTACATAAGATTCATTATATACTTGGTGGTAAATAAATGTTCTCCCAACCCAACATCACCCTGAAACACACAAACACACACACACACACACACCCCATAAACTGGAAATCAAACAATTTGAGCTATAGACATAAAGTTATGCAAGGTAACTGGCTGGCCCAAAGTAAGTCTCATGTGCCAACTGGTATGTACATGTACCAAATTTGGTGACTTTCCACTTATAAAGAAGACTGACAAACTATCATCACCTCTCTCCCCATAATAAAATGACTAAAATATAAATTCATATTTTAGAACTAACAATCTACTTTGATAGGGGGTTGGGGGAGCTGGGATTGGACCTACAGCAGAAGCACAAAGCAGAGGTAGTCAATACTTACTAGAGCCCCATGTCACTGTCTACAAGGGATATTTGTTTGTTAAGACATCAAACATTTCTGCTAGGAGATTAATCGGATTCACTGCATTTGCATGAAACACATTGCCACTCTTATCTCAATTCTAAAAGAAGCTTAATTTACTTAATGTCTACAGCATTTATGACAAAGTATTTATTGTGCCCAAAGCTGGAATTCTTATTCCAGTTCTGCCTGATAAGTCAGAGGAACATTTTACATAGCAAGCTACAGCATACTCTTTGCTGAATACCACAGGAACGTCTGAGAGGCAGGAAAGTTAACATCTGACCTATTTTTCTCTCTTAAGGAGGAGTGAACAAGAAAAGACCATTGACCTTTCACCCAGATTCAAACAAAGTATATAAATTTGTCATCTTCTCCCAATACACCATGTCTCTAGCTTCTCTTTAAACACCTTGCACAAGCCCTTGGTCAAGGCTAGTACTGAGAGATTCCATTTATTGAGAAATTCTCCGTCCTGTATTATTAGGCACTAAAAATAAACTGCTTTAAAGATAAGTAAAGTAACTTTTTAAAAAATATAACATTTGTACTTGTTTAGATTCTAACATAACTCAGTTTAAGCAAGTATAGATGAAATTCAAACCATAATAAAAATATGAACAACGCCAGTGTTCTAGAAACACTACTGAAGAACCAAGGAGCTGACCTTAAGGCAGAACAGTCAAATAATTATGGCACCATTACTTTTAGCTCTGTCCGACCTGCTGTGTGACCTGGAGCTAGTCCCTTTGCCACTTTATGCCTTTCACTCCATATCAGTGATAGAGAATTAACTACTGTCTCAGTGGAATAGTGAGTAGATTAAATTATTAAGCAAAATGCTTTGGGCAAAAGTCATGTGAATGTTAAATATTATGATTTACAAGCATTCATTTTTCCCAGCACTCCTAAGGGGTTAGAAGTTATCTAGATTTCATAGATGAGTAAACAGGCATGGGGGTAAGGTCACATGGTAAGGCTCTATTTACATAGTCCCTGTGGGAAGGGATTAACACACACCTTTAGCAATCATATGAACTTTCTCTGCACATCCTAAACAATTTTTAATGCATTCAATACTCAGTGTTGTATCTTTTAACATGCTATTGATGAAACTGAAACAGCTCTAAAATAGCAACAAGAATAAGTGAGGAGGAACAATTCTCTGTGCTTTGGCCACCATAGAAAGACACAGAAAAATAATTTCAAGATAAAAATTTAAATTATTATTTTCAGGGTTTTACCTCCACTACCATGAGGACTTTGAGTCACAGGAATTAAGAAATATGGTTTGCTATGAAAATACTTTGAAAAACTTTGGTAGTTTCTTAGAAAACTAAACATATGCTTGCTATATGATCCAGCAATCACACTCCTTGGTATTTACCCAAAGGAGCTGAAAACTTATATCCAAACAAAAACCTGCACATGGATGTGTACAGAACTTTACTTATATTTGCCAAAACCTGGAAGCAACCAAGATGTCTTTTAGTAAGTGAACAGATAAACTGTAGTACATCTAGATAATAGGATATTATCTAGCACTAAAAAGAAATGAGTTATCAAGCCATGAAAAGACATGGAGGAACCTTAAATGCATATTACTATGTAAAAGAAGCCAATCTAAAAAGGCTACATATCGTATGATTCCAACTACATGACATTCTAGAAAAGGCAAAACTATGGAGACAGTAAAAAGCTCAGTGGTTGGCAGAGGATAGAGAGGGATGAAAAGACGGAGCACAGAAGATTTTTAGTGCAGTGAAAATACTTTGTGTAACATTGTAACAATGGATACATGCCATTAGATATTTGTCCAAACCCACAGAATGTACAATACCAAGAGTGAACCCTAATGTAAACTATGCACTCTGAGCGATTACTGTCACTGTAGGGTCATCAACTGTAACAAATGTAACAATGGGGAATGATATACATGTGTGGGGAGAGGGGCTATATGGGAGATCTTCATAATTTCCCTCTCAATTTCACTGTGAACCTAAAACTGCTCTAAAAAATAGTCTTTAGGAAAAAAACAGGTCGTCAAAGGTCTTCATAGTGGTATGCCTCAACCCAATTCTTTAGGAATGTATATTTACCCTTTGGGCTTTAATCAGCAACTGTGCAGAAAAAGAAAACAGATCTAAAGGGACTAAAGAATGAATGAGTAGCAATAAGAAGGGTTCAGAAAGGCCAAAAAAAGGGCAAAAATACTACTCATGTCTAACAGGAATATAAAAGAAGCATGAAAGATTTTTCTGCTCTTATCTAAGGATGTCTGATATATTGCTTACCCGACTCCGAAGACAGTCAGCCAAGTTTCGGCGTGTGAAATTAGCTGCTGCTGTGGGAGATAATTCATATCCTGGTACAAGAGATAAAGAGTCATACTTAAAGTGAAGCCGAAGGAATAACAGTACCCCAAATCATTTCACTATCCCTGTTCTTAAAGCCCACCATCTTTTGTACACTCAGAATATACAAAGTACACAGAACAAGGGATATTATAAGTAGTTCTAGTCCCTTTCCTCATACAACGGTTGTGAAACAACTGACTAGCACTGACAGCAATTCCTGGACACAAACAGAATCAGGATGACTGTTCCATGGTAGGATTAAATTAGTATCCTTGCTTAAGCTATTCATTCATCAAAAGATTGTGGTTTCTTCTGTAGAATGAAAGAGGTATGAATATATAGGTGGTGAAAAAAAAAAGAAGTCTTAAGATGCCAAGTTTTTAAGGATTACTTAATAAAGGACATTGGGAGAAGAGAGGTTAGAGGTTAGGTAGGACAGCCTGAGTCATATTTTATAAAAGAAAATGTAACTTTATTAACAAGTACAATATAATTTTCACAAGTACAAGCTACAGAAAAAGAATGTTTACAACATTTTTAAAAATAGAGTACCTCAAGAGTAAAACTTCAAAAAGAAATTGTAATGCTAACAAAGGTACAACCCAGAAGAATGACATCAGGTGTGCATTTAATAATGCATTCACCTTGGAATTTAATACCCCCCATAAAATGGGACCAATGCCAAAAGGCACAATAATGACTCACAACTCAGTGGGCCCACATGGAAAATGCCAGCTTGGAAAGACAAATCCCAATGTGATTAAGTTATTTCTTACAACATTTCAAACACCACTGTCAGATAAGGTGAGACTTAGATTCTAACAAATATTTATTGAACAGCCACTATGTTTCAGGGTCTGTGCTGGGTATTTTCACATGTATTATTGAACTCCACCGTCACAAGTCTATTAGTGCATATTAAATCACAACAAAAGGAACCCTACACAAACAGGAATACTACTGAATTCTCCACCTCATCCCCAACACAGCACTATGAATTTGACCATTATCTTAAAGGTCGAAAAGTCCGATGGCTGATTATCTACACACAGACTTTTCTCTCTTTCTTTCACTTATTTTAGCTCAGTTCTTTACCTTCAATATATATAAGAATTACTATATAGGGTTATATATACAAAACTGTACTTGACAGGTAATTTAAGGGTCTTTAAGGGCAATTTCAACCAAACAGAATTTTTTACTTTAGACCCTAAAACGCATGTAACAATTAACTCTTGTTCACTCTTCCCCTCTCCCAGGACAGCCAGTGAAATGTTATTGTACCTCCTGTACTGCAGAAGCATTATCAGCACCCTTGCCATGTAGGCAAAAAGTGGAGCCACTAAAAAAAAGCAGAATTCTTGAAATATTATAAACTTGCTTAAACCTAACTACCACATGCTTTATGTTCCTAAATGGCAGGAAGTGAACCTTGTTCATCTTTGAGTTCTCCGCATAACTAAGCAGAGTGCTTAACATAGATGAGGCCCTCAGAAACATTTATAGAATTGAATATATAACGCTAAATCTGCTGTCTAAAAAACTATACGAATGGATCTACCTAGTCATTTTGCACATGCAGTTATAACATATTCAAATTATAATAATTCCTTCACAGCTCCACATTATACAAGTGCAATGTGTAACAGTGCTATTAAGCTATGAAGTAAGAAACTAGAAATAAGGTTCTCCCTGACAGAGTATCATTACAAACCTTCCTGGATCAGAGGCCTAGTGGCCAGTACCGTCCGACAGGGAGGCTTTCCCAGTGAGTAAGAGTTCATTAGCCCCAGAGAGAACTCACAAAATACCTCACAAGAGTCTTAATTATCCAGCTAGACAGGAACCCACCAGAGAATAGGGTAGAAGTCTCTTTTATGGCACAGTAAATGCCTTACAGTTACACAATGGTTTAAGTTTACAAAGTATTTTCATATGTACTATTCATTAATATTATTATAATCCTATGTGAAAGACAAGGAAAATAATGGCCCAGAAAGATACGTGATTTTTCACATAGAAAATAGTAAAGCCAGGTTTTACATAGGTCTTTTGACCGTGATTCAGATATACTTTGGCTCAAATCACATCCTCTGAAATATCTAACACTTTAAAAAGTCTGATATTAGGGGGGGTGGGGGGACATGGGCAATATACATAACCTAAACTTCTGTACCCTCATAATATGCTGAAATAAAAAAAAAAAGTCTGATATTACCATCCTTTCCTTACCTCCAAGATGGTGTTAGTTTTTAATCTACCAAGTATCAGGGTTATAATGGTTCTCTCTTCTGGGGTTTCCACAGAAAATCTTTAGGATCAGAAGGATTAGAATCTTTAGGGTCTAGACAAGTTTTTTAAAATAGGAAGACTCAAATTAAAATAAGGCCACATAGGCCTGTTCATGTGTAGAGCTGCCAAGACAGAATGTTCTTTTTCAGTTCAAATTTAAAGACAAACCAACTGTTAAGGGCTGAATTTTGTCCTCTATAAATTCACATGTTGAAGTAACCCCCAGTACCTCAAAATGTGACTATATTTGGAGACAGGGCCTTTAAAGTGGCAATTAAGTTAATATAAGATCATTAGGGTGGGCCCTAATCCAATATGACTGGTGTCCTATAAGAGGAAATTTGGACACAGTACAGAGGGAAAATTATGTGAAGACACAGGGAGAAGATGGTCATCTACAAGCCAAGGAGAGAGGCCTAAGATACCAACCCAGCTGACACCTTGATGTCAGACTTTAGCCTCCACAATGTGAGAAAATATATTAATATTTCTGTTGCTAAAGCCACTTAGTCTGTGGTACTTTGTAATGGCAGCCCTAGCAAACCAATATGCTAACCAAAGCTACTCTAATCTTACCCACCATTTCGCATCTTATAAAGTTGCACATTTTTCTGAATATATTCTGCAAACTGTACAGTGTCTCCAGCCTCTCCAACACATAGGAGCAAGATTTTTTCACTCATCTTAAACATCTTGTCATGATCTGCTCAAAGAAAAAAACAATGTTAGAAATTGCCTTAACAGAAATTGACAGCTATTATATACAGAACCATAAACAAGTTTATTAATTACTGCAGTTGGCCCTCCATATTCATGGGTTTCACATCTGTGGATTCAACAAACTGTGGAAAATACTCAGGAAAAAAAATAGTTGTGTCTGTACTGAACATGTACAGACCTTTTTTTCCTGTTATTATTCCTTAAAATATAGTATAACAACTATTTACATACCATTTACATTGCATCAGGTATTAAGGTAATCTAGAGATGATTTAAAGTATACAGGAATATGTAAGTAGGTTACATGCAAATACTACATCATGTTATTTAGGGGACTTCAGCATCCATGGATTTTGGTATCCACAGGGGTACTGGACTCAAACCCCAAGGATACCAAGGGTTGATTGTATATTAATAATTTTACTAATCATTGTTTTTAGAAAATTTTAATAGGTAACAGTCTTTGTCTCTTTTACTCTCCATGTTAAACCATTAGCATATTTTACTGATGTCAATTTCAGCTGCAGAATATGTGAGAAAGCTGACAATTGAAAATACAATTTAAGACATTTAAAAGCATTTGAAATTCCAGGAACAGAACAATAGAAGAAACTGACAAAATCTAGCCAATGGCAATTATCTTTAGGCTCATGATTACAAAGCCCTGAAATATTTCTACAAATACAAATGTTAGTTATGATATTTATACCCATACAAAAGCATATAAAGACTGGTGCTATAATTAAAATTAAGGGACCCTCTTAGGAAATAGAAAACCTAATGAGAATATAAATCACTTTAAAAAGTAAACCAACTCCATTTCCAAAGCAAAAGAAAAAATTAAAATGATTGTCAAAGCAAAAATTCTAACAGTAAGCTATTTAAAATACCTCACAAAAATCCTAATACTCTAATCTTATCTAGCTGAACCAGACTCATTCAGAATAGATAGATAAATAAATATTCAGATTTCAATTACTGCCTAAACAAGAAAACTCCATATGCATTCTGCAGCTTCAGAAAAAGCTTACATCTTCCTATCTTGCTCTCACTTTCACTTTTCATTTTTCAAATAGTGCTGAATAATCTTCCCTGGGAGACATGTTTCCTGTTTGAAAGCTTCTGAAATGTCAAAATCCCTTAATAGGATTTAAAGAACAAAATGCTACTGTCAAATACTTTACAAGTGTTTGAGAGTTGTAGATACCAGTAATATGGCTTCTTAGACTTTGAAGAAAAAACACAAAATGTACCTGTAGATGATATCAAATTGCCTCAAAACTCCTAAACAAACACACTTCTAGTTGTTATACAGGCTACAGGAAATGTAAATACTGGTAGGCTGCAACTTGTTTATAAAAGAAAAACATTCACTTCTAATATATTGTCTATGCAACGAAAAAGGACCAGAAGGGTATATTCTAAGTGCTTCCCAGTGGTAAGAGTATGGGTAATTTTTATTTCCTTCTTTTGCTTATCAGCATTTCCTAAAATCTCTATACTTAATTTGTATCACTTATGTAAGAAAACATTGTTTAATAAGTTTGCATTACTTTTATAATAAGAAAAAAAGCTGTTTTTATTTTGGGGGAAAGTTTGTTTACAAAGAATTTTTGTCACATTTTGAAAAAGGCTAAAATTCTAGGCAGTAACCTGTTCAATTTTCAAATGAACTTAATACAAGGCCAAAAATTTTTTTAAACAATGAGCATGTCCAGTAAGTAGTGAAGGGTGATATGAAAACTCAAGTGACAGATACTAATGGCCCCCTGAGTTGTACAGGAAACTGCCTGTGTAGCTCTAGGGAATTTCTGGTCCTTGACAAGGAACTTACAACATCCACATACATGAAACAAATGGATTAAAAAAATGAACACCACCAGTGTGTAATACTCTGGAAAACCAACTGGACTAGAAACCAATAGACCTTGGTTATGTTCCGGACTCGGCACTCTGAACTTGGACAAATTACTTGCCTTCTCTAAGTCTCAGTTTCCAAATGTATAAAATGGTGATAATATCACTTATCCCCACCTAACTCACAGGTGAGGAGAACTGTAATGAATTCCACACACGTACTGTATTATTATACTCAGTGTTATATAATGTAGGTCAGATTACACATGCTAAAGGAATTCAGAAAAGAGAGTTCTGTGTGGGCTGGGGTACTCTGAGTAACTTAAAAGCAATTCTACATAGGCCAAGAGAAAAGAGACCTGAAATGCAGCACATAACCAAACCAAGAGTTGCACCATTTAACTTTAATAAGCTGGCAATCTTTGGGAAATGTCTTCTCTATAGTATCAAAATATTTTACAAAGTGACTTACTGAAAAACTGATTGGAAGTGGTATTCTCATTTTATACTTGGAGAAAATGGGTCCTAAAAGGTTACTATTTTTCAGCATTCTTGCCTTCTTTACACAAATTCATTCAGGAAATGAATGGTTAGGAGAAAGTCCTCATACAATTCTAAAACTCCTATCATAAAAATTTTTATACCAGAAAAGACTAAGGGAAAATTAGAGTTGAGTGCAATTTTTTCCAACTATTTTTCAAGAACTAATGCCAATTCATCTTTCCCCCATACCACAGTGATCTTTCTTTTCTCTAAATACTCAGGATTTACTCCTAAAATCATTAATTTAAAAACTAACCTAATACTAACTAGTCACACTTCCTTTATCATACAAAATCATCTTGCAGTACTTATTTCCTTGTTATCGTAATGTCTTGGACCCTTCCATAGATTATATCTAATATGTTGCACCCCCTATAACAACTAGAAGTACTGTGTATGTAAGTAGGCTTAAAGAACATTCTACTTTGTGAAGTGATTTTTCACATATTATTGGGATGAAACAGAAAACCTGTAAAAGTGTTCACTTGGTTATTGCTCTACCTAGAGACTACTTCAGGCTAAAATCACTTGTTTGTCAAAGGCCTTAATATTCAAAATAATGGACAAATTTACCCTTAAAACAAATTTACTCCTTTGGAAAGAGTAGTTTACAAACGGAAAGAACTTCTACAAACTAATCAGGGAATCTCAAAAAGTAATTTCACTCTAAGAGCAATCCATACCATAGATGTTTAACAAACCACTTTCAGGTCCCTTTTTCTTCAGAAAGAACAGAACTCAAGCAAAATCCCTCAGAGTTCTTTCCATCTCCCCAGGTGGAGCCAGAGCCTGGCAATCAGATGTCTGCCACTTTACAAAGGCAGTAGTAGACACATTTTTTTGCCTTTGTTCACATACTTCAGGAAATCCCAGATTTAGTATTTTTCTTTCCTTAAAGCTAGTAACTGTCATCTGCTCTCAAAGTTTTCCCTAGTCTCTACAACCAGAAAGAATCTCTTTTTCTTCTGCATTACTTGAGCAGTTTGTACTTTTCATGACACATCACTTTATAGCTTGTGTTATAATTACCTGTACACATACATAAACCTCTTACTGAATTGTAACTTCTTTAAAATAGGGGCCGCATCTTTTTTTCCCTTTAAGACAGAGTCTCGCTCTGTTGCCCTGGGTAGAGTGTAGTGGTGTCACTGTAGCTCACAGCAACCTCAAACTCCTGGGCTCAATCGATCCTCCTGCCTCAGCCTCCCAAGGAGCTGGGACTACAGACATGTGCCAAGATGCCCAGCCAATTTTTCTATTTTTAGTAGAGAAGGGGGGGTCTCGCTCTTTCTTAGGCTGGTCTTGAACTCCTGAACTCAAGCAATCTTCCTGCCTCGGCCTCCAAGAGCGCTAGGATTACAGGTGCGAGCCACCTCAACTGGCCTAAAATAGGGGCCACATCTTATTGTTCTTTGCATCCCCTCAGCACCTCACACTGTACAGCCCACATAGGTACCCAAAACCTATTTGTCAAATGAACATTAAATCATCTGAGCCAAAGGATAATGCTTTTTCAACAGTACCATGTCTATGATCAATCATGAAAACACACTCTTACATTCTGCAGATCAACAACCAAAATCTTTTTTAAGTTATGTATTGAGTATTTACTATACAGAGGGATAGTATAGTAGTTATGGGCAAAAGATCTGGACTCAGACTGTGTAGGTTGAACACAGGTTCTGCCACTTGTGATCTTACGCAAGTTTCTTAACCTCTGTGCTTCATAACATCTATAAAGTGGCAGTATAATAGTGCCCATCTCAAAAAGTTAAATGAATTTATGTAAATCGCTTAACACAGTACCTAATGCATAGTAAGTGCTTAGCATTATTATTATTATTTGTCAAGTGCTAAGCATTTGCACAGAACTCAGTCCTCTCAACAAGTTCGTAAATTTGCTATTACTAATCTTACAGATGAGGAAATCTGGGCACAGCAGAATAACCTGTACAAAGTCACAGGGCAAATAAGTGACAGGGCTAACTTCTAACTCAATCAGCTACTTAAATATAAGGAAAATCTGTGAGCCAGTGCCTTGCAAAACTGGAAATGAAGGATCCGAGCTGAGCCACAGGAAGATACGCATAGCGGAAGGGAAATGCCAAGCTTCTGTTCCCCAGTTTCACTTTCCCCAGCATCCCACTTAATGCCGCCAGCAAACTAACCTCATTACTAGTCACAACGAGAAACTCATCAGAGATTCGGGGGTCTAGGGAGCCTGGAGCCGGGCAGACGCTTAAACACTTAAAAACTGAATCCTTTTAGGCAACTCTCACCTAGCAAGAAGCATTTAGAGAAGGCCAGAGCAGAGCACGGACCTAGGAGCCCTGGGAGGAGCGAACGTCAAGGCCCCGGCCTTGCTTGCCGATCTCCTCAATTATAAAAAATATATGCGGGCAAGGCAGGTCGGGTTCCACCTCCCAGACCCCCCGGTACTCACCCATCCCCCACCCCCCACCTCCCACCTCCCTCGGGCTGCCCCTACACCCAGGCCCACTCAGGCCTCCCACCCCTGATTCCTCTCACCGTCCTTCATCTGGACAATATTGCTGGCGGCCACCCGGTCGGAGGCGACAAGGACATAGTCGGGACCCTGGATACCGATGAGGTACTCCATGGTGGCGGGAGGCCAGGAGCTGCAGGTTCCACAGGACGCGGGCCTGGCCGCCGGCTTCTCGGCCTCACCGGTGAGACAGCACCACACAGCGAAACCTGGCGCGACGCCCGCCGCGCGACCGCCCCGGCCTCTGGCGCTCCGGGATGACGTAAACTGTCGCGAGAGGTTGGGAAGTGGGCGTGGTGTTGGGTGAATTACACTCTGAGCTTGACTGTGGGTTGTCTCTGTGTCTTCTGATGCCCGCTTTGCAGGTCGCTTACGTTATGTGACGGCCAGTTTTTTTTTTTTTTTTTTGTCTACAAATTGGGATTTTAAAACTCTCTTAAGGGTAAAATCACGCACCGTATGTAAAGTGCCAAGTACATGTGGGTGCCAGGAAGGGGTAGGTCTCCCGGTGGCCATTTCCCTTCATTGCTCGGTAAAATCTCACCAGAAACCTCTTCCCTGCAAGCCAGATTGGAAAAAAATTTACTTGAGAGGAGCCCTACTTACATCCTTCACAAAAACAATATATGGTTGGACTAAAGATATGGGTTTGAAAACTAAAATCATAAAAACAATGAAAGAAAAATAGAAAAATATTTTTATAATGTTTGGAAGAGACATGTTTCTAACCATGACAGGGAACCCAAAAGCAATATAGGCAAAGATTTGACAGACTTGACTACATAAAATTACGAGTCTTTCTGTGGTGAAAGTCATCCTGGTGTTCAAAGATAAATGTAAATGGGAATATTTCAATATATGAAATAATATCCTGGAACTTACAGAAAAAAAATGAAATAGTTAATATCTGTAACTTAAAAGGAATTCCTACAAGTCAATGGGGGAAAGACAACACAATTTTAAAAGACCAAACGTTAAGAAAAGCAATTTGCAAAAGCAGAAACATGAACAGCCAATAAACATGAAAAGATCCTCAACCTTGATGGTAATTAGGAAAATAAGAAATAAAAAATAATGAGAAAGTATAAGTTGGTAAGATTATAAATTGTACAACCTTTTTACAGAGGACAATTTTGATAACTATTAAAATTAAACGTACATAACCTTTTAAATGTGTCCAAAAGAAATATTTGCACAGATAACCCAAATATTTGTATACAGGGATATTCAGTGTTGCAGCACTGCAACAACAACAACGAAAAGAGGGGGGAACAACTTACATGTCCATAAATAGAGACATTGTTATATAAAGTATGGTACACTCATACAGTGGAATATTATGCAGCTATTAAAAAGAATGAAGTTAATCTAAATATATCTATATCATGGTTCAAGATATAAGTGGAAGTGAAAATGCTTTCCTAAATGTAGCATGATATTATTAATATTTTGTTTGGTGCCCTCCCAGCAGCAATGAGTGAGTTCTCACTTTATTAGTTCATGTAACAGCTGGTTGTTTAAAAGTGCATGGGCACCCTCTCCTCTCTCGCTCCCACTCTTACCTTGTGACACGTCTTCTTCCCCTTCACCTTCCACTTTGATTGGAAGCTCCCTGAAGCCCTCACCAGAAGCAGGTGCTGGCACCATACTCATTTTACAGCCTGCAGAACTGTGAACCCCTATAAACCCCTTTTCTTTACAAATTACCCAGTCTCAGTTATTTCCTTTAAAGCAATGTAAAAAGACTAAGACACCTAGTGAGTGTGATTTGTAGGGAGGACTTTAACTTTTTATTTCATATACATGGGTATTGTTTGAATGTTGTACAATGCTCATGTATTACTCATAATTTCTTTTTGGAGATAGGGTCTCACTATGTTGCCCAGGCTATACTCAAACTCCTGGGCTCAAGGAGTCCTCTCACCTCAGCCTCCCAAGTAGCTGGGACTATAGATGTGCACCACCATGCCTGGTTGCTCATAATTTTTTAATAGGAAAAAAAAACAGCCATTTCTTTATATCTTGCAGCAATTCTGAAAAAAGCTGAACTATTCCATGACTAGTTTCTGACATCCACAACTGAGTTTTTGTACTAGCTTCCTGAGAAATGGAAAAAGAGTTGCAATTATATCTCCAAACACAACTATGCAATGCATTTGTCTCTGCAGAAAATGTAGTGCTTACTTCATTCTGAATGTTTCTTCTAGCTCTCTGCCCATAAAGGAACATAGAGCCTGAGGAGTCTGGGGCAGCCTATCTATCATGGGATGGATGCCAGGGGCAAGTGAGGTCATTAAGTCAACTATCCCACTATGAACACAGCTGCATCCATCATCCTAGAAAGAGTCTTTCCTTGAACACTACTGGGGAAGGAGGCTCCCCAACCCCCATTGTGTGTGTTTGTGGGGCTTTTTAATTGTAAAAAGTACATAGTTATGCTCTACAAACACATATACAAACAAATAATACAGAAGTGAAGAGTTAAATCTCTCTCCTTCTTCCACTGAAGGAAACCACCCATCAAATGTCTGTATCCTTCCAGACCTTTTCCTTTATACATACCAATATTCATTCATTCAAAAAGGCTACAGACTTCTGAATTGGAAAAGCTGCAAACTTTTTTTTACAAAAAGGACCCAATGATTTTTTTGAACTGGCTCTTCCCTCTTCCTCCCCAGGAATTCTGAAATTCCCTCTAGCTAAATAACACTAGAGCTGCCCTAACTTCTTGTTTGTATAGAAGAAAGTGGGTTTTCAAGACCTAACTTTTGCTATCTCACTGCATATCAGAGAGAACCCCTCCTCTAATTAAAGTCTTAGAATAACTGAGACTTAGAATTTTAGAAAAGTCTCTGGAGGTTCACAGAAACAGCCAACTTTTTCTATAAAGGGCCAGATAGTAAACATTTTTGGCTTTGTAGACCATACTGTCTCTGTAACAACTACTCTTCTTATATTTCCAGTTATTCTTATTTTTCTCACAGTCGCTTAATGTCTACTGTCTATAGTCTCATAGGTATCTACACAGCCACTACCCCAATAAATGAGTCAATATATGACTCAAAGACAAAGACAGGATAAAATCATATTGATTGACACTTAAACTAAAAATCAGCCCTTTCCAAATGAACCTTCATCTTCAAGGAAAATCAACAATAATGGTAAATATCTAGAATTAATTCTTGTTGTTCTCTACTGTAGCCTTGGCTGAGTGATGACCAAAAGGGAAAAATCAAGATTTTAAAAGTTCTCATACTCTTATGAAAAAACTGACTATGTTCTAAGGCCATGGCATCAAGCCAGAATCTGTTTTAAACCCATTTAATCAGTAAATGAGTGTTGTATACCCTGGTAACAAGTAACTGTAACCAGTTTTAAAACTTTTCAATCAATCAACAATATACATCAGTGAACATGCTTTTTTGCAAGTCAACCACTTAGTGACAACTCCTTGTTTCTAAAAGTCAGCCAATCAGGATTTGACTCATCCCAGTGAACATACTTCTGAATGTCAACCAATGAACAGTCTCACCCAAGTAACAACACTCCTAAAGATGATATCAGCCCACTCATGCCTCTGAAAATCCACCAATACTTGAATTCCATGCTTTACCCAAACTCTAAGATTAGTAGTCTGCTCTTCTTGGAGGAAACTGTGCCTGACCAGCATATATTTAAGAAAGCAATAAATTAAGCCTTGTATTTTTTTTTTAGATATTGAGTGGTAGTCACATTTATTGACATATGGAAGGCTGCTAGCTTTGAGTGTGCCCAGAGCAAGAAAGGGCTCTGCAGCAGCAGCAGACTGCAATATAAATAGCCCTGCCACTTGGGCCATTTGACCCAGCTGATCACATGTCACTAGAAGTGTCTGGTAGAGAAAAATGCCATATGGAACTTCCGGTAATCCACAAGGGAAGAGTTGTAGCTCAAAGCCCAAAGACATATCATCCTGGTAGAAACTGACCACAGGACATTAAATGACTATGCAGCTCAATGTTCCCATTTTGAGTTGGATTCTGACAAACCCACCAAGTTATAAGGCCAAGTGGGCCCAGCAGCAACCCATCATAAAAGGGAAGTGGTATATCTGGGATCAACTTTTAGCAGGTCCAGAGGGCACAAGTAAACTGCATGAACAGTTCGGCAGAGGTAATTGCATCTAATCATCATGAGAAGACAGGACTGCTGCTATATAATGAGGGCAGAGAGGAATGTGTTTGCCACTTAGGTGATCCACTGGGACATCTCTTGGTACTCCCATGCCCAGTTGAACTGTAAATGGACAATTTTAGCAACCATGGCCTGATAAGGGTCTGGGGACCAGGAGACCAGGCTCCTTAAAAATGAGAGTGTGGGCCAACTCATCAGGCAAGCCAAAGAAGGGGGATCTACAATGAAGTAGGGAGCAGAAGAGGGGGATGATGACTATAGGTTACAGCTCAGGACCAAATGTAGTAGCATGGGCTATATTTCATTCCACAAACCTTCCTCTTGAAGTTTTCTCAGAAATTGTGACCCACCAGGATACAGGAAAAACTGTGCCTAGACAGAGTGAATTTAATGTGAGAAGGAAGCAGAACTGCTTGGTGCAAGGGGTGGGCTGTAGTGGATCTGTCAGTGCACTTCCCCCTGCTATGTTGGTTGACAACAACTCTCAGCCGCCTTGTCTTCTGGAAAATTGTCATCCCCCTCACCTGGGAGGCTGAAACCCACCTTGATCAAATAACTAATTGACACAGGAATACAAAAGAATGGCTCCCTTGCCTCAGTGGGGAACTAATTCTGTGGTCCCATCTGTGCTCCAGAGCTTTCTTATAGAATCTGCTGAGATCACATTCTTGCCAACTTTTTACTCCCTGTCCTATCCTGCTTCTCTCGCACCTTTCCTCCAGAAATTATTTCCCTAATAAATCACTTCAGTAAGAATCCCTGTCTCAGACTCTGCTTCTAGGAAACCCACTCCAAGCCAGTGTACATTGTTCAGAATATATGTCTAACCCTAGGGAGAAAGATAGCCCTCAAAAACATTTCTGAGATTGAATTTCTTGTTAACCAGAGTGAATAAGGGCATAAATAATATTTACCTAATGTAGAAAAATGGACAACTTCTTACATGTGAGTGTTGTATAGTAAAATTCACACCCGTTACCGCTTTATATTTTCTTGTCATATGGCTTACACTCCAGCCCTTCCAGTAGATGAATTTCTTTTGAACAAGGTACATCTCTCCATTGCCAGGTGCCAGTCAGCACTTTCAAAGCAGTCCACAGCTTGACAGGAAGCCGTCTCATGCTAGCAAGGCATCATTTGCCAGAACATGGTTAATTGAATGACCATCCGCCTCCTCAAGCTTTCATTTCCCCTACCTCATCTGCTTCTGCCAGTAATAGCCAGTTCACTTGGCATCTTCTGACTGGACCCTCAGTGACTCTGGCTTCACTTGTTGGTCCTACCTTTGCTTCATAGGCTAGTCTTGATGTTCAACCACCGATATCAATTGGCTGTGCTTGGCTTCACCTCTCATCACTGCCCTTGGCTCCTCAACTGCAGCTGACATATGCTAGCTGCAGCTCTGGGACAGGCCCCACTACTCCCAAGGTTTTTGCCTTATCAGTCCCACTTTGCATAAAACAGTATTTCATACTCAAGTCAGGTGTCCCATTCTACTCAGTCTTGGTGGTGCCTCTGAGGTTGACCACCCTGATTAGACAAATACTTCAAGCTAATTTTTTTGGCATCCATCTTCTATTGATGATTAGACATGTAAAGTCATAAGTAGTATTTCTAAATCCTCCTTATAGGCATTTTTGTGCATGAATCACCGGCCTCCTCCTTTTCTACAAAGCATCTTTCTCTACCACATCTTTGGACTTCA
Organism: Lemur catta; assembly: GCF_020740605.2. Classification (NCBI taxonomy): domain Eukaryota; kingdom Metazoa; phylum Chordata; class Mammalia; order Primates; family Lemuridae; genus Lemur; species Lemur catta. Next base: position 100,903,149 of record NC_059130.1, on the reverse strand, counting down.
TGGTACCTACTTTTATTTCAGTCTGAATGTTCGTCTTTTCTCACCACATTTCTGTTTAAAACCTTCTGCATCAGGTCAGGAATCTTTCCTCCACACACATACACCTTGGAGGTCCATAAAATGGTCTCTTACCAGTGACATTTGTCATGTCTCAGAAAACTCAGTTTCTCCAACTTGTATAGATAGTACAACATGGTCATTAAAAGTTTTTATTTGGAAATAAAACAATCCTGAGTTTGAATTCCAGCTCTATGACTTATTAGCTGGGAGAACTTGACCAAGATTCAACTTTTTTGAGTGTTAATTTCATTTTATATAAAATAGGGAATGATCATAACAGTACTCACCTCACAGAGTGGTTGTGAGGATGAAAAGAGGTAAAACAAAGTGCTAAGCCTAGTGCCTACAGATGTATGGTAGACATTCAATACATGTTATTATTATTTTTATTCACCATCTTCAGAGGTCACTGTTCAAGCCTCAGAGCTGTCCGGTAATTTTGCAAAGGACCGAGTAATATGCAGTATGAACTGTCTATCAGAGCCATCTATCAGTGTGGGAGGTCCCAGGCCTATATCAGAAGGAAGATCATCACTGGAGAAGTTGGGCCAGAGGAGGTCAGGCCCAAGGGAAGGAAGGGTGGTAAACCAAAGTGTGGAAGGGGGAAGGCAGCCAATCAAAGCCTCAACTAGAGAGGCAGGGCAAGGGGGAAGCCCAGGGACGGGTGGGGATGTGTTTGGGGTAGCTGGAGAGGGATTAAAATGCAAGTGAGTGAACTATGCAGATTTAGGGTAAATACCCCAAAAGGCAATATCCTTCCTGGCCCAGGGTACCTCAAGATGATAGAAGCAGAGTCTTAAAGAAGTAGAGCCAGGACAGATAAAAATCTTTTTTAATTTCAGATTCTCTTTCCTGCTTTCCCACTACTGATCCAGGAAAAAAAATGTTTGGCTTTCAGTTAGAAGGGGTTGGAATGGAGCCAGTCCAGGAGAAGAGGTTAAATTAAAAATCAGGGGCCTATTTGCATCCATTAAAGTACAGAAAATAAAAATAAAGAAAACCAGGGGCCTAGAGATTGGATAAAACTTGTGACTGGGTCTTGCACTCCAGGCTTTGGCTTCTCCACCTGGACCTTCTAGATCTCTCCCTTGAATATCCCTTTTTTGCTCCCCATCACCCCTGGGGTGTGTGGTTGGCCTAAAATACAAACATCAGGGCTGGCTGATGTCTTCAGCATCAGGCTCCTGTATCCCAGGGGCTTTCAGACAAATGACATCTTCCTCATCCTTGCATTACCCCCAGGGACCAGGGAGGTCACATCTGCTGATGGCTGAAAACACAACACTCTTCCTGTAAGTCCCACAGGACCTAACACAGCCCCAGTAGAACTGAACTGGTCCATGATCACAGACCTGTTGCTGCCTTGTACTGTCTGAAACTGACTACACCAAGCACATCACTGGCAAACAACTGTTATTTACCATCTATAATTGTTTCAACCTCTTGCCCACAGGCAGGGGAAAGAACCTAATGACTTTTAGAGAATTCTAGTCACCTAGGAAGCCTGTAATCATTCAATACAGTGATTCTGGGATTCTTCAGGAAAAGTCCTAGAGGACTTAAGAGGATTCTGCACAAACATCAGAAGTATCAATTATGCCATCTGACATCTGGTCCCCAAGGAGATTATACAGAATCAGGAAGGCTGGTGTGCCTTCCCCAGGGTTTGGGACCACAAAGACATTCAAGACCATGTTAATCCCCGCATTACCTGTTTCCCTTCCTCCATTCTCACCCTGATCCCAACTTCCACCTGGAGGCCACCTCCTAACTACTTTATCATCCACTCAGGCTCTGATCCAACAAAAGCTGATAAGCCCTCTTGCTCAGAGTCCTTTAATCTGGTGACTCCTGCCCCATGACATCCCACTTCTCTATGCCCCACGCCTAATATATCTAGGGCTTTGGATTGCAGAGACAGGAGTAAGATGAAAATATGCCCTGGCCCCAGCCACCCAGAACTGATGTTTGGATTGCTGAGACTCTAGGCTGAAATCCCAGCCTGAGTCTGGTCCTCCTTGCTGTTCATCCTCTAGGAGCACTGGCTTCCCTGATGCTTCTCCTGCCATGAGGAAGTGTGGCAAGCCAGCTTGCTGCTGGCACATGCCACGCTGTAGCACAACACCAACACTAATGGCAGAAATAATCACACTGACAACGACGGCTTGGTCTACATGCAGAAGGCACTTGTCATCTCCCCAGAAGCCTCCTGGCCTAGGGCTCAACTGTGATGATGGACCTGGCCCCTGGACCATGGCCCACACTGTTGCGGTCGCACATCAGATAAATCTGAATGGTTGAAATCATCATTACTGTCATCACAATTCTGGATTACTATTCATTTATTCCTGAAACACACATTTACTGAAGACAAACCATGTGCCAGGTACTGTGCAAGATTCTAAAGGAGTTACAAAGATTAACACTTTCAAGAAGAAGTCCACAGGCTCACACCTGTAATCCCAGCACTTTGGGAGGCCGAGACGAGAGGATCACTTGACACCAGGAGTTCGAGACTAGCCTGGGCAGCAACACCCTGTCTCCGCAAAAAATAAAAAATTAGGCAGGCATGGTGGCCCACACCTATAGTCCCAGCTACGTGGGAGGCTAAAGCAGGAGGATTGCTTGAGTCCAGGAATTGGAGGCTACAATGAGCTATGATCATGCCACTGCACTCCAGCCTGAGTGACAGAGTGAGACCCTGTCTCAAAAAAAAAAAAAAAAAAAAAAAAAAGTCCACGGTGGGAGAGAGAGATCAGCACATAATTCCAATATACGATTATATAGACTGTTATAGGTGGATAGATTCCCAGTGCCTAGAAGAATGGTAGGACATAGTGAGAGCTCAGTAAGTATGTTTTGATAAATATTGAATGAATGAACAGATGAATGAGTGAATAAATGAATATACAAAGGGCTATGGGGTCTGAGAGTGGGGAAGAGAGCAACTTTGTTGGAAAATAATCAAGAAAGGCTTCCAGAGGAGGTGATATCTGAGCTGAACTCTGAAAGCTGAAAAAGTAGCACAGTGCTCTGGTTAAGAGCATAGAGTCTGGATCCTGACTGCCAGGATTGAATACCAACCCTGTGTGGTTTCGGGCAAATGTGGTTACTGAACTTCTCTGTGCCGTGCCTTGGTTCCCCCATCTGTAAAATGGGTTCATAATAGTAGCTCCCTTATGGGGTGGTTGTAAAGATTACAAGCTGATATTTGTTAAGTCCTTAGTACGTGGTTAAGAATTATATATATGTCTGATAAATAATTCAACTGGCTAGGAGCCCATCAGGCTATCAGGGTGGAAAGTTAAAGGCAGGAGGAAGAACATTCCAACAATGTAATGGTATTGAGCAGGAATGGTGGGAAGACAGGGGGGGGCAGGGGCTTGACAGAGTATCCTGAATATCAGGGTAAGTGGTGTGGTAAGCCAGTACTTTTTAAGACAAACTTTTCATTTTGGGATAATTTTAGATTTACAGAAAAGTTGCAAAGTAGTGCTAAGAGTTGCAATATATCCTTCACCCAGTTTCCCCTAATGGTACCATCTTAAAAGGAGCTGTTGCTCTTAAAGCAAGAGCATGACATAGTCAGGCATGTATTTTAGAAAGCCCGTGATAGCAGTTGTGAGGAGGAAGAATTCCAGGGAGAGAGACGTGGCCCCGGAAGACCCATGAGGAGGCTGTGAGCACTATCCCAGCGGGCAACAGTGCAGTCAAGAAATGGGGTGAGAAAGAAGACACAGGTGTGAGAAAACTTCTGAATCAGAGCAGACAGCTATGGATGCTCAGGAACAGAAAGAACCCAGGGCACAGTCAGGAGATGCAGGCGCTGGGCAGAGCGGCCCTCTGTTGGAGGCATTTGCCAAGCAGCTACCCATGTGTGCAACCTGGCATCCCTCACCAGGAATCTCTCTGAAAAGCTGGGCAGGCTGGCAGGTGTGGGGAGTTCAGGTGGCTGTGCAGAGCCTGGGGTCAGACAGGAGTGGCCAGGGCTCTTTTCCAGGACCCCAGGCCCAAGCTCTGTGCACTGCCCTAGGGCCAGAGAAAGCTGGTGAGGCTCTCTGCAGTCACTCTCAGCTTCCTGGCCCCCATGTTGGGAAATGCGCCTGGACGAGAACAGAGGAATTGGTTTGGATTCATCCCTGACCTTAGGGTGTTATTCATTTGTACTGAGAGGCACTATGATGTAATGGTTAAGTATGGGTGATGGCACCAAGGAGACTGAGTTCAAATCCCAGCTCTACCACTTAACAACTATGTAACCATGAGCAGGTTTCTTAACTTCTTTGTGTCTCAATTTTCTTATCTGTAAAGAAGAGATTATAATAGTATTTTCTGATGATATTAATACAAGGATTAAATCAGTTAATTCATAGACGAAATGAGCATACATTTCCAAGGAGATATTAGAACACTATATATGCGTTCAAATTATTGAATTAATATGTTTGAATTAAATGTGTTTAGATTATTTAATACTGCTATAATTAACCAGTCTGCATATGAGGAAATGTTAGCTCAATAGAAAGCAAGCTTCAAATGAACAGAGACTGTATTGTTCCCATTGTATGTTAGGTACATAGTATGGTACATGGAATATAGTAGTTACTTGATATTTACTGAATACTTTTTTTTTTTTTTTTGAGACAGAGTCACTCTCTGTTGCCCAGGCTAGAGTGGCGTCAGCCTAGCTCACAACTCCTGGGCTTAAGCAATCCTCCTGCCTCAGCCCCCCGAGTAGCTGGGACTACAGGCATGCGCCACCATGCCTGGCTAATTTTTTTCTATATATATTTTTAGCTGTCCAGATCATTTCTTTCTATTTTTAGTAGAGATGGGGTCTCGCTCTTGCTCAGGCTGGTCTCGAACTCCTGACCTCGAGTGATCCTCCCACCTCGGCCTCCCAGAGTGCTAAGATTACATGCGTGAGCCACTGCGCCTGGCCTGAATACTTTTTAAATGAATAAATGAGTGGCAATCTAACTCCGGGGTACATGCAGTGTGCGGATGCTGATTCAGAAGCACTTTGGAAGACCTGTTTCATGGCCAACTAGCTTCTAGTTCAGTGTTTGGTAATTGTCCCTCTTGATGTGTCCATGTGAACACTAGACAGCTAAAAAAAAACAGTTAAAGGAGCAGTTGCACACTTGGGATCTATTCCAGGCAGAGGGCTATTTGGCTGCAAGGAATAGAAATGCGTGCAAGTCAGCTTTATAAATGGTTGTCTACAGTTGACAGAAACAGGGGAAGATGACTGAACTCCCCTCCCCAAAGAAGTATAGTTGACATGCTCTGGAACTAGAAAGTCATCACCCAGAGACTCCCCCATTGCTCTCCTGGGTCCTCCTGAGTTCTTGCTTCTGCGTTTTCTTGTATGTCTGCTCCAGTCTCCTCTCACCAACTGCCTTCCTCTGTTTTCACACACACTATTACGGCTGCCCCCAAAGTGGTTGCTTTCCCCCCACCCCAGTGCACATGAAGCTAGAAAGAATCTGATTGGCCCCACTTGGGCAAATACTCCCTGCTTTGGTCTACAATCCATGAACAGAAGATTGGATTTAGGGATACAGAGGGCTCCACCTTCTGGAAGAGAATATGCATGGGAAGAATATAAGAGCATCTCAAGAATTGGTCCTCTTTCCTGAAATAAAATAGAACTGATGAGTATTGTCAAAATATATGTCAATATGGGTGGGATTTCACTTTTGAGAATAGGAGGAAAGCCCAGAAATTTAGCCAGAGCCTTAGAAACATCCTTTTCCCAGGCATTTCACCTGGGTTGATTGGGTCCAGCTCCTTCCTAACTGGTTTCTGCTGCTTCCAAGCTCAGTTTCCAGAACTCAGAGGCCCCTACTTGGAAGTCTGACCATGTCAGGAAATCAAGGGATCAAGAGCTGGTTTTGGCTACTTATAACCCGAGAGAGGAGAAAACCTATGACAACAGAACTGCCCCCGGCCATTGTCAGACCTCAAAAATAGGGCTTTTAGCTGGGCATGGTGGCACACACCTGTAATCCTAGCTACTCCCACTGAGGCGGGAGGATCACTTGAACCCAGGAGTTCAAGGCTGCAGTCAGCTATGATCATGCCACTGCACTCCAGCCTGGGTGACAGAGTAAGACCTTGTCTCTAAGGAAAAAAACTGGGCTCGAGGTAAAAGGACGAGGGCTAGTTTAGGGGAAGAAGTCTTCTAGAAGCAGCAGCCTGTGCTTTATACTAGTTATATTTTGCAGTGTTTCCCAGCTTTACATTCACTAAACAGTAAATATAATTGGGTTCTGCAGAGCTGACATCTTTGTCCCCACTACGCAGCTCAGAAAATTGAGGTTAGAAAAGGTGAAGGGACTGGCCCAAGGTCACACAGTTAGCTGCTGGTCTCAGAGTGGACCCAGGCTGTTGGATTCCCAGCCCAGAGCCCTGTTGTGCCACTCTGCATGGCAGTGGTTTGCGGAGTGAGATTACAGAGAAGGGCAAAGCTCACGGGTGGCCAGAGGTGCAGAGAGTTAACTGGCTTCTCAGTCCCTCAAGGACAGATGACCTGATGGGGCTGGTTGGGGACTGCAGAGAATGAAGAATCGATCTGCCATTCCATGTGAAAATGGATTGTAGCCCCAGCCTGCGTGTGTCAATGGAGCTGATTAGCACTTGTGTGAGTCTACAGCCATCGATTGGCAGGTGAGAATCGTTCTGGGAGCAGCAGGAAGCCAGTCCTCTCCCAACCCCATTTCCACCATCTCCTTCCCTCCAAAGAGGTTTTCTCCCCCTCCCTTTCACCTGAAGTCTCCAGATCTCCTCCAAACCCCAGGCCTAAGTAGCATCCAGAGCTCCTCTAGCTACTGCTGACCAAAGGAGGCAGCATGGATGGTACTCACCTCATTAGGCCATGCTAAGTGCAGCTGGTAGAAGGACAGATGGCCTTTCAGAAAGGCACTGCCTGCTTGGAGAGTCCAGTGTGCATGAGTAGGTACAGGGTTCCGCTTGGAGCTTATATCATGAGATGAGAAAAGCAAGAAGGGTGCCACATATTGACCGTGTAACCTTGGGCAAGTCATTTCACCCCTCTGGGTTCCAATTCCCCTATGTGAATGGGATTAAACATAGCTTCATCATTAGATTGTTTGAATTAAATAAGGAAGTGTGCACAAAAGTACTTTGCAGTCTCTGGAACATAATAGAAACAATATATTAATAAAAATGTTGGTTGAAAATTGACTCTCTGCTCTCTTCAAGAGGTGCCCACTCTGGGAAGCCCTCTCTGGTTGATCTCACTTTAACCCTCTTTGCATCATTTAAATGTCCTGTACAAGTGACAGTAAGAGCCTTGGTGTTTTCTCTGACCTGGAGCAGTCCTGCCTTCAAGGAAGCTCAGGCCAGAGCATTGGGTTGCCTTTAGGGGAGTGAACTGTCAGGTTCCAGCCAGGGAGCCAGACAGGCTCAGATTTATCAGACCACCAAGGTCCATCTGGATTTAGAGGTTCTACCCTAAGCTTGGCACATGGTATCTGGGGAGTGCCCTAGGCATTCTTGTGCCTGCCAGGTTATGGCCTCTTCCATTACCTCTAATTGTACCAAGTCCACATGGCAGTCTTCCTTAGTTTTTCTCTCCTGTCCCTCCAAGGCTAGAGCCCAGTTGGCAGTGGCCCCGATTCCTTGCCTTGATCTCGCCAGATTTCTCCCCAGGGACCTGGATATATCTATTAATGACTGGCCTTCTGCCCCAAGTTTTTCAGGCCATCTGTCACCAGAAATTGGCCTCAGCCTTGCCTGAGTTGGGCGCTGCAGGACCGTTGAAGATCTCTGATGCTGCGGCCAGAGGGGAGCATCTTCTTGAGTCCCTGTAAATGCAGAGTGTGACTAAAAGTTACAAACTCTGATATAGACCCCTAGGACTGGAGTGGGAAGTGAGGATTGTGATCAGGACCATGGACAGTTGCCATGGCTGTGCAGGGTGCCTGGGGCTGAAGATGAGCTCAGCAGTCTTCATGCTGAAGCAGTGAACAGAGGCACACATCAGCACCATGGACAGATAGCACACGCTGTGTTATCCTGGAAGGGCAATCTTTAAGAACCTGGATTACTCAAAATTCTTCTTATTATAAGAAATGGAAACCTACTTCAGTCTTTGGAGGAGCTGGATGAGTGAGATGGGGCTTATGGTGGCACCGAATGTCAAGATTTCTTGCAATAAGCAGTGCAAAGTTACAGCTGCGTCCTCTTTACCTTAAAATAAGACGGCTTCTTGAACAGATATAGGGCTATTCAAATTATCTATCCTTTTAATTTTTGTTGGTTATGTATTGATAACCCCCTCTCTCTTTTTTTTTTAGACAGAGTCTTGCTCTGTCACCTGGGCTAGAGTGCCATGGCGTCAGCCTAGCTCGCAGCAACCTCAAACTCCTGGGCTCAAGCAATCCTCCTGCCTCAGCCTCCCGAGTACCTGGGACTACAGGTGCTTGCCACCATGTCCAGTTAATTTTTTGTTTCTATTTTTAGTTGACTGGCTCATTTTTTCTATATTTAGTAGAGACAGGGTCTCACTCTTGCTCAGGCTGGTCTCGAACTCCTGAGCTCAAGGGATCCTCCCACCTCAGTCCCCCAGAATGCTAGGATTACAGGTGTGAGCCACCACACCCGGCCCGCTCTCTGGTTCTTGATAATGATATTAGTAATTTGTATCTCCTCTCCCTCTTTCCTGATTAGTATGGCTAAGGGGTTATCAGTTTCACTGATTTTTCATCATTCTTGCCACTACCTGCGTTGTCCTGGTTTAGAACATTATCATTTCATTACAACAGCCTCCTCAGAGGTATTCATGCCCCAGCTTCCCATTCCAGTACACTGTACATACTGCTGCCAAATGAAACTTCCTAAAATGCCTCTTTTTTTCTGATGACTTTCCATGGCTACCATTGCTTTTAAATAATTTACAGGCCCCCTTCACTTCAATGGAAGGCCCTCCTCCACCATCTGACAAGCATTCACATCTCCAGAGCCATCGCCCACTTCTCCCCTGCACAAATCCTGTTCTTTCCCAGTGAAATAGGTCCACTTGTCATTCACGTTATGTCTAGGTGATTTCTTAGCTCTGTTTTTCTGCAACTCTTCAGCTGTTGGATGTTGAAGAAAGAACACCCGCCTTGGAATCTGAAAGCTGAGATTGCAAATATTGGTTGTTCCATCTATGGGTTATATGACATCACTTATTTTATCTGCAAAATGGGGTAATAATGCTTGCCTTGCAGGGCCATTCTTAATTCATTCAGCAAGTACTTGTCCTGAGGCTTACCTGCATATGTGTGTGCATGTGTGTACGTGTGCACATATGCACGATGGGAAGCAGTGCCGATGCTCCACCATGAGGGGATGTGCCCTGAATACAAATACAAGGAATAATAATAGAGAGCACTCATTGAGTGCTCACTGTATTCATTTGAGTGACTACTGCATTAGGCTCCAGGGATATAGCAGTGGGCAGGCAGACAAAACTCCCTGCCCTATTGGAGTTTGTATTTAATCTCTACATTCTACTCTTACATTTAATCTTCTGGAAATTTGAATCATAGGCTGCATTTTGCTTTTTAAGCAAATCAATACATGTACATTGTTTTAAAAAGTCAGCTAGCACTATGTCTTATTACAAAAAATATCAGTCCAAACCCTACTCAAGTCTCACTCCCCAAGACAACCACTTAAAACTATTTTAGCTGTGTCTACTGGTATTTACCTCTGAATATCTAAATAATATGCTTATAACACTTGTTCTCAGATTTTGTAGAAGATAATAATTTAATAATTCTTATACTGTCCCACCCCACATCTCTCCTTTTTCCATCATTCCAATATAGTACATCACAATTTTTTTTGTAAAATCAATATCAAAATCAACTGCCTTACTAATTTCATGCATACGATTCACGGCCGAAACTAATCTTCCATTATCTTTCTTGTACAGATTTTTGTCTTCCCTTGTGTTAATGGCCTTGTTATTTTCTTTCTCCTGTTTTTTTAGTTTTCCATATCTTTTTCATGAATTCACCCCAAACACTTCAATAGAATGCAAAAATTTTCTAAGTGCTGATTTCCACATAATGAAATACATCAGGTACTCTGTTAATTTCCCTGAAGGAGACTTGGAGCCTTCTATTTTCCTCTGGGCCTTCTGCACAGAAATTGTTCAGGAGATTCTCTTTATTACTTTTCTGGGCTGGACCCCACATATTTTTTCTTTCTTGGTTTAGTCTTTCATTCTGATAGAGCACATCTTCATCATTTCTCAGCCTTTTCACTAAAATCAAGTGTGATGGAGCTCATCCTTCAGTAGCTTCCCAAGACAGAGTACATGAGAAGTAAACTCTTGGGACTTTGTATTTCAGAAAATTCTTTATTCTACCTTTACAATTGGTTTATAACTTGGATGATACAGGAATCCTTTAGACTTTTTTTTGTTTGTTTTTTTAATTTCAAAGTATTACGGGGGTACAAATATTTTTGGTTACATGGATCATTTTAAAATCCTTGAGTAGTGGTTAAAAGTGTGCCTGTCACCCAGATAGTGTTCATTGTACCCATTAGGTAGGTTTTCACCCATTCCCTCCTCCTCCCTCCCCCCAGGGAATTCTTTAGAATTTTGAAGGCATTGCTCCAGTACAGCTGTTGGGAAGTCCATTGACATTCCCAATCCCACGTTATCCTTTATGTGAATCCTGTCATTTCTGTAAGGAAATTTTAAATATTTTATCCATATCCTTGCCTATCTAAAAGTTTATGCAAATGAGACTTGGTTTGGGCCTATTTTTATTTATTGTATTTGTCACACCTTTAGTAGGCCCTTTTGTTCTGGAAACGCCTGTCTTTCATCTCTGAGAAATTTTCTTCTATTGTTTCTGTGATAACCTCTTCTCTCCATTTTCTCTGATCTCTTTCTTAGTATCTGAAAGTCTTTTCTCAGCCTGTAATCCTAGCACTCTGGGAGGCCAAGGTGGGAGGATCCCTTGAGGTCAGGAGTTTGAGATCAGCCTGAGCAAGAGCAAGACCCTGTCTCTACTAAAAAATAGAAAAAAAAATTAGCTGGGCAACTAAAAATAGAAAAAATTAGCCGGGCTTGGTGACATGTGCTTGTAGTCCCAGCTACTTGGGAGGCTGAGGTAAGAGGACCTCTTGAGCCCAGGAGTTTGAGGTTGCTATGAGCTAGGCTGACACCACGGCACTGTAACCTAGGCAACAAAGCAAGATTCTGACTCAAAAAATAAATAAATAAATAAATAAATAAACAAAGTCTTTGCTTAGTTTTTCTCCACTGAAAAATCCACTAGTCTCCACCTGAGATGGTATGCACTATATGCACAAGTATTCTAGAAGCCGTGTCCCCTGAGTCCTAGGGTCTTATTATTCAGATTTCCCCCTAATTACCCTCTTTTCATTACATCTTTCTTCTTCTTTCCACTATGCCCAGTATTCCTAGACTAGAGCATCCCTGCTTCCCTTTTTTTATTTTTTCCAGTTTGGAGATGGGGTCTCACAATGTTTGTTCAAGCTGGAGAGTGGTGGCTATTCACAGGTGCGAACATAGCTCACTACAGCCTTGAACTCCTGGGCTCAAGTGATCCTCCTGCCTCAGCTTCCCAAGTGGCTGGGAGGACAGGTGTGTGCCACCATACCCAGCCTCATTCACTTTTTAAACAGAATAAAACTTTCAATCCTTGTCAAGATATGGAAGATGTACTTACCTGTCTGTGTGTAATACAGAAGGGACCTGGTTCTTATTGTCTTGTTCTTCGCCCATAGCTTACTCCTACCTTCTGCAGTAACTGGTGTCCCCAATAGCTAATTTTTCCCTGGTCCTGGGTCTCCAATTGGCTGACTTCTCTTTGGCATCCTTTGTTATATAGCACTTGGTATGCAGCTATCTCAGCTCTGCCAACTCCTCTATCCACTTGCCATCTTCCAAAAATATGTTGACATCTGTGGTCCACCATTGGCTCCTTTATATTGCTTTACTTTTATTTTTGTGAGGTTTGTGAGGGAGCATATATAAATGCATTTATTCCATCTGCCACATTTAACCAGAAATTCAAAAACTGCACTCTTAATTACTATGCTTTATTTTCTCTCAAATGAGACGGTACCTCTGGGATCCTACAGCCCAATGAGGATGAAATAAGATTACACATGTGAACATACTTTGTAAGCTCAAAAGAGCTGTGTGAACGAGAGGGTGTATGTTAAGTTCCCCTGCCAAAGTGCCATCCTTCCTTCTCCCTGTTCTCTGATTCCGCCCCCCCATCTCCAAGGTACAGCTCAAGTTTACCTCCGCCTTGGGGCCTTCCCTGATCAACAGGGATGTCCCTGAGGCCTGAACCACCACAAGATTCCCTTTGTACCTCCTCTTGCCCTAAGCAGTGCCGCTTTATTCTATTGTAAGCACAGAGCTACTGGCTAAGACCCATAATCAGGTGTGGGATTTCTGTTGTATAAAAAATGAGCTTTCCTGCTTCTTCCTGCAGGCAGGGGACACAGGCTTGACTAAACAAGGACAAGGTTTGGGAGCAGGGAAGGAAGGTTTTGTTTCTTTGAAGGTGAGTTTAGAAGGTAAATCGGCTTCTGTTGCCCTGCAGTCTTAGCTGTGGGTGTGGCCCTCAGAGCCCACTCTCTCCCTCTCGCCTCCTCTCCCCTCCCAGAACCTTCCTCCGGGCAGTGGGGCCCATGGCAGTGGCCGCACCCACCGGTCTGTGCCACTGCCAGAGGCTGTATCCTTTCCCTCCCTTGCTCTCACCAGCGCTTTGATGTGGGTTCTGAGAGATTCAACTCACACCCTCAGAGAGCTTAAGCCAGGATTATAGTGGAAGATGGGCTGGTCTCTGGCTAGAAGTGCTTGATCTTCACCTGAAAAAGATCCTGATCATTTTCCAACAGACAGATTCCATCTGATGGTCTTTACAGAACATTCCGCTAGAGTGAACTGTGCCATCTCTCACCTCTTCCCCGATGTGATGATTATGAAGGAAACAGCTTTTCCCGAGGACTGAAGCCGCAGGGGGCTCTCTGAAGGTCAGTGCTTATGTGCTGGAGCATCTCTGCAACACACAGGAGCACAGACACAACCGTACTCCCAGACTGTATGGGCACAACCCTTTGAGTAGCACCAGGAGCTCTGCCCTGTCCTGAGTGCACACACCAGGGCAGAAATGCAATCCCTCTGGACACTTCTCTGTCTTTCCCAGACCCTTCATTTTTAAAAAGCTTTGGAGGTGAGGCTGATTTGGCTGGAAACAGCCAGCAGGACAAGCTAGGTGGAAGAATGGCCAAAGTCAGAAGGACAGACAATAAGGAGGTCATGTCACTCTGGTTGCCTTCTCCCCTGCTGCAGGTTGTCCCAGGGCTTGGGATCCATCCCTCCCGCTTCTTTTTACGTCTGGAGCTGTGTTGTCCGACGTAGGAGCCGCTAGCCATGCATGGCTATTGAGCACCTGAAATATTAATATAACTAGTCCGAGTTGAGATGGGCTGTCAGTGTAAAGTACATGCCAGAATTTAAAGAGGCAGTTAAAGAAAAAATAAAAAATGTAAAATATCTCATGAAAAAAATTTTTCATATTAATTATATGATGAAATAGTAGCATTTGGATATACCGGGTTAAACAAAATATATTATTTTTAAATTTTTTTCTCAGCTATATAGAGAGCATAAAATATATCATTAAAATGAAAGTCATCTGTTTCTTTTTACTTTATTTAATTACATGTGCAGCTCACATTATTTTTCTATCAGTCGGTACTGGTTTAAAGCCTGCTCTGATCTAGCCTGCTTCACTGGGCCTTGATCCCCAATTTGGATCTTTCTTTCCACAGAAATGGGACCCTTGTCATCATTGGGGTCCCTTGCTGAATGGAATAAATGGAATAATGTTGTACCCACCTGATGGGGACATCACTTCATACCTGGACTCCTTCCCCCTGTCCCTTCTGGTTTGGGGGCCAGAGGTACAGACCACTCCCTCTCCCCTCCCCAGTGTCCATCCTAATTGAAGTACCAGCAGGTTCGGGGTCTCTAGCCTAGACACAGACCTGGAACTCTCCAGGAAGCTCCCTACAGGATGGGCCTGCACTTATCTGGTAGGGTAAGGCCAGGCGGCCAAAAATGCCATGTCTTTTTCTTATTTTTCCTCCTTCCCTCTTATCTGTCCTCTCCTCCCCCAATCCTTCTCCTCTTTTTTAAAAGTCTAATTCTGAGCAGCCGGCTCTGTTCAGCCTGACTGGTTTGTTATGGCTTATAATCTGCGCCAGGATTAATTAGCTAATTACTGACAAACGTCCGCTGGCAAGATTCTGCTCCAGCTTGTCAGCTTGAAGTGTTTAATTATTTTAATCATTTACTTTCATCTTCAAAATTTATGCTGCCAAGAGAGTTGCAGGGCATCTTTTAATTATGATTTGGGGTTTCTGCTGGGCTGTGTTCTGTTCCTGGGGATAGGGGACATTATTTTTTTTTTTTACCAATCTTCCACTGAAGCCTGAACACTCTTCTACTCCCAGGGCCTGGTTCTGTGTTCCATGGATGGGAGATGGGGAGGGATCCCAGGTCATCTGTGGACACCTCTCCTTCCGTATTCCCAGAACATAATGTGCACAGGTGCATAAAGGGAATTTGAATTTTGTGAGCACTATTATGTGCTGGACATCATGTCAATTCTGTATCTCACATTTATAAGCACGGAGTATGGACACAGTCTGAGAACTGGACACAGTGGCCTGGGATGATCAGTGGGGAGAAAAAAAGTAAGGAAGGGGTTCTTTTATTGATTGCTTGATTTTTGTGATAAAATTTAGTTATAATAAAGTAAGGTCATCCTAAATATAAAACTCTGTGACTTGTCACGTATATGTATACCACCATCCAGTCAATGTATGCTAGAGACTGCCTTGTGTCCCCTCCCAATTTATACCTCCCCAAAGTAACCACTTTTGACTTCTATCACCTCAGATTTGTTTTTCTAGTCTTCACTGTCATGTAAATGGAATAATTATGTGATTTTTTTTTTTTTTTGAGACAGGGTCTTGCTCTGTTGCCTGGGCTAGAGTGCAGTGGCATCATCATAGCTCATTGTAGCCTCCAACTCCTGGGCTCAAGCGATCCTCCTGCCTCAGCCTCCTGAGTAGCTGGGACCACAGGCATGCACACCACCATGCCTGGATAAATTTTTTTTTTTTTTTTTTTTTTTTTTTACTTTTTGTAGAGACAGGTCTCACTTTTGCTCAGGCTGGTCTCGAATTCCTGGCCTCAAACAATCCACCTGCCTCAGCCTCCCAAAGTGCTAGGATCACAGGTGTGAGCTACTGTGCCTGGCCAGATATGTTCTTTTTTATGTGAGACTTCTTTCACTCAATATTTTGACTGTGAGAGGAAAGGTTCTTTATTATAAACCATATTCTCTGTCCAAACCTATAGTTTGTGTCCAGTGGAGAGATTAAACCCGTGTTCTTAGATTTTGCTATGGTTTCCTTTCCTATAGTCATTGTCTTGAAAATGAGGCCATGCACAGTGGCTCACACCTGTAATCCCAGCACTTTGGGAGGCTGAGGTGGGAGGATTGCCTGAGGCCAGGAGTTTGAGACCAACTGGGGCAATAGCAAGACCCCGTCTCTAAAAAAATTAAAAATTAAAAAATTAGTTGGGCATGGTGGCAAATGCCTGTAGTCCCAGCTACTTGGGGAGGCTGAGGTGGGAGGATCACTTGAGCCCAGGAGTTTGAGGTTGCAGTGAGCTACGATGATGCCACTGCACTCTACCCAGGGTGACAGAGTGAGACCCCTGTCTCTAAACAAAAAAATAAAAAATGAGTTTAAATGTGATTTTTCTCCCTCATTCCCTTTCCTTCTCTAGTTCCTCCTCTTTCCTCTTTTCTCTTCCCCCCAGCCACAGACATGACTATCACTGTGTCCTATTAGGAAGTGCTTTCTGAGCTCTAGTTCATGCCATTCTGGATGCAAAGGCTTATGAATTCCCTAAAGACACGTGGTATTCAGAGGAGGGTTGTGAAGGGCAAAAGATTTCCCCATTTTGTGTTGACTTATGTCTCCCCAAAGAGAAATGTTGGATTCCAAGCCTCTGGTACCTGTAAAAAACCTATTTCCAGTGTGGCCTTAACCGGAAATAGGATCTTTACAGAGGCGCTCGAGTTAAAATGAGGTCATTAGGGTAGGCCCTAATCCAATATGACTGCTGTCCCCATAGAAAGGGGAAATTTGGACACAGACACATACATTCATAGAGAGAATGCCATGTGAAGATAAAGGCAGAGACGGGGTGACGCAGCTACAAGCCAAGGAATACCGAGGATCCCAGCCATCCGCCAGAAGCCATGGGGGAGGCGTGGGGAACAGAGCCCTCGGAGGGAACCACACCTGCCAACACCTTGATCTCGGACTTCCATCCTCCAGAACTGCAAAACAAGAGATTTGTTTTTTAGCCACTCGGTTTGTGGTGCTTCGTGACAGCACCCTAGGAAACTAGCATGTCCCCAAAGGGAGCTCCGGTCGGTCTTTCTGAATTTGTGTCATGAGACCGACACCAAGCCCTGCAGGATCCTCTGTGCTGGGGTCACCCAGGGCTAACCCAGCCCCAGGCTGGGAGTGACTGAGGTGACAGCTCAAAGCTGAGAGACTAAGGAGAGGAGAAAGATCAAATTAATTAGCTCAGCAATGCCATTAATGAGGCACCAGGCAGCATCCAGGGGGCTTCTGTGATGGCCCCACCAGGGCAAGATGGGCCAAAGGACGCCAGGAGCCAGGCCAGGCCCGGTTCTGACGTGATGGGATCTGTCCTCTTGATGCCTCCCGTCCACAGGGACTGGGACGGGGGGTGAGGGGGGGACACAAGGAGTCCTCATCCAGTGGCCGAGGTGGCTGGGGACTCCCTGCCCCTTTTGTACTTGACCCTGCACATGGCATCACACGTTCTAACACGCAGGTTCATACCTGAGTCCACCCTGATACATGCCTGGACCTAATTGTGCCGGCATGGGCTTGGCAAAGGCACTCTACCCATGTGTGTCTCCCCCCTCCCACGCCCACCCACCTTTGAAGTTCTTTTTTTTTTTTTTGAGACAGAGTCTCGCTCTGTTGCCCAGGCTAGAGTGAGTGTCATGGCATTAGCCTAGCTCACAGCAACCTCAAACTCCTGGGCTTCAGCGATCCTACTGCCTCAGCCTCCCAAGTAGCTGGGACTACAGGCATGTGCCACCATGCCCGGCTAATTTTTTCTATATATATTTTTAGTTGGCCAGATAATTTCTTTCTATTTTTAGTAGAGATGAGGTCTCGCTCTTGCTCAGGCTGGTCTCGAACTCCTGACCTCGAGCAATCCACCCGCCTCGGCCTTCCAGAGTGCTAGGATTACAGGCATGAGCCACCGCGCCCGACCCACCTTTGAAGTTCTATCTGGAACATTCTAGTTCATAGGAATGCAAGTCAGCATCTTGCCAGCCCATCTGGCAAATGCATAGGGAACACATTGCCCGAATCCTACAAAACCCTCTTTGTCTGGGCCCCTTGCCAATCCATGCTAGAAATCCCCCACCTGTCACCCCTCCTCCTTCTGAGGCTCCTGACCCTAAGGTCAGAGCCAGGTCTCACTGCCTTCTGCCAGAGCTCGAAGACTCCACCTAACAAGCCCTCTCCTCACCTACAGCCACGGGCTCTCCTTGTTCTGTCCATGGAGGTCTGTGTGGGATCTGAGTCCCTGTCTCAGTCTCCATCTCCTGTAGCTAAGTCTAGCTTATGGCGACCTGCATGACAAGGGCCATGGGCAGACTCCCCGGCCCCCACCACGAGCCGCCTGAGGATCTCAATCACAGATGAGTGGGAGGCCTGTGCCTGGTAGGCCTTGGAATGAAGTAAGGAGTGAAGAGGGAAACAACATGGGACATGGGTTCTAGCCCCGGTTCTGCCTTTAAGGCAAACCACTTCCCTTCTAAATCTGTTTCCTTGCCTGGAAAATGGGGACATAATCTCTGCTGTATAAAATTATACATTTAAGTAAGTGTATAAAATGTAAACTGCGTGTGGTATATACATACGAAGAAATATTATTCAACTTTTAAAAGGAAGGGAATTCTGATACTTACAACAACACGGATGAACTTTGAGGACATTATGCTAAGTGAAATAAGCCAGTCGCAACAGGACAAATACTGCACGATTCCACTTATATGAAGGACCTAGAAGAGTCAAATCCATAGAGACAGAAAGTACATGGTGGTTTCCAGGGGCTGCAGGAGGGGCAACTGGGAGTTATTATTTCCTGGGGACAGAGTCTCAGTTTTGTGAGTTCTGGGGATGGATGGTGGTGATGGCACCACCATAGTGTGAATGTACTTAATGCCACAGAACTGTACACTTAAAATGGTTAAAATGGTAAATTTTATGTTACATATATTTTACCATCATTTAAAAATAAACAATAAAAACAAGATGCAAACTGCAAAGCTCCGAACAAATGTGACATCATTAGTATTAAAGACACTTTTACACGTGGCTCTGGGGACCTTGGCAGGCCCCCTCCACCATAATAAAAGCCCCCTCCACTCCCATTTGTCATCATTTTCAAACAGTTTCCATGACATACACTTTCACAGTTGCTATACATTTGGTCTTCAGTCATCACTTTCTAGGTAGAGTAACAGGGGGTTAGAATAATAGTCTGAGTCAACAGACCTGGGTTCCAACTCACTCTGTTGTTTCCAGCTGCACAAGTTCCATAACTTCTTCAGGCCTCCGTGTTCTCATGAGGTGAGCAATGGTACTGACCTCAGAACACAGGTGTAACCATTCAATAAAAGGATGCAATGGGGTCTTGACACCAGGACTGTCACACAGCGCTCAATATATTAGAGAATGTTGTCGTTAAGTACAAAGGGCCTAAATGGGGATCTTATCAAAATTAGTTTTCCTATTGTTCTCACACACCTATCTGCATCCAACAATGGGCCTCAAAGTCAGAGGAGAAGGGTAGGTGTGAAGGCGATTGTGCATGTGAAGGCGATTCCTTTCTCCTGCAGGATGGTTCTCTGGGTGGCCTTGAATCGACCCCGTTCTCTTCCCTTTTTAGCCTGTAGTTCTCAAGAATAGCTGTAGAACGTGCTGGGAATGCAACAGCCTGAGATAGGGAGGGACTGGCCAGCACAACCCAGGCTGTGTTCTAGTCATCCCCTAGAAACAGGATGTCCTTTAACGCTTTAGCCCAGTGAGCCACCGATCCCCGGGGTACAAAACCCAAGACAGGCTGCCTTCTGGGGTCTCTCAGCTGCAGTGCAAGTGACACACACACAGATAGGATTCCATCCACCTTGGGCAGCTTTCCTGGGCGTTGGGGACCAGCTGACAATGAGTCCTAAGCTTTTGTTGTCCCTTGTTTCCTATCTGCAAGCCATAAACTCGTTTCAGGCAATCTGTTGTGTGTGTGGGTGTTCAGTCTCACTGGACTCACACAAGTTGGTAACCAGTGAACAGTGAACCTGATTCACACCTCCCTCTTTCCTGTCTTTCTTTTTCTTCCTTCCTTCTTTCCTTCCTTCCACCAATGATCCTTCACTAGGTTTTCACAGAGTATGGGGCACTTTGCCAGGGCACTGGGCTGTATTTCGATGCCTGACCTCAAAGAACTGGTCTGGTGAGGGAGACAGAGAGATTCTGGTGGCTTTGGGAATACAGAGAAGAGGACATTTTAAAGATGCACACATTTCTCATCGTCCTCACCTGTCAAGTGTGGATGATACCACTTGACTCATGGGCTTGTTCTGCACGTGCTGTCTGGTATTTGGTGGTGGCCCAGCAAGCATTTGTTGAATTTCAGTTAATGTAGAATAAACAAGATGTGGTACCTAAGAAAACGGGGGGGATATTTATTGGCAGCTCTGTCAAGAGTGGTGGGGCAGAAGCCTGGCCACAGTGTGTTGAAGAGACAATGGAAGGAGAGCATATCCACTGACTGCAACCGTTCTTCCAAGAATTTTGGTAGTGAAAGAAAGGAAAGGATTTGAATGATAGCTTAAGGAGAGGTAAGCCCATTCTGGAATGGAAAAAATCTAAGCAAGATTTTAGGCTCAATAAGGAGGAAGTAGATTGGGAGAAGGGTGAAGATACAGGTTGAAGGTGCAGAAGAGTGAAGGGTTAACTAAGTGCCAGATATATCCAGTCTCCCTTTGGGCATCCCCTGCCCCCTCTATGTGCAGAGTCAGAGCCCAGACCAACTCAGGCTCCACCTGTGCTAAAAGAGGCTAAAAGGACAAAGAGGCTCCACCTCTTTGCCCTTTGACACAGGCAGATGTGGGCATGTTGACACTGTGAAGGACACTGTGCATCAGTGTCTGTGTCCACACCGGCCACATTGAGTGAGATTAACCACATATACCCTCATTCCCACCTCCAGACTCACATATGCCCTTTCTAACACACTACCTGGCATCTGTATTTATAGTAGACATCATTAATGTATGCAGCATTTTTATTCAATATTCATTCCTATGTTCTTCACAAGGTTGTGAGGATCAAATGAGAAACATATCTAAATGATCTGTAAAAGTACAAATGATAAAAATATTAAAAATTAATATTTATTATTAGTTAATAATTTTTTTGGCCAATAAATCATTTATTATCTCACAGAAGTTTCTTGGGAAAAAGTATGTCAAATTGACTTGAAAATGATACTCCTCACAGAGATATATGGCATTGATATAGCCAAATATTATTTCCTCATTCATTCTTTACTTTTATTTTTATTTATTTATTTTTTTTGAGACAGAGTCTCACTTTGTTGCCCAAGCTAGAGTGAGTGCCGTGGCGTCAGCCTAGCTCACAGCAACTTCAAACTCATGGGCTTAAACTACTTTTATTTTTTTAAATTTTTTATTGATACATAATAATTGTACATGTTCATGAAGTACATGTTATATTTTGATACAAGCATAGAACATATAGCCGGGCGCGGTGGCTCACGCCTGTAATCCTAGCTCTGGGAGGCCGAGGCGGGTGGATCGCTCGAGGTCAGGAGTTCGAGACCAGCCTGAGCAAGAGTGAGACCCCGTCTCTACTAAAAAAAAAATAGAAAAAAATTATCTGGCCAACTAAAAATATATATACAAAAAAAATTAGCCGGGCATGGTGGCTCATGCCTGTAGTCCCAGCTACTCGGGAGCTGAGGCAGTAGGATCACTTAAGCCCAGGAGTCTGAGGTTGCTGTGAGCTAGGCTGACGCCACAGCACTCACTCTAGCCCGGGCAACAAAGTGAGACTCTGTCTCAAAAAAAAAAAAAAAAAAAAAAGAACATATAATGATCAAATCAGGGTAATTAGGACATGATTCACCTCAAACATTTATCATTGCTTTCTGTTGACATTTGAAAACTTCTAGCTATTTTGAAATATAATAAATTATTAACTATAGTTGCTCTATTGTACTATTGAACACTAGAACTTTTTCCTTTTATTTAACAGTATTACCCATTCACCAACACCTCTTCATTACCCCTTCCCACCACCCTTACCAACCTCTAGTAGCCACCATTCTATTCACTACCTCCATGAGATCAATTTTTTTTAGGTCCCATATGTGAGTGTGAAAATGCAATATTTGTCTTTCTTTGCCTGGTTTATTTCACTTAAAATAATGTCCTCTAGTTCCATCCATGTTTCTGCAAATAACAAAATTTCCTTCTTTTTCATGGCTAAATAATATTCCATTGTGTGTATATATAACACATCTTCTTTATCCATTCATCCCTTGATAAACACTTAAGCTGATTCCATATTTTAGCTATTGTGAATAATGCTGCAATACACGCAGAAGTGCAAATATCTTTTGGTTACATTTTACGTCTGTGAATAATTCTTATTCTTATCGACAAACAGGCTCACGCCTGCATGTAAGCCCATAAACACCTGCAGAGGCTCTCATACA
This sequence comes from Lemur catta, assembly GCF_020740605.2. Lineage (NCBI taxonomy): Eukaryota > Metazoa > Chordata > Mammalia > Primates > Lemuridae > Lemur > Lemur catta. Next base: position 100,881,137 of record NC_059130.1, on the reverse strand, counting down.
TCAACCTTGCTCGTACTGTTTGGCTTGGGCGTACGTGTTCACAGAGGTCCATAAATCCATTAAGACACACTCAGACACTCCCCTACATGCCCACACAAAGATTTCTGGGCTAACACACACTTACACCCAGTCTACCACATTCCCATGCAGACTCACACATGTCCAAGTTCATAAACACACTCTCACAAACAAGCCCACTCACACACTCCCATTTAGGCTCATGTGTGTGAGTATGTGTGCACACACACACACAAACACACTCACACTCACAGAGCCCAAGTGCCCACACAAAATTAAGCTGAGAATCTTCTAGCTTAAGAAGGGCTGAGTTGACTAAATATCCCTGGTGCCAGGGAAGGTGTCTCGGTTAGCAAATAACTTCCCCGCCGATCTGCAGCTTTGCTCCAGGAGGATCACTCTGTCTGGAGCTGAGGCAGCGAGGCAGAGAGAGAGGGGAGCAGGTTTGGAAGAACAGACCTCTCCTCTCTCCCTCCTGGCCTGCCTCTCTGCCTGGTGCCCCCACTCTCACACCCCTGAGCAGAAGCTGGGGATCCTCTGAGTCGCAGTTCCTGACCTTGGCGAGCCCACCCCCAGGCCAAAGCCACAATCATCAAATGTGTCTCCTAGGATGTCTGCACAAACTCAGCTGCCTCAAGCCCCTTTCTCCTCTCCTGCTGGTTTCACTGCTGCATCGCTAGCGGGTGAGCAGTGCACAGGTGGGTGCCCACTTGGGTGATGAAACTATTGAGTTTGGGGAAAGCAAGAGCCTTATCCAAGGAGTGGTACCTGTTGTTTGTTCTTTCATGAGGGTCTCAGCCTTTCATGAGCCCCCAGTAGGTGCCCTGCCATTCCCCATAACAGCTGCTTCAAACCCTCTTGTCAAGCCCACATCTCCACACCTCCCGGTGTCACTCTCAGCACATAGTCTCAGCTCTTTCTTTACAGAGAACATAAACAGATTAGAGCCTTCAGGAGCAGGCCCTTTTAACTTCCTGAGCCCCCCAACCTCCCCAATAGAAACCCGCCAGCGTTTATCTCATCCTTACCTCCTCCCATCTCAGGGTGTCCAGGGCTAACTGCTCACTGACTCTACATCCCACCCCTCCCGCCCCTTCTGGAAACTCGCTCCATCAGCCATTCCACCCTCTTCCTCCTGCATCTTCAGTCTCTTGCTCTCTGCTAGATCCATCCCTTCACATATAAATATGGTTATCTCCCATCCGTCTTAAAAAATAAGTTCTTTGGACGGACGAGGTGGCTCATGCCTGCAATCTCAGCACTCTGGGAGGCCGAGGCAGGAGGATCACTTGAGGCCAGGAGTTCAAAACCAGCCTGAGCAAGAGCAAGACTCCATCTCTACTAAACATATAAAAATTAGCCAGGCGTGGTGGTGCGTGCCTGTAGTCCCAGCTACTCAGGAGGCTGAGCCAGGGGGATGGCTTGAGCCGAGGAGTGTGAGGTTTCGGTGAGCTATGATGCCACTGCACTCCAGCCAGGGTGACAGAGTGAGACTCTGTCTCAAGAAAAAAAAAGTTCTTCTACATAACATTTCTTTCTATCTGTCACTCTGTCTCTCTCCTTCCGCTCATTGCCAATTTTCTTAAAAGAAATTCTCTCTTCCTCTTACCACCCCCTCATTTCCCAAATCACGGCAATCTGTCCCCTGAACCCCACCCCATGTCCACCCTACCCACACACAACTGCTGACAGAGGGCACCGGCCATTTCTTTGGAGCTAGACCCCACATCCATTTCTCAGTCCCTGCAGGTGGGACCTCCCAGCAGCACCAAATCCTGTTGACCATCCCCTTCTTCTTGGGACTCTCTCCCACGGTTGTCTCCTCTCTTGACAAATCTTCACTCTCTTGTCGTCCTCTTACCTCTCTGACCACCTCTTAGTGGCCTCTTCTTCCTCTGCCCCCTTCTTAGCCCTCCCAGGTCCAACCAATATTAATTATATAGCTTCTAACTCCTAAAGATCCCTTAAAGAAGAGAACGCTACCTCCCCTCTTCCCAGCTGAGACGCTCAGCTTTAATGTGAATTCACACAGCTGCCCCCTCTCTGGGTTCCCTGCACCCACTCTCTACTTTTCTAACTTACTGTCTGTACCTCATCCAAAGGGTCCTTTTAAAAGACAAATAAATCCTTCATTGGCTTCTTGTGGCCTGTCAAGCAAAGCCCATACTCTGCAAGAGGGCTGCCAGGGCCCCCTTCCCCTCCAGCCTCTCTCAGGCTTGCCACCTGGCCTTCTCCACCTCTCTCAGTTGCTCAGACCCAGTGCTGTCTCTTGCCTCTGGACATTTGAACACCCTCCCCAGCCTTCACTCCCTCCCTGTCCCTAACTCCTACTTGTCCTTCAGGGCCCACCTCAGCCATCTCCTCCTCAAACCCCCACCTCCATCCATCCTTTTACTCATGCATTCATTGATTCAACGAGGACAGCTGCATGTAAACTTCAAAAGTTTCAAAGAGAATGCTGGGACCACCCAGGAACCTGCTGGGGAAGGGAGGAAACTGGGGGAGCAGGATTGTTGGGCCTGAACGGTCTGAAAGGTGGGAGCTGAGCAGCAAAGCGACTGAGAAAACACGGGTTCACTGAACACAGGCTAATGATATATGGAAAAATAGAAAGTCAGTAATAAGAACTATAGGATTTCTCCTATGCTTGTTTTAGTTAGAGGTTCCTCTCAGGCCATAATGAACTTATGAAGGGCCTGATGGCGAACGCTAAAATGACCAGAAAAACAGACTTAACAACAAATCATATTTACTGGACACCACAGGCGCTGAGTGAAGCAGTTGTGTGCATTATCCACCACAATCCATGTGACAAGGTAGGTATTGCTATCCCCATTTTGCAGATGAAGAAGATTCAGAGAGGTTAAGTGATTTGCCCAAAGTCTCACAGTAAATTAGTAGCAGAGTCAAAATTCAGACCTAAGTCTGTCTGAACCTAAAGCCAACTCCTTGACCTTGACATCCATTTGCCCCTTCTCACTATAGGGTGGGTGTAAGGGGAGATTCTAATGTGCCAAGGAGATGGGGAGCCCATCGGTAGTTCCCACACTTAATGTCCCCATGGCACCCATCCTGTGTGTGCTGACAGTTTGACAACTTACACAGCAGCTGGTTTGCTCGGAGGAGATCTCTGTTAATTAAAATAGCACAAAGGGAGAGTAGTGCATACCATGTCGGCAGGTAATTAATGCAGAGGAGGGCCCAGGAATGCAAAATGCTCAGCCTCTACCTGCCAGAGCCCAACTTCCCTCATTGCCCCCAGCCCAAAGCTGCCACTTTGTCCCTCTGGCCATGAGCTGCTGCCTGCCTGCCTACCTCCATGGATGGGGAGGGCCAACCCATCCTCTGGGGTCAGACCCTGGGCTACTACCCTTACTGAGCTCTGGACCCCTCAGCCTCCTGTGAGCTGTTTATCTCTCCCAGGACACTCAGGAGGGCATAGGTGAGCCATCCAGGACCAACGGCTTTGGGGCATCATCTCTGAGGAAGTGTCAATCCCTGCCTACCCCTGCTCCATCAATCTGTCTGTCAGGAGTTGCTGCCTTATGTCCTAGGGCAGGATCTTGAATCTGTCTGCCTTGGTAACCAGTGTATTGGGATGAACTGGACTCAACTCCGCCCCCCATTGCCTCTTCCCAAGCCTTGGACTTGCTTTCCTGCTGGACCTACAGCCTGGTCCTGAAGCTCACTGCTTTGCTGGGATCCTGACCTCCTTCCTGTCCCTTCCTCCATTTCATTATCACCATATCCCCAGCAGATGTACTGCAAAAAGATAGTTCTCTGTGTTGCAGATGAACAAACTGAAGTTCAGAGCAGTGAAGTGCTTTTCCAAGGAAAGGGGAAGTTCTCATTTCTCTGTTCAGAGGCTGTGTTCTTCTGGGAGCCATCAGTTCAGCTATAACTTGCTTTTCTGTTTCTAAGAAACTTTTTATTTGGGGATAATTTTAGATTTATTAAAAAAAGTTATAAAAAGTACAGAAATTTCCCTATACCTCTTACCCAATTTCCCCATTGTTAACATTTTATATTACTCTGGTACATTTGTCAAAACTAAGAATCTGACATTAAATACTTGGTTTTTGAATCAGGAAATTTTTTCTCCCTGGGGGATGAGCTCCAAATTTCTCTCTTCTCAATCCAAAAGTCCAGTGAGGAGTGTGGATGCTCATAATGTGGCCCCTTCTGCCCCAGCACAGTCCCCACTGCATCCCTACCTTGCCAACGACTGTGATCTCCAACGACTGTGCCAAGAATACACAACAGGGAAGTGATAGTCTATTAAACAAGTGATGCTGGGAAAACTGGATGTACACATGTAAAAGAATAAAATTGGACCCATATCTTATACCACATGCTAAATCAAAATGGCTTAAAGACTTAAATGTAAGACCGGAAACTATAAAACTCCTAGAAGAAAACATACAGGAAAAGCTTCATGACATTGGTCTTGGCAATGATTTCATGAATATGACACGCAAGCAAAGAAACCAAAAATAAACAAGTAGGACTACATCAAACCACAAAGCCTCTATAAAGCAAAGGAAACAAACATCAGAATGAAAACCTATAAAATGGGAGAAAATATTTGCAAACCATATATCTGATAACTGGTTAATCTCCAAAATATACAATGAACTCCTACAGCTCAATAGTAAGAAAAACTAACAACTCAATTTAAAAATGGGCTAAAGATTTGAATGGACATTTCTCCAAAGAAGACACAAAAATAACCAACAGATATATGAAAAAAAATGCTCAACATCATTAGTCATCAGGGAAATGTAAATCAGAATCACAATGAGATATCATCTCACACCTACCAGGATGGCTATTATTTAAAAAAAAAAAACCAAAGTGTTGGCAAGGATGTGGAAAAATTAGAACCCTTGCACTGTTGGTGAGAATGCAAAATGGTGCAGCTCGTATGGAAAACAGTATGAAGGGTCCTTAAAAACCTAAAAATAGAACTACCATATGACCTAGCAATCCCACTTCTGGGTATTTACGCAAAAGAATTGAAATCAGGATCTCAAAGAGATATTAGTACTCCTGTGTTCCTTTGCAGCACTATTCACAGTATAGAAGATGTAAAAACAACCCAAATGTTCATCAACAGATGAATAAAGAAAATGTGATATATACACATACAATGGAATACTATTCACCTTTAAAAAAAAGAGGGAAATTCAGGCTGGGTGCGGTGGCTCACGCCTGTAATCCTAGCACTCTGGGAGGCCGAGGCGGGCGGATTGTTTGAGCTCAGGAGTTCGAGACCAGCCTGAGCAAGAGCGAGACCCCGTCTCTACTAAAAATAAAAAGAAATTATATGGACAGCTAAAAACATATATAGAAAAATTAGCCAGGCATGGTGGTACATGCCTGTAGTCCCTGCTACTTGGGAGGCTGAGGCAGGAGGATCACTTGAGCCCAGGAGTTTGAGGTTGCTGTAAGCTAGGCTGATGCCATGGCACTCTAGATCACATGACAGAGCAAGACTCTGTCTCAAAAAATTTTAAAAAAAATTTTAAGTTTAAAAAATATAATTTTTTTAAAAGCCTATTATATTATGCTATTATCTATGCTTTGCAGACTGTTTCTTATGGTATTAGATTTCCTTACTTGTTTTGTAATTTTTATTTGTGATCATATCTTCTGGGAAATTTTCTTCTATAGGATTCTATGAATGCCCTGGCTTGTGAAGTAGTAATTATGGATTGCTTCTGTCCAATGTGGCTTACTGGCTCTGGATCAATTTTTGTCTTGGGCTGGGGCTATTTTGAGGTTGGGATTTCTATATCAAGAAAGTTGTGTAGAATTGTAGCTGAATACTCACATACTGCTCAGGCCAGAGGTTCTGACATTTCAGGATTGACATGAATATCTCTCATGGTCTGAACTGAATGGCCCATTTCCACTTCTGTGTATCTAACCCAAATGAACAGACAGGACAACCCTTTCCTGCCTCTCAGTTTTTTGCAGGGAGGCCAGTTCCAGCCTGTAGTCTTGACTTCTGCCCAGCGTCTAGTGTTAAAAACCCAACCCCAAGCTGCAGATCTCAACACCTTCTTAGGCTCCGTGGCCTCAGCTCCCACTTACCACTGAAGAAATCCACAGTGTTCTTTTGGCATCTGAAAATTTGAAATTTTACCTTTCTTGCTTTCAAGCTCAGCTACACATTTTTTAATTGAAAAAAAAAAAAACACCCTAAAACCTTCTATCCTGAATTTCTATGTGTTTGGAGCAAAATGCCAGTTCAGTCTGCCATCTTGAACAGAAGTGCTAGGAAGAAATTGTTACCAATGTATGATAAGAACAAGGAGTCAAAAATGTCCCTGAAGATGAGAGAGAAAAAAGTTTAAAGAAAGGGAATCATCTGTACCATATCAAAAATTTTTTACTTTTAGGCAAGTAAAAAGAGAACTGAATGGGTGCCATTAAATTTGAAAATGTGGAGGGCGGCAATTGTCTTGTGAGAGCCGCTTTGCAGCATAGTGGGGGACAGAAGCCTAAGGTGTCAGCTAAAGGGTGAAAGGGAGGCCATGGAGAAAGAGAGGGAGGTAGGGCCTCCTCTGACGTGTAGCTGGTGGTGGTGGGACAGGGGTAGGGAGGAAGGTGCTTGTGGGCTGAGGGCAGAGGCAGAAGAGTCAGGGAAAAAAAAAAGATGTCCCACGAAAGTTAGAGAAGGCAAGGGCCAAACCCAAAGGAGTTTGTTGGCCTTTCCCAGGAGAAATCTGAGTCCAGAGGGAAAGAAGAAAGATGCCAGGGCACAAAGATCATTTGAATTGAGGCATAGGGTGCTAGTAAGGGCATTCACATCCGTGGCTCCGTGGAGTCGTAGCGTGGCCCTGGTTGAGGGATGAGGAGGACCCAGGAAGGTCCTAGGCAGACGGTGTGGGAAAGAGGAGAGAGAGTATCATGGGCACCCCTCAAGGGCAGAAAGGCCGAAATCCCTCCCACAGCCCTCTGTGGGCCAGCCTGGCGCAGGGACTAGCCAGGCTGCAGGAGGCCAAGGGTGAGGGAATCTGGGTGCGAAGGTGCAGCCAGAACAGGTGGGGTGGGAGGAGTAAGGTAAGAGAGAGGAGGGAGATGGGTCCAGCCATCCCTGGGCAGGGAATGGAAGCAAGAGTGAGAGTATTGGGTGAATGTAAAGGTTTCCAAAAGTGGAGCATGGGAAATTTTATATACAAGCAAAATTTCTTGTATGTAAATCATTTCATATTAATATCATAGTTTTATTTGACTGGGACTTGATCTTTGAATGAAGAATGAATGAATAAAAGATAAAATAGATCAAAGAAAAACACAGAAAGAGAGAGAAGTGGTGCAGAGACAGGCAGGTGGGCAGGAGGCATGGGTGGTTGGTGAACATAAGAGTAGCTGGACAGACAGACTAACTCTGTCCTCCCTAAACTTGATCCTTCTAGACTCAGCCCTCTTCTCTGCAATCCTCCTCTTTCCTTCCTCTGTCTCCGCCTCCTGTTACCTAGGAGCTCACGCCAAGGCTGGAGTGGAGCTGGAGGTTGTTTTGTGAAGGGCTGCTTCCTAGGGCTGGCGCTGGGGTGGCAGAGAGCGGCTTCAGGGGTGCTGGGCACTGGGCACTGTGTGCCACCAAAGCAGGCAGGGGGAGGAGGAGACAGAGGCAGAGGGCCCGGGACGAGGAAGCTGCAGAGGTGTCAGAGATAAAGACTTAATGACAAGCCCTGGGTCCACCTGCACAGATGAGCAGGGCTGGGAGGTGGGAGCTGTGGGGAAATTGGAAAAGGGACCCGTTCATTTTTCAGCACACTTCTCTCTCCTTACACACACACACACACACACACACACACACACACACACACACACACTTTTAATAAAGAGCCAGAGGCTGCCTCTGTTGTGGCTCTCACTCTATTTCCACAAAGGACCCCTGGGAGAGAGGTTGTAAAGACAGGTAAAGAGGGGAAGGAATGGGGTTGCTTTCTCCTCCGAGCCTTGCAGCTGTATGCACTTGCCAGGGGCACACGCAGCCAGCCGTGGGCTCAGGCTGGCTGGCAGTGCGGGCGGAGGGTAGGACAAGCAAGAAAAAGGCTGGGAGGCTGGCTGGATGCCCTGCACTGAGCAGGTACCCAGCCAGAACACCAGGCTCTGGAACCCCAGCTTGGCTTCTCGGAAGATGCCTAACTGCAGCCTGGAAAGACTTCTCAGTGCCCCCTGCCCCCACCCCAGCACACATAGGACAACAGGAACCCGCAGACATTCCCTGAGCCCAGAGCCATCAACTCCCACACTGGGTTCTCCTTCCCTGCCCCCCAAACTGGGACAGGTTTCATGAAGCTGTAGTGGATAATACCAGTGCTGACCACGAAACAGACACCATTAGCTTTTTTGGATGAATATTCGGTTTTGGACTGTGGTTCAGCACTTCATCTTTATCCAACTATTGTGCCAAACACTTGCAATTGTCAAAAAGAATCCACTTTTCGTCACACATGACAATACAATGTAGAAATGGTTTGCTTTTATGTCATGACCGCAAAGAAAGGCAAGCTTCAAGACAATTTCTCTTCTGACACTTATTCAGTTCACGTGGTACCCATCTATCCAGCTTCTTTACCTTGCCCATTTGTTTCAAATGGTCCAATATTGGTGGAGTAGTAACGTCAAACCTTTCTGCTAATTCACACAGGTTGAGATGGATTCGCTTCCACTACAGCTTTCAACTCATCATTATCCACCTTGGTCTCAGGTCACCGACCTGGCTCATTTTCAAGACTAAAATCACCAGAACAGAACTTCTCAGACCATCAACATACTGTGCATTCATTAGCCACATCCTTTCCAGACATTTCATTGATATTTCGAGCTGTCTGAGCTGCATTGGTTCCACGACGGAACTCATATTCAAAAATAACATGAATTTTTGACTTATCCATGGTTTCACAAAAATTGTTCTGAAAAAATATTTGAAAGATAATCACAAGCCAAGATGTGTGTTTGAAAGACTGAGGATGTACCTTCACAATAAAAATAAAACAAGAAGTGTCAAAGTGAAATGTCAGAGATATCAACTGTCAAACTTAGTACTTAAGGAAATCAGACATTTCATACTTAATAACCTAATAAATATCTTTTTACACTTGCTCTTAGCCAAAAGGCCGAGAAACGATATAAATCTCCTTTTAGATAGATGATAGATAGATAGATAAATATAGATAGGTAGATGTCCTATTGGTTCTGTTTCTCTGGAGAACTCTGGTTAATATACCTGCTACGGTCACCAGTGGCTCTATGTGGTCTGTCTACAGAATCTGCAGTTGTTATAACCATCTCACGCTCCTGTGCAGTGCCAGATGGGTCTGCCTTCCTGGACTGAGCCAGTGGCATGTTGGTCGTGGCATGAGGGCCCCCACGTAGGGGAGAGGCTGGTGCCCCAGTCACCGCTGTGAGTAGAGAGCACACCACAGGGGTATCTCAGCCTCTCCAGGACCAATTCATCTTGCCTCTCTGCCCAGTCCCACTTCTCTTCTTTGTGTAACTTTCTCCCTTGCCAGTGTCAATACCAACCCCCCAAATACCTTACATAGCTTCTGGACTATTCATAATCCCTTCTTTGTTCAAGATCTTCCATCTTTACATTATGGACTTCTCTTCTCAGCCCACAGATGCTTCCCATCAGCCCCTGCCTACCCATGGGACCCTGAGGCCAGCTCAGGAGACATACAAACTGGATGTTGGCCAGGCATGGTGGCTCATGCCTATAATCCTAGCACTCTGGGAGGCCAAGGCAGGAGGATTGCTGCAGGTCAGGAGTTCAAGACCAGCCTGAGCAACAGCAAGACTCCCTTTTTTACAAAAAAATAGAAAAGTTAGCCAGGCGTGGGTGGCACACACCTGTAGTCCCAGCTTCTCCGGACGCTGAGGCAGAAGGATCACTTGAGCCCAGGAGTTTGAGGTGACAGTGAGTTATGATGATGCCACTGCACCGCAGCTGGGGCAACAGAGCAAGATTCTGTCTCAAACAATAGGAGCTGTCAAGCAAATTATCAGATTTGCAACCCAGACCATTGCAACTCTGACTGGACAGAGACCTGCCTATTCTTCCCTGAGAAGCAACTGTACACCTTAAGCCAGTTTCAGCCAGTTTACAGAGACTGCCACAAATTGCCTTTGTGTCCTGTAGTTCACCTTCTGACATAAAGAGCCAAATTCCACCTCATTTTAATGCTAAAACCCTACGCCAAAGTGAACTTGGGATGCATGTTACCTATATGTTTACCCATTGTGCATGCGCTCAACTCCCCTCGTAAATATGTATAGCTTCCCGCCCAAACCTGTGGAATATGTACGACTCTATTGTATAATACAGGCCCTCTGAGGCATAAAAACCAACCTGCCCTTCCCCTCTTTGAAGAGAGAGCACCTTAGATACGTGTCAGAGACTATCCTTTCCCAGTTTGCAAACGGGTATCACCAGTAAAGCTCCCCTTTCTACCATGAAGCCATCCCCGTGGTCTTTCGGACGACACCTACCTCACCCCCGCCCACTCTACTCTGGCCCTGCTCACTCTAAGTCTCTGCTTACACACTCCTGTCTTCTAGAAAGCCTGCTCCAAACTCCTCAACTGAACTGTGTTCCCCTACTACACACATACCTTTCTCCTGACATACATTTCTTTGTAATTGCTTTTCTTTATAAAAAAAAAAAACCAAACAAACCTTTTTTATTATGGAAAAATTCAAACATAAGAGAAAAAAAGAGTATTCTCATTACCCAACTTCAACAATTATCAACCCACAGCCAATCTGGTTTCACCTAACCCCCCAACTACTTCCCTGCTCCTGTCTTATTTTTAAACAATAAAACAGATTGTTTTATTTCATCTGTAAATGTTTTATTTAGCAAGTGTCTCTAAAAGATAAGAACTTTAAAAATCATAGTTACAATATCATTATCATGCTTTTAAAAGGCCAATTATTTTTTTTCTTTTTTTCAACTTTTTATTTTGAAAAATTTCAAACCTAGAGAAAAGTTGCAAGAATAATTCAAGGAAAAGCTTTAAACCTCTCACTTAATCCACCTATTGTTAACATTTTGCCTCCGAACCCTCTGAGACTACGTTACAAATGTCCTGATCTTTTACCCCTAAACATTTCCACCAATAGTCCCCCTAAAACAAGGAGATTATTCTATGTAGTCATAATATGATCATATTCAGGAAATTTAAAATCAATACAATGTCTATAATATAATCCATATGCACATTTTGCCAAATGTCCCAATGATGTCCTTTACAGAAATTTTTCCAATCCAGAATCATGCATTGCATTTAGTTGTCCTGTCTCTTTAGTGCCTTCTAATCTGGAACAGTTCTCTCATGGCATTGGTATTATTGAACAACACCTACCAGGTGTTTTGTAGCTTGGCCTTGGTTTGCCTGATGGTTTCTGCATCTTTGCCAGGAATGATACCTAGGTGATGGGGTCCTCGGGGCTTTATATCAGCAGACAGATGTCCATTTGCCTCATTATGATGATATTGATTTTGATTGTTTGACTAAGGTGTCCTATAATTGCTTTTCATTTATTTACTTATATTTATTTATTTATTTATTTTTGAGACAGGGTCTCACTCTGTTGCTCAGGCAGTACAGTGGTGTCAGCCAAGCTCACAGCAACCTCAAACTCCTGGGCTCAAGCGATTCTCCTGCCTCAGCCTCCTGAGTAGCTGGGACTACAAGCATGTGACACCACACCCAGCTTATTTTTCTATTTTTTGTAGAGATGGGGTCTAGCTATGTTGCCCAGCCTGGTCTCAAACTCCTGGCCTCAAGGGATCCTCCCACTTCAGTCTCCCAAAGTGCCAATAATTGCTTTTTAAGTCTTAAATGATCTGGAGCTTTTTTCTGCTAGACTGTGAGCTTGAAGAGGGCAGAAGTCACGTCTAGTTTCTCCATCTCTGTATCCTCCAAGCATAGCAGGTTTAAACAGGAATGTTACACCCTCCATGCCATGAGCTGCCTGATACCTTTTCTCCTCTTCAGCCTCACAGCCGCCCTGGGAAGAACTAATTGAGATCTCAGATGAGGAAAATGAGGCTGAGAAAGGGGCAGGCTCCACGACAGCGCTATTTTCCCAAACTTTTCCTGCCTTAGCTGTTCCCTCCCTTCTAAGTCTCTCACTTTGGATGGCACCGGGGGAAAGCCTCTTCCCTAACCCCCACCTCCCCCCAAAATAACAATGTCAATGGAAACAGAGAAATTCCCAGAAAGAAGGAAAGCAAAGCGCATTAGCTGTCCAGAGCCTAGGGGCTGGGGGAGAGGGGTGGGAAGCCCTATTTGCATTTTTCCCATTAACAAGCTGGAGTTGAGCTAGCTTGCCTGGGGAGATAATTTGAGAGGAAAATCTTTGCATATTTTATTTAAAAGCACGCTGCGTTAGGCGGGTAATAATGCAGAGTGTGGCGATTAGGTGAGGCCTGCAGGGGGCGGGGGTGGGGTCCTCTCCCTCCCTTCTTTCTACCAACCCACCCCCGCATACCCCCTTCAATCCTGGGAACCGGCCTCCTTAAATGAACAGCCCCCTTAGGCCACAGAGGCAGCTCAGGCTTCAGTAACTTGACACTTTCTTGCTGAGAAAGACCAAGAGGTATAGTCCTGGGACTGCCCTGGGCAAGAAGGACAGAAGAACAATAGACAGGGGACCAGTGTCCAAAGCTGAGACTCTAGCCCTGTGGTTCTAAGTGGTGGGGGTGGGGATAGGGGAGAGTGAGTGGAGATACCACCCCATAGGGGGCTTTTAAAAATATTAAAGAGTCCAGGCTCAGTGGCTCACGTCTGTAATCCCAACACGCTGGGAGGCAGGGGTGGAAAAATCACTTGACCAGCCTGAGCAAGAGGGAGACTCTGTCTCTACAAAAAATAGAAAAATTAGCCGGGCATCCTGGTGCGAACTTGTAGTCCCAGATACTGGGGAGGCTGAAGCAGGAGGATCACTTGAGCCCAGGAGTTTGAGGTTGTAGTGAGCTGTGATGACACCACTGCACTCTAGCCTGGGTGACAGAGTGAGACTTTGTCTCAAAAAAAAAAAAAAAACCACACATGAAAGAGATGTTTTTGTTGTCTCGATAATTGAGTAGGCAGTGCTATTATTGGGATTTTGTGTCTAGGGGACAGGGATGCTAATTGGAACCCTGCATTGCCCAGGACAGTCCCACTCAAAGAATAATCCAAATGCCAAAGGCACTGCCAATGAACCAACCCTTCCTGCACACGTGCAGGCATGCACATGTGCACACACGTACACACAAATCAAACCTCTCCTTTAAGTCCTGCCACACTGTGCTGCCAGGGGATTCAACAGAGACCTGGATGGTCTAGTAGTTGACTGAGCAGGGTCCTTGCTTCATCACAGGCTGTTGAGTTTGTGCAAGTCACTTAACCTCTCTGAGTCACTGCTTCCTCATTTATAAATGCCTATTTCTCAGAGTAGTCCCGAGAAAACAATGGAATAATGGAGGGAAAGGGTTCTATAAACTGTAAAGCTCAGAGCACACATAGGGGATGTCATTCTAGTGGGAAGCAGGGCCTTAGGCTGCTAATTTAATAAAGGACTCCTAGGCCAGGTGCAGTGGCTCACGCCTGTAATCCTAGCACTCTGGGAGGCCAAGGCGGGCGGATTGTTTGAGCTCAGGAGTTCGAGACCAACCTGAGCAAGAGCAAGACCCCATCTCTACTAAAAATAGAAAGAAATTATATGGACAGCTAAAAACATATATAGAAAAAATTAGCCGGGCATGGTGGCACATGCCTGTAGTCCCAGCTACTCAGGAGGCTGAGGCAGGAGAATCGCTTGAGTCCAGGAGTTTGAGGTTGCTGTGAGCTAGGCTGACGCCACAGCACTCACTCTAGCCCAGGCAACAGAGTGAGACACTGTCTCAAAAAATAAATAAATAAATAAATAAAGGACTCCTGAGGGTAGTTGCCCTTCCCTGGGAGAGGTTTATAAGGCCGTGGTGACCCCAGACATTCCTGCCTCACTGGCAGGGACTCATATCACAAGGTCAGCTTCCACAGTTACTGCTGCTTGACCTTGGCTATAGCTTCTCTACTGAAAAATGGGGTTGCACCTACTTTATAGCCAAATAACAGCAGTGAAAGTGACTAGAAAAATGTTAAATACTATGTGAAGAGGCAAGATACTAGAAGACTCCATAAGGTAATTTGTCATATCCAGATAAGCCCGAAAAATCTCCCATTCCCCTCCCCTTGCCTCAGTCTTCTCATCTGTTAGATGGTTACATATCCATTCTGACTTCTTCACCCCATAATGCATACATGCACAGGGATGCACACACTCATGCTCATGCACATGCACACACACAGACACACACACACACACACACACACACAAGCTAGAAGATCTCATTAGGAATTAAGGGAGTATCCGAGTGTCTCATATAAAAAGTTTCATTATGGGGATCAAGACGGTGATTGTACCTGAGGCATGCGGTGGGGGGCATCGATGAAATCAGTTCAGAAGGGTCTGCTCCCATCTGGGTGAGGCCGGGAGTAGGAATGAATTCAAGGGTAGAGTGGTTTGTGAGTCCTGGAAGGCTGTATGAGGATTTCACACACTCCAGGCACAAGAAGCAGAATAGGTAGCACCTTCTACCTGATCTGGGGGAATGTGAGAATGGAGAGTAGCATGTCTGTGAATGTGTATGTCCTTCCAGAAATGGAACCCACCTAAAGCAACTTCAGTTTACTCACCTCGAAAATAGGACAATAGAGAAACTGCCTCACGGGGTGGTTGTGAGGGTGAAATGGAAAGTCCTCCATGTATATTGGTCATTCCTTGCCCATATCCCTTGCTGCTCCTGTCGCCACCTGCTGCCATCTGATTCCCCATCCTCAGTCCCCATTCCCATCTCATCTCCCTCCCACCCTGTCCTAGAGCGTCTGCATTTACAGCCATTCCATTTTTTGGAATGCTAAATATGGCCTTCGGGAATACTAGAGACAGGACTTCTCATGGAAAATATTGCCAATCTTATTGGGTTTATTTGTTGTTTTGTTTTGTTTTTTGAGACAGGGTCTAGCTCTGCCACCCAGGCTGGAGTGCAGCAGCTCGATCATAGCTCACTGCAGCCTCCGACTCCTGGGCTCAAGTGATCCTCCTGCCTGAGCCTTCCTAGTACCTGGGACTAGAGGTGTAAGCCACCACACCTGGCTAATTTCAATCTAGTTAATACAAGCAGCTTTTACTCTTCTTTTTTCTTAATTTGTTAGTAATCACAAATAGAGACCCTGTCTCTAAAACATTTTTAAATAAATAAACCCTTAAAAATCCCAAATAATAAAAATTACCATTTCCCAGTAGCCTCCATCAAAATTAGTTGCAAAAGAATTCAAAAGTTTGATGCACTGTTTAGAACACAAATTATCAGTTATTGAAATAAAAATGTTTGCTTCTAGAAGGGGTAAAAAATAATATAAAGACAAATTCACAAAAAACAACACATTTGGGCCGGGCGCGGTGGCTCAGGCCTGTAATCCTAGCACTCTGGGAGGCCGAGGCGGGCAGATTGTTTGAACTCAGGAGTTCAAGACCAGCCTGAGCAAGAGCGAGACCCCCGTCTCTACTAAAAATAAGAAAGAAATGATCTGGTCAACTAAAAAAACTATATATAGAAAAAATTAGCCGGGCATGGTGGCGCATGCCTGTAGTCCCAGCTACTAGGGAGGCTGAGGCAGAAGGATCGCTTAAGCCCAGGAGTTTGAGGTTGCTGTGAGCTAGGCTGACGCCACGGCACTCACTCTAGCCTGGGCAACAGAGTGAGACTCTGTCTCAAAAAAAAACAAAAAAAACCCACATTTGGCCGTGAAATATTTCACAATTTACAAAACAATTTCAAGAGCATTATTTATTTCACTCACATCGTTCGTATAAAGTAGATAGTACTTGCTTTTTTACCCCCTTCTAACAGACGGTGAAGCTAAGCCTTCAAAAGATTAAATAAAGTAGTCTCTGGGTCACAAGGCCAGTGAGCTTGAATACAGACTCTGCAGCCTGTTTTCCAAGGGGTATGAGCAAGACGAAGGGAACGAGTTGTTGGGACTAGGGATGGGGAAGACTCAAAGGTTGGATGGGGGCAGTGGTGGCGATTGAGGATGAAACTGGGCGCGGAGTAGGTGGGATGGGAACAGCATGCTTAGGAAAGGAAGGTAATGGAAATTAGATCAGGATGGGCATCCGGGAAGTAGGACTAAAGATGGTTATAAAGGAAGATAGGGGTGGAGTTTGGGATGGCAAGAACACAGGTTCTGCAGCCTGAGTTTGAATCCTGGCCCTGCCACCTAACAAATATGTGAATTTAGGCAGGATGCTCAACACCCCTCGATTTCTTTATTCATAAAGTGGGGATCATAACAGTATCTACCTCCTAGGGTTATTGTGAGGATCAAATGAGTTAATACATGAACAAGCACATGCCCTGGCACAAAATAAATGTGATATATGTATGCTCTCTTTCCGTCTCCTTCCCCTCTCCTCCTTCATCTTTGTCTCCTTCCTCTCTGTTATGGTTGTCACTGATGCTGTGGTTAGGGGGGTGGTTTGTACTGCAACAGAAAGTGGTATTGAGAATGGCATGAGCGTGAGCCAGCTGTGGGGATAGGCTGGGATGGACCTGAGATTTACATATGCGAAGGAAGGGGGGCTGGGAGGAGATCTGGATGGGGCTGCAGAAGGTTAGGATGGCACAGGATGAGGATGAAGATGTGAGATGAGAATGCAGAGGACTGAGGATGCAGTGGGGTTGAGGATGGACCAAGAGAAGGGTGGATACTGGATGAGAGATGGTGACGGGACTGAGGTGAGTTTAGTCATAAGGCAACCGTGAGAATGGAGTGATGAATCTGGGAGCCACCCTGGCTTCTTGTGAGAATCTTCTGCTTCAGACTAAACCATGGTTCTAGGACACAAACCCTCAGGGCAGCAATTCCTAGCCCTTCCCTAACATCCTCCCCAACCCCCACCAGGATCTGTATATACACATATACACCTGCATGCTCCTGCATGTCTGGACCTAGCCCATGATGCTGGGATGCAGACCCCTCCCGAAACAAATTCAATTGGCCCTAAGCAGAGAGGGTCTTTTGAGGGAGTCTTCATGACTCCCATAATGAAGCCCAACGATCCTGGCACAGAGCCCCTCTCTTCAGGGGAATGGCTTGTGGGTTCCACGCCCATTACTACCCCAAAATACACCCAAACTGCAAAGGTCCTGGATGGCCCGAAGACGGAGGACTATCTTGCTCACAGAGAAGCAGGCTATTTTACTGATATTGTACTGCCCACCACCCCAGAAAATGGTATGATGTCTCAGGCCCAGCTCATAAGAGCAAGCATTCATAACAGTTGTACAATGAAAGTCCCTTCCCAGGTTGCAGTTGCTGGCTCAGAAAGAATGCTCTGTCTTTGGGACAGTTTTTCTTTTTTTTTGGAGACAGGGTCTCACTCTATTGCCCAGGATAGAGTTCAGTGGCACAATCGTACCCTGTTGCAGCCTTGAACTCCTGGGCTCAAGGGATCCTCCTGCCTCAGCCTCCCAAGTAGCTAGGACAACAGGTGTTCACTGCCATGCCTGGCTAATTTTTTAAAATATTTCATAGAGATGGGGTCTCACTATGTTGCCCAGGGTGGCCTCAAACTCCTGGCCTCAAGCAGTCCTCCTGCCTCAGCCTCCCAAAGTGCTGGGATAACAGGCATGAGCCACTGTACCTGGCCATTCCCCTGCTTCTGAAGCCGTTAGAGCCAGTGTTCCCAGGTGTTCCTGCCTCCCCAGGGCAAGTCCCCTTAACTTTTCCTAGGATGTCCATTTCCTCACCTACTTATACTCACCCTCCAGGTCCATATCAGCTCCTCTGTGAACTCCTCCCTGGCGGTCCCTCGTCTCCCTTATTCCTTTCACCACCCCAAACACAGAATTAGTCTTTCCATTCTCTAGGTTTCCACAGCAATGTGTTTCCCAAATGTGACCCCTGGAACACTGAATCTATAAGATGATCCATGGAAAAAGGGTTCCATGCTCAAACAAGTTTGAGAAATCTCTATACACTGCTCACCCTCGTCTGGAACTGACAACACAGACTGGCACAGCAGAGGCCCTGAGGAGTCCCGCAGTAAAGAACAGCAGTTGACATCGTTTAACCTGGTATTTCCCAAGCCCCTCTGATCACAAAACTCTTTTACTTCATGCCTACTGGAACGTGCTTCAGGATGTGCTTCTGCATTGCGTACAGACTTCTACCAGCATATCACACTGCACTAGCATTATCCATGCGCGGGTCTGTGTCCCCTGATAGACTGTGAAGTCCTTGCTGGCTGGGATTGTGTCTGAGTCATCTGTGTCCCCAGTGCCTAGCACAGGGTCTGGCACGTGGTAGACAGTAATAAATATTTGTCAAATGCAGGAATTTCCTGTTACTAAGATAGGAATATGAAGAGCACCTCAGAGGCAGGGAGGTTGCTGGCAGTGCCGGGGACAAGGTGCCTGGTGACAGTGGTGATGGGAACCGCATGACACAGACGTGCTTGCAGACTGTGGAGTTCTGGGCCCTCTGAGGATGTGGTCCATCCTGGGGAGTCTGGGACAGAGAGAGGTGGCCAGCAGCCTGGGCATTCAGGCACTTTGAGGCGTGAGCAGGGATTTTATAGACCTGGGGTGGCCTCCATAGCACAAGGAGCCTGAGGAGGGCAGGATACCAGCCGGGAAGGGCTGCCACTGTCCTGTGTGTTGCAGGCACAGCGTGGGCAGAGTCGGGCCAGCACACATCGTCTTCAGAGGGTCTGGCTTCCCTGAATCATCCACTGCCCCGTAGCGCCCTGGACCTTGGGCTCTGACATGGTTCCGTGAGGAACAGGCTAGCCAGCCAGCAGTATTTCGTTCCTTTTCCTGAGGGGGAAAAACTCCACAAAGGCTCTTGAGGAAGGTCTTTGTGGACTTGGGAAACACCAGACCTTGGGGAAGATTAGGCCAGAGGGGACACAGGGACCAGTCCGAGAAAGCCTTGCAAGCCAACCTGAGCACCTCAGCCACTAGAGAGCCTTTGAAAGGTTCTAAGTTGGAGGAGTGATGGGGCCATATTTGTCTTTCAGAAGCTCACTCTAGAGCTCTGTAGCCTGGGACCAGGAGCCGTCCCCATTGTCCAGATGCGAGATGACAGTGGCCTGAACCAAGCTGGTGGACGCTGGCCTGGAGAGGAGGACATGAACAGGAGGAGCGCTGGGAGGCAGATGGAGAGGACTTAGTGACCGGCACCGAGTGAGGAGGCCGGGTGGGAGGGCCTGAGGCTCACCCCACTCCAGGTGACTCGGTGGCCTGAGCAGGTTTGTGGCTGGGGAGAAAATGAGCTTGGTTTCTGCCACGGCAAATCTGAAGTGCTTGTGGGTCACCTGGGTGGAGCTGGCCGGGTGGCAGATGGATACGCGGGTGCAGGCAGAAGGCCCTGCTGGAGACAGAGGTTTGGGAGCCCTGAGCGTCGGTGAGATCTGAAGCCCGAGTGGAGGAGATCCCAGGAGAAGTGCGGAGAGAAGAGGTCCCAGGACGGCCCAGGGGTGCACCAAGGTCTAGGTCCTCACCCCAAAGGCTGTCACTGAATGTTCTGAATGTTGGGGGCGGGGGCGGAGGGGGCGGTCTACTAGAGCAGGCCAAGAAGCACGTGGAACAACCCGGGTCCCCTCCAGCCGGCTAACTCGCACCCACTCATGTGTACACAAATCCAATCCCACATCTGTCCTCACTCACAGGCCCACCTCACCCTGCAGGCCTCTCTCCACGGCCCCAGCCCTCCCCGCAGACCCCGAGGTTAATCCTCCCCTCCCCCAGATTAGGGGCGCCGCCCCACTTTGTGCGCCCAAGTGCCCCAGGCAAAGCCCGGGACGGCTCGCGGCCTTCCAGGCAGCTGAGGGGAGGGGGGCCGAGGGGGGCGCGGGGCGGAGACACGAAAGGGGGAGGGGACCCGGCTGCAGCTGCCCCGCGAGGGCCGGGGACAAAGGGCCTGCTGGCGGGCCGGCCGAGCCGTTTTCATGCTCGGTGGGATTAGGGGCAGGAAACGGCGCCCGGAATCGTGCGGATCAGCGGTCGGGGGAGGCGCGGGGAGGCGCGTGGGGCGGGCTCGGCCCCGCCCGGCCCCGCCCGGCCCCGCTTTGTGCGCAGCCCCCGGGCCACTCGAGGCGCCGCCAGGCTCCGCGGAGGCCGCCCCTTTGTCTGAGCCTTTCGGGGGACGAGCCCCGCCCGGGGACCGCTGAGCACCAGCTGAACGCCACGAGGTGGCTGCCTCTCCCCCGGCTCGGCGCGGAGGGCTGGGGCTCCCCCTCGCGCGCCCTCCCGCGCCCCCGCCGAGCCCTCTTTCATCCCCAGCGACGGGGGTCCCGGGGGAACCGGCCTCTCCCCCAGCTCGGCTCTGACACCTGAGACCTCAGCAGGATAAACCCCCCTTTCTCCCGCGCCACCGCCTGCCCCGCCCGCCCGCAGTCTCCGCCAGACCAATCTCTTCTCAAATCCACTGGTGATAAATGAGAATGGAGCGATTAGGGGATCGACCGGTTCTGAGCCTAGGGGCTTGGGGGAGGAGCGGGGCCGGGGTCGGGGATCTGGGTGAGGATAAGGTTTGGCTGCCAGAGCCTACAGACCTGGAGAGGAGAGGCAGGCACATTTCTGGCAGTCTGGTGCCAGGACTGGGAGAGTATGGGGGGAGGGGGCTGCAGGGACGGGGAAGCCTGTAGCGCTGGGCGCAGTCCTATTTCTGAGAGGGCTGGGGGAAGCGGAGGGAGCATGCATGTGCGTGTGTGTCCGTGAGTGTGCATTTGTGAGTGAGCCCTTGTGCAGGTGTGCGTGCATGCATGGGTGTGGGGGCTGGTGGCTGAGCGTCTGCGGTGGCCGGTGGGCGTGGGCACGTACACCTGTGTGGATCTCAGGTCTGGCTCAGACCCCAGAACATCCCCATCTCATGCTCCTCTTCTCACCACCAGCATCCATTAAACTCATGGGTCTGGGATTCAAGGCCCTTTATCGATGCTTTTAAATACACAGCACAACTGCCCAGCCGCATCTCCTGTCTCTGATGGCCTTCTTGTCCTCTCTTGAATAGCTAGCATTTGGGAAAACATCCTGCGTGCCAGGCTCAGGTCTAAGCCCTTCACGTGTGTTAACTCCTATAACTCTCACAGAACCCTACGAGAGAAGTACTGCTGTCACCCTCATTTTACAGTTGAGAAAAGTGAGGCACAACTAGTAGGAGGAGGATCCAAGACATCTGAGTGCAGCCTGCACTAGGAATCATTGTCCTCTGTTGCCTCAGCTTCTACTGGTTCTCTAGGCTCTTCTTCCTCCAGGAAGCCTCCCTTGATCAGGGCTCACATACCTCACCCCCTTCTGTTCCTGTCACGGGTTCATACTGTGAGTAGGAGGCACTAACACTGGGTTTGGGATGAGGTTTGAAGGGAAACAGAGGCAGGAAGACAGGTCATAGGCTGCCACCAGGGGGCATTCAATCTCCTTAGAGCTCTAAAATGCCAGACCCCTCAAAGGGTAGGAAATTCATACACCGGTGGAGAAAGATTTCGCACACAGAATTTAGGATATACAGAAGTAAAAGTTTATTTACTTTCTTGAGAAAGAAAGAGGGAGAGACAGAAAGAGAGAAGGAGAGAGCAGGAAAATGGCATGGCAAGAAGGAAGGTGGAAAGTGCCAGCCACTGAGAAGCAGGTAGGTGGTTTTAAAAGATAAAAATGGGTTTTTTCCCCCTCCACTTCAGCAGACTGATAACAGAAGTGGCAGTGAAGCCATCGCAGGTGTTCTTTATTTTTTTCTTTTCTCTGTGAGACCGGCTCATCTGAGTCATTGGAATCTGGTCCTGGGAGGAACTGAGGCAGAGTTCACACCTCTACTGTCCCTTAGGGCTCTTCAAGGGTGAGAATAGGAAACTCTTAGAGACAACAAGTTAGCCCACAGGTGTTTTAATTAAACAAAACAAAGGGGGTAGTGAGTTTTCTCTTTAAAGGGGCAGTTATGTGTTGTGGCTTAATTCCTCTTACTATTTGATAGTTTGTTTTCCTCTGTTAGATAAGTTATTAGTAAGGTCACCTTTTACCCCCCCCCCCCCCCCCCGCTGGGGAGCCCACCTACCATATCCTGCACCCTTATCTCCCCAACTCTTTACACTTTTCCTCAGTTCCCAGTTCATTTCCTGCACCCAACCTTTAACCCCATCTCCTTTGATCATACTTGATGGGCTAAGATAGTTGGGGTCCCTGAAGAGAACGTTCTCAATGGACCCAGCCTCACGCGGCCCTCCTACCAATCCTTTCCATGCTTCAGTCCTATACCTGCAGCTTGCTCAGACCTCTGCTGTGTGCCCTGCTCCTCCTGGTCTCCTACTAAGCAAGACTCCTCATGTAGCTCCCAAAACCTGGGTTAGACTCCCTTGCTCCTAGTTGTGGGATTTCATTCTGGTGGGAGGAGTCAGCAGGTACAGGTGGCTGACTGGCCAAACCCCTCCCAAGTACATGAACCCTCCCTATTCTGCCCATTGTCCCAGGGACTAAGGAATCCCCACCCCAGCGACTTTAAAACAACCTCCCAGGTACAGCTGTCTCTGGCTGAGACCTGCACAGAAGGCCAGTCCTGACTTCCCCTCTCCTAGGCGTGGAGTGGCTTGTGCACTAGGGTTTCGGATGCAAGCCTCATCTACCTGTGCAGACCAGAGCTGCTCAAGGACAGGGGCAGGCTCCTCAGGGCCTTTGCTGAGGAAGCGCTCAATCTTCTTAAAGCATATAGAGCGCTTGAGGTCCATTTTCTCATTCAAGCCTTACAAGTGCCACAGGTGAAGAAACTAAGTTTAGAGAGTCTAGACCAGGTCTGCCCATGGGAGGTATAGCAGTAGCCTCAGCACTTCCCATGGTTAGGGCTAGTGGCCAGTGGAGCTGATGGGGAACCACAGTTCTTGGCTGGGTTGGCTCAGCCAGTGGAGCCCTGCCTGTTTCCCTGCCCCAAACTCTGACCCCCCTGGCTGTGGCTCTGACTCTCTGCTCTTGCCAGTCTTCTTCCCAAACCTGCCACCGCCCACGGGCTGGGCCTCTCCCTGGACCCTCCGTGACTAGCAGGGGTCCTTTAAACATACAATATACCACACTGCT
Source organism: Lemur catta (assembly GCF_020740605.2). Classification (NCBI taxonomy): domain Eukaryota; kingdom Metazoa; phylum Chordata; class Mammalia; order Primates; family Lemuridae; genus Lemur; species Lemur catta. Next base: position 100,857,940 of record NC_059130.1, on the reverse strand, counting down.
TCCTTGGTCTGGCCTTCATTTTACTCAGCTCAGAGATCTCTTTTATGGAAAGGAATATTCGGCAGTTTTATTATTTTTATTTTTATTTTTTGAGATAGAGTCTCGCTCTGTTGCCCGGGCTAGAGTGAGTGCCGTGGCGTCAGCCTAGCTCACAGCAACCTCAGACTCCTGGGCTTAAGCGATCCTACTGCCTCAGCCTCCCCAGTAGCTGGGACTACAGACATCCGCCACCATGCCCGGCTAGTTTTTTCTATATATACTTTTAGTTGTCCAGATAATTTATTTCTATTTTTAGTAGAGACGGGGTCTTGCTCAGGCTGGTCTCGAACTCCTGACCTCGAGCGATCCACCCACCTCGGCCTCCCAGAGGGATAGGATTACAGGCGTGAGCTACTGCGCCCGGCCTCGGCAGTTTTATTTTTTAAAAGCCTTTTTTAAAAAAAGATGACTTTCAGATTTTAGATTCAAATTCCTTATGGGGCCAGGCGTGGTGGCTCATGCCTGTAATCCTAGCATTTTTGGGAGGCTGAGGAGGGAGGGTCACTTGAGCCCAAGGAGTTTGAGACCAGCCTAGGTAATATCCAACCATCCCACCATCTTACAAAAAAATTAGCTGGGCGTGGTGGTGCATGCCTGTAGTCCCAGCTTCTTGGGAGGCTGAGGCAGGAGGAATTATTTGAGCCCAGGAGTTTGAGGTTGCAGTGAGCTATGATGATACCACTGTACTCTAGCCTGGGTAACAGAGCAAGACTCTGTCTCCAAAAAAAAAAAAAAGGAAAAATTTGTTTTTCTAAGAAAAAGTTAAGTGTGCATCACAAAAGCACTATTTATAATAATCACAACTCTTATTAATGTCATTTTCTGTGTGTCAGGTATGGTTCTCAGTATTTTACATATCACATATTCACTTAATCCTTGCAACAACCCTATGAGGTAGTTATTATTTGTCTCCATTTTAAGATGAGGAAACCGAAGCTCAGAGAAGTTACTTGACTTGCCCAAGGTCACACAAACAGAAAACGATGGAGCCAAGGTCCAAATCCAGGGTGTCTGGCTTCACAGTCTGTACCTTAACCAGCAGTTGTGCTCAGAAGCCTTTGCACATTCAGAAAAGGGACACTCCTGAAAATTCACCCTCTTGTGCTCTGAGGGCTTGACACTGTCTCATTGTTAGAAATCTCCTCTCAAATTTAGCTACAGACCTTTGCCAAAACAGCTCTCAGTACATGGAATTTGTTAAAAGTGGTTCAATTTTGTTTCAGTTTAAGTGTCAAGTACAGACATGGTAAGAATTTACTAACGTCCTGGGTCCTGGCCTATTTCAGTGATAAGTATACTTTGTTATTTTTACAGATGGGTTTCTCACTATGTTGCCCAGGCTGGACTGCAATGGCTATCCACGAGCATGATCATGGTGTACTGTAGCCCAAATTCCTAGCCTCAGGCAATCCTCCCGCCTCAGCCTCGAGAGTAGCTGGGACTACAGGGGCCAGCCACCACGCCTGGCAACAAGTATACTTTGTGAAGCTTAAAATATGTTTGCCTTGTTGGAAGGGGCAAAAGGGGACAGGAGATTTCTCTGAAATGTTTCAATTTTTATAAGTAGAATATAATTATTTGTATAAAAATTAATCTATAAAACATGCCTTTATTTAAGCAATCAAGTTATACCCTCGGTGGTAGGCAGCCTCAAAGATGGACCTGGATGAGCCCTGCCTCCTGGTATTTACAGGCTGTGTAATATCTTTCCCTTGAGTAACTTGCTTCTAACCATAGAAAATGGCAAGATACTGCAATTAGGTTGTAGAAAATTGTGACTTCTGTCTTGCTAGCACCCTACTGCTTTCTTGGTTTGCATGCTTTGAAGAAGCAAGCTGCCATGTTGGAAACACCCACATGGCAAGGAACTGAAGGTGGTCTCCAGCCAACATCCTAAGAGGCACTGAATGCCACCAGCCAAGACCACACACCCAGGACTAACACCTTGCTTGAGAGACTGTGATGCAGAGGACCCAGCTAGGCTATGCTCAGATTCTTGACCTACAGAAATGGTGACATGATAAATATGTATTGTTTTAAACCATGAAATTTTAGGGGAATTTGTTACCCAGCAGTAGCTAACTACTATACCTTCTTTATAGAAATAATGAATTTGGGGGAGGAGAGGCCAGGACAACTATAGTAACAACTGGACATAGGAGGGGTGGGGGCTCAAGCCAGGGCCTGGGCCAGGGCCAGAAGCAGCCCTGGATCTAGGAAATCTCAGACTTGGAAACTGAGGGTCCCGCTTAGTACAGAAAACAAAAGAAAAAGCAGTGGCTCATGCCTATAATCCTAGCAGTCTGGGAGGCTGAGGCGGGAGGATTGCTTGAGCTTAGGAGCTCAAGACCAGCCTGGGCAAGAGAGAAACCCTGTCTCTACTAAAAACAGAAAAATTAGCTGGGCATCATGGTGTACACCTGTAGTCCCAGCTACTCGGGAGGCTGAGGCTGGAGTTTAAGGCTGCAGTGAGCTACAGTGATGCCAATGCATTCTACCCAGGGTGACAGAGCAAGACTCTGTCTCAAAAAAAAAAAAAGAAAGAAATTAATAAATCATACAAAGGAATGTAAAATAGAAGATATAATCCAAACTGGCATCAACAAATACCTTAACTCATGTATATACAGTTGGCCCTCTGCATCTACGGGTTCCACATCCTCAAATTCAACCATGAACAAATATATAGTACTTTTGATCTGCAGATTTTGGTATCTATGGGGGCTCCTAGAACCAATTCCCTCAGATACCAAGAGACAACTGCATATTTTAACTACATCTATATCAAAACCATCTAAGGACTCCAGCTCAGTTTTTCACAGTCAGGGCACACCCCAGGGAAAGGTGACTCCAGGGCACAGTTGAGTGCGAGAGAGACTGTGTGTATGGTATGTACATCACAATTTATTCAGGCCCAAAGGTGACTTAGGACAAGGACAGTCCGGTATGGGGCTCTCAGTGCAGAGGCCAAGTCTTCCACGTCGGACTGGGAGGCCCTCCCTCCATCAGATTGCCAGGCCTGGCAGTCTGAATTCCTCCTCCCCAGGGTCTTCCTCTAGAGCTACTCCAGCTCCCAGTCCAGGACCCTGCTCAAAAGTGGAGCTCAGATGGTGTGGAAAAGAGGCTACCAGACATCAGGTAGAAGAGAAACACATACTCAAGAAATTTAATTCTCTGCCCCCATTTATTCATCTCGGGTCGTTCCAGAGGCCAGGTTCACACTCAACATGCAAGAGGTGCAGATGCAAGTTGCCAGGGCCCATGCTTCACTCCTGCTCCCTCTACCTTTCACCCACCCACCCATCAGGGAGGAAACTTTTTAGTGATAGACACGAAGAGCCCCCACATTTTGCAGATGGGGACACCGACGGCCAGAGGCAGCACTGGTGACTTCCGTGCCACTGTTCACCCATCAGGACCTTGCATTCTTTTGGCTCCCAGGAGCAAAAGCAGAGAGCTCGGCTACCTTAGTCGTTGGTTCTCCCTGAGACTCACCCACTTTCCAACTCAGCCTGTGCCAGAGCCTGTCAATCCCCGCTTCAAGGGCAGTGCAGTGAAAGAAGGGGGTATGACCCAGTATCTAAGAACTTCCAGAGGCTCCGCTGACAACACTGCCCCCTTCCTACCCTGGAAAGCCGAGCTCTGTCTCCTCTTGACAGTCTGATTTCAGAGAAATGGACTAAATCAATTCAACCTCCAATGTCGCTAGAGCCAGAAAGGCACAGCAAGGTAGAGGCACAGAGAGGAAGTGAGATTTTCCCTAACAGCGTGTCTATTACTTGCAAGCTAATAAACACACATTCCTTTTCATCAGAAGCTTAAATCAATATGGTTTTCAACCCAGTGGAGAGGTATGGTTTGTTTGGGAACTGGCAGTTGAGAATTCCCATTCTCCTATTCTTCACAGGGTTGTGCCATTGTCATTTCCCCACACTCATCTCCTATGTGCCCAAAGGCAGAATTCAAGAGGGACAGTCTCTTGTCTCCTCTGTCTCTACCCCCACCTCTGCCATCATTTCCATCACCACGCCCAGTTCCCCTCCCTGATACCAATTCTCCACCAACTGCCCTGACAAAATTACAGCCATACAAAAATCCCATGGCAAGCCAGGGCAGCCACTAAATCTCTTACAGCAAAGCCAACATCAGGGACGATAGCCTTAGCAGAGCAAGGTCTGGGTTAGGTGAGGGGAAGGGAAAGGAGAGGCAGCTTGGGAAATCCCAGGAGAATGGATCAGCTACAACCCTCTTATAAATGACAGCAGGCTAGCCCTCTCTCTCCAGGAAGCAGTGGGACACAGTGGAGAAAAAAGGCTGGGGTAGACCATGGGTAACACAGGGTGTGGGTGGATACCCCACAGGTGCAATTGGATATATACTGGCACACACCTGCTCAATGGTCTGCCTGCAAATACACATGCTCCCAATGTACTTCCCATGCTTGCACCTGCACACAGACACTGAACACAAGCCTGCACACTCAGACTTACTCATATGCACACACATCTTTGGCACAGACATCCTCACTCATGCACATATACACATGCAGCTGGGTACCTGTCCATACATACATATACAAATTTACTTAACTCTTACAAACATGCCACACACATGTATGTTCGCTTTTACACACTCACACATAGGTCTGCTTATAAGTTAGCTTGTGTGTACACATGTGCACACACAGCACACTTAAGCTCATTTACACATGCTTAACGACATGCCTACACATACCTGCCTACATGTTAGCACATACACACTCTCATGCTTACCTGCACTCATGCCTGCAAACAATCATGTACTTACTGTACACAACCACACACATGCCTGCAAATATACACACATACCCTTGCACACTTGTGGAGGCACATGCCTAGCCCTGGTCCTGGGGCCTGGATGGTGCTGCCCTCTGCTGGAGACAGCGGATAAGCTCCTTTCGGTTGTCTAGGATAGTGTCGAAGCTCTCTTGCAGCCGTGCCTGCTGGTCAACCAACTGGTGCTGCAGGCCCCGGATCCACTGGAGCAGTGCCAGGCGACGGTACATCACCAAGTGCACGTGGTGCTTCTCCTTCTCCCGCTCTTTGTAGCGCTCCTGCGCCTGCAACTGCTGCACAGCCTGGGCCACCGAGGGCAGAAGGGGATCAGGAGGGCCAGGGCCTCGAGGGGTCCCACAGGCGGGCTCAGGACTGCTGCCAGGGCTGTCGATGCTCAGGGAGCTGCTGGCATAGCCGTTGTCCTCCAGAGGGGAGCAGACGGTGCCAGCACCACCCATCTTCTCAGGCTTAGCCCCAGGAATCTCTGCCCCCTCTGGGGGGCTGCGGACCCCTTCCTCGGGGAGTCCAGGGGCCTGGTTGTCAGAGGATGATTCGGAGGAACTCCTCATCAGGATAGGTTCCATTTTGCCTGGTATCCCATGCCAATTCTCATTGGCATCCTTGGCACTTGCCATGAAGTTGGAGTTGCTGTCCGGTTGGAGCTCGGGCTGACATACTCCAGGGGCCAGCCCTGGCTGGACGGCGAACATCTGGTCTGCAAAGGGGAAGCAGAAGGATGGGTCATAGGAGGACAGGGTAGGTAGGGTGCCTGAAGTCATGGCTACCTAGCTGCAGGGACAAGGCAAGAAGCATGAGCCTGGCCGCTCCCCATCAGTCCCTTTCCCTTGACTCTGGTAATACTTCCCTTCATGGTTTTCCTCCTCCCTCTCTGCCCGTGGGTTCTCAGCCTCCTGCAAAGGGTTCTTCCTCAGCCCTCAGAGGCAGGCTGCTTTTTCATTCTGTGCATTTCTCCCCAGATGACCTCATTCTCTGCTGTAGCTTCAAGAACCATATGTTGGCGACTCTCAGATCTGTCTCCAACCCAGATCTAACTGCTACCCAACCCTGCAACCAACCATAGGCTCCTCGAAGTCTACACGTCCAATCCAGCTCTCCTTCTCCAGGATCTTGGCAAAATGGCTCCACCCTCCATCCAGTCACCCCAGCCAGAGCCAGGGAGCATCCCAGACTCCTCACTCTCCTTCCTTCCCCCATCTAATAGGTCACCAAATTCTGGCAATTTTTTTTTTTTTTTTTTTTAGATAGAGTCTCACTTTGTTGCCCGGGCTAGAGTGAGTGCCGTGGCGTCAGCCTAGCCCACAGCAACCTCAAACTCCAGGGCTTAAGCAATCCTATGGCCTCAGCCTCCCAAGTGGCTGGGACTACAGGCATGTGCCACCATGCCCGGCTAATTTTTTCTATATATATTTTTAGTTGGCCAGATAATTTTTATTTCTATTTTTAGTAGAGACGGGGTCTCGCTCTTGCTCAGGCTGGTCTCAAACTCCTGACCTTGAGCGATCCACCCGCCTCGGCCTCCCAGAGGGCTAGGATTACAGGCGTGAGCCACCGCGCCTGGCCTCTGGCAATTCTTCATCTTCACTTACACTTGGGTCAGGCCATCTCTGACCCAGATTGTTGCCCCAGCCTTTTTGCTGATCTCTCTGCCTCCAGTTAAAATGTACATTGCACTGGTCACAGCTCCGAGTGCCCTCCCTAAACTCCTGCTAAACCTCTACATGGCCTACGAGGCCCTGCTTGATCTGGCCCCTGCTCACCCCTCCACATTTGCCTCTCGCCTCTCTGCCCGCATCACACCAACCTGCTCAGAGATCTGAAAACACACCACTGTGTTTCATCCTCCTCACACTTTTCCTTTGGCCTGTAATATCCTTCCTCTCCTCCCCTCCCCTCTGAGCGCCTCCCTTCACCACCCAGCACATTCCTTTTTGTACTTCAAAACCCAGCTCTAATATCCCCACCTCTCTGAAGCCTCCCTGATACACTCCCCACAAATACACAAACACAGTTAATGATGCCTTCCTCTGGGCCCCCACAGCTCTGAGTACACACTGGCTTATCCAAACTTGTGTCCTGTCCCTGGCATACATAGTTGATGGTCAGTAAATTTCTACTGAACTGGCATTTGTTGTTTAACGGTGTTATAACAGAAGTTTATAATCTGGCTCCCTGACCAGACCTGGAACTCCCCGATATATCCTCTGTCATATTCCCAGGAGCCGGCACGGAGCCTAGCAGTAGCAAGTGGCAGCACATGCAGGCACTTGCTGAGTGAGTGAACATGATCCGGGACTGCAGTGGACTTCCATGCTCAGGAAGACAGAGCCAAGGTAGCAGGAGGCCACTGCTCACTGCCCAGGGCTGGAAGAGCTGGGTTCAGTTCTGTCCCTGCTCTAGGGAGTCTCCCTCTCCCACTGACAAGCGTCACTCCTGAGCATGCTCCCTTCCTTCCAGGCCGCCTGGAACGTGTCTACTATCTTGTGTCTCTGTCCCCAGCTTGCTCCATCCTGAGGCCCAATAACCAGCTTCCTTCCCCAATAACCAGCTTCTACCAAAAGTAGGGCCTGAATTGACAAGAGGTTTATACTAACCACACCTTACTACTTGGATTAGAAAAATTGAGGATCATGAAGCGTGGGGGATACTGTAAGTGGAGCAGGCACTAGGAGGCTCTCTATAGGTGGCAGGGACCCTCCCCATGCCCAGTGGCAGGCAGAAGTCCTGGAGGGTGTGGTGTAGGAACAGCTTTGTAACCTGCGTACCCCCATCCCTCTCAGCAAGGCTTATGGGAAGGTGCTTGGAGATCTCCCCTTGCCCCAATTTTTTCTTTTTCCTAAACTTGGGCGGGGCCACGAAGGAAGCTGGGATGGGGCGGGGGTGAGGGTGACCTAGCACGGGTTCTCAGAGCTGTTGAAATGGGAACCCAGACACCCCACGATGCGGGGGGGGGGGGTAGCTGTATAAGACTGGGGGAGGCGGCCTCCTTTCCTGGCTCTGCAGGGGAGGGAGATTACCCCCAGGAGACAGAGGACGGAGAGCGTCCTTCCCTAAACCTCGCCCAGGAGGCAGCGAGGCGGGGGCTGTGACTGCCCCCTTCCGCGGCTGAGCCAAGCCCTCCCCGCCGGGCCCAGACTCACTGCCTAGAGGCGCCCGCTGCGGCGCGGCTGCTCCGGTTCCGCGCGTCCGGGTTGGGGAACTCGTCGCTCTGGGCTGGGGGGTGGGCGCCCCCCGGCCTGGGCGTCCCCGCGGCCGGGCGTGGGTGCAGGGCTCCCGGGCGGCGCGCCCAGCCCCAGGCCGGACTGCGGAGTCGGGCGGCGTCTGCGCGGCGCGGCGGGGCGGGGCGGCCCACGTGGGCCGGTTCGGTTTTTCCGCCGGGCCGCGCCGGAACCGCCTCCCCGGAGTCCCCGCCACGGCCTCTGGCTGCCGTGACCCGGGCCTTCCAGGTCGGGTGTTCTCTGCTGCGTTCTCTCTTCAGCATTCGCTGGGCCCCTCGGATCGGTTCACCTCACCGCAGACACGGTGACATTTCCGAGATGAAAATCTGATCGGGCACCACCTTCTGGCTTTAAACGCCTCTATGTGGTCCCCATGACAGGGACAGCCCTAAGGCAGCAGCCTCTGCAGCCTCATCCTTTCCGCTCCCTCTCTGCAATGGGGCCTCGTGCTCCTTTCCTCCTTTCCCTCTGCCTAAAATTCGCTCCCCTCTCTCGACGTACTCATATTTCAGATCTGAGAAACCCTCTCTGGCTCCCTCGACCACATTAGTTCCCTCTTTTATATTTAGGGTTAGGGCACTTTGGTTCCTTTTCTTCATAACATTTATCACAATTTGGAATTATATATCTATTTTGTGTTTACTTAATTAAAGTCACTTAATGAAAACTACATTTTAAGAGAAGAAAGAAAATCCGGTCTGGGACAGGGCCGGGGGCTAACGTCCAGCACAGGGACAAGTGGATTCCTCTCGGGGATAGACAACCCCACCCGCGCCTGCGCACTGCGCGCTTGTGCCTTTGCTGGGCAGAGGAAGAGCAGCGTGGTAAGAGAGGGTCCGGGCTTCCCAACTCCAGTGGATTCTTCACATTTCTACATCAGGTTCTGTGGCCTAACTAATCTTCCCCCTTCCCTTATCCCCTGCAAGTTCCCCTGCAGCCAGGATTTTCCTTCTTAGGAGGTGACCCAAATCTTCACTCCTAAAGGCTCTGAGCATCGGTGGTCTAGGGTTATGCAGTTCGCACCATACCATAGAGCAATAAAGTCATCTAATTGTTTGGTGTGCCCAGAACAGCCCTCTCCTGACTCTACTTTGGGCCCTGTCTCTCCCAGCTTTAACCACAGGGGTCAAATGAGAGCCTGGGATAGGAACTCCACTCCAGGTGAGCCAGTAAGAGTCCTTCTCTGGGACTTTCTGAAATGCTATTAAAGGAAGACGAAGCAGGGAAGATGTGAGCCTAGGGCTGCAGCAATCATATTCCCCGCCAAGTGAAAGAAGTCAGTATGGAGTAGGAGAAAATGATGCTGACACACAGAAGCTGAGATGAAAGACAGAAGTCCTGATAATGTTCCAGTCCCTGTTTCCTGAGGCTTTATAGTTTTGTATGCCTTCCAATGAGGCCTTTATTTTGCCAAGCCTAACCTGAGAAGAATTTCTTCTTCCACTAATGATCAAAAGAATCCTGATTAACACAATAGCACAAGGTGGTGACCCAGGGCTCCCCTGGGTTCCACTCACATACCTCTCAACCCTCAGTAAGTAGTATTCACTCCATTTCCTCTTGTCCCTCTTTCTTCTATTCCTCTATTGCTATGAAGGGCCTGAAATGCCTGAAATCCAATGGAATCATCTTTGTGTTTTCTGGTTAGAAACATTCCTCCCAAGATACTAAAACCTTCTGACCTGCAGAACCTAGAACCTCAGAGACAGGAAGCAAACTCTTAGAGAGTCCTTAGGTGCAGTCACATAAGGTGCCACACCTACCTCTACCTCCTCCTAGGTATTCTGGCTACACAAGACAAAGAATTAAATACGTTGATTTAAAGCCTATATTATGCTCTGCAGGGCAGCACCCCAGCCTGGCATAGCAGAGTCATCAATTTCATTGTCCTGTAAAATTAGTTGCTTCTAAATAACATAAGTCAAGTGAATTCCAAGGGCATCAGACTGTAGCCTCTTTTCTCAGCCAAGGGCAATGTTGTGTGGAATACTGTAGTACTGTATAATTAATACAGCCAGTGTTCAGACAATGGTCCTGACCACTCCGTAATTTTCAGAGAGCTGGGAGCCTGAGGAACAAAAAGCCCCAGGAAGGCAGAGGTGTCCATTTCTGTCCATGAAGACGGAAACGCAGCTGTACAGATGTCTGTTACTCATTCACCAGAAGCTTTTCCAGTCAGGACTCCAAGGAATCAGTTACCCCAAGTGAACGGGTATCTGTGGCTGTGTCCACCTGCCCACATATATGCCAGGGACTTAATGACCAAAAACACAGAAATCATCAGAGATGGCCAGTACCAGCCTGAACAGGGCTCTGCAGCAGGCTGTGCCATCATGAAGATCCAGCAGTGGGCAGTGTGTAAGAATCTTGGCAAGAAGACAGATACCAGGCCAGGCGCAGTGGCTCACGCCTGTAATCCTAGCATCCTGGGAGGCTGAAGTGGGAGGATTGCTTGAAGTCAGGAGTCCAAGACCAGCCTCAGCAAGAGTGAGACCCTTGTCTCTACTAAAATAGAAAGAAATTAGATGGATAACTAAAAATAGAAAAAATTAGCCAGGCATGGTGGCGCATGCTTGTAGTCTTAGCTACTTGGGTGGTTGGGGCATGAGGATTGCATGAGCCCAGGAGTTTGAGGTTGCTGTGAGCTAGGCTGATGCCACAGCACTCTAGCCCAGGCAACAGAGTAAGACTCTGTCTCAAACAAACAAACAAACAAAACCAGACAGACATAAGAGGAAAGAGAGGCTAGCAATGAGTAGCCCGATCCAGGCCCCATGGTCTGGGGTGTCAGGCAAGGAGACAAGGGAAGATAAAAGGAATTTCTACTCCAAGAAATAGGACAGGCATAAGGGCTCTTCATAGGTAGATAATTTCTCAATGTCAATATTAACAGGAAGAAAGGTGGGTAGGATGAAGGTGTCTCAACCTCAAAGACCTTGCCCTTTCTCATCCACTCATTCACAGCTGTAAACAGAGTGCTTGCCTTGTGCCAGCTACTGTGATGAGAATTTAGAGCAAAATCAGAACTGGTCATGGTCTTGGGGAGCTCCCTGCTTAGAAAGGGAAAAAAACAGAAAAGAGTGAGATATACAATGTTATGGGCCCTGGAACAGAGTCAGGAGGCAAAAATAATGAGCACAAAAGAGGATAAGGAAAGGCATCACAGAGGTGATATTAGAGCCAGGCCTTGCAGGGTGAGTAGCAGCTTAACAAGAGAAAGCAGGGGAAGGCAGAAGAGAGTGAATATTCGTAGTGAGTTCAGGAAACACAGAGTGGGCCAGTGGCTGGAGCTTGGGGGGAAATGGAGGTAAGATGAGGCAGGAGGATAAAGTTGGCCCAGTTGTGAAAGGTCTTGACCACTACTCCAGGGAGCTTGGGTTTCATCCTGTGGGCAGCAGGGAAGTAATTGAGGAAGCCCTCAAAGTTTCTGCATCAGAACAAAGTGCAGTACTGGATGACGTGTGAACTACATTGCTAACTTGCTTTCTTCTCTTTTCTTGAGCTCACATCACCTGTTAGCTTCCCCACATGGCTTTGGAAACTTGAGCAAATCAAATCGTTTTAACCTTTTTGAGCTAAATAATGATAATATGCCTTGAAAAGTGTTGAATAACATTATAATGGTGAACATTGTTACGTGGGCTCCCAAGACCAGGCACAGCCCCAGCGGACCTCTGACATCCCAGAGAGCCCTTAAGGCAGATTAGAAGGAAAATTGTTCCCCAGAATTGGCTCATCTTGGGAAAGGAAGGCCTAGGAAGCTGCTGACCTAGTTGTTTTGTTCATCCGTTTCTCCACTGTCTCTTAAAGGTAAAGTGTCTTTCTAGTCTGTCAACAAACTACTGTGTGATCACCTTAAGTAAAACACACCCACTCCCCACCGTCCATTTTGGCTGTTTGCTCAATTGTAAAATGAAGGAGAGGCACATCCAATCAGAAGTTTTAAAGCTTTTTTTTTTAAGCCTTGGAATCCTTTTTTTTTTTCTTCTTCAACAAAATCTTTCCAAGACACCCAGTTTAAGATATTCTCTCTTCCTCTGAACCCTCCACCATAAAGCGCTCCTGAGGGGGCTCCCAGGAAGCTTCTAAATCTCAGTGGGGCACAGTTTCAAACACATTGTACCAGATGAACCTAGGAAATGAGTTCCTACCTTCCACCATCCCTGTTCCCCCACCACCACCACCCCGCAAGGGATAAAAGAGACAGAGGGGTGTTTTGGAGCTGCTGGAAGAATGAAAGGTAGTATAGACACTCTCCAATACACCCAAGTGGTAAATGACCTCTCCAAACCCTCTTCCACCAGGAGACCAGAAAGCCAAATCCAAGGTCCCAAGGCTGTTGAACATCCAGAGCCCACCACAGAGGGACGAAGCTAGATGGAGAAGCTGAAGTGAAGGAGGAATGAGAGGAGGGGGTGCCTGTCCCACCCCCTTCCTAGCAGCTGCCTCTGTGGGCTGCATAATCCCCATCCCTCTCCCCAGCCCCACCCTGGGGCCGCCCACCCCTCCTCCACCCGCCCCCATTCATCAGTAGGAGGGCACGGACTCAGCACAGCCTTTCAGGGCCTGACAGTTCCTTTCTGGGTGCCCCCCACATGTAACCACTTAACCCCCAGCACAAAGGGCCAGGCTGAATGGGCTTGGAGCCGGTGGCTCGTGCGGAGGGGGAGGACTCAATAGGATTTGGGGAGCTGGGTGTATAAACCGCTCTGCTCCAGCAGCCCTCAATGGAGGGGCTGGAGTCGGGGCATGTGCCGAGGGGTGGAGCTCGGCAGCTGCATCCCGCCCCTGAACAATGATTTATTCATTCCCCTGGCACGCAGAGAGCAAACAGGCTGGGGGAACGTGGCCCCACAAATCGCCCTCAGCCTCAGCTGATTCCCACGGCAATCACTGCAGTTGCGAGCGTCCCCTCCCACTCGAAAGGTACTGCCTGAAGCTTGCCTTTGCTCTTCCCTGGAAGGAAGCAGCCTACGTTACGGGAGGCTTTTAGCAGCCTGAAGTTCGAGCAGGCGTCGTTCTTTGAATTGGTTGCACCCAGTCTCAATCTCGCTCTCTCTGAAAGCTCCCTGGTGAGGTTTTTCCTTACACCCATTTCACAGCGGTAGAAACTGATAGAAGCAAAAAGGCACGTGGCCTGTCCCATGACTGCCCCTAGAGGGCAGGGCCGAGAGAGCAGCGGGGAGCTGGGGAGCTGGGGAGCTTAGTCTAGAAATATCTGACAGGTAATGCAATAAAGGTTTGCAGGATGAGTAGTTAATGGCTGCTAACAAAAGCAACTGCTGTCCTCACTCCTACCCCCAGCTCCCTTCTGTAGCCACATCTGGCTCCGGTTCCCAGAAAAATCTCTGGGAACACTTACGGGGATTAGGGGACAGAATGAAGACAAGGAAGCAAAGATGCTAAAACCTGCAGGGTGGGTGGGGGATTTCAAGAAGCTAAATTGTGACAAGAATAAATCTGTGCTTGCCCTCTCGACTCCATACCTCATGCCACCAGGCCCAGAGCGCGCGCGCGCGCGCACACACACACAATCATCATAAATAAAACTCAAAATCAATAACGTTCGCAGACCAGGGAGAGCCAGAATGAAGTGACCATCCTCAGACTGGCCCTTGGGCCTCCTGGCCCCAAGCTCGTAATTACCTTGTCACACGGAAAACAAATCTATTGTTGATGGTAAGTGTGAGAGGTGGGAGATCCCGGGCAAGGAGGTTGCCCTGCCGAGGAGGGGGGCAGGGGGCACAGTGAGAAGACTGATTGGCCTTCAGTGCTGGCGGTTGGGAAATTTGAGACTGACAAAACTAAGGCCTATGCAGGTTCAGAAAGTTTCCCTTCCTTAGGAGGGTGGACACACTAAGGGAGGAGATCCTACCTAATACTAGTGGTGGGGAGCAGGAGGGGGACCCACTCCTGGGAGCCTCAGGAGGGCAGGATGTTAGGATGCTGCTGCCCTCTGGTGGGCGTAAGGAGATGGCATCCACACGGCCAGTGCTGGCAACAAATTGTGAAGGAGTCTGTCCTTTCCTGTCCTAAAGCCCTGGCCACCAGGACTAGCACATTCACAAGTCAAATCCCCTAGGAAGCTGACTCTGAGACAGTTTAGTGTGCTGGATGTTTATTAAGAAGTCGCCTTGGGATGAACATCTGTGGGAGGATGGGAAAGAGCAGGGGTGGGTGGACGAAGCAGCTGAGCTTCAATACAGGCCTGTGACAGCCTCAGCCAACCCCACTGGGAGCACTGAAGATAGAACGGCCTTTTAGAGTTGTCCTGAAACAAGCTGAGACAGCCAGGCCTTTATACACCTGTTGTCACTGGATGTGGGCTGTGCTGGAAAGAGGCGTGACCTTGGGCAAGAGCTTTCTGTAGCTGAGGCAATTCCCACGTTGGAAGGCTGTCTGTAGACAGTGCTTCCAACAGCGGGGCCAACAAGCCCTTCATGGAGGGATCCACCCCACATACCATACTCAGATGTGTGTTAAATGAACAGCAGGTTTAGATCATGTCTCAGGCTCCAGGCTCAGTTGGGACAGTTCACAAGTATCACTTACTGGGGCTGTTATACACTGATCCTTGGAAACAGTCTGGGAGCCTTAATGCTCAGATTCATGGATTCATTCATTCAACAAGCATTCATTGAGATTTACCGTGTGCGAGGTCTTGAGGCAGACACTTTACAAATGTTTTCTTATTTAATCCTCACAACTGTGAAGCTAGTATTAACTCAGATTATTCAGATGAGATCAAGTTATTAAGTAGCTTTCACAGTCCAATGACACTTTGAAAAAACGACACTCACAATGGGACAAGTGCCGTTGCTGCTGCCAAAGATTTTTCAGGCCAGAAAGGGTCTTGTCTCTGTTCTGTGTGCATGTGTGTATGAATGGGATGGCTTGCTCTCTGCTTCCAGCCAGAACATTTTCTCTGACACACTAAAGTTGTGCCTCATAGTGTCCTACTTCAATTCCTTCCTAGTAATGTTGCTGCCCAGAGGTGACCAAACTACAGGCTTTAAAAATGCCTGGCTGTAGCTACACAGCAAGCTACTGTTACCCAGAAGGAAGGTGGGCTAGCTCCTTCCCTGAATATTCAATGGAGAGACAATCCTCAATCCATAGTATTTCTTTTTTTTTTCTTTTTTGAGACAGGGTCTGGCTCTGTGGCCTGGGCTAGAGTGCAGTGGCATCCTCATGGCTCACTGCAGCCTCAAACTCTTGGCTCAAATGGTCCTCCTTCCTCAGCCTACTGAGTAGCTGGGACTACAGGCATGCATCATCATGCCCAGCTAGTTTTTTCTATTTTTAGTAGAGACGGGGTCTCACTCTTGTTCAGGCTGATCTTGAACTCCTGACCTTAAGCAACCCTCCTGCTTCAGCCTCCCAAAGGGCTAGAATTATAGGTGTGAGTACTGTACCCTGCCTTCCCAGTGTTCTTTAGCCATCGGATCATCAGAGAGTTATGAGAGGGTAAGTTCTTCCTTAATGTCTAAAATTTCCATATCTGCTGTGATCATTTTGGGACAATAACTTTGACAAGAGCCAGAGGTTACTGCTCCAGAAACTCTCAATACCCTGTACCTGCCACTAACCTACTGGCTTTGTGGAAGAGGGAGAGGGCTGCAGAGAGAGACAGCTGTCAGCTGCTGTTTTTCTATAGCCCTGACATTGTTCCCATCCTTGGTCTATTAAGACTTTTGGCACACCCAATGACCAACATGAAGATTTTAATTTTCTCATTTAGATTCTAATCATAAAGAACTTGAAGGGAAAAGCGGGAGGGGGAATGCCTGAATGTCATGGAACAATTTCTGGGTCTGACTACAGAGACATTCACTCAATATTCCTCACCTCCTCCCAACCCCCCCACATCACACACACAATGTCTTCCCTCCTGGGCCCCCAGAACCTAATTTTTCATGTTTGGAAAACCCAGATGATTTTTGCCTGGGTCCATCTGGTTTTCCAAATAACCTGTCTTTTTGATAAATAACGTAAGTTAAATTAGACAAGACAAACAAAGAGAGGGTGGGCAGTTAGCTTTTTTCCTTCCCTCAGTCTCTGAGAAAGAGATGGGGGCTGAAAAACCCAAACTATGACTCACTCCCAACCCTGTCCCAGCACTTTTACCCCTTGGACTAGGCCCAGTGATTCTCCACCCTGGAGCTGGGAGCTGCCTCCTACCCCTGCCTCTCGCCCACCAGCCATGCAGAACACCACAGACTGGTTCTCTCTAAAATGAGGGGAAAGAACCCAGGCGTCCAGCCCCGCAGCTTCCTCCCAGCACCCTTGGGCTGTAGCTACCGCAAACCCCCCTTTCCCATTATGTATCCCACCACAGGGAAGAACTAAATCAATAAACTGAAAATGAAAAACCTTTAAGGTGAGAGAAGAGAGGACAGAAAGAGGATGGGGAGGACGTGGACAGTACAGACCAAGACAATACAACTGCTGGGGACAGAGAGATCTGACACCTTGGTCTTAAAAGGTAAATATCTGAGGCGACACCAGCCGTACACAAAGCCGTGCCTATTTCTCCAGTTCGCTGTGAGAATTCAGGCACACACGCAGGCCGCCATTCCTACCACTGTCACAAGTCCCAGCACATAGCTAGCCACCGTCAAGGGACTATAGAGCTCTATTGGGACTTGGCCCCTCCTTCCCACTTAGCCAGAGCATAATGAGGCATCAGGGCCACCCCTTCCTCAGCAGGGCATCAGCCTGCATTAGGGCAGCCTCTTAAATATGCAAGATCATTTCACCTTAATTTGTACCTTTGATCCTAACCATACCCTGTGAGCTAAACCAAATCTTTTCACATAAGCCTCATTTTCTACTTGAGGAAGAAAGTTCAGAGAGAATGACTTACCCAAAGCCATGCCACTTGTAAACTGCAGAAAGAGCAAGGACCCAAGGTCTCACATAGGAACCACCTCTATTCTATCCTACACTAGAAAACTCCTTTGTATACAATTTGGCTTCAAGCTTTTCACTATTAGCTCTTCCAGGCCTTCCATCACTTACTGCTCAAAAAATATTTATGGAATAATTCTATGTGCCAAGCATGATACTACCCAAAGCAAACCTTTTTTTTTTTTTTTCTTAACAAAACAGATATGGTCTCTGTTTTCACAGAGCTTAAGGTCTAGTAGGGAAGGCAGACTTCAACAAACATTAAGATGGCACATCATGATAAAAGACTCAAAAGAATAGGAAACCTTAACACAGATAACCTAATTAAGAAAGGGGTGGTAATAGTCAAAGAAGGCATCTCTGAGGAAGTTAGATTTAAGCTAACATCTTGAGAATTATATGTTAGAGAAAGAGGGAGGTTGAGGGGAGGGTATTCCAGGAAAAGGGAAGGACACTTTAGAAGATCACAATGCTGAGTGTAGTGAGAAAGAGTGGACAGGAGGTTGGGGGGCAGAGCTATATCACATACGGCCATGAGGACTTTGAACTTTATTCTTAGTGCAATGGAAGACATTAAAACGTTTTAAGTAGGAGAGTGGCATCCTCCAAATTATATTTATACAAAGGTCACCCTTTGGCTGCTGTGCAGATTGGATGAAAGGGAAGCAAAAATAAAAGTGGGGAGATCTACTAGGGAGGCTACTAGAATACCCCAGAAAGAAATTACAGAACCTTGGAGCAGGGCATTGGACATAGAGCTCCAAGAAATGAGCTGATTCAAGATGCAGTTTGGAAGTTAAAGTAACAGAACTTGGAGATTGTCTTGTTATGGGATTAAGGGAGGAGGTGTTAAGAATGCCCTTCAGGTTTCCAGCAGGAGTGACTGGGTGGGTGGAGGTACCATTTACTGAAATGGGAAATACAGGAAGAAGAGCAGGTTTTTAGGGAAAGATCGAATTTTTAAAGATGTTAAGTTTGAAATGTTTGTGAGACAATGGCCTTTAATAAGTGGCCCATAAAATATGATGCAATTGTGATACTGGCAGTTTCTTATGCTTGCAGAGTAGCCCTTGACATAATGCACTGACATACATTTTCCAACTTAACCTCACAGCAACCCTGAGACAGACATGAATTAGTATCTTCATTTTATAGACACAAAGAGAGGCTCTGAAAGGAGTGATGTTATTTATTCCAACTTTATTAGGCACCACTACATTCTAAGCTGTGTGCCAGGCCATGAGTAGGAGATAAAGGTAGAAGATGCAATACTATCTCAAGGATGAAATATTAAATAGTATCAGGACAACATTCCTCCGAGAAATACTCTCCCCTATCCTTTAGGTATACAAGTCCCATGACAGGAAGCCCCAAAAGTTATTAGACATAACTCTAGGAGATAAGAACCAAAAATTCCCACTAAAAAGTCTTCCAGCCTGACCATTAGAAAATTCTCAAAGTGAGAAGTTTGTAGAGAATCAGGTGAGAAGATGAGGGATCCCACAAAGATCTGAGCACCTTGTCAGAGCTTTGGTCAATATAAGCTGGTGCTTTATGGAAGAGACCCTAGTAGGGCTTATGCAACTGTGGACTGAATTAATGAGATGAGATTAGAGACCTGTTTAAAGAGGTCAATACCACATGTTGCTACTTAAGTGTCAGGAACAAGGAGAAGACAGAACTGACATTGAGCAGACTCTCTCCCAGACTCATAAGCTCTCATTCCTCCAAATATGTAATTTCCAAGCTAATGGAGCTGACTCCTACTAGGAGTCATAGCAGCAGGCCTCCAGGCTCGGATTTCACTAAAACATAGCTGATGCTGATGGCTCAGTGTTTCGGGCAAAAGGCATGCAGTTCAGGTCAAAACTCTGTTTTCAAACCTGTTACAAAGGTCAAGGCTTAGCTTGCCTTATGGCAGCTATACTGGCATGAGGAAAAGTGACCCAGAGTTTAAGACTCAACTAACTTTTCTTTCTCCAAAGAGTGCTTTCTCCCTGGAGCCTCAGATAGAAACCATTTGCTCCCCATCTTTCTCAGGCACTAATTTTCTCGTCCTCAGTGGTCACTTCTAATCCTCTTCTCTCTCTCTCTCCCCAAAAAAGGCATGTGGAGAAGCAAGAGGGGAGAAATATCTAGCTCTCCTTCCCAGTGCTCTTTTGCCCAGCAAGAACTGCCTAGCCTTGGGCACTGTTTAGAGAGCTCAAGGAGAGAGGCAATAACCCTCACCTTGGACCTGCAGCTATAATGAAGTCCAGGCAAAGTCAACTAAAGAGGAAGTGCCAATCAAGGAGCTGTAACAACAGGTACATTTACATAAACCCTCCCCCTTACTTACATGGAACCCAAACCACTTGGTAAGTTAATTTGATCAATTCAGTGGGGCTGAGATGCCAGTGAAGGGAGAACTGCAGCAGCTTGTGCCTCCTGACCCAGACGGTTTCCCTGGGAGGGAGATACCCTGAAAATGAAATACTCCTCAGCATTAGACAGGCACTGACCTAAGAATGGGCATTCAAGCTGGATTCCAAATCCTACCTTCAAGGCATTGAGATTTATTGAAAAACTACATACATATTAAAACATTTTTATACACATTTTCCCCATTACAAGATTACAAATATACAAACATGAATTCTGTCAAAGTCAGCAGAGTATTAGAAAAAGCTGTAGAAAACCCACAATCTAATTTCATCAGTTAAATTGGTGTTCCCCATTTCCCAATAAAAAAACTGGCACAATCCCATCCAAATCCCCGAGTCCATCTCCTGACACTGAACACACAACATTCACATGCAGTGTTTTTCCAAAGCAGCGCCGATGCTCAGTTCGGGAGCGGGGGAGGAACCTGTCCAAAATTCTGAGAGCCTTGTGGTGTTCAGGGAAAATGGGGAATGATGGCAATTCTTTTCAACAACATTTTTATTAAACTCTGTGGTGGTATTCTCTCAAAATTAGTAATGAAATACTAAAATGTCCCTTGACTAGTCAGAGCAATGTACCCACGCCAGGAAAATGCAATAAATAATGGTTATGTTTCTTCTTGCTGGACTGAGAAGGGAGGTCCTTGAGCAACAGTGTTTCAAATAGAGAATTTAGTCCCAGGAAAGGTCTCTGCTCAATAGACTATCTAACACGGACAAACACTGGGTGTGACCCTTTATCTTCCTTTCCATGCTCCAGAAAATTAGGGCCAAGGTCTTTTTGACTTGGGTACCAGTTTAAGTCCTTATTAAGCAGCAAAATTTAATTCGGAATTTGAGGCTGCCTTGGAAGGAAGCATATAGGAAAATGGAAAGAGCCATACTAATATAACAGCCCAT
Source organism: Lemur catta (assembly GCF_020740605.2). NCBI lineage: Eukaryota > Metazoa > Chordata > Mammalia > Primates > Lemuridae > Lemur > Lemur catta. Next base: position 100,837,618 of record NC_059130.1, on the reverse strand, counting down.
CTGTTGGTTCCTAGGTCCTCCATGTAAGAAGTCTCTCCTTCACCGAGTCCTGGTCACCAAGGTACGGGATCTTATGGGTGTGAAGGAGTCATTATGGTACTGACTTTCACTGTTTTCTGTAATCTTCTATAACATCATACTTTTCCCTCCTCTTCCTCCAACCACCTCTGTCACAAGAAGACATCAATCCAGGACGATGCTAGCATAAGATGTCAAATGTTTAATGGAGGAAGTGAGACTCCACCCAAGTATTCCATGAGTCGGTGTTTTAAACACTGCAGAATTATGATTAGTGACCAACCCAGGAAATAACACCAGGAAAGGAAAGATCTCCAGAACTGTGCAGTAGAAAGAACTGGAATCTCTGTCCACAGTCTTAATGCATTGATTATGAAAGGAGGGATCATCAGCATGGGTGTCGGTTCCAACTTTCAATGCCAGAAATTTCTCAAAGCAGTCCCAACTTAGATGCTGGCACCCTCAATGGTGTTAGCTTTCCAAGTACTTGAAGATGCTTTGTTTCAATCTTGAAGTGCTTTCATCTGTTTTGAGGCGCTTAGGTGAAAAGGATGTCATTAAAGATGGACCCCTTCTTTTTACCTATAGAACAGAGAGGGAGTCAGGGCCAGCTCAAGACCCTCATATAAGTACTTGCCTTCAATTAGGTCTTTTTTGTTTGTTTGTTTTTAAAAAGAGACAGAGCACCACCCCAACCCCGGTCACCCAGGCTGGAGTACAGTGGCCCAATCACAGCTCACTGCCACCTTGAACTCCTGGGATCAAATGATCCTCCTGCCTCAGCCTCCAGAGTAGCTGGGACTACAGGCATGTACCACCACCACCATGCCAGGCTAATTTTTAAATTTTTTATAGAGACAGGATCTCACTATGTTGACCAGGCTGGTCTCAAACTCCCACAGTTACAGGCGTGAGTCACCACACCCAGCCCAAATAACTCTTAAGCAACTCAGAGTCAAATCATGGATGATTAACAACAGACAACAAGAAAGAAACTTTCCAGGCAAGCTTATAAGCTAATTACTGGGTATAGCAATTCCCTTTTACCTTATTGGGGAGTGCAGGATTTCAACACTGCAGCATAAGCTGTTAAGCCAGAATTTTTGTTTTTAAATTAAAATAAATAAATAAATTCTGGTTTGGGGAGCCACCAAATTAGTTCTTAAGTTCCCTACCTGAGGCTTAGATGATTCCTTTGTCACCTCGGCCTTGATAGGAGAAAGTGTATGAAAGACAAAATTTCTTGAATTTCGGGGAGCAGTGGGGTTGAGGTCAGAGAGGGCAGCCAGTTTCTGAAGCACAGCTTTGGGCTGGTTTAGCAGTGAGCCTGTCTTCAGCTGAGGAAAAGAGTCATCTGGTATCAAATCCCAAGTGCCACGAAAAGAATGAAAGTCCTTCCCTCCCTGCCTCCCCCTAGGTATTGAGGGGCCGTATTCCTACCCTCCTCAAGTGGAAAGGAAATCGCAGCCCCCTTATTTCCATTTCCTGCAGCCACCTCTCTCCTCTAATGACAGCGACTATTCCCTTAGCTTGACCTGGGAAGCAGGTCAAGCTAACCTGCAGACCATAACATCAGATTAACTAGGTCCCCAACCAACCTGATGAGCACTTCCTGGTCTGATGGCTTCAAAAGGGTTTCTCAATAAAGACTCTGATTCTTGAGTAACCACAGGGCGACTGGCTAGAAAGAAAAGATAGAGGCCTGTTACAGGCAAAGCCAGTTGGAATTACTTTTAAATCTAAACAAGCTAAAAAACCCTGTAACTAAACCAATAAGCTAAAGCCATAGGAACTCTGGTTATTTTTTAATGGTAACTTTGGAACTATAGCAAGTGGCTCTGAGAAGACAGACAACTAAGTTGAACTTATCAATTAATCGTTAACAGTAATGTTTTAAGAAAAAACAGAAGTGGTAAGTGCATGGAGTAGTGTTTAAGAGCTTCATTTCTGGATGTAAATATTCCTAGGTTCAAATCACAGCTCTAACACTTGGGTATATGATCCTGAGCAACTAAACAGAGAAGCCAGAATTCACTATTCTGAGCCTCAGAATATAAAGCAAAACCAGCTACATATACTCACAAGTACAATCTCTACTGCCCAATAGTCTAAGACCTAAGTACAATGTCTCTCCCAATCTCTATGAGGCCTCTTTAAGACAGTATTAGACATAAGCTTCTGACCAAGTTACAACAGTCCCTGAAGGTTAGAGTCACCTGCAAGGTTCTAAGCATGGACAATCCAGGGGGCTAGCCCCTAAGGAGAAACAAGAGCTTATTATTACCATTCTTCTCCAGTGCTTTGGCTGTGACTTTTTTGGCTAGCATCATAAACTGACTGTCTTCCCCAATTTCTTCTTCTTCAGCTGTAATTTTCCCCTGCTGTGCCTGAAAATAAAAATCATACAGCATTAACAGAAAAGTCTATAGCCTTCCTAAATAGTTAGCATAGCCTAGGTGATGAAACTAGGATACCCGAGATATCATTTCTTTTCCTTTTTGCAACCTTTCCTCCTTTGGACAGGTACCCAAAAATTGATTTTGGAAAAACAAACATAAAGAGAATTGCCCATGCTAATCTTCTCAAAGCACAAAGGAAAACTCAAGGATTAAAACGGACAGCAATATGTTGCCTAAGATTTTCAAACTGTCATGACAAGCTAAGTGACTGGGTCTTCTCTTCCTCTTTTCTTGCAGACTTCCTACCTGGTCCCGAAGCCACTGCTCTCGTTCAATTCGCTCCTTCCTCCATCTGGCTTCTGTCTCATCAAGCTGTTCTTCGATCTGATCATCATCAGAGTCTCTGTGGAACAAATCCATCTGGGAAGCATCATCTAAAGCAAAGAGTTAAGGCTATCAGCATTCTGCAATCCTCACAGGAGCATGGGCTTGGACAGACACAGAATAAACACTAATCATTTACTATATATTAATATAAACTTTTCCCATCCACTAAAAGAAAACAATGATTACAGCTAGGTCCTCCACATAGCCTGTTACAGTTTTGAATTACATTTGCCATCTCAAACTGGAACAACATGTACACTGTAACTGTTTGCTTCTAAAGGCAACAACCAGGATACCTATGTTCTTCCATCGGAATTTCCTCATTCGCCCAGGACCATCGCTGTGCAGATCTCCATCAGCAAGGTACCGTTCTTGGTATAAACGTAACTGTCGCTTATCATCATCCAACATGGTTTTCCTATAACAGGATAAATAAGGGGTTTAAAACCAGCACCATTCTGACTGGTTATAGGGCCTGCCTTAAGATGCATCCTATTACTTAGAAGGGCCTGTTGGAATACTGACATATGTATTTTCTTGATTTGACTCTGCAGTTCCTCATCAGAAGGAAGTTCTTCATCAATTACGTCCTCTTCATATTCATCAATCTCTTCCCCATCATACTCATCTTCACTTCCCACATCACTTCCCGACACCTCTGCCTCATCCTCCAAGTATTTCTTCAGTCTCCTAGAAAGCAATTTTGAAGATTAGAAAATGCAACAATCGAGGCCGGGCGCGGTGGCTCACGCCTGTAATCCTAGCACTCTGGGAGGCCGAGGCGGGTGGATCGCTCGAGGTCAGGAGTTCGAGACCAGCCTGAGCAAGAGTGAGACCCCGTCTCTACTAAAAAAAATAGAAAGAAATTAGCTGGCCAACTAAAATATATATAGAAAAAATTAGCCGGGCACGGTGGCGCATGCCTGTAGTCCCAGCTACTCGGGAGGCTGAGGCAGTAGGATCGCTTAAGCCCAGGAGTTTGAGGTTGCTGTGAGCTAGGCTGATGCCACGGCACTCACTCTAGCCAGGGCAACAAAGTGACACTCTGTCTCAAAAAAAAAAAAAAAAAAAAAAAAAAGAAAATGCAACAATGAATATAGAGAATATGAATGCAACGAGAAAAGCAGAACATAGAGCTACCTCTAATAACAATAATATATTTAAATTTATAATACATTTTGATAATATTTAAAATAAGTTTTTTATAATAGATGGCAGTCCCTACTTGTAATGGTTAGACTTAATGATTTTTCAACTTCACAATGGTGTGAAAGCAATACACCTTCAGTACATTCCTCAATTTACGATGGGTTATATCCAGATAAGTTAAATGTGTATTTTCAACTTATGATATTTTCAACTTATGATGGCTTTATTGGGATCCAATCCTGTCATAAGTTGAGAAGCATCTTTATTTAAAAGTTGTTCACTTGGCCGGACGTGGTGGCTCATGCCTGTAATCCTAGCACTCTGGGAGGCCACTACCTTAGAAAAATCTATGGATGACCTAAAGCTGTACGAGAGTTAATTTGACAGGTGACAAATTAGAACCCCAAGCGGATCCTAATACAGGGTGTCCCAAAAGACACCATACATAGGAAAAATGGGAAATTGTAACTAAATGTACCTTTATTTACAAAATATTCATTACAAAATTTTTCCTTTGTATGAAGACTTTTGGGATACCCTGTAGAATGGAATGATGGGATAAAAGTAACAATATAAATCTAATAGGGATCAATATGATGTCCTATATGTGAATTCCAAATCATTCACATGCAATATAATATTGCATACCTATTAGAATTATCTTTATGAAACCTTTTCATAGGAAGATGTTTATGGATATGCTAAGTAGGAAAAAAGCAAGATGCAAAATTATATATACAAAAGAAATTGTACAAATCAACTTTATAAAAATATATGCATAGAAAAGGTTAAAAGGAAATAACCAACATCAACACTTTCACATATATCCTGGGTGGTAGACATGGATAACTTTTATTTATATCTTTCAGTATTCTTTTAAATATTCTAAAATAAATGTTTTAGTTTCATGATCAGAACAATAAAACATTAAAAAAATAAAGTGGGTCATTTGCCCAAGACAAAGATGAGGAAAACCTGGAACGACAGCAATTCCCTGGAAAAAAGACCCAGGGAATTTTAGTTACCTACTAGATCCTCAGGATCTAGAGTGTGACAGCTCTTATGATCTTTGGTTACATTATAAGTAGTATGCATGCAGTCAGACCCTATCTGAGGATAAAGAGAATATCCAAGACATGAGAAGACTGGAAGCAATGTCACTAGTGTGGAAGGAGCTAGATATGTTTAGTACAGAAGTCACTTAAGGAAGACATGACCATCTCTGAATACTCAAGAGGTGTCAGGTGGAACAAGGGTTTTGATTGTTCTGTGTTAACCACAAAAAGCAGAAATAGAACCATCTGTTAGCGGAACTTTCTAGCAGTTGAAAGAATGGAGGTAACACCTACATTTGCCTCTTCAACTTCTCAGATTGCTTCAGGAGTTCTTCTTCATCATCTTCTTCATGGTCTTCCAGTCCTAGATCTTCATTCCCAGAGTCACTGTGTTCATCCTGCAAAATTATAGTATCATATCCAAAGTTAAGCAGAATAAAATGTGTCCTCGACTAAAACAGGATTTGTAAACTTCTGCCCAAAGACCTCATTCTAGGAAATTGCTACTGATAAGATGCCAAACTTGGAATTCTCAAAAACTCAGGGGGAAAAAAAACAACCTGAGGGCAGCAATACATAGAGTTCAGTTATGATTACTTTTTTCCCTTCATACTGACCTCATCACTATCAAACTCATTATCATTTGGAACAAGCCGAAAGTCTCCAAATTCCTCCTCTTCACCTTCTTCCCTAAAATGCAAATCAGCGAATCAATAAATAAGTTGTTGAAAGCAAACTACATGTACTCAGCCAAGTTAAGAATTTTTTTTTTTGTTTTTTTGAGACAGGGTCTTGCTTTGTCCCCTAGGCTAGAGTGTAGTGGTGTCATCATAGTTCACTGCAACCTCAAACTCCTGGGCTCAAGTGATCCTGCCTCAGTCTCCTCAGTAGCTGGGACTACAGGCACGTACCACCACACCCAGCTAATTTTTCTATTTTTAGTAGAGATGGGGTCTCATTCTTGCTCAGGCTGGTCTGGAACTCTTGGCCTCAAGCAATCCTCCTGCCTCCACCTTTCAAAGTGCTAGGATTACAGGGTGAGCAACTATGCCCAGCAAAAATTTAAAATATTTTATTAGCACCAATAATTTCTTCAAGAAAGAGGAAACAAGATATCTTGTCTTTTAAAAATATTTTCAATCATGGTAAAATACACATAACATAAAATTTACCATTTTAACCATCTGTAGGTGTGCAGTTCAGTAGTGTTAAGTACATTCACACTGTTGTACAAGCAATCTCCAAAACTCTTCATTTTGCAAAATTGAAACTCTATACCCATTAAACAATCTGCATCCTCCCCACCCCCACCCCCTAGCAACTACCATTCTACTTTCTGTCTCTATGAGTTTGACTACTCTAAGTACCTCATATAAGTGGATTCATACACTATTTGTCTTTTTGTGCCTGGCTTATTTCTCTTAGTATAATATCCTCAGGTTTCATCCATGTTGTAGCATGTGTCAGAATATCCCTTTTAAGGCTAAATATTCCACTGTATGTATATACCACATTTTGTTTCTCCATTCATCTGTCAATGGACACTTGGGTTGCTTCCACATTTTGACTATTGTGAATAATGCTGTTTTGAACATGGATGTACAAATATCTGTTCAAGTCCCTGCTTTTACTTCTTCGGTGTACATACTAAGAAGTGGAATTACTGGATCATATGGTAATTAATATTTTTAATTTTTGAGGAATCATCATACTATCTTCCCTAGTGTGGCACCCTTTTACATTCTCATCAACAGTACACAAGGTTTCCAATTCCTTCGCATTGTGACACTTGTTGCTTTGTTGTTTTGATAATAGTCATCCTAATGGGTGAGGCAAATACCTCATTGTTGTTTTGATTTGCATTTCCCTAACTTTTATTGATGTTAAGCATCTTGCATGTGCTTATTCTTGCCTTTTTTTTACCCTGTTCTCCTCAAAACTATTACTGTGCAAATATGAGACTCAAACCCACCACAAGAATCTCAGACAAGATATGAAGCCCATAACATGATCCGTTATCTCTAAGCCCAGAGAACATGATTCCATGATATTATTAAAAGGCCAGGCCTTCCTACGTTTCCACCAATCTCTGAGACTTACCTGTCTGTTGGGAAAGAGCCTGAGCAAAGAGCAAGTGCTTCTTCCATTGGATCATCCATGCTGCTCTCCTTCTCCTGCTTATTTAACTCTGATGGAGCCGGGGTGGAGGCATCTACATCACAACAAGGAAAAGATCTGTCACCAAGGAAAGACAGCTTTATCCTCTTTTCCCAGCCATCTAAAGACATGTCAGCTCAATACAGTTCTAAGGTAAGTTTGTCAAAAAAACTCACCATCAATTTATTCAAGAAATCCTTACTTGGTGCTTACTGTGTGCCAAACACCAGGGATATAGTAGTGAACAAAACATAGATCCCAGCTCTCACAGAATTTACATTCTAGCAGGTGTGTGTGTTGGGGGTGGGGAGGGAGGGAAATAATAAGTTAACATTTATATGAAATTAACTATATACCAGACACTGTTCTAAGCTTTGCACATAGATTAATCATATGGCCAAAGCTAAAGCAGGCTTAAGTTGACACTTTACCACTCTAAGAAAGTAAGAGCTCTTAGTAAGAGCTAAGCAGTGAATGCAATTTATATGCAAAATTCCACCACAGCCCTGTTTGCTATGAACTTTTCACCTGAGGGTAAGGGCCTTCTTTTCAAGGATACTGATATTCGGGTGTGGTAAGCCCAATGCTCTCTGTTGGATATTTACCCTGAGAAGTGAATTTTCCTGAACAAAGATTCAGAAGTTCCTCCATGTTCTCTTTCCTGTCACTCTTCCTGGGTAGACGTTTTTCAGCCTGAGATGTAAACTTTCCAGTACACAAATCCAACAGCTCATCCATGTTGGCATCCATGGCATTCTCATCCATACTGGCCAATGGCAATTGAGGCTTCAAAGCTTGGTACTGATCCCTGTGGTTTCTAACATTTAAGAACCTAAGAGCACAATGAACAGTATAAGAAATTCCCTGGGGGTAGCAAAGTAGCAGGTAAAAAACTGAATTCATTTCCAACATCAGTCAGAAGCTGAATCTCAAACCAGAAAACAAAAGGTTCAAACTTTAGGCTCGAGCTATTCTAAAAAGGGAGGGGGAAGTTTTATGAAGGAATAAAATGCTATTCAAAAGGTCAAGTGTAAAGGATAATTTTTAGCTTCAGATGATGCTAGAGTAGGGCTTGGCATTGTGTCCCGTAATGTGCCACTGGTTTGTGAATTCTCAATCTAACCCAACAATCAAAACATAGTAGGATGGATACAGGGAAATTTGTTGGGGTTTTTTTTTCCCCTATTGAGACAGAGTCTCACTCTGTCACCCAGGCTAGAGTGCAGTGGCATGATCACAGCTTACTGCAGCCTGAACTTCTGGGCTCAAATTATCCTCCCATCTTGGCCTCCTGAGTAGCTAGGACTTCTGGTACAAGCCACCATGCCTGGCTAATTTTTTCTATTTTTTGTAGAAACAGGGTCTCACTATGTTGCCCAGGCTGGTCTCAAACTCCTGGCCTCAAGAGATCCCCCCACCTTGGCCTCCCAAAGGATTACAGGCATGAGCCACTGCGCGTAGCCAGATAGAGGGAAATCTGATGACCATACAAGATCTGTGCATTTCAAATAAGACAGAGATTGAAGGATCAGAGCATCAGCAAGAGTTATTTATGTTTTATTTTCTAGACAGACTTTGTTCAAACTTGTAGAATGTAATACTAATGGTCTGTACACCTTCTCTTTCTCAGAAGAGAAAGCACAGATGGAGTGACAGAAGCTCACTTTATTTTTAAACAAAATTAAGCAGTACCCAGCACCATTCCCACCCACAGAAACACAAAACTACCTACCCATCTGCATCCAACAGTTGGCTCTGAGTGTCATCTTCTAAACAGAACTGGAAGTCTCCTGCTCCTAGGAAAAGTGTCTTAGGCTCTGGGGAGGCGTTATACAGATCCTGGGAATCCTCTATGGGAAGTGAAGGCTCAGACAGTTTCCCTGAACTCTGGCATCAAAACAAAAACAAACAATAACAAAACATTTTACAAATGTCATTCACTGTCATGACAACAACAGAAGTTGCTATTTGCAACATTTAATCTACTCTCAGGCAATTGCAGTTGAGGAGGACAATGCATAGCCAAGAAAAGCATAAAAAAAAATACCTCCAAGAAAGAACACTGGGTGAAGCTTGTTTTTAATACACAAAGGGGGTGGATTTTTTAAACTGAACACATATAAGCTCAGTACCAATGTGGTGGGAGTCAGTTGGCTGGGACACACTTATTTAGCAATGTGGGAAGCAAACAGAGGAGGAGATTAGAAAAACCATTACCATCTTACCTTAGAAGCTGAGCTGACCAAACTGGCTCGAAATAGCCCCGGGGAAGGAGATCTGAATCCTCCTGCAGTAGGGAAAAAACTGGTCCCACGGCCTGTTTGTCTGTTGCAAGGCTGATAGGATGGAATCGTGGAGCCAATCAGCTCAAAGCTGCTGTTGTGGCTGCTCTCCTTTGTTAGCAATGAACATGAATCATCTTCATCTAAAGAAAAAGAAACACCTTTTAAGTGTATGATTACAGAAATAAGGTGGATTTGTTTAGGAAAAAGAGTTGAAGACGAAACTGTCAGATAAAATTCATAGGCAAATCCCTCAAGTTATAATGTATGTTCCAAAACATAAAGTTAAAAGTAAATTACAGTCCTAAGATAGCATTATATAATCAGGGCTTATTACTCTGAGCTAAGTGACACTTGAAAGTTCTTTTCTTTCTCTCACTCTGCCTAATGCCTATGATCACTTTCTTCATTATGTAACACATCTTCCTTTGATCTACAGACAGAAATATTTCATGGTTTATTCAATTGACAGGTACTCACTAACATACATATACTACTATAAGTCCACGGTCTATTATAAAGAAATATGTAAGCTTTAATAAAATGAACCATGAAAAATATTCTAATTCATAAACCCCTTCCATTACCACATGTAAGACTGGGAAAAGTTGCCAGATTTAAAAAACGAATCTTATGGAATTGTAGTCCTTAAATATTAAAGCCGGAGGACCGAGAAATGTCAAGTTCTGCACAAGAGTCACTACTTACCCAGTTTGCTAGGCTGTTTGCCTGAGTTTTCATCTGTTTCTGATTTTTCTTCAGTAGGAAAGTAACTACAAAATAAGAAAGTAAATTGTTTCAGTATCTGTTCCTACTTTTTACTAGGTGGTTGCAAATCTAAGGGAACTTTATATTTCCTTAGAGAGAATTACTTACCCCATCTTGGAAGAGTTGTCCTTAAATAGAAGTAGGGTAGAATCTGATGAGAGAGGCTTGGGAACAGAGAGAAAGCCAACTGACTTGCCAATTTCACTACTGCCATCATTATTTTCTTTATCCACTTCTTTTTCATCTTTGGTTTCCGTTTCTTCACTACTAAGAAGGAATTCTGCAATCTTTACCAATCATGCCACCAAAAAACAAAATAATACAAGTCAAAACATTTAAAAGCAAATACATCATTAGCCTGAAATATGGCTGCTTGATTATAGGTCACGGCTTAAACCTGAAAAGGTAAACTTGAAAGAAGCTCCATATGACCATTATCATCAACATAATTTCCCCTGATACTTCTAAAGCTCTTTTATACTTATATTTTTTAACTTTTACCCTCCCCAAGTTGCTATAAGGCTATGAAGGAAGATTGGATTGTCATTTTATTGAGGCAATAAAAGGTTAAATGATTAGTCTAATATTGGTCTAAGATTGTAGGCTGACTACTGACCTCAAACCAACCAGGCCAGGACAGGGTACCCAGCTTAGCCATTGCTTTCTTTCTCTTTTACCCAAGGTTAAATATTAACCAACTCTTTCAAGTGACTCTAGCAACAAAAAGGAAAGCTTTTTAATAGCTAACAATCATATCATCACCTGTCTTCCCTAGGCAGAAAACAATATTATGTGGAACAAGGGCCAGAGGCCCTTCAACAAACACCCTCGTTAAGAAAGAATGAAATTGGCCAGGTATGGTGGCTCACACCTGTAATCCTAGCACTCTGGGAGGCCAAGGCAGGAGGCTTGCTTGAGGTCAGGAGCTGGAGACCAACCTGAGCAAGAGCAAGACCCCATCTCTACTAAAATACAAAAAATTAGCCAGGTGTGATGGTACGCATCTCCAGTCCCAGCTGCTCAGGAGGCTAAGGCAGGAGGATCACTTCAGCCCAGGAGTTTGAGGTTGCAGTGAGCTATTATGATGCCACTGCACTCTAGCCAGGGCAAGAAGAGTGAGACTTTGTCTCAAAAAAAAAGAAAGAATGAAATTAACACAGGAAGGCCTCTGCCTCCCTGAGAATTTATTCCAGACATCAATCTGGCTAAGATTAAGATTGCTTTTTAATCTAACTAAACAACAAAGACAAAATTCCCTATTCATACAAAACCATTTTCAGTATTAACCTGTAATCCTAGCACTCTGGGAGGCCGAGGCAGGTGGATCGTTTGAGCTCAGGAGTTCAAGACTAGCCTGAGCGAGAAGGAGACCCTGTCTCTACTAAAAATAGAAAGAAATTATCTGGACAACTAAAAATATATAGAAAAAATTAGCCGGGCATGGTGGCGCATGCCTGTAGTCCCAGCTACTCAGGAGGCTTAGGCAGAAGGATTGCTTGAGCCCAGGAGTTTGAGGTTGCTGTGAGCTAGGCTGATGCCATGGCACTCTAGCTGGGCCAACAGAATGAGACTCTGTCTCAAAAAAAAAAAAAAATGTATATGTATATATATATATATGTATAATATATATATTGATAGATATAGATATAGACTAACAGGTAGCAGCCAAAGCTACGGGCTCTGTGAACTACAGGTGTTTAACAGTACTGTCAGAACTGAATGCACTAAGATTTAGGCACATATGAGGTAGCTACCTTGATCCATACCCCTAAAATCTCTTATACAATTGAACATACTTATTATTCATCATGACCAAGTAACAAAATTACATAATTGCCAGAAACCACCTGATTGCCTTCATCTTCTTCGTCCTCTTTCTCCTCCTCTTCTTCTAGTTCTTCCTCTTCCTCCTCTTCTTTCTCTACCTCCTCTTCTCCATCTTCCTCAGATTCGTCAGTCATTTCTTCCTCCTCCTCCTCTTCCTCAAACCCATCTTCGTTATCTAATTTAAATAATGCTTGGCGCTTTTGGCGCTCCTCAAACCTTCGGAGTTTCATTGCTTCTTGAAGTTTAGCTTTTAGCACCTGAAGCTTTTCACCTGAACAGAAATATGTAGAAATGCTTTAAACATAATGACCAACTATGAGAATTATGTGTACCCCTTAAATTCATACCCCCAAAATGAGATGAGTGGTGTAAAAAATAATAATAATTAAGTATGCATTTTAGGTAACTCCTGAAGTATTATAGTCACATCCCAAAGGAAAAATCAAAAGCCTTAGTACTCTAGGTTTTTTTTGTTATTTTAACACAGGGGATTATTATGCATTGAAGTATAAAAGAGAACTTTTGCACCCTGGGTTAATGTACTACTCAGGGATTATAAATTAACAGTTCAAAAGGGGAAAAAGGGAGATGGGGAGTGGGCTTCAAAAGTCTCTGGCTTAGAAGCCATGAAGGAAAATATTGACAAATTTGCCAATATTAAAGAAAAAGAGAAACAACTCAAGAGTAAAATGGGCAAAAGATATGAACTGGCAGTTCACAGGAAAATAAACATATATGGTTAATAAATTAGAAGTAATGCTTAACCTCAGTTCTAATTAAAGAGATACAAATCAAAATGAGATAGCACTTTGACATATTAGTTTGGCAAAAATTAGAAGGTTTGACAATATCCATTATTAACAAGAGGAAACAGGAACTCTTAAACATTGTGACTCAGAGGGTAAATTGGTGCAACCACTTCAAAAGACAATTGGATGATACATACCGAAATTTGATGCAATGATTCCACTGTAAAGAATTTTGCATCTAGATATACCAATATATATCTGGTACTAGTATGTCACATTTTATGCAACAGCCAAAAATTGGAACAAACATGATGTCCATCGATAGGTGTATGGTTTAACAAATCATATTGTATTCATTTAATGGAATATTTCATAGCTATTTTAAAAAAGCACCAAAAGCAATGTAATGTGGATCTGAGCTCTGGAGTTAGGTGGTCTGGATTAGGATGCTGGTCCTACCACTTACCAGCCATGTAAACTTGAGCAAGTGGTTTAAGTGCTCTATGTATCAGTCTCCTCGTATATAAGATAAGGATACTAATGTTATTTACCTCATAGGGTTATGAGGATTAAATGAGATAAATTATGAAAAGCAATTAGAGCAGTCCCTGACAGGATGTAAATGGTCAATGTCACACATGTACACAAAAAATAATATAGGGATAAAAATTTTCCTACAAGGATACAGAAGAAATTTTTAACAGTTACCTTTGGGAAGACTAATTTTTCATGTGGTACTTTCTTTTTCAGTGTTTTAAATTTTTTTCCATGTGATATATTACTTGTATTTTCAAGGAGTGGTTGGGAACAAGAGACTTGTTCCTAACACATTGTTAAAACAAAAAAGCAGATTACAAAGCAGAATGCATGGGATGATCACATTATTGGTTTAGAAAAAAATACACATATGCAAAGAAGAGAGTTTAAAAGGATAGATACACAATATGGTTACAGAACTTGTCTCTGATAGAAGATTAAGTTTTTTGTTTATTCTTTCTATGTATTTTCTATAATGGCTATTTACTGTTTTTTATAATAAAACAAATGACAGTTTAAGAAATATAGCCAGCTTGCCCATCCCACACTTCTAGGTGTACTACATGTTAATCATGCCAGAGATACTGCTATCCAATCTCCAAAGTCTCCAAGGAAAACAATTCTATAGCTTTTTACTATACCGTCTTCAACAACCATAAGATCTGTTAGAGTACAAAATGAAAGCAAAAACAAAAAACAAAACAACCCTCATATACCTGGTTTTGTGTGGCTTGCTCCATCCAGCTTCTCAGCTGCCAAAGTCACAGGCACCACATCTGCCTTTAGCTCTTCCTTTCCGTCAGTGCCCACGTTTTTCACTATGACATTCACATTCACCGTCTGACCAGCTCTGGGTTTGGCTGCTGGATTAGCATGCTTCCAGAAACGCTGCTTCAAGGCTTCCAGTTCTAAACCCAAATGCCAACCACTGTGTCAGTTTGCCATGTTCAAACTCTTTCCTTTGAGAATTATATGCTAACTTTTTTGGCTCAACAATGTTGAGGATAAACACACACACACACACACACACAAACAGAGAAATTAAAAACTCCTTTGCTATTAACTCCTGCATCAAATTCATACAACTTAAACTAATGGACTGCTGCAACTGTTCTTCCCCTAATGTTTCAAAAATCAGACTTTTAAAATAGAAATTTATACCTTAAGTTTCTATATATGTATAATTCTTTTTTTTAAAAAAAAGTATTAAACTGGTAGGAAAAAATACTATTAATATAGTTCTCAACTATTCAAGGGCTTAGTTTTTCATGGGTTTCAGTCTCCCTTTTTTTTAATTCCCTATTTTGAACATTTCACTATTGGCAATCTTACTAAATATGGCCAAGGTCAATTTTTAAAAAAAGGGAAAATGACAATCAAGTCAGTGATGTAACTGAGCAGCAGGACTAGAAAAAGTCTTTTGGCGAAACTGTTAATGCTAGCACAATTGGTACAATGAGAAAGGAAATCCCACTCACAGAATACCACACACCCAACTTGTATACAAATAGAAATATATACTGGGAGCAGTAAGTTCATCAGTCCAGTGGCAATAGAGCCTTTTCCCTTTTCTCCACTGCTATAGCTTAGAACTTCCTTCTTTCTCCCTCAGCCAGCTGCTACCGGCACCGTCTCCTACTCACTCTGCTTAACACTTTATACCATAGCAGGATCTGTGGTAACAGAGTTGGCAGTTAGAATGAGAAAGGATAAGGAAAGGAAAAGGAGAAAAATTCCTTTGGAGTTGAGGGACACGATATTTTCACATGGCTTTCTCTTCCATGATAAATGTCCAAGATACTTGGTTAATTTTCTAAAACGCACTCAAGTCATACTTCAGTAGTTTTGTGACTAGCATCTAGATGTTTTTTCTTTCCCTATAGGGTCTTATCAGAAAAAAAGAAAAACTAGAAGGAAATATTTTTATCCTGAGTCACTAATATTATTAGCAGCAAAAACTAACTCCAAAGGATGGTATGTTTACATTACAAACAAAAGAGCAGAGAGAGAAGCTGTAAGTCAACCTCCTATTTTGTAGTCCTTCAGTAACATTGAAAGCAAATGCTCACCTCTCTGCCTTGGTATCTCCTACTAAGCTTCCCAGACTGAGCTCCTTTTAGAAGCTTCCCCGATTCCCCAGTCCAAGTAAGGTATCCTTTCTCTAGACAGAAATAGCTAGGTCATTATTGGTGCCAATAGAATAAAAGAAATGGTTGGGTAGGAAGATTACTCCGGACCTAAAATAATAGTGAGGCAGGAGATGCCTTCATTAATAACTGGAGAAAGCTAGGGTCCTCAAAGCTCTTCATCCCCCAACCAATTGGAGCATCCATTTTCTCTGCCCTTTATTACATGACACAACCATGACCTTCTTCATCTTAAAATCCCTGTTCCTCTCCCTCCATCAGTCTTTTCCCAGCACCTCTCGTCTCCTAAACAAAAAGTCTCTGCCCCACTTCAAGTCTCTACCAGTAGCTTGGATCTCATTCCATTGCTTTTAGTGCAGAAAGTAGAGGAATTAGGGGCAGAGGTTATTCCCTATATTACAAGCAACAAGAGTAATATATTTCTAACACCATAAAGTTTAAATCTACATGTATTTTCTCATGGAAACTTTACTCCATATGAGGTAAAGAAGCTGAGCTGTTCCCACTCCTTTTACTCTTAATCCCTTCCAATGCATCTACCACACCAGCCAACGGATTGAACTTCCTAAAATGAATATCTGATTGGGTCATTTCACTTGCTAAAAACTTTTCAAAGGTCCTCTACTACCAAAAGGCTAA
Organism: Lemur catta; assembly: GCF_020740605.2. Taxonomy (NCBI): domain Eukaryota; kingdom Metazoa; phylum Chordata; class Mammalia; order Primates; family Lemuridae; genus Lemur; species Lemur catta. Next base: position 100,821,504 of record NC_059130.1, on the reverse strand, counting down.
AGTCCAAACTCCCAGCATAGCATAAAAGCCCTGAATGATCTGAGCTCTGGTCCCTAATCCCTTGCAGTCTTTACTTCGGCCACCCAGAACACCCTGTGGTTTCTATTATACCATCTCTGTGTCATCTGCTGGTCTGTCCCCTTGACCAAGAAAAACCTTGCTCACTTCTCTGCCTTGGTATCTTCTACTAAGCTTCCCTGACCCCCCAGTCCAAGTAAGTTATCTTTTCTCTAGACTGTAAATGCACCCTCCATAAATGCATACTTTGATCACAGCACTTAGCATCCAGTATTATAACAGTCTGCCTAGCACTCCTACTACACTTTAGTTTCCTTGAGAGCAAGGACTATCTTACATGAATGAATGAATGTTGATCGACTCTAACTTCAAGTATATCATGGAATAGGTTGGTCTGGAAGCAACTTTTATGTCCTTTTTTGTTGTTTTATTTTTTGAGATAGGGTCTTGCTTTGTCACCCAAGCTGAAATGCAGTGGCACAATCATAGCTCACTGTGGCCCCAAACTCCTGGGCTTAAGCAATCCTCCTGCCTCAGCCTCCCAAGTAGCAGGGACTACAGGCATGTGCCACAACACCCAACCAATTTTTTTCTTCTTTATTTGTTGTAGAGATGAGGTCTCACTAGGATGCCCAGGTCTCAAACTTCTGGCCTCAAGCAATTCTCGCACCTCAGCCTCCCAAAGTGATAGGATTACAGGTGTGAGCCACTATGCCTGGCCTATGCCAATTATTTCTAAAGGAAAACATGTTCTAAGTTAAAAAAAAATAAGTGCCCACCATGTGCCAGGCACTGTGCTAGGTCCCTTTATAGCTAAATATGTTGGAAAAATAACTCCTCTTTGAACTTTAGCCTCTTATTTGCAAAATACCTGGGGCTATGAGAATTAAGAAAGATAACTAATAAAGAATCTACTAGTGGCCGGGCACAGTGGCTCACACCTGTAATCCTAGCACTCTGGGAGGCCAAGGCGGGCGGATTGTTTGAGCTTGGGAGTTCGAGACCAGCCTGAGCAAGAGCGAGACCCTGTCTCTACTAAAAATAGAAAAGAAATTATACAGACAGGTAAAAACATATATATATATATGTATATAGAAAAAATTAGCCAGGCATGGTAGTACATGCCTGTAGCCCTAGCTACTCGGGAGGCTGAGGCAGGAGGATTGCTTAAGCCCAGGAGTTTGAGGTTGCTGTGAGCTAGGCTGACACCACGGCACTCACTCTAGCCCAGGCAACAGAGTGAGACTCTGTCTCAAAAAAAAAAAAAAAAAAAAAAGACTCTACTAGCGTCTAATATAGTAGATACTCAAAATGTTTCTTCCCTTTCCTCTTAGTCCAGGACTATTTAGACAACTTCTAGTCCTACATAACAAAACTTTCTCTCAGTGTTCTGAGCAACATCTCATTCTCATGCTTCTTTGCTAATGGAGCTATACTAGTTCTATTACACAACCCCTCCACCCTCACTTCTAGCCCTGGGCAAACTGACTTTCACATGCTCCCAATATGCTCCATGCAGAGCTCTTTCTGTCCTTCCAAAAATGTCCTCCACCTCCATGAAGTCAGTCCATTCAATCAACAGACTCACTAAACATATATTACACACCAGATACAGCCCCTGACATAGCACCTGCCAACAATAAGCTGTTTAATGGAGGAGAATTTTGATGTGAACAATTTCACTAATAACAGAAACAGCAACCACTATTTGAGTGCTTCTTTATGCTATCCATTTGTATGCATTATTTTAACAAATCTTCACTATAGTCCACGAGCCATATAGTGCTTGTTTCAGTTTTTTTTTTTTTTTAAATAGACAGGGTTTCTCTATGTTGTGCAGGCTGGCCTCAAACGATCCCCCCACCTTAGCCTCCCAAGTAGCTGGGACTACAGGTGTGCACTACCACAGAGGGCTTTTTTTTTTTTTTTTTTTTTTTTAGGATGCTTGGGGAGGTCAAATAAGCATACCCAAGTTTAAACAATTAGTAGTATAGCCCAGATTCAAATCTTGGTCTTGCTGCAGCCTAAGCTCTTAACCAGCATGCCATACTGCCTCAAGGCAGAGGAGGGAGCACCCAACTGTACCTAAGAGTCAGGAAGTTTATTCAATATGGTAATACTTGAATTCAGTGTTGAAGGATCATTCACTCAATAAATACAAATTCCTCAAATGTGTCATCCACTGAGGAAGCACTAGGAATAGAGTAGGAAACAAGACAGGAGATCCCAACTCACTGTACAAAGGGAAGGTAGTGAACAAATAAGTACATCCATCAACTCTTCAAGCCTTCCTTTAACCACCCACTGGAAGAAACTTCTCCCTCCTCTGAACCCCCATAGCTCTTTATTCTACATATTTCTTTCAAAAAAGAATACTTTTCCCTTTTCTTCATGTTATTTAATTTTTTCAATTATCAATGATATGTTCATTATCAAAGATGTCACTTACCACTTTCTCCCTTGTATTACTTGTATTGCTGTTATCTGCATACTTATCTCCCCTACTAGATAGAGTGTGAGCATCTTAAGTGTAGCATAAATGTCAGATTTATCTTGGTATGCCCCACTACATCTTACATGCAGTAGATACTTTAAGTTGAATGAGTGAAAAGAAAATGAAATTCAGTTTTATAGGCAATGTAAGCAAGCCAAAATGTTTTTCTTTAGCTGTGAAAAACTGGCTCATGCCTATAATCCCAACACTTTGGGAGGCCAAGGCAGGAGGATCGCCTGAGGCCAGGAGTTGGAGACCAGCCTGGTGAGACCCATCTCTACTAAAACAAACAAAGAAAAATTAGCTAGGTGTGATGGGGTACACCTGTAGTCCCAGGTACTTGGGAGGCTGAACCAGAAGGATTGCTGGAGCCCAGGAGTTCGAGGTTATAGTGAGCTATAATCACACCACTGTACTCCAGCCTCAAGACAGAGCAAGACCCTGGCTCAAAAAAAAGTAGATTTCACACAGGATCATAGAAAAACTTAGAATTTCAGGTTGGAAAGGCAGAGATAAATTCCTAAGTACCATAACACAATAGCAATGTACCTCTTTTGTATATTTACTATCAACAGGCTTCCATTTTAAACAAGCCTTACATCATTCTGATACCCTGACAAGTTTATCTAAATGGGAATCTGCCCATATCTGGTGCATCTGCAGAAGATCATGTGTGGTTATTGGTGTCTCCTGTGTTCCCTGTCCTCCACAGTGGCAAATAATCAAAAGCTGCCAGGACATATCACTCCAGGGAGGCTCCCCACAACTTAAAGGGTTACCTCTGTTTGTTTCAGGTTCTTCAAGTATCACGAAGGAGTCTTCATCAGCACCCAGCCGAGGTTTAATGGAAACATCTACTCCCAGTTGCTTAAGTCTATCCAGAGTAAACCTTCTCGTTTTTTCGTGTGGCACAACTGCTAACGATTTAGTTTGCTGCCTCGGCTTTTCCACTTTCTCAACTCTTTCTTCTATTTTTTCCAGGTCTTCTTCACCCTCCAGGGCATGAGGTTCAGATGTCACAAGCCCTCCAGCCTGATATTCCTCACTGTGCTTGTTCCCCAGGAAGCAGGATTCCTGTTGCAATACTGAGCTGTCCTCAGGTGAAGTTCTAGCATCATTCTGCCTCTCTTTCTCCTGAATTTCTAGCTCTTCACTTCTCACCAAATCCTTATTGCAAGACTCATCTGATCCAGTAATGATCTGAGGTTCCTTTGAAACCCCAGGGAGTGCGTTAATTTCCACTTCATTTTCTTCACCTGTTGTCTGCTCAGATCCTTTGCCATGGTCACTGTTCATTTCAGTTGTACTTGCAGTATCTATGATTTCTTTGTGATGGCTTGACTGATACTTAGATGACCTAGAGAAGAGAAAATGAGCTGGAGTTAAAAATTATCCTAAATGTGAAACATTCTCTTCCCTTAGCACATAATAAATCAGTTAAATCACTTTTAAGGGAAAAATCTGAACATTTTACTCCAGATGTCTGGTACAAAACTGAATGTTCAAGAAAATTATAATCATCAGAAAAAAGGGTTCTTACTTCAGTAGTGCCATGGCATTTCCTTGGCAAATGGGCCGGGGTTTACGTTTGAAGAAATCATGAATGGTTTTATTCTCAGGCATATGATATGGAAGATTAAGTGCAGACTCTATAAAATGGAACAAAACAAATATATAAACTGTGTATTCTGCAATGTCACTGCATATTCAGTTAACCAAACAGCATAACCAAAGCCATCACAAGAAACAAAAAATAATACTGCTTTTAAAAAAGGCAGGAGCTAGGTACAAAAGAGCTCCCCAAAGACCAGCAGCTTTTAAACCTAGTTGTGAAATCAAAATTATCCAGGAAGTTTTTTAGAAATAGATTCTTGGATCCCATTTCAAACCTATTGATTGCAATGAGTTATGATCATGCCACTGCACTCTAGCCTGGGTGACAGAGCAAGACCTTGTCTCTTAAAAACAAAACAACCTAATGAATCAGAATCTCTGTGGGGCCTAAAAATTTATAACATATTTATCAGTCCCCCCTTATCTGTGGAGGATACATTCTAAGACATGCAGTGGACACCTGAAACCATGGATAATACTATGGTTTTTGATCTGGTAACTGAGAGGGCTACTAATTGACCGACAGGCAGGTAGTATATACAGCGTGATACACTGGACAAAGGGATGATACACATCCTGGGCAGGATGGCTTGAGATTTCATCACACTACGTAGGATGGCATGTAATTTAAAACTTATGAATTGTTTATTTCTGGAATTTCCAATTTAATATTCTTGGACTGTGGTTGACCGTGGGTTACTGAAACTGCAGATAGTGGGCACGGGGACTACTGTATCTGAACACCTCCCAAAGGAATCCTGATGCAATCAGTCCACAGACAATCATTAAAAACTTCCTCTTTTCCTCCACTACAGTTCTGAAAATTTCTTCAGTTTATACTAATGTTCCAAGGGCTTTAGAACAATGGCCATTCACCCAGATCAATGCTAAACTGGATATTATAATCTGAGTTCACATTGGGAGTGTTAAATTTGCATTACCTCGAATAAGGCGCTGAGTCTCACTATGCAGTTTTTTTAACGCTTCCTTACTTAACTTGGCTGCCTTTCTTTCCTTAAAGAAAACAAAAAGTGAGACTACATTAATAGTATTATTCGGAAAGATAGATATTCATCCCTCAAGAGTTCTCTCCAAGAAAAGAGGAGAGGGAATAATAAACTCAATACAGTATAAACTCAAGGCAAGCATTTATTTGCAAGTCTCAGAGAATTATTTCAATCCAATCCATATTTGTGTTCCTACTATGTACAAAGCAATATGTTGGGTACCAGGAAAATATGATAGACGGGCAAAATATTTATTCCTGAGAAACTCACAATCTCCTGTGGAAAGGGATCAATGTGACTAATATATAGGGCTCTAGCTCACCTTCCTCGCGGTGCCTTTTGATAACTCACTTTCTTCTTCAAGTGAACAGACCCCACTCTCCAAAGACAGTTCCTTTTTCTAAAAGAGATTACAAGTTGATTATTAGGACAGAAATTAAGCTGAAATTAGAGCATGTTTCTTAGCTGAAGACTACTTTTGTACTTCAACACCATATCATGCTACATTAATAATAAATCAATAATTGTCAGATAGAATATTTTAAACACACAGCATCCTATTATGCTTAGAAAACAAATTTGATATCTCAAATGGAGCTTGCACCCTCATTTCTTATATCTCTGCTTATATCCTTCCTAAAGAGGGACAATGACTCCCAGGGAACTAAAGAAAATCTTAGGAAGAACAATTATGCTTCCAAACACTTAGGACAATAATGTTCTGACTGATGCCTCTCTTTGATACCTTTCTTGAAAACCTATTGGGTTCATTTCTCAAAGCCCACAGGATTGTAAAATTTACATTTCTGTTCCATTTATCCACTTCTTATCACAGCATAAAGTACCTTACTTTCTTTCCCAACATTCCTAAAAGGGCAATAACAAAGTACTAGTTTCCAAAGAAGTTAGCATGTCTATCACTTGTACTGAAAGTTTCCAAAATTAACAGCTGAAAAACTTAAATCAATTGACACGTTTTTTCTTCAGTTAAAAAAAAAATTAAGGTTGCAACAGGAAATCAAAAAATAAAGCAAAGGTCAGAAGCAGTTGTTTAGCTATTATTGCAATCATGCTTTACTTGCCTTGTGCTTTTTTACTTTGTTTTTCACAGCTGCCCTTATCGATTCTAATGACTCTTCATCTTCCAATGAAGAGTTATTTTCCTCCTCCAACCCAGTTTCAAAAAGGTCTTTATCCACGAGAAGACAGCCACTGTCATTAAATGGCTGTTCCATATCATCTTCCTGTATAATGCATAAATAAAAAGCATAATCTAATCATTTTAAAGCCCAACATTTCAGAATATCATATGGCAATTTGGATCAGGCGAGAAAAAGCCCATGTTTCATTAACAGACAAGTATATGGCATCTAGAACATTCTCACATTCTCTAACTCACAGTTATCCTTTGAAGTCCAAGCTGTGATTTTATGCAACTGTCCAAAATTAACTTAATAAACAGTAAATTTTTTTGGAAAAGTCAAGTAAATACTTATTAAGCAAGTAGTTTATAAAATTTGAGGATGGTTTTTCCAGTTAGCAAACAAGACTTCTAATTGATAGATGCATAAAAAAATCCTCCTTTCAAAGTTAATTTTCATCAGATCTGAAGCAACAAAAAAAAAATCACTCCATGTGCTCACAAAGAAAATCAGAAACCCATTTATTTGGAAGTGTTCTCTGCATATCCAAAACAGAGAATAAGACCTGTAAGCTGTAAATCACATACCCCATTACTCTCAATGCAAAACAGTCAATCCAAAGTGATATTCTGAAGCAGAAACAACCTAGAGTGCTGAAAGCAACTTTTTCTAAAATGTTAATCTACCTAAGCAATAGCAAATTATTCTTTAAAATGTACCTCATTTTTTGTTTCTTTCTTTTTTAGCTGCCTAATTTTTTCCATTTTTCTCTCCTCTTTCTCAAGTCTTCTCTTTGATTTTACTTTTGCTTTTCCACCAGCTCCTTCTTTATCATGGATGGGTTTTTTGGAACTCTTCCTGTCAATGGTAAAGTCCAGACCGTTTCCAGATTGCAGACTCAGCTCTAAGTAAGGTGTCACCTGGCTTTCAAGATTTTCCTGATACAAAGACTTCTCTATGTCACTTTCATCACTGTCTGCCAGAGTTTTGTATATCCTTTTAATTTTTGCTTTTTTCCCAGCATAAAAGTTCTCTTTATTTTCTTCCTCGGCACTGTTATAGGTAGTTTTCTCCAGAGAGGCATGTATGTCATCTGTTTCAAAATCACTGTCTTGTAGTGCCTTCCTGTTTTTCAATTTCTTACTCACAATTATCTCTTCATCTGAATCTGGAGAAAACACAATTTTTTTAAAAAACACATACAATTATTTGATCTTCCTCCCAGTCCCACTACTCCTCAAAAATATATTCAATTATACAAGTGATATATTGCCTTGTGAAATTATGTAACTACTGTTAACAACTGATTGTAGCAAAGCAAATCTAAAAATACATTTCAGAAACATTTTCCCTGGGAAAATGTCTCTTACTAGGAAGTGTAATTATATATATTTACAATGTGTAAAGTTGTTCTCATCCTTCCGGCAGGTGTTAAAAATCCTATAATAAAAGCATGAATGCATCTAATCAAGCAATAGGGTAACTGTTAGACATTTTATACAGGTCAACAACAAAATAGAAATGGATAGGTACAACCACTGTTATTTTGCTTTTATAATAAACAAGCTTAGTGCATTAATAATTTGATAAATCAAGAAAATAATAAAATTAATCCAATCCATTTATTAATACAACCTGGGCTCCCACATCCTATTCCTAAAAAATAAAAGTACTGAATTTTACAGACCTCCTTCACTCAAGAGCCCAGTTGTTCCACAGCTGCCCTGTCCACTATCTGAAGGACTGTCTGCTTCTTCTTGTGAAATAACTGTTGGAACACTGATTTCTAGATGAACCTAGAAAATAAGAATATACTTTGCATTAACCAGGAAGTGACAGAAAGTTCCAGAAACATGACACACAAATCATCACGGGATCATCAACTTGAACTAAGGAAAGAATCAATACAATAGTCCTTTGAAGGGATGACATTTAGAATTACTGGACAAAAATCAAAAATTCAGTGTTCATCTTTGAAGGATGCTAATAAAACCAACTCTCTGAGTAATGGTTAAAAAAAAAAATGAAAAGGATCAAGTGTTTATTATGTTTTTTCGGTGTCAACTGTTCCTCAATATAGCCAAATGATTTAGGGGAAGTTTTTCTTTAGAGAAATATCCTAGTTAATCAATGAAGAACTGATAGAATGAGATTATCACAATTTTAGCAACCCTCAATAACAGACCTAGGCAATGACAATTAATGACTGCTAACATCATAAAAAGAGAAACAAGCAGACATTATGTGCAGCCTAATAAAAGTACCCAGTACCACCTATAAAGTATTCTTGTTAGAACAATCAAATATGAATCTGATCAAGCCTCTAGATCTAACTACCCATTTACAGGAAATAGGGGGAACAGGGAAACATGTTGAATAATACCACAGAGATACAATGTAGATGTGGGAAACTCCACAGATCAAATTGGTTGGTTTCTTTAATAAACTGCATGGAAAAATGAGGGAGAGGGATCTATAGATTAAAGAAAGTTAATACAGAAGAGATATATAAGTATATATATATATATATCAAAAATTGCAATATGCAGACTTTGAATGCTGAGTCAAACAGAAACTGAAAAGACTTAAAAAATAATTATGCTAAAGTGGCATGTAAAAATATAGAAATAAAATTTTAAAATATATGTACGAGTCAAAGAAATCTGAATACTGAGTAGATATGTTTTAGGTGTGGCAATAATATTGTGGTTATCTTTTTTAGAAAGCCCTTGTCTTTTAGAAATGCATATGGAAATATTTGTGGATGATATAATATGTCTAGGATTTTCTTCCAACTAATCCAGTGAGGGGGAAAGTGGACAGTAGTATAAATGAAACAAGACTAGCCACAACTTGATAATACAGGTTGAGCATCTCTAATGTGAAAATCCAAAATGCTTCCAAATCTGAAACTTTTGAGTGCCAATGTGATGCCACTAGTGGAAAATTCCACACCTGACCTCATGTGCTGGGTCACAGTCAAAACTTGGTTCCATGCACAAAATTATTTAAAATATTGTATAAAATTACTTCAGGCTATGTGTATTAGGTGTATATGAAATAAAATTGAATTTTGTGTTTAGGCTTGGGGTCCCATCCCAAAGAGATCTCATTATATATATATGCAAATATTCCAAAACTCCCCCAAATCCAAAATCCCCCCAAATCCAAAATCCACTCTGGTTCTAAGCATTTCAGATAAGGAATATTCAATCTGTAGTTGAAGTTAGGTGATGGGTTCATTACACTAGCCTTCCTATGTTTGTATAGTTTGAAAATTTCTAAATAAGAGGTTTTAAAAAGTCATAAGTTAAAATTGGAGGGGATGTGTTAGGTTACTTGATCAGTCTGTGGCCAAGCTGGCCCTAGATGTTTCCTACCTCCTTAGGGTTCTCAGGTCTCTGCATCAATTTATTAATAAGAGGAAAATATTAACATCTACAATGTAACAGGGCACAAGGCCTCACCCAAGTGGTTTCTCTAAAAACTATTGATTTAATGCTTGCTACAATTATTCAAATAATAATCAAAGATAACATATCTTAAGGAATCACTCAGAATTATCACGTATATACTGACAATCCTCCCAACAATCCAAAGCAGTAAGACTTAGTTCTGTTCGTGGATGTAGAATCCAGTTTAGGTAACCACACAGCTCAATACATGGCCATGCTCTTAATCACGATTCTATTCTAGGCAATCTACAGCAGTACCAGCAATGTCAAAGGGGAGGGCCAGGAACAGGGTGGAGCAAAGTCTCAGAAAACTCAGTAATCAAGATAAATAATATCTTTATGCAATATTTTTTAAAAAAATCAAATCAACAAACAATGGTTCATGAAATCAGCCTCCTGCTTTAGGAAATAAAGTTTTATTGGAACCAGGTGAATGAGGCAGGGTCATGTAAGTGCAGGATCACATTTTGTCTTTACCTAAACGTTTGTTATTTTGTTCAACATCAATCAGAGAATTTGCATTAATTTTGGTTTTCTAAAATACTGCATTAAAATATGATTTCCATTTGATCACGGGGTTTTTTTGGGCGGGAGGCCTTAAATTTTGTTCCCAGGGTGAGAATGTCTTGCCCTATCCTGGACCCGGAAAGGGCACAGGCCTGGAAACAGACGTGTTTTCTACGCCCAGTTTCGCCAGCTGGGAGTCCCGACTGCTACTTCTCCACTCGGGGCCCGGTCGGAAAACACAAAGGGCCAGCGCACGATGACCTCAATGGCCCCTTCCAGGGCCAATTTCGAACTCCCTAACACCCGCACCCCTCTATTTACAGACAATCCGGCCCTGCATCCCAGCCCGGTTCGGCCCGGGCCTCTCCTCTTTCCCAGCGCCCTAAGAGGAGGAGCTTCCGCGGCAAGAAACGCGCCAAAGGCAAAGGCGGGCGGCAGGGGCAGGCAGAGGAGGGGCCAGGCGGCCAGCAGCGCCCGCCGCGGAGACCCGGAGCACCAACGCCACCCGGGCCGAAGCGCGGGAAGCCCGGCGGCGGGACAGGACCCGAGGTCGGAGCCCAAGCCGGCTGCGTGGCTAGGCCGCCGGGGCCGGCGCGGTGGACGCCGGGAGCGTGGTCCCCGCAGCCCGGGCGCTCCGGCGCTGCCCCAGCTCCGCCTTGCCCCTCGGCGCCGGGCCTCCGCAGCCCGGGTGAGACGCATGTGCATCAGCTCAACTCAGAACCCACCTCGCCCGTCATGACTCCTGCCTCCACAGCGCTCCGCTCCGGACGTGGAAGGCACCGGTTCTCTCCGCCGAGGCGCCGCGGCTCCCGCCGTCTATACCCCGTCAGCGCTGTTCAAGCTTTCGCGCCCACTCGGAGTGGCGGCCCCACCTCGCTGGTTTGCACCAATCCGGAGGGGGCTTCCCAATGATGCCCCGCCCCCATCCGGTCCACCAATCGCAAAGCGCCTCCGGCCGCCCTTCCAGTGTAACCTAGGGTGGGTTGTCGGGTCGCAGCGGCTCCTGTCCGCTGAGCCTGAGCGAGGCTGGAGGTTCCCAGGATGCTACTAACTTGCCAGTGGTGGTCTTTGACCTTTAAACCTTTGCCACAGATCGAAGGATCGCATTAAGTGTAACTTGAGGATTGAGCCCTCCAGGGGGAAAGTGAGCTGGAAGAAGATTCCTGGGCATCTGGGAGTGAACTGAATCTTTTTTTTTTCCTTCCTTGAGACAGAGTCTTGCTCTGTCACCCAGGCTGGAGTGCAGTGGCGCGATCATAGCTCACTGCAACCTGAAATCATGGACTCAAGCGCTCCTCCTGCCTCAGCCTCCTGAGTAGCTGGGACTACAGGCGCATGCCACCAAGACCAGCTAATTTTTTAAACTTTTTGTAAAGATGGGGTCTCGCTATGTTGCCCAGGCTGGTCTCAAACTCCTGGCCTCAAGTGATCCTCCTGCCTTGGCTTCCCAAGTGCTAGGATTACAAGCCTGAGCCACCGAGCCTGGTGCAAAGAGAAATCTTTCATTCATTTTTTTTTTGTGGTAAAATATACGTAACATAACATTTACCACCTTAACCATTTACAAGTATACAGTTCAAAAGTGCTTAGTACATTCACATTGTTATACAACCAATCTTCAGAACTCTTTTCATCTTGCAAAACTGAAACTCTATACTCACTAAAAAACTTCTCATTCCTCCCATCTTCAGGAAACCTTTTATTTTATATATTGACTTGTGCCAAGCTAAAGTCAATCTGTTTTTGGAATTAGCAAACTGTATTCTCAATTTTGGTGAATGGCACCATAATCCATCACTCCCCAATCCAGAAACATGGGAGTCACCTTGACTCCTCTGTCTTTTACTCCTAAAGTTTAGTCATCCAACAAGCCCTGTTTATGAAATTGATAGATGGCAACAAGGGAAACATCTGGAACGTTCACTTTACAGGGATTAGCCTGAACCGGTCCCATAGATGGCTTTGTGAATTTAGGTCAATCATTTAGTTTCTCAGAGCCTTGTTTTCCTTATTTGTAACTAGAAACATTGGGTCAGATCATAATTCTCAAATAGGTTTAATTGGCAGGACACCTAGAAGTGCATTACTCCACAGGAAACACTTTGTGGTGTTGACGCTCTTTATCTGGTCGTATAAATTAAGAAACATTCTCACTAGTTGGATCTATCATTACATCACAAAAAGTCCATATTAAAAAAAGCAATTCTGGCCGGGCGTGGTGGCTCACGCCTGTAATCTTAGCACTCTGGGAGGCCAAGGTGGGAGGATCGCTTGAGGTCAGGAGTTCGAGACCAGCCTGAGCAAGAGGGAGACCCTGTCTCTACTAAAAAAAATAGAAAGAAATGATCTGGACAGCTAAAAATATATATACAAAAAAATTAGCCGGGTATGGTGGCGCATGCCTGTAGTCCCAGCTACTCGGGAGGCTGAGGCAGAAGGATCACTTAAACCCAGGAGTTTGAGGTCGCTGTGAGCTTGATGCCACAGCACTCTAGCCAGGGCAACAGAGCCACACTCTGTCTCTAAAAAAAAAAAAAAAAAAGCAATTTCGAGATTATAAATCCATGAAAAATAAGCCATGGAATTTAACATGCTCACCCAATTCCCAAGTGTTTTATTTACATTTGCTCCTTGGCAGATAAACAAAAGCAGATAACAAAGGCTTAAGAAATTTTGGAGGGAGAAAATTGACTAAAATTATGTCTTTTACTTCTTTTTCTGCAAATTGAGAAAGGCTACCATGTTACATTTTGAGTACTACTGTTCCTCTGGAGTCAAGTTTGAGAACTACTTGGTGTTCTCAAGTCTTGCGCCGCTAATTAATTTCATCCCTGGAGAAGCACTGCCACCATGTGGCAGATCTTGGTCACGTCTTTCCACCCATTGCCTGTAGGCCCTCTATCCTAAAACCATTTGGCGGTGGGGAGTCATTTTAAGATTGTTCAAGAGTTATTTAAACATTCCTTTGATGGGGTAAAATAGCTGCATCTCCCAGCATCTAATTTCAAAAATAATTTCATACCATAATTCCATACAATTCTAAAGCTTCTGTTAGAGAGTACCCTGCTTGAAGGCCAGAGCCATTTTTCTTGCTTAATGTAGTAGCCTCTGACCTTTAAAAAGGGCACGGACCTGAAACATAATGGGTGCTTACTAAATAATTGTTAAATGAGTGGTTAAAATACTATGACCTAAAAAACAAACAAACAAAAAAATGCCAGGGCCTTTTCCCAAGATATAACAGCACACACACACACACACCCCAGCAGCTATCCTGTGTGCAGAAGCTCCTTTACCATGACTTTGGTCAAACTGAAAATACCTGTAAAATATTCATCTACTCGTTCAACAAACGTTGAGCACCTATTTTTAAGCCTATACTATACACAATGAATATGAAGACATAAAATACAGTCTTGTTCTCAGACAGCTTCCCGCCACCGGTTAGAGACAGGCAAGTAAACGAGTGTGTGCAATATGGATGCATGTAGAAGCAGTTGCAGGGTACCTGAGGGAGGGACCACTGACTTTGCCTAAGTCAGAGGGAGATGACTCCTGAACTGTGTTTCAAAGATGAATTGGAGTTCTCCAGGCTGGCATGGGGAGGAGAAGGCATTCCAGTTGTTTTCAGGGGCTTGATAAAGCATGTTATGTTTGTGGAACTGAAAGTAGGTCAGTATGATGAGGGGGAAGAAGGGAGGGGCCAGAATGAAGGCTAAACAAGTTATGAACAGGTTAGGTAATGGGGGTTAAACAGGGAACAAAAGGTCTGGAATGCTATGCTTAGAGTTTGGCTTTTAGACTGTGTGAACTAGGCATTTAGGTAATAGGAATGCTTTTAAGAAGGAAAGTGATATGGTCAGATAGATACATGGTTGAGAAAGATTATTCTAGCAGCATATGAAGCATGGATTGGAAGGGGATTATACTGGAGGCAAGAAGACCAGTTGTTTAAGTGGGAGATTATGGGAACCTGAACTAGGTCAATGGTACTAACAATGGAGAGGAGGGAATGGATTGGAAAAAAGAGACAAGAGTGACAGGGCTTGTTAAATGATTAACCTTGAGGTGCAAGAGACAGGGGAGTTGATGTGACTCTAGTGACTCCCACATTTCTGGACTGGTGAATAATGGATTGTAATGACATTCAGCAAAACTGAGAATATAGGTCAAAAATTCCAAATACAGACTCACTTTAGCTTGGCACAAGTTAATGTGTAGAATAAAAGATTTCCCCTTCCTAGCTCACCCCTATCTACCCATTGTCCAAATTGTAGCTCTTTCTCTTAGCTTTTCTGGTGACTAAAGAGGTGATCCCCAGCCCCAGGCCTGTCTCTCCATTCCATTTCCAAATGCCTATCTTCACAGCAGCCAAAACCTTAACTCAGCAGCTTTTTATATTCTATGTATGTTTTCCTTCAATTCCCCTTTCCTTTCTAGACACCTACCCAGGAAAAATGTGTAAGAGAAATATTTCTGCCCTGCTATATTCAATTTCTTTCCTCCTCAGGCTTTTAGCTTCAGTTTTTATAAAAACCCAAGTGTTTTCATGACCAGACTCTCCCCTAAAGAAACTTAATGGCTTGGTAGTGCAAGTAGTGTTTATTTAGACATTAGCATCCCTAGGATTTGAGCAATCATACTTCAGTTACATATGCCTCAACCAGTCTAGGGAGACTCTATTTATTTATGTACATTTGGGGAAAAGGAATTTTATCACAGAAGGACAAAGGGAATCTGGTCCATTCCTACTTTCTGTTAAATTTCAGCATCTGTTTATGGATTGACTAATGCCTGACCCCCTTCAGACATGCCAGATAACTCAATTGTACCTAGAGTCTTATAGGAATATAGTAACTCCTTCAAACACAATATAGTTGGGGTAGGGGAATGAACACTTTCTAAAACAGCAGGTGGTACTGGACAGACAAAATAATATTGTGCCCACTATAGGGCCCAAAGGATGGCTTTACCAGTGATATTCAACCAGGGGATTTAACATGTACATGACCAAGACTCTATTGGCAATTTGTAGGTGAGGTCAATATTGCTACATGTCAGTAAGAAACACTGAAATAGGCAAAGAGAAGGTATTTTAGGCAAGGAAAATGGAATGGGTAAGGCATGGAGACAGGAATAATTGTAAGATATTTTTTTTTCCAGAGACAGGGTCTCACTCTGTCACCCAGGCTAGAGTGCAGTGGCATGATCATAGCTCACTGTAACCTTGAACTCCTGGGCTCCAGTGATCCTCCTGCCTCACCCTCCCAAGTAGCTGGGACTACAGGTGCACACCACACCATGGCCGGCTAAATTTTTTTTTTAATTCATTGAGACAGTGTCTCAGTCTGTCTCCTGGGCTAGAGTGCAGTGTTGTCATCATAGCTCACTGCGACTGCAAACACCTGGGCTTAAACAAGTCTCCTGTGTCAGCCTGCCAAGTAGCTCAGACTGCAGGTACACACCACCATGCCTGGCTAATTTTTCTATTTTTTATAGAGACAGGGTCTCACTATGTTGCCCAGGCTGGTCTTGAACTCCTGGCCTCAAGGGATCCTCCCACCTCGGCCTCCCAAAGTATTGGGA
This sequence comes from Lemur catta, assembly GCF_020740605.2. NCBI lineage: Eukaryota > Metazoa > Chordata > Mammalia > Primates > Lemuridae > Lemur > Lemur catta. The sequence goes on along the minus strand of NC_059130.1, from coordinate 100,805,681 downwards.
TTACAGGCATGAGCCACCCAACCCATCCCAGATCTGGACTTTCACCTGGTATCATTTCCCATCAGTTTCTAGAACTTCTTTTAGCATTTTGTATAATGCAGCTCTGCCTAAAACAAATTCTCTTAGCTTTTGTCACCCTGTAAACGTTTTTTTTTTTTTTTGTCTTCATTTTTAAAGGATATCTTGGGGTTTTTTTTCTTCTAGCACTTTAAAGGTGTAATTCATTGTCTCCTGGTCTCTCCATTTCTGATAAGTCATCCATTCTTTGTATGATTGCTGTGCTGTATGTAATGTGTCTTTTTTCCTCTGGCTACTTTTAAAATGTTATTTTTATATTAGCATGACTATGATATGTCTAGGTGTGGTTTTACATGTATTTATCCTGCTTACGATTTGCTAAGCTTCTTAAATCTGCGCATTCTTTCATCTATTTTAGAAAAATCTCAGCCATTATCTCCTTAAATACTTCTTTTGCTGATTTTTCTCTCCCCTCTCCATCTGGGACTCCAATTACACATATGTTAGAATGTTTAATATTGTCTCAGTTCTTGGACACTGTGTTCCATATTTTCACTCTTTTTTTCTCTTTGTACTTTAGTTTGAATAATTTATACTGACCTGTCTTCGAGCATATTGATTGGCCCTCTGCTGTGTTCAGTCTGCTAAGCCCATTGAAAAACGTTCTTCGTTTCTTATTTTCATTTCTAGCACTTCCATTCGGTTCTTTTTTATAGTTTCTACCTCTTTGCTGAAATTCCCCATCTGTTCATGCATTTTATCCACCTTTTCCACTAGAACCTTTACATATTTATCAGAGCTATTTCAAAGTCCTTGTCTGATAATTTAAAATCTGAGCTATCACTTCATCTGCTTCAAGTACTGTTTCCTCTCTTGACGTGGACCTTTTTTTTTTTTGTTCTTTGTGTGTCTCATAATTTTTTATAATATGCCAGACATTTCATGTAAAAGAATTGTAGAAACCAACAAAAATAGAAAAGGGCAAACTCCTTTTTGTCAGATCACTACTGGGGGGGAAATTAGTCACTATGTCCTGTAGTTGAGCTGGATCTGAGCTTTTACTGCAGCTTTAGTTAGATTCAGTTCACCACTGCCTTCAATTTTTATTTTTTTTTATTTTTAGAGACAGGCTCTTACTCTCTCACCCAGGCTAGAGTGCAGTGGCCCAATCATAGCCCACTGTACTTCAGCTCCTGGGCTTAGGCAATCCTTCTGCCTCAGCCTCCTGAGTAGCTAGGATTACGGTGTGTGCTAGCACCGGCTAATTTTTAAATTTTTTATAGAGACAGGATCTTGCTATATTGTCCAGGCTGGTCTTGAACTCCTGGCCTCAAGGGATCCTCCCACCTTGGCCTCCCAATGCTCTGGGATTACAGGTGTGAGCTACCTTGCCCGGCCAGGCTGCAAATATTTTGAGGGTAGATCAGGACACCCTTTAGCACAGCTTGGTCTCTGAGCACCAGCAATAGTCTAGTAAACTCTTTATGCTGTAAAACAGGTTGCCAAATTTCTGAACTGTGGAAGATCTCTTTCTACTTCACAGCTATTAGATTTGGGAGTCACCCAAGATTTAGTTTCACCCCTGGTTTTCTGTGCCTCAGGATCTCTCTCTTCACCTTGCTGCCCTGCCTCCTGCTTTTCAAGGTGGCTTCAGTACCCTTGATTAAGGCCTGCAGTGCCCCTGCTCATCTTTTTTCTTAAATGGATACATCCATAAATAGGTTAAGAAAAGACTTTTTGTTTCATATCCCAAATAAGAAAAAAGGAAATTATAATTGAGTTTCACTATGGATCCACAAACTCCGCCCATAGGAAAATAATGACAATGAGAATGACTCTTCCTTCTTGTTGGTACCACAACCCAGACCAAGTGCTCAAGTGCTCAAGTTCTCAGAGACTCTGCTATAAAGTTGCAGTCATCCACTCCATCACCGACTCCAACTACAGAGGAGCAATACCACCACCTCTGGGGTTCAGAACTGTTCAGATGGTTGAAGAATCTTATTTTTAAACAGAGGGCTAAAATCAGTGAGTGTACTATCGAGATATGATTTAGGTGTTAAATATAGGAAATCAACAGTGTACAAAAAGACTTGTATTGGTTTCTGAGACTTCGTATCCTAAAATTTTCATTTGATGAATCAAAGGAAATCTAGCCCTAAGAAAAGAAGCAGCATAGCTTAGAAGTTAAGCATATAGGCTCTGGAGTTAGAGCCTTTCACCTTAGGCTTGTATTTAACTCCTTTGTGTTTTGGTTTCTTTAGCAGTAAATTGATGATTATGGTAGTACCTACGTCAAAAGGTGGTTGAAGATTATATAGTTAATATATAATTATTTATTTTATAAGTCAATATATAAGCACTTAGAATAGTACTGGCTTAGAAAAAGCATCATAAAAATGTTTTCAATTATTATTAGCACCAACTTTGGCAGATTCAGAAACACCAGAATGTGCACACTATAAGTTCAAATTTGTGGCCCAGATCACCCTTACTCACTTCCTACACATGCTCTCAGCCCAAGGTTTCCAAATATTTTCTCCATATAATTTAAAGACTTATTTTCATAACTGCCATCACTTTAAGGATTTAATATATTTCTTGTGCATATATTCCTACTGTGTGGATCTCAGGGACCCATAAGCCTTGGCAACATGGAAGAGTCAGTCTTAGTTGGCTCCTTGGGAAGTAGGACGTGCCTCCACAGTCCGGTAGCTCGAAAATAGATGGACAGACCAGGTAGAAATACCTCTGCGCCACTTCTCACCTCTGTGAAAAAGAAAACAAGGAATACCCTGGAACTCCAGAGGCACCAAAAACTCGAAGGAATGTGGCTTCCACAGGGAAAAATTTATACATCTTTCCTGAAATTCTGGTCCCAGAACCTAAAAATTTGTTATACATTTGATAGTCTCAAAATACAGTTGTCAGGGAGGAAAAATGGTGGTTTGAACACATATGTTTATCTCCTCTCCTTCCTGGAGCCCCTCAAAAATGACAGAAAATGAATAAAACCAGAATAAACTCACAAGGATCAAGAAAGTGGGAGAAAGATATCAGAGGATGAGAAGATGGAAAGCTAAGTGAAAACATTAGCAGTGGTGAGAAAGCTATACACCAAGAGTCTGCAGAGGTGGTGTTAATGAGAAGCAAGCCATTTCCTGCCACAGAACTCCAGCTAAGCTCAAGTATTGCAGAACCCAGAAACCTAGGAAGAAAAATCCAGGCAGAATGGGCTGAAGAGGATTGATTGAAAATCTCTATAAGGATCAGTTAGGGCCAGGCGCAGTGGCTCACACCTGTAATCTTAGCACTCTGGGAGGCCGAGATGGGAGGTTCCTTTGAGCTTAGGAGTTTGAGACCAGCCTGAGCAACAGCGAGACCCCGTCTCTACTAAAAATAGAAAGAAATTATATGGACCACTAAAAATATATATAGAAAAAATTAGCCAGGCATTGTGGCACATGCCTGTAGTCCCAGCTACTCGGAAGGCTGAGGCAGAAGGATCGCTTGAGCCCAGGAGTTTGAGGTTGCTATGAGCTAGGCTGATGCCACGGCACTCTAGCCTGGGCAACAGAGTGAGATTCTGTCTCAAAAAAAAGAAAAGAAAAGAAAAGAAAAGAAAAAGACTGATGGATTTAATTGCATGAAAAATTAAAACTTCTCACAAAAGCCACCATAAAATGAACTGTAAAGAGCTCCTACAAATCCATAGTAAAAGATTAATAATCTAGTAGGAAAATAGACAATTCACAGAAGAAATACAAATGCTAACAAACCTGAAAAAGTGTGCAATCATTAGTAATCAGAAATGTAAAGAACAAAAGAACTCGTGGGCTCAAGCAATCCTCCTGCCTCAGCCTCCTAAGTAGCTGGGAATACAGGTGCGTGCCACCATGCCCGGCTAATTTTTTCTGTTTTTAGTAGAGAGGGAGTCTCACTCTTGCTCAGGCTGGTCTCGAACTCCTGACCTCAAGTGATCCCCTCAGACTGCTAAGATTACAGGCGTGAGCCACTGAGACCAGGCAATCACCATCTTACATATATTCTCTCATTTTTTTGAGGCAGAATCTCACTCTGTCACCCTGGCTAGAATGCAGTGGCATCATCATAGCTCACTGCAACCTCAACCTCCTGGGCTCAAGTTCCTGCCTCATCCTCTCAAGTAGCTGGCACTACAGGCACATGGCACCATACCCAGCTAATTTTTCTATTTTTCGTAGAGATGGGGTCTTGCTCTTTCTCAGGCTGGTCTCAAACTCCTGAGCTCAAACAATCCTCCCGCCTTGGCCTCCCAAAGTGCTAGGATTACAGGCATGAGCCACTGCCCCAGGCCCGTCTTATATATATTCTTCATTCTCTTGTCACCTTCTCTTCATTATACTCACTGACAAAACCTTATCTCCCCCAAACTCAACTAACTGAATAGTCCATGTCTGCGCCTTCACAGCTGAACATGGCTGAAGAAAATCACACAACTGTGCTGTTTCAACTGAAATTTATGACTATAGATCTGAAATGTGCACCCAATACTGCCCATTAATCCTGCTATATTCTCTAGTAGATTTTTCCCCTCTGCTGTCCAATATGACCTTTTCCTCTCCCTTCAAACCTCTTCCTTTCCCTTCATTCTCATGTGACCTCAACTTATTCAATGAGAAAATAGAAGCAATCACAATCATGCCCTTGCCTACATTTCCTCCATCTCTACCTCATCTTCCTCCACCTCTACCAGTATTACTGATATGCATCAGGATCCATAGTCTCTGATTTTTTTTCCCAGATCCATTCTGTATCATCTTGCTTTGGTATCATGGGGACTCCTATTCCTCCTTCTTCTCTTCCTCCTCATGCTCCTCCTTGACCTCCTCTACATTTCCATCTCCTCCTGCTCTGCTTTCCCTTTATTGCCTTCTTTTGCCTCCTTCTTGTCACAACCTTTAACCTGTGCTTTCACTCATCTATATTTGCTGGAGGGAGATCCAGAATCGAGAAAGGAAAGGAAAAGAAACATATCTGTTGCTGCTATAGCTGAAAACTTTTCCCAATACCCTTCCATGACGACTTGCAATATAGTCCGCATTGGTAATTTTTTGGCAGTCCCAACAGGGACTGTTCATTAAAAAAAATTTTTTTTGAAAGAAATTAAATACCTAAATAAAAGGAAAGCTATTCTTTGTTCATGAATTGGAATACCTAATACAGCTAAGATGGCAATACTCCCCAAATTGATCTACAGAGTCAATGTAATCCCTGTCAAAATTCCAACTACCTTTTTTTGCAGAAAGGGACAAGCAGATCTTAAAATTCATATGAAAATGCAAGGGACCCAGAATAGCCAAAACAGTCTTGAAAAAGAAGAGCAAAGTTGGATGACATACACTTCCTGATTTCAAAATTTACTACGAAGCTACAGTAATCAAGGCAGTGTGATAATGGCATATGGACAAACATAAGATTGACAGAATAGAATTGAAAGCCCAGAAATAAACCCTTACATGTACAGTCAAGGGATTTTTGACAAGTGTGCCAGAATTGGGCCAGTGTGAGTTTGTAATCCCAGCTACTCTGGAGGTTAAGGCAGGAGGATTGCTTGAGGCCAGGAGTTCAAGGCTGTGGTGTGCTATGATCTACGATTGTGCTTGTGAACAGCCACTGCACTCCAGCCTGGGCAACATAGCGAGACTCTGCCACTTAAAAAAAAAAAAAGACAAAGGTGCCAGACCATTAGGGGAAAGAATAGTCTTTTCAACAAATGGTGCTTGGACAACTGGGTATTCACATGCAAAAGAATTAATTTGAACCCTTACCTCACACCATACACAAAAGTTAACTCAAAATCAATCTTCATAACCTTGAATTAAGTTTCTTAGATAATAATAAAAAACCACAAGCAACCAGAGAAAAAATAAACTGGACTTCATCTAAATTAGAAAGTTTTGTGCTTCAAAGAACACCATAAAGAAAGTGAGACATCCCATAGAGTAGAGAAAAATTTTGCAAATCATATATATGATAAGGGACTTTTATCTAGCATGTATAAAGGATTCCTACAACTCAGTAATAAGAAAAGATAAATAACCTAATTTTTAAAAGAACAGATGATTTGAATAGACATTTCTCCAAAGAAGATATACAAATGGCCAATAAACATATAAATAGATGTTCAACATCATTTGTCCTTAGGAAAATGTGAACCAAAACCATGATGAGATACCACATCACACCTACAAGGATGGCTATATATATTTTTTAAAAAATCTAAAAATGAGTGTTGGCAAGAATGCAGAGAAATTAGACCACTCATACATTGCTGGTAGGAATGTAAAATGGTATTGCCACTGAGGAAAGCAGTTTGGCAGTTCCTCAAGTTACCATGTGACTCAGCAATTCTATTATACCTCTAGGTACACAGCCAAAAGAATTGAAAATTTAGGTCCGCACAAAAATTTGCACATGAATGTTCATAGCAGTATTACTATAGCCAAAAAATGGAAACAACCCAAATGTCTACCAATGGATGAAGGGATAAATAAAATGTGGTATAACCATATAATGGAATACTAGCTATAAAAAGCAATGAAGTACTATGCTACAACATAGATGAACGTTGAAAACATGCTGAGTGAAAGAAACCTAATATGAAAGGCTACATATTGTATAATTCCATTTATATGCAGTGTTCAGAATAGGCAAATCTGTAGAGACAGAAGGTAGATTAGTGATTTCTAAGAGGGTAGAAATCAGGCAAAGGAAGGTGGAGGAGGGGGTAGAGAGTAACTGCTAATGGGTACAAGTTTGGTTTTGGGGTGATGAAATGTTCTGGAATTTGATATTAATAGTTGCATCTTGTGATACACTAAAAAAAAATCACTGAATTGTACACTTTAACACACTGACTTCCATGTGAGTTGTATTTAACTCAGGCTAGTTTTTGTGCCCAGGGCCTCCTGAAGCAAAACCCTGCAGTTGGTTTGTGAAAATGTTACTTGTTGATGTTCTTGTTACAATTAATATTGACAATTTAATTCTAAAACTGTAGATTGTGTTGCATATAACTCATACACAGAAAACAATAAAAAAATAACAGATTAAAAAAGGATTGTTTTGTTTTAACAAAACACCATGGCCCCAGCGGAAAAAGTTTTTTTTCCAGTGTGGCAGTCAATGTGCTAAAATGCTAAATTTTATGGTATGCAAATTGTATCTCAATAAAAAATGCAAAAGAGCAAGGTTGCCAATGAAGTAGGCACAGGTAGGCAAAAATTCCATTTAGATGCCAGGGGGTGGTGGCCTTTGATGTGCTGGTCTAGTTTCATTTGTATTCAATGCAGGTCCCTGTCCACCTCAGCCATAGTGGCTCTGCTTTAGCTTCCACTTAAGGTTTTTGTTGAGTAATGGGTCCCCCAGCTAAAGAAGAGTGAAAGCCCTTGGCTCAGTTGATCAACTGCAAAGAAGCTCCTCCTCAGGTTCTAAGCAGTAGAGTGTGAGGAGAGGCTGGGGAGTCCAAGCCCTGACAGAGACTGCAGCCCAGACAGGGGTTGGAGTGCCACAAGCAGCACTGACTTCGGGTGCAGCATCCACTAGCGAGACTCCTCCGGGTGCAGCCTGGCCTCAGGGGAGCATTGACACATTCAAGAAGTTCAGTTCCATTTATAAACCTTGACCGAGCACAACGCCCACTCTCAGAGTGAGCCAAGTCCTGTCTTCAGGTGGCTCAGGCACAGGATGTGTAAATTTGTTTGGTTCCTGACAGCTCTGCTCTCCTCACTTGGACTGAGCTGAGGTCTTGAGCTCACTGTCTCTCAAAGGACAGCAAGACATAGGCAAGGGAGCAGAGAAACAGCATATTGTGGCTTTTAGCTGGGGGAGCAGTGGGGAAGAAGGAGACCTAGTAACCACTGGGCACCTACTCTGTGCCAGACACACAAAGCATGCACATATATGATTTAACTTCCTCTTCAAAACAAGCTTGAGTAGTAGGTGAAAGGATATGCCCGAGGTACTCACAGTTCATGCACTGTGGAACTGGGATTTGAACCTAGGACCATCTCACTCAAAAGTCTGTGCCCTAGAGAAGCTGGCATTTCACCTAGAGTTTTTTTTACCTACGATCCTCTCAACTGGACCATTTCTAGCTTCTGCCATTTATACATTCACTTGCTCATTCATTCATTCCATAAATTTCCCCAAACAGGGATTTAGTGCCCGGTAGGTTGTTAGGCAACAGAGACACAAACCTGAATATCTGAATAAGGTATGAGCCTTGCCCTCAAGGATTTACAGTATTGTGGGAGCCAGGCCTGGACTGAGACATAAGACCAGGAGTTAAGTTAATTATAACACCAAGGGATGCCCTGTGGTGGTTTGGTCAGATGGCAAGTGATTTTAATATGAAAATAAGGATTCAAGGTTTGGGGCAATGGGGGGAATTATACTGCCACTTCTCTTCCCATCCCCTGTCCTGGAGGGGTGGGGAGTATAGGAGGATGGGCAACCATCACTAGGGAGAGCTGAAGGGGAAGTGGTATTCTGGGGCAGGGCTTCTTAGCCACAGCAGGAAGTGGAAGGAGGGTTTGCTGAACAGGCCAAGCTTCAGGGGAGTTTACTGACTACAGAACTTTGGTTCAGGAGGGCTCAGTAGGAGGGGTTTTTGGAAAAGGAGCAGTGGGTGCCTGAGTGGGAGTGAGTTTGGGAATGAGAATGTAAATGATCAGAGTGATCAAGAATGGCAGGACGGGGAGACTTTTGAGGAAGTAGGACATTGCAGTCCTGACAGCTCTGCTGGAACTGTGGGGTACATACCTTTCATATTCTGGTTTCTGAGGCTAGTGGTGGTAACACTATTTTCAGTCCAGGGAACAAGCAAGCTATGGTCTTTGCTCAGAGTACCAAATAGAATATGGAGAGAATTTGTTAGGAAGTGGAGTTGGGAAAGTCAGCCACAGACCAGGCTATTTGAGCCATAGCATTGTTTACATTGTGGAAGGAGCTTATCAGCCTGGGGTGGAAAAGAAGGGAGGTGGCTACTAGGTTTAACTCCTAACTTGACCTCTAGTTGGTTTTTTTCTTCTTAGCTGTTCTTTTAGTGAATACTTTCTCACCTTTGATCTTTCTGTCTTATTATTGCTTCCAAGTTAATATTTGGTTTAACGGAGAGGTAGCATGGTGCTATGGAAAGAATATGCAGTATGGTATCAGTAAACTAGAATCTAGTTAGTAGATCAAAAGTCCCAATTCCATGGTCAATCAGGGTCAATCAGCTAGAACTTAAATGTAGGATTTAGAACTTCAATTTTTCCATGCTTCACTGCAGCATCATATAATGCAAAGACTGACTTATTTAGCTTCCTGAGCTTCAGTTTCCTCAACTGTAAAAAAAAAGAAAAATTTTTTTGAGACAGGATCTCACTCTGTGGCCCTGGGTAGAGTATAGTGGCACAATCATAGCTCACTGCAACCTCAAACTCCTAGGCTCAGGTGATCCTCCTGCCTCAGTCTCCTGAGTAGCTGAGACTACAGGTGTGCACCACCATGCCTGGCTAATTTTTTATTTTTTAGAGACAGGGTCTGGCTGTGTTGCCCAGGCTGGTCTCAAACTACTGGCCTCAAGCAATCCTACCATCTCGGCCTCCCAAAGTGCTGGGTTACAGGTGTGAGCCATCACACTTGGCCCTTTCTTAACAATATCTACTTTACAAATGGTTGTGAAAATTAAATGATATGTGGAGCCCAAAAAACAGTGCCTCATAAGGGTGTGGCCCTAACATTTTCTATCATTACATACAAAAACTACCTGGCTCTATGCCTGCACATGGCAGGTGCTCAAACGAATATCTCACTACACATATTATGGAATTGTGCCCCCAGCAATTCATATGTTGAAGTCCTAACTCCAGTACCTCAGAATGTGACTATATTTGGAGAAAAGGTCTTTGAAAAGATAATTATGTTAAAATGAGGTTATTATGGTGAGCCCTAACCTAATTTGACCAGTGTCCTTATAAGAAGAGGAAATTTGGACACAGACATGTATAAAAGGAAGACCATGTGCAGACACTGGGAGAAGACAGCTATCTACAAGTGAAGGAGAGGGGCCTCAGAAGGAACTAGTGCTGCCAACACCTTTTTTTTAGACAGAGTCTCGCTTTGTTGCCCAGGTTAGAGTGCCAAGGCGTCAGCCTAGCTTACAACAAGCTCAAACTCCTGGGATCAAGTGAGGCTCCTGCCTCAGCCTCCAAAGTAGCTGGGACTACAGGAACACACCACCACGCCCGGCTAATTTTTTTCTAGTCATCCAGCTAAATTTTTCTATTTTTAGTAGAGATGGGTCTCACTCTTACTGAGGCTGATCTCGAACTCTTAACCCCAAGTGCCCCTGCCACCTCAGCCTTCCGGAGTGCTAGGATTACAGGTGTGAGCTACTGTGCCCAGCCCTGCCAACACCTTGATCTCCAACTTCTAGCCTTCAGAACCATGAGAAAATAAATTTCTGTTGTTTAAGCCATCCAATCTATGGTACTTTCTTATGACAGCTCTAGCAAACTAATACAACAAACATACATTGTACCTTTTTGGTTTTGTTTTGTTTTTTAAATTTTCTCAAAGGTAACTGTTTCAAAGTATTGGGGGGAAAGTTGAGATCTTTCATTTATCAAAGACCAAGCCCTGATCACTCCACATCTGGGTAAAGTCCCTCTCCTCCAAGAACAAGTTTTGCAGCATTCAACATTTGCAGGAGAGGCCAGGGGCGGTGGCTCACACCTGTAATCCTAGCACTTTGGGAGGCCGAGGCGGGTGGATCGCTCGAGGTCAGGAGTTCGAGGCCAGCCTGAGCAAGAGCGAGACACTGTCTCTACTAAAAATAGAAAGAAATGATTTGGACAGCTGAAAATATATACAGAAAAATTTAGCCGGCATGGTGGTGCATGCCTGTAGTCCCAGCTACTTGGGAGGCTGAGACAGAAGGATTGCTTAAGCCCAGGAGTTTGAGGTTGCTGTGAGCTAGGCTGATGCCACCGTACTCTAGCCAGGGCAACAGAGCGAGACTCTGTCTCAAAAAAAAAAAAACATTTGCAGGAGAGACCTGTTTTAGTTCATCATAGGCCTACACAGGCACCCAAGTGTTTCAATAAAAAACCAAGAGAGTAACCCAAACCAGCAGTTAAAAAGTAGACAGTCGGCCGGGCGAGGTGGCTCACGCCTGTAATCCTAGCACTCTGGGAGGCCGAGGCGGGTGGATTGCTCGAGGTCAGGAGTTCGAGATCAGCCTCAGCAAGAGCGAGACCGTCTCTACTAAAAATAGAAAGAAATTATCTGGCCAACTAAAAATATATATATAGAAAAAATTAGCCGGGCATGGTGGCGCATGCCTGTAGTCCCAGCTACTCTGCAGGCTGAGGCAGGAGGATCGCTTAAGCCCAGGAGTTTGAGGTTGCTGTGAGCTAGGCTGACGCCACGGCACTCACTCTAGCCCGGGCAACAGAGCGAGACTCTGTCTCAAAAAAAAAAAAAAAAAAAAAGTAGACAGTCCATTTAAAGAAATGTGTATTTAATCTCCCTAGGTGTGAAAAGTGTTACCTACGAGAATGTCCTGATTCTTAGGAGATACATGCTGAGGTGATATAACACCTCACCTGTAAATGTTTTGGCTGAAAGAATAAAGTACAGTTGACCCTTGAACACTGTATTGTACCTTTTTAACTGGTGGACAGAGGGCTCCTCATTCTGCTAACTAGAAACTGCTTCTTGGCTTGTTGTCCTATGTTCTCCAACTCAAAGTCCTAACCGAAAGCCCTAAGGAAGCTGGGCCTGCCGGGTTGACCATGCTACCTTGGAGCGGGTGCTGTCCCCTGGGCTCTTGGCTGCTAAGGTGAAGGCATCCAAGAAATCAAGATCTTTCTTTTCTGAAGTGACTGGTGATTTGCTGACCAGGAGTGCTTGTCATGGGACCAGAGAGAGAATGCATCATTCATCAGGGTCCATTCCCGTGGTGCCTTCCGGCTGCACAGGGAGGAAGGGCAATTGGGTGTGTGGTGTTGGATGAAGGAACGGACTGCTGCGACTAAGGTGACCCTAGTGTTATCTGTCCCAGGAAAAGACGGGATGCAAGAAGCGATCTGAGGTGGGAGAAGGGAGAGCTACCTGATGTGAATCTCAGGACACTTTCCGCGACAGAAGTGGAGAACTGAATCTGTGGGTCAGCCGGGACTGGAATACAGCCCTTTTGCAGGTGACCGCGTATCGCGACGCCCTGGGGGGATCGCGTGCAGCCCCCCAGAACCGTTTGCCCCGGGATGGCCGCCTCGGGCAGACGGAGCAGAGTGGGCCAGCGGGCGCGTGCCCGACACGTCCTCCGGGCACTGCCCCCTCGGGCGCGCGCCCGTGCCCGCCGCACGCCGCCCCCCGCCCCCCGCCCCCCGCCGGGCCCGGTGGACCCCGCGCCGGGACCGCGCACGCCCCTCCGCCAGCCGGTACCCCTGGCCGCGCGCACCCCCGCGCCCCCTCCCCGCTCGGCGGGCGCGCGCGCTGGCTCCCGCTCCCGCTCCCGCTGGCGGCGGCGGCGGCGGCGGGGATTGTTTTTGTTGTCGCTGAGGCCGGAAGAGCCGCGGGAGCCGGGTCCCTGTCCCCGAGCCGGGTGCCGCCGCCGCCCCCTGCCCAGCGCCCGCGTCTCCGCGGCGCCCCGCCCAGCGCCAATATTCCGGAGAGCCAGCGTTACGCGGCGGCGGCGGCGGGGCCCGGAGCGGGAGGCGCCGGGGACCGGGGCGAGGCGGCCCCCGCCGCCGCCATGGAGGCGCTGGGACCCGGTGAGGAGCGCGCTCGGGCCGGGGCCAGACCCGGGGCCAGCGACGGGCGGGCGGGCGGGACCGTAGCTGCCCGTCTCCCCGCCGGTCCGCGCGTCCCCGGGCTCGGGCTGCCAGGCCTCGGGAAAGGGGACTGTGCCCCACTGCGCAGGGTGGAGGGAGCTGACCTGGGCCTTGGGGGGCGGTGACCGCGCCCCAGCCTGGAGCCTTGGGCCGAACCTCGAGGTCTGAGGGAGGGAGGCCCGGGAAGGTGACCCTTGCCCGCGGGTAAAGGCGAGACTTGATACAATCTCGGGGAGGTGATCTGTGATCTGGGGTCGCGGTGAGGGTAGTTTGGGCCTCAGAAGGGGGACCATCTGTGCCCGGTGTGTGGGGAGGCCTGGCCCAGCCCGGGAAGGGCCCCCCCACCTACTACCAGCAGTAGTCTTGGTTTTGGACCGCACCCCTGTTTTTCTTTGCACTGGCAAACAGTCGAGAGCCTTCAGATAAGGAAGAAGAACTTCTCCCAAAGGGACAAAATGCCCACCCTTTCTCAAAGGCGCTGAAGTTTTGAAGAACAAGATCCTATGCCTCCATCTGTCTGTCAGTCTGCGCGTCAGTTCCAGAGTGGTCTGGGGTAGCCTTTGGGTGACACAGGCGTTACCAGTCCGTCGGCTCCAGCACAGGCTTTACTGCCCCGAGTTCTCTCTAATTGGGTTATGAGCGGTTGTGAGGATCAAGTGAAGGAGAAAGTGCTTTGGAAACTGTAGTTTGCTGTGGATATGGATGGCCTCTGGATATCTCCCTCACTCCGCCCAAACCAGAGGAACCGCTCCAGGCTGGAACAAATGCTCTGAGTATTGGAGCCTCTTGCTCTCACCTCAAACCCCAACAGGTTTCTAATGCCTTGGCTAAGTAGGGCAGGGTTTAGGGGTTGTGGTGGAATTAACTTTAATATTCAACCATATCTACTTAAGTTGTAGAGTATTTCATTCTTTTAGTGCATAGAAAATTAGGTTTAATATTTGAGTTTGGAAACTGCAGATTTGTTCTCTTAGAACTTGTTTGCATAGCTGGGTGATTAAACCCCACCTTAATTTGCTGCTTAAAGTATTGTTTAAAGGCTCTCATAATCAAATTTCGTATGCCTTTTAAAAATAAGTTGGTTTGTCACATTAATATTATTTGATAAACCTCAGTGTATTATGTTAGTTTACTTCAGGTATGTCCCCTGGCTAAAGGCATGGTCAGGTCTTTCGGAATGTAACAGACTTCTATTCAAATCCAATCTAGTAATTTAATAGTTGTATGACCCTGGGCAAATTACTTAATTCCTTTGAACTTTCATTTTCTCATCTATAAATTGCGGGTAATTATAATTATGTGTTGCAAGATTGTTGTGAGACTGAAATGAAACAATATATGTGAGAAGTCTTCTTGTAGAGACTAGTGCATTATAGATGTTCAACAAATGTTTCTTCCCTCCTCTGGTGAGTAATTCATAATTGAAACAACTGTTGCATCTATGAGCTGATATCAAAAGAAACTGTGTAACTATGTGCACAAGTTGTATTTCATGGAAAGGATCAACCTGGTGATGTTAGGAGTTAGCTGCCCAGGGACTCTTTTTTTGGCTTGATTTTAGCTTTTGTGGGTTGGAGGACTTATCAGTTCACCCAGGGTTATTCAGATTGCAGAAAATTAATTCTCACTAACCACAGTTATAAGACACTAGTGAATAAGCAAAAATGTCACATAGATCTTTTCTGTTGAGTGGAATATTTCCCTGTTTGCTATCTACCAAACTCCTTTTTTGGTGTTGCAGTACCTTGGAAACCCAATTAATAACAAGAAGCTGCTTGCTAAGCACAGAATCAGAACAAGGGAATTGATAGCCTTGTGGGATATTTCATCCAGGCTGTTTTAGAACCTAGAGAATCATTCCTGCTTCTCTGTGAGAGCACACCTAGATCTAGTGCTCTGTGCCTTGCTCACTTAAACAATCATTGACGCCTTCTAGGCTTGTTCTGTCTGCTTCCACCCCGGTTCAGTTTCTGACAGTACTCAGAAATGAAATTAATTAGATTACCATTTATTTTGGTTGTACTGATTATAACTTTTATTTTTGCAGTACTTTATAGTTTATAAAGTGCTTTCATAACTGTTAGCTCATTTGATTCTCTGGGAGGTAGGCAGATATCTATCCCCATTTTAAAAATGAGAAAAGTGAGGTTCAGAGAGCATAAGTAACTTCATCAAAGTCTCAAAGCTGAGTGGTGAAATGAAGACCAGAGTCTGGTTCCTCTGACTCCTGATCTAATGCCCTCCTCTTCATTTAAAGGCTGACTTTATCCATTATATGTTAAGTCATATTTATTTCCCTTTCAGAGAATGTAATTTTCTGACTTTGTCACTAAATTTGGGTGATGCCCCTAATAAAAAACCCAGGGACCTTTGAGCACTTGCTGTAACATTTACAAGTGCAATCATAATAGCTAACATTTACTGGGTACTTACTATTGCAAGGCACTGTGGTAAAACTGTTATATATACCATTTCATGGAGTCTTCAAAATAGCCTTATGAGATAGATGCTACTATTATCACATATATCCCTATTTTATAGATAAGGAAACAGACTCAGAGAGGCCAAGAAACTGGCCCAATGTCATGCAGTTTGGAAGAGGTAAAACCAGGATTGAAACCCAGTAATGTGGTTTCTGAACCTTAGCCACTGTGCTTTATTGCTTCATTAAGTAGACAGTTTGCTAAATTCAAAGAAATTAGCTTTTTCCCAGCCTCCAGAACTGTGAGAAATAAATTTCTGTTGTTTAAGAAAAAGGAAGAAAGAAAAGAAAAAAGGAAAAAAGAAACCAGCTTTTGGAATGAAAAATTTTAGAATATAGTTTCTAAAGAAATCTAACAAGCGTACTAAAAGAAGTGATCACTTACCTTCTAACTTTTCTTTCTTGTTAAGGGAAGGAGATATACACAATATTTACTTTTTGCCATTTTTAATCCCTTTTCTTTCAATATGTCTGCCTCTGCCTTTGATATCAAGTATTTCAGAGAAGTATAGATACCACAGGATTGTGAAGTATATTGGGGGGAAAGAGCACTGGACTGGGAGTTAGGAGACTTGGATTCTAGTCACTATTTAAACTTAAAGTCATGTTCTTAGGCAAGTCGTTTGATCCAACTTTCTCTTTCCAAATTTCTATTATAAAGCTGTATTTCTTCCAACTTTATGATATAGTGTTTGCTTACATGTACCTTGCAATGTGGGGGCTTACTTATCTATATGATTTAATTGGGTTAATTAAGAATGCCTATTGCCTCTGACATTATTTACTATTTACTTCTTACCTTGTTTATAATTGTCTTATCACACACACAGTAGAAACCCTTGTCAACTTTTGTGTATTAGGGACAACTAGGTTTTGTTTAGTTTCTATTTGGAATTATTGATACTGTTCAGTTCAACATTTATGGAATTCTTACAACATGCTGGTTGTTGACTTAAGTATTGAGAAGATCATTAACTGGAGGTCCATTTCTTCTAAGAGTTTACAGCCTAATGGAGGAGACAGAGTAATTTGACAAGTGGTTTCTCATACTTGTGCTAAGTGCTCCCCTATACAGAGAGTCTTAGGAACATAGAGGATGGATCCTTCAGTCTGGAATAATCAGGAAAGCCTTTCCAAGGAGGGCACAACCGAACTCAATTTTGAAGGATAAGTAAAATCTAGGGGAAGAATGAACAGTTAATTGAATATGTAAAAAGATTTTTGCATATACATTGTCAAATCAATGTATATGATGATTTGACAACACAAATTTCATGGAAGTATTTTTTTCTGATTTTCCTAAGTGATGTTGGAATAGAATAGCTTCTTGCTTCAAAGTTTTCTCCCCTTATTGAAGTGTCTTTGTTCTCAGTGAAATGCCATTGCAGTAAGAGAACTTGTTGTAACTTTCCATTGTAACCACAGCCCACTTTGCTCAACACCTATTCATAGCAGCAAAGATGTTTATTTTTTAGGCCAGTGTCCACTTGATATTAACATCAAACGGGAGCAAGATTTTCTCTAGACAAGCATCTCTCAGACTGTGTTCCACAAAATACTTTTTTGCTGAATATTAATAGATGTTCACTTTTGAGAGAGAGAGAAAGAGAATTCTGTGGAAAAATAAGTTGGGTAAATGATGAGTTAAAGTTAAACAGGTTTATTTATTACATTACTTTTTAGAGAATTTAATATGATAATATACCTTGAAATTTTAAGAGGGTAGAGAATGTGCAAGGTTTCCTTAACTTATGGAATCCTTTCTTTTTGTGGACTATCTTGTGAATGATCAATGAAATAGTTTAGAAAGACCACTCTGTCTAGACCAGGGCTTCTCAACCTCAGCACTATTGACAGTTTGGACTGGATGATTCTTGGGGGTGGGGTGGGGTGCTGTCCTGTGCATTGTAGAATGCTTAGCTATATCCTGGCTCCTACCCACTAGGTGCCAGTAGCACTCCTCATGTTGTAACAACCAAAAATGTCTCCAGACATTTCCCAAATATTTCCTAGGGAACAAAATCTCCCTCAGGTTGAGAACCACTGGTCTAGACTGTAGATTCCTTCAGAATAGGGGTTCTGTCTTCTTCCTGAGTCCATAATACAGATTAGCCATGTAATAATTGAATAAATGAGTAAATCTCTGTTTAATAAACTAGACCTTATGATCAGGAGATCTCAGATTATTCAGATTCTAAAAATATCAGACTATAGACAAGAAGGTTTAGCACTATTGGTATTATTTCACTATCAAAGTTAGCAAATAAATTGATAGATAGAGCTATGTTTAATCTTCTGTCTGTACAACCTATAGTAATGCAGGCTACTTTGTGGGAGATTAATGGATCATCTCCAACTCTGAGGATGATGGCCCCCAGACTTTAGAGGGTTTTTTAAAAAATACACGTGATTTTGTAAGCCTAGCTATATGCTCATGAAAGGTTCTATGCAGTAGCCTATGTCTGAGAGTAGTTGATCATGCTATCTAATTTTGATGTCCCCATATTCAAAGTAGTAGCACCATGGCAAAATATTTAGAAATCCAGAAAAACTTAAGTCAAAAGACACCCAAACTCTTTATATCAGAGTACATTCAGTGATAATAAATTCTCAGTAATTGCACCTATCATTATCACCATCATCATCATCATCATGAACAAATAGCATAGCAAATGTCTTTCACTCTCTTTAGGACCTCCAACCAGCCTGTTTCAGCCACCTCGTCGTCCTGGCCTTGGAACTGTTGGAAAACCAATTCGACTGTTAGCCAATCATTTTCAGGTTCAGATTCCTAAAATAGATGTGTATCACTATGATGTGGACATTAAACCAGAAAAACGGCCCCGCAGAGTCAACAGGTAAGGATTAGAAAGAGTAGACTTCTGTATATTTGAGTGCATAAAATTTATTTTTTTGTGTATCATATCGTTCTCTAAATTCACCCAACATGTAGGCATTGTTTTCCTTTAAGATGATGGGTTTCATAAGAGCAAATTTGCTGTCTCATATTGGTTATCCACTGCAGGTTCTAGCAGACTGCTGTAGATATCATTGGTCAATTAGTAAATGCTTATTTAATGAAAAAGAAAGGTCACTCTTTCATTGACCAAGTGTAGCAGAAATTTATAAAAATAAGTGAAGACATTAGTGTCTATAGGAAATAGAACTATCTATTCACATTTTATTTTTATTTGTTTATTTATATGAGACGGGGTCTTGCCATGTTGCTCAGGCTGATCATGAATTAAATTTTATTATTGAGTGTTGGTTTGCAAGCTGAGAAATATGTAAGTGTAAAGACAGAAAAATCATCTTGGCATATTGAAAAAAGTAAGCACAGAGAGAACCTCTAGTTATTGCTAGCATTACCCAAGAGGGGTCTTGATGAGATGATAGAAGTATTTTGGTCTGCAGAGAGGAAATTTACCTGGTATGAACATAGCCCTATAGCAAATAGTATTACACTGTGCTGAACATACATCCACTTTCCTTTCCTTGATTTCCTTGTGGTGATACTCAAGCAATCTTTGATATTAAGATTCTTGCTTTCCTAAGAAAATTATTGCTATCAAGTGAAATATTTTGAGCTGTTTGATTTTTTTTTTCTCATTATAGATCCATGATTTGGCTCTCTGGTATAGTTCAGTCTCATGTAAAGCCCATAATTGTTTGGCTGTTGTATAACTGAGATCAAAAGTAGTAATGGCTAAAATTGATCCATTCAAGAAATATTTTATTGAGTGTTTATTATGTGCCAGGTATTGTTCTATGCTCTGGGAATTTAACATGAACAAAACAGACAGAAGTTTATATCTTTGAAGAGCTTATATTCTAATGGGGAAGACCAAAAGTAAGTGTAATGAAGAAAAATAAAGTAGAGGTGGAAGATAGGGAATGGGGATGGGGGTAAGCCACTGATATATCTGTGTAGTATAGCTAGGAAAAAATCTCACTGACACTGAAAAGTGACATTTGACCTAGAGGAGGTGAGGGATATCTAGATGAAGAGTATCCCAGGCTGAGTCAGTAGCTTGGTGTATTCAAGGAACAGCAGATAGTTCTGTATTGCTGGAGCAAGCGAATGAGGGGGAGAGTGACAGAGATGAGGTTAGAGAAACTCCAGAACACCTCTCTCATGCACTCTTACAGGCTGTCATAGCACTTCAGCATTTACTCTGGCTGGATAAATCTTGAATAGACTTGTAACATGACTAACTTAGATTTTTAATGGATTTCTCTGACTGCTGTGTTGAAAATAGACCCTAGTGGGTAAGGGTAAAAAGCAGGGAAATCAATTAGGAGGCACTTGTAATGATTCAGGTGAAAAGTGATGGTGCTTTAAACTTGGGTAGTATAAGTGATAGTGATGAGAAGTGGTCAGATTCAACAAATGTTTTGGCGGTATTGTCAATAAGATTTGCTGATGGATTGAACGTGGGGTGTAAAAGAAAGAAATGAGTCACGATTAATTCCAGGGCTTTTGTCCTGAGCAAGTGGAAAAAAGAAGTTGCCATTTATCAGATGGGGAAAACTATGAGAGAAGCAGAAGCAGGGGGTGGCAAATTAGAAGACCCATGGATTTTGGACATGTCAGGGTTGAGATGTCTATTAGAATTGCTAGTGGAGAGTTGAGCAGGAAGTTGAATACAGCATATGAGGTTGGATTCAGAGGAGAGAGCCAGGCTGGAGACAAACATTTGAGAATCATAAGCATATTGATGGTAAAGCCATGGGACTGGATGAGATTGTGCTAGTAATGAGTGTGATTAGGGAAAATAAGACTCTGAGACTGAGCCTTGAGACACTCCAACATTTAAAGATTGAGGAGATGAGGAAGTATCAGGAGAGAAACTGGCACTGTGAGGCCACTGGGATAGGAGAAAACCAGAGTGGTGCCCCAGAGACAAGGGAAGAAGATGGGGTTGTTTTTGTTTTTGTTTTGAGACAGGGTCTCACTCTGTGGCCCAGGCTAGAGGGCAGTGGTCTCATCATAGCTCACTGCAATCTCAGACGCCTGGGCTCAAGCGATCCTCCTGCCTTAGCCTCCCAAGTAGCTGGGATACAGGCACTCACCACCACACTCGGCTATTTTTTTTAGTTTTATAGAGACAGAGGTCTCATTATTGCCCAAGCTGGTCTTGAGCTCTTGGCCTCAAGCAATCCTCCTGCCTCAACCTCCTAAAGTGCTAGAATTATAGGTATGAGCCACCACGCCCGGCCATAGATGTTTTACGTTGGAAGAATGTGTCATCTAATGTTCAAGGAGCATTGAATTTAGCAATTGGAGCTCATTGGGGACCTTGATAAGAGCAGTTTTGGTGGAGGAAAAGCCTTACTTGAGAAAGTTCAAGAGAGAAAGGGGAAGAATAATTAGAGAAAACTCCTTCAAGGGATTTTGATGCAAAAGGGAGCAGAGAAATGGGATGTTGAGACAAGGAGAAAGTGAGGTCAAGAAAGTTTAATTTTCTTTAAGATGAGAGACATTATGCCATATTTATATGCTGAAAGAAATAATCCAGTAAAGAGGAAAAATTTGGTGATTCAGGGTACAGGGAAATTCCTGGAATGACATCTGTGAGCAGATCAGAGTAGGTTTATTGTGGGACAATAAATACACATAAATACTCTATGCATATTTATTCACTTACAACAACCACCTTTTGAAGGAACCATTAATACTTCATAATTTTACAAATGAAGCAACAGACTATGAAAGATTAAGTGACTTGTCCAAAGTCATACAACTCTGCCACTTAATCATTGTGTGACCAAGGATACTTAATTGTTGCCCATTCTGAATTTTTCTTTTTCTTTTTCTTTTTCTTTAATTAGAGGACCATAATCATTGCTCTACTTGTCTCATAAGGTTGTTGTGAAGATTAAAAATTAGAATAGAGGTGAAAGTATCTCTTCACTGTAAAATTTATTTAAGAATGTAAGATGGGAGATTAACCTTTTCTAGTATGAAAAGGTTAGCTTTTTAAAATGAGGAAGGTGTGATACCAGATTTCTCCATCGATTTGTTTTCAACCACATGATTTGGTTTGTAAAAGTGATTTTCCCACAGATTTTCCTTGTAGTAATATTAATGCATTAGGTAGTTGTGATAGATTTTGACTTTTAAGATATAGTTCCCACACATGGAACTCACTAACACTGATAAGTCAAAGCACCTAACTTTTCATTGACTCTAGCATTCAAGCATCTCACAGACCTTGTGCATGTCTTAAACTGTAGACTCTAGTTTCCTTGCTACTGCCATTTATTTCAGGGCCTGCATGCAGTGTGATCTGGCATATCTGCGAGAGCACTTAAGTAAAGCTATGCATGCTTAATTGAGAGAAAGGCTTTCATTCTAAAAACAAAGGAACTATACTGGTAATTTTCTTTTTTTGGAATGAGAATATTTTACAACATTCCCTTGTCTACACTGCTTGGGAATACTTTGGGATAAAACAAGAGAGAGTGCAGAGTAATAAATCACCAGCATTAGGCAAAGGGGTTGACTTATTTGTTTGTGTGTTACATTTATTAATCCTCAGATTTCTGAATTCCTGCCTAGTGTCTTTCCCAAAACCAGTATACTTTGAATAAGGATGTTGATTTGATAGCAAACTTACCATCATTCAGTGGTGAACATCCATGTCAAAGTTAAATACCCAAGATAAGTTATTCTTACAAGGTTGTGTTTATCATAGGAGAAGATTTTGGAAAGAGTAGTTTGGGAGGATGCTATAAATGCATCCATAATGTCATTATGCTGTTTCATTTTATTCTCCCTTTCTGTTACCATCTTGTAGTTGCTTTACCTTTCTTTAATTTCTTATTTTAATTACTTGAATCAATTGTAACCTTAACTCTTACTTTTTCCAATTGAACCGAATTTAAGTGATTAAGGTATGGTGACGTTTTCCTTATTGTCCACCATTTCTGAAAGCTAACTGCCATTATCTCCATTACTGTGAAGGGAGGTAGTAGATACAATGGTGCGGCACTTCAAGATGCAAATATTTGGTGATCGGCAGCCTGGCTATGATGGCAAAAGGAACATGTATACAGCACATCCACTTCCAATTGGACGGGATAGGGTAAGTGTTAACAGCAAAAAATACTTAGGTCATTTAGTAAAAATTGCATACGATAAAAATATTTTCCTTTCTTCCCAACACAAAGAAAACATAAATGTTTGAGGTGGTGGATATTTCAGTTACCCTGATCTGATCATTACACCTTGTATGCAGATATTAAAATATCACATGTCCTCCCAGAATATATGCAACAATTATGTATCAATAAAAAATCTAAAAATGTTTCCTTTTTAATAATACTTCAATTCTTAGAGTTGTTTTTGTAATGATGATAGTATTCTCTTGTCTCTTAGTTATTTGACAATTGAAGATGAAATGAGCATTAGAATTTAGGTAGATTATGTTATCTTTATATATATTTCAAATTTCTCACATTAACAGTGTACTTTTTTTTCCCACCGAGATTGCCTTAATTTTGGAGACAATGTACTTTAACAAAAGTACTACCTGAATCTGAACAATGAGTTTTTGTAGATTATAGAAAATTATATAATACCCACTTATGAAAATGACTCATAATACCACAATACTGTTTAAACATATATTTTTAAAATTAAAAAAGTAATATATGAATATATGCTCATTATAAACTTATTCAGAAAATCTAGAAATGCTTTTCAAAGGAAACTACTATAATAGTTTGGTATGTATCTTTAAAAATATTTTATGTGTATCAGCATTAGCTCCTTATACATGTGTTTGTATACAGTACTCGGAAAAGTGTAAAGTTTTGGAGACAGATAGTGATGATGGATGCATAACAGTGTGGATGTACTTAATGCTACTGAACTGTACAAATTTGTTGTTGTTGTTGTTATTGTTGGAAACAGGGTCTTGCTCTGTCACCCAGGCTGGAGTGCAGTGGCGCAATCATAGCTCACTACAGCCTCCAATTCCTGGGCTCAAGCGATCCTCTTGCCTCAGCCTCCTGAGTAGCTGGGACTACAGGCATGTGCCATTATGCCCAGCTAATTAAAAAAAAATTTTTTTTAGAGGCAGGGTCTTGCTGTGTTGCCCAGGCTGGTTGCAAACTCCTGGCCTCAAGCAATCCTGCTATGTCAGCCTTCCAAAGTGTTGGGGTTATAGGCATGAGCCACTGTACCTGGCCCCTGAAATGTATGTTTAAACATGATTGAAATAGTAAATTTTATATTGTATATAATTTACTATAATAAACAATTTGAATTTGAATAAAAACCAATAAGGTAGATCTAAATCTGTAGAAATAGAAGATCTTCCAGACATCTCCCATATTGTTGAATGAAAAAGCTAATCATAGAATGATATCCAAAAAATAAGAATATACATAAATATACATATATATAAATAAGAAATGCATAAAGGTGTCTTATGATAAGGAGTCAGAGTCATAGAAACAGAAAGTAGAATGATGGTTACCAGGGACTGGGGGCTGTAGGATGTGGGGAGTTATTGTTTAATGGATATAGGATTTCTATTTGGGGTGATGAGAAAGTTCTGGAGGTAGATGGTGGTGATGGTTGTACAACAATATGAATGTATTTAATGCCACTAAACCGAACATCTCAAACAGTATGCATTTGGCTATTCTAGGTATCTCACATAAGTTGAATTATACAATATTTGCCCTTTTATATCTGGCTTATTTCACTTAGCATAGTGTTTTCAAGGTTTATCCATGTTGTAGCATCTATGTTATTTTTTGTTATATAATATTCTTTACTCTGTATTAAATTATTCCTGTTGTTAGACACTTAAGCTGTTTCCAATGTTATACATTTACAAAAAAAGTTGAAATAAATGTTCTTATGCATATACCATATTGAATATTCTTGGGATCTTTTCCACAACCTTTATAAACATATATGTTTGTATGTATGCATTTTTTCCTTAGGTTGATATGGAGGTGACCCTTCCAGGTGAGGGTAAAGACCAAACCTTTAAAGTGTCTGTTCAGTGGGTGTCAGTTGTGAGCCTTCAGTTGCTTTTAGAAGCTTTGGCTGGGCACTTGAATGAAGTCCCAGATGACTCAGTACAAGCACTTGATGTTATCACAAGACACCTTCCCTCCATGAGGTTAGTACCTTGGTTTGGATTCTTTCCGACAAATGTCAGACTCCTTTGGTAGGTTGCATTGGAGCCATGAAAGGTTTCTGCATAAGTCTTAGTTCACATTTGATTTCAGTTCAGAGTAGAGAGTGAAATGAAAGACTCTTCAAGCTTTTATTTTAAAACATGCAAATTCTTATTTCTGCAGGTACACTCCAGTGGGCCGTTCATTTTTCTCACCCCCTGAAGGTTACTACCACCCTCTGGGAGGGGGCCGAGAGGTTTGGTTTGGCTTTCATCAGTCTGTGAGACCTGCTATGTGGAATATGATGCTCAATATTGATGGTAGGATGGAACACTCCTTATTAACTCTTTTGCTATGTGTTTTTTGTTTGTTTTGTTTTGTTTTTGGCCCTTCTTTTTCCCTTGAAGCTAAATATCCTTCTTCTCTGTTTGTTAGTATCTGCAACTGCTTTCTACCGGGCTCAGCCGATCATTGAGTTCATGTGCGAGGTTTTAGACATTCAGAATATCAACGAACAGACCAAACCTCTAACAGACTCCCAGCGTGTCAAGTTTACCAAAGAAATCAGAGGTAGGTATTTGCATTAATTAGTCTTGGAGAAGCAGCTCAGCATGCTGCAAGGAGCCTGGGCTTTGGAGTCACATGGACCTGGGCTTCTGTCTCCGCCAAGCCAGTTCTTCAGTAGGACCTTGGGCAAGTTCCTTAACCACTGTGAGGCTCAGTTTATTCATCTCCAAGGTAAAAATAATAATCTATGTCTTGTAGAGTTGTTGTGAGAATTAAACACAATTAGGTTTATAAAGCTTTCTAGCACAGTACTTGCCATATATCAGACACTCAGTAAATGCTACCCTTACCGACTTCCATTTTAATAAAATAGCAGAAGTTCATTTATTATCCTTTTGGAATTTCTTTTCTTCTTGACTTGTTATTAGCTATCTTCTCCCACTGGAAAGTAAGCTTCATGAGGGCTGTCTCCAGACCTGAGAATAGGCCATCAGAACATAGTTGATGCTTAATAAATATTTATTGAATGAATTAATAAATTAAGCTAAGTTGAGCATCTTAGATCATCTGGGTTCTAATTTATTCTGCTTAGCTCAGGCTTTTTGCCTATACATGATGAAATTGTCCCCATATTCTTTCAACTTTTATCCTGTATAATGTCATTCCTTTTTGAAGGCAACTTTTGAATCTGTTTTTATGGCTATGATTTTAGTTAATACTGATGTTTTGTCTATTTTTTTTTTTTTAACTTCAGCTCTGAAAGTTGAGGTGACCCACTGTGGACAGATGAAACGAAAATATCGAGTTTGTAATGTGACTAGACGGCCAGCCAGTCATCAAACGTATGTTAACCACGTACAAAATAACATGGTTTACATTTATGGTAACAGTGGAAGCTACTATAACCATTTGAGAAACTGGCTTCTCATACTATAATTTTCAAGATCCTTCAGAATCTTCGCTTTAACACCAAAGCTTTAAACCATGTTTTATATATTTTTGACAGAGATATTTGGATATCACTTTTGGATAAATGAAGTGTGTTACTTCAATCTGCTTTGAATAAATTCTTCAGTATGACCTCATGTACATACTACATGAATTTCTTAAGAGTCATAAAGTGATATTTCATGTATTGTTCATATCATACCATTGACTTCATTCCCTAGGGGGAAAAAATGTTACCAAAACCTTATGAAGTCACTATTGTGAATTATAGCATTTGTTTCAAGAACTGTGCTTTTTTCATTATTTAATTGTTCACATAGCCTTGTCTGAATAGTTAGACTTACAGGCCTATATAACCTTTGCTCAAAGATTTAGAACACATAGATTGAAATCTCACATAGATGATCCCCACTGCACTGTTACTTTCTGAGGCTATAACAGTTAAGAAAGCAAGATTCAGGCCGGGCGCAGTGGCTCACGCCTGTAGTCCTATCCCTCTGGGAGGCCGAGGCGGGTGGATCGCTCAAGGTCAGGAGTTCGAGACCAGCCTGAGCGAGACCCCGTCTCTACTAAAAATAGAAATAAAAATTATCTGGACAGCTAAAAATATATAAAGAAAAAATTAGCCGGGCATGGTGGCACATGCCTGTAGTCCCAGCTACTCGGGAGGCTGAGGCAGTAGGATCGCTTAAGCCCAGGAGTTTGAGGTTGCTGTGAGCTAAGCTGACACCACGGCACTCACTCTAGCCCAGGCAACAAAGTGAGACTCTGTCTCAAAAAAAAAAAAAAAAAAAGAAAGCAAGATTCAAGTTAGCATTGTGCTAAGTATTTGAGATACTTTTCCCACTGGAAGAGCCAAATAGAGGTTTTTTTTTTTTTTTTTAAAGTTAAGCTTTCATCTATTTATTCAACAAATGTCTTTAGGAGATTAAAAACAGACTAGACACCATTATTCTTTGTAAATAATACATATAACCATTTTTTTAAAAAACCAACTTTAATGTATTGAAACACTTTAATTAATAGCAAACCCACATCAGTACTCCTAAACTGTAAACAATGGGGACCTGAGGTGAAGGAAACACATTAAGGATCATACATAATAGAGAAAAACCCTTATACTTCCTTATTGCCTTTATAGGATCAACACATAATATTTAAGCAAAACTGAATCCTTATTAAGCAAACATTTTTGCATATGCTGCCTTCTCTTTTTCTTTCTGTGCTTTTATCTTCTGTTTGACTTTTAGCAACTCTGCCTGGATAGTGTTATCTTCTGGTGCTATCTCCTGAGCTTTCTTAAGATCGGCCAGTTGATCATATTTTTTTAATCCTTGCTGTCCTTGAGCTCTGCGGTACAAAACTTTGGTATTTGATGGGTCTCTTTCAAGAACCTCCAAACAACTGTCAGTTGCTCCCTGCCAATTTGACATCTTCAGTTTACAAGTACCAATATTCAGTACACAGCTTAACGCTATAGGTTGCAGCTTAGATCTGTCTGCTTTCTCAGTAACAGCCTGTGAACCATCCACATATCTTAAAACTTTTGCACATTTTTTAATAGCCATCTCCCAGTTCTGAGATTTGAAAAAATTATTTCCAATGTTTTTTAAGTCTTCTGTTATTAATAACATTTTATCTACATCTTTTAAGTCAATATCCACATCCTCAGGGAAATCTGGACTGCTGTCACCAGAGCCATCTTTTGGGAATATTCCCCAATGATCCCCTTCCTTCAGTTCTCCACATTCTTCAATAACACACAATGTGGCAGGTTTTTCACCTTTCACTTCTACATTTTCCAGTATCCTTGCCACACCTATTCCTTTAATTACTTGGCGAAGCACCACAAGTTTCCCATCCAAATGAGGAGGTGGAACTGTTGTGATAAAGAACTGAGAACCATTTGTATCTTGGCCTGCATTTGCCATGCTCAATAAACCCTCTTGGTCAGGCTTATAATAGAAATTCTCATCTTCAAATTTTTCACCATAAATACTTTCTCCACCTGTTCCATTCTGATTTAAGAAGTCTCTGCCTTGAATCATAAATTTCTTAATAATTCAATGGAAAGGGCATCCTTTGAAATGGAGAGGTTGCCCAGTTGTGGATCCAATGCCTTTTTCTCCTGTACATAGCACACAAAAATTTTCTGCAGTTTTGGGTACAATATCTGCAAACAATTCTAAGACAGTTCAACCAACTTGCTCCCCTCCAATGTCTACGTCAAAGAAGACTTGGGGATTACTGGGGTTGGAGGGCTTAGCTTGGGGTGCAACATCTTGACTTGTAGATGTGTTTGGAAGCAGGATCCGGACCTTAAATCATGCTCCCCAGTTAATACTAAATATTCTGGTACAGTCTCAACTTTATGTGTTTGGCATTGTTTCCTCCAGAGCCACATATATTTCTCCTGGTTTGGGGATCTGAAAATGTGACTCCAATAACTATGCCACACTCATTTCACAAAAAATTCTCTTAAGGGAACAAAACTCCTATGTGGATCATTCCAAGTCCTCATGTTAATTTAATCATCTAGAAGAAGCCTGCACAAGATTGTATTTGTACTGGTAGGTGTTAACTGACCTCCAGGGAGACTTTGCATTTTCTGGTTCTGCAGTGTCTTCTTGTTTTAAATTCTTTTTTTCAGTTTTAGAGATAGGATCTTGCTCTGTTGCTCAGGCTGGAGTGCAGTGGTGTAGTCATAGCTCACTGCATCCTTGAACTCCTGAGCTCAAGTGATCCTCTGGCTTCAGCCTTCTGAGTAGCTAGGACTCTAGGCATGTGCCACCATGCCTGGCTAATTTTTAAGTTTTTTTTTTTTTGTAGAGACAGGCAACTGTGTTGCCCAGGCTTAAATTCTTTTTTAAATATCAATTAAAATTTTTTCTTATCCTAGCATTAACAAACATGGAAAATTTCAATGGAATCATTGGTAAATTACTAACATGTGAAAATGGTCAAATAAAGATTGACCTTTACTTTTATTTTTATTTTTTGAGACAGAGTCTTGCTTTGTTGCCCAGGCTGGAGTGAGTGCCGTGGCATCAGCCTAGCTCACAGCAACCTCAAACTCCTGGGCTTAAGCGATCCTACTGCCTCAGCCTCCCGAGTAGCTGGGACTACAGGCATGCGCCACTATGCCCGGCTAATTTTTTCTATATAGATTTTTAGTTCGCCAGATAATTTCTTTCTATTTTTAGTAGAGACGGGGTCTTGCTCTTGCTCAGGCTGGTCTCGAACTCCTGACCTCGAGCAATCCACCCGCCTCGGCCTCCCAGAGTGCTAGGATTACAGGCGTGAGCCACTGCGCCCGGTCTATTTTTAAAGTAACTGATCAAGGAAATGTTAGTGGGTTTTATTTAATTGTTTAGAAAAAAAAGAACTTGAAGAAATTTCTAAAGAGACATTCTCTCCTATAGTTTTCCTTTGCAGCTAGAAAATGGTCAAGCTATGGAATGTACAGTAGCTCAATATTTTAAGCAAAAGTACAGTCTGCAGCTGAAATACCCCCATCTTCCCTGTCTCCAAGTGGGACAAGAACAAAAGCATACTTACTTGCCACTTGAGGTAAGCGAAACTAAATTTTCTTTTGCCAATCTGCCAGTCTCTTTAATGAATTTTGTGTGGTGGTTTTTTTGGAGTAGACTTCTAAACTAGTGGTGGATTTTAGTATTAATTTCTAAAATATTTTGGGCAGATAATTTCACTGTATCACCGAATTTCTTATTTTTCTGGAAACGGAGGATGTAACATACAGTTTGGCACAGGTTTAAGATATAGAAGCCCATCAGACAACCAAATTTCTCTTTGCCTCTTGGCAGGTCTGCAACATTGTGGCAGGACAGCGATGCATAAAGAAGCTCACAGACAATCAGACTTCCACGATGATCAAAGCCACTGCAAGATCTGCCCCTGACAGACAGGAAGAAATCAGTAGACTGGTCAGTAAGGCATGGTCTTCAAGATTAGCTAGCTTTAAGATAAAAAAAAGAAAAGAAAACTCCTGATGGGACACAGTTACTTTTTGGTTTTTATATATGCAGGCTTTCCTGTTCTTTAGGTGAAGAGCAACAGCATGGTGGGTGGACCTGATCCATACCTTAAAGAATTTGGTATTGTTGTACACAATGAAATGACAGAGCTCACAGGCAGGGTACTTCCAGCACCAATGCTGCAATACGGAGGCCGGGTAAGCTTTTTATTTTGTTCAGCAAGCTTCTTCCACCATCAGTCAAACACAGAATAATCTGGGATTTGTCTACTGAACCACACTAAATTTACTCATAATTTTGCTCATCATTGCCTTTTGTCTTTTGGCTCATACCAGATAGAATTTTGTTTATTCCCTCGTCAACATTAAAATGGCCTTAGATTGTAATCTCTTTTCTTTTGTTTCTTCTTCTTTTTTTTTGTTTTTTTTTTTAAAGAATAAAACAGTAGCCACACCCAACCAGGGTGTCTGGGACATGCGAGGAAAGCAGTTTTATGCTGGCATTGAAATTAAAGTTTGGGCAGTTGCTTGTTTTGCGCCTCAGAAACAATGTAGGGAAGATTTACTAAAGTGAGTATCTTAATATTTTCAGCTTAGTAATATCCCTTCCAGATATGAAAATACCATCCTTATGTGAATGTGCTGTGTACACTGGCACTAAATCCCTGACTCCTATAGTGACACCATCTGGCTATATGGAAAAGACCTTGTGTTATAGTCAATTGCAAACTTGGGAATTACATTAAGAATCTGACTCAGCTTCTTTACATTTAGCACAGAAATTTGTGACTAACAAGGCTGTAGCAATGCTGATTGGTGAATTCTTGAGTTCTCAGTGAAGCTTCCTTTGGTATTAATTGTATCTTTCCAGCTAAGATAAAAACTAGCTTATTTTTAATCATAATTTACTAGTGAGCTTGTTTTATTGCAAGGTCACTGGCTAAAAGTATGATTCACATCTTACAGATGCAGCTGTCTATTAATATCTAAAGGAAGTTAGGGTGAAAAACATCAAGAAAAGGGAACTGGGATAAAAGAAAGTAATCCTATAAAATATTGGCAAAGACACAAAAGGAATTAATCTGAAAGCTTTATACATAATTGAAATAACAGTTTAAATCTAAAATTTAAAACTTCAAAATGAATTTTGCTTTTTTAAAGTGATGATTTCTTTTGACATTGTTATCAAACCAAATCTGTTACAAGTTTGAATGTAATCCTAAATATACTGATTTTTGTGACAGTGTGTTTCTGTGTTCCCAGTTGAGCACAAGCTTATCCATATAGTCCTGTACCAGGCTTACTAAAATGCATGGTACCTGAAATTTTGACCCCACTTTTCTTCAGTCCAGAATTAGGGATTTGAATGTTTAAAATAAATCTTTGAATAGGAATGCTATTCTAGTTCCTGGGACCCAGCTGAGACATAATTACTCAGAAATTCAAAACAATAATCTGATAGCTTAATAATACAGATTCTTCTGTGTTGTAATTGCAGAAATATAACCGTCAGTTTATTTTTGGGAACCAGCTAAAGTTTTGTTTATTTGTTTCTAATTTTGGCTAAGAATTTGTAAAAGTGAAAGGAGTATTTTAGAGGGAAATTAATGCTAAGAATGTACTCAAATAAAAACATTGTGCCCCTGGTTCTATTTTAACAGGAGTTTCACTGACCAGCTGCGTAAAATCTCTAAGGATGCAGGAATGCCCATCCAGGGTCAGCCATGTTTCTGCAAGTATGCACAAGGTGCAGATAGCGTGGAGCCCATGTTTAAACATCTGAAAATGACATATGTGGGCCTACAGCTAATAGTGGTTATCTTGCCTGGAAAGACACCAGTATATGGTATGGATCCTTGATTTCAAGTAGTAGATGTAACAGTCAGAATAAGCTAGGTTATGCTACAGTCACAAGCAACCCCAAACTCTCAGTGGGTCACAGTTACAAAGATTTATTTCTTGCTCCTGCGTGGTGTCCGTTGAGGGTGCACTGCAGCTTCTGCTCTGCGTCATCGTGTCATTCACACTTGGGGACCCAGCTCGATAGAGAAGCCACTATTTGGAATGTTGATGATCCCATACTCTCTTTTCTCTAGGCAACTCCTTGGCCACAACCAGCTATCTGGCTAACCCAATTTGTGTTAGAGATGGGAGAGTCAAGATGGGAGCAGGAAATGCAGTATAATCCTGCCATAGTCCTAGAAACTGAGAGAACTGGAATGTTTGGTAAAAAGCACTTAGGAATGTCAGAGTGAGGAAGACTAGAGGAGCCGGCCACTTCCAGAAGTGCTTAGTTTGTATCCGTTACAAGAAGAATGATACAAAGTTCTTTTGGCTATCATCTAAGTAAAGGATGCAGGAGCTACAGTCTAGCCATTTAAACTTTATAATAATGTCTTTAACCTTCTCTGTACAGTTATCCCAGTGTTTAGAGAAAGAAAAAAAAGTGTGTGTGGTGGGGGTTAAAATTCAAAAGGCAGAAAAGCAGGTGTGTGTACTGAGAGGGAGGAACTAGGGAGATTGATTCCTTTGCCAGACCGGTCACGTGGGAAGACAAGCCTCAAGGGACTGAGTGAGTAGTGGCAGGCAGCACCAAAGAATAAAGGAAGCGAGCTGGCTTCAAGGCCTGCAGGAGGGGAGGAAAGGGGAGGGGGGAGGGCCTATCCCAACAGGCAGAAAAAATTGCCCTTGGGGGTTTAGCAGATGAAAGGACATAAGAAGCATCGAGCACAGTGTACAGGATATAGTAGGTACTCTGTAAACTTAATGTGGGGTTTCTTTTCCCTTTACTGTTAGTAATTAGGAAACTATTTAAACCTTTTTATGTTAATTAATTATTTTTGTAGCGGAGGTGAAACGTGTTGGAGATACCCTCCTAGGTATGGCCACACAATGTGTCCAGGTAAAAAATGTAGTGAAGACCTCACCTCAAACCCTTTCCAACCTTTGTCTGAAGATAAATGCAAAGCTCGGAGGAATAAACAATGTGCTTGTACCTCATCAAAGGTAAGATTCTGAATTATGTTTTTCCCACTTTTGTCAGTTACATGATTCATGATAAAGCACACAAATCTCAAACATGCATCCCAATTACTTTTTCTCATATATGTACACACCCATGTACCCACCACCCAGGTTAAGATATAGAGCACTTCCAGGACCCTATCAGGCTTTCTTGTGGCCCCAACAAATAGATTATCCCCAAAGGTGACCACTATTCTGACCTCAAACACTATAGATTAGTTTTATTTGTTTTTGAACTTCATATAAATGGAATCATACAGTATGCACTATTTTATGTCTATCTTCTTTTTGTTCAACATTAAGTCTATGAGATTCATTTATGCTGTTGAATGTAATAGTATTTTACTCTTTTTCATTATCATTTCATTACATGAATAAACTATACAATTTTAATCTGTTCTACCACTGATGGATATTCTTGTACATTCATTATACAATTCTACATTTTTGGTGAACTTAAGCACTCTTACTCTTGTGTAGAATTCTATGAGTGGAAATACAGAATTATAGAGTTATAGAGAACATATATATTTAGCATTAATAGATACAGTCAAATAGTTTTCCAAAGTGGTTATACCAATTTACATTTCTACTGAGAGTTCTAGTTGCTCTATATCCTTACTAACACTTGGTGGTATCAGTCCTATTAATTTTAGCCATTTTATTTGGGGGTAATAGTATCTTATTATGGTTTTAATTTGTATTCCCCTGATGGCTAATGATGTTAAGCACATTTTCATACTCATTTGGCCATTTGGACATCTTTTGTGGTGGGCCTGTTCAGTCCTTTGCCCATTTTTTGTTTTGGGTTGTGAGTCTTTTTTATTAATTTGTAATAGTCCTTTGTGGTTTCTGGATATAAGTCTTTGATAGGATATAGGTATTGCAAATATCTGCTCCTACTCTGTTTTGCCTTTTTACTCTCCTAAATAATAGCTTTTGATGAACAGAAGTTCCTAATAGGATTCAATTTAATTAATTTTTTATGTCCTGTTAAGAAATCCTGCCCTCCTCCCCACAGACTTTTTGTTTAAATTTGAATTTGTCAGATTGACTCTAGAGTAACCAAACATCAAAGCAAGACAGGAATATTATAGATAAAGTGCTGGCTGGGAGTTGAGAGATTTGAGTATTGTGTCCATTTGTGAATTTTTAATATCTCTGGGCCTCAGTTCCTTATCTATCAAGGTAATAATATCTGCTTTGCCAACTTTAACATGTTGTTTTCATATGAAATCTTATCTACAACAGTGATTTGAAAAGTTAAATTTAGGGCTGTGCTATTAGTCATTGCCATACTTGAAAAGAAGGTGAAATGGAGTGCCTTGCTTTTGTACAATCATAGCACAATTCTCATTTTTGTCCTTGAATGAAACTTCTAAGTAAATTAATCGTCCCTGAAACATTGGTGATGAGTTGTACAGGCCATAGGGAAAGTTAAACTAAAGTCTGGAATCATTTAATTTTATCCCAAACATTTGAGACAATATAGCATAGTGGCTTAGAGTGCATACTTTGGTGTCAGGCTTCCTTTACCACTTCATAGCTGTGTGATCTTGGTCACATTCTTTATCCTCTTATGTCTCTCTCTCTCTTTTTTATTTTTATTTTTTGAGACAGGGTCTTGCTCTGTTGGCTGGGCTACAGTGCCATGGCATGATCATAGTTCACTGCAACCTCAAACTCTTGGGCTCAAGTGATCCTCCTGCCTCAGCCTCCTGAGTAGCTAGGCCTACAGGTCCAGGCCACCATGCATGGCTTTAAAAAATTTTTTTGGAACATACAAACTTGACACACAGTGCAGATAAAAAAATAAAATTTTTTTTGTAGAGATGGGGTCTCACTATGTTGCCCAGGCTGGTCTCAAACTCCAAGCCCCAAGCCATCCTCCCACCTTAGCCTCTGAAAGTGCTGGGATTACAGGCATGAGCCACCATGTCTGGTCAAATTTTTTAAATCTGGAAAATTGAGATAACATAATAATTGTACCATCTTTATAGAATGGTGAGGACTGAATGAGTTAATACATGTGAAATGCTTAGCACAGTGGCTGGTACATTGTATATGTAAGCTGTTATTATGTTATATATGTATTAATATATGTATGTACATATATGTATTATATATGTAGGTATCTATATCTCTATATCTGTCTCCACTGTTATTAACTGCTCTGTGCCAGACCCATGCTCTCTGATGCTATAGAGAGATAAATATGACACAACCCTCATGGAACCTCATCTTTAGTTCCTATTACATAAGATTGTCAAATTTGAGATGGCTCCTAGATTATACTTTAAGAATTAACACTCACAGTCCCAAATCTTACCTTTAAGAATTTAAAGAACTTCATATTTTATCTTTTTTTTTTTGCTTAGCTTTAACTAGAGAAGTATGCATGATATTTTTCTCTTTGATTCCTTTTTTTTCCTCTCCAAGCTCTCTCCTAAACAACAGGGCCTTTATACATGCCTTAGGCAGAGAAATCAGTGCCAAATAAATTAATTCATTTTTTCAACAAATATTTATTGAGTGCCAGCTGTGAGCTAGGCAGTATTCTAGGCACTAGGGATACAGCAGTGACCAAGACAAGACAAAATAAAATTCCTGCTCAATAGAGTTCACATTTGTGTGTGGACAATAAATAAAATAGATAGATAAAATATGTGGTACGTGGTAAATACTATAGAGAAAAATAAAACCAAGAAGGAGATAGACTTGATTCTATTCTCTAAATCTCTGATCTTAAAGAGAATGGGGGTTTTGGTTGCAGTCCCATGTATGTTCTGCAAATCTATATCCACTGTAGAAATCTGAGGATCCCGAGAGAGCCTGTTCTGGCAAGTTTTACTTTATACATATAAACTTTGTTAAATTTGAGTGAGGTTCTCTTTTTTTAATCTTCCCTTCCCACCATTATAGAAGAGCCATATTCACTTCTTTAGTCAATCCAGATTCATTATTCTGGGTGACACCAATACTCAGTGGGCCCTAGTGTTCTCTCCCAATGGGCATGTCTTTGTTCTCTCATAACATTATATCTGCGAATATATCTGGTGATAAAGTCTTGCTAAACACAAACATTTTCACTCGTATGTCTGAGTGGCAACATCTCCTTAAATCTGAGCAGGCCCTCAGTGTTCCAGCAGCCTGTCATCTTCCTGGGAGCGGATGTCACGCATCCCCCTGCAGGGGATGGGAAGAAGCCCTCCATTGCTGCTGTGGTTGGCAGTATGGATGGCCACCCCAGCCGGTATTGTGCCACCGTTCGGGTGCAGACTTCCCGGCAGGAGATCTCCCAGGAGCTCCTCTACAGTCAGGAGGTCATCCAGGACCTTACTAACATGGTTCGAGAGCTGCTGATTCAGTTCTACAAGTCCACCCGCTTCAAACCCACTCGGATCATCTATTATCGTGGAGGGGTATCTGAGGGACAAATGAAACAGGTACTCACTCTCATTATCCCATTGGTGTCCTTTGGGGCTTCTAGGAATCTGATGGAGTAGATTCTAGGAATCTCTGGGTAGATTGGAGAGATACTAGGCAAATTCTCAATTAAACATAATTCCATTTCTATCTCCTAGGTAGCTTGGCCAGAACTAATAGCAATTCGAAAGGCATGTATTAGCTTGGAAGAAGATTACCGGCCAGGAATAACATATATTGTGGTACAAAAAAGACATCACACACGACTCTTCTGTGCAGATAAAACAGAAAGGGTAAGAAGACATAGAATAAGCTTCGTTGGCAGGTTGCGGTGGCCTGTAATCCTAGCGCTCTGGGAGGCCAAGGCGGGAGGATCGCTTGAGGCCAGGAGTTAGAGACCAGCCTGAGCAAGAGCGAGACCCGTCTCTACTAAAAATAGAAAAAATTAGCTGGGCATGGTGGCACATGCCTGTAGTCCCAGCTACTCAGGAGGCTGAGGCAGCAGGATCACTTGAGCCCAGGAGTTTGAAGTTGCAGTGAGCTATGATGATGCCACTGCACTCTAACCAGGAGACGGAGTAAGACCCTGTCTCAAAAAAATAATAAGCTTCATTATCTAAGGCTGTGGCAAGTGATATAGAAACATGTATATACAATTTTTGTACTTTTTTTCCCAAAAGCCGAAGTACCTATTAATAATTTAGTACATATACTAACTGCAATTGGGCTTAGATGAACAATTCTGAATGATACAAGTTGCATGACTGAATATTTCTCTTGTGTGGCAGAAATGCTATTTCTAGAGTTGTTTTTTCTCTGGGGGGGAGCAGTTAGAAACATGCCAGGTACATCTATTTGGACTTTATTGCCATTTGTTACTTTTTGCTGCCAGTGCCTGAGCCACAGTTCTATAGTATAAAGAAGAATTTCTCTTCCAAATGATTTTATATCAGTGCAGGGGATTCTTAGGACACAAATGTTGAACATTTATGGTGTCACACTTATTAACCATAGGCAAGTTACTTAATTTCTCTAAGCTAT
Organism: Lemur catta; assembly: GCF_020740605.2. NCBI lineage: Eukaryota > Metazoa > Chordata > Mammalia > Primates > Lemuridae > Lemur > Lemur catta. The sequence goes on along the minus strand of NC_059130.1, from coordinate 100,768,234 downwards.
AATATTCTCATCTGTAAATGTGGTTAAGAACAATACCTACCTCATGGGATGTTATAAGGATTAAATTAATAAATGAATGTTAATTTGGGGTACAATTCCCAGCATTTGACAAAAGGCATTTTATACTCCCTATAATCGGGTATTTATATGTAAACTAGTAAACTACAGGTATATAATACAGGTTGAGCATCCCTAATCTGAAATGCTAATTCTCTAAAATCTAAAACTTTGTGAGTGCTCCCATGATGCCACAAGTAGAAAATTCCACACCTGACCTGATGTGAGAGGTTGCAGTCAAAATGCAGATCAAACTTTGTTTTATGCACAAAGTCTTTAAAATATTGTATAAAATTACCTTTAGGCTATGTGTAAATAAGGTGTATATGAAATATAAATGAATTTCCTTGTTGAGACTTGGGTCCCATCCCCAAGATATCTCATTATGCATATGCAAACATTTCAAAATCTGAAAAAATTCTAAATCCAAAACACCTCTGGTCCCAAAAATTTCAGATAAAGGACACTCAACCTGTGCTGGATAACTTTGCTTCTTTGACATTTTTTATGACATTACTTCATCTTGTCCAGGCCCTCCCTGATCCACCCACTGGGAGGCCAGATCTTTCTTTTGCCTAATCATGTAATCTTGTCAGCTACTCCCATTATTTTCTGGTACGCCCTTGGTTTTTTGTCTCTAATCCAAGAAATCCAAAAACGAACTGTTTTCCTTTTTTGTTTTCTGAATCGTTCAAGAACTAAGGTTCTTTTCTCCTTGGGTCCCAGGTCCACCAATCAGTTTAGATTAAAAGTGCTGTCTTCTGAACTGCCCACACCCTGACTCAGTAGTACTTCTTGGACTTTGTTAATACAAATTCTCTGAATTCTTGCCTGAGCTCTGGACACAAAACATCTTGCCACCCCTCCTTAACTGCTATTGTCACCTCTGCACTACTCTGTCAACTTGTTATCCATGTAGATTTAGGACCTGGATTATCCTTCTAAGCTACCTATTAAGCTATTATTAAGCCATCTCATAGTTTTATTCTTTACCATCCAGTGTCACTACTAACCTTTCAAGGTTGACAGTCCCAGTTCTTAGTTTATTTTGTGCCCCAACACTTACCAATATCTTCAGTTCTCTAAACATGCCTCTTGTCAATGAATCAGTCCACTTGCCCATTTCCTTTGCTTCTACTCCTAGGAGGATAGGAATTGCTAGGGGGAAAAATGGTTTGTTTAATAATGGACCATATTACAAATTCATGATAGCAAATCTCAGCCACACCTTGGATACTGTAATTTTCATTTATCTTATTCCCCATAGCATCTGTTCCAAACCTTTATACTCTTCTCAACTTCCCTACCCTATCCATGATGCCTTCATTGCCAACAAAGTCCTACCATATATTTCCCCAAGAAAACAAGATTTAGAAGGCATGAATTTTCCCAGCTGCCTCTCCTCTACTTTCAAACTTAGTTAAATTTTGTGTTTTCTTATCTCCTTCATCATATCTTACTTAGGCTGATCTCTCCACCTATGCTTTCTTTTCTCCCACCTATCTTATTTTATTTTATTCTTTTGAGAAAGAGTCTCACTCTGTCGCCTGGGTTAAAGCACAGTAGCGTCATCACAGCTCACTACAACCTCAAACTCCTGGGCTCAGGTGATCCTCCAGCCTCAGCCTCCCAGAGTGCTAAGATTACAAGTGTAATCTTCAGATATCTACCACACAGTGGGGAAAAAAAAAAGTTTACAGGTGTGAGCCGTTGTGCCTGGCCCCACCTATGCTTTTGATCCTAGTCCTTTCTACCTTCTCTAGAGCTTCACTTCGTTAATTACCCATAATTTCTCAAATTCAGTCTTTCTCATTCTGTTGCCTTTTTCACCCTCCAAAGTTGCTTAAATCTTCTTTAGTCCTAATAAAGTTCCTTTCACTCTGCTTCACTCCTAGTCTACCTGCTCTCTTATCTTTTCTTCCTTTCCTGACAAACTTTTAGGAAAACCATCACCTGACTTTCCACCTGTACCTTCTCACATCAAACTTCAATTTTCTGTAGGCTGACTTCACTTTCAGCGCCTCCACTGAAGTTGTTCTTTCAATGACTTGCTCATTTCGAATCCAGAGATACCTTGTCAGATTCCCACACTGACCTGATTGCAGCACTTAAGACAATCAAATGCCTTCTGTGGCCTTAGCAATATGAGTTTCCCGGTTTACCACCCACCTCTATAATCAGAATTTTGACTCTTCCCTCTCCTTCTGTTTATTAAACACTGATATTTCCTGGCATTTCATCCTTCTCCCTCCTCTCATCTCAATTTCAATGCTCTCTTTAGTATCATCCACTTTTCTTGGCTCACTTATGTACTTGTTAATAGATTCCTAAATCCATATTTCCAGCCCCAAGGCATTCTATGCATCTCCTGATCTGAGCTTCCAATTATCTACCAGAAATAAATATTTACTTAGATGCTCCGTAGGCATTGTACCAGTCAAGATAGGCTAGGCTGTGCTGTGTTAACAATAACAAAAAAAACTCCAAATCTTAGTGGCTTACGAAGACTTATTTCTTGCTCACATTATACATTCATTGTGGCTCTGCTGCAGCTGTGACCCTGCTGTCCTCCCTTTGGAACTTAGGCTGACAGAGAAGCGTCTATCTAGAACATCACCAGTCACTGTGGCAGAGGGGGAAAAAGATACACGACAAGCTATGTGCTGGCTCTTAAAGCTTCTGCCGAGAAGTAACACATTTCAGACCACATTTTATCAGCCAAAGCAAGTCATGTGGCCACTCCTGAGATAATTGGGTGGGGATGTATAATCCTTCCTTCGGGAGGGGCACAGGAATAGTTGGCACCAGTGATACACTCTACCACAGGCATTTCAAGCAAAACACATCTAAACCTTCTACTTGGTGTTTTATCCCCATCCAAAACCTATTCCTCCCACAGTTTTCCTTTTATTCTAATACTTGGCATCACTGTATATTAAGTCAGTCAAGCTAAAAACTTCAGAGTTGTCTTTAAATTCTTCTCCTCCCCTTCCTGTCCCCCCATACCCAGTTGATCAAATAGTCTCTATGTTCTGCCCTGAACTGTCTGTTGTCTCAGTATGTCCTCTTGCATGTTCCCACTGCTCTAAGTAGAGCTCTTCTGCATTGCAGGAGACTCCTAGCAGCCTTCCTGTCTCCACCACTCCTTCACAAGTGCATCCTCCACCCTGCTGTGAAAACACAGATCTTATTGTGCCTCTCCACTGCTCAAAAATCTTCAAGTATTCCCCATTGCTTACAAATACTTTCCTGTGGTGGTCACTGTTTTCCCAAGGTGGCCAAGACAACATTTTTGTTTTATCTTTCACTATGACCTCATACATCTTCCATTTCCCATATCCATTGTGCATCCTTATCTCTGGAATGAGTACATCCATCCCGCCCCTTTTTCCCATTATTTTTATTAGGGTATGATGCAGATACAGTAAAATTCACTCAAATTTTTAGGGTATAGTTTTACTTTAGTGTATGGTTTTGACAAATGCATATAGTTCTGTAACCACCATCACAATATAAATGTACAATAAAAATATCCCCCTCAGTGTCCATGGGGGATTGGTTCCAGGACCCCCAAGGGGCTCAAGTCTCTGATATAAAATGGGATAGGCTGAGTGTGGTGGCTCTTGCCTGTAATCCCAGCCACTTGGGAGGCTGAGGCAGGAGGATCACGTGAGCCTAAGAGTTCAAGGCTGCAGTGAGCTATGAAGTGCCACTGCACTCCAGCTTGGGCAACAGAGCAAGACTTCATCTTTAAAAAATAAAATATGGCTGGGCACAGCAGCTCACAACTGTAATCCTAGCACTCTGGGAGGCCAAGGTGGGAGGATCAGTTGAGGTCAGGAGTTTGAGACCAGCTTGAGCAAGAGCAAGAACCCTCTCTACTAAAAATAGAAAAAATTAGCTGGATGTGATAGCACTTGCCTGTAGTCCCAGCTACTCAGGAGGCTGAGGCAGGAGGATCACTTGAGCCTGGGAGTTTGAGGTTGCAGTGAGCTAGGCTGAATCCACGGCACTCTAGCCTGGGTGACAGAGTGAGACTCTGTCTCAAAAAATAAAAAAATAAAAAAATAAAATGGAGTATATTTGCATATAACCTATGCATATCTTCCCATATACTTTAAAACATCTCTAGATTATTTATAATACCTAATACAATGTAAATGCTATGTAAATAGTTGATATACTGTATTTTTTATTTGTATTAATTTTTTGTTATATTTTTTATGAACATTTTCTTTCTTTTTTCCAGATTAAAATTAAATTGTTAAACATGTTACCAATTTCCTATATTTATCATCTTTTTAATTTTAAAAAATTTTTGATTTATTTTTTAATTGACACATAATAATTGTGCATATTTATGGGGTAATAGTGAGTTACTATGAAACAATGTATAGTGATCAAAACAGGGTAATTAGCATATCATCCTCTTTTTTTCAAATACCTGCAGTTGGTTGAATCCCTGGATATGGAACCCACAGGTACTGAGGGTCAACTATGTAATGATCCCATCACATCAAAAAATTCTGACATGCCCTTTTGTAGTCAGCCTTTCCCTCCCCCCAGCCCCTGGCAACCACTGATATGTATTCTGTCCCTATAGTTTTTCCTTTACCAGAATGTCATATAAATAGAATCATATAGCCTTTGAGTCTAACTTCTTTTCCTTAGCATAATGCATTTGAAATTCATCCAAGTTATTGTATATATCAGTAATTTGTTCCTTTTTATCGCTGAGTAGTGTTTCATGATACGGATGAGCCACAGTTTGCTTATCCATTCCTGAGTTTAGGGATATTTAGAGTGTTTCCAGTTTTTATTACCCTTTGCTTCTTAACTCCTACTGATTGTCCTGTAAGGCTGTGGTCCCTAACACCTGGGCTGCCAACAGGTACCCATCCATGGCCTGTTAGGAATCAGGCCGCATCTTCATCATGTATTTACAGCTACTCCCATTGCGCTCACATCAATGCATAAGCTCCGCCACCTGTCAGATCAGCTGGCGACATTAGATTCTCATAGGAGTGTGAATCCTACTGTAAACTGCACATGTGAGGGATCTAGGTTACGCGCTCCTTATGAGAATCTAATGCCTGATGATCTGAGGCAGTGATGCTAGCGCTGGGGAGTGGCTGCAAATACAGATTATCATTAGCAGAGAGGTTCGACTGCACAATAAATGTAATAATAAATGTAATGTGCTTGAATCATACTGAAACCATACCCCCTGTTCCCTGGGTCTGTGGAAGAATTCTTACATGAAACTGGTCCCTGGTGCCAAAAAGGTTGGGGAACGCTGCTATAAGGCATGGCTCAACTATTTCTTCCCCACCAGCTTTTCCCAATCCCTTCCATATGCCCTTATCTCATCATATTACACTTCACTGTATATGGTTTTCATGAAGGGAGGAAAGCAAATTTGTTAGTTCTGTCTGTGTATCTGGCTCTCATCCGTAGCATCTGCTGCAGAGTCTAGCACATACATGGGTGTTCAAGTAATAATTGTTGAATGGAGCATGCTCAGATTTCTTTTTCCCCAGGGTACCACCACTTTAGGGTATTATCTCTAGAACTGGAGGGCTGTTTTTTTTTAACGGTCAAATAAGTTTGGGAAATGCTGTATTCTCTAGCTCTTAAAGATTATACATGACTAAATAAAGGTTCTGAGAAGTAATACAGTAGAAAAAACATTTTGGCCTTGGTTTAATCCAGTGTTTCTCAAATTTATTTGACCATAAAATACCTAAACATATCCTGCAAAAGTAAGATTCCTAAAGAACAAACTTTGGGGAAAGAAATGCTAGAACCATTATAGCTCAATTACATTTCCTCTGGTCCAGCTAAGAACTCAAGTTCACATGTGATTTTGACAAAAGGAGATTTTTCTATACTCATACAGTTATTATATGCATTGGTGTATGATCTTCAGCTGAAGGTAACAATAGTTAGAATGAAGTCAAATAAACTCCCATCAAATTTGTGCCTATATGCTAAATAAACTTCTTCATATTGAACCTTGCCATACAGCAGAAGAGGGTAACCCAATAGCAAGATTTAATTCCTTTCCTTGTAAATGCATTTCTGAAGTACCCCTTTCTGCTTTTCTAGAAGTTTGGCTATAGAGTTCTGGCTTAGAATTTTAACGGTGTAAGAGATCATCACTTAATTGTATAGGTAATTAGATTGAAGTGCAAAGATATTATGCTTGGTTCAAGGTATATACTTGCAAGCCTAGGCCTAGATTAGAAACTAGTTTCTTAATTCCCATTTCAGTCCCCTTTTTCTGATAACCATTTGACAGTAACCTCTTTTATTAATAAAGTATTAGTTATATTGAACCTGGTAGACCAGTTCAAAGATTCCTTCATCTTAACTTTTACTGAAAGTTGTGGATTTTTTTTTTTTTTTACTCCAAGTAAGGAATAATACTGATTTTCTCTCAGTAAGCTTATCCATTTTAAATGTTAATTTTTGCCCCCTCTGTGAACATGCCAGTGTGTGCTATCTAAGTAGATAATATTGTAGCCCAAAGTCACAGATAAAATAATTCTTTGTCTGAATTCCCCTAGAGAGACCCCTGGAGTATGTTTGTCTGAGAAAATGCTTTAGGTTGAAATGGTTGGGCTTAGAGGAAGTTACAGGGAATTCAACATTGGGAATGAAAGTGGTTTTCAAGAATTCACTTAGGATCTGTTTACCAACTTGTTACCAATTAACACGCAAAAGAAAAAATGGCCTCAGCACAGTTTGGCACTTTGATGACTAATTACTTTTTTGTTTTTTGGTAGGTTGGGAAAAGTGGCAATGTACCAGCAGGCACTACAGTGGATAGTACCATCACACATCCGTCTGAGTTTGACTTTTACCTCTGTAGTCATGCAGGAATTCAGGTAACTTGGAAGCTGGTCTAGATCTTTGACTTGATAGGGAGATATCTGCAAATTCAACGACTAGCTTGAGTAGACTTGTTATTAAACACTGTACTTAACTTTGTTAATGCTCGTATCATAGAACTGTTGTAATCTTTTGGTCTAGGTATCTGCTTGTAGGTCTGCTAGGCAGAACACTTCTGAGTTTAAGGAGTAGGTTTCAATTCTCTCCTCTCAGGTAGTCAATCCATGTCGGAAATGCATTAATCATAAAGCTCTCTCTCCAGGGAACCAGCCGTCCTTCACATTATCAGGTCTTGTGGGATGACAACTGCTTCACTGCAGATGAGCTCCAGCTCCTGACTTACCAGCTGTGTCATACCTATGTGAGGTGCACACGCTCAGTCTCTATTCCAGCCCCTGCATACTATGCCCGGCTTGTAGCATTTAGGGCAAGGTATCATCTGGTGGATAAAGATCATGACAGGCAAGTTTCTCAGGCACAATAAAATCTCTTTCTATTTTAGCAGCATGTTAAAAAAAAAAAGAGCTACAGAAAATTTTTTAAGAATTTAAACTTTCTTTTAGGGTTTAAATTGCAAGGCGCAAATAAAAATGCACATGCCTTTGAGAGCTTATAAGGTGACTTTTGGTCTAAGAAGTGCTCAGGCTTGTTTATACTTGTATTGTGTCTCCAAAGGAGTCTAATTTGGAGCTGCCTGTGGTTTTCCCATAGAGTCAAATATATTTCAGTTCTGCTCAGGTTCTGAGTAGCCTCAAATGTGGACAGCACAGCTCCCTGGCTTCCGTCAAAGCAGTCTCAGCCCTGCTGATTCCACTCCATGCAAGGGGGAAATCCTGATCAGTTTGCTTTCAGTACAATCTGGAAAATACACCACTGTGAACCGGAATGTGTGTGTGTGGGAGGGGGGCCAGACCATTCTCACCCCCAAATAGGGGTCTCAAAAGAATCAGAGAATCAGACATTTTAACCTGTTACTGAGCTACTATTAAATAGCTAAACAAGCTCTCTGCATTAATTTTCTTTTCCAAATGACCATCTGTGAAGTGTAGCAGTTTCTGGGCTCTTGCCCAAGTCTGAATTCAGCTGCTAAATAGTAGACATTCCACTGCAAGTCTATTTCTGTAAGGGTTGAAAATACACTATTATGGAAAATACCCAGCTGTGGCTTTGTACATTCCATTCTGTAATGTATTTTCTTTCATTCAACATATTTATTGAGTATTGACTGTGTGCCCAGTGCTGTGCTATAAGATGAGCAGGACGTGTTTCCTGACTATAGGGATTTGTGTTTTAGTATAGGAGACAATACAGGCAAATATACAACCAGCCCAAATCAGTATAAATAAAAGTGCATTGGGACATCACAGGAAAGGCCATTAGAGAAGATTTCATAGTTGGACGGGTAGAATTTCACTCTACAAAGAAAAGAATTTTCCAGGCAGAGAGAACAATGGACAAAAAGGAAAGAAAGCAAGTGACATGTTTGTACAACAGCAAGTTTTCTTTGGCTGAAACCTATTAAAGGGGAACAACGGGCATGAGGCTGGAAAAGTATGTTAGTGCAAAATTGTCTTTATTAGATGTAAAAAGCTATTCCTGGGCTAGAATAGACAGGACTCAATAGTTAATTGGGTATAAGGGGCAGAGGAAAGGATGAAGTAAAAGATGGCTAGAATATTGAGCCTAGATAATGAGAAGAATAAACACTTAAGGAGAGAAGTCAGAAGAGGAATGGAGATTTACAATTTCCCAAACCCTTTATAACATATGGTATCTTTAAGAGGTGTGTTTAGAAGTTGTTGTTACCCCAAAAGACGAAAATTCAGAGAAGTTGTTACTTGTCCAAGGTTATGTAGCTAGTGAGGGGAAAGCAAGAAGAGACTGGTGGCACACTAACATTTTCTGGGTGCCTACAATGTTCCAGCACTGTGATAGGTACATAGATTCATTCATTCAATAAATTATAATTGGGACTCTATTATCTTATTGCTAAGCATTAGGGATACAGTGGTGAGTAAGATGGGCAAGTTGCTGCTTTCATGGAGTTTATATCCCAGTGAGGAAATCAATAATTACCCAATTAATAATTTAATTTCAGTTGTATTTAGTACCATGAAAGAAAACTATAGGATTTTGTGAAAGCATGTTCCAGGTGGCCCAGACCTGGACTTTGGGGGCATGGAAGATTTTTATGGGGAAAATGACATTTGACTGAGGTCTAAAAGACAAGTAGAAAGTACAAATTAACCAGACATAATGGGCAATGGAAGACTTTACATAGGTACTGTTAAGGATTTGGGTCTTTGCAGGCATTATTTTATCTAATTCTTGCAACAGCCCATTAAATAAATTGTATTACATTTTTCAGTTGAGCAAACTGATGTTTAGAAACATAACAAATTATTTAAGGAGCCAAAGCTTGTGCCTAATATCTTCTTGGATCCAGTACTGTTTGTGCTATTTGAAACATGTGAAGTTTGAAGTGGTCTTCTGTGACACCTGGTTTTTTTGCTTTATTTTCTTTACAGTGCGGAAGGCAGTCATGTATCAGGACAGAGCAACGGCCGGGATCCTCAGGCCTTGGCTAAGGCTGTGCAGATCCACCATGATACCCAGCACACGATGTATTTTGCCTGAGAGTCTCAGAAAAAGAACTCACCAGTTTGGCACCCCACGCAGCCTCAAAATGTTTCAAATGCCTACCACCTCTAGATAGAGCCAAGTTGACTTCAGGTGGTCTTCTACCAGCAGCTCGGAATAGTTGCACTGAATCTATACTTTGCAGCACTGTCTGATGCATCAACAAAATTGAGCCATTTTTTTAAAGTAATAGATACTCATAGATTATCTTTTCTGATGCACTGGACTGAATTTTTACCTCAATGTGCAAAGGCTGATCAGCCTGAACTTTCTAAAGGACTTTACAAGAAAGGTTTCTATGGAATATTTTGCTAGCTGTGGTGTTCACCGCATCCCTCTAGTCTTATAAGAGAAGATTATTCCTTTTTTCTGTGTTCATTGAGTGGGGTGTATGCATAAGTGGGAGAGAAAAACCAAACAATCTACTTCAGTTCAGTGTAACTATTTAATTGTGTGGGTCCATAGACTTTTTAATGAAAATTTCTGACTTCACCACTGTAAATGCCTTTAACAAGTGTTAATTTTTTAAAGTTTTACAGAGTTTTATTAGTTTTACTACTTTATCTCATTGATCTCTGCAGACTTGTGCTGGTGCAAGTACAGGCTGCCAGGCAATTGCACTATGTTTGGCTACAGATTCAAATAGGCAGTTCTCTTATTTGGTTGACTTTTGTGAATGTGTGACATAAACAGATGTAATGCATGTCACAGTGACAGATAATACTGCCATGGTAAAAGTACTCATGTTTCCCCCTATTTGGAAAAAAAAATTAGCTTTTAGTATTTTTCCAAGTTTTCAAAAGTGCCCATTTTATGCTGCTGTGTGGTTTGTTAGATCTAAATGATTTTTAAACTTTTCTCATAGAAAGTTAACTTTGGCAATAAACATTTTTTAAGGTTCCTCCTCTTCCCTCCCTGACAATGTAGTTTTCTAGATGAGATTTCAGTATGATTTTATCAGCTATTTCTTATATATCATAATCTGGCAATTTCTGAAAATGGTCAGAAAAGACATATATTTCCATGCCTTTTTAAATAATTATTTTTACCTATTTTATATTCACAATTGGTGTCCTGTCACTTTGTTTTAAAATAAGCTAGAACCAGGATGCTTCCTTACTGGAAAGGCTTTGCCAGTCCTTAAGGTACATTGAGTGATGCTGCAACTTGCAAAAACTTACCAGCATTCAAACACTTTTTTTCCCTGGGAATCAAGGTTCCTCACACAACTACTTGTGGTGCAAATTTTTGCTTCTCTTTCAACCTAAAATGTACTTGGTGGGTTTTCCTTCCTTTTATTAAACTAAAACTTGTAGAAAAGGTTGATTTTTCTTAGTAGATTCTGGATTCCACTCACAGGGAGATGGGATTCCTTTCTTGTCCAAACAAAGGGAGTTGATCTAAAGCAAGCATCAGTTAAAAAATGTAGGAGAAAATTATTCTGTACGTAGTGTAGATAGATAATACTTTGTGAATGGACAACAGTTACATAGAGTCTTGGTAGTTCCAGCCAGTGTTTCCCAGCCCAAATTTCACTGACTCTATCCTCTGTTCTCTATCCTGCACCTCAGGAGTGAGAGGTGGAAAAGGGAATAAAAGGCCTAGAGCCACGCTTCATATGGCTGATGAAGGTGCTGGGGAAAGAGACAGACTCAATGTGGGGAAAAACAATTTTGCCGCCTCTGTCTGGAAACTGTTGGTGGGGAAACACTGGATCTGATGGTGAAGGGCGTTTGCTTGAACTCATTAGCCTGTCCAAATCTCATAAACTAGCCTTCTCAGAATCCCAGCAATATAAAGCACTGTTTTTCTTCAGTCGTTTAAATGAACTTGTAAATACATTGAAGTTTACATTTCCACGTGCTGTTGATCAGCGGCGCCACCAGTGTTTGCTGAGACTGGTCTCCGAGAGAGTTTTATAATGTCTGTTGAGTCCTATAGCTCATCCAGATGAATGCAGACATCCTTAATCTCTGCAGACAGTAGGATGAAAGCGAGTTCTGTGACTGAAGCACAACATAGGCAGAAGTGAAGACATGGCAGATGTTAATTTCATAAGATTTTTTTCCTTTTTTTGCAAATACCTCACTTGGATAATACAAATCAGGACATGTTGGTGAGGGGCTGGCTTGCTGCTTTTATTCACACTTGTTCAGGGAGAGCACAGAAAATACCCTTCAGCATGGCCGCTCTGGACCCAAGAGGAGGAAAAATGGAAGCTTTTTTAGGAGAAGGAGGACTCGCTGGAGTCCAAGATGTGAAGAACTCTCGGTGGCTGGCTGGCTGGCCATCGGGCCCCACACCTGCACTTGAGTGCCTCGGGCTTGCTTGTTATTAACGCACAGAAGAAGCGTCACTTCTCACCGTCTCCTGGCTTGTATGGAGCAGGAGCAAGGCGGAGTGCCGGAAGCCTTGATTCGCTTGCCTGCAGTTGGGCTCTATGCTTGACCCTGAACCATACCGTTTGTAAGACCTCAGTCAGCCCCAGGACACTGGGGTAAATCATTGTGGTGGTGGATGAAAAGCCGGGAGGCCTATATTTATAGGAAAACGGTACCGTTAAAGGTGCAATGCGGTCATTTTGGATGAAAGGAAAGAAATATGGGAGAACTAGGATTTTTGGAAAAAAAAAACTTGCTGAGGGGTGAATCTTTAAGAGGTAATCACTGCAGAATCAGAGTTGCAGCAATACTATTGCAAGCAAGTCTGAATGCCTAGTTTTACTTTATTTGGCTTGACAATTTGAATAGGTAACCCCCTCGGGACTGACTGAATTGTTATGCATGTGTCAATCAATGGGAGGTGTGCATTCTCTAGAAGTAGTTTTAGGCTGTTTGGTTTGTTTTTTTTTTCTTTTTTTCCTTAAAAAAATGCAGCCTATTTAGGCACTGTCATGTGGTGTGAAAGATTTAAATGTAGCAACGCTGAAGAGTAACAATTTGGGGATAAGGAGCGGGGACATTAAGGGAGTGGTGAAGACTCAAATGTTGAACCAGTTATGTTTTGTTGTTGTTATTGTTAGCTGTTGAATTCTGAATGGTTTATAAAGTGAACTAGCTGGCTTAATGCAGCTGGCGTTCTGGGTAGGCAGAACATATTCTTACTGTAAATTCTATTTGCTGCTTCCAAAGGTGATGATTTTTAAGCAGACATGTTCTATATGGTCTGTATTTTAGGATCTGGTGCCCAGCCTATATCCGAGCTTATCTACCTGGCTCAGCTACCTACCCTTCTCCTGGGAAAATGTAATCCACTGATTAACAAGGCTCACCCTCTCCACCCTGCCCTAGCGACCTTTTGTGGATGTGCTGTTAAGATTGTCTTGCTCAATAGCAAGGTGGTAGCTCTGCTTTCATTTTAAGAAAGTGGAGGCTGAGGGCATTCTATCAATACTGCTTCAACTCCAAGAATTTTTCCTTCTAAAATTAAGGGAAAGATCTTGTTATTGATTAACCATTTTCTTATGCCTTGCTATTGACAGACATATTCATGCTCTTTCTATGTCTAGTGGCTGAAAATGTTTGCATTTGTTTATTCGACTAATGGTGTGATTTTTGTTTCTATATTATTAGACTTGTAATGTTTTAAAATGTATTTTATTAAATTTGGACTGGATGTATGTCTAGCAATACGAGGTACTTTCTAAACTATTAAGGGAGGGGTTGTATCCCCATGTTGAGATAAGATGATGGTCGTTAAAATTTTGCAAATTTTTTTTTTTTTTGGCCTGCAGGGATATTTTGTGTTCATGTGTCCAAAAAAGGAATAAATTGGCATTCTTGTGCCAAAAGTTGTTTTTCTTGTCAATTGTCTAATAAATATAGATACACTGTAATGGCAACACACATGGTTACTTTTTAAAAACAACTTCCTCAATTGGAGAAATTTGACAAAGAAGAACAGTGGGAAAACTTCGTGTTTTTAACTCCTGGGTATCCTTATTTTTAGAAATTGCTATTTGTTATACAATTATTATGTGTCAATTAAAACTAAGCTAAGACTTTAACAAAGAAATTGCTATTTGGGAATTTTAGAGGAGATTCTCAGCAACATTTCACAAATGAAAACTTTTATAAGATTCAGCAGTGTTCTGGGTATAGATCTTAATGGGAAGATCTATTTAAGTAAAGTCTTGAGAAAAATCTGCAGTCTCCAGAGGGTGGTGTGGCCACATACTTTGAAAGACTAACTTCTCTAGAGGAGAAGCTGCCCAAATTCATGCAACCTGGGGTTATCCAGTCTCATGTCTTTCAAAAAAATTCTCACCACCACAGCCCTTTTGCTAAGTCATGGCAGGGACAATTCCTCAGGGAATTTATTTTAACAGAGGAGAAAGTCCTGCATACAACTAATTCTACTAGAAGGTACCCAGCTACTCGGGAGGCTGAGGCAGGAAGATCAACAGGAGTTTGACCAGCTTGGGCAACATAGGGAGACCCTGTCTCAAAAAAAAAAAGAAGATAGTTGTTTTTTTCCATCAGCACAATATCTCCTTCTCCATATTTATCAGTTATCAAACATTTATTATGAACTGATGCATGCCAAGGTCCGAAGAGTAAAAACTTAATTATTCAAAGAATTCTTTCTGATTTTGCATGGGGTAGAGGAGGAGGCAGTGAGATTAACTCTGCCTGGTGTCTCTCCTATGTGTCAGTCAGTTTATATTGATATCTTTAATCCCACCAAGAGTCCTTTGAGGTTGACAGTGGTATCCCCATTTTAAAGATAAGGAGTTAGCTTCGAAGAGGCTAAGTAACACACAGTTACTAAATGATGAAGCTAGAATTTGAATCTAGACCTGTCTTACTTCATTACACCTGCTGTTGAACATGAAATAACAGAATACTATGAGGAATTTAGAAGAGGAAACCACTTTTGCAATGAGCAGTCAGGAAAGACTTTATAGTGGTGATGAGTTTTGGGATAGATCATGAAGCATGAACAAGAGTTTGCCAAATAGACAAGGAGGAGAGGGTGGCAAGGGGATCCTAGATATACCATTCCCTTGCAGTAGATTACGGTAGCTATAATTTTTGTCTATTCCACCCTTACTCCTTCTTTGGGATATGAAATCCCTCTTTTTGTGGGAATCCCATTATTATGTGTGATTCAGAGGAATTCAAATGGCCTTACTCCCACCTCATCCCCCACCTGTGTCATGCTCATGGCCACTCCCGAATTACTGTGTGCCAGGAATGACTTGTGTGCCCACTCCTGTTGGGAGAAGGGGTGGTCAGTAAGTAGGGGGGTGACAGGCTGATAAGCACCATTACAAGACAGGTGTGTCTTCTGTTTCTTTGTCTCTTGGCTCTGATTTCTGCTGTGTTAACTTTATACTCTGGAAGCTAGTGGCAAGCCTTTAAGGAGAAAAGGAATAAAACCACACAGGGGTGGGTGGGTAGGAAGAAAACTAGCAACTATATTACAAATTGACTGAAGAAGAAAGGAAATGAATTTAGTTTCACAAATGTTTCTGGAGCCTCTGTTACCTGCTAGGAAATACAAAGATCAAAAACAAGTTCTGGCCATCAAGGGGTTCGCTTGTAAATTAGGGGCCACACATGTGAAAAGGTAGCTCTGAGGGTTAAATGCTGTAAGAAATACATACATGGAGCCTTAGGATCACTTACAGAGGTCCTTAACCCAGTCTAGGGGATCAAGGAAGGCTTCCTAGAAGAAGTGATGACTGAGTTGTCTTAGGAAGAATAAGGGTTTTATAAATGAACAAGGTGAAAGAAAGCATTCCAAGAATTCTGGTCATGGGTTAAGGCATAGAGGAAAAAAAAAGATCATGATGTGTATGGAGGAATTATAGATAATCGTAGTACTCTTAGATTATAAGGGGTAAGGGAGGAATTGGACTCAAGGCAGGCACCAGTTCCTAACAGGACAGGATTTAAATGGCAATCTCAGGAGTTTACAGTTTATCCGATAGGTCCAGGGGAATAGCAGAGTCTGATTTGTGTTAGTTTTGCTGGCAGGAGTATTGTGGGTAGGTTGAAGCTGAAGTTCTGCTGAAGGAAAGTTCAAGTTTTATTGCAGTAGTCAAGCAAATATGATGAGGCTTGAACTTGAGCAGGGATAGTACAGTTGAAGAGAAGGAATGAATACAAGAGATAGTCAGAAATTAGGCTGGGCACAGTGGCTCATGCCTGTAATTCTAGCACTCTGGGAGGCTGAGGCAGGTGGATCCTTTGAGCTCAGGAGTTCGAGACCAGCCTGAGCAAGAGCAAGACCCCCGTCTCTACTAAAAATAGAAAGAAATTATATGGACAGCTAAAAATATATATAGAAAAGATTAGCCGGGCATGGTGGCGCATGCCTGTAGTCCCAGCTACTCGGGAGGCTGAGGCAGTAGGATCGCTTAAGCCCAGGAGTTTGAGGTTGCTGTGAGCTAGACTGATGCCACGGCACTCTAGCCTGGGCAACAGAGTGACGCTCTGCCTCAAAAAAACAAAAAAAAATTAGAAAAAGCAGAACTTGTTGGCAGAGTGGAGGTGGCGAATAAAGAGAAGGAGGTAGATTCATTAGGGAGACTTCCAGGTCTCTGGCTTGGGCAGCTGGGTAAGTAAAGGTGCCACTGAGAAAATGAACACAGGAGAAGAGGCAGATTTGTGGGAAGGAGGAAGGTAGTGAGTTCAGTTTTGTACAAGGTAGATTTGAGGGCTAGTGCGTACGGACTGGGGAAAGAGATTGGAAACCATCAGTATATAGGTGGTCATTAAAACCATTCAAATGTGTGCCCAGAAAGATAATGCAGAGAGAGAAGAGATGAAAAGATGACTTCCTTGGGAGCACAAATATTTAAAGGGTAGACAGAGCAAGAGGAACATCCAAAGGAAACAAAAAAATGGGCAAATAGATAAAAACAGAACCAGTTGTCCTAGAAACAAGGGAAAAGAGCATTTCATCAAGTTTATGTAGGATAGGGAGTTAGCTGTGTGACACTGGGCAAGTTACTTAACCTCCCCTAGCTTCAGTCTTTTTATTTATAAAATAGAGATAGTACTAGCACACACATCCTAGGATTGGAAGGATTAAATGAGATAACATATGTAAAGACTTGGACATATGTAGACATAAGATACAAAGAAGGAAGTGGTCAATCGTCCAGTGGTGGTATAGAAAGACAAGATCTGAAAAGTCTTCATTGGAATTTGTAGCAAGGAAATTATGGATGACTCTGGTGAAAGCTATGTCTGTGGCTGGAGGGGGCAGAAGCTCGACCATAAAGGCCTGAAGAATCAATAGCACAGACCCTCTAGTTGGCAGATTGGATATAAAGGGAAAGAACAAGTTCTGATATTAGCTGGAGTGGGAAGTGGTTAGTTTTTCAGAATGGAAGAGATTTGAGTATTTACACACTAGCGAGGGAGTCAATAGAAAGGGAGAAATTGGAAATACTGGAAAGAGAAAAGATGCATGACAGAGGAAGAACTTGAAGTAAATTGGAGAGAATGAGATCTAATGTACAAGTGGAAAAAACTGGGAGAGGGATGGAAGCAGGAGGACTTTACTATTAATATATATCCTTTTCTAACTTTTTAAAAGTATGCGTAAAGTATACAAATCCTAAGTACATAGTTCAAATTTTCGCAAAGCAAAAATGTCCATGTAACTCCCACCCAGATTTAAAAACAGAAGTTTACCAAAACTCCAGAAACCCTATAGCATCCCTCGCTAGTCACTACCTGAATCTGTTCTGCTCAAAGATAACTATTATCTTTTTAAAAATGGTTTTATTGAGATGTAACTGATAGACAAAAAACTGCACATATTTAATGCATACAATGGTTTTAAACATATGCATATACCTAAGAAACCATCACCACAATCAAAGTTGTAACCCATATACATCAATAACCACTGTCATGACTTGTTGCATCATAGGTAGTTTTCCTTGTTTTGAATTTATATAAATGGAATCTTTTGCTTCTGGCTTCTTTTGCTCAATTTTACATTTTTGAGATTCATCTATGTTGTTGCATGTAGCAGAAATGTGTTCATTTTTATTGCCATATGATATTCCATTTATGAATATACCCTGCCCCATTAATCAGGTTTTGGACACTGGTTGTTTTCACCTTTTGCAATTGTGAATAATGCTGCTATGAACATAGGTGCACAAATATCTCTTCAAGGCCCTGCTTTTAGTTTTCTGAAGTATACACTTGGAAATGGAATTGCTGGATCATATGATAATTTTAGGTTTAATTTTTGAGGAACCGCCATACTGTTTTCTATAGCAGCTACACCATTTTACATTCCCACTATTAATGCACAAGGGTTCCAATGTCTCCACATTCTCAATAACACTTGTTACCTTTTGTTTTGTTTGTTTTCTGAGACAGAGTCTTGCTCTCTTGCCCAGGCTAGAGTGCAGTGGAGTCATCAGAGCTCACTGCAAAGTCAAACTCCTGGGCTCAAGGGATCCTCCTGCCTTAGCTTTCCAAGTAGCTGGGACTACAGGCACATGGCACCATGCCTGGTTAATTTTCTAAATTTGTTTTTTAGAGACAGGGTCTTGCTATGTTGCTCAGGCTGGTCTTGAACTCCTGACCTCAAGTGATCCTCCTGCCTCAGCCTCCCAAAGTGTTAGGATTATAGATGTGAGCCACTGCGTCCAGCCTGTTTTTTTTTTTCTTAATAATAGCCATCCTAATAAATGTGAAGTGGTATCTCATTGTGGTTTTGACTTTCATTTCTCTAATTGTTAGCAATGTTGAGCATTGTTTCACATGCTTATTGTCCATTTTGTGTATCTTCCTTGGAGAAATACCTATCTATTCAAGTCTTTTGCCCATATTTCAATCAGATCCCTTAATTTTTGAAGGACAATTTTGATAGGTGATACAGTTTAATTGTTTTTTTTTTCTTTCAGTACTTTGAAGATTCTATTGTCTTTTAGCTTCTATTGTTCTGTTGGGAATTTAACTATCAGTGTCTTTGAAGTTAACTGCCCTTTTTCCCCTGGCTGCTTTTATAATATCTTCTTTTTGTCTTTGACTTTCAACACCTTTACTGTGATAGGCTTAGGTATTTTTGTACTTAGCCTTCTTAGGACTTTGTCCTGTTTATCTTTATGAAATCAAGACACAGTGGCATATAGTAGGTGCTCTTTAATGTATGGTAAACAAATAAAATCCATAAACTCCTACAGGCACATATATTTTTAAAATCAGCTTTTAGGGATTGAATCCCACAGATATTTAAGGAAGCAATGCTTGAATTTCTGTCTACTGTAAGCCTTGCTCTCCTAGTAATCCTATCTCATTTAACCCTGAACTCCAGGCCCTGTGATCTCTTTCCTTGTCCCTGCTCCTGGCCCTTGCACTTGACATTTGGGCTTGATTTCTCTTATGTTTAATCTTGCTTTCTCCGACTGCCTTCACCTGGCTGCTGTCAGCATCTCAATGTCCCATGTGATATTAATCCCCTAATCCCAAGTGTGGGGAGCTGCATGTGGGAGGTTGGGGAGAGAATTCGTACATTAGGAATAAGAAGAGTTTTAAAATTCTTATTTAGGCCAGGCGCGGTGGCTCATGCCTGTAATCCTAGCCCTCTGGGAGGCCGAGGCGGGTGGATCGCTCGAGGTCAGGAGTTCGAGACCAGCCTGAGCGAGACCCCGTCTGTACTAAAAATAGAAATAAAAAATTATCTGGCCAACTAAAAATATATATACAAAAAATTAGCCAGGCATGGTGGCACATGCCTGTAGTCCCAGCTACTCGGGAGGCTGAGGCAGTAGGATCGCTTAAGCCCAGGAGTTTGAGGTTGCTGTGAGCTAGGCTGACGCCACGGCACTCACTCTAGCCCGGGCAACAAAGTGAGGCTTTGTCTCAGAAAAAAAAAAAAAAAAAAAGTTATGCATCTGTCATAAGACCCAGTCATTTCACTCCAAAAGACCTGTAGACAAATGTTCACAGCAGTTTTATTTGTAATAGTTCCAAACCGAAAACAACCCAAATGTTCATCAGCATGTGAATGAACACAGAAATTGTCATATATCCGTACAATGGAATATTACTCAGCAATAAAAAGGAACGAACTATTGATGCAACAATCTCAAAACAATTGTAGTGAGTGGAAGAAGCCAGACTCCCCACCCCCCGTCCCCCAAAATTATTCCAGTTATATAAAATACTAGAAAATGAAAGCTAATCTATGGCATCAGAAAACAGATCAGCGGATGCAGGGGGGAGGGCAAGGAGGGAGAGGAGGCAGGAAACAAAGGGGCAGGAGGAAACTTTTGGGAGTGATGGATGTTATGTTCATTATCTTGATTGTTGTGATGGTTTCATGTTGTGTATACTTGGGTCAAAAGTCATCAGATTGCACACTTGTGAAGTTTACTGAGTGTCAATTATACCTCAATAGAATTTCGGGCCTTCGGAGTAGAAGAAACATAACTTCGCCGTGGACCAGAGGATCGGAGACGAGAGAGGGAGGAGCTAGGCCGCGCATGCTCAGTCCTTCCTCCACGCTCACCAATCAGATGCCTGCTACGTGACCTGGCGTGGCTGGAGCCAAACGCAGACCTGTGAAGACGCCTTGGGGTGAGGGCTGCTGACGACTATGGCTGGTCGATGGTGCGCGAGGCCTACACGGAACCCGGGGGCATTTTGTCCTGAGGGCCCAGGGGAGCAATTGAAGGACTGTGTTCAGGCAAGTAATTTAATCTAGTGTTCAGTGTGAAGCAGCATTTTGAAGCCGTGTGGAAAAATGGCTCGAGAGGGTGGGCAGCGACCCATTGGCGGGCTGTGGCTAGATAGATAGATATTTTTTCCTGTCAGTCTTTCCATTCGAGCTGTAACTCTGGAGGGGTGGGACTATTTCATACTTTTCACCAGAGCATCCCTTCATTACATGTACCTCTTCGCCCGTGACCGGTGGTCCGTACATTTTGGTGGTGGTTGTTGAAGACGCTGACTAATCTCAGGGCACACAGCTTGTTCAGAGGGAGCCAGGATTCAAATCTAGGTCTTTTCGACGTCAAACCCTGAGGTCTTTCCTTCAAAGCATAATGAAAATCTAAAAATATTTGGTATTCGTTTTAGGATTCATCAGTCGAGTCCATTCAGTGATGCTGCCAGCCCTCAAATGCCCACCATAAGTAATGGGGGATTTCTGAGGGTGTATGGAGGGGTTTGTGTGTTTTCAAAAATTACACAAGATTGATTCAACAAATACTATGCACGCACTCTTTTCTAGGCACTGTTTGGCGCTGGATGTATCGTGTGAGGAAGGTGGACATTGTCCCTGCCCTCACATAAAGCAGACAAAATAGTAACAAAAAAGTGTGCTAGGGCTCTGGAAGCTTTGCGATCTTCTGGGTTTTTTCCTTTTCCTGAAGTTTTGAAATTTTACCCTGATGTGCTCTTAGGTGTGTGTGTGTTTTTCTTTATTTCTCAGTGTGCTGAACATGGAACCTCTTTCTGTCTAGAAATGCATGCCCTTTAGTTCTGAGAATGTTTTTTTGTATTAGATCTTTGATAATTTCTTCTCCATTTTTTTCTCCATTTTCCCAGATTGGATCTTCTGTTGGTCAGATGTGGGACCTAATGAATGGCTCCTCTAATTTTCTTTTATTTTCTCTTCTAATTTCCATCTCTTTTTGGCTCTACTTTCTGGGATAATTTCCTCAACTTTATCTTTCATCTCCTTTATGAATTTTAAACTTTTGCTCTTCTAATATTTTCCTTTAATTTAAATTGTTCATGTGGTTATAACCTCTTGTTTAATGAATGCAGTATTTTATCTTTTTGTGGATATAAAATGCAATTTTGGGGAGGAAGTTTCTTTGCATTCTCATTGAGTGGCATCTATTCCTCTGAATTGTGTTTACTGTTTGTTTTGTTCTCTGACTTTCATGTTAGAAACTTTCCTCAAATGATAATAATCACTAACATTTATCAAGCACTTACAGTGTTATGGGCAGAGTTCTAAGCTCTTTCAAATATTAATTTATTTAATCTTCATAACCACTAATGAAGTGGGTGCCACTAACTCCAGTTTATAAATGCTGAGATGAAGGAAATGAGAGGTTGAGTAATTTAACAAGGTCACACAGCTTGAAAATGGTGGAGCCGATATATTAACTGAAGCGGTCTTGATCTAGGGCATGTGTTCTTAACCACTGTTCTGTACTGCCTCACATTTAAGAGTGAGACCTGGCTTCTGCCTAAAGTTATTTTTGTACACACCCGCATTTACCTCTGTTTCTTCCACTAACCCCACAAAAACAATATAAATGGATTCTTTTAACAAAGGGCACAAACCACCTGGGCATGGTGGCTCACACTTACAATCCTAGCACTTTGGGAAGCTGAGGTGGGAGGATCGTTGCGGCCAGGAGTTCAAGACCAGCCTGGGCAATAGTGAGACCCTATCTCTATAAAAAATAGAAAAATTGGCGGGCGATGGTGGCACATGCCTGTAGTCCCAGCTACTCAGGAGGCTGAGACAGGAGAATTACTTGAGCCCAGGAGTTTGAGGTTGCAATGAACTATGATGACTCTACTGCACGCTAGCCTAGGCAACAAAGTGAGACCGTGTCTCCAAAACATAGAAATGAAAATAATATTTTTCAAAAAATTTTTATGATTTTTCTGTACAGATCTTACATACCTTTTGTCAGATTTATTCCTCATGCCTTCTTATTTTTGTTGTTATTTAAATTATCTTTTTAAAGCAATGGATTTTTAGAAATATTAATCTCATATTCATGAGTCTTGCCAAACTTGGGTTTTCTTTGTAGATAGTCATATCATCTGTGAGTAATAATAGTTTTACTTCTTCCTTTCCAGTGTTTTAACATTTTTTTTTTTTTTTGGCTCCATTGTGGTGGCTGGACCTCTAGTATAATGCTGAAAGAAGTAAGGACCTGTTTGACTTGTTCCCAATTTTAAAGAGAATGCTTCTAATGTTTTGCTATTAAGAATAAAGTTTGGGCCAGGTGCAATGGCTCACACCTGTAATCCTAGCACTCTGGGAGGCCAAGGCAGGAGGATTGCTTGAGGTCAGGAGTTCAAGACCAGCCTGAGCAAGAGTAGAGAACCCCGTAGCTACAAAAAAAAAATAGAAAAATTAGCCAGGATGTGGTGGTGCACACCTATAGTCCCAGCTACTCTGGAGGCTGAGGCAGGAAGATCATTTGAGCCCAGGAACTTGAGGTGGCAGTGAGCTACAATGATACCACTGCACTCTAGCTGGGGCAACAGAGAAAGACTCTGTCTCCAAAAAAAAAAAAGATTAAAGTTTGTATTTTGTTACTGTTACATATAAATGATGGATATATGGGAGTTCATTATAGCCACTCACTCTAATTTTGTGTTTGAACATTTTCACAGTATATTATATTAATATTAAATATTAGTTAATATTAATTAAAAAGTGTTTGCTACAGGGTTTTGGTAGATATTTTTTATTAGTTTAGGAAACTTCCTTTTTCCTAGTGTGCAAAGATTTTTTTTTTTTAAAGGGACAGTGTCTTGCTAGGTTGACTAGGCTGGAGTGCAGTGGCTATTCATAGTTGTAGTCATGGCACACTGCTGCCT
This sequence comes from Lemur catta, assembly GCF_020740605.2. Classification (NCBI taxonomy): domain Eukaryota; kingdom Metazoa; phylum Chordata; class Mammalia; order Primates; family Lemuridae; genus Lemur; species Lemur catta. The sequence goes on along the minus strand of NC_059130.1, from coordinate 100,745,087 downwards.
TGAACTCCTAGCCTCAAGTGTTCCTCCTGCCTTAGCCTCCTGAGTAGCTAGGACAACAGGTGCATGCCACCATGCCTGAATAGGTGTTAAATTTTATTACGTGATTTTTCTACATATGTAAGATGGTCATATTGTTTTTCTCCTTTCACCTGACATTTACAGATTTTCTAATGGTAAACCACCTTTTCATTCTTGTGATAAGTGCAATTGAGTCATTATATGTAAAAAACTCTTTTATAGTTATATTATATACATTTAAATTTGTCTTTAATACAGCTGTAGATTTGGTTTCCTACTATTTTGTTTAGGATTTTTACATCATGAGTGAGACTGGCCTGTACTAGTCCTTTCTTGTACAGTTCTTGTTGGTTTTGGTATCAAGATTAATCTGACTAGGGGAGAATTCCATCTTTTATTCTCTGGAAAAGTTTGTATAAGATTGAAATGATCTGTTATTCCTTGAACATTTTGCAGAGCTCACCTGTACCATTTGAATTTTTTGTGTGTGTATGGGAAGATTTAACTGATGATTCAATTTCTTTAATAGTCCTAGAGATATTTTAGCTAATGGTTTGAAAGTTTATTTCTATTTTTTTCTATTCTGTTTCTATTCTTTTAGTTGTTTCTTTTTGAAGTTTTACCATGTATGCTTACCAAAGTCTAAAGTGAATCAATACTTTTATCCTTGTCCTAAACAGTACAAGAACCTTTATAATACTTTGATCACCCCATGTCCCAACTTACATGCTGTTGACTGGTATTTTAGTTCTATCACATTAAAAAAATATACCTCCACCCTTTTTTTAAATAAAAAAAGGTTTTATAACTAAGTTGTATGAACATTAGGAAGTTTAGGTCTTAGCAATAGGCCACTGAATGTGTTAAAATCTGATAGCTCACTGTTATAACTGAGACCACTGGTGGCACTGGATGTCCTAGAAGCTTCTCTTCATGGACTATATTAGCCAAAAATAGATGTCACTCATCTATCTCCACAATGGTGATGAGTTGAGATAATCCATATTGTGATCATAATCCATTAGTTCTGAACGTTTCATATCAACTGTTGGTTTCACAGCTGTAAGCTTTTTTAATAAAGGCAAATTTTCTCTTTCAATCCTTTGTTGTTCCCTCTATCTGTTGAAAACTTAGAGGGATGACCAACCAGTCTTCTAGGAATTGTACCTTTGCTTCCTGTTTTTTTGCCTGTCCCGACAATTCTTTCAAAAGCTGCTGATTTTCATGATCAATCTGTCTCACCTTTGCTCTTGTGAAAGAGAACTTTTTCCTAGGTGCTACTAAAGGCTGATCAAAGTGATGTTTTTGCCATCCTTTTTTTTTTAGAGACAGGGACTTACTCTGTCACCCTGGGTAGTGTGCAGTGGTGCCATCGTCGTTCACTGCAACCTCAAATTCCTGGGCTCAATCTTCCTTCCTCAGCCTCCCAAGTAGGTGGGAGCACAGGCCTAGTCACCACACCTGGATAATTTTTTTATTTTTAGCAGAGATGGGGTCTCGCTTTTGCTCAGACTGGTCTTGAACTCCTGAGCTCAACCACTCCTCCTGCCTCAGCCTCCCAGAGTGCCAGATTACAGGTATGAGCCACTGTACCCGGCTATGATCCTTTTTTTTATCTAATTGCAGAAAAGCTTCAAATCTGGTTTTGTCAACTTCTTCAGTGCTCTTCTTGGCCACTTACATCAACTACAGGCATACCTTGTGCTTTGCTTTACTGTGATTTGCAGGTATTATGTTTTTTTTTTTTAATAAATTGAAGATTTGTGGCAGCCCTGCATCAAGCAAGTCTATCAGTGCCAGTTTTCCAACAGCATGTGCTAAGTTTATGTCTTTGTCACATTTTGGTAATATCTCATTATTTCAGACTTTTTCATCATTATTTTATCTGTTATCATGATGCGTGATCAGTGATCTTTGATATTACTATCATAATTATTTTGGGGCACCACGAACTATACTCACTTAAGATGGCAAACTTAGTCTATAAATGTTGTGTCTGTTCTTACTGTTCCACTGATGGCCTCAGCTCTCTCCCTGTCCTTGAGCCTCCTTATTCCTTGAGAGACAACAATATTGAAAGTAGTCCAATTAGTAACCCTATAATGGTTTCTAAGTGTTAAAGTGAAAGAAGGAGCCCCATGTCTCTCACTTTAAATTAAAAGCTGGAAGTGATTATGCTAAGTGAGGAAGCCATGTCAAAAGCTGAGATAGACTGAAAGCTAGGCCTCTTGTACCACACAGTTAGCAATTGCATTCACAGTTGTGAATGCAAAGGAAAAGTTCTTGAAAGAAATTAAGAATGCTACTCCAGTGAGCACATGAATGATGAGAAAGCAAAACAGCCTTATTACTGATATGGAGAAAGTTTTAGTGGTCTGCATAGAAGATCAAACCATTCCCTTAAATCATAGCCTAATCCAGAGCAAAGCCCTAACTCTTCAATTCTATGACAGCTGAGAGAGATGAGGCAGCTGCAGAAAAAAAGTTTGAAACTAACAAGAGGTTTAAGGAAAGAAGCCATCTCCATAACATAAAAGTGCAAGGTGAAGCAGCAAGTGCTGATTTAGAGATGGCAGCAAGTTACCCAGAAGATCTAGCTAAGATTATTGATCAAGACGGCTACACTAAACAACAGATTTTCAATGTAGATGAAATGGCCTTCTGTTGGAAGAAGATGCCATCTAGAACTTTCATAGCTAGAGAGGAGAAGTCAATGCCTGGCTTCAAAGGACAGGCTCTTATTAGGGGCTAATGCAACTGCTGGCTTTAAGTTGAAGCCAGTGCTCATTTACCATTCCAAAAAATTCTAGGGCCCTTAAGAATGTGCTAAATCTACTCTGCCTATGCTCTGTAAATGGAACTACAAAACTTGGATGACGGCACATCTGTTTACAGCATGGTTTACTAAATATTTTAAGCACACTGTTGAGACCTACTGCTCAGAAAAAAAGATTCCTTTCCAAATATTATTGCTCATTGACAATACACCTGGTCAGCTGAGAGCTCTGAGGGAGATGTAGAAGGAGGTTAATGTTTTCATGTTGCCTTACACAATATTTATTTTTCAGCCCATGGATCAAGGAGTAATTTTAGCTTTCAAGTATTATTCTTTAAGAAATACATTCCATAGACAGTGATTCCTCTGATGGATGTGGGCAAAGTAAACTGAAAACTTTTTGCAAAGGATTCACGATTCTAGATGCTTTTAAGAACATTTCATGATTCATGGGAAGAGGTCCAAATATCAACATTAACAGGAGTTTGGAAGAAGGTGATTCCAACCCTCATGGATGACTTTGAGGGATGTAAGACTTTAGTGGAGGAAGGAACTACAAACTTGTGTTGGAAATAGCAAGAGAACTAGAAGTGGAGCCTGAAGATGTGACTGAATTGCTGCAATCTCATGATAAAATTTGAATGGATGAGGAGTTGCTTTTTATATTAAGAGTCAATAGAACTTCTTTCAAAATGGGAATCAATCCTCTCAGACCCTGCCACTTATTAACTCGGTTTATGTAATATTCTAAATCCTTTTTTGTCTTTTCAACAAATGTTGAAATGACATCTTCAACAGGAGTAGACTCCATCTCAAGAAACCACTTTTTTTGTTTATTGGCTGTCTCTAGCTAGGGAACTGTAGTCTTCATGAGGGCAAGGAACATACATATCTGCTTTGTTCCCGAATTGGTAGGCATTTAGTAAATGAATGGATATTTGTATTTTAGAAAGATCACCCTAGATGCAATTGGAGAATGGATCTGAGGGTACAAGACTAGAGATAGGGAGTTAGGAGGCTGTTGCACTTAACCAGGCAGAGTTAGTGGTGATCTGGACTTGGATAATAGCATTAGGGATATAGAAAAGTAGAGAAGATTGAAAGATATTAAGAGGCAGAATCAGCCAGGTGTGGTAGCTCGTGCCTGTAATCCTAGCACTTTGAGAGGCTTTGAGGCAGGAGGATTGCTTGAGGCCAGGAGTTCGAGACCAGCCTAGGCAACACAGTGAGACTCCCATTTCTACAAAAAATAGAAAAAATTAGCCAGGTGTGGTCATTCACGCCTGTAGTCACAGCTGCTCAGGAGGCTGAGGAGGAGGTGAGCCCAGGAGTTTGAGGTTCCAGTGAGCTATGATGATGCCACTTCACTCCAGCCTGGGCAGTAGAACAAGAGTAACACCCTATGTTAAAAAAAAAAAAAAAAGAATCCACAGAATTTTATTACCATTTCAATATGGGGGCATGAGTTAAGTGGTAGTTTTTAGGCATCTCTTGATGCCTATGTGATGTGTTTGCTCTATTCTCTATTCATACAACACACCCTTTTTGAGATTTTTGCATTGATGCCCATGGCTTCAGTTACTTTGTGTTTATAACTCTCAAATATGGATCTCTAAGTGAAATCTCTTTTCTGGGTTCTGTACCATATATCCAAACATGTATCAGACATCTGTATTAGGATATCTTTCAGGCACCCCAAGCTAAATATGTCAAGACCACAGTTACTATCTTTCTTGCCAAACCTTCTCCTCTAGTGTTTTCAAACTTAGGAAATGGTACCACCAACTTCCTACTTGCTTAATCCAGAAACCTGTTAGGAATTGGCTCCTAGAGTCCAGTCTGGGAGGAGGTAAGGGTTATAAAGACTAGTCTTTTTATTTTATTTATTTTTTTGAGACAGGGTCTTCTTCTGTTGCCAGGGCTAGAGTGCAGTGACCTCATCATAGCTCACTGCAACCCCAAGTTCCTGGGCTCAAGTGATACTCTTGCCTCAGCCTCCTGAGTAGCTGGGACTAGGTGTACACCACCACACCTGGCTAATTTTCAAAATAATTTTTTTGTGGAGACAGAGTCTCATTATTGCCAGGCAGGTCTTGAATTCCTGGCCTCAAATGATCCTCTAGCCTTGACCTCCCAAAGTGTTAGGATTACAACCTCCCAAAGTGCTAGGATTACAGATGTAAGCCCCTGCACCTGGCCCAGCCCTTTAAAGGGTGTGACTTTCCTCTTCCATTTTCTATTTTTATTTATGATTTTTATGTTTTAAATTAATTAATTAATTAATTTTTTTGAGACAGAGTCTCGCTCTGTTGCCTGGGCTAGAGTTCCATGGTGTCAGCCTAGCTTATAGCAACCTCAAACTCCTGGATTCAAGTGATCCTCCTGTCTCAGCCTCCTGAGTAGCTGGGCCTACGGGCACGTGCCACCACACCTGGCTAATTTCTTTCTATATTTATAGTAGAGACGAGGTCTCGCACTTGGTCAGGCTGGTCTTGAACTCCTGAGCTCAAGCTATCCTTCTGCCTCGGCCTCCAAGAGTGCTAGGATTACAGGCTACAATTTTTAAAATATTAGAGGAAAGTAAAGCTATGAGAATGGATGAGATAAGAAAAAGAAAAGAAAAGAAAAGGACTTGCTCTAGGATTACAGGCTACAATTTTTAAAATATTAGAGGAAAGTAAAGCTATGAGAATGGATGAGATAAAAAGAAAGAGAAAGAAAAGAAAAGGACTTGTTCTAGGAGCGAAACAGAAGGCTATGGGAGTTATCACATATTCAGCATCTATAAGTGCTAAGGTCTGTGCTTGGCCTTTGCCATTTCATTAATTAATTTAATCTTCCCACAACCCTATGAGATTTTTATAGATCAAGATGTTACAGTTTGTGGTAGGATTATGGATTGCTCAAGGTTACATGTTTTGTTTTGTTTTTTTTTTTCTTGAGACAGAATCTCAGTCTGTTGCCTGGGCTAGAGTGCCATGGCATCAGCCTAGCTCACAGCAACCTCAGACTCCTGGGTTTAAGTGATCCTTCTGCCTCAGGCTCCCAAGTAGCTGGGACTACAGGCATGCGCCACCATGCCCGGCTAATTTTTTTTGTATATATTTTAGTTGTCCAGCTGATTTCTTTCTATTTTTAGTAAAGACGGGGTCTTGCTCTTGCTCAGGCTGGTCTCGAACTCCTGAGCTCAAACCATCCACCCGCTTCGGCCTCCCAGAGTGCTAGGATTATAGGCATGAGCCACTGCGCCTGGCCAAGGTTACATGTTTGCATGTGGTAGAACTGAGATTTCACCCAGGTTTGCCAGATCCCAAGTATTTCTTTATGTAACTGAGTCAAATTGAAAGTCAAAGAGCAAAACATTGTTATGGCTGTTGGTAAATATTTCCAGATTGCTTTCTAAGGGGTCATACTGGTGTATTAATAAAATGCTAATTTACAAGTTCCATTATGATGTCTTTTTTTTATTTTAGATCTTTGCAGTGATTTGTAACTATCACATTGTCTTGATCATTGAGTATATAATAAGAATTTTTAAATTAATGGATATAGAATTATTATTCTATATCAACTTTCTTATGAGTGAATAATTATATAGTCCTACTTGTGCACACTGTCCTTTTCTTTGGTCCATTGATATTCTTTTTTTTTTTTTGAGACAGAGTTTCACTCTGTTGCCCAGGCTAGAGTGCCATGGCATTTTAGCCTAACTCATAGCAACCTCAAACTCCTAGGTTCAAGCAATCTTCCTGCCTCAGCCTTCCAAGTAGCTGGCTGGACTACAGGTGCCTGCTACAACACCTGGCTAATTTTTCTATTTTTAGTAGAGACAGGGTGTCACTCTTGCTCAGGCTGGTCTTGAACTCCTGAGCTCAATCGATCTTTCTGCCTTGGCCTCCCAGAGTACTAGGATTATAGGCATGAGCCACTGCGCCCAGCCTGATATTCTGAGGCCATGTTTATTGTAAATATTTTTACATTGAACTCCCTCATGGATTAATGGAGGTGAAGGAAGATTATAGGAGTTAATTCTGCCCCTGTCCCCCTAATCAGCAGCTTGGTAGCATCCACCTAGGTAGATTCTGGGTTGAAAGTTGAGTTGCTAGTTCACATTCTCAAAGGGGTCAAGATAGGACATCTCAGGTTGACTGTCATCTTTGGGGTTCATTTAGTATAGCAGACATACATATACCTCTGTTTCAGGGAGGACACCATTCCTGGTCATATCTTTTTTTGTTTTTTTATTCTTTTTTTTAATGTTTTTGTTCCTGGTTTACATGACCCTAAACTTCAATGTCCTAGAGTTCTGTTTCTAGATTTAAATGTTTCTAAGATTGTCCAACCCACTTTGCGGCGGCCTGTCAAAAGCTTCTAGGCTCTCCTGTTCTGCCAGGCTAAGTTTAGGGTTTTGGGGCCTCCACGTGTGCTACAGAAGACATAGGAAAATAGACTTGATCTGGGGCTGTTCACTTCCAGGCTGGGTGGAATTGTGAATCTGTGTGAAACTACAGTGTGAATCTGCTTTGGGTGTCAGAACCAGGGACAGCTCCACCTGTCGCCTTTACTGTCACTCCCCTGGCTTGGGCTAGGAAGAGAATGGGCAGATTTGGTCATGCTACACTTCTCTAGCCTCTTTTCTCACTACTCGCTTCCATCTTTATCCTAGAATAATCGTACTGATAGTTCCTGGAATATGTGCTGTTTCTTACCCTCAAACCTTCTGCTAATGCTGCTTAGTACATTTTTCTCCCATCTCTCCTTTGCCTAATTCCTGCTCATCCTCACAGGCCTGTTTAAATAGTTCTCTCCTCCAGGTAACCTACCCTGATTATCCCAGACTAGATTAGACATACTCCCTCATAGTTTCCATGTCACTCATATGCCTGTCATTATACCGAAAGCTGCATTGAAATTACCATCTACCCAGTCCAGTCCAGTCGCCACTAACCATATGTATTAGGCATTTGAAATGTGGCTAGTCTGAATTGAGGTGTGTTATGTATAAAATACACACTGTTGAGTCTTAAGAAGAAAATAATAAAATATACACTGAATTTCATACTTACATTAAAAAAATGTAAAATATTAATAACTTTAATTGATGGTATGTTATTTGGGGGTTAAATAAAATATATTAAAATTAATTTCACCTGTTTCTTTTTTACTTTTTATAATGTGGTTAGTAGAAATTCTAAAATTACATATATCATACTTCTGTTGGACGGCACTGATATATGTATTTGTCTTTTCTTAGGGGTAGGGACTAACTTAAATTTATCCTTATATCTTTATACTTTTTGAGCATAATACATGGGGGTGGGTAGGGTTACCTGATGCTCATTCTCAGAACTTGGGGGCTGGAGTAGCAAGTGTCCAGTAGACATTATTACATTATTTAGTTTTTCCATCCAGGAACAACTTGGCCTCTCTCTCTACTTAGGTTTCTCTCTATTTCTTCCTTCTTCCCTTCCCCATCCACCTTTCCCCTTCCCCCTCTCTTTCCCTCCCCCTCCCTTCCTGTCCCCCCTCTCTTCCCCTCTCCTCTCCCTTCCTCCCTCCTCCCTTCCCCTCCTCTTCCCTCCTCCTCTTCCTTTCTTTTCTTTCTTTCTTCTTTCTTTTTTTATTTTATTTTTTTTAAAGATAGGGTCTCGGCAGGGCGCGGTGGCTCACGCCTGTAATCCTAGCACTCTGGGAGGCCGAGGCGGGTGGATTGTTTGAGCTCAGGAGTTCAAGACCAGCCTGAGCAAGAGCGAGACCCTGTCTCTACTAAAAATAGAAAGAAGTTAGCCAAACAACTAAAATATATACAAAAAAATTAGCCGGGCATGGTGGTGCATGCCTGTAGTCCCAGCTACTTGGGAGGCTGAGGCAGTAGGATCGCTTAAGCCCAGGAGTCTGAGGTTGCTGTGAGCTAGGCTGATGCCACGGCACTCACTCTAGCCTGGGCAACAGAGTGAGACTCTGTCTCAAAAAAAAAAAAAAAAAAAAGATAGGGTCTCATTCTTGCTCAGGCTGGTCTTGAACTCCTGAGCTCAAGTGATCCTCCTGCCCTGACTCTTTTCTTTCTCTCTTCTCTTCTCTTCTCCTCTCCTTCTCTCTCTCCCTCCCCTCCCCTCCCCTTTCCTCCCCTCTCCTTTCCTCACAGGGCATAGGGTCTTGCTCTGTTGCCCGGGGTAGAGTGCATTGGCACAACCATAGCTCAATGCACCCTCAAACTCCTGGGCTCAGTTGTTCCTCCTGCTTCAGCCTCCTGAGTAGTTGGGACTGCAGGTGTGCACTGCCACATCTGGCTAATTTTTTCTATTTTTTGTAGAGACAGGGTCTTGCTATTATACAGGCTGGTCTTGCACTCCTGGCCTCAAGTGATCTTCCTGCCTTGGCCTCCCAAAGTGCTAGGATTATAGGTGTGAGCCACTGTGCCTGGCCTTTTTTTATGTCTTCTTATTGATTTTTGCATATTTTCTCATGTATAGATCACAGACATCTCATGAAGTTTATTTTAAAGATTTTGAATTGGATTTTATCTTTATAGTTTCTAATTATTACTGGTACCAGCAGTGAATGCTACAGATTTTTCTTGTTGTCTTGAATCTTTTCACTACTTAGTCTATTTTTTTTTTTTTAAGACAGAGTCTCACTCTATTGCCCAGGCTAGAGTGCCATGGCATCAGCCTGGCTCACAGCAACCTCAAACTCCTGGGCTCAAGCGATCCTCCTGCCTCAGCCTCCCAAGAAGCTAGGACTACAGGCATGCGCCACCATGCCCGGCTAAGTTTTTCTACATATTTTTAGTTGTCCAGTTAATTTCTTTCTATTTTTTTAGTAGAGACGGGGGTCTCGCCCTTGCTCAGGCTGGTCACAAACTCCTGACCTTGAGCGATTCTCCCACCTCGGCCTCCCAGAGTGCTAGGATTACAGGCATGAGCCACCGCGCCCAGCCTACTTAGTCTATTAACTACATTGATTCTTTGTTCCTATGCTGTTTTTTTTTAAATATTAAAAAGAGGAAAATATAAAAAAAAAGAAAAAGGAAAACATAGGTGGGGATGGAAAATTTTTTTCAGGCCATTCTTATTGTTTTGGCTCTAGGAAATTCTGTAGAGAAAGTGTATAGATAGAGGGCTCTGGCCTACACAGCAGAGGCCCTTAGGTGTAAGTTAGCTGTGGACGGAGATGCAAGGATTAAACTGGAACCAGAAGGAGCCAATAGATATTCTGGGAACATAGATCAAGAACTACTGGAAGAAGTTTATCAGCATAAAAAAGCAAAATGCTATCTGGATTTCCCTTTTACTCTAGCACTTTGCCTAGCCAAGAGTAGATCCCTTATGATGGGGACACTGTGCAGAAGGACCCTGAGGGGCAGGGGCCAGGCTTGACTCCACTAGGTGCTTTGGAGATTGGTCAGAATAGTGATCAGTGCCTTTTCACAAAGTTAAGTATAAGGCTGAGCATTTAGAACAGGGGGGTCAAACTCTTCTTACGGAATGCTGAGCTCCCAAGCTCAGTTATACCATGGCAGAGGTCTTACTACCTTTTTTTTTTTTTTGAGACATATTCTCACTCTCTTGCCTGGGCTAGAGTGCCGTGGCGTCAGCCTAGCTCACAGCAACCTCAAACTCCTGGCTCAAGCGATCCTCCTACCTCAGCCTCCCGGGCAGCTGGGACTACAGGCATGCGCCCCCATGCCCGGATAATTTTTTCTATTTTTAGTTGTTTGGTTAATTTCTTTCTATTTTTAGTAGAGACAGGGTCTCGCTCTTGCTCAGGCTGGTCTCGAACTCCTGAGCTCAAGCAATCCTCCCGCCTCGGCCTCCCAGAGTGCTAGGATTACAGGCGTGAGCCACTGTGCCTGGCAGGTCTTATTATTTCTGACAGTTTTTGGATGCCATCTCTTTGATTCAGGTAAATCCAAATTTACTGATCATTCTAGGCGCAGCTTATGCTAGGCACTAAATGGGGACAGAAATGTATCTGATATTGTCCCTGTCTTCAGGGAACAGGCCATAGTGTGAGAATCAGATAATGATAGCAGCTAATACTTTAATTGCATTCTTTTAGGTACTGTTCTAAAGTCTTTTTATATATCAACTATTAACTCATTTAATCTTCACAACAGCCCAATGAAGTAGGTACTGTTATTATCATTTTACAGAGGAGGAAATTGAGACACAGAGAAGTTAAATAATTTGCCAGATGTGGTACAACTAGTAAATGGCAGGGCCAAGATTGAAACCAAGATAATCTGGCTCTAGAGTCTTTGTTCTTAACTACTACTTTATACTGTAGAGGAGTAGTTCTCAAAATGTGGTTCTCAGATCAGCATCATCATCCTCATCTGGAACTTGCACATTCTTGGATCTCACCCAAGACCCACCCAAATCACAAACACTGGAGGCAGGGCTCAGCAGTCAGTGTTAAAACAAGCTTTCCAGGAGGTTCTGATGGTTGCTGTTTGAGAACCTTTGCTGATGAAGAAGAGAGGCATGCTATGATTAGTGTCAGAAATTAATCTCCTCTTGGGTCAGGACTGGGTATGGTCCATCTCTTTAAGTTCCAGCCCCCTGCATAGCATCTAGTGTAAAGCAGGCATAAAAATACATATGAATGACAATATGGGAAAGTGATGTTTTAGTTGAGCCTCTTAGTGCCCATCACTGCAGCAGGCTGAATGGGAGGGAGAATAGGAGTTCCCAGAAACTGTGAGACTAGCAAGGAAGTGGTTGTGATACTTCTAGCAAGATATGATAAGGGTTTGCACCAGCACAAGGAATCAGAATGGCAGGTAGTCACGTGAGAGCAGTTCAGGAGGTAAACATGTCAAGACCTGGTGAACAGCTGAATAGAAAGAACAAGGGAGAGAGACGAACTGTCATTTCTGACATGAAGGTGCCATTCACCCAGTCAGGAAGCAGAGGGCAAGCACTTTTGTGGGAGAAAGATAAAGGGTTTGGTTTAGACGCCTTAAATTTGAAGTGCTAGTATCCAGGTGGAGCTGTCCAGCAGACACTTGAAAATATGAGTGAGACAAGGCTGGAAATAGAGATTTGGAAGCATAGTTGGGCCACTGAGCCTTAAGTGTGGATGATACCTTCAAGGACAGACTGGAGAGTGGAATGAGAGGTGGGTTTGGAACCACAGTGAACAATTATTTAATGGGGCAAAAGCAGAAGGGGCCCTTGAAGAGGACTGAAAAGCACTTAGGCAGTAGGAGACTTAAGAAAATGCTGAAGCTACGTAGAAGGCTCAGAAAGGGAGGAGAGACACAATGTCAGATACTGTGGAGAAATAATTGAAAATTGTCCTTTGGATTTCAACACAAAAAGTCATTAAGTGACGTGGTGAGAGTAGAGGCAGATTGACAGAGTTCAAGCATGAGCTGTAGATGAGAAAGTGGAGGCAGGTGCTTCCCAGATCCGGCAAGTAGAGCTCTGTAGTCGCACTTAAGTTAAGGCTGTGACATTTTCCAGGTTAGGCAGGGTCTCTTACATAGCTGTGGTCTCAGCACCCAGCACACGGCCTGGAAGAGAGGGTGTCGTCAGTGAGTTCAGTGACTAGGGACGGAGAAAGACTTCGCGGAGGCACTCGCTTTGCAGCCAAGGCTTGAGGATGAGGGTGATTGGGAGGAGAGGTGGGAGACAGGGCCCCTGGGCGGTGGGGCGCTCGAGTGTAATGGGGTTTGGGAATGAGGTGGGGGTTCCTGTAATGTGCGCGCGGCTCTGTGCGAAGGGCGGGGGCTGTGGGTAGGTTTAGAGGGACCTGTTTGAGGAAAAGACTGGGCCGGAGGCTGCTAGGGGGTGTCCCTCTGCCCCGCCCCACTTACGCCACTGCGCGGTTCCGCGGCGCCTCTACCGGAGCCCTCCCGCCGGGCTGCATGGCGACGGGTGACCGCCAGGGGCCGCTGCCTCCGGTCCCCGGTGCCCCCGCCCCTCTCCATTGGCCTTTGTTGCCGTCGGAGCGCCCCGCTTGACTCGTTCCCGTCCGCCCCCTGGGCCTGGCGGTCGCGCCTGCGCACTGGCAGCTGGCCGGGCGCTCGCAGGGGGAGCTGCTGCAAGCTCCGCGGCGGCGGCGGCAACGGAGGCTGCGGGGGTGGCGGCGCGAGCGGCCGGGCTTGGTGGGGGAGCCGAGCCCGGCCCGGGAGCCAGAGCAGCGAGAGTGAGAGGTACCTAGGCCCATCACGCTGGACTCCACAGTCTCTGGGCCGCCTGACCTCCGCACGGGTATATGGGATGGAAGCGGGACCCTCGGGAGCAGGTAAGGGCTCCCGGGAACGGGGGACGGTGCATGCTCCGAGGACCAAGGCGCTCCCGCTTGAAGAGCATGGTTTCCGAGTGAGGGAAGGGCTCCTGAGTGAGAGGGGTTCTCATGGGATGGGGGGCTCAGTTTGAAGGAGGCTGTGTGCAGTTCCGGTGGAGAGCCATGTGAAGAGAGCCCTGAGATGGGGCCCGTTTGTTCAAGCAGGCTATATGCAGTCCTGTGGGTGGGAAGTAGTCTGGGAGAAGGGCCTGAACGCACGGAAGGACTCTCGGAGATCCGGGTAGGCCTACGGAGAGGCCCGGCAGGTGGCAGGGGGCGGGCTCCAGGTGTCCACAAGAGGAGGGGGGCGACACAGATGGGCTGGGAGCTACCGCATGCTGGGGGCGGGGGCTCAGCCAGACTGGGCTGGGCTAGGCTAATGTCTCTTGGGAGAAGGCGCCAGAGCTTGGCTGTGAGCTCCGCCCCAGCCGGGCCTGACGCGGAGGCGAGGGTCAGGGGGCGGTGGGTGGGGACCCAGCCCTGGGATTCCCCCCGTGAATCTGGGGAGCCGGAGCGGAGGCGCCGGAGCATGCGCGGAGGTGGCAGCTGGAAGGGGCTGCCCGACGTGGTGGGGGCGTGGCTGGCCGAATACCCCCTCCCCTCCCCCTCCCCTCCCCCTCCCTGTTTGGCTTGGAAAAAGGAGCGCGCCGATGGGGTGCATTCTCTCTAAAGTTATGCTGGCAGAGCGCAAATGGAAATGGTTCCCTTCCCCCCACCCTGGGGGCTCTTACCCTTGGCCCTGAGGCCCCTTAGTCACAATTTGCCAAGAATAGGTTGAAGGATACTGCCAAAGTGCCTTTTTTCTGCCACATGAGGAAAGCCTGGGACCCAGGCAATGTTTTGGGGGCGGGTCCTCTTGAAGCTAGGCCTTAGAAAACATGTTGATTACTGAGGGACCAAGGACAGGACCAGGTCTACCTAGGAGTTGTCTGCAAGTTTCTGGTCCAATACTGAGCAGAGATGGGGGCTTTTAATTCAAGGATAATTACCTTTTCCATTGAATTCTCTTGAGGTTACAGTCTTTATCCTTGAATGTTTTCATGGCTCCTATCTCCCACGGGATATCTTTCTTTTTTCCTCTCTCTACTCCCCGGAAACCGTCAGGGCAATGTCATTAGGGCCAACGTTGCTGAGTTAGTCTGTCAGCTACAAACAACTTGGGGGAGGGGAGGAGTTTATACCTTCACCCTGGTGAGTCCCAGGTGATAGTCTTAACTTATTCACAGGCAATCAGGAAAAAAGGCGATAAGAGCAGAGGAGAAACTGAGGCAGGGCTGCCCCAAGAAGACTGGAGTTCTAAGGATGGGCTAGTGGTACCTCTTGTGTGTTAGGTGTCTTACCCTGTGATGGGAGGAGCAGTCGGGACCTGGGAATCCTTTAGGCCCTCTTTCACCACTTTCTAACATTTGGTCTGGAGATGGGAATCAGATTTCCATTTGGGACTGAACTTCAGTACTTTCCTGGTGGAAGAATTTGTATCTTTTATTCCAGACCTAACCTCCCCCTCCCCCAAGGCAATAGCTGCTGTCACCTCACTCAAGTCATCCATTTAGTGATCCGTAAGTACTTAGTGACTACTTTTTCCCAAACAAACAACCTTGAGGAGGCTGGTATGGTCCTAAGGTTGAGTGCAAGGAGCAGCTGACTTCAGTGCAAACTGTTTCCACTCTCTGTCAGGCCCCTCTCTCTCCATCCCAGGAACTCCAGGTATTCTAGGCTGGAAACTATTTCCAACGACCTGTGGACTAGAGTAGGGGGTGGGGGAGGATCACTGAGGTCCACATGGATTGTTGGGAGCTGGCACCCATTCTAGACTGCTAATGATTTTATCCTGATGAATTCCTAATGGGCTCTGGAGTGATGAAAAAATTGACTTTTTTGTTTGTTACGAGAAATAATCTTCAAGGGAACAGTCCAGAGCCTGGTGTTTGGACTTAGTCATAGCTTTGGGAAAAGCCTAGTAGGACAGGCTTTGCCTCATCAAAGGGTATAATTGAAATTCAGTCTGGAAGTTGAGGATGGAGAGACCCTATAACTGCCTCCTTCCTAGGCCAGTACTGTTACTCTGTTGGAAGAAGTAGGAGTGGTGTCCTGAAGACACAAAACTAAGGTGTTGTTGCTAGCCTCACTGGGCTCATGCTCAAGTGTGCCTTCTGTGCTCAGGTGTATTCCAAGCACATGTACTGTACTGGGTGCTCCCTGAGGGTAGAGGCAGTGTCTGATTTATTTGTGAAACCAGCAAGTGCCTAGAATATAGGCCCTGACACAGATTACATATTAATTAATTGAACTGAATCACATTCAAGTGTGAACATATATGGTTAAGTTCATAGGTGGATATTTAATAATTTCTGTATACTCATGTGAGGACAAATCCTTTTTGGAAAGATTGGCCTCTTAGTCTTTGCTTACCCACCAGCTAACCTAGCCTTGAGTTTGTGTCTTTTGAATAGGCAGTCTGGCTCCTTGGGAGGTATGTGGGCCTCAGAACTGCAGGGAAGGAATCCTGAGCCAGGGCTTTCAGCTCTGTTACTTTTCCTTCTCTGGGGTGGTTGGAGATGGGGGAGGAGGAGTGTCCTTTTCAGAGACCCTCCCTCCTTGCTTTTGTCTGAAGAGAAGGGCCCCGCCCCTTTCCCTCTAGGCCCAAGCTTTGTCCTCTGTGCTGGGGCCCTCATCTGCATCACAAAGTGGCCGTCTGTCCCTGTCTGGGTCTGAAGGGAAGTGTCTCCCTTTCTCAGGCTAAGAGCTGGGGTAAGGGGGTGGGGGCGACTTTGTACTGCTTTAGGCTTTCAGGGGAATGAAATGGGAGACAGGGTCCCGTGTCCTCCAGCCTTCCCTAGTTCAGGGATGAAGTGAGGATGTGGGCTTCCCTGTTTTCCCAAAGCTTCCTTGAAGAGGAAGGTGCTCTAAGGCTAAGTCTGTTGTGTAGTCCTGTTTCTGGGAAAGAGAAGGCTTTGAGGCTAGAGTGTATGTTCCATCCCCCATGATATCCACCCAGCCCCAGCTCTAGGGGATGTCTTTCTCTTCAGGCACCAAATAATTATTTAGCCTGGGAGGCTAAGAGGTAAATGGAATTTAAGAACCTGGAGATGGGAAGAGTGTCTTTTACCAGCTACACCCACAAGGATATATGTTTGTCCTGTGCAGTGTTTGTAATTGTTTCTGGGCAGTTGCACGTGTTCATGTGTTTGTGTGCTGTGTGTGCTTGTGTGTCTGGATATGTTTGTTCATTCATTTCATATTTGTATAATGAACACCTCCTGTGTGTGCCAGGCACTATAGATTAAGCAGTGACCAAGGCAGATATAGTCTTTGCCTTTGAAGTACTTAGTCTAAGATGGTAAAGGATATGTTTATAAAGGTAAACATACCTTGGTCTAAGTGTGTGGATGTTTGTGATGGGAATGTGTGTCTAAGTGTGTCTGTGAATGGGCTTGTGTGCAATTTTCTATCCAGCTTTTTCTGGGGTAGGTGGCTAGGTTCCAGTAGTTAGGCTTTCGTTTCCTCACGTAGCTGAATTCTGAAGACCTTTTCCTTCCAGGCTGGGCCTCCATTTTCCTGTCTGCAAAGTAGGTCTGGGCTTGACAGGTGGTTAGAGGGAGACAGTACAGCTTAGCTCTGGGAAGGATGCCCCTCCCATGAATGGTTCTGACCTTTTCCTGACCCCCCAGCTGAGTGTATGGCCCATCCCCCACCTCCAGCCAATCTGACTGTGAAAGCGGAGCTGTAGTAATTGGAGGTCCTGGGCTGGTTTATCCCTTTCTCCTCCTACCTAGGTTGGTCTTCTGCTAAGGACAATAATAGCTGAGAACAAAGGCTTCCCTTAGGCTGTTTCCCTTTTTTCTGTTCCCACAAGCTAAAAAATAAGACTGGGGGCAGCAATCAGACTAGCAAGAGAGGAGAAAGTAGCTAGAGCTGGCCCTGCCCTAGCCTTTCCCAGTGGCCCCCTCAGTCTTGAAATTGTTCCCTTTTGCACCTATCTGGACCCTCTGTGTGGAAGGATCTGTGGGGCTTGGGGAAAATCTTGTATTCTTCTTCCCAAACGTAGTGTCTCTTCCTTCTTCAGCATTGTGATTGCTACCTCTGCTTTCCCAACCCCCTCTTTCTTCATTCAAGCTTTCTCATCATTGTCTCCCCAGTTGCAGCCTGTTTCCTCCTGCCCTACCTTCCAGCTCTAACCTATCTTGCCCCAGCCCCTAACTCCAGCCTTCCCTCCTTTCCCTGGCCAATTCAAACTTTTTTCCTGCTGTGACCTTCTGTTCTGGCCTCTTCTCCAGTCTCCTGCTTTAGCCTCTCTCCTTTCCTTTGTCTCCAAACTCTATCCTTTTAGCCTTTTCTCCTTTCCTTTTTTTTTTTTTTTTAACTTTTATTAAAAAAAATTTTTTTAGGGATGAGGTCTCACTATGTTGCCCAGGCTGGTTGTGAACTCCTGGCTTCATGCGATGCTGCCACCTCAGCCTCCTGAGTAGCTCAGACTACAGGTGTGAGCAGCCACGTCCAGCTTCTTTTTTTCTCTCCAACCCCAGCCATTCAGTTGCTTTAATCCTGTCTCAAACCTGTCCCTACTCTCCCCAACCTGGCCTTTGGTTCTTCCTGCTGCCTACATGCAAAGGAGCATCAAGGTGATGCCATTTTATGTTCAAGATGATGATGAATGAAGTGAGCATCTGGCTAGCAGAGAATAGGGCATTCTTGGACTGTTAGATACCTGATGGAGGTAGGTGTCTTAATCTCGTAGAAGGAAAAAAGGGTTTTGTTACTGGGAGCCAAATTTAGCCCCTCTGCTTATATGTAATAGGAACTTACTACATATTCACTTGATGAATTTAAAATAGATGACAACAGTAATTTTCCTAACTGGAGAGAGGTTTAAAAAAAACAAAATAACAAAAACACAAATGAACCTGGATGTCTGAGCCCTCAGCTAGAAGCCCTCAGCTGGGCTGGGTAGCAGGAAAGAGGCTTTCTCTATGTTCTCCTGTTCCTGCTGGCAGGCCTTTTGCCTTTTCTGATCAGAGTAGTTTGGAGATTGCCAGACTTTACCCTCACCAGCCTCTTTGTCTTGTAGCTGCAGGTGCCTACCTGCCCCCCCTGCAGCAGGTGTTCCAGGCACCTCGCCGGCCTGGCATTGGCACTGTGGGGAAACCAATCAAGCTCCTGGCCAATTACTTTGAGGTGGACATCCCTAAGATCGACGTCTACCACTACGAGGTGGACATCAAGCCGGATAAGTGTCCCCGCAGAGTCAACCGGTAAGTGATGCACATCTAGGCCACCAAATCCAGGAGTCTTTGCTTTCCTGAGTCTCAGAAACTTAAAAGAGAGGCCAGAAAAGTAAAAGAAAAACTGGTAGAGGGTAGTATCACCAAATCCAAGAAAGTTTTTGAGGACAAGATGCCAAGTAAATGCTGAAAAATATAGTTGGATTTGGCTATTAGAAGATAATTGGTGGCTTTTGCCAGAGCAATTTCAGTGGAGTAGTTAGTTGGGCTAGTTACACTTACTTCAGTGAGTTAAGGAATATTTTTAAGTGGAAGGTTATATGGTAGAAATAGTGAGAGCAGATAGCTTTTTCCAGATAGCTTGGCAGTGAAGTGGGGAGAGAGGGAATATGTTGGCTAGAGAGGACTATAGGGGTCAAGTACAGTGCTTAGCACATTTCAATATTTGTTGAAATGAATGAATGAAGAGTTTTCAAGAATGAGACATGGGTATATTTATAGATTGAGGAGGAGCTAGTAGAGAAAGAGAGGTTAAATGTATAGGACAGAGGGGAGGACTAAGAGTGGGATGTTCTTGATGAGGCAGGAGGACATGGGAGGATGCACAGTTGGAGGGATTAGCCTTAGAAGAAGCAATATTTCTTACTAAATTAATTTTATTATTATTTGAAAACTATATGTATGATATAAAAAAAATTCAGGTATTACAAAAAGAGTGATGAAAAATGTCTCCTTCTTATCCTGGTCTCCAGTCCCCTAGTTCCTTTCCACAGAGGCATTAATTGTTACCATTCTTGAGTATGCTTCCAGATGTTTTTCTATGTGTATGCAAGCGTGTATGCATATATAACATTTTTTAAATGGACAAAATATAGATTTCTATATACTTTGTTCTATGCCTTGCATTTTCCCACTAAAAAATATATTTTGGAAAATAATACATATCAGTACATATAGCTCTGCCTCATTCTTTTGCATAGCTCCATAGATATTCCATTGAATGACTATATTATAATCTATTTAATAAATCTGTTGAGGAACATTGACATTGAGTCTAACTTCTGCTACAAAAATGAAACTTAAATATTACATATAGATACATTTTTGCACTCAAAGATGAGTGTATCTATAAGATAAATTCCTACGAGTGGGATTGCTGGCACAATACATTTTGAAGTTTTCAGATATTGCAAAAACTTTTAAAGGTAAGTTGTATCTATTTATACTCCCATCAACAAGGTATCAGTGCCTGTTCCCCGTGCCTGTACTGATCCCATATATAAGATTTTTTTTTTAATCTTGATATTCTGATAAGTAGATAATTATACCTTGGTCTAATTTTAAATTGTATTTTTCTAATAAGTGAAGTTGAACATATTTTCTTATGTTTAAAAATAATACATGGAAGGGGCATTTCAAATGTGAGAGCAAGGGAGGAGAAAAAGACACATGCACATATAAATATGTTTGTGTGTATGTCTGGAAATTCAAGGATGGCCTTGAATACTACCTTCTGTTCTTTGCAGAGATAGAGCTGCTTCCTGATAGGAGGCAGGAATGAATTCTGGAGTTAAAGGATAGTGGAGAAGGTTCAACACAGTCTGTGAGGGATGGAAGTAATCAGGGACTTGAAACAAGATTGCTGGGCAGCACTGAAGCCTAATGGAATGGAAACCATGTGATTATAGTTGCTCCTTATATACTGTTTATCCAGTAATATTCAAGACTTTTGATTTAAAAAGTGAAGAGGTCAGTTGATTGCATGAGCTGGAATTTTGAAGGAATGATGAATACTCTGGGATCTAAGTGGCAGGACACAGGGAGTGAAATCAAAAAAGAGATGATAATGGAGAGAAAACATTTTAGTGAGACTAAGGGCTTCAGAGAGATGAAAGAGATGAGGTTTTTCTTCCACAGTTTATTCTTATTCCAGTTCAGATCTCATTCCTATTTTGCTTATCAGATTAGGGATCTGAGATTGGAGCAGTCTGGAATCTCTTCCTGATTCTTGATAGACCCTGGGACCAAACCCGTTTCCCCTCAGCCTCCCCCTTTTCTCAGAGGGCACTCAGGACCACTCTTTCAGGTCCCTTAGAGCCTTGGTGATCTGAGGACCAGCAGCATCACCTGGGAGCATGTTAGAAATGAAGAATTTCAGGCTTTGCTCTAGATCTGCTGAATTAGAAGCTACATTTTAACAAAATCTCCAGGTGACTCATAGGAATGTTGAAGTTTGAGAAGCACTGCCATAGAATAGATGCTAGGATTAAGTATAATAGATAGGACATTGCCTGGACTTTGAATTATTTCCAAAAGCTTGAAGTGGTAGTCTCTCAGCCTCCACAGGCCACTCCTATCCCCCACAGGGAAGTGGTGGAATACATGGTCCAGCATTTCAAGCCTCAGATATTTGGTGATCGCAAGCCCGTGTATGATGGAAAGAAGAACATTTACACTGTCACAGCGCTGCCCATTGGCAATGAACGGGTAAGGTTGGGAGTCAGGCTAGACCTGTGTCAGGGGTATGGGGCGGAACAAAGTTCATGTAAGCCTACTCGGAGTCTGGCCATCCAGAGATCCTTTTCGTCTTTTGTGCGCAGAAAGTGTTTTAGGGTGAGGGGTGGGTAGGTGCTGATGTTTAGTCTATTATGTGCCTGTCCTTATCCTAAACATACTGAGATTAAATTTAAAATAGACCTAAAGGACTTCCTACTGGGTTGAGAGGTGGTTGAGAGGAACAGAAGCACCGAGGTGGCTGGAAACTTCCAAGGTGGCTGGAAACTAAGGGGCTAGATTTACTTTGGAGTCTTCATTGTGAGCCTGTATCAACTGAGGAGCATATTCTTGGCAAATCCATGGAATGGGGGGTCGTTGGGGCAAGGCAAGTAATGCTGGCCTGTGGGAAAGCAATGCAATCCTTTGCCCCTTTCTCTCACCCTCCTAAAGGTCGACTTTGAGGTGACAATCCCTGGGGAAGGGAAGGATCGAATCTTTAAGGTCTCCATCAAGTGGCTAGCCATTGTGAGCTGGCGCATGCTGCATGAGGCCTTGGTCAGTGGCCAGATCCCTGTTCCCCTGGAGTCTGTGCAAGCCCTGGATGTGGCCATGAGGCACCTGGCATCTATGAGGTATTGGGTGTAGTTAGTGTCTGGGGTGCTAGTGTTGGCAGAACTGCTGTTTGGGGAGGAGGGGAATGAGCACATATTAAGGTCCCACAGTGTGCCATTTAACAAAAAATTATTTGAAGCCCTACCATTTGCCAGGCAAGTGTGCATTTACATTTAGATGGTTTAAAGCTCTGGCCCTGAACTTCTTAGATATCTTTGGGCCTCACCTCATTTGTCCCTGCATGGCAGAGAAAAGGTAGAAATTTGCACAAGGTCAGTCATACAACTAGTAAAGGATCAGAGCTGGCATTAAAGCCCTGGTGTCCTGCCTTCCAGGCCAGGGCTCCTCCGTGCCCAGGATGCCTCACAGGGTGGGGGCCTGTGCCCGAGGGACCAGTTCTCTGCCTGTCCCTGCCAGGTACACCCCTGTGGGCCGCTCCTTCTTCTCACCGCCTGAGGGCTACTACCACCCGCTGGGGGGTGGGCGCGAGGTCTGGTTCGGCTTTCACCAGTCTGTGCGCCCTGCCATGTGGAAGATGATGCTCAACATTGATGGTGAGTGGGGAGAGCTATGGAGCCAGGGGCACCCCAAGTCCAGTGGCCACACTCCCAGCCTCATTCCTCCCAGCTCTGCAACCATACTCCTAGTCTAATTCCTACAGCCCTAGCACCCCTTGCCCCCATCCCAATACCCTATGAGGAAGAGAGTATAAATTGCAGTGCCTCCATTTATTCTGGAAGACAGAACCTGAGCTGAGCTATTCCTACCCTACCCACAGTCTCAGCCACTGCCTTCTACAAGGCACAACCAGTGATTGAATTCATGTGTGAGGTGCTGGACATCAGGAACATAGATGAGCAGCCCAAGCCCCTCACGGACTCTCAGCGCGTTCGCTTCACCAAGGAGATCAAGGGTGAGGACCCAACCAAGCGGGGAAGGGAAACAGCGCTGCTTTCTCTTTAGCTGTAAGAGGAAATCCCCTTGGGATATGTTCAGGGGAGAGGCCAATCCTGGGCAAATGAGCAACCTATTCCAACCCTGACAAGCAGTGTGTGTATCTCAGGTCTGAAGGTAGAAGTGACCCACTGTGGACAGATGAAGAGGAAATACCGTGTGTGTAATGTTACCCGTCGCCCTGCTAGCCATCAGACGTAAGTTGGCAGGGCTGCTGAGCCATACTTCATTGTTGGAAGAGGGTTGAGATTTCCAACTCACCACCCCTCCTCTGCCCCACCTCCACTGGCCCTCAGAATGATCCTTGGGCTGGCCCTGTTTTCAAAGATAAGCTGTGGGAATTTGACATCCTTCCTTTAGCCTTCCCAGATCTGATACTCTGTCTACCATTTTGGCCTTCTTGATCCGCATTCCTCCTTGAGCATTTACTATGGAGCAGTGTGTTCCCCTGATTCATATTATGGTTGTATAAATGTTAGCATCTCTCTCAATTTATTCTTTTTTTCTGAAAAAAGAAAGCCAGGCTCCTGGGCTCCTTAGGAAGACTGTCACTGATTCCATCCCCATTCCTAACTGCAGGCCACACTGGACCATGAGTGCCTAGTCTGTGTCAGGTTTTATGCTCAATGTTAGAAATGCAGATGAGTCAGATATGGTCCTGACTTTTGTGGAATTTTCTTTCAAACCTTTCACTTGTCTCTTGGACCCCTGTATTGCCTGGTTTTCCATGAGTGGCAATCTCAAAGATGTTGGGAAGGATGATGCAAAGTCTAGGGCTTCCAATAGTTGTGGGTCTAGAGAGGTGAGATTGAATGCTGGGTTATGACACCTCCTTCCCTTCCTCCAAACAGATTTCCCTTGCAGCTGGAGAGTGGACAGACTGTGGAATGCACAGTGGCACAGTATTTCAAACAGAAATATAACCTTCAGCTCAAGTATCCCCACCTACCATGCCTGCAAGTTGGCCAGGAACAAAAGCATACCTACCTGCCCTTAGAGGTGAGACTGCCAAGTAATGGCTGGGCTCGGGAACAGGCATTGTTGTGTATACCTGCATGTTGATCATCAGAGGTCTGTTATTTCATAGTCTCATCCTCATTTTGAAGTTTGGAAAATTAACATTCAGAGAAAGTATGAGGTAGTTCTCCTGTGAAATAAAGGTCTCATTCTTACCTACTGAGTTCTTTTCTTATCCCCTGTTCATACTCTTCATTTTCTTTCAGGGCTGTCAGGCAGAGACACAAGCTATATTTACCATTTAATAAATAATTAGTTCATTCAGTACAGAGATTTTAGATACCCACACTCATGTTCTCTTAATTTCTCTTTCTGTGCTGTCTTAAGCTGGGGATACTAAGTGATCTGGAGATACAGTGTACCTTACTCTACAGAAAATGGGAATGAATGTTACCTACAATGTAGATTCTATTTCCCCAATGATTAATGTGTTCCTTTTGAAAAAGTTCTAGCCCTAGGATTTGTCATACTTTTGTATTTCAGTAGACCTTTGAAATCCTGCAATTAGAGAAAGAATAGTAATGCTATTTAAGTCATAGGATACAAACGCAGAATCACTGGGCTCTATTTGGTTTGGTACATACTAGCCGTAATATCTAATGAGAAACTACTCTGACTACTTCATTGTTTAGTCCAGTGCTACTCAAAAAGTGTGGTCAGTATACCAACAGGAGGCCAGGTGTGGTGGCTCACACCTGTAATCCTAGCACTCTGGGAGGCTTAGGAGGGAGGATTGCTTGAGGTCAGGAGTTCGAGACAGCCTGATCAAGGGTGAGACCCCATCTCTACTAAAAATAGTAAAAATTACCCAGATATAGTAGTGAGCACCTGTAGTCCAAGCTCTTTAGGAGGCTGAGGCAGGAGGATCACTTGAACCCATGAGTTTGAGTTTACTGTGAACTAGGCTGATGCCATGGCACTCTACCCCAGGCCACAGAGTAAGACTCTGTCTCAAGAAAAAAAAAAAAAAAAGCATACCAACAGGATAGGCATCACCTGAGAGCTTTTTAAAAGTGATGTAGAACCTCAGGCTCTTCCTATACCTGCTGAGTCAGAATTTGTCTTTTAACAAGATCTAAAGGGGATTCATATGTTCGTATAAGTTGGAGAAGTACTATCCTAGACTACCTTCTTTGTTCCAGCAGCAATTGTGAGATTGTCCAGACCAAAGCTCAAGCCTTCTTTGAGCTTCTAGGATTTCAGAACTAACCTGAGGCAGTTAGGCTGAAGGGGACATGTCACATAAATGGAATCATATAATATGGGGGCTTTTTTGACTGGCTTCTTTCAGTTAGCATAATGTTTTCAAGGTTCATCTGTATTGTTGTATTATATGGATATGTCACATTTTGTTTATCCATCTATCAGTTGACGAGCATTTGAGCTGTTTCCACTTTTTGGCTATTATGAGTAATGCTGCTGTGAACATTGATGTACACATTTTTGTGTGAACATTGTTTTCATTTCTCTTGGGTATATACCTAAGAGTGAAATCATATATAACCCTATGTTTAACATCTTGAAGAGTTGCCTGATTGTTTCCCAAAGTGACTATGCCATTGTAACTATCTCATTAGCAATGAATGAGGGTTCCAATTTCTGGCCAGGTGGGATTTTATTCTAATTATAATAGGAATCCATTGGAAGGTTTTAAGTAGAAGAACAATATAGATTATTTGAATCTCCCTAGCTAGAAACCAGAAATAACCAGTGCCTCCAGTCCAGGTCTTTGCCTTCCTTGAATAGGAAAATCATTTGTTCATATTCAAATCACAGTTCATTCCTCCTTCAGTCTTTTCTTTTTCAAATTGTGGTAAAATGTACATAACATAAAATTTACCATTTTACCCATTTTTAAGTGTATAGTTCTGTGACATTAAATACATTTACACTGTTGTACAACCATCACCATCATTCTTCTCCAGAACTACTTCATCATCTCAACTGAAACTCTATACCCATTGAATAACAACTCCCCTTTTCCCATCTCCTTAACTCCTGGCAACCACCATTCTACTTTCTTTCTCTATGAATTTCACTACTTTAGGCACAATAAATGGAATCAAATAATAATTGTCCTTTTTTGACTGGCTTATTCCACTTAGCATAATGTCTTCAAGGTTGATCTATGTGGTAGCGTATTGGAATTCCCTTCCTTTTTAAGGCTGAATGATGTTCCATTATATGTGTATACTGTAATTGTGAATTGTTTATTCATTCATCCACTTATGGATACTTGGGTTGCTTTTGGCTTTGTGAATAATGCTGTAATGAGCAAGAAGTACAAATGTCTGATCAAGTCTCTGCTTTCACTTCTTTTGAGTACATACCTGGAAATAGAATTGCTGGTTCATGTGGGGATTCTATGTTTAATTTTTTGAGGAATCGCCACACTATTTTCCACAGCAGCTGTACCATTTTACATTCCCACAAGCAATGCACAAAGGTTCTAATTTCACCACCTCCACACTTTAGTCTTTTGCTAGTGTTAATTCTGTGTCTGTAACCCTCTGTATAGAGTGCTACAACTTTAAGGCACCTTTAAGAGAGCAACGTCACAAATGTCGACAATTCTGGATTTCCATTAAATGAATGGACTACTTTATGATTCTTTGGAATATGGAATTTGAAGGCAGGTGACCTTGGCCTGGTTTTCCTTCCCATTGTTTAGCATGAACTCTGGGAATTAGGATGAGAACCAGTACTTAAAGAATGTTGACCCTATGCAAGCAAGTTATACATTTCACCTCTTTTAAATCCTCACAACAACCTCGTGAGACCGCTACTGTTTTTTTCCCCATGTCTGAGACCAAAGAAGCAGAGTCTAGAGTAGTTAAGAGACCTGCTCAACATCACCTAGAAATGGCAAAGACAAGTTTTCCAAAACTTACTGGCTCTCTCAATTCTACTATAAGCCTTCCTGTTAACGGCATCCTGATTATAGTATATTGGGGAATGGAAGTTTTATATATCACTCGACAGCCTTATTTGATCTCCATTGTGTTCTGTTGGGCCCTGAAGAGATGAACTGAATGGCAGGATGTTACTCACATCAACAGAGGATATGGTCAGCCAACAGAGATGGTGATTTCTATAGTCTGGGGGCTTAATGATCATCTGTTGGCTGGGACTAAAGGGTTTAGAGCCATCCATAGTCCTCCTGGTGGGTTGCAAGATGGAGCAACTGACTGCCACCATTGGACAGCTACTTTAGGAATCTAATTTGTGTATATTGAATTTTTTGGTATTCAGGGGGGCTTAATACTTGGTCCTTTGATAAATAATAATCTATGCTACAACTTACTGAATGTTTACTGTGTCCCAGAACTGTACTCAGTCCTTTCAGTGCTTTATTTTATTTACTGTTCAGAGAACCCTATGATATTGTTACTGTTCTCCTCATTTAACATTTGAGACCTGAGCCTAGATCTTGCTCTGGATCCCAAGCTCTTAATCACAAAGTGGCTGTATTGCCTTTTATATTGCACATGAATATTTTCTAACTATCAAGTAAAATTCAAGAGGAGAATATATGCATGCGTAAGGTTTTTTTGCAGTCCCTTTCTCCATGGCTGACAGCTAAGGTCTCTTCTCACAGTGGGGCTCTGGGTACAGGGTGGACTATACTCAAGCCAGAGCTACCTATCCTTCTCGTTTCCTCAGGTCTGTAACATTGTGGCTGGGCAGCGCTGCATTAAGAAGCTGACTGACAACCAGACTTCGACCATGATAAAGGCCACAGCTAGGTCGGCCCCAGACAGACAGGAGGAGATCAGTCGCCTGGTCAGTGGGGCTGCAGAGAAATGTTTGCTCAGTCACTGGGGCCCTTGGTAGTATAGGTGTTTTAATGGCCCAGTAGGACCTTCCTTCAGGAGAACCCAAGTCTGGATTTGTTCCCTGCAACTCCCCAGGGCTGCCCTTGTTTCTTTACCTTGTATCTACTTGCTTCTATCTCTATTTCTCTCCTGCATTACTTTCCTGTGTTATCCACTTCCACTTCCCTCATCTTCCACTCTCCCTTGTTCCCCTTTTTAGGGCTATTCCTTGCTAGCCCTAGCTTCTCTTCAGGGCTGTCTCCTTGGGACCCAGAGGGTGAGGAGTATTGCCAAGCTGCTGCTCTCCTGAGATCCCCCTCTTTTGCCCTGCAGATGAAGAATGCCAGCTACAACTTAGATCCCTACATCCAAGAATTTGGGATCAAAGTGAAAGACGACATGACGGAGGTGACGGGGCGAGTGCTGCCGGCGCCCATCTTGCAGTACGGCGGCCGGGTGAGCAGGGTCAGGGCCAGACAACATCTCTGGGGCATATGTGGGTGGTCGGGTTTTATAGCCAGGGGCTTTTGCTCCCCTACCCACCTGGCTCTACTGAGGCTCACCTGGGTGCCCCCTTTGCCTATTTCCAGAACCGGGCCATTGCTACACCCAATCAGGGTGTCTGGGACATGCGGGGGAAACAGTTCTACAACGGGATTGAGATCAAAGTCTGGGCCATCGCCTGCTTCGCACCCCAGAAACAGTGTCGAGAAGAGGTGCTCAAGTAAGGAGGGTTGGGTTCAGGGATGGAAGGGTGGGAAGGCCCCTAGAGTTGCTTGCCCTCTCCCACCCCCAGGGGCTGAGATTGATTGGTAGTGTGCTCTCTCTGTCTTGACTCTGCCTGTATTGTGCTTTCTTGCTCAAGCTTCTACCTATTCCTTTTCTATCCATCTTTGGTTAGGAGAATTTGATAAGGTGCTATATCTACGTCAGAGATGATGATTTTAGAGCATGAATCTCCTGAAGAAGGCCTGGATCATTTTATTGTTATAATTGTTGTTATTGGTAATAAATAGTACTAGTGATGACTATAATGTTTATGCCAACATTATACTTAATTACCTAATTTATGTTCTCTATTTCATCTTTGCAGTGAGTAGGTGGTGATCTTTCCATTTTCAGGAGACTGAGGCTCAAAGAGGTTAAGTAACTTGTCCAAAGTTCGCATATCATCAAGAAAGTGTTAGAGTTGGAATCAATTCAGATCTGAGCTTCAAAACTTGGTTCCTAATGGTAAACAAAATAGAGCAGATTGTTTAGCTGATCTCTGAGCTGTCCTTTCCTATGCATAGAATTCATTCAGTCAGGTCCAAGTGACCTGAATTATGTTAACAAGAGTTGTAAGGGCCTCTGTGCCACTGTGGCTGAGGGCGCTTCGAGTAGATGACAGCAATAAAGAAAGTGATGTAGCCAGTTGATTTTAAAAAACAGGTTAGATGGGTGAAGAACCTATGGCCTCAAGGCCACATGTGGCCCTCCAGATCCCCAAGTGGGATTTGTTCTGTAAAATTCGGATTCAGTCAAAAGGCCACACTCAAGGATCCAGAAGGCCACATGTGGCCCCAAGGCTGCAGGTTCCCCACTCCTCGATGGCTCTAATGTGTGAATAAGTAAGTGAAGAAGTCACTGATCCTTCCCCTGCACTTTTTTTTTTTAACAGTTTTATTGAGATATGTTTAAAATACCACAAAACACACCCACAATAAAGCATACAGTTTCTTGATTCCTGTTGTCTTTTGAAGTGGTGGCTTCTCATTCTCTGTGGCTCTGGAGTGGGGTCAGTGTACTCTGGGGATGAAGAGAGTCAATGGAGGTGACCATTTTGGGTAGTGATGAGGGTAATGGAGATGTGTGCTCTGGTGGGTTCATCTGGCCTTGGAGTCTTCACAAGAAATTAGTTCTAGCAGTTCCTGATGGATCTGGGGACTCTGGACCCAGACTTTGTCATTCTTCCTCCTCCCCTCATGGATACACAACCACCACCACCATCGTAACTGTATCTTCTTCTAAATGGGTGGTTCTTGTCCCCTTTCCTGGGTTCTTTGGATATTGGCCCCGTTTAGACCAGACTACTCCTGGCCTTGGCCTGGTATTGGAGGGCTGGCCCTTAGCATATTGGAAAGGCTCCCAGCTCTTTGCCTTTGTGCTGTAGTCACTTCACTGGCAGCTCTGTTCTCCCTGTGCTTCTCTCTTATTCCCATGTCTTTCCCTTTTCCAGTTCTTTTGGCAAACAGTCCATTGTTTTGGCCATTTTGGGGTATAGGAACTGATAAACCCTAGAATCTCAGACTTGGAAGAGGTCAGTTTATCAAGCATCCCCTTCTCCCAGTGACCCTTAGATATATGAGGTAAGAAAGTGGTTTGTCCATCTTGGTCAGTAGTAACCAATTAGGTGTGTGGTTCTGGGTTAAATGTAAAGATTTCTGACTCTTTAGTCACAGCAGTGGATGAGATTGTCCAGGGAGAATGTGCATAGTAAGATAAGGCTGTAAATAGAACTCAGAGAAACTGGAAAATAAATAGCAAAGTCCCTAAGTGTGTATGAGGGGGTGGGATCCACAGCATGGAGAAGGGGCATCCTTTCCGCTGAGAAGAGGGGAAAACATGAAGATTGCTGTGGAGTTGGAGAAACTAATAGTTGGGAGTAGATGAGGGAGTCCTAGGTTCAACCCTCAGAATTTTTCTTCTAGCTCAAGAGGCCCCATTACTTCAGCTGTGTCACCTGTAGGACAGGATTTCAAGACCTTCCCCATCCTATACATCTCTCAACACATGTGGCCTCCAGCACTGCACATAGTATCCTAAGTGTAGTCTGACAGTAGGGAGAAGATTGGGAATACCACTTTTCTTGAAGTAGAGACCCACTATTAATGAATTCTGGTAACACGTAGGCTTTTTTTGGAGCTCCACTGCAATTGTATACAAGGCAGAGAAATGTAAGAAACACCATTAGTAGTCCATCAAAGCCCTAGTTTTTATTTACATGAAACAATGGTTAGGTTGTATTTTTTTAGTCTAACATTCATTTTGAAAAATTGTTTTTAAAATAGTAAATGTAGAGAATACCACCTCAGACACTCATGTGTCCATCATAAGTTTTGCCATATTTATCCTTTTTTGAAAAGTAAATATTACAGATAAACATGATCTTTCATATCTTCCACCCTAGTCCTATTCCTTCCTTCTAATGCAGCCACTGTCTCAATTTATTGTAACCTTCCTATCCAATTTCTATGTTGTATATACCTATGTGTATATAAATGATTTTAAATTTTGCATGACAGTATCCTACTGTATTCACCTTTGTTTTACATTTTTATAAAATATGTGAAAAATACTTATTTTCTAACTGAACTATCATATTGATATTTATATTCTATATAATATCTCCTAAGCAATTGCTTTCATTCTCTGTACATTCTTGGTTATAATTTCAATGCAAGATTTTCACATTAAATTTCCTGCTGCTCATTTTAGTCTGTCAGTATGTTTATGTAGGTTGATTTTTTTCCTCTACTGTACGTGTATCTTCTCTTCCAGTTTTGTCTTCATTTCCCAGGGTAAAGCCCTAAAGCCAAAGGAATGAAGCTTATTTTACTGGCTGTTAGACTTCAAAGAAACAGTTGGAGAGGAGGGAGCTCATTTTTACTGAGCATCTCCTGTGCTCCCATCACTGTTGGAACCTCATTTATTTTGAGCAAAACGGCCTTACTCTTGGTCATCTGCCTGTTTCTTTGGACATGTAATGGAGCACAGGAATCAGCTGCTTGAGTGGGGCAAGGTGGGAACCTTGAGAATTCCCATAGGTCCCGTTTCCGGGCTCCCTCATCTCTTTGCTCCTACCATTGAACACTTGGCAAGCTGTCTTGTCATACTCAACTATAAATGCACATTTTGCACTAGCTGTGATCATGTCTCATTCATGTTAGGATCTCTCAGTCCCTCTCATAGTGCTGAGCACCTAAGATGGAGGCATGTGGCCAGAGGTATTAAAGTGGGACTTACTGCTTTCTGTCATGACCATGCTCGTGCTACAGGAACTTCACAGACCAGCTGCGGAAGATTTCCAAGGATGCAGGGATGCCTATCCAGGGTCAGCCTTGTTTCTGCAAATATGCACAGGGGGCAGACAGCGTGGAGCCCATGTTCCGGCATCTCAAGAACACCTACTCAGGGCTGCAGCTCATTATCGTCATCCTGCCAGGGAAGACACCAGTGTATGGTACAGTTTTCTTGGGACAGTGATAATGATGGTGGGATTTTTCTCAGGGTAGCTCCCTGGGGACTCCTAGGGAAGACTCAATGTAAATTCTTGGCTCTAGCTAGAGCTGTTCCTTAATGTCAGTGCTCCTGTTATAGGAGAAGGAGCAGCCTATATGAGCCATCGAGTCATCCCAGATCCTAATTATATGCTCACCTTATCTCCCCATAACATTTGCTGGAGTCCTCTGAGTGCTGATTTTTATGCCAGGCTCAGCTAGGCCAGATATAGAGATGGGTCAGTCCAGATTC
Source organism: Lemur catta (assembly GCF_020740605.2). Classification (NCBI taxonomy): domain Eukaryota; kingdom Metazoa; phylum Chordata; class Mammalia; order Primates; family Lemuridae; genus Lemur; species Lemur catta. The sequence goes on along the minus strand of NC_059130.1, from coordinate 100,713,369 downwards.
CTATCTTTAGGGGTGAGTTGTTTATCAGGATACTGTGCAGCACACTCAACCAAAATGTGTGGTGGTTGTTTGATAATGATTTGGACTTTTTGAGAGGCTTTCTCTACTCTTTTCTTTTCTTTTTAGGATAGAAGAGACTAAGTTTCTGGCTCAGCACTTTTCTCATACTCTGTTTTCCCTATCTCTCCTGCTTCAAACAAAGAGGTGTTCCTCTAAGTTTGCTCAACTCCTCTGTGCTCTTATTCCCAACCTGTCCTGCTACCTTTGGGACTTCATACCTTTCAACTCTCAAACATCTTCAGATTCCCCATCCTAGTGCACATTACCACAATCTTGCCATCTCTTTTGGTTTTCTTCATCAAACCTTTTGACTGAGTTCTCTACATTCTCTATGCCCACTTTCTCACCAGCCACATACTCCTTAGCATCTTTCATCTATCGTGCCTTCTATCTACCTTTCTCCTGAACTTCCTCTGCAAAGGGCTGCCAATGACCTTTCTCAGTTGTCCTCTTCTCTTGACTTCTGCATATTTTCTCCTGCCTCTCCTTACTAATTTTTGTCATGACCAGGAATGGCTGGTATTTGCCAGGTTTCTGTCCTCTGCCCTCTCTTTCTGTTTTTACATCCTCTTGAAATTCTCATTCATTTTTGTTGCTTCAATCATCACCTGTTGTTATATGTTATATTATTGAAGTCTTGATCTAACCCTTGAACCCTCTGTGGCTCCTATCTGTCCCTTTGGCTTCTCTCCTTTTCTTCTGCAGGAGTTTATTAATCATCTATCATGTGTGAAACACCGTGCAAGATCCTAGATACATTGGTGGATATAACAGATACTCTGTGCCCTTAGAAAGTGTTTTGTTGGACCATCTCTTCAGTAGCTTGTCTCCTCTGTAAACCCTTCTCTGTGCTTCTTTTCTGTGTTTGGCAACACAGTGGTTCCTGAGTACCTTCATTCAAACTTTGGAGGCAGTCTGTCTTCTCTTTGCTTTACCTCCAGTGCTCTTTTTCATAATCTTTCTCAAAATATATTCCCTGCTCTCTACCCATAACTTCTCAACTTAGTTCTAACCTTCCTTCTCAAGGCTTTCTTGAATAGATTATCAGGTAAGACTTTCTGTGACTATACTACCAAAAAAGTTGACCAGGCATGGTGGTTCACATCTATAATCCCAGCACTTTGGGAAGCCAAGGCAGAAGGATCGTTTGAGTCTAGGAGTTCAAGACCAGCCTGGGCAATATAGCAAGACCTTGTCTCTACAAAAAATAAAAAAAATCAGCCCAGCATGGTAGCATGCGCCTGTAGTCCTAATTACTTGAAAGGCTGAGGCAGAAGGATCACTTGAGTCCAGGAGATTGAGGCTGCAGTGAGCTTTGGTTGTGCCACTGCACTTTAGCCTGGGCAACAGAGTGAGACACCATCTCTTAACAAACCAACAACAAAAAACCCAAAAAAAACCCTTCATTGGTTCCCATTCATTACTACATAAAGGGTTTTCATGGCCCTGATCTTAATTTAAACTTTTCAGCTTTATCTTGCAGTGTTCACTTGCCACACATCCTGGAAAGATCACTGGTTCTAGAATTAGACAGAACTGGATTCGAGCCTGGCTATCCTACTCAACTGTCTTGGGCAAATTCTTTAATACCTAAGCTTTCCAAGCCTCATGAATTAATTATATAAAATGCAGCATCTGGCACAGTGCCTTACATGTAGGTGACACTCTAAGTGCTCATTTCTTGTCTATACTTTCCAATCTCTGGTTTTGCTCATGTCATTTGCTTGTGCCTGGGATATCTGAATACCCTTCTTCTTGTCCTCCATGTTGCCCTTAAAATTGTCTCCATCCTTTAAGGCCCAATTTAAATGCTACTTATTCCATATTCATGACATCCCACCTGGAGGGTGAACTTGTCTCTGTCTGGATTCCTCTTGTTTATCAGGCCATTGATCAGTTACTATCTTGCATCATATTGAGCATGGATTAGACCTGATTCTGCTCTGAAAACTTCTTTCCTTTGCATACATACACACCTAAGGTAGTAACTCCCACTGATAAGATACTCAGTAATTATTAATACTTATTGAGGGAAGTTGGTTGATCTTCAGTCCATATCTCTCTTGGGTCCTAGTATGGATGATAAGGGTACGTTTTAGGAGAACTGCTTGAAGGAAGTATCCATGTTTCTGGTTCCCTCTACTGAAGGAAGAATTCAGTGTTTTGGCTTACCTTGGGAGTATAGTACAGCATGCTTAGGGAAGGCAATACTTGCTCAGAATTTTCCCTTCCCTGGCCTCAGTAATGTTACCCCTGTCTCTAGCTTCATACCTTTATTGAGGCCTTGGGTTTCTTCCATTTACATGCATTCCTTGGTTACACTACCTCGTCAGTGAGGTCCTCTGTGTAGGAATTGAGCCAGCAGATAAGAGTAGTCCGATTCTTCTAAAGACCCTTCACCGTCCCTCCTGGGAGGCTGGGTGAAATGGCATTTTCCCTCTGATGGTCAAAGTCCCATTGCCATTTGGTGGTCCCAAGAGTGTAGAAGGACAGTGTCACATTTGCCCAGTTTTTATCAGGTACTACACCTATCCTGTCCTTAGTATATTTAACTCCTTCTTCTCTACTATGTTGATACTATTAGCTTTTTTTAATGTAAACTTTTTTTATTTTTTGAGACAGAGTCTCACTTTGTTGCCCGGGCTAGAGTGAGTGCTGTGGCGTCAGCTTAGCTCACAGCAACCTCAAACTCCTGGGCTTAAGCGATTCTATTGCCTTAGCCTCCCAAGTAGCTGGGACTACAGGCATGTGCCACCATGCCCGGCTAATTTTTTTTCTATATATATTTTTAGTTGGCCAGATAATTTCTTTCTATTTTTAGTAGAGACGGGGTCTTGCTCTTGCTGGTCTTGAACTCCTGACCTCGAGCAATCCACCTGCCTCGGCCTCCCAGAGTGCTAGGATTATAGGCGTGAGCCACCAGGCCGGGCCTAATGTAGTTCAGTTTATCAATATTTTGGCTAGTAGTTCTGTGTCCTGTTTAAGAAATCCCAGGGTCATGAAGGTACCATTTAAAGTTTTCTTTTATATAAATTTTTTTTAACCTTTCACATTTAGAACTAATCTGTCTTGAAACAGAGCAAAAACTCTGTTGCTTTCCTGTCCCTTGGTAGTGGTCCCAGAGCTTGGAATCTCAGCCTTCTGCCCATACCTAGAATCATCAAATGTACACAGGTTAAAAGCCGCTGCAGAAGGTAGCTCACCTCTGGGGGATTTTCTCCCTGTCTGGAATTTTAATCCCTCCAGTTCCTGTTGCCTGAGCACCTCTCTGCTGCCTTCAAAAACATGATTTCTGTATTTTATCTGGCTTTTCTGAATGTTCGCTGCAGAACTGGCTTGCCAGTAACTATTCCATTTCTCTTGGAAGTGGAAGTGAACTTCTTAAGACATGCTCAAGTCTCTTCCATTGAAAACATAGCAAATTCTTCATTGATCATAAATTTCCTGCTTGGTATTTTGTATCACCAAAATAGTTTTTGCCTCTACACACTAATTTTTTTTGTCACCTCAATATCACTAATTCCAGAGGGCATTTCTGGTCCTCATTTTACCTGATCTCTTAGCTGCGTTTGACTTTGTTGACTACTTGCTCCTTCTTGATACTTTCTTTCTTCCCATGGCATTCATGATACAACTGTTTTGGTCTTCCTTCTAGCTCTCTGGATTTTTCTCTTTTGCAGACTCATCATCTTTCTGTTCTGCAAATAGTGGGAGTTCCTCAAGATTCAGATTTAAGCTCTCTTCTCTTTTCACTGTGTTATCTTCCTTGGTGATCTCATCAAGATCATGCTTTCAGTTGCTACCTGTACCTAAATATTACACAAATTTGCATCTCCGTTTCATACTCCTCTTTTGAGCATCCAGCTACTATACTCATTTGCCTTGTTGATATCCTTACTGGGATGATAAACCCTTCAAATTCAAAATGTCTCAAAAAAACCTTATGATCTATTTACTCCTATTACAGAAGCTAGAAATTTAAAAGTTATACATAGAAATTGATTTCCCTTACTCATGCCTCTAGTGTATAAGTGAGTCCCTTAAATATCTCTTGAGTTCATGTGTTTCTTTCCATCTCAACAATTCAACTGCTTTCTTAATTTAAGCTACCCTCATCTCTTCCATAGATTGGCCTAATGACCACATTCCTTCTCTGAAAACATGGCCCCCTTACTCTTTGTTTTAGCTACTATGACCTTTCAATTTCTCAAACATATCTTGCTATCTTCTAGCATAGTGCATTTTTGTATGCCCTTCCTTCTGTCTGAAATGCTTTCTTCCAAACCTCCCCTCTTCTCTAAGTCCTTTGCTGCCTTCAGAATTCAGTTCAGTCATTATTTTAGAATCCCTTCCCGACTAAGTTGTTACTCCCTTCTATGTGCTTTCATTGCTCCATGAGGTTTTCTGTTATAGCATTTATCAGTATTGTAATTTTCATAGTTTTTAAAATTAGTCACTAGGTAGTAAGCACTATAACAGTAGGGACATTATGTATTTCCTGTCACCATGGTATTCCCTAGCACCTCATATACTGCCTGGCATCTAGTAGCCATTCAGTAAATATTTGTTGAATGCACTAATCAGTTCTCTCCCTGCCCATAGCTGAGGTGAAACGTGTTGGAGACACGCTCTTGGGAATGGCTACACAGTGTGTCCAGGTGAAGAACGTGGTCAAGACCTCGCCTCAGACTCTGTCCAACCTCTGCCTCAAGATCAATGTCAAACTTGGTGGCATTAACAACATCCTAGTCCCACACCAGCGGTATGAACTCTGTTGTACACTTGCCCTTGTCAAGGTATCATGCTGGGAATTGATGAAGAGACAGGACCCTAGCCAGGCAAAGTGAATCAGACACAAGGGGGAGAAGATCAGAGTGGGTGTGGATGGTGCCAGCCAGAGAAAACCCAACTCCTCACAATTTTGTTTTCTCTTCCTTGCTTAGCTCTGCCGTCTTTCAACAGCCAGTGATATTCTTGGGAGCAGATGTTACACACCCCCCAGCAGGGGATGGGAAAAAACCTTCTATCACAGCAGTGAGTGATGCTCTCCAGCTATCTCATAAGGTTCTCCTCTAAGCTCTGAGTCCCCAAGACTACAGATGATTTCCTTCCCTCAGCTCTGGCTCTTGACCCTTCATGAGATCTTTTCCATTTAGCTCACCATCCCATTGCCCGTTCCCTTAGAATCTTCATAAAGGTAGCTCTATATGAAGCTCTTTTTCAGGGAGAGTAGTGAGAATATAGTCAGAGACTTGGCTCGGTCTCCATCATTCTTGCTCTGCATTTGAATTTCTCACTCTCCATGCCTGCTTTTGAGATGTAAGGGTGTGACTATGTAGCTCTTCTCTGAAATCCCTTTTAAGGGAATTACTTAGTTGCTGGGACTGTCCTTTCCTCTGCCCCACCCCTACCTCTGATCCGTCTAGTAGATTAGATGTTTCTGTAGTCTCTCTCCTGACTTTTCTACTCCCTGTCCCCTGGGGCTTCCAAAATGCTAGGGATCAGGCCTTCCTTTCCTTCCCACTTGTATTTTCTCAACACTCACATTTCTGTAGGCAGACTGGTCTTACTGCAGTGGAAACCCTATAATATGCTTGTCCCTGTTTTTCTTGTGGCCATCCCTCCTATGCTCTGGCCACTGTCCCCTCTGAAAACAGTGTTACTTCCATCAACCAAAAGAACACTGTCACCATGGATATGGTTCCTGGGTAGATTAGCACTTGAATGGAAAAAAGGATAAACTTAGGGCTGGATGAGGTCATTGTTTGATCCAGTAGTGCTAGACCTTCACATGCCCCTCTGCAAAGGGTAGGGGAATCAAATTTATCAAGTACCTACTGTGAGGTAGACCCTGTGCAAAGTACTTTATATGTGTCACTACAGCACTGCAAGGAGGTATTCTTACCTCCATCTGAGAAGAGGAAAGAGAAGATCAGATGGATTAAGTAACTTCTACATGTGTGATACTACAGAGATTGAAACCAGGGCTCATTGAATCCCAAGCTCTGCTCATTTGATCGCACAGTTTTCTAGGAAGCCTTTCCCCAAACCCACAGCCTGACAATAGAGGGAGGGTGAAGAAAGGTTCTAGGGGCTGATCCTTTCTCTTTGACTGTCAGGTGGTAGGCAGTATGGATGCCCACCCCAGCCGATACTGTGCTACTGTGCGGGTGCAGCGACCACGGCAAGAGATCATTGAAGACTTGTCCTACATGGTGCGTGAGCTGCTCATTCAATTCTACAAGTCCACCCGCTTCAAGCCTACCCGCATCATCTTCTACCGAGATGGGGTCCCTGAAGGCCAGCTCCCCCAGGTAGGGCCCAGAAAACCTTTACACTGAGGCCAGAGGGCTAGGTGCTGCTACCTTTTCTTAGCTATTGGCAGTGGGAGGTGTGCTACTTCTTTTTTTTTTGAGTGCTGATTGATTTATTTATTTCAGTTGATTTATACTATAAGTGACTTCCATGAATATTAGAGTTCCTGAGTATCACTGGAACATTTGCCTACATGCTTGTAGGAAGCTTCTGTAGCATTTTCTTGGTAGGAATTCCAGTTTTTCTGAATTCTCCCTTTCCTTCAGGTGTTCCATTTTGCATTGTTTGTAAATAGCTGGATCATTGTAGTAAGCAGTTAGACATTGTTTCAATGCACAATTTTCTTTTCAGCATTTTACTATGATAAGGAGTCCAGATTTCTTGCAACATTTGGTAAAATTTTGAACTTGTTCAGAACTCCTCTCTCTGGCCTTTTCTCTCACTATTTTAGGGATCAAAACATCTTTTTCAACATGTCTAAGATGCTGCTCTGCAGGGTCAAGTACCATCCTGGTGGGTGTAGAACAAGGCAGCCGGTGTCAGCTCTGGGACAGGGGGTGGGGAGGGGAGGAGCCTGGGCTTGGCCCACACATGCAGCCTCTTGAAGCTTCCCTGGGAAGGAAGCCAGAGGAGGAAGAGTGGAGCATCCTTTGCACAGCCTGGCCATGGCCCTTTCCTTCTTCCTTGAGGTGTGCTGCTTCTTAGGGAGTTTTGCTAAATGGGGTAGGCTTGGGAGCGGGGATTACAACTGAGGGGTGGAGTGTATGAGCATCTATAGACCTTTCTTCTTATAACAGAGGCCCTCAGTCCCTGTTTACTAGTTGGTTCATGTTGAAGACTGATTATTTAGACCAGTGGTTCTCCAAAGTTAGCATATATCAAGATCACCGGGAGGGCTTGTTAAAACAATTTGCAGGGCTCTACCCTCAGGGTTTCTGATTCAGTGAGTCTAGGATGTGAGCCTAGAATTTGCAATACTGACAAGTTTCCTCAGCAGTGCTGCTAGTCTGAAGACCACACTTTGAGAACCAGTGCTGTTTACCTTCTTTCATAATGATCCTCCTATTCATTCTCACTGCCAAGCCTCCATAATCTATTGTTTAGACTTCTATACTGAACTGGTCTCTTTGACTGCCATTTAATAGCATTATAACTATTGTTTATTGTGCACTTCTTACGCTGACCACTTCATTTATGTTCTATGTCATGCTTTATGGTAGCCCTATGAGATAATAATTTTATTATTCCATTTGACAGATGAGAAAACTGAGGCTTAGAAATGTTAAATGATTCTTTGTTGTCACCCAAACCAATGAGGGATAGAACTGGGATTCAGATACATTGGTCTGGCTCCAAAGTCCATGCTCTTAACCATTATGCTCAGTTACCTCTAAGTCATCCAATATTTCCTAAAATACCAGACAAATTTATCATATCACTTTCCTGTTCAGAAATGTCTATTGGCTTCACATAGCTTTGGATTAAAATTCAAACTGCTTAGCAAAGCAGTCAACAGTTATTAAGCTACTAGATTTTCTATGCTTTTACTTAATTATCTTAGTCTTCACAACAGCTTTGTGAGGCAGGTCTTAGTAACATTAACAGATGTGGAGAAAGTGAGATTTAGAGGTGTTGAATAAGTTGCTCAAGGTAATACAATCAGATAAAGCTTGGGTTTAAACCTAGTTCGATTTGATTCCAGATTCTATCCTTTTCTACCATACAGTTTTAACTCCCTGTATCTGACATCTATGGCTGCAGGCAGCTGTTGCCTATGATTATTTACCTGTAGCTTCTTCTTTAGCTGTCCATTTTCTTATAATCCTGCTTCTTTGTGGGACTGAATTCATCTACTCCCTCTGCGCCCATTCTGGAACTATATGTCTGTTCTTCTCTGGTTGTCCAAACCCTGTCTGCTCTTGGAGCCCACAGGGAAACTCCGATTATCTCCTTTTTTTTTTTTTTGAGACAGAGTCTCGCTTTGTTGCCCAGGCTAGAGTGAGTGCCGTGGCATCAACCTAGCTCACAGCAACCTCAAACTCCTGGGCTTAAGCAATCCTTCTGCCTCAGCTTCCTGAGTAGCTGGGACTACAGGCATGTGCCACCATGCCTGGCTAATTTTTTCTATATATATTTTTAATTGGGCAGATAATTTCTTTCTATTTTTAGTAGAGACGGAGGTCTTGCTCTTGCTCAGGCTGGTCTTGAACTCCTGACCTCGAGCCATCCATCCGCCTCGGCCTCCCAGAGTGCTAGGATTACAGGCGTGAGCCACCGTACCCAGCCCCATTATCTCCTTGATCAACCTAACTTTGGGCATTGTAATTTTAGTGATTCCTCTGTGGACCTGGATTCTGTGTCTTGATTTTAGGTCTCTTTATGCATAGGAACCAGGTGAGTGCTCTCTTCTGATGCCAAGCCTCCTGGCCAAGGTTTTATAGGAACATACCTGGTGAACTGAGTATAAGGCTGATTTTGGCAGGAAGGGACTATCATCTGTAATTATTGGGCATCAGCTTAGAAAAGGAGGCTGAGCAAAAAGCCATATTGCAAGTGGCAACCCCTTAGTTCAGAAGGACATGTGAACTCAAAAGGAATTGTATGTCTCTTTCTCTCCCTCCTCATCCTGTGTCTAGATCCTCCACTATGAGCTGCTGGCCATTCGTGATGCCTGCATCAAACTGGAAAAGGACTACCAGCCTGGGATCACTTACATTGTGGTGCAGAAACGCCATCACACCCGCCTTTTTTGTGCTGACAAGAATGAGCGAGTGAGTGAGGGTTTGAGGAGACCAGCCATACCCTCATCCTGTCTCCCTTGTCTTGATAGGGAAGAAGCCCTTGAGATAAAGTCTGGGGACCTAGGCCTTGTCCTATTCATCCTTGCTTGCCCCTTCCTTTTGCCTAGCGTTTATGATCCTTCCTCTCCTACCTTCTTCCTGTAGTATCCCCCTCCTCCCCTCATTCCCTTATACTTCGTCTCCCTCCGCCTAGCTCCCTGGCCTAGACCCCATATATAGACCAGCTCCCAGAGAAGGGGAAGGGAACTACCATTTATTGAACTTCTCCTATGTGCCAGACACTGTACAAGGAGTCTTCCTCACAGCAACCCTGTGAGGTAGGTACTATTATCTCCAGTTTAACCTCAGAAAGGTTAAATGACTTGCTGAGATCACACAGGTAATAAATGGCAAAACCAGGACTTGAACACAGGTCTGTGTGACTTTAGAAGTCTATTATATTAAGACCTGGTACCCTCTGGGAATAGCAACTTCTGCTTTGTTCTTGGGATTCTGGTGAAGTCAGAGTAGAATTGAGCCAGGGCCCTGGTTAGGGCTGGGCAGGTCTTGGGATCTTGGTTGTGTTTGTCTCTATACAGATTGGGAAGAGTGGTAACATCCCAGCTGGGACCACTGTGGACACCAACATCACCCACCCATTTGAGTTTGACTTCTATCTGTGCAGCCACGCAGGCATCCAGGTAGCTGGGCTATGTCCTGGGGTTTCCAATGGGCCAAAGATTAGTTGTTTATTCCCACTGCTTCTAGAATATATCAGTATCACTGAGTAGTGTTCAAATCAGAATCACTCTCTCTTTTTTTTTTTGAGACAGAGTCTCACTCTGTTGCCTGGGCTAGAGTGCCGTGGTGTCAGGCTAGCTCACAGCAACCTCAAACTCCTGGGCTCAAGCAATCCTTCTGCCTCAGCCTCCTGAGTACCTGGGACTACAGGCATGCGCCACCATGCCCAGCTAATTTTTTCTATATATATTTAGTTGTCCAGATAATTGCTTTCTATTTTTTTAGTAGAGACGGGGTCTTGCTTTTGCTCAGGCTGGTCTCGAACTCCTGAGCTCAAATAATCTGCCTGCCTCGGCCTCCCAGAGTGCTAGGATTACAGGTGTGAGCCACTGTGCCCGGCCCAGAATCACTTTCTTAATAAGCCCTGAATGTACTTTCAGGTTGCCTATAAGAAGGGTGCTTTATGACATTGGTGGCTTTTTGACATGGGTGGATCATCCACTCGGCCATGTTCTTACCAGTGATCCTGTTCTTCATCAGCCATCCCCTCTGCCCAACCTGGGTTCCCTCACCTTCCTATCTTCCCAGGGAACCAGCCGACCATCCCATTACTATGTCCTTTGGGATGACAACCGTTTCACAGCGGATGAGCTCCAGATCTTGACATACCAGCTGTGCCACACTTATGTACGATGCACACGCTCCGTCTCTATCCCAGCACCTGCCTACTATGCCCGCTTGGTGGCTTTCCGGGCACGATACCACCTGGTGGACAAAGAGCATGACAGGTGAGGCCTGGGATCAGGCTGGTTTCCTTTTTGCTTCAGTCTATTGTACTAGATGCTCTTAACTTTCCTTGGGTAGAAGGAAAAGGGTGCTGTTCAGTTTGCCCTTCAGCTTATCTGCCCAAAGCTGGGATGGGTTTTCTCTTAAGTTGGTAAGGGAATTGGCACCCCAGGGATGAGTGAGGTAATTGGCAGCAGTTCAATTCACCAGGAAGGATTTCTTTCATTTTTTTCCTTTTCAGTGGAGAGGGGAGCCACATATCGGGGCAGAGCAATGGGCGGGACCCCCAGGCCCTCGCCAAAGCCGTGCAGGTTCACCAGGATACTCTGCGCACCATGTACTTCGCTTGAAGGCAGAACGCTGTTACCTCACTGGATAGAAGAAAGCTTTCCAAGCCCCAAGAGCTGTGCCACCCAAATCCAGAGGAAGCAAGGAGGAGGGAGGTGGGGTAGGGAGCAGAGCACGAGGCCTTGTTTCCTTCTGTGGAGGTGGTGTAAGGGTGGGGAACAGGGCCAGCAAGACAGACCACCAGCCAGAAATCTCTTATATCAACCTCATGTCCCCCACCCCTCACCCCATCTTGTCACATCTGGCCCTGACCCCACTGGACCAAGAGGGGTGCCCACCATACACACAGGTGTCTCATGTGACTCACAGTGCTAAAGACTCATGCTTGACAGCTTGGTAAGGTCGGCTCTGCAGCCCTGCGGACAAAAGCTGGTAGGTTTGGGTTTGATACTTTAGATGGGAAAGTGAGGGGCTTGAGAAAGTGGGTGGGAGGAGGGAAGGATTTTTTAGGAGCCTTAATCAGAAAAGGTCTAGATTTGTTTAAGAAGAAAAATGAAACCAGACCCAGATCAATATTTTAGGATACTAGATGTTTTAATGGGTTCAGAATCCAGTTTGTAGGAAGATTTTTAATGGTTTTGGTTGCTCCTCCCCCATCTGTCACCCTCCCCCACCCCCCGCCGCCCTCATTCCTCTCTCTCCACATTTTCTACCCCACCTTACACCTCTTCCCTGACAGACATCCAGCCCCTAGTAATACTTAAGGCACTATGGCACTTAGCTCTGAAGTGACACGACCCTGTCTTCCTTCCGCCTGCTGGTGGGTAACCAGTGCCTTCCCTGTAATGGTAATGCTGCAGAACTGCAACCTTTTGTACCTTTCTTTGGGGGATGGGGTGGGGATGGGAGAGGAGATAGGTGGGGAAGAAATACCCCAGACTCAGCAAGCATCCAGCCAGAATGCCAGCTATTTTGCATTTGAAGGAATTGACTTCCACATTCATTAAGCTTTTTAAAAGATCACAACCTCAAGATGGTTAAAATCCATTGACATTTGCACTTTCAGATATGACAAGTCTCAGAGCTGCTTCCTGAGATGACTGGCCCCTGGCCTTTCCAGTTATGCCTCCTTTTCTTCCTGTTCCCCCCACCTCCCACCCTGCCTGGGTCTGGAGTTACTTTCATAGCATTTCTCATTCTTCTTTTTTCCCCTGACGGTCAAGTCTCTTATGTTTCAATATTTCTTAACTGGGGTGTCTTATAACAAAAGATCCTTAGGTCTAAAATAAGAAAAAAAGAGAGAAAACAAAATGTTATTTTTATACCATAACTTGAGTCTATTGCCAAAATTTTGAAATCCCTCCATGCTGAATGAGTTTATATCCCAGAAACACTGAGCCATCAGAAGGAACGGTGTACCTGACCTGTTCTCTGGCCTGACTAGGTAGGGGGTGGTTATCTCCCCAAGGTGGGGCTCAGACTCCATCCTTCCTCTGTGCAGATAATAACCTTTTTCTTGCTACAGCCTCTCTCCTCTGTACCGTCCTGCACTCTTTCTTGCAAGTGCATCTTCTTTTCCTCTGGACTGGCCTCTGACCCTCTGGCTTATCCTAGATTGCATTGTGTTCTGTGGACAGGCTGAGGAATTTTGCTGCTCCCTATTGCTTCTGTTTACACAAATGAATTTTTCCTGGTTTCCCACTAGGGCATGTGAGTGGGTGGCATGGGCTTTTTTTTTTTTTTTTTTTTTTTTTGTCCTGAGATACGGGGTTTGGCTGTCTTGCAGGACTGGAGGAGGTGGTTCTAGCTTGGTCCCTGCTGGCCTTGAGGCATGGCCCTCTATTTCCTTGACTGTTCATTTTTTTCCTGCCCAATTACTTGGGCTGGGGAGTTGCAACTTCAGTGTGGAATTTCTTCTTTTTGAGGAGCCTTGGCTTGGGTTTGCCCCAATCTGGTGATGAAGCCATGATACTTTAGACCTAGCCCAGGCTTGGAGGCCAGCCAGAGGAAGGAGGGTCTGAATCCTGGCCTATGGAGTTAGAGCTACCCTTTCCTCTCCCTAGCAGCCCTTGTATGACCCAGATTTGCTATGCAAAACAATCTATCCCAGGTTCTGTTCTGGTAGGCTATGTTGTTTAGTAACTTCACAAACCATAGCACATTCATTATGGAGAAAGCATCAGGACTGTTGAGTAACTCCTCCTCTACTATTTTCCTGCTGGCTACAGCATGGGGTGCCCCGTGGGTACAAGCCCAGCTGAAGAACAGAATGGAGGGCTCTGGGAGGAGGCAGCTCACTGGAGAGCCTACATTCCTTACACAAGTGCCTAAAGAGAGTGATGCCAACACTCCATCTGCCCTGTCCATTGCCTTCACATACAGTCTACTTCGTGTTCCGTCACCCTTTGGGGAGGGAAGCTCTCCTGGGACAGTGGGCTCTGCATGTTCTCTGCTTGGGTACATTTTGGGGCTGGGATCAGGGCACTATTCCTGGAGGGTCCAGTTATTCACCAGCATTCACAAATGTCCATAGGGAGCAGGTGACAGCCACACTCCCAGCAACTTTGTGTTCTCTCTTTGCCTCACTCTCTCCACTTGAGTTTTCAGCTGGGGCTTGACATACATTTTTAGCCCTTTGGCATTGCATGTGGCATTCAGTAAATAAATGCAAGAGAGAAACAGCTTGGGAAATGACAAGAAAAAATGACTTCTTTGATTTTTTTTTTTTTTTTTAATTTTTGAGATTTGAAAAATGACCCCTGACCTTGAGGATTATTCTTGCTTGAAAGGTGGTGCATGCAGATTGAGAAGTGGTGTTGGCAGCCTTTGGCTTGTGTGGATTTGGTCTAAGTGGTGCTTCCTACCCACGCTCCAGGGAAGCGCTGGGGAGACCCCAGCCTCATCTTAAACAGGTCTCTTTCTCCCTCTGTTCCTCTTTTCTGCCTTCTTTTTCCCTCTTCTCTCTTTGCCCGGCTTCCTTTTCCTTTTTCTGTTCACTTTGCTTGCTGGCCTGCCTATGTGCCTATGTGATAATGAAATCTCTGCATGGCCACAATGATCCCACTGTTAGCTGGCAAGGTCAGGCTTAGCTCCTTGACTGCAGAAGACCAAGAGTCTGTTCCCCAAGCACTGAGGTGTCCACCCTGGGCTGGACTGCCCTCTAGCTTACACTAAGGCAAAATAGCAGGCTTGCCCAGTAGGCATGAAATCAGGAGGGCTTCTTGCAGTTTCCACTCCTGTTTACTCCTTGGAGCTGGTTTCCCTCATTGGTTTTTCTAGATCTGTTTCCTTTACTCTCTGCCTGCCCCCTTTCCCCTCCCTTTTCTGGAGATTGTCTTATGTTGAGCTACTTGGGTATCCAGGATTGGAGCATTAGGGGACACATATACATGGGGAGGAAGAGAGTGGTGAGGAGAGAATGGAGAAAATCCAGATAAAAGGTAGGAAAGGAGAGCTCTTCTCTTTGTTTATCCAGTCCAGCCTGACCCATTATGCTTGAGGTGCTAATGCTGGCCTCTAGGGATAAGTCTGGGGCTGTTTTTCTTGGAAACTTAGGCTTAGAATAAGGCTGAAGAAGAAGGTACCTAAAATTATGAAACCTTCCTAAAAATCTTGTACTTCCCACCTGTTAGGTAGCTTCTCTGTGGCCTCTTCTTAGGCTAAGTAGCAATGTTTTTGGATACTTTTCTTTTTCTGTCCAGAATTCCGTGAATGAGGCCAGCACTCAAGATGGGCAGCCAAGGGAACACTGACTTATTAGCTGGCCCATGGATATCTGCAAGGCTGGTGGGACAATGTTTTGGACCTGGCATCATGTGTAACAAACAAGGATGGAAGTTTCTTCTCCTTCAGGGTAGAAAGGTCATCTCAAACTAGCCAAAAGACAGTTTTGGAAACTACATTGGGGGAAGTTATTTTTATTTATTTACTGGGCCTAGGCCAATTCAGGATGGTAGCTGGGATGCCTTCCTTCTTAAAGTCTGATCATGGCAGGAATATGCAGGGCACTCTTTCCTATTTGGCCTTCTAAGCAGATTGGGAAAGAGGGATTCTCTGGTTTTCTCTTTCCCCCTACTTATTAGGACTTGCCTTCTCCCTGGGCAGGGAGAGAGGTTGAGTTGGTGCTCTCCCCTTACTCTACTCCTATTGACTTAGAACCTCTGGCTGCTGTTTTGGGAGCCCAAGAAAGGGAGTGGAAGGATTGGGCTAAAACAAACAGAATGAGGTAAGGAGGGGATATTTCCTCATTTCCTTCTTTGAAAAGGAAACTAGGAAACCCTCCAAGAATTGTGCAAGTTAAGACAATGTGTCCAATGCCCTGAGTCCCCTGGTGTAGTAGCAATAAGGAAAAATGAAATGACTTTCCTGCACACACAGTCCAACCTGATTGGTGTGTGATGTTGCACTTAGCATCCATGTGGTGGGCATGTGTGACTACTCTGGGTTTCACTTTAGTTTCTAAACTTTTTATCCCTCTCAAGTCCAGCATGGATGGGGAAACGTCCCTGGAACCCCACAGCTGTGTACTTGTTTGCATTTGTTTCCCTTTGAGACTTGTGTTTGTGTCCTGCTTTGAGCTGTATCTTGTCTAGTCCATTGTGAAATTATCCCAGCAGCTGTAATGTACAGTTCCTTCTGAAGCAAGCAGCATCAGCAGCATAATTCTGTGTTTTATAAAGAAAACAGTGGCTTCTATTTCTAAAGTGCAGTCTCTCTCTTTTTTTTTTTTCCTACCAGTAAAACAAACTTTTGGGATTAATTACATCTCTGATAGGCTTTATGTTAAAATAATACTGTAGATTGTTATGCAGTAATACTTCACAAGGCCTCCATTTATTCTTCATCCAACAAACATGCAAAGCACTGTGCCAGCAGTATTGTGGGAGAGAAGGCAGGCACAGTTTGAAAATGAGGAAAACAGTGTCTCTCTCCTTAAGGAACTTAAAGTTTGAGGGGGGATACAATTAGCCAAATAGTCCTGTGGTACACGACAAAGATAATGAGGGACTGGAACAAGGCTATAGCAATGACTATAGAGAGGGAAGAGCAGATTTGAGAGATGAGATAGTTGGACTCAGTGGTTGATGGGAAGGGAAGAGAGGAGGAGAGGCTAATGCCCAGATTTCTGCTTTAGCATGTGAGTATATTGGAACATTCTTCTAATCAAAATGGAGGTGGGGGAGGAGTAGAAGGAAGGCAGTGAGTTTTGTAAAGAAAGATAATTAGCCTTATGTAGACTGATTTGAGGTCCTTGTAGAGCAATGAGGGTAAGGTTTCCAGTAAACAGATTTGGTGCTTACCTAAGACTGCAAAACCACGGTTACAGATGTGGGAGTCATACTGATATAGGTGGTAGTTAAAGCCATAGACATGAATAAGATAGTTTAGAAAATTAGTTAAGGAGAGAAACATAGTGTATAAACCTAAAAAACTCAATTTAAGGCATGGTGAGAGAAAGCAAAACCTAAGGTGACAGTCAAATCACGGGTAGATACCTTATATTTTTTTGACTGGTTTAATGAGGTGGGAGAAAAATCAAGAATGGAAGAGAATCCATGAAGAGTGATTAACAACGTAAACTGCTGTGGAGAGGGAATATTTTTTTTCTCATTTTAATATCCTACTCCACATTTTGTTTGGGATCTTATAACTATATGACTGGCTTAGGTCATTCTCCAGTATTTTCTAGTTAGCATTAGACAAACTCAAATAAGGCTAAGACTAGGACTTTCAAGTTGACTGCAACTACCCACCACCACTACCCTACAGCTTCTTCCCGTCCTTAGGAGATAATTGTAAAAGAATAAACAAAACCTAATTTTGTTTGTGACCAGTTTTAAAGACAGTGTTCCAGTACATGAGGTAGCACTTAGTAGCTTGCTTGTATTTATTTTCATTACTTGTCTTCCCAGTGCCTGTGAACTTCTAGGAGCAGAAACTACATTTTATACATTTTTGTCATCTCAGGGCTAGAGCATATATCAAGGGATCAATATTTGTGAGTTCAATTAAAATGAACTAGTAATCTGTGATGTAGGAGTTTGGTGGGGGGAATCAAGAAGTGATATTGAGTACACAGGATGGACTCCGCATTCCTGAATCTTCAGGTAAGCAGAAATCTAACCAGATTATCATCTTTTCCCAGTCTCACCCCAAGTTGGAGGTTCTATGGTTTTGTACCTAAAGCTGGTGGTATAATTGTCAAGCATGTAAGTTCTGGGATTCTTCTCTGGTACTGCTAGAGCACTGTTATTTCTGTGTACTACGGAAAGATGGCTCAGAGAGGGATTCTGTTGGAGGGCCTAGTGAGAAATCAGTGGCAGCCAGCGTGTACATATGTGGGCCTAGCATTCCTCTGGATGCCTTGTGACTTTTCAAATGGCAGAGCTAACCTGTGGCCACTATCTGCCAGATTCCCTTGGGAAAGAGCCAACCAGCCCCATGCTCCTTTTCAGCAGCAAGGGTTAGGGAATTTGAACTTGAGCAAATTGGAACATGGAGTAGATTTTTCCCAGTTAAAATAAAACATGAAATAAATTTATGACCCTGAGTGAAACAGAAATAATGTACTTAGCAGAGAGAGTAGGAGGATGACCATTGTGGCAAAATTTTGCTTTAAACTTCAGTTTTAGAAGAGATTGATGTTGAAAGGGCTTTGAGGTTTGGCTTTTGGTTGCTACTCAAGAGAAAAAGACTAGAATCCCAGGGCTTGCATTGTCTGAGCCTGGAGCTCAAGGTTTTGAGCAAAGGCTTGTCCTATATCCTTGGACATACCTTTTCAGCATTGGTTGAGCAGCCTTCCTTCTGCTCTGTCAACAGGCAAAATGTTCTGTAGCCCATTCTTGTCTAACAGGTGTCTTGGGGTAGAGTAAGACTGGATCTTTGTTGGGTATCTCTTGGCTCAGCAGACCCCAGAATCTCATGGCAGTTAGGGTTTGGTTGTTAAAGGAAAGGGTTATAGTGTAAAGAAAAGACTAGTTTGAAGTTCTGAGCCAGGGCCATCCCCAGGCTGCTGTCTGTACTGCTTGCATGGAAAGTAACATTGAATTGGAAAATAAGCTCTCTCTGTTTGTTTTTAGCTTTCCAGGCATTTATTCCTCTGATGGTAGGCTGAGGAAAGCTGGCAGGCTTAGAAGGTACACAGCATGTGACAGAAGCACTCCTTCAAAACAGTTGTGTCAAGGAGGAGGAGCTGGGGAAATGAATTTGTTGGGTAATGAGGTGCATTTAGAAGTTTTTCACTTAAGCATCACAACTGCCTTCCCTAGGAAGGTTTTTTAGGCCTATGTGGCTTACCCTGCAGGAACATCCTGTACTCTTGTTCTGGACTGCAGCAGCTTCACCACCATCCTCTTGGCAATGAATTGTTTTTGAGGGGATGAAGTAATATTGAGGGACCTTTCTAGGGAGACCTCAGTCCCTCTTCCCGATCTTCCAAAGGCAGGGAACTTTCCTCTTAAAAGAAGCAGTGGGAGCTCCTCTCTAACAGTGGATCTGTTAATGAGAATGAGCTGCAAAAGGAGGAAAGGCTTGCTTGGGTACTTTGAAGTTCTTGGGTAGGTGTTTTGTACAGTATCTGTTATATAATTTCATCTTTGCAGCAATCATGTGAAATAGTTTATCAGTTGCATATTACAAAGTCCTTATTAAGGAAACTATCATTTCACATGACAGGAAATCTTGATTTAATATGGCTCCAAGGTTGGTTAATTCAGTGGCTCAATGATAACACCAAAGAACCAGGTTCTTGCCATCTTTTTGCACTGCTGTCCCCTGTTGGTTTATCTGCCTGCTAGTTCACCTCCTGGTCCCAATATGACTACCATAATTCCAGGAATGAAATGCTGACAAAACAATGTCTAGCTGTGAGGGACTAATTTTCCCCAGTGTTTCCTTCTAAAGAAGTCTTTCCCTGGAAGCTCTGGCAGATCTGGCCTCATCTCGTCTTTACTATTATGAAATGGGTCATCTTCTCACTCCTATTCTGTCATTGGCAAAGCAAATAAGATCAGCATGAGTGGCTTAGATAAATAAGGAGTTACCCTCTGAGTCATGTGGACTATGAAGTCTAGTCATGTCTACTAGCAAGAAAGCAGATAAGAGTATTCAGCAGCTTCTGCTCTATGTAGCTACTCTGACTTTTACAGATGAGGAAAATGAATCTCAGAATGACTTTCCCAGGATCACAGTGAGTAGCACAGGGCCTCCTCTATTTTTCCCTAAAGCCCAAATGTTTTATATTGTGTCTTGCTGCAGTATGAAGTAACTTCTTTCTGCCTTGTAGAAACTGATGGTCTAGGAGAAGAGATTGACTCTAATCTTGGCCCATGTGAGAGGATTTTATCTGGTTGTTCTTCTCATCCAGTGATGTTTCTTATCGAACATACGAATCAGAGTATAAAAGTCCTAAGTGGAGTAGAATAATAGTGGCAGCAAGGAGGGAGACACAGGTACTGTGAGTCCCTGAGCCTGACTTTCTGGGCTTGGGGCCCTTACCGGCAGTTACAGTAGGCACCTGGCCACCCTGAGTCTTTCCTGAGTGCACTGGGTATGTGGTAGCTCATTATGCCTTTCTCTAATGACCAGTGATATTGATCATCTTTTCATGTGCTTACTTGCTATCCCCATATCTTCATTGTTAAATTGTTTGTTCACATCTTTTACTCATTTTAAAATTGGGTTTGTTTTATTAAGTTATAAAAGTTCTTTATTCTAGACACAAGTCCTTTGTTACATACCGTTTGCATACATTTTCTCCCAGTCTGTTGCATGCCTTTTCATTTTGAAGAGCAAAAGTTTTAAATTGGCCAGGTGCAGTGGCTCACACCTATAATCCTAGCACTCTGGAAGGCCAAAGTGGGAGGATCGAATGAGGTCAGGAGTTCGAGACCAGCCTGAGCAAGAGCAAGACCCTGTCTCTACCAAAAATAGAAAAAATTAGCTGGGTGTGGTGGCACACACCTGTAGTCCCAGCTCCTTGGGAGGCTGAGGCAGGAGGCTCACTGGAGCCTAGGAGTTGGAGGTTGCAGTGAGCTATGATGACACCACTGCACTCTACCCAAGACAACAGAATGAGACTCTGTCTCAAAAAAAAAAAAATCATTTTTAAATTTTGATGTCCAATGTATTAAAGTCCAGTTTATTGCTTTTTTTCTTTTCTAGTTTGTGCTTTTTGTATCATATTTTAAGAAATTTTGCATTGGGTATTTTGTGGCTGCTGAGGAGGCTTAGCTTTCAGAGGGCACTGATTCATCTGCACATAAGATTTTGTACTATTTCTATAGTTCTTCCTTCTGAGAACAACCAGTGCCACTAGGGATGAGGGCAGAGTTTTAGTCTGCTTCCTGAGTCCCATTCTTGAAGCTCATTCTTTTATTGATCTGTCCATCCATCAATCCAACAGATCTTTGCTGAATGCTGCTATGTGCCAGTCACTGGCACTGTTCTAGGCACTGGGGCTATGACTTAAGATACTCAAAGACTCTGCTCTGTGCCCTTAAGAGCAGACTCAATTGGGAATAAGTTATCCAAAAATAGGGGGTACGTGTATTCAGGGGAGATCTTCATACAGCATTGCCTTTGGCAGAATCCTTCAAACCTTTTTGTCTTCCCACTTCCTGGTATTTACAATTCATGAGCCTTTCACATGGGGTTCCTTTAAAGAGGTGGGTTCCTGGATAGCAGAAGTAGATAGGAAGGCATCATTGACATTTATTGAGTTGAATGGAATCAGAGGGTATAAATCCTGCACCATCAAT
Organism: Lemur catta; assembly: GCF_020740605.2. Classification (NCBI taxonomy): domain Eukaryota; kingdom Metazoa; phylum Chordata; class Mammalia; order Primates; family Lemuridae; genus Lemur; species Lemur catta. Next base: position 100,692,641 of record NC_059130.1, on the reverse strand, counting down.
GTCAGAAAAGAAGGCAGTAGCCCATCTCAAAGGTTCATCAGTATCACCATGTCTATTCTGGAAGAAGCTGAAGAAGCCTGCATTCATTTAGGGAACCAGTTCCAGAATCATGGGGTTGAGGGTGTAATAGACCCTTGCACAAGAGTTGGTATTTACCCTGTCAGATGCTGCTACCAAGATTTGGATTGTGTACAGTCAAGGATTAAAAATGACTTTTAAAATGCAGTGTTTCATCTGGTGACATTTAATTTGATATTTTAAAATTGGGGAGGTTATTTTCAGTCACAGAGGTAGGGACGTGAAGGAAGAAGAAAGTGAGGGAGAATTAGAGTCAGATGTGGTTTTGAGTCCCATCCATTTATTAAGTGTGCATTATGTAGTAGGTGAATCTAACAAGTGCTTTAAAATGGTAACTATAGTAAATACTTTTGTTATTCACTAACATTTAGGGAGGGTTTTCTCTGCTTTAATGCATTACCTAACGTCACAACAACTGTGTAAGGTACATACTATTCTCTCAATTTTTCAGATGAGGAAATTGAAGCCCAAAGAGATCAAGTGACTGATCCAAAGTCCCACAGTGAGTTGGGGGAACTGAAGATAGGATATTTGTTCTCCTTTTCCTTTAAAAAAAATGTACTTTGATTTAAAAGTCTAAACCACATTACTGATGTATGGAGACATAGGGAAAAATCATGAATCATTTCTCAGCCTGAGTAAAATAGTATTATGTTTCATTAAGGCAACAAATATTTATTAAGGACCTGCTATTTGCCTGACAGTGTGCTAGATCTGGTTTCCTTATAAAGCTTACATTCTAGTGGGGAGGGAGGCACGCAAAAAAGTAGTAACTAAATATATTACAGACTAGGCAAAGGGCTATTAAGGCAATATTGTAATAGGGGTGCCCCACTATAGACTGATGATCCAGGAAAGGCCTCTCTCAGCTGTCTACCGTTGAGGTATAAAAAGCAGCGTCTGGGTGTGGGGTGGGGAGGAAGGGAAGGGAGGAGAGAGATGCTTCCTGGCCAAGGCAACCGAAAGCGGAGAGGCTCCAAGTCAGAAGAAGAAGGGCTTGGCCCACTGGGGAATTGGAAGTCGACCAGTATAGTTGTAGCAGCCATGAAGACAAGTCTTACTGCAGGGAAAGGCCGAGGGGCCCGTTTATGCCATGCGTTTTGACCCTGGAGAGGAGTTTGGGTTTTCTCAGTGTGATGGGGAGCTATTAAAGAGTTTTAAACATAGAAACTATTCGATCTGATGTTTGTGTAATGTCCTGATTCTTAATTTTTTTCCAAACGATAGTATACGTTCTTCCCCTAAAAGTGGTGGTTAAAGCCGCCCTACGGACTTGGAAAGATTTTAAATTGCGGTGGTCACTTGACCGCCTGTGAGGAGGCGGAGCGTGGGGCGGTCCAAACTGGGCGTGGCGGGGGTGTGGGTCAGGAAGGAGGGTGGCCCTGCCCCAGCGGCTCCGCCCGGGGCCTCTCAGCTGCTGGTCCGCATCCGCCACGGCCGGCTGCCAGTTAGGCTGCGCCTCAGGTAAGCTCCGCCGCCGGCTGCGACGTCGCTGCAGGCAGACACCGCCCCCACTGGGGAGGCGCGAGGAGTCCAGTCCCTCGGGGTCGTCTCTGACAGGCACGGCCCAGCAGGGGGAGGCCGAGCCCGCCGCCGTGGGCCCCCGGCCCTGCGCCCCTCCCTGTCACCTCCCCGGCGTCCTCTGCGCCGGTCGCTCCCGCACCGACGTCGCTCCCGCACGGCTTGGGGCCCAGAGCGAGGCGCGGCGCGGACGCCGGCGAGCGCGGCAGCGGAACTGACGCCGGCGGGCTTCCGGGGGCGGCCCGCACTTGTGGAGGAGCGGGCGACGCAAGTTCCGGACGGGGCTCCCCTCTCTCCTCGCCTCACGCCTCTCCTTCCTCTCGCCTAGTCCGGTGCTGTCTCCCGACGGCGGCTCTTCTGGCCGAGAGCATTCGGAGTGCGGTTGCTCCGGGGAAGCCGTCGCCGCCCGGCGTCCGGGCTGAGTGCCCGTCGCGCCGTGTCGCCCTCCGTGCCGCCTCCTTGCCCCCAGCGGCGGGCGCTGTTCTCATTCGAAGCACTCCCCCCAGCTCCATGAATGGAAATCGGCTCCGCAGGTGAGTGAGTCAGAGCCGCTGGGCCGGGTAGGTGGGGTTGTCACCCAGCTGTTATCCCCTGAGCCTCGTCGCTTCCTCTGCCTCGGCCCAGGTGCGTGAGGTGAGCGTTGTGCTGGCAGCTCCCGGGCTCCCGCCCCCCGCCCGGACCTCCGCAGCCCAGCAGTGGTTCTCCGGGGGCCACTGAGTCTGCGAAACTGCGGGGCCAGGAAACTGCTTGGAGGGTTTAAGTTTGGGATTATCTAGGCGATATTACTCTTTTCTAGAGTACTCTTTTTCTAGACTGTAGAGGGGTTTGTCGTCGCTTTTGTTATTCTAGTTGGAGATGTAACGGTGTGCGTGTCCTTTAGCCGACTTACGTGCTCCGTAGAGGATGGGCGGCCAGCCATCTCCCTCACCTGCCTCTTAAGGTAGTTGTGAAGATAACGCTGAGATAACGGATAACTTCAAATTAAGTTTGAAGTAGGTGTTAGTGCAGCCGCAAATGCGGAATGGCACTGCTTCTACCCTCATCCTCTTCTGATGTTTGTGGCAACATGGTATATAGTTCCTGAGGAGCTTAGAAATGCCGTATCAGCCTGGATCACTGCTTATATGAAGAGGTGTATCTTAAAGTTGCTCACAGTATTTTTTTTTCCTTATTCCCTAGAAATGCAGTTTTCATATTCCTGGAAATTTGGAATTTAGGAAAACTGCTTTCTCTCCTGTGGGGAAAATGGTAGTCTGGAGGAAAAATTGCAATGTGGACAGGATTTGTCCTTAAAAAAGAAAAAGCACTCTATGGTTCTAAAGCAATTAACTTAGGGACGTCAAGTAGGTGTTACATAACGGTTTGCTTACCAAATGGTCATAATTGGTATGTTAAATTTGAAAGCATGCTTCATCCAGACGATCACAAATTTATAAATTAATGTTCAAAATATTCGGGGGGGGCGGTTCTTGTTACTAATGGTATTACAAGTTCCTGAGTTTAGCATCTCTTTTTGCCAGTTTGAGAGATGCTGCGAGTTTGAGAGATGCTGGGATATGATATATGAAAAACTTATATAAAAGAAACCAGTGATATAACAATAGTAAAGAACTTTGTTAATTAGGTGAAGGAGTATAATTGTCAAGCGAATGCAGAAAAGCACTCAGAAATTGTGGAGGTGGGATAGGGAGAGGGGTTTATTATAAGTTTTATTTGATGGGATTTTCTTTAATCAATTTCTACCATTTCTCTTTTTCATGCTCCATTTTTTTGCATTCTCCGTATCTTCTTAAAAACAGAAAGTTTGTCTAGATTTTGAAGAGAGACTGTCATTTATTATTGATTTTTGTTTTTCCAAAACTGTGTCCTTACCTTGTTTTTTAATTTTCTACCATACCATTCTTACTGTGTAGAAAATGTGATGATTTGGGGCTATAGGTGATTTTTACCTAACTGTCCTCTTGTCAAGCCTAGAAAACAAAACATGAAAGTTAGACCTTTTATGAATAATCCTAAAACTTTTAAAGATATTTCAAAAACATTTTTAAAGTTTTTTTTCTTTTTCTCCTTTGGGGATTTCAAATGAAATTATGACCAAATATATGGACAGTATCTTAGAAAATACCTGTGACATCAAACCACTTAGTCAACTGGTACAACTAACCAGGTATGGCTCAGAAAATAAGTTTTACGTCTTCTTTTTGGGTGTCCCATTGCTGAGATACCCATTTAGCTGTCTTCACATCTGATGGTAGTCAGATTATCAACCATATGCTTAACCATCTTGAAATGCAAAGTTTATTCTTCAGTGCAGTTTAGACGTGGTTGACTGTAGTCTAATAACAAAGATAAGCTATAATTTGGCTCAAGATTGTCATCATCAAAAACAAAATTTTCATTCTTCCTGAGGCTTATGTATAATTGTTAGACTTAATGTGAAGTTGAAAGCATAGTTGGGGAAAACGTGCTATTAAGTTTTAAATCCAAATTTTGGCATATATATATATATATTTTTTTTTGGTTTAAACAATTTTAGATATAAATGTTCTCTAATAGTCTGTTGATTGGGTCAGTATTGAATATTGGCGGTCCAATTCTGTTGTAAGTTTTTTTTTGTGTGTGTGTAAGTTCTCAGGAATCATCTTATGATAGGATATTTTAAATTCTACTTGTTATGTGGATACATAGGAAACTGTTAAATTTATTTACATTATTAGAAGACTTCGAATACAAATACCATGTAATTGTTTCTTGGTGAATCATTCCTCACTAAAAGTATTTGTCTATTCTTTCCTTTCACATGAAATGTTTTAAATGACTTTTAAATGTATCCTGTACAATCTACTGATTTAGTACTTTGTGAACTTTGATTTAACCAAAAAAGCTGGCATAATTAGTTTTTAAATAATAATGATCAACAGTTTAGCATCCGTGTCTGTGCCTCTTCAGTTAGGGGAACTTCGAATAAAACCCTATTTTTTTTAATGGTCTAATTACTGCTAAACTAAGAGTATAGGTTATGTTTTAGTTCGAAATAAAGTAATAGGGACAACAGAAATGTTCGTTGAGATACCACTTCTCCTGAGTACTTATTTTCTAGGACTATACTATTTTAGTCTGTATTTTTAGGTAAAGAAAAGAAGGAATTATACTTATTTAATAGTGGAAGGAAAAGTTTTGCTTTTGCCTTAAATTAATGATATGCAAATTGACATGTTTAGTAGTTTTATATAGTCTTGCAAAGGTGATAGACTGTATTTCTTTCTTAGTTATACTTTTAAATTTGTGTCTGAATATAGTTGTTTTAGAGCTCTGCATTTATTTAATAATAAAATTCAAGAAAAGTTATTTGGGATCACGTTCAAAAGGAACAAAAGTTGCATGTATGGGAGGCTAGAACTAAATCAGGATTAAGATTTGAATGAGGTGGATAAAAGCTGTGAATTAAAATTACCTACTAAAATATATAATGCCATCAGGTTTTCAGTTTAGTATTTAAGACAATTTTCTTTAATCACTTTGGGAAATGTTATATTGTTATATGTTAAGTTTTTTCAGAAAGTGAAAATAATATCAAGATTTTTGTCAAAGAAAAAAATGTTAAATTATTGCTCTGTCTGATGGGCATAAATTTTGAAAGTGCTAAAAGTCTTTTTAATGGCTTGTCATTTAAATTTTTAGCTTGTGCTGCTCTGGAGTGGTCATTATAACTTTTTTTTTTTAGTGTTTACTACAGCGGGACTTAAACATGCAAGATTATTTGATTTTTGTTTTATTTATTTATTTTTTTTTTTTTTGAGACAGAGTCTCACTTTGTTGCCCAGGCTAGAGTGAGTGCCGTGGCGTCAGCCTAGCTCACAGCAACCTCACACTCCTGGGCTTAAGCGATTCTACTGCCTCAGCCTCCCGAGTAGCTGGGACTACAGGCATGTGCCACCATGCCCGGCTAATTTTTATTTTTTGCTATATATATTTTTAGTTGGCCAGATAATTTCTTTCTATTTTTAGTAGAGACGGGGTCTCACTCAGGCTGGTCTCGAACTCTTGACCTCGAGCGATCCACCCGCCTCGACCTCCCAGAGTGCTAGGATTACAGGCGTGAGCCACCGCGCCCGGCCTGATTTTTGTTTTAGAATTTAATTTCTCTGTCAGTGATGATAGAATGCTCTGAGGGAAAACTGAAAAGGAGACATGAAACAACTTTTTTTCTTCTATACAAAAATTTAAAGAAAAAAGAACATATATATAACGTTCACATGTAATTCAGTTAACATGATGGAGACATTGTAAAAATTATCTATGATTCTATCACCCTGATATAACCACTTTTTATATTTTTAGCCACATATCAAACTAATAAATTTATTAGTTTAAAAAAATTAAGAAATTATTTAGGGAAGCAGTTAGAATGAATGAAAAGATGCTACTTTTGTTCTTTTGGAGAATTTTATGTAATAAGTTGGTAATTTAGAATTAATTTATATTAGTTTATATTTTCCAATGGAACATTGCATTTGTTTGGTTCTATAAGCCTGGACTGATAGTATGCAAAGAGCCCTGGGGCCCTGTAAAGGGGACATTTCCTGGAAGAGTTTTCTGTTGTATATGGAAAAACCCTAGCTCAGAGTAGAATTCTTGCCAAATTGTCAGAAGCCATTGGATTCTAGTTGAATACCGTTTTGCTTTATAACACAGCCATCTAGTTTCATACTGATTTCTATATTCTTAAGATACTTGAGGGTCTACCTGAAAGATAAATTAAAACGTTTTGTTAATGTAACAAAACATATTCTCTTACAGTACTTAAAACTAGAATCTTAAAAAGTAATTTATAAGTTTTTTTTTTCCCAATGAGTAGAGGGAAAAAGGCAAAAGTGATATTTCTGTTTTCAGGAAGGTAAAACTAAAAAGATAATTTATTTAAGATCAGTATCCTTTCTAGACCTGTTTAGCCTCAGAATGTTGGGATGAACAGCATTTACCAGACATTCCTACTTTCTAATTCAGTTGTCTAGGATACTCAATAGACCCTCATTCTTGGCTCATTAACAAAACAGATGTGAGAAAGAATATTGTGTGGTTTTTCAACCATAATGGTTATGCTGTTAGGATACATGAACAGCCTTTCTGTATTTGGAATTTCTGTGGTTTTCTGCCATTATCTATGTTAATATTAATGACTTTCTTTGGCTAGCCACTGCTTAAAAAAAAAATGCTGTTGAGATTCAGCAAAACCTCGTCACACAAGTGATGCTTTCTATTATATCTTAAATGTGGGCTTTTTGTGGTTTGGTTACAATAAAAAAATTGTATGCATTAGTAAATTCTTTGTTTTATATCAACCAGTTATTTTATACATCATTTCCAGTTTGTCAAGTTCTTGGGAAATCTGAAGGTATCTATAGAATATAGACACGACATATTTTTAGATTTTTCATTTGTGGAAGAAATTTTGCAAGAAAATGTTCTCAATTATAGAGTTACATAATTCTATTTTTGAGTCATTACTAATACTTGGTATTTTAACTGATTTCTGAATCTTCTAACAACATAAGAGATACATAATATTTCTCTGAACTTTAAAAATGGTTAAAGAATAGATTGCCAAATGGGCTATTAGGTAATGTGCCCCTCTTGTTTTTAAGAGGAGAAATGCCTTTTTAAAAATTGTTCCCCATACTGCCATCTAAGAAGCTTAACCCTCAACTGGCTAAATGTTCTGTAAGTGATTATTTAGTTATAGTAAATATACTAAATATAGTGGGTATAATAATAATGTTTGAAGAGGTATTTTATTATGTCATATTTTGAAATCAACACCTATATTTATTTTTCCAAAACAAAAATATAATTTTTTTCTCATTATAAAATAATAAATACATGTTTATTATTTTAAAAGGCAAACAATACAGGAATGTCTCAAATAGAAAGTGAAATTAATATCATCCTATCTTCCAGATAAAACCATTGTTAATATTTTCTTGTATATCTTCCAAGACATTCGTCTATGTATTTATCATATTGCTTTTAATCTTTTTCTACTCAGTAATGTATCATGAATATTTTTCCCACATCATTACTTACATCCATATAGCAACATAATAATTTTTACTAAGTGCATAGAATTTAATTTTATCTATATATTATTTAATTGGTCTCATGGATGGTAGTTTAGATTTTTTTCCAGTTTTTTGTTATCATGAATAAAACTTTGATAAGTATCCTAGTACGTAGGATATGTACTAGATATGTCTTTGTATACTGGTCCAGTGATTGCTCTTGGATAAATTCCTGGAAGTAGAATTATTGAAACAAGTATTCAGTTAATATTAAAAGTTCCCAGTGAAAATATGTATTTGGTAATAGGCTGTAGTATATGCTATAGGTCAGTCGTCCCTATCCTTTTTGGCACCAGGGACCGGTTTCATAGAAGACCGTTTTTTCCATGGATGCTGGGGGGATGGGGGAATGGAGGGAGGCAGAGCTCAGGCAGGGATGCACACTACCTGGTTTGTAACAGGCCAAGACAGGTACCCGGCCTTGGGGACCACAGCTAGTTGATTTTGATTTATTCACTGCTTATTTTTCATCAATCACATTTGCTGTAGGCTGTTATTTAGCTTTGGACTTACCAACGAGTACATATTAAATTATTGTATCAGTGAACAACATGAACACATGTATGCTTTGAAATGTGTGGGTTTGTGTTTGAAGTTTAGTTTGGTTAGTTGATATTAACTAGTACTTACAATAGCTACTGAAAGAAAAGTTTGAGGTAGAGAGAAATTCCAGATAGTGCTTTCTATTTCTATGTAATTACATTTTCAACTCCAGTAGGCAGTATATGTATTTGTTAAAAAACGAAAATTTGCTTCATTGGAAGCATAATTTCTTGTATTGACGGAATTGTTTCTTTCACTAATTTACATTAAAATATCTCTTGGATACTTAAACTTGATGATTTTATAGTTAGTAACTGTAGATTTCTGTTCATTGCTTATTCATCAAACAGAATTTTGGTTTTTGCCAGACTGTATAAAAAAGCACCAGGCAAAATAATGATAATGGAGAAAAAAATTGGCAGTATGATATAATGTAAAAAGCATGAGTTTTAGAGACAGATTCTGGCTCTTAAATTAACTGTGAATTATTGATGATGTGTCAATGTAGGTTCAGTGCAGGTTCATCCCCAGTCTGGTGGGGGATGTTAATAGTGGAGAAGCTGTGCATATGTAGGTGGAGGGGGGATGGGGCATATGGGAAATCTCTACCTTCTGCCCAATTTTGCTGTGAACCTAAAACTGCTCTAAAAAATAAAGTCTATTAGGAAAAATTAACTGTGACTTTAGGCAGTGCATTTAATCTTCCTTAACCTTAGTTTTCTTATCTGTACAATGGGATAATGAAAAGAGATTAAATATTCAAAGGAAATGGCCCTCCCTCTCTACTGTTTTTTTTTTTTTTTGAGATAGGGTCTTGTTGCCCAGGCTAGAGTGCAATGGCATCATCATAGGTCACTGCAACCACCAACTTGTGGGCTCAAGTAATCCTTCTGCTTCAGCCTCCCCAATAGCTGGGACTACATGCACACGCCACCACACCCAGCAAATTTTTGTATTTTTTGTAGAGATGGCTTTTGCTATGTTGCTCAAGCTGGTCTCAGAACTCCTGGGCTCAAGCAGTCCTCCTGCCTCAGCCTCCCAAGGTGCTGGGATTACAGGTATGAGCCATAACGCCACCAGCCCTCTTCCTATTTTTTCAGACATTTTATTATACAGAATTTCAGGTGTATATAGTCAGGCAGAATTGTATAATAAACTCCCTTGTATCCATCAGCCAAACCCAAACAATCATCAACCCACGTCTAATCATGTCCCTTCTACTTTCCCTGCCTTTGTATTTTTTTCTTGGAGCATATTCTAGACATAATATGACTTCATTCATATTTAATAAGTATCTATTAAAGATACAAACTCTTCTAAAATATAGACACTACCATTATCACAGCAAAATAATAAAAATAATTCCTTACATCAAATTATCCATTCATTGTTCAAATTTCTACTTGTCTCAAATATTACTTTTTTTTTTTTTTTAAGTTTGCTCCCCTTCTTTTTTTTTTTTTCCAGTTTTTGTTTGAGTCAGGATCCAAATAAGTTCCACACATTGTAATTGATTATTATGTCTTTTAATTATCTTTTAATCTGTAAGTTTTCCCTCTTTTCCCTACCACCACCCTGCAATTTATGGGTTGTTTGTCCTGTTAAAGTTTCTCACAGTCTGGATTTTGCTGGTTCCACCTTTACAATGTAATTTAACATATTTCTTTGAATTTCCTGTAAACTACTAGTGGATCTAAAGGCTTGATCAGATTCAGGCTATTCTTTTTTCAAACTTAACTTCAGTCAGGTTTTTGTCCCTACCACTTTACTGAAATGGTTTTTATCAAAGTCAACTAAGACTTTGCTAAATCCAGTAGTCAGTTCTTAAATCTTCATTTTAGTTGACATTTCAGCCACATCTGATTATGTCGTTTTCTTCTTTTTTTTTTTTTTGTTTTTTTTTTTTGAGACAGAGTCTCACTTTGTTGCCCAGGCTAGAGTGAGTGCTGTGGCGTCAGCCTAGCTCACAGCAACCTCACACTCCTGGGCTTAAGCGATCCTACTGCCTCAGCCTCCCGAGTAGCTGGGACTACAGGCATGTGCCACCATGCCCGGCTAATTTTTTTTGCTATATATATTTTTAGTTGGCCAGATAATTTCTTTCTATTTTTAGTAGAGACGGGGTCTCACTCAGGCTGGTCTCGAACTCCTGACCTCGAGCGATCCACCCGCCTCGGCCTCCCAGAGTGCTAGGATTACAGGCGTGAGCCACCGCACCCAGCCTCGTTTTCTTCTTGAAACAATTTTTTTTCCACTTGGTTTTTGGGTTACCACTCTCCAGGTCCTCCTCTAACCTTGTTGTCTGTTACTTTCCTGGATCCTTTGCTGTTTTCATTTGCCCAGTCTCTAAACATTGGGAGTATCCCAGGGCTTGGTATTCTTCTGTATCCATGCCTCAGTCTGGGTGATCTACTCTAATCCAGTGGTTTTAAATACCACTTATATGCTGAGGACACCCACATTTACACTCCAAACTGGACCTCTCCCCTGAACTCCACATTAATCAAACTGCCTACTAGCCACCTACTTTAAACATCTCAAACTTAACATGTCCTAAAAATCCTCTTGATTTTCTTTCCAAACTTGCTGCTATCACTGGGTCTTTCCTAAATGACACTTCCATTCTTTCAGTTGCTTAGACCAAAAACCTTCAGAACTCTTTTCCCTTATACCCCACATCTAATCCCTTAGCACTTCCTGTCAGACCTACCTTCTAAATATTTTTGACAACCACATCACTCCCCCAGTAGTCCTAGCCAACATTATCCTTTGCCTAGACAGTCAAATAGCCTACTAACTGGACTCCCTGCTTGTACCTTTCTGTATAATTTTTCATACAGCAGCTGGAGTGATCCTTTTTTTAAAACTGTAAGTCAGATCATAATACTTCTTTTTTTTTTTTTTTGCCCAGGCTAGAGTGAGTGCCGTGGCGTCAGCCTAGCTCATAGCAACCTCAGACTCCTGGACTCAAGCAATCCTCCTGCCTCAGCCTCTCTAGTAGTTGGGACTACAGGCATGTGCCACCATGCCCGGCTAATTTTTTTTTTCTATATATATTTTTAGCTGTCCATATAATTTCTTTCTGTTTTTAGTAGAGACGGGGGTCTCGCTCTTGCTCAGGCTAGTCTCGAACTCCTGAGCTCAAATAATCCGCCTGCCTCGGCCTCCCAGAGTGCTAGGATTACAGGCGTGAGCCACGGTGCCCGGCCCATAATACTTCTTGACTCAGAACCCAGAGAATGTAGAGGACTGATACTACTCGACTTCAGGACTTATACAATAAAGCTACAGTAATCAAGACAGTGTGGTATTGGTGAAAGAATAGATGAATATGTCGATGGAACAGAACAGAGTCCAGCATGGCAGGTTACAATCCCAGTTGTGCTACTTACTAGCTATGAAATTTTAGGCCCTCACTTTTCTTCATCTGTATAATGATTCCTTCCTTTGTAGGGGTGGTATGAAGATTGAATGAGATAATACATGTAAAAGCACTTAACACATTGCCTGAGACATGGTAAGGTCTTGATAAATTTTAGCTATTGTACATTTTCCAATTTGATCTTGACAAGATTCATAAGAAAGAGGCAGGTCAGGTATTATTCCCATTTTTTGGATCAGGAAACAGTTTCAAGGACATTAAGTAGCTGGTGAAGGTCAAATGATTAGATAATTGGCAGAGCCAGAACTATGGCCTAGTCCAGAATTTCTGCAATATTACCTGTCTCAGACTAGGAAAGCAGGAAAGGGTATGCCCTCAGAAGAGATTTTAAAAAAATATATGAAAGCAAAATTTAAAAACAAATGATTCAGACAGCATTTTAATGTACTTTCATCCACACTAAATGAAAAGTTGTTGTTAACCTAATTTTTATTCCTGATATAAACTCATGCTTTTGATATATTACTGGTTTTAATTTAACATTTTGTTAGGAATTTTGTATGTATGTTCATGAATAAGTTTAGCCTATGATTTTCCTTTTTCATAATAAAATTTCATAATAAAAATTAGGTTTTAGTATCAGAGTTTTTCTGGTATCATAAATTGAGTTGGGATATGTTTACTTTTTTCCTGTTTTCTGGTAGAATTTATATAACATTGGTGTTATTTTTTCCTTAAATATTTGGTATAATTTTCTAGTGAAACCATCTGGATCTGTAATCTTTATGTGTGTGGAAATATTTTTAATTGTGAATTTTATTCAGATAGTTACAGGATTTTTCAGATTTAAGTTGTAATTTTTAGTTTATTCAGATAATAGTTATTAGTCTATTAACTTTTTGTTTGAATAAGTTATTTGAATAAGTTATAACTTACTGTTTGAATAATTTGTTTGATTAACAAAGCTACAACATTTTGAGCTTTAGAAATGTAATGCTGGACATCACTTAGGTTTTTTAAAAAAATCATGGTAAAATACACATACCAGTAAATTTATCATCTTAACTGTTTTTAAGTGTACAGTTCAGTAGTGTTTAGTACATTTTCATTGTTGTGCAAACTGTCTACAGAACTCTTTTCATCTTGCAAAACTAAAACAATACCCATTAATCAAATCCCCATTAACTCATGCCCCAGCCCTTGGCAACTTCTATTTTGTGTTTCTTATGAAATTGAGTACTCTAGGTACCGTATGTAAGTAGAATAATACAGTGTTTGTCTTTTTGTGACTGGTTTATTTCAATATAATGTCCTTAAGGTTTGTCCATATTGTAGCATGTGTCAGAGTTTCCTTTTCAAGGCTGAATAATATTGCAGTGTGTGTGTGTGTTTGTGTGTGTATGTATACAGACACACAACATTTTGTTTATCCGTTCATCCATCAATGGATACTTAGGTTGCTTACACCTTTTTGTTGTGTCGAATACCACCATGAATGTGGGTGGACAAATATCTCTTTGTTCAATTCTTTCTGCTTTCAATTCTTTTGAATCTATACATAAGTGTATAGATTGCTAGATTATATGGTAAATTCTATTTTTAATTTTTTGAGGAACTACCATACTGTTTTCCAGAGTGGTTGTACCATTTTATATTTCCACCAACAGAGGACTTTTCAGATTTTATGTACAATACTTTTTTCTTTTTTTTTGGAGATGGAGTCTTGCTATTATGTTTCCCAGACAGGTTTTGAACTCCTGGGCTCAAGCAGTCCTCCCACCTCAGCCTCCCAAGTAGCTGGGATTAGAGGTGCACCACTGCGCTTGGCTTTATAGCACTTTTGTGTGTCAGTAAGTTGTTTTTCTCTAGGAATTTTTCTGTTTCGTCAGACTGTCAAATTTATTGGCACAGTGTTTGTAATGTCTTCAGTATCTGTAGTGATATCAGTTTTTTTACTTTTGATATTGGTTGTGTAAGCCCTTTTCCTCCTTTTAAAAAAAAATCAGTGTTGCCTGGAATTTATCGATTTTATGTATCTTTTCAAATAATCAATTTGTGCTTTGTTGATCCTGTTTATTATTTATTGCTTTTTATTTTGTTAATATTTCCCCTTTATTTTCTCCTTCTGCTTTCCTTAAGTTTACATTGCTATTGGTCTCATACTCTTTGGGTCTGACTTGTGCTTGCACGTGCTCACCTGAGTTTGTGTGATTGTTCTCCCATTTTGCTACCCCTTCCAGAACAGTTTTTCAGAGGCATACAGTTTTTTATTTTTAATGAGAGGAAACTGGGGTGAAGGAAGTTGAAATGTTAGGAATGATGTCATCTTTCAGCACTAGGCTTTACCATTATCAGCATGAGTAACATACTCTGGTTGACAATTCTAACATACTCTGGTTGACAAGATTTTCAAATGTAGCGTGTAACAGTGTGACTTTTTTTTTTTTTCCTTTCCGTGGCAGGACCTGTTGGGGCCCAGCCCCTACTCATGGTGCCCAGAAGACCTGGCTATGGCACCATGGGCAAACCCATTAAACTGCTGGCTAACTGTTTTCAAGTTGAAATCCCAAAGATTGATGTCTACCTCTATGAGGTAGATATTAAACCAGACAAGTGTCCTAGGAGAGTGAACAGGTAAGAATCATGAAACTGTGGAGATCTGCTATTTGTCTTTGCTTTAGTAATTTTATGTTTATCTTGCATGTCTAAATAACAGTGATAATATGTAACAGTTTGACGAAAACACATGATAATTTATTTTGAAATTGATTATATTTCAGAGGTGCAATAGTGGGAAAGGTCTGCAAACCTTGAAATTATTCCATTATAATGTGAGCTCACATGTATTCCCTGTGTTAGTAGAAAAGGTCCAAGTCATTTTTACATGCTCATGAAATAAGGCCATATATTCCGAGCACATCTTTTTCCTTACTGTTGGGTAATACTTGGTTTGTGCTTTCTTTTTTCTCCCCACCCCACCTTACCACTTTTGTAATGTACCCGTTAGGATGATGGTGGTGACGGTAGCAGTGGTGGGTAGAAATGGTGGTTTCATGCTTTCTCTTCTGTCCTCAATTTTTGACTGTTCCTTACTCTTAGAATAGGAATAAGTACATATGGTATATAAAGATTTATCAGTCTGCTTTCAATAAGCTCCTTCTCCTCTCCCCCAAATACCATATATATTCCTAGTTGTGGTTTAGATAATACAGAGAATATAAAAGGAATTTATGATGTGGTATATATCACGTCTATTCTGATTTTTTTTAAAAAAGAAAGACATTTAGAAAACAATATGCTGTTTAATTTAGCATTTTGGTTTGTACTATCCCAGCCTTTCCTTATTCAATAAGTGTTGATAAGAGTCTTCATTTAAGACATAGACGGGCCGGGCGCGGTGGCTCACGCCTGTAATCCTAGCACTCTGGGAGGCCGAGGCGGGCGGATCGTTTGAGCTCAGGAGTTCGAGACCAGCCTGAGCAAGAGCGAGACCCCGTCTCTACTAAAAAATAGAAAGAAATTATCTGGCCAACTAAAAATATATATACATAAAAAAAATTAGCCGGGCATGGTGGCGCATGTCTGTAGTCCCAGCTACTCGGGAGGCTGAGGCAGTAGGATCGCTTAAGCCCAGGAGTGTGAGGTTGCTGTGAGCTAGGCTGACGCCACGGCACTCACTCTAGCCCAGGCAATAAAGTGAGACTCTGTCTCAAAAAAAAAAAAAAAAAAAAAAAGGACATAGACGGTTCTTGTTGTCAAGAAATTTGTAATTTGGGCCGGGCACGGTGGCTCACGCCTGTAATCCTAGCACTCTGGGATTCCGAGGCAGGCGGATCGTTTGAGCTCAGGAGTTTGAGACCAGCCTGAGCAAGAGCGAGACCTCGTCTCTACTAAAAATAGAAAGAAATTATTTGGACAACTAAAAATATATATAGAAAAATTAGCCGGGCATGGTGGCGCATGCCTGTAATCCCAGCTACTCGGGAGGCTGAGGCAGGAGGATTGCTTGAGCCCAGGAGTTTGAGGTTGCTGTGAGCTAGGCTGACGCCACAGCACTCTAGCCCGGGCAACAGAGTGAGACTCTGTCTCAAAAAAAAAAAAAAAAAGAAAGAAAGAAATTGTAATTTGGTAGAGGAGATAAGACATGTAAGAAATATGAAAGTCTGATATCTTTTTCTTGGGCTTGTCATCTTAATTATTAGTATTTCTGTTATTCCTGAAAGTGAATGAGCACTGAGAGACTTTGCGTAACGTGTTAAAAACAACAATACCTATATGTGAATATTATATTAAATAATTAACATGTAATGCAGAGTTCTTTGTGAGGTCAAGAAGAGTTGTGGAGTGTTACAGTTGGAAGGAACCTCTTAAGAAGTCAGCTAATCCAATACCCTTTTTTTAAATAGCTGAAATCCAGAAAGGTTAAGGGACTTACTCAAGAACACATGTTTCAGGTAGCAAAGGTGAAACCAGAACTCCAGAATCTTGACTTGGTAGTCATTAGGAAATATTTTGTAAAAGAAGAAGAAAAGGAATTCAGTTAATCTAAAACAATTGGTAGAGTTTTGGTTAGCTGTAGTAATAAAGAACACTTTTTTTTTTTTAGAGAGGGGCAGCAGTAACAAAAGTAGAATGGTTGAGAAGAATCAGATATATTGAGCCTAAGCCAGTCTTAAGTTCTAGTCAGGTACTAACTTAAGCTACCATCTATGAGTAGATGACTCCTGATGTTGCTGTAGCTCTTTTCTGAACTTCAGACTGACACCTGAATGCCCATAAACTGCTTCAATCACAAGTCAAAACAACTCTTTCTCTCAATCCCCATCCCCACACTTTGCTCATACTACTGTATTCTTTTTCTTTACCTAAACTCCCAAGCTAGACCTTCCATTTCCTTTTCCTCCTTTGATTGTCAAGTACTATCACTTTCCATCCACACCACAACCACCTTGGCTTTACATCCTTATGTCTTATCCAGACTGTTGTAATGATCTTCTAATTGGTCTCCCCTAACGTCTGTTTCTCTCCATTCTAGTTAATTATCCTCACTAATGGCATAGTTTTCTTTCTAAACAAGAAATCTGATTATGTCACTCCCTGCTTTAAAAATTTAATAAGCTGCTCACGGCCTACAGAATAACACCCCAAATTTAGTATACCATACCCTTCTTAGTTTCGCTGTAGCCAATATCCTTTTCCATATTCTGTGACTCTTACCTGGATTACCCTTTCTGCCCTTGTCTACCTGACAAACTCCTATTATTTTTCAAGACAAACTTTTTGAACTGCACAGTCAGGTGATAGTTTATTCTTCTATGACCTTGTAGTTCTTGGTGTACCCTTCTGTTACGGTTGTTTCATTTTTGTTTTTGTTTTTTTAGAGACGGGGTCTCACTCTGTGACCCAGGCTGAACCAGAGTGCAATAGCATGATCATAGCTCACTGTAACCCCCAACTCCTGGGCTCAGGTGATCCTCCCACCTCAGCCTCCTGGGTAGCTGCACTACAGGCATGTGCCATGCCTGGCTAATTTTTTTCTTTTTTGTAGAAATGAGGTCTTGCTATGTTGCCTGGGCTGGTCTTGAGCTCCTGGCCTCAAGTAATCCTCCTGACTGGGCCTACCAAAGTGCTAGGATTACAGGTGTGAGCAGTGAGTCTGGCCCCATTATGGTATTTTTAGTACATTGTGGTTTTTTGTTGTTCCTCCCTTTCCCCAGTATAACCGTTTTGTAAAAAATAATGTTCTTTATCATCATCATTTTTGTAGCACTGATCTTAGCTCAATGATTGGCAAATAATATTCAATAGAGTGAATGAAATGCTTATGAAAATAAAATGGGCTGAGTGTGATGGTGGGGGAAAACAAAGAGAACTGGATATTATAGAGGATTATGTTTACCTGGATGTGGATTTTCAATGCCCTGCTCTTATCACCTATGATCTGTCTTGGTCTCCCTCCGCTTTCCTTTGTGTCTTTCTTTGTGTTAGCCATCATCCATTTACAGCAACTTAACTGACTCATGCTGCACTCTGATTCACATTCCCTTTTTCTTGTTTTTCAAAACTGGGTTCTCAATGTGTAAATTTGAATGAAGGATAATCCTGACCCTTCTGGTAGATGTTTACATTTAAAAAAGGCATTTATTAGCCAAGTGCAGTGGCATGCACCTGTAGTCCCAGCTTCTGAGGGGAGGGGAGGCTGAAGGAAGAGGATTGCTTGAGTCCAGGAGTTTTCTGGGCTGTAGTACGTGATGATCACACCTGTGGATGGCCACTGCGCTCCTGCCTGGGCAACATAATAAGACTCCATCTCTAAATAAATAAATAGACATTTATTAATTAGTAAATCTCTTAACCAATAGAATGTCTAAGGCAGATATTTTGGAGCTGGATTCCCTATTCAGCTTGCCCTCTTTTGCTTACCCTGCCCAAAAGAATCACTTTTACACTTAGCAGTATATAGTGGAGAATTATTATAGTATTGAATAGGAGAATTATATGATGACAATGTTAGGAAAACAAAGTCATTTGAACACAAAAATGGGTTGGAATTGAAGGAATAGTGGAGAATTGAGAATTGGGGCTTGAGGGATGTCAATTGAGAGGCTTTTTTTAGTATTCCAGATGAGTTTTGAGGAACTGATGCAGTAGCAGTAATACTAGGTAAAAAGAACAGAATTGTTTATTAGATTTGTTCTTTCTCCTACCTAATTGTTTTATTTTTGGTGTGAGGTGGGGGGAATAAAGGAGAATTTGTATATTATATATGTGTTTATGAAGCTGTATAGAGTTTCATATGTAGATGCTCAATATATTGATTACTTTTGGGAGAAAAATATATGTAATAAATTAGTCTGGTACCTTTTGGCTTTAGCTTATCCTTTTGACATCCCTAATTACATTTCATCCTTAGGTTGTTTTGTCTTGTTACATTATTCGCCAGTATAAATAATTTAGATCTGTAATTTAGATGTTTCCAAATGGAAAATTTTTATCATATACCTTTTATTTGAGTTTTGATAGGAACTATAGGACCTCTTTGGTATTCTAAAAAATGGCATAAATCAACTTTATACTTTGTTAATAATATTGCCTTGACTTAGTGGCATGACAACATCTGTAAAACTTATTTCCTTTATTTTGTTCAACAGACTTCTTTTGTCTTCAGTTTTTACAATATTATTACATGACTAGTCAGTTAAAATTGTTAGTGGCTTTCTGGAATTGGTGGTTCAGTCCTTACACTTCAACAACTGGAATTCTAGAAATTAGAAGGAAATAGAAAGAACTTAATAATTCCTTTTCAATATTAGCAAAACAGTTAAGGGCCAAAATGCAGCAGTTCCGTTATATCTAATTTAACTTTTCTAAAATGGTTAAAACTATGACAGATTTTTTTTCTTATTAATGTAAAGATTTTTATTGTTACCTTCTATAAAGTCATAGTGATTCTCTTCTGTGTGACTTGTTTTTTAATGCTTAAATCAATGCGTATGAGGTTTTTCTTGTCCATACCCAACATGAACAAATACTTGGCACTAAAGAATTAATCATAATAGTAGAATTATATATTGTAGCCAAACAAGTTTCCACTTTAGTCAGAGGAGTTTTCTTAGAGAAAAATATCCTGGAAATGCTTATGAATCATTTTGTGAGTCAATTTCTCTACAATTTTATTCTTTAGATTTTCTTTCTGGTTTTTTTGGTTTTTTTTTTTTGTCCTTTTCCTCTCCCCCTTTTTTTTATGGGAAGGTGGGTTCTTTCCTTTCTTTTTTTTTACTATTAAATGATTTTGATTCAAAATAATCTTTAGTGAAAAAGCATGTTTGTTAAGCAGACTTCCAGTGGTACTAGCTTTTTTTAAATAAGTGCATGGCTTCCATAACTAAAAACCAAATATTTTTAGAAATATTATGACCTAGAATATAAATTCTGTAACTTGAGGTTTTATGCTAGTTTGTCCAACTACTAAATATACATGAGGATAAACCTTGAATAGACTGTCATGTATTTATTCAAAACTATTAAATAGTGGAATAGATACATGTGAAAAGTTGTACATGTAACTTGATTATAACTGCAAGATCTATTCTAAACATTTAAAATTTGAAGGAATTGAAATAGTTGGTAGTAGATTGTGGTTGAATTTTTTTGGTTCAGTTTTCTTTTACAGATTAAACATTACCTTTTCGTTGTACCATTATTACTGTTACTATTCTATTACAGTTAATAACATAATGCTACCAAATATTTGTGCATATAGCATATGAATGTGGTATAATACTGATAATTGAATTTTAGAAGGAAAAGGTAGATCTACATTGATACATTTTGGCATTTTAAATCACCATTCCCCAACTTTTTTGGCACCAGGGACCGGTTTCATGGAAGACAATTTTTCTACAGATTGAGGGTGGACACGGGTGGTTTTGGGATGATTCAAGTGCATTACATTTATTGTACACTTAATTTGTTATTATTACATTGTAATATATAATGAAATAATTATACAACTCACCATAGTGCAGAATCAGTGGGAGCTCTGAGCTTATTTTCCTGCAACTAGATGGTCCCATCTGGGGGTGATGGGAAACAATGACTGATCTGACAGGAGGCGGAGCTCGGGCCATGATGCAAGTGATGGGGAGCAGCTGTAAATGAAGAGGAAGCTTTGTGCATGCTCACCTGCTTACCTCCTGCTGCGCAGCCCAGTTCCTAATAGGCCATAGACCAGTAACAGTTTGTGGCCTGGGGAGGTTCGGAACCGCAGTTTTAAGTGGAAATCTCAGAACAGCACTGTTTTAAGGAACTCTTCTTCTGCTTTTGTTAGGAATATCATTGGCATAGTATTATAGTATACTATATACTATATAATATATAGTATATATGGACCGTATGCTAAGAGAGGGGCATACTTTTGTTAAAATAACAACTTTATTGATACATAATTTACGTAGTATATAATTCATTTAAAATGTACAAATTAATGCTTTTTAGTACATTCACAGAGATGATGTATAGCCATCACCACAATCTGTGAATAATTTTAGAACATTTCATCTTCCCATAAAGAAACTCCATATTCATTAGCAGTCACTACCATTGCCTCACTCACCACAGCTCCTGCCAGCCACTAACCTACTTACTTCCTGTATGGATTTGCCTATTCTGGACATTTCATGGAAGTGGAATCATACACTGTGTGGCTTTTTGTGACTGACTTGTTTCTATTTGCATCATGTTTTCAAGGTTCATTCATGTCGTAGCATGTATCACTGTATAATCATGTGCTGCATAATGATGTTTCAGTCAATGACAGACCACATATGGTGGTCCCCTAAGATTTTAATACTTATTGTTACTGTATCTTTTCTGTGTTTAGATACATAAATGTTTACCGTTGTGTTACAGTTGCCTACAGTATTCAGTACAGTAACATGCTGTACAGGTTCATAGTCTTTAAGAAATAGGCTATATACTATATAGCTTAAGTGTGAGGTAGATTGTACCATCTGAGTTTGTCTAAGTACGCTCTGTGATGTTTGCACAACAACGAAATCGCTTAACTCATTTCCCAGAACATATCTCCATTGTTAAGCAATGCATAATTGTACATCATTCCTTTTTATTGCTGGAAAATATTCTAGTGTATGGATATAATACATTTTTTTATCCACTGATCAGTTGATGGACATTTGAGTTGTTTCCACTTTTTGGCTACTATGAATAATGCTGCTGTAAACATTTATGTACAGGATTTTTGTGAGAACATACATTTTCATTTCTCTTGGGTATGTACCTAAGAGTAGAATCACATGGTAACTTTGTGTTTAACCTTTTGAAGAAACTGCCAAACTCTTTTCCAATGTGACTGTACCATTTACATTCCCAGTAGCAGTGTATGAAGATTCCAGTTCCTTCACATCCTCACCAATATTTCTTAGTGACTTTTTTTTTTTCACTGTGGCCATCCTAGTGAGCATGAAGTATTATCTCATTGTCATTTTGATTTGCATTTTCCTGATGACTGGTGATGTTGAGCATCTTTTCATATATTTATGGCCCATTTGTGTATTTTCTTTGGATAAATGTCTGTTTAGGTCTTTTGTCTATTTTATTTATTTTATTTTATTTTATTTTATTTTATTTATTTTATTTAATTTAGAAAAGAGTTGATCTTGATTTCAGTAGTTTCAGTAAAATAAAATTGAAAAAGGAGAAAAAAATAGAAACTGTGCCATGTAGAAAATTGCTCTGAGTATCAAGTCAGCTTGACTTTTTTTTTTTTGTTCCTGAAAATGCTGCCCCCCTCACTTGATTGGGATAGATTTGAATCTTTTAAATTTGTTTTAAATTATACCAGTACTGTGTATTACCGTATTACAGCATACTCTCATATATTTAGGTTGTATAAACAAAATAAAAGTCACCCTAAGACCCTGTCACTTCCCTCTTAATAGGTAACCACTATATCTATTTGGGACATATATCCTTCCAGATATCTTTTTTTGGCTTTGACATATAAGTGTGTACAAAAATAAATACTGATTTGTGGATATTTGGTATCATTCTGTATATAGTCTGTAATTTTTTTTAATGTATAAGTCTTGAATATCTTTCTATGTCAGTATATTGGATCAAAATATTTTCTGGGTAAAAATGGAGATTTCATAATATCTTTACTGGCTAGATACTATTGTAAGGAGGGGGGAGAAGAAGGAATGCAGGTGTGTTTGCTGCTCTCAAGAAGCTCACAGTGAGTAGAAATGAAGTATATAATAATTATAATACAATAGACTAAGTGTTCTAATAGAGATATGTACTGGGTGCTATTTTAGCACAAAGGAAAAAGCATTTATTTACTCTTTGAGAAAGAGTGGATAACATGTTAGGGAGTGCTTAGAGATGGTGAAAGAGAGTTTGAATCAGTTTCTAAGGAGAATATTTTGCAGGTCAGATGTATCCTGGAATGATTAAGTAATTTGCTGGATTCATTCTTCTCTGTCTTTTGTGAAATGCATGTCAAGCTATAGTTCTAAAAGCAAAATCCTTATCATGTATGAATGTCTTTTAGAATTTTGACAGCTTTGAACAGTGCCAGAAATTATTTCAGTTAATATTTTTGTATTTCATCTTGCAGAGGATTATGTGGATGTATTTTTTTCCCTTCTTTAGGGAGGTGGTTGACTCAATGGTTCAACATTTTAAAGTAACTATATTTGGAGACCGTAGACCAGTTTATGATGGAAAAAGAAGCCTTTACACAGCCAATCCACTTCCTGTGGCAACTACTGGGGTAAGGTATACATTCCTTTATTAGAAAGCTGTACTTTTATAATGTTTCCTTTTATATGAATTTATTAATATTTTTTATTGCAATCCATATATTTGTAAGTGTGTGTAACACTTATCATTTTTAACTTTTTATATTGAAATGATTTCAAACTTACAGGAAAGTTGCAAGAATCATACAGGGAATTCTCATATACCCTTTACCTAGTTTTACCAGTGTTCTTAACATTTGCCACATTTGTTTTATCATTTTTTTTCTTTCTTTTGCTCTTTATATCTGTAGATACAGCTATACCTAGAGAAACAAGTACATATTTTTTCCTGAGCCATTCATAAGTAGGTTGCATACATCATGTCCCTTTAATGTTTAATACTTTAATGTATATTTCTTAACAACCAAGATAAAAACCATAATACAGTTATCAACTTTAGTAAATTTAACATCAATATGATACTTTTGCCAAAATCAACAATCTACATTCCAATTTTGTCAATTGTCCCAACGTTGTCCTTTAGCATTTTTTTCCCTCTGGAACAGAATCCAGTCTAGGATCATAATACAGATACCATGTCTTCTTATTCTTTTTGTTCTGGAAGAATTCCCCAGCCTTTTTTTTCCTTTCATGACATTAACATGATTGAAGATCACAGGCAAGTTATTTCAGTCTGGGTTTGTCTGATGCTTCCCCTTGATTACATTCTGATTATGCATTTTTTGGCAAGAATATTACATAAGTGTTCTTTCCTTATCAGTGCATCATATCAGGAAGCATGTAATATGTATTTGTTCCATTAATGGTGATATTAGCTTTGATCACTTGGTTAAGTTGGTATCTGTCAGGTTTCTGTTATTGAGATATTCTTTGTCTCTGTGTAGTTAATAAGTATCTTGTGGGGAGACAACTTTTTAAAAAATTGTGATAAAATACATGTAACATAAAATTTAGCACCTTATCTATTTTCAAGTTACAATTCAGTAGTATTAAGTATATTAACATTATTATGTAATCATTACCACCATCCATCTCCAGAACTATCTTTCTCTTGCAAAGCGAAACTGTGTCCATTAAACAATAACTCCCCATTGCTGCCTCCCTTTAGCCCCTGCCAACCATCATTCTACTTTCTGTATCAATGAATCTAACTACTGTAGGTACCTCATATAAATCATACAGTGTTTGTCTTTTTGTGCCTGGCCTATTTTACTTGGCATAATGTCCTCAAGGTTTATCCATAAATGTAGCATATGTTAGAATTTCCTTCCTTTTCAAGGCTGAATAATATTCCATTGTATGTATATAACCACATTTTGTTTATCCATTTATCCCTCGATGGACACCTTTTGGGTATTGCAGATAATCCTGCTATGAATATGGGTGTACAAATATCTCTTCGATTCGAGACTCTGCTTTCAATTATTTGGATATATACCCAGAAGTGAATTTGCTGGATCATGTGGTAATTACTATTTTTAATTTTTTAAGAATCCACCATACTGTATTCCAGAGTTGCTACACCATTTTACATTCCCACCAACAGTGCATAATAGTTCTAAATTCTCCATATCCACGCCAACACTTGTTTTCTGGTTTTTTTGATAGTAGCCATCCTAATGGGTGTGAGATGATATCTCATTGTGGTTTTGACTATCATTTCCCCCAACAGTTAGTAATGTTTGACATTGTTTCATATGCTTATTGGCCATTTATATATATTCTCTGGAGAAACATATGTTCAAGTCCTTTGCCCGTTTTTTAATTGAGTTGTTTGATTGGTTTGGTTTTTTTTTTTTTTGGTTGGTGGTGATTTATGGGAGTTCTTTTTATATTCTAGATATTAATTCCCTATCAGATAAATGATGTGCAAATATTTTCTCACATTTCATGGGTTGCCTTTTCATTCTGTCTATTATGTCTTTTGATGCACAGAGATTTTTAATTTTGATATGGGAGATACTTTTAAGGATTCTGTTTCTCATTAGATTTTTTAGCAGTTGATAATTCTTGCTTGAAAGGATTATTACTATGTAGAAATGGTGATTTTTTTTTTATTCTGACATTCCTCTTCCATATAGTTGGTTGGCTGTAAGGGAGAGCATTTTCTTCTACCCTGTTTATTGATTGGACTGCCCCAGTTGTCCCAGATTTGGCTAGTGGGAGCCCTTTTAAGCTGGCTTTTGTGTCCTTTTGAAATGACACCTTTTGTTTTTTTGTAATACAGTCGTGTCACTTAACACTTTGTTAAGGCGAGTTCATCACTTTGTGAGTATCATGGAATGTACTTACAGGAACCTAGATCGTATAGCCTACTACACACCTAGGCTATATGGTATGGCCTTACTGCTCTTGGTTACAAATTTGTACATCATGTTACTGTACTGAATACTGTAGGTAATTATAATACAATGGTAAGTATTTGTGTATCTAAACATAGAAAACATAGAAAAGGTACACTAAAAATACATTATAAAAGTATACCTGTATAAGGCAGTTCCATTATAATCTTATGCGACCACTGTTGTATATGTGATCCATTGTTGACCAAAACATCATTATGCAGCGTGTGACTATACTGCATTACCTTCTGGCACAACAAGATGTTCCAAGTTTATCTTAATGTTTTCTCTGCTGCAGTCCTACAACTAACCATTTCTCAGAGGAGGCCTGGTTTCTTTTAGTTGCAGAATGCTATTTTGAAATGAAAATCTGGGTACTGGGTGTGCTTTTATTTCTGGGGTATTTGTGCTCTAAGCCCTTTTAATGGACAGAGGAAATATAAATGTGTAAATACATAAAACAGACAATAAAAAATAAATATTACACTTCCTATAGGAAATCTAACATATGTTTATTGAAAATCATGAGTTCACATCTGATTCTTTCAATTCCAGTATATCTCTACAGGATTCTTTCTTTTCTTACAGTGTTCCATATTTCTTTCTTCCTTCTTTAGTTAGACTCCTGGCTCCCCAAAATATCACTACTTTTTCTCGTTTGCTCAGTACATACAAAATATGAATTACTACACTCATCCCATTGCAGAAAACAAATCTGCTAATGAGTTCAAGGTTTTGTTTTTTATGCAATTCTTCTTCCAAATGCACCCTTTTTCTCTACCCCCAGAGTAGAGAAATATACATACTGTGTTCAAGAGTTACCTGCATTAGTGTTTCCTTTTTTTTTTCCTTTCAGTGTGTTTATGTTATTCATTTGAAATGTGTTTGAATTCATTTGATTCCTTTTATACTTGGTTTTAATTTTTTCCCTCCGACTTGTCAGCCACCACACCCATTTGATTTTTCTGTTTTTGGTAGACACAGGGTCCTGCCCTTGCTCAGGCTGGTCTCGAACTCTTTTTTTTTTTTTTTTGAGACAGAGTCTTGCTCTGTTGCCCGGGCTAGAGTGAGTGCTGTGGCGTCAGCCTAGCTCACAGCAACCTCAAACTCCTGGGCTCAAGCAATCCTCCTGCCTCAGCCTCCCAAGTAACTGGGACTATAGGCATGCGCCACCATGCCCAGCTAATTTTTTCTATATATATTTTTTTAGCTGTCCGTATAATTTTTTTCTATTTTTAGTAGAGACGAGGTCTCGCTCTTGCTCAGGCAGGTCTTGAACTCCTGACCTCCAGTGATCCACCCGCCTCGGCCTCCCAGAGTGCTAACATTACAGCCGTGAGCCACCGTGCCCGGCCTGGTCTCGAACTCTTGACCTCAAGTGATCCTCCAGCCTCTGCCTCCCAAAGTGCTAGGATTACGGTTGTGAGCCACCATGCTTGGCCTGTATCTGCTTACTTTTTTTTTTTTTTTTTTTTTTTTGGTGACAGAGTCTCACTCTGTTGCCTGGGCTAGAGTGAGTGCTGTGGCGTCAGCCTAGCTCACAGCAACCTCAAACTCCCGGGCTCAAGCGATCCTCCTGCCTCAGCCTTCCAAGTAGCTAGGACTACAGGCATGCGCCACCATGCCCGGCTAATTTTTTCTATATGTATATTTTTAGCTGTCCATATAATTTCTTTCTATTTTTGGTAGAGACGAGGTCTCGCTCTTGCTCAGGCTGGTCTCGAACTCCTGAGCTCAAACAATCCGCCTGCCTCTGCCTCCCAGAGTGCTAGGATTACAGGCGTGAGCCACCTCGCCCGGCCTGTATCTGCTTACTTTTGCAAAAAGAAACACAGGAAAGCAAGAACCAGAAACAAAGAAATTGGTTACTCTCAAAGAGTGGGAATGAATGAATTGGAAGAAATAAGCGAGGAACAATTCTGAATATATGTTTTGGTGCAGTTTTGACATTTGGAAGCATATTAAAGTTCTACATATTAAACAGTTTTTAAAAATAAGCCTGGTGTGGTGTCTCACACCTGTAATCTCAGTACTTTGGGAGGCTGAAGTGGGAGGATCACTTGAAGCCAGGAGTTCAAGACCAGCCTGGGTGACATGGTGAGACTTTATCTCTACAAAATATTTTTTAAAATTAGCTGGGTGTGGTGGTGCATGCCTGTAGTCCCAGCTACTTGGCAGGCTGAGGCAGGAGGATCACTTGAGCCCAGGAGTTTGAGGTTGCAGTGAGCCATGACACCAGTATACTTTACCCTGGGTGACAGAGCAAGACTGTCTCCAAAAAAAAAGTAAAAGTAAGCAGATACATATGAATATTCTCTGATTTCTTCCTTCTTTCTCATACAAAAGATGTCATACTATTTGTGATCTTTTGTACTTTGGTTTTTTAACTTAACAATATAACTTGGAGATTATTCCATAGCATTTTCAAGAGGTCATTCTTTTTTTATAGCTGCCTAAATGTGAGGACATTTGAGTACTCAGTGTTTTGCAATGACAGATAATGCTGGCATGAATAACTATGTCATTTAAATTTTACTGTACAAAAAAAGAATAAAATGAATGATAAATTTTAGTCTGTTGATTTGACATTGAGATTTTTTATTTTTGCTTTGTTTTCTCTTTTATAAATTAAATTTAAAATAATTGTATTTATCTTTTTCAACATTTACCAGTTGACTCTTTTCCCATCAACAGGTAGATTTAGATGTTACATTACCTGGAGAAGGTGGAAAAGATCGGCCTTTTAAGGTGTCAATCAAATTTGTCTCTCGGGTGAGTTGGCACCTATTGCATGAAGTGCTGACAGGACGGACCTTGCCTGAGCCACTGGAATTAGACAAGCCAATCAGCACTAACCCCGTCCATGCCGTTGATGTGGTGCTACGACATCTGCCCTCCATGAAGTGGGTGCTTCTGGCTTTTTTTCCTCTTTAGATTTTAGATGTGAAGTTTTTCCTCCCAAAAATGAGTTGTGCAGGCTTCCCTTGGTTAACCTTATGTGTTATATATTTTGATTGTGCAAGTGAAATGTTGGACAAGAATAGCTTGCATACAAATTCATTGACAAAAGTAAGTTACAGAAATTCTCTAACTTTTACAAGTAAGTATACATCATTGTATATTTATTATATACAATTATATATTTAAACAAGCATCTGTACCCTCTAATACTAGCTTAGCTAGTCTTATGAATACTTTTATAGAAAATGTCTCTCTTAGGAGCTATAAATCTTGAGTAACTTATCTATTTTCAGGTATATTTCTATAGTTAAATCATTTTGTTTTAAAAATAATTTCACTGTTTATACAGTAGTACCAAATCGTTTTGAAATTGCTACTCTTTTAATCACACTAGCACCTTACAATGTATATGTATGTGTGTATGTATACACATAGGATCAGTATTTTTTTAGAAAGACAAACAGTATGTCTTACAAATACATTTGTAGAAATAGCTTTTTGATCAGTAATTACTCTTTAGCATTTTTAAAGCTGGAACAGTTAACTTTTTTAACCTATTTTTAAGAAAGTATATTAAATGTATTCTTATTCAAGCTAACATTAGTTTTAAGAAAGGTGAGTTTCAGTGAATGATACTGATGGATTTTTTCATTTAGAAGGGTACTTTTTGCTTTCACAAATTTGGAAAATGTTTAATTTATATTCATGATGGTAAGCAACATTATAATAAATTGTGCTCTAGTCGTCCCTGTTCTGCATATTTAAATACTTATATGGGAAGGAAAGGATTGAACATGCCATTTTAACTTTTGTAGATACACACCTGTGGGGCGTTCCTTTTTCTCAGCTCCAGAAGGATATGACCACCCTCTGGGAGGGGGCAGGGAAGTATGGTTTGGATTCCATCAATCTGTTCGGCCTGCCATGTGGAAAATGATGCTTAATATTGATGGTAAGGGAACAAAGCCATATTCTGTATTGGGTGGTTGATTTCTATAAGGTGTGTGTTGTGTATGTAGATTTTATATATAATTATATATACTAGTGTCTTGAAGTAATATTTAGACATGTGTTATGATATACTAGATAAACCTTTATATTTTTATTACATTCCATTTAGAAAGTCTCTACACAGAACTTGCCTTGGAATGCTACTAAACATGAAGCAAGCGCATGATAATAAATTTTAAAACCCCTGACATGATCATCTGAGCAATCTTCTGTTATAACTCACTTTTGTCCTTTTAACTCTTGTCAGCATTTCATTATGAAATTCATAATTAAAAGAAAGAGAAGTGTGTTGGTCATGGTGACCCCTTATGTCTGCTGTTGGTCTTAATGTGGTGCTAATTGGATTTTCATTTTTAGGTGTTTTCTTACAAATATTTTCAAGCTTTCATAAAAGTAGAATAGTATGGTGAACTGCCATGTATGTAGCTGTTACTCAGATTATCAGGATGTTTCTGCTTTTGCCTAATCTATTACATATACATTGCCTCCTCTACTATAGTATTTTTAAATCAAATCCTAGACAGCATGTTATTTTGTCTATACTACTTTCGTTTGCACCTCTAAAAATATGGATGTTTTTTACACAGCAGCAATGGCATTATCATATGTAATAAAATTCAGAACAAGCATCTATTTATACTTTCTAATACCCTGTCCATAATCAGATTTCCCTGATAGTCTCAAATATGTCTTTTTCTAGTTAGTTGGTTCTAATCAGAATCCAGACAAGATCCACACCTCACATGTGGTTATTATGCCTTTTTAATCTAGTAGTCCCATTTTCTTCCCTCTTGTTTGTTTGTTTCCTTTTTTATACCATTGACCTGTTGTAGAAACTTGGTCACTTGTCCTGTAGAATATCCCCAAATCTGAATTTGTCTTTGTATTTTCTTGTATAGTTACCTTGTTCTTATATCACCTATATTTCCTGAGAATGAAAGCCCTAGAAGTTTGATTCAGTTCTGGTTCAAAATACCTCATAATTGCTTTTATGTTGTATCATATTAGGAGGCATATAGTATTTAGGGGTCCCAGTTTTAGTGATGCTAACATTAATTTGTAGGTTCAGAGCTTAATCAATTGATTCAGAGATCTCTCCATTATAAATTTCCCAATCAACCTTTTATTAATAATTACCAATGTTCTATTCATTGATCATTGTTACCTAAGTTATTAATTTTACTAGGGATTACCAATTGGTAATTTTTCTAATTTTCTTATTCTTTTTGCATTAGATGGAATTTTTATGTGGAAAAGCACAATGTCCTATTGATAATTCATTAGTGTTTAGTAGCTTTCTTGCATTCTGGCACAGAAGGATGTCCAGGCACATCTTATATTTCTGGCCTAGTACCTGGAATTAGACATTCCTCCAAGGATCCTTGGATCTTTCCAGATCAGTACATAGTTTTTCAGTTGTATCTACCGTTGTATAATACATGATCTGTATATTTAACCATTTCCCTTTAGATGTATGCTAGGGTTTTAATGATTTGCCATTTCAGAATATCATTTCATGTAAATGTATTTGTAATTTTGATCGTTATTGACAGATTGCCCTCCACAGAGGTTGTAAGCATTTTTCATCAATAAATGAGAATACCTGTTTCCTTATATCTTTGCAGCTAGAGTTGTCAAACTTAGATTTTTGTCAGTCAGATTTATAAGAAATAGTTTCCTTATGTACTTTTAATTTGCACTGACTACCTTTTCACTTATATAAGGGGCACCTGTGTTTCTTTTTTTAATGAACTGTTTGTTTTTGCCCTTTTTTTCTATTGGATTTTTGATCTTCTCATTTACTGGAAGCATTTTCTAAATTAAGGAGATTAGCCCTTCATCAGTAATATGAGTTGCAGGTATTGTACCTGGGTTGTTATTTGTCTTTTGACCTTTGGTATGGTGGAATTCTTTTTGTTTTGCCATGCAGTTTTTCTGTTTGTATGTTGGCATACACACAAACACATGTATATTCATCAGTCATTTCTTTTATGACTTTTAATATTTAATAGTCCCATTTTCTCTTTTCAGAGTTTTCTAGGTCATTCTTACGTACTTTACTATAAAAGCTTTATAAACTCCTTGTTCAGATCCAGTGTGTGAGAGAGGACAGATTATTTTTATTGAGAGCTCATTAAATTTAAAAATTATGTTAGGACAAATTGGCATCTTTAAGATGTTGAGTCTTTCTGTCCAAGAATATACTGTGTCTTTCTATTTCTTCAAAATTACTTTTGTTTCCCTCAGGAGAGTTTTAAAGCTTTCCTCACATAAATTTTGCACATTTCTTGTTATTACTGGATATTTTTTCCTTTTTGTTGCTATTAAATGGGTTTATAGATTATAACCAGTTATTGTTTGTATATATGAAGACTTTTGATTTCTATATACTATTTATCTCTCGGCCTCATTGAATCCCATTGTTATTTATAATATTAATATTTTTCAAGTTACTTTCTTGTGGCTTCTAGGTTATAATCATACCATCTGCAGATAGTGATAGGTTAATCCCTTCCTTTGGATTTGTATACCTCTAATTTTTTTATCATTATATTGACTAATTAGACATGATAGTATTGAACAGTAGAAATTAGTGGTCATCTTTTTATTCCTTGCTTTAAAGGAATTTTTCTAGTGTTTCTGCATTAAGTATTATGCATACATATATGTTTGTATATGTTATCATGTTAAGGAACATCTGTTGATTCCTATTTTATTAAGTACTTTTAATCAAGAAAATTTTGTCAGATGCCTTTTTAGCATTTATAGAGTTGATGACATGGTATTTCTATTCAATAAACATTGAACCAAACTGGCATTCCTAGATTCTTTTAATGTGATACTGCATTCTGTTTGCTATACTTTACTTTTTAAATTAAAATGCAAAAGATTAATTTACAGTCTTCACTTTTCTGTGTGCAGTCTTTTTCAAGTTTTGGCATTAATATTATCTTTTGTTGGTGAGTGAGTGAGTGACAAGGTCTCACTCAGTTGTCTGGGTTAGATGCAATGAAGTCATCATAGCTCACTGCAACCTCAAACTCCTGGACTCAAATCTTCTTGCCTCAGGCTTCTACTAAACGACAGGCATATGCCCTGGAAATTTTTTTTTTTTTTTTTTTTTTGCCATGTTGCCCTGGCCAGTCTCTAACTCCTGGCCTCAGGTGATCCTCCCTGCCTCAGCCTCTAAGTGTTGGGATTACAGGCATGAGGCACCACACCCAGCCTGTGACCTGGTGTTTGTTTCATTTTGTTTGTTGGGCACCTCTTTTAAAACTTTCTCCATTTGTTTTGTCATAAATCTGTCTGTTCAGGCTGTCTGGGTTTACTTTTGGTAGATCATATTTTACTAGAAAATTATTCATTTTGCCCATATTTTAATTTAATTTTATAGACTTTTAAAATAGTTTCTATTATTTTTTGAAATTTTGTTTATCTCTGTGGTTTTCACCAATTTCTTCTTTTCCCTATTTATGCTTTGTCCTGTTTACTCTTGATTAGAGTAGCTAGTAGTTTAGTCAACTGATTTTTTTCCCCCCAGCAAAAGAGCTTGTAAATTTTTTGTTTGTTTTTCTGGGCTTTCTTTTTTCTATCTCCTTAAATTCTGCTTTTATCTTTAAAATTTTTTTTCATCTACTTCAGTTAACTAAATTAAACTAAATTAATCTTATTTTTTTAATTTTTTGAGCTAGATCAGTAGTTTATTTACTTTCATTTTTTTCTTATTGGTAAAAGTATTTAAAACAATGAATTTTCTTGTGATCACTGTTTTAACTGTATTGCAAAGCTTCTACTATGTAGTATTTTTATTATATTATTTTCTAGAAACTCTGCAAATTTCATTTGTTTTTTGTTTTTTGTTTTTTTGTTTTTTTTGAGACAGAGTCTCACTCTGTTGCCCAGGCTAGAGTGAATGCCATGGCGTCAGCCTAGCTCACAGCAACCTCAAACTCCTGGGCTCAGGTGATCCTTCTGTCTCAGCCTCCTGAATAGCTGGGACTACAGGCATGCACCACCATGCCCAGCTAATTTTTTTGTATATATTTTAGTTGTTTGGCTAACTTCTTTCTATTTTTAGTAGAGACAGGGTCTCGCTCTTGCTCAGGCTGGTCTCAAACTCCTGAGCTCAAACGATCCGCCTGCCTCGGCCTCCCAGAGTGCTAGGATTACAGGCGTGAGCCACCGCGCCCGGCCTGCATATTTCATTTGTATTTCCCTGTGATTCAAATATTGTTAGAGAGACTTTAAATGTTCAGATTGAAAGTCTTTTTGTTTTCTAGTTTTTTATGAATTTCTAGTTTCATTGCAGTATTAATCAGAGAATGTGGTTAGTATTTCTGTCCTTAGAATTTGTTAAGGTATTTTTTGTAGTTCAATATATGGTCAATTTTTGTGATAGTTCAATGGCTATTTCAAAATAAAGTATATTCATTTATTAGGGTGCAGTGAAATTAATGTCCATCCGAGCTACCATTTGGATTATGTTATTTACATCATTTATTTTGTTATTTTTTGTTCTCTCAGACTAAAAAAAATAAATTACCTATTATTAATGTGTACACATTTGTTTCTTCTTATATATCCTATAATTTCTGCTTTCTGAATGTTGCTACTGTTTTGCTTGGAATGTATATATTCATATCTGTTTTCTTCATTGTGAATTGTAATCTTTACAATGATAAAATGACTTTCTTTTTATACTTCTTGGCCAAAATTCAGCATTGCCTAATAAAAGGATTACAATCCATGTTTTTGTGAACTTTATCCTATCCTTTAATTTTTCCTTTCTTTGATTTTTTTAATACTTTTAAATCACAAGTATATCTTGATGATAGCATAGAATGGTTTTGCTTTGTGGGTCACTTTAAAGATTTTTTCCTGTTTAATGGATGAGTGAGTTAAGTCACATATAAATAGGAGGTACATCTCTTCCTACGTATCAAGACACAGCCGTTAGTCTTGGTTTTGTCAAATTATTTCATGTCTTTTTTTCTGTTTGTACATGTTTTAAAACTTTAAGTGTGTTTTCTGTGCTTTTTAAATGATAGTTCTAGTATTAGGAATTTTTTCCCCCTAGTGGTTACCTTTATACTTATATCTTCGTATGATACCCATCTTCCTTTTTTTTTTAAAGCAATGATTTTTGTTTCCCTTAATTGAATAACAATTTTGTTAGCTTTATTCTTTTCCTTTCTTTCCTCCCTCTCTTTACTAAATAGTTGTAGCCAAATGACATTATTTTATTGTCCTTTATAATTTAACTTTAATTTTGCTTAGATTTTTACTAATTAACTTTCAACTTTGACTCCTGTCTATGACACACAAGGTGCAATTCATGAGTTTATTCTACTTTTTGTGTTTTCTACTCTTATCATTCATTTATTTGTATATAATATTTCTATATTCTTAGACCATGTTAACAGTTGCATTCCATTTGTTTTCATCTTAAATCTGCAATTAAATGTCTTCATGCTCACTGCCAATCCTTTTGCTGAAATTTTTCCTATCTGTTGGTTTCAGTTTGTCCTCAAGTTGTTTCTTCAAGAAAGGCTCGTATTAATAAGAGCTGAGTTTTTGTATATTGTCTGTAGCCTTATTCTTGAAGGACTGGCTAGATGTAAAATTGCTGACTCATTCTTTTCTTGAGCATCTTGTAGGTGTTTTTACAGTGCCTTCTGGCATTGAATGTTCAGTAGAAAAGTATGATGCCAGCTTGATTTTATTTTTCTTAGAAGGGTCCTGCTTTTATTGTCTGCTGGCTGAAAGTATTTTTTCCAAATACCAAATAATTTAGAAATTATTTTATTAAATTCTAGTAAAATTATTTTACTAGATTTTTTCTTAGTTGGTCATTTTGGATCAGTTTAATGTCTATTATTTTATTTTTAAAAATTTCAATCCTATGTGCTCCTTACTATGCCTTTTGTGATATGTATTTTACCATATGTTTATTGCATTTTAGTCTTCATTTTTTACTTAATTAATTATATTTTAGAGACACAATCTCTGTCATCCAGGCTGGAGTGCAGTGGTGCAGTCATGGCTCACTGTAACCTTGAACTCCTAGGCTCAAGTGATCCTCCTGCCTCAACCTCCCGAGTAGCTAAGACTACAGGTGCCACCATGCCCAGCTAATTTTTTTTATTTTTTGCAGAAATGGGGTCTCACCGTGTTGTCTAGGTTGGTCTCAAACTCCTGGTCTCAAGTGATCCTCCTGCGTTAGCCTCCCAAATTGCTGGGATTACAGGCTTGAGCCACAGGACCCACCTGGACAGAAATTTTTAAATATTTTTTTTAGAGGCAGAGTGTCACTGTATTATCCAGGCTGATGTAAAATGGCACAATCATAGTTCACTGCAGCCTCAAATTCCTGGGATCAAATGATCCTCCCACTTCTGCCTCCTGAGTAGCTGTGATTATAGGTGTGTGCCATTGTACCCAGACATTTTTAAATTTTTAAAAATCTTTTTTCTTCTATTTCTTTCCTGAGTTCTGCCATGCTTGTTTCACCAACTCCTGTTGACTGGCTATCTCTTCTTTGAGTTCCTAAATTTCTTCTCTGAAATCTTTCTTCATAACTCATTAAGAATTTTTGAATTCATGTTAAAAAGTAGGGTTATATTTTCATCTACTTTGTGATAGTATTGTCTGTTAAGTTGTCTTTGTCAGAGATATTATACTGCACTCATACATTTTTTTCTGTGGTATTTTTGTATGGATACTTATCACTTTTTTGGTGCTTATATTTGAATGAGATGAGTTTCCCAAATCATCTGTAAGAGACTTTAGAGATATGGGAGGAACACTGGGAACACCTTAGGAGCAAGACAGTTTTCCAGGTTTCTGTGCTCAAGGCCTCTGTCTTGTTATTCTGATGGATTCTTTCTTCAAATTATAGTCACATTGCCTTTGCTTCTCAATAACTTAAGTGGTTTAAGTAGTGTGAACTACCAGCCGTGAGTTCCCCTAGTTCCTTACTAGTTTCTGCTACAGCCCCTCCCATTTAAATTGCCTGCCTCAAATGTTAACAATTAAAGAATTTGTGAAAGGTATTCAGGAGTTCTTTGTACTATTCTTACAACTTTCTGTAAGTTTGAAGTTATTTCAAAATAAGAAATTACAGAAGAAAGGAGCATACTTTGCTTTTAGAAGGGTAATCCTTTCGTCACTTATATATGACCCTCCACTCATTCTCATGACATTTTCTACACCTTTCTCTATCTCCTTCTGAGATTCTCCTATTCAATCTCAGTTCAGAACATTGTAGTTTCCACTTAGGATAGGAACCTTTCTTGCTGGGAGCGAAATTTGCTATTCCCCCACTGGGTTCCTTTATACTTCTTGTCATTCTCCCATGCTCAAATGTGGCTTCTTGCACAGGTTCTGCTAGTCCCAAATACTTTGGGCTATGGTAACTTATAATTTGGCATTTTCAGGTTTTTATTATCTCCCAGTTTCACTAAAGATGTATAGAGTTTGTTTGTTTTTTGTTTTTTTAGCATTCTTTTTGTTGCTCTGTACAGGTTCTAGGAAAAAGATGGGAAAATTTGGAACTCAGTTGCTATTATGTTTCTATTGGAACTTGAAGTCCAGCTTTGGAAATTATTAAGAAATAATTTCTAAATAACTCATTGTTCAAAGAAATCACAAAGGGAATTTAAAGTATTTTGAACTTAAGGGTAATGAATATAGTACATATCAGAACTGGTATGATCAATTAAATCAATGCTTAGAGAGAATTTTAAACTTCTAATGCCTATTACAAAAGAAAAAAAGCATCATCTCAACAAGTTAGGGAAAAAAACAGAATTAAATGCAAAGAGAATAGAAAGAAATGAGTTAAAAACAGAATTCAGTGAAATAAATAAAAAACAAACTTATCTCTATCCTTTAGGTAGGGAGACTTCAAAGGTTTTTAAGAAGGATAGTGACATGATCATATTTGTTTTCCAGAAAGAGACCTCTGGCAGCAGTGTGGAGAATAGATAGAGGAGAAAAAACTAAACTGAGAAGCCAGTTAGGAGGCTTTTCAATCACTAGTTCAGGTAAGAGATGGTGATGGTCTAATGTGGGATGGAGAGGAAGGATTAAGCTGAAAAAATAGGTTTAAGAACCATATCCAGAAAAAGAAAACCTTGGGTATAGTTACTGGTACATGGAACTGATTGAAAACTAATAGACCAGAAGCTTTTCTAGGTTTTCAAAGGAATTGTTTTTGCAAATAAACTACAGACCTGGTATATCAGTCAGGGTTCAATTAGAAAAGCAAAACCAGTAGGAGGTAGAGATTTGGGTTTACGCAGCTATAGGGGCTGGCTAGGCCAGTCTGAAATCTTTTGAAAAGGCTGTCAGGAAGTGTAGGCTAGAAATTTCGGGCATGAACTGAAGCTGTTGTGTATAGGTGAAATTTCTCTCTTTCAGAGAAGCCTCAGCCTCGCTTTTAAGACCCTTCAACTAGTTGAATCAGGTCCATCTATGTTATCTAGGATAATCTCCATTACTTAAAGTCAACTGATAATGGACTTTACATCTGCAAAATACCTTCACAGCAACACCTAGATTAGTGTTTGATTGAATAAATGACAACTAATAGCGTAGCCAAGTTGACACATTAAAAAATAAAAACAAACCAACCACACCTAATCTGAAATTTTCTGTGATTATGCAAGCCTTGAAACAACTTTCAGGTGCAATGACTCTGCTATATTATAAACTGGCTTTCAAGAAGGGCATACTCTCCAACATACATTCAGAATAGTGACCCTGGGGTTTCTATCAGGTATGAATACTGATGCAGTCAACTGAATATGGAGGTAAATCTGTTATTGCTGTTTAGTTGGCAGTATAAATGACACCATGTCTAAATGTTAACATGTTCAGTATGAGGATTCTATGGAACGTATGGATAGAAATGTCTAGTATGCAGTTAGAAATTTAGGTCTGAATATCTAAAAGTGAGAATATTGGCACTTTTCAGTACATAAATTTATATTTGAA
The DNA here is from genome assembly GCF_020740605.2 of Lemur catta. Taxonomy (NCBI): domain Eukaryota; kingdom Metazoa; phylum Chordata; class Mammalia; order Primates; family Lemuridae; genus Lemur; species Lemur catta. The sequence goes on along the minus strand of NC_059130.1, from coordinate 100,654,402 downwards.
ACTACAGAAGGAAAAAAATTATTTAGGAATAAATAGTATTTAGATTGAAACAGGAAAGAGGATAAAGCCATAGGGATACTAGCATTTAAGGAAGGAAGAAGAACCAGCGAGCAAGAAATGATTATCATAGGCAATATAAGAGCCAAAAATGGTTCAAAGAAGCAAGAGAGAAACATACCCAAATAGTAGATGATTTCATAGTTAAATAATGAGAGCTTTTTCAATAAAATCTAGAGCAAGACAAGGATATCAGTACTATGATTTTTAGTTACTATTGTGTTTGCTAATTTCTGTTCTTCTTACAGGTTTCAGTCTACATGTTACTTCCTTGAGAAGCAGTGTTTGACACCCTTCTCCCCCCATCCAGCTACTCCCCAAGTTTGAGTTAGGTATTTCTCTTACATATTCCCACAGCACAGTGTATTTCCCCTATAATAGCATGCATCACCCTGAATTATAAGTGTTTATTGTTCTGTGTCTCCTATTAGAATGAAAGCTCCATGAAGCTAGGGATTGTCCATCTCATTCACCAGTGTACCCTCCATGCCTAGCACAACTCTTAGTCATGTTAAATGAAGAATGAATAAATAAATCCAAGAGCATAGAGGAGAGGCATTCAAATAACCCTGGAAAGTCAGAGAATTATTTGTAGGAGTAAGTAATGTTTTTAGCTGAGCTTTAACAAATATAATGAGATGAAGAGTTTGGATTGAAAATAAGGTACACAGGAATAAAAGATTTCTTTCTTTCTTTTCTTTTTTTTTTTTTTTGTTAATTTTAAAGAGATTTATTCTGAGCCAAATTTGAGGACCATGACCCGGAGCCATGCCCAAGAAGCCTTGAGCAAGTGGACTCAGGAATAAAAGATTTCTGAGAGGTCTCTAAAATAATTATAAAATTGTATTGAAAATTTAGACAAATGAAATATATTAGGCTTATTGAGAATACTCAATTTATATAAGATGTCAGTTCTTTCAAAATTTTAATTAAAATTCAAATAGAGCTTATCATGAAACTTGGTAAGTCAATATTAAGGTTTATATAGAAGAATAAATGACCAAGAAAAGCCAATACAATTTTAAAGAAAAACAAAGAGGGAAGAATTGCCCTACTTACTACAAAACTGTGATAATTATACCATACTGCTTTAAGTGTAAGGACAGGTAATTAATGAAGCAGAAAGTCAGTCTAGAAGCAAGGCACATGTGTGTATTTATGGAAACTTTGTAAATGTCTGAGGTGGTGTTTCAAATAAATGGGGAAAAAGTAGAATATTTAGTAAATTGTGTTTATAGAAATGTTAGCCATTTGAAACAATAATTAAACCCATCTCACATCATGCACAAAATTTATTTCTAGGTGGACTATAATCCTAAATGTGAAAAGCAAATCTTTGAAATTCTTGTAGGAACAAAATAAGAGAATATCTCTTAACACTGTACAAAATATGAAATATAAAGCATAAAGGAAAATAGTGATAGTCTGGGTGTGGTGGCTCACACCTGTAATCCTAGCACTCTGGGAGGCTGAGGCGGGAGGATAGCTTGAGCTCAGGAGTTCCAGACCAGCCTAAGCAAGAGCGAGACCCTGTCTCTACTGAAAGTAGAAATAGCCGGGTGTGGTGGTGACCCCTGTAGTCCCAGCTGCTCGGGAGACTGAGGCAGGAGGATTGCTTGAGCCCAGGAGTTTGAGGTTGCTGTGAGCTAGGCTGACGCCACAGCACACACCTGGGCAACAAAGTGAGACTCTGTCTCAAAACAAAAAGGGAAAATACTGATAAACTGGACTACATCAAAATTTAAAATGTGTGTAGTCCAAAAGACACCATAAAAAGTTGAAATACTAGGAGAAAATTTGTTATAACTGAGAGCTTTACAAAATACAAGGACAGATGGATAGAAAAATAGGCAGTTCTCATAAACACATGAAAAGATCTCAAATTCATTAATAATCAGGAAATCACAGATGAAATCAGTGTTACCATCAGATTTATAAAGTTAAAAAGTCATGTGATATACCAAATGTTGATAAGGGTAAACTAAAAGAAACTCTCAACACAGTTTGTAGAGTGTGATTTGGTATAACTTTTGGAGAATAGTTTCATCTGGAAAAGATGAAGTTGCACATATCATAAAACCCATGTTGATAATATCTTGCATATATGCCTGAAACATATATAATAGTAGAAAATTGGAAATTGCCTAAGTTCCTATCAATAGTGGAATGAATAAATAGTACATAAACTGTATATAAACTGTATTTTGGGGGTAGTACGTAACAGTTAAATTAAGGAACCAGATCTATATGTATCAACATAGGTTATTAAAACAATGTTGAAGGGGGCAGTAAATAGCAAAAGGATATGTTATCATTTATATACATTTAAAACATAACAGTATATACTGGGTACGTATAGTAAAGTTCTAAAAACATAGACGGGACGAATACACACCAATTTCAGTATTACGGTTACTTTTAGGAAGAAAGAGGGAAGAGCAATGGAATAGGCTGGCCGGGAAAGGGAGAAGAGATAGACCAAAAAGACTGAATGTTTCAAGAAAAATCTAAGAGTATGTTTATGTGAACAAAATATAATTTGTGCCATTATGAAGCAAAAAAATAATTGATTTTTTTTTAAAAAAAGATCCGTGGTATCTTAATGAGATGAAAATAAAGGCTAACATTTTAAATGGGTTTATTTTTTTCCCCAGCTTTATTTAGGTATAATTAACAAATAAAAATTGTATATGTTTAAGGTATACAATGTGATTTTTTTATAATACTTATACTTTGTGAAATGATTACCATAGTCAAGCTAATTAACTTATCCAACACCTCACATAGTTACATTTGTGTGTGTGTGATGAGAACGTTAGATCTACTCTCAGCAAATTTCAAGTATATAATAATTATTAATTGTAGTCACCATGCTGTACATTAGGTCTCCAGAACTTACTCATCTTATAACTGAAAGTTTGTACCCTTTGACCAACATTTCCCATTTCCCCCACCCTCAGCCCTTGGTAACTACCATTGTACCTTCTGTCTCTGTGAGTTCAACTTTTTCAGATGCTACATGTGAGATCATGCAGTATTTGTTTTTCTGTGTCTGGCTTATTTCACTTAACATGTCCTTCAGGTTCATCCATGTTGTCAAAATGACAGGACATCCTTCTGTTTAAAGGCTGAATAGTATTCCATTATATACCTATGTCTGTATAGATACAGTTATATGTATCTCACATTTTCTTTATCCATTCATCTGTTGATGGTCACTTAGGTTGTTTCCATATCTTGGCCATTGTGAGTAATGCTGCAATGAACATGGGAGTGCAGTATCTCTTTGAGATAGTGATTTTGTTTCATTGGATGTATACCTAGAAGTGAGATTGCCTGATTATATATGGTAGTTCTATTTTTAATTTTTTGAAGAACCTCCATATTATTTTCCATTAAGACTGTACCAAGAATTTATTTATTTATTGCCAGTAAAATGTAATGCTGCTGTGAAAAATAGGAGAAATATTGCACTGACCACCTTACTCGTTTACATTTCCTTTTTGGTTTCTGTGTGATTTTGATTTTGCAACCCTTGCACTTGGTATACTGCACTGAACAAAACAGCCTTTATTGAACTTGCAATCAGCTGGAGAAGACTGGTATTGAGCAATATAATAGGTACTCCAAAGGAGAATAAAATAGGGATCCATTCTAGTCTCAATGGTCAAGGAGCATTTCCTTGAGGAGGGAACAGGTGGGAACTAGGTGAGATTGGTGGTGGAAATAAACACGGAAAAGTACTCTAAGGAAGGAAACAATTTAGTTCTGTCTAATTGTGTGACTTGTCTTGACTATGATTGTATTGTTGGTATTTAATATCATAACTCTCAACTGTGTAATTAAACTTACTGTATTTTACCAATCTAAGTGAAAATTTTTTTTTCACATTTTAGTATCTCTGAAATTGGAAGATAAGTTTGTCACAGATTAATTGGCACGTTTCTTTTTAAAGGATACATAAAATATTATTGCACGTTACCATCAATGACATCTTAGATTTGATGAAGTGCAGAATATTTAAGTTAGCCTGCTTTGAGGCCAAACCCATTTGCAACTTGCATTTTAGTATTGTAATTCATACATTTTAAGTGTATCACAGTGAATCCAATGTTTGTTTTATCTCCCTTAAGATGTTATTTACCACTTATTATGTACTAGATGGAATGCTAAGTATTTTACATGAATTAATATAAATTCCACCTCAGTTGTATGAGTTATGTGATACTCTCCACTGAAGTTTAGAGAGAGAGAGTCACTTGCCCAAGGTCATGTAGTTTATATTTAAATGATAAAAGTCAACTCTTCTGGCTCCAATGCTTATGCTTTTAACAATCACAGCTCTATTATACTGTATCCCTTAAGAAGCAAGATTCCTTCCAATAAAAATATGGGGTCAGGCACAGTGTCTCATGCCTGTAATCCCGGCATTTAGGGAGGCTGAAGCAGGCGAGGATAGCTTGAGGCCAGGAGTTCAAGACTAGCCTGGGAAACATAGCGAGACCTTGTCTTTACTAAAAAAAATGTTAAAGATTAGCTGGGGGTGTGGGATGTGCCTATAGTCCCTGTTACACGGGAGGCTGAAGTGGGAAGATTGCTTGAGTTTAGCTCAGGTGTTGGAGGTCAAGGCTACAGTGAGCAATGATCATGCCACTGCATTCCAGCCTGGGCAACCGAGCAAGACCTTGTCTCAAAAAAGAAAAGAAATATTATGATAGTCAAGAAAAAAGAAAAGAAAAAAATTTTTTAAAGAAAAAAAAAAAGCAGGCCGGGCGCGGTGGCTCACGCCTGTAATCCTAGCACTCTGGGAGGCTGAGGCGGGTGGATCGCTCGAGGTCAGGAGTTCGAGACCAGCCTGAGCAAGAGTGAGACCCCGTCTCTACTAAAAATAGAAAGAAATTATCTGGACAACTAAAAATATATACAGAAAAAATTAGCCAGGCATGGTGGCGCATGCCTGTAGTCCCAGCTACTCGGGAGGCTGAGGCAGTAAGATCGCTTAAGTCTAGGAGTCTGAGGTTGCTGTGAGCTAGGTTGATGCCACAGCACTCACTCTAGCCCGGGCAACAGAGCGAGACTCTGTCTCAAAAAAAAAAAAAGCAGCAAGATTTCTGGCAGGCAAATCTTAGATCTTAGACATGTTAGTTTAAAATTATTATTTTTAAAATTTACTTTCTTGTTCTTTTCAATAAAAAGTCTCTATTAAACATTCACTATCCATTTTGCTTTTAGTAAAAAGTAGTCAGAATATGTAAATGGTTATATAATTTAGAAATTTTATTTTTGCATCACAAGACTCAAAAGTTCATATTGAATATGCTTCCTTTGTAAGGAAAATGGATTTCTAGTAAGTAATTTATTAATCATAATATTAGTGTTGCTTGCTTCTTATGCCTGTCTTGAGTTCAGATATAATATTTCTAAGATTAAGAAATAATTTGGGCCAGGTGCGGTGGCTCACGCCCGTAATCCTAGCCCTCTGGGAGGCCGAGGCGGGTGGATCGCTCGAGGTCAGGAGTTCGAGACCAGCCTGAGCAAGACCCTGTCTCTACTAAAAATAGAAAGAAATTATCTGGCCAACTAAAATATATATATAGAAAAAAATTAGCCGGGCATAGTGGCAAATGCCTGTAGTCCCAGCTACTCAGGAGGCTGAGGCAGTAGGATCGCTTAAGCCCAGGAGTTTGAGGTTGCTGTGAGCTAGGCTGACGCCACGGCACTCACTCTAGCCCGGGCAACAAAGTGAGACTGAGACTCTGTCTCAAAAAAAAAAAAAAGAAAGAAAGAAATAATTTGATTTTTTTTCAATTTTTTAATAATTTTTTGTTTTTTTTAGAGACAGGGTCTGGCTATGTTGCCCAGGCTGATCTCGAACTCCCAGCCTCACACAGTCTCCTGCCTCAGCCTCCCAGAGTACTAGGCTTACAGGTGTGAGCCACAGCACATGGCCCAATAATTTGTTTTTATGTATTCAAATTAGTCCTTTTATAAATAGATAAAAGCAGAACATTTCTTTGGGGTGGAATGAGAGTTATCAGCTGATTCAGGCAGCTGGAAAGGAACTTTATCAACATGTGGTTAAGCAAGGCTAACTAAAGATGTCTGGGTCAGGTTTACCTAAGCAGTCTGTCCTCACATTAGAAAAACAGTGTAATGGCAGCAGGAATCTTAGTGACAGACTTCATCAAATCTGTTTCTTGATTTACACTGTTTTCAGTCTGGTTGAGTATGCCCTTTATATTTGGTGCACAGCTGTCCTTTTGAGATCACACTTCACTGTCTCCCTGGGGAATTCCTTTTGTCTTTCTGCTATAATGATCTCTTGTTTTCCTTTTCTTCCTCTCTTTTTAATTTTCAGAAGTTTCATGAAAAAAGGATATGTGAGAAGCAAATTTTTTGACAGCTTACATATTTTAAAATATGTTTTATCAACGAATGATAATTTAGATGAGTTTTTGTATTGAAAAATTTTTTTCTTCAGAAATTTGAAAGCGTTGCTCCATTTTTAAAATAGCTGTATTGAGGTTTAATTTACATACCATAAAATTCACCCATTTTATTTCCTAAATGTTATTTTTTATAGCACACTATTTTCGTTTCACAGATGCTATGGCCTCTCTTAGGTCTATGACCATAATTTATTTTGGAGTTCTTAGTATACATACTTAAGCTTCCCCAGAACTCCTTTTTGTTTGTTTTGATCTCTGTCTTTCATTTTGGAGGCTTTCCTCAGATACCTAGTATCTTTTTTTTTTTTTTTTGAGACAGAGTCTCACTTTGTTGCCCAGGCTAGAGTGAGTGCTGTGGCGTCAGCCTAGCTCACAGCAACCTCAAACTCCTGGGCTTAAGCGATCCTACTGCCTCAGCCTCCCGAGTAGCTGGGACTACAGGCATGCGCCACCATGCCCGGCTAATTTTTTCTTTATATATTTTTAGTTGTCTAGATAATTTTTATTTCTATTTTTAGTAGAGACGGGGTCTCACTCTTGCTCAGGCTGGTCTCGAACTCCTGACCTCGAGCGATCCACCCGCCTCAGCCTCCCAGAGTGCTAGGATTACAGGCGTGAGCCACCGCGCCCGGCCAGATACCTAGTATCTTGATTATCTATTCATGATTCAGTGAGAGTCTAAAAACACTGATTGGAAGCTCTGAATGTGTGGATGGGGTTTGTTGACTGTGGGCTTTATCATAGGGTGTTATCAGTGGGCTGAGGTTAGGGAATCTACAGTGTTAGGATCCTTAGATCTCTTCTCTTGGCTGGTCAAGTTACCCAAAGGTGAGTCTTCCAAACTCCTGCCTGAAGGATAACAGCCTGGTTGACGGCATTCTGAAAGCCAAGTTGAGGATTCTGGCTGGGGGAATTTCTACATTCAGCATTTAATATGTTTACAGTCATTTAATCCCTTGCTTTTGGTACAGTCCTGTGCCTGCAATTGTGCCTGCCATCTTACTTCCAGAGAGCCTTTGGTTTATCTCCTCCAGAGAATAAACCTCCAGATTTATACAAGGATAAAGAAGGAGCAACTGTTCATGAAGGTGATGCTAAACAGAGGATCTAGGAATCTACCTACTTCCCAAACTGCTTTCCTTTTTATTTTTCTGCACCACTCCCATGCTTTTATCACCAGTTTCAGAGGTACCTCATACTGCTACTTCTTGTGCCTTTTGAGGACTCAGTAGTGTAAATGCTGTTGGGTCTTAACCTTTCTCAACACAGCTAGCTTGTGATTTCATTTTCTTGGGTCTGTTATGTCATATGTCAGTTACAACTTGCCCACTTGCTTTTTGTCTTTCAAAATGATGAATTTCCTATTCTGTTCTCCCTCCCTTCTAGGTTTATATCTTTTTTCATTTTTTATTTTTAAATTCATGATTATAGTGGAGTTTGGGGAAGGAATGAAATGAGATGCTTATGGTTAATCTGCCATCTTAACCCAGAATCTATTCTTAAAGGGCAGGGGCTTTGTCTAGTGGATTCCAACTCATAAAGGAATCTGGTACTTAGTAAATGTTGGAATGGATGAAGTCTTATTTTACATATGTATTATCTGTCACTGCATATCAAATTGTCTCAAAATGTAGTGACTCACAACAACAGTAAACACTATCTCACATAGTTCCTGAGTCAGGAATTCAGAAGTGGCTTAGATGGTTGGCTCTGGTTCAGAGCCTCTCATGAGGCTGCGTTCATCTCAAGGCCTTTTAGAGGCAAGGGGACCCACTTCCAGGATGAGTTATTCAGTCGGTAACAGCTTAGTTCCTTGCCATGTGGACCTCTCTAGAAGGCTGGGTGAATGACCCCACAGCATTGTTCTGGCTTCCTCCAGAGCAAGTAATCCATGAGAGAGCAAGGCAGAAGCTGTAATAACATTAAGACCTAGTGCTGAAAGTTACATTCTACCATTTTCATAATATCCTATTGTTACACAGATTAGTTATGTTTAGCAGGGGAGAGGACTCCACAAAGCTATGATCCCTTAAGTCAAGTCTCACTGGGGACAATCTTGCAGGCTGGCTACCACAGTTTCCATCTTAATGTAGAAAAAGAAGAGCAAATTAAACCCAAAGTAATTAGAAGGTAAGAAGTAATAGTGATCAGAGCAATGTTAATTAAATAGAAAAGAAATAGTACAGAACATCAGTGAACCAACTGTTGATTCTTTAAAAAAAAAAAAATAGCAAGACTAATCAAGAAAAATAGAAAAAACAGATTACCAGTGTAAGGAATGAAAGAGTTGGAATCACTAAAGATCCTTGAGAAGTGAAAGGTTAATAAGGGAATGTTATGAACAACCTTATGCTAATTAACTTGCTAACATAGATGAAACAAATTCCTTGACAGGCATAATTTACCAAAATTGACTCAAGAAAGCTGAATAGCGTTGTATCAAAGAAATCAAATTTATAATCCCTTCTCACTAAGAAAACTCCAGTCCCAAATTATTTCACTGGTGAATTTTCTGAAACATTGAAGGAAAATATATCTTTCACAAATTCTTTCAGAAAATAGAAGAGGAAGAGAGGCTTCCCAATTTATTTTTTGAGGTGAGTATAGCTGGTATACCTGACAAAGACCATATAATCTTCTTATCAGACAAGATAATCATTCGATACATTTTAACATTCTTTTGATAAAAATGTACAACTAGCAATAAAAGGAAAGTTCTTCAACTGATAAAAGCATCTAGCAAAGCATACAGGCATCATCACACTCATCGTGAAAAGATTGAATGCATTTAAGGTAGGCTATGCTACCCATGATGTTCAGTAGGTTAGGTGTATTAAATGCATTTCTACCTATATTTTCAACTTATGTTGTGTTTATTGGGATGGAAGATCTGTATTCTCTTGCCATGTGACCCACCAATTCTACTCTGTATCCCCCCAAAATGAAAATATATGTCCATATAAAGATTTGTGCATGTATGTTTCCATGTTCATAATAACTAGAAACTGGAAATGATCCAGATGGCCAAAAAGAGGTGAATAGAGAAACATGATCTGTTCATTTCAATGGAATACTACCCAGTAATTAAAACAGTATACCAATTCATACAACAATATGGATGAACGTCGAGATGTGCAAAAGAAGCCAAGCACAAAATGGCCTTATGGTATAATTCTATTTATATGAAATTCTGGAACCAGTTAATCTATTGTGAAAGGAATCATATAAGTGATTGCTTGGGTCAGATGTGGAAAGAACTGATTACAAAGGGGCAGGAAAGTACTTTCTGGAATGCTAGAAATGTTCTGTCTTAATTTTGGTGATAATAGTATAGATGGGTATATTCAAATCATTGAACTTTATACATAAATGTATTTTATTATATGTAAGTTATATTTCAAAATTGTCTTTTAAATTTTATTTTTACTTATTTGTTTTGTTTTTTTTTAGAGATGGGATCTTGCTCTGTCACCCAGGCTGGAGTGCAGTGGCATGACCGTAGCTTACTGCAGCCTCCAACTCCTGGACTTAAGCGATCCTCCTGCCTCAGCCTCCTGAGTAGCTAGGACTACAGGTGTGTGCCACCACACCCAGCTAATTTTTTAAAAAAATTTTTTGTAGAGACAAGGTGGTGGGGTGGGGCAGGTCTCACTATGTTGCGCAGGCTGGTCTCAAACTCCTGGGTTCGAGCAGTCCTCCTCACTTAGCCTCGCAAAGTACTGGGATTATAGACCTGAGCCACTGTGCCCAGCCTGCTTTTATTTCTTTTTCTTGCCTAAATTTTCTGGCTGGGACTTCCAGTACTATGTTGAATAAAAGTGAGAAGAGTGAACATCCTTGCTTTGTTTTTTATCTTAGAGGAAAAGCTTTCAGTTTTTTAACACTGAGTTTGATGTTAACTGTGGGCTTTCAATAGATGGCCCTTTATTATGTTGATGTATTATGTGCTTGGCCGTAATAGAATTTTTAAATGTAAAAAGAGGGAAAGAAAATAATAAAATACATAAAACAAATAAGATATTATAAAAAATTAACAGGAGAATTTGAAATAAATTCTAAAAATATAGACTGAGACTGGTGTGGTGGCTCATGCCTGTAATCCTAGCACTTTGGGAGGCTGAGACGGGAGGATCTCTTGAGACCAGGAGTTTGAGACCAGCCTGAGCAACATAGCAAAACCCTGCCTCTACAAAAGGTACGAAAAATTAGCTGGTGTGGTGGTGCACACCTATAGTCCCTAGCTACTTGGGAGGCTGAGGAGGATAGCTTGAGCCCAGGATTTTGAGGCTGCAGTGAGTTGTAATCATGTCCCTGTACTCCAGGCAGGGTGACAGAGCAAGACCCTGTCTCTATTTAAAAAAGGGAGAGAGAGAGAGAAAAAAAAGAGTTCCATAGAGCTCCTACCAGTTTCTAGGCACAAGTAGGTACCTTGTATTCAGTCTTTACCCCAATGCCATGAGAAGTACATATTTTTCGAATTTTACAGATGAATAAATAGAAGCTCAGAGAAGTCATAACTAGTTATTGTTGGGCTAGGATTAAAATCTAAATCTATTTGATTTCCAAGCCTGTTCTTTTTTTCATTATTCTAACAGTGTTATCCATGAAAACAAGAAAATAAACCTGGTTAAAAAAAATAAACATGCAATAGGCCGAGCGCGGTGGCTCACGCCTGTAATCCTAGCCCTCTGGGAGGCCGAGGCGGGTGGATCGCTCGAGGTCAGGAGTTCGAGACCAGCCTGAGCAAGAGTGAGACCCCCCGTCTCTACTAAAAATAGAAAGAAATTATCTGGACAACTAAAAATATATATAGAAAAAATTAGCCGGGCATGGTGGCGCATGCCTGTAGTCCCAGCTACTCGGGAGGCTGAGGCAGTAGGATCACTTAAACCCAGGAGTTTGAGGTTGTTGTGAGCTAGGCTGACGCCATGGCACTCACTCTAGCCAGGGCAACAAAGTGAGACTGTCTCAAAAAAATAAATAAATAAATAAACATGCAATAATAATAAGTAAAAAAGGATTAATTTCTAACAGAAATAAAAATTTTTATAATCATTTATAAATCTAATAAAAGATACGTGAGTTTTAGAGTATAGTATAAAACCTTAATGAAATTTAAATGACCTTAATAAATTCAGATATATACTATGTTCATTAATTGAAAGATTGTCCTACTGGTATTTGGGATATTTGATAAATTTCTTTTCCCTAGTTAGATTTATCTAGATACTGGCAATCTTAGTAGTTAATAATATCTCATTTCTCTCCAAACTCCTCTCAAGTAATGTCCATACTTTATTTCTCAGTTTTATTTATCTTAATTCTAGTGCCTAACCATTCATTTTAATGGTATGAATATACTATAATTTATCCATTCTGTTGATTGTTTTCATTCTTTTTACTCTAACAATGATACAGTAAGCATTTTTATTCATGTCTCCTTTTGCAGATGTGGAATTTCTGTAGAGTATATATTCCAGTATAGTGGAATTACCAGGTCAAAAATTATGCACATTTTCCAATTTATTGTATGTTACCATTTGCTCTCCTAAGTGATTGTATCAGTTTATATTCCTACAGTCTGAGAGCTTTCATTCTTCTACTAGCTTATTGTGTTTGTATTACCAGTCTTGAATTTTTTTCTAATTTTGATTAGTATAAAACGGTAGATTGATGCTGTTTTCATGTAAATTTCCTTAATTATAAATAAGATAGTGAAATTTTATGGTTTTTGTCATTTAAATTTTCTGTGAAATGTCCACTTATGTCCTTTGCCACTTTTTATTGTTTTATTTTGATTTTTAGGAACTGTTTACATATTCTATACATTAATCATTTGTTATACATATTGCACATATCCTCTACAAATCTATAGCTATATTTTTTTTAAGTTTTGTTCATGGTGTCTTGTTTTCTTAAAATTATATGGTTTATAGTTTTTGTATTGTGTTTAAGAAATCCTTCCTTACCTCTAAGATCATAAAGATATTCTATTATACATTTTCCAATAATTTTTTCTTTTCATATTTAATTCTCTGAATATGAATTTGTTTGTGTATAATTGTATGAGGTAGGCTTTCAAGTCTATTCTTGTCTATGTATCTATCCCCACAGCCTCTTGATTTGAATAGGAGTATAACAAATCTTGATGAGTGTTAGAGCAGATTTTATTCTTAAGAATATTTGTAGCTATTCTTGTTTCATTGCTCTTTCAGCTTCTTAAGTTCCATGGGGAGAAGGGGTTATATCCTGTTGGTGTTTTAACTGAAATTGATTTGATTTTGCAGATTAATTTGGGGGATAATTTACATGAATAGGGTATATTACTCCATTTATTTGATCTTCTGTAATATCTTTCAATAATAGAGATAGCTGTTACTTCTGTAGGTCTTAGACATCTGTCATTTAGATTTCATCCTAAGTGCCTTATTCTTTTTCTTGTGATTATAAGTGGTATCTTTTTTAAATTACATTTTTAGTTAGTTGCTAGTGCTTAAAAAATAATTTATTTTGATATGTTGATCTTAAGTCTAGCAACATTGCTGAACTGTTATTAATTCTGTAATTTGTCCCTAGATTTTATTCAATTTGCTGTATACATAGTCAATATTGTGAAGAGTAATAATTTTGTTTCTCCCTTTCTAAGCTTTTCACCTTTTATTTCTCTCAGTTTGCTTTATTGTGCTAGCTAGTACTTTCTATAAAATGAAGTTGAATTTACCATAGAATTTTGGTAGATAACTTTTCTCAGATTAAGTAAATTCCCTTCTAGTCCTGGTATAATAAGAGGATTTGCTACAGTGCTAAATTTGGTCAAATATTAAGGATTCAACCAAGGGGCAGGGAAGCAGATCTTTGGTCATTGAAATTGCCTCCTAATTCAAAACTATATTTGCTGGCTTCATCCTATCCTTTATAAGAGCTTTTTATTACTAAATTTTATTTTTACCTTAAATGCCCACCTTCATGTAGAGAAGATGGTAAACAATAAAATGATTAGGAGTGTAGTGGGATAAACAATTAAGGAAAAATAGTAGAAGAGAGTTACATAGGAAAAATAATTCTAAGTGTTTCTAGTGTTTCTAGAATAAAACTAAAAACTAAAATAAAACCAAAAATAAAACTAAATGTTTCTTTAGTAGTTATGACTCTGTGATGTATGAAACATTAGTTGTAAATGCTATTATTACAGTAATCCAATGAAGAAAATTTACCTGTAGGATTAATGGCAAAATAAGCATGTTATTTAACATATATTTATTTTACTTTATCTACTTTTTAAAAATTAACACAGACCAATATGTATTTAAGAACTTAATATGAACATATAACTTAAATTTGGAATATATCCTGCCAGCCTTCTTTTATGCACAATAATATTCTCACATTTTTCAATAGAATAATATATACATTTTTAAAAGTACTATGGATTTGAATAAGATACTCAGAATACTGTTATAATCTTACTAGTTTCTCTTTTTTTAAAATTAGTTAGAAAGTGAAAGTGTTTATTTGTATGGAAGTTTAGCAATGAGTATTGATTCCTCTTGAGTCTTTCTCACAGAACTACTCCTGGATGTGCACAAAAAAAAATGCTCTATATATGTGTGTGTGCTCATTGGAATATTGTTCATAATAGTAAAAAAAAACCTGAAACAACATAACTATCCATTAGGGACTGGGATATCCTCCAGCTATGAAAAAGAATGATATAGTTTCATATTAGTACCTATAGATCTATCTCTAAGATAGATCTGTATGAGAAAAAAAATCAAGGCCTAGAATAATGTTCTCATGTTTTTACTATTTGTGTTGTTTTTTATGAAGAGGGGAAGGTGGCTGAGCACGGTGGCTCACACCTGTAATCCTAGCACTCTGGGAGGCCGAGGCAGGCAGATTGTTTGAGCTCAGGAGTTCAAGACCAGCCTGAGCAAGAGCGAGACCCCGTCTCTACTAAAAAATAGAAAGAAATTATATGGACAGCTAAAAATATATACAGAAAAATTGGCCGGGCATGGTGGCGCATGCCTGTAGTCCCAGCTACTCAGGAGGCTGAGGCAGGAGGATTGCTCGAGCCCAGGAGTTTGAGGTTGCTGTGAGCTAGGCTGATGCCATGGCACTCTAGCCCAGGCAACAGAGTGAGACTCTGTCTCAAAAAAAAAAAAAAAAAAAGAAAGAAAAAAAGGGGAAAGGAATACATATTCACTTAATTATCATGCACTCATACTGTGAAATAATGTTCAGCCATTAAAGACTGCACTGACATGAAAAGATCTCTCAGGTAATATATTGTTAATTATTAAAATAATGATAAAACAAGTCATAGAACATTTATTATCTGATCTAATCTAAAAAGGTCTCTACATTTTTATCTATGTATGTACATATTAAAAGGAGAGGATGTATACATACCTGACTACTAACAGTGGTTACCTTCTAGAGATACTTGGAGGCAGGGAGGTTCAGACAGGAAAAGGTCTTTTCTCTGTATATTTTTGCATGTTTGAGTTTTTTATGATGAAACTTCATTCACGTACTATTTCTGTAATAAAGCAAGGAAAAAGCAATATGTGCTCACTACAAAAAAAATGAAGTTTTAAAGATGAAAAAATTTAAAAAGAAAATTAAAAATACCCACAATAGCCTTGCCACCCACATGTATCCTGAAATAACTACTGTTAAAGCCTTGATAAATATCCTTCCAGAGATGAGGGACATTTTATTGAGGACGTTTAATCCTAAACCAAGGACAGCAAGCGAGAACACCACATAAAAAGTTTATGCTTAGCTCAACAGACAGTGTGCATGTTTTTTTGAGTAGAAAAATAGCATGATAGCATGTAGCTTCTTGTCTAATCATTTTACTTTTCATTATATAGCCATAATAGGTATCAGTAAGTATGTGTTTAAGAAATAAGTGATGGTGATCTACTTTGACTAACCATTGGTGAAGCTCTTCTAGTTCCAAAACCCAAGATTAAGAAATCATGTTGGTTGACTGTTTAAAAACCACCAACTGTAGCTCAATAATATTGGACAGATACTCCTTAATATTACCACCTGTGCTTGAATCAGCACCAACATTTATTACCACTGTCTTCTCAAATCTTTATAAGACAGAGAAGGCTCTCACTAAAACAGTCTGGGGTGGCATAGAAAGCCTTGTTTAAGAAACGATACCTAATTTTCTCATCTGGCAAGGGACCCTGGTCTTATTGGTACCCTGCAAGCCTTGTCTCACTCTGTACACGTAGTAGAGAATGGACTGATTCGGTTACCTGTGATGAAAGAGATAGTTTATAAAAACTGTAGTATTTGGCCTTTCTGTTCTTGTGCCTCAGAGGTCAAATTGAAACTGCTTAATTTTGGAAATGTTTACATATATGTGTGTGCATAAATGTGCATAAGGGATCATGTATAAAAATGTGCACATTAATTATAATTATCATGGAGTCTAAGATGAAGTTATTATCATAGAGCCTCAGATGTAAGTTTCTGAATTTTTTAGGGAAACATTAATTTGTATTATTTGTATTTTTCTTCTTAGTTTCTGCCACTGCCTTCTACAAAGCACAACCTGTAATTCAGTTCATGTGTGAAGTTCTTGACATTCATAATATTGATGAGCAACCAAGACCTCTGACTGATTCTCATCGGGTAAAATTCACCAAAGAGATAAAAGGTGAATTAATTATCATTTAGAAAAACTTAACTATAAAATGCATGGATATAAAAATATCTTATTGAAATTTTTTTATAATTAAAATCTATTCATGTAACATCACCAGTAAAAATATAGAACAATTATAAAATGTTACTGTAACATCTTATTTAGGCAGTGTTTGAATGAAAGAAATATGCCAAGGAATGGAATAAGTACTGATATCAGCTAATTTTTTGTTAATACTTTCCATTATTAGCTGAAGGGATAAAAGTGTCACATGGGAAAATGCTTCAATAATTACGGTTGAAAGTAGGAAGCTCATTCCAAAAATATTTGTTACTTTAGAACTAGAACCATTCTTACATAGATATGTGTGTATATATATCTAAATATATGTAAATATTTGTTACTTTAGAACTAGAACCATTCATTATATATATTCTAATATAATGACTTCCTTGTTTTTCTGAAATGATAATAGGTTAATTTATTCCTTTGTAAGTTTATGAATATGGGGCTAGTCTGTTTCATGTGTTCTGGAGTTGTAATATAGTTATTTAGTGTACATTTTAGAGTTGACTGTTGATCTTGTCTATTTTACTTAGTAGCTAAAATTTGCACAGTGGTATTACATCACATGTACATTTAACTCACATAAATTCATCTCTACATGGTCTCCCAAAAAGAAAAATTAACTTTAATAGTGTTCTAAATTTTTTTTTTTTTTTTTTTTTTTAGACAGAGTCTCACTCTGTCGCCCAGGTTAGAGTGCCATGGCATCAGCCTAGCTCACAGCAACCTCAAACTCCTGGGCTCAAGCGATCCTCCTGCCTCAGCCTCCTGAGCTGGGAACTACAGGCATGCACCCGACTAATTTTTCTGGTTTTTGTAGAGATGAGGTCTCACTATGTTGCTCAGGCTGGTCTCTAACTCCTAAACTCAAGTGACCCTCCTGCCTCAGCCTCCCAGAGTGCTAGGATTACAGGCATGAGCCACCATGCCTGGCCTAAAATCTATATTTTATATTTATTTACTCTTTATATATGCACATTTCTCTATACATTTAAATATACATGCACAGTTTTATGTTCAAACCCCCATATACATACTTTATCAGCAATTTAAGGGATTTTTAAAGAGTAATTTTGATTATGTACAATTCTTGCCTTGTTCATGACTGTAGAACCTAATCCTCATGTAAGATGTGATTCCACTGTATTTAGTTTATTACTTAGACATTAAGAGTAATTACAGGCTGGGCGCGGTGGCTCACGCCTGTAATCCTAGCACTCTGGGAGGCCGAGGCGGGGCGGATTGTTTGAGCTCAGGAGTTGGAGACCAGCCTGAGCAAGAGCGAGACCCTGTCTCTACTAAAAATAGAAAGGAATTATATGGACAGCTAAAATATATATAGAAAAATTAGCCGGGCATGGTGGCGCATGCCTGTAGTCCTAGCTACTTGGGAGGCTGAGGCAGAAGGATCGCTTGAGCCCAGGAGTTTGAGGTTGCTGTGAGCTAGGCTGACGCCATGGCACTCTAGCCTGGGCAACAGAGTGAGACTCTGTCTCAAAAAAAAGAGTAATTACAGCTGGGTGCAATGGCTCATGCCTGTAATCCTAGCACTCTGGGAGGCCAAGGCGGAAGGATTGCTTGAGCTCAGGAGTTGGAGACCAGCCTAAGCAAGAGTGAGACTCTGTCTGTACTAAAACACAAAAATTAGCTAGGCATCATGGTGCATTCCTACAGTCCCAGCTACTCCGGAAGCTAAAGCAAGAGGATTGCTTGAGCGGAAGAGTTTGAGGTTGCAGTGAGCTACGGTGATGCCACTGCACTCTACCCAGGGCAACAGAGCAAGACTCGCCCCCCCCCCCCCAAAAGTAATCAGATACTCTCTAATAAGAATGAGTAGTATGAATTCTATTTATATTAACTATTAGATCATAAATGGCTAGAAATAATTGTTTTTATTTTAGGATTTTACCTATTTGTTGAAGATAATTTTCATCTTATGGTTTGAATGAAATGTTCACGTTTGTTCACTGAATCTTTCAGTTCCCCGAATCAATTTGAGTAGCTAAATACATCCTGCTTGCTCCAGTTACAGTTCATTCTTTGCCATTTAGTGACCAGGGGGGAGAAAGTCATTGTAATAAAACAATAAAAGGAGAATCCTTTCTGCTTTGAAAGTAAGCATCCATTTATCTCAAGTTATTTAAGTGCCAAAATAAGAAACTGTTAAATATAACTATTTTTCAACCATACCATTGTCCTTTCATAAACTGTATTAACTGCACAGCTAGCATTGTCAGGAGATTAGTGCATTACCTACCATTAATATGTGGTCATCTAAATGCCATGGTTTCCAGTGGAGTTGCTGCTTAGTTACCACCTCTGATATCATGAAGTCACTTAAACATTATTTTGCGGTAACTATGCAATCAACTCATATCACCACTCTATCACAGAAAATACGAGATGTACAGAACAAGGATTCAACTGCTGCCCGAAGAGCATGGACTCGATCTTAACTTCAACTGCTCAGGGGCCCAAAGAAATGACTGAAAAAATGACTAAAAAGCATTATAAAGTTGATGTTATAGTGAAGGTAAAGCCAAGTTTATAGGTTAAATATTTATTAAAGCCAAAATTTTTTTTTGGTTGGATGGAGGGTTTGGGGAGGATCCTGGGCAGAGAATTATCTAGTCCACTTTTAAAAATTTTAACTTTTTGCTAGCTCTCCTATATTTTCGTCTAATTCTTAGATACTTATGATCCTGGTTTTGGAGTAGAAAAATCTGGGTTGGACCTAATTGGCAAACTGATGATTTTTTTCTCCATTCCAAGTAAAGAAGGCTTTTTAAAAAAGAAGGCTTTTAAAGTACATCATGTATTCCTACCATAGTAACTCAAAAGAATCAGAATTTTGTGTTCTGTGTTACATATTTGGGTTTAATTTTTAGCTGGCATGATGATAGCTGTTAAATATTGATACAAAGTATGCTATAATGATAGGTTTTCTTAGTGTATTCATTTTATTGCAGTTGGACTTTTCCCTAAATATTTACTAATGACCTTGAGGTGGTTTCTTTGTTCAATAATTCATGGTACTTAAACAGCAGAAATATTGGGGAAAATGTATGGTAAAAGTAATACATATATATGTAATATATATATAATTACCAATTTATTTTTTATAAAAGTTTATTTTTTAGGCTTATAGAACCTTATTAATATTTTTTTAATTCAAGGGGAAGATTTGAGAACAAATTGACAAGTCATACAAATAACAGAAATTTGTTTTAGACTTTTCCATTGTGTTTTTCCCATAAACATATTTTTACATCTTGCTACTTCATGTTGTTATTTCCTTCTTATAAGGCCTTCCCTTGATAGTACTTTATTTTCTAGTCTCCTTTATAAAAGCATAATAAATTCTCTAATTGATCTGAAATTTTCATTTTGTAAAGGTAGTTGTAATGAAAAACTACTACTAATTCAATAAGGAGTGCTTCTCAAGAAAAACAAACCTATACCAATCCAATACAGGGATACTGTGTCCATTTAACATCTTAATTTGTACTGATATATTAGAGGAAAATACTGTGAGTGAACTTTGTATTTGGTACTAATGTTCTTATGTAATAACACTTAGCAATTAGATAAGAAAATAAATTTTATCATAGCAGGGTTTCTCAACCTTGGCACAATTGACATTTTGGGCTGGATAATTCTTTTTTGGGATATGGGATGGCGCTGTTTTGTGTATTGCAGCATATTTCAGAATATCCCTGGCATCTACCAGTAGATGCCAATAGCATTGCCCAGTTGTGGCAATCAAAAATGGCTCCAGGCTGGGTGCAGTGGCTCACGCCTATAATCTTAGCACTTTGGAAAGCCGAGGTGGGAGGATTGCTTGAGGGCAGGAGTTCAAGACCAGCCTAAGCAAGAGTGAGACCCCATCTCTACAAGAAAAAAACAGAAATTAGCTGAGTGTGGTGGCGTGTGCCTATAGTCCTGGCCACTGGGGAGGCTGAGGCAGGAGAATCATTCAACCCCAGGAATTTGAGGTTGCTGTGAGCTATGACACCACTGCACTCTAGAAGAGCAGACAGTGTTAAGACCCTGTCTCAAAAAAAAAAGAAAAAAAGTCTTCAGACATTATCAAATTTTCCCTGGGGGGCAAAATTGCCTCTGGTTAAGAACCGCTATGCTGTAGGAATCACAAATATAAAAGAGAAATGTTACAAAGTGTAATAACCATAAATACTGTCAGGGAACTAAAAGTTGTCCTTCATCTACCCTTTTTAGATTTTATCCTTTGGAGTGTAGGCCAAATTTCAGAAATGGAGTTGCTTATCTGTGACCAGTAGCCACAGTATATCTGTTTGTTAACTCATCTCTAGGTAGCTCCAAGACTGCACTGGCCAGTATAGTAGCCACTAGCCACATATAGCGATTTAAATTTAAATTAATTAAAATTAAATAAAATTAAAATTTCAGTTTCTCAGACACACTAGCTACATTTCATGTGCTCAGTAACACATGTTACTAGTGATTACCATATTAGCACAGATATAGAAAATTTCATTATCTCTGAAAATTTTATTTGACAATATTGCTTGAGAAAATTAATCCCAGGCTGGGTGTGGTAGCTCACACCTGTAATCCCAGCACTTTGGGAGGCTGTGGCAGGAGGATTGCTCGAGGCCAAGAGTTCAAGACCAGCTTGGACAACATAGCAAGACCTTGTCTCTGGTGTGGTGCCACTTGCCTATAGTCCAGCTATTCAGGAGGATGAGGCAGGAGGATTGCTTGAGCCCAGGATTTCAAGACTGCAGTGAGCTCTGATCATACCACTATACTCCAGCCTAAGTGACAGAGCAAGACTTTATCTCTTAAAAAAAGAAAAAGGGAAGAAGAAAATTCATCGCAAAGAATTTCAGCTGATGGTTTAAAGCCTGTTTTCTCTCTGTAAAAGAGAGAAAAGGCCTGGGATCCTTGAACCCCTAGGGTCCACAGAAGGACTACAGGAATCTAGGAACTCCTAAAATCATGTGCTAAGTTATGTGTATGTGCATTTTTCTGAGAAGTTATTGCTCACATCAGATTCTCAAAGGGGTCAGTGATTCCATAAGAGGGTAGAGATCACCTGCTTTAGGAATTATTTTGGTTGCATTTGATTTCCAACAGTCAATATTGTAAAAGAACTGTGTCACTATATTATACTTCAATAAAATTATCACTCCATTCCTGTTGAAAGGGCCTCGCATTTTTTTCTCCTGCCTTATAAATCTGAAGGGCTTCTTTCTTGAGTTTTAGGAAATTCTGATCTTCAATCAGTATGTGATGCCTGGGCTTTTTAAATAATCACATACTTTGAAGGTTATAGAGTATTTTGAGAATTACTGCAACTCCTCTTTCATTTCTCCTTCCCTTTCCCAGCATAAATACCTGCATTTATTATAAACAGGGTTTTTTATTAATGTAGAACTTTGTCCCTTGATCTATGGGCTTTGTAAATTTTACAATTTCATTTTTGAGTGTGTAGAGCTTGATGGGGTAGGGAAAAGGTGCATTAGGTTTATCATGATTGTAACCATTATTAGCAGTGTATGTAAAATCCTGTGTTCACATCACATTGCCTATATCACAGATTTTCTGTCTGTTCAAAATATTTATAAGTATAAATTATAGTTTATATTTATAAGTATAAATATTTTACATGTGATAGTTCTATAACCTCCATTTTTCTTGTTGGGAACAGGTTTGAAGGTTGAAGTGACTCATTGTGGAACAATGAGACGGAAATACCGTGTTTGTAATGTAACAAGAAGGCCTGCCAGTCATCAAACGTAAGAAAAGCTGGTGTTTGTCAGAGCAGCAGTGATGTGAGGCAGCTTGCTCTAGGTAGTGGGTTGGGAGTTCTTCTTCCTTATCATGCAATAAGAGTTGATCGTTTGTACATTTTTTTCTCAGCTTTCCTTTACAGTTAGAAAATGGCCAAACTGTGGAAAGAACAGTAGCACAGTATTTCAGAGAAAAGTATACTCTTCAGCTGAAGTACCCGCACCTTCCCTGTCTGCAAGTGGGGCAGGAGCAGAAGCATACCTACCTGCCGCTAGAAGTAATGCCTTCACGCTGCTAATTAATATCCTCTTGTTCATCATTCTTTTGGGGTCTTTTACAGCCCATAGCTTATCTCATATTCAACATTTATTTTGTAATTTGAAGTGTTTTTAAATTTTACTTTATTATAAATATTCTGCAATGAAGTAATATGGAAAGAGTTCATCCATAATCCTGCCACTCTAATGTAACCACCATTAGCATTTTGGTATACTACACTTCTTTCAGTCTTTTTATCTTGTGTACATTTTGCCTAATTATAGTCATACTGTAAAGCAATTTTGTGTATTACTTTTTTACTTAACATATTAAAAAGAAGTGGTTTAATGAAGTAGATTTTAAAATTTTATTTCATATGTAATTGGCACTGAGAGCTAAAAAAACGATATATACATCTAGTATAAAACTTTTTTCCATTTGTAGGTTTGTAATATTGTGGCAGGGCAACGATGTATCAAGAAGCTTACAGACAATCAGACTTCTACTATGATCAAGGCAACAGCAAGATCTGCGCCAGATAGACAAGAGGAAATTAGCAGATTGGTTAGTACTTAACCCTAGAAATGGGAATTTAAAACATATTAGGGGCTGGGTGTGGTGGCTCATACCTGTAATCCCAGTACTTTGGGAGGCCAAGATAGGAGGATCGCTTGAGGCCAGGAGTTTGAGACCAGCCTGGACAACATAGTGAGACACTATCTCTATAAAAAAATAAAAAAAGGAAACCAAAAAAACAAAAACAAAACTAGATAAAACATATTAGGGTGAGCTACTAAAGAACCATGTCCTTATGAGCCCATACCTTACTACTACTACCACGTCATGAACTGTCAGAATTAAAAGGATCATGGAAATAATCTAGTGGTGTTCTGGGGGTAAGCATTAATGGGTTATATGAGAAGGGTTAGGTCCTTCTAATTTAACTGTGAGCTCTTTAATTAGATCCTATCAGACTGGTACCTGTATAATATGAACAAAAAAATAGAAGACAGCTTGAACCATGTAATTGTCTCTCTATGCTGTCTCATTGTTTTAAATGAGGAGGGGGGAAAAGTTACCAATATCACTTTATAAAGCTGGCAGAACAAGGCAAAATTAAAACTAAAAGGGCAGGCTGCGTGTGGTAGCACATGCCTGTAATCCCAGCACTTTGGGAAGCCAAGGTGGGAGGATTGCTTGATGCCAGGAGTTCAAGACCAGCCTGGGCAAGAAGATCCCATCTCTACAAAAAAGATTAAAAATTAGGCAGGCATGGTAACATACACGTGTAGTCCCAACTACTCAGGTGGCTAAGGTGGGAGGGTCAATTGAGCCCAAGAGATCAAGACCACAGTGAGTTATGATCACACCACTATACTGCAGCCTGAGCAACAGAGCAAGACTCCCATCTCTTAAAAAATAAATATGTAAAGAAATGGACAGCTGGATCTTACCTCATTCTCACCTTGAATATTATTTTAACTGCCCAAACGTAGAGGAAAAAAAACCTAGGAATATGAATATTCCCCAAAACAACTTAATACTTTCAAAAGCAATTTTAAAAATTATTGAAAAAGGATTGTAGAACTGGCTTTTTCATTTTGTAAGCCAATTACAGAAAAAATACCTTTTTTCCTTATGATTTTATAAAGAGTGAATGGTCCCTGGCTATCTAGTGGTTAGGGGAAAAAGAAAGAGTGAATGAAACTTATGTGATATTTAATTAGGAAAATACAGGCTGGTTCTATCCAGATTCTTCTCTGTTTCTAATATTATATGATTTTAAAAGCTTTCCCGAAACTTTCAAGAGACTACACCTCTCACTTTCTCTATAAAATCTCTATAACTAGCTGTTCTAACTCATTTATTACAGTTTAACTGTTCAGAAAGACATTATATAGTGGTTAAAAGAACAAGCTCTGGAGTCTGACAACCCTGAGTTGAAAGTCTAGCTTCTCCACTTACTATTACTATATATTATTATATTTATAGTATCAGAAGGTTAGTGCAATGATTAAAAAGTCTAGAATCAGAACATACATGGTTTCAGATGCTGTATCACTTGCTTAGCTGTGTGGTTTTAGGCAAGTCATTTAACTCTACTAAAGCTTTAGTTTTACTCTCTGTAAAACACAGGCTATATAAGACCTACTTTTTTAGCCATAAGATAATTGTAAAAATTTATTATTAAGCACTTAGCACCAAGCACATCATGCAGCAAGTCTTGGTAAATACTAGTTGTTATTCTTTGTAAACTTACTATGGATATACTGTAAAATACACCAGAAACGAATGGAAATTAAGCTTGAAAAAAAGGTGCATTACTGCCTAATTTACAGAATTACTTTTCCTGCTTATTGTAGAGAGATTCTGTTTACATATTTAAATTGTATAATTTTTTAATGGATTTTTGCTTGAAGACTTATATTGCCTTCCTTTTATAACCTTGTTTGACCTTTACCCTGAGAAAAAGTAAATATGATTTGAAAACCAGTTACTATAGCATGCTATAAGCATGAATTACAGTGAGAGCCAACACTGAATCACAATAAATTCTTTATCTTTGATTGTATTGATGGATACATTATGCAGAATTATAACCTATAACTCATACTGGCTTTCTTATCTGTCTCAAGTATACTCCATTAAATAAGTTTTATAATGTGGTACTACATATTGAAAATACTGAAGTAAATTTTATATAAATTGTAAATCAAGTAATTTTTTTAAAACCTTAGGATTTTTAATATTTTCTTATTAGGAAACTCTACATAAAATAAATTTTTTTTTTTTTTGAGACAGAGTCTCACTCTGTTGCCCGGACTAGAGTGAGTGCCGTGGCGTCAGCCTAGCTCACAGCAACCTCAAACTCCTGGGCTTAAGCGATCCTACTGCCTCAGCCTCTCAAGTAGCTGGGACTACAGGCATGCGCCACCATGCCCAGCTAATTTTTTTTTTCTATATATATTTTTAGTTGGCCAGATAATTTCTATTTTTTAGTAGAGACGGTGTCTCACTATTGCTCAGGCTGGTCTCGAACCCCTGACCTCGAGCGATCCACTCACCTCGGCCTCCCAGAGTGCTAGGATTACAGGCGTGAGCCACCACGCCCGGCCTACATAAAATAAATTTTGATAATATGTACCTGGATTCTCTATAATCAGAGGTTCTTAATCTTTTTGGGGTGAGGTATTCCTTTCCCCATCCCAAAACATACTAGGTTCAATCATAGAAAATTGCCATTTTCATGGGTCATAAATAGTTGAATTTTTTTATTATTCAACCTGATACATACATTTAAATTTTGTATAAATTACCAGGAGTTCATACTTTCTTCAATTCATTCATGACCTGTGGTCCCCAGGTTAAAATTCTCTGTTCTGCACTTAGGACACCATTGATTAGACCTATTGAAAAACATATTGTTGACACAGTGAAGAAAAAAGAAGGGAGTTCTAATGAGTAAAGTAGGAGATGTGGGAGAATTTGAAAATAACTACAAACTTTTTCTGTTGTTAGGTAAGAAGTGCAAATTATGAAACAGATCCATTTGTTCAGGAGTTTCAATTTAAAGTTCGGGATGAAATGGCCCATGTAACTGGACGTGTACTTCCAGCACCTATGCTCCAGTATGGAGGACGGGTAAAGCCTCTTGATAATGTTTTAATCATATATATATAGTGTGTAAGTATAGAGAGAAGGACATTCTAATTATATCTGTAATTTAGAAAGTGTTTTATTGCTCCAACAATATTTTTTTTTGTTTCGAGGTGAGTGTCTGCTTAAGCTTAGTAGAATTTTTGTTCTTTTAATAATAAAGTATAAATAATACTGATTTAGAAAAGCCTGTTGCATGTAGAATATCAGAAACATCAATTCAGCAATTTGAAATGATTATTTTCAGTTTGTTGAAATATATTAAGTTTTTGCTCTTTTTTGCCACATTATTTCTCTTTTTCCTTCTTCTGTAGAACCGGACAGTAGCTACACCGAGCCATGGGGTATGGGACATGCGAGGGAAACAGTTCCACACAGGAGTTGAAATCAAAATGTGGGCTATAGCTTGTTTTGCCACACAGAGGCAGTGCAGAGAAGAAATACTGAAGTAAGGCATATCGTTACTTTGGCTTTGGGGCCTTTTTGTATTTAGATTTTAAATTACTCATGTACTAGTCTAACAAATATTATCTCAATATGGAGTACATTTAATCACTTAACCTTTAAAAATGTTTCTGCTCAATAGTTTAATGAAGATTCCTGAATTTGTTAATCATAGTAAACTCATTGATTCATTCTACTAGACATCCTTATAGACTACTTTATGTGGTATAGCAGCAGGATCATTGTCTTTTGATGGCAGATAAGTTTAATTCCCAGCTTTGTCACTTCCTGACTTTATTACCATGGATAATTTATTTAATCTCATTAATTTATTTAATATCATATAATCTCTTAAATTTTCACATTTGTGAAATAGAGGTAAATGTATACCTACCAGGTGAGGATTAACTAAGATCCTTATTTCTCACTTGAGGTTCTTGAAAGAATGGTTAAACTATTTGTTTCTACTTCCTTACTTTCCAAAATTTGGCCTCCATCTCCACTTTTTCTGTCTTCCTCAGATTCTTTCCTTCAACTTGTATGTGCTCAGCATCTTCTGTTCAATTTGTTTCTTTTTTGTTTTTTGAGATAGAGTCTCACTCTGTTGCCCGGGCTAGAGTGCCGTGGAGTCAGTCTAGCTCACAGCAACCTCAAACTCCTGGGCTCAAGCAATCCTCCTGCCTCAGTCTCCCGAGTAGCTGGGACTACAGGCATGCGCCACCATGCCCAGCTAATTTTTCTGTATATATTCTTAGGTGTCCATATAATTTCTTTCTACTTTTTAGTAGAGACGGGATCTCGCTCTTGCTCAGGCTGGTCTCGAACTCCTGAGCTCAAATAATCCGCCCGCCTCGGCCTCCCAGAGTGCTAGGATTACAGGCGTGAGCCACCGCGCCTGGCCATTTTTTGGCTTTTTCTCTTTATCTGTCTCCTTTGGGAATTTCATGAAGTCTCAAGGGCTTCTGCTGTCCCCCTTGTTTGAGGAGCTGTGCTGTTGTGAAAGAGCACCATCTCCACTTTTGACTGTCTCTACTCCAAAACTCTTAGGCTCTTCCTTGACAAAGAGTGACATTCACATTTAGTATGACATTTAATATCTTGCACCCATCTTTTTTTTTTTTGAGACAGAGTCTCACTTTGTTGCCGGGGCTAGAGTGAATGCCGTGGCGTCAGCCTAGCGCACAGCAACCTCAAACTCCTGGGCTCAAGCAATCCTTCTGCCTCAGCCTCCCGAATAGCTGGGACTACAGGCATGTGCCACCATGCCCGGCTAATTTTTTTTTCTATATATATTTTTAGATGTCCATACAATTTCTTTCTATTTTTAGTAGAGACGGGGTCTCGCTCTTGCTCAGGCTGGTCACGAACTCCTGACCTGGAGCGATCCACCCGCCTCAGCCTCCCAGAATGCTAGGATTACGGTGTGAGCCACCGCACCCGGCCTAAATGTATGTCTTAATGATAACTTATATTTTCTCCAAAGTTTTTATCCCTCTGCTTTCCAGCAAAGTGTCATAAGGAAGGTTTATTATAACACTATGATTATCTTATTTGACTTTGAAAGGCAAAAATCCCACTTCCAATTGTTTCTCAAACTTAAAAGTTATAATTTTCATTTTACATTCGGTTATTCATGGCTTGAATAGATGTCTCAGAATCATTGGGTTTATGGCTCTTGTAAGTAAGGCCTGAGTACAAATAGTCAGCCTCATGCTTGTTTAATTAAACACCAGTATGGGAAACGATAAGGAATTTCTACAAACTTCATTTCTGTCCTGAGGGAATCAGAGTGTTTTGAGCAAAGATCACTCAGATCCTTGACTTAGGACCTTATTTGTTTTAGAAGCAAATGAAGTGATTGTTCAGCCTCCATATCATTACTCATTTATGCTAAATGCAGAATTTTCTTTAAATATGAAATTGTTTTTTGGCTTCAGTGTAGATGAAAGTACAGTAAAATACTGCCTGCCTCATTTGTTTTTAAATTTTGTTTTCATGGGGGTTTTTTTGTTTTCTTTTATTTTTTGAGACAAGATCTCACTCTGTCACCTGGACTAGAGTGCAGTGGCATGATTGTAGCTCACTACAACCTCAAACTCCTGAGCTTGAGTGATCCTCCTGCTTCAGCCTCCTAAGTAGTGAGGACTACAGGCACATGCCATCAAGCCTGGCTAATTTTTTAATTTTTTGTAGAGACGGGGTCTTGCTATGTTGCCCAGGCTGATCTCAAACTCCTGGGCTCAAGCGATCCACCTGCCTTGGCCTCCCAAAGTGCTTCATGGTTTCATTTTGGTTTTTAAATCTCTTCTGAGGGCATAATCTTAAGCAGTATCCTAGTCTAAGACAAGTAATACTGTAGAAATTCTAGACTGGGCCATGATTTTGACTCTACCATTTATCTTTCTGACCTTTACCAAATAATTAAAGTCTCTGAAACTGTTTTCTCATCTATAAAACAAAAATAATACTTGACCTGCCTCTTTCTTACAAATCTTGCCAGGATCAAATTAGGAAATGTACAGTAACAAAAACTGATCAAGCTTTTACTGTGGTCTTGGGCAGTGTGCTAAATGCTTTACATGCATTATCTCATTTAATTTTCATACCAACTCCCTAATGAAAGTAATCATTTTATAGATGATTATCTGTAAAATGAAATAATTTGCCTAAAATTTCATAGCTAGTAAGTCACAGAACTGGGATTGGAACTCTCCATGCTGACTCTAGAGCTGGGCTCTTAACCAGCATAGTGTATTACTAATGCACTTCATAAACTACAAAATGCCATATAACTAACTATAATGTGTCCTAGTTTGCAAAATAGATTATAGACCCACTGTTGCCCTTAACATCAGTAGTCTACTGACCTCTTATCTATGCAGGACACAAATCTTTGCTTCATCCTCCATTTCCTTCCCCAGCTTTCCATACTACTTTGTAGGAATTGGTAACTAGACAAAGGTTTTATATGTAATGGTTTCTTCTTCTAGGGGCTTCACGGACCAGCTGCGTAAGATTTCTAAGGATGCAGGGATGCCCATCCAAGGCCAACCATGCTTCTGCAAATATGCTCAGGGGGCAGACAGCGTAGAGCCCATGTTCCGGCATCTCAAGAACACATATTCTGGGCTACAGCTTATTATTGTCATCCTGCCAGGGAAAACACCAGTGTATGGTAAGGATATCTGAAGTCTGTGTTTTTCCTCAAGTACTTCTTTGCATTCTTTTTAGGATTGTGTTAAAACATATCCTACAACTTTCGAATATTAAGACATATTTTATGCTACAGTATTTAGAACCATGTATTGTTATTTTACAATAAATCAGTAGAGTAAACTAAATCTAAGAAGAGACTGTGTGAAAAGAATTACACTAGTGAAAAGAGGCATCACAAAACAATGGTTATGGGAAGAATTATTTAATAAACATGGCATTGAGATAACTTGACTATTAGTATAATGTAGTGGTTAGAAGCACAGGCTCTGGAGTCAAACTACGTTGCTTAGTATTCAGGTGCTGCCGGTTGTACTACCTGTGTGATTTGGCTGAATTATTTAACCATGATCAGCCTTAGTTTCCTCATCTCTGGAATTGGGATACTAATAATACCTAACCCACGTATGGGGTTATTGTAAGGATTAAATGAATCTGCATAAGTAAAGGGCCTACAGTAGCGCCTGTGATACAGTAAACACTCAGTAAATGTTAGATATTATTAATGTAAACTAAAGTTTTGCAAGTTTAGTAAGTTAAATATAAAACATTGACTCCTAGAAAAATACAAAGAAAATATAATTATCAAACCACTGAATTAAGTAAAATTATTTAAGTTTAGAAATGATAGAAGAAATCACAGGAAAATTATTAGAGTTGATTGCATAAAAATTAAGTTTTCTGTATGTTACAAATGTACTAAAAAGGAAACCAATAGAATATGAAAAATACTTACAGCAAATGGAAATAATAAACAACTAGTTTATTATTAGCTAAGCTAAAATTTTCTGTGCTTTTAGGTTAATGAGAAAAGATAAATCAAAATTTCTCAAGTAAAAACAAAACAAGTAAGGCTGGGCATGGTACCTCATGCCTATAATCTTAATACTTTGGGAGTCTGAGGCAGGACTTGAGGCCAGAAGTTCGAGACCAGCCTGGGGTACATAGGAAGACCCCATGTCTACAAAAAAAAAATCAAAAAATCAGCCAGGTGTTGTGGCATGCACCTGTAGTCCCAGCTACTTGGGTGGCTGAGGCAGGAGGATTGCTTGAGCCTACAGAGTTTGAGGTTGCGGTGAGCTATGATGATGCCACTACACCCTTACCTAGGCAGCAGAGCGAGACCCTGTCTTAAAAAAAAAAAAAAAAAAAAAGTAAATATATGAGAAAATACTTGGTCTTTTTGTTTGTTTGTTTTTGATTTTTTTTTGAGACAGAGTCTCACTCTGTTGCCCGGGATAGAGCGCCATGGCATTAGCCTAGCTCACAGCATCCTCAAACTCCTGAGCTCAAGCAATCCTACTGCCTCAGCCTCCTGAGTAGCTGGGACTACAGGCATGCGCCACCATGCCCGGCTAATTTTTTTATATAGTTTTAGTTGTCCATCTAATTTCTTTCTATTTTTTTTAGTAGAGACAGGGTCTCGCTCTTGCTCAGGCTGGTCTCGAACTCCTGAGCTCAAACGATCCGCCCGCCTCCGCCTCCCAGAGTGCTAGGATTACAGGCATGAGCCACCGTGCCCGGCCAAAAATACTTGTTTTTATCAGCAGTTAAACAAAAGTACACCTCAATAAAAGGAAAAATTTTATGCTACTAAATTAGCAAATATATTTAAATATTATAATACCTAGTGCTTGTGAATATACAGTGAACTCTAGTATTTTAATACATTGCTGATGACAGTATAAATTGATATTATCCTTTCTAGTAAAAGTATAAACATGTGTTCTTAGTCTGCGTTCAGTATTTCCAATTCCAAGAATCTATTCAAAGAAAAGAATTCATACTGTTAAACCTCTACAGTTTTGCCATTTCTAGAATGTCATTTAGTTGGAGTTACAGTGTATGTAGCTTTTTCAGATTGGCTTCTTTCACTTAGCAATGTGAACTTAAGGTTCCCCCAGTTCCCCTCAGTGCTTGATAGGTCATTTCTTTTCTTTGCTCTTCCTGTGTTCTTGCCTTTTTTTGCCTGAGCCTTGGGATTTCTACATTTGCCACATGTTGGTAGAGGTGATGGCTTCTTCAAATCAGTCATTTGGTACCAAATTTTGATCACAGTTTTTATATCTTCTGATGTACTGTTTTCTTTGGAGTATTCCTGGGTTAACCCAGCCTCCTGAGTAGCTGGACTACAGGTATGCACCACATCCCTGGCTAATTTTTTCTATTTTTAGTTGAGACGGGGTCTTGCTCTTTCTTAGGCTGGTCTTGAACTCCTGACCTCAAGTGATCTGCTTTGGCCTCCCAGAGTGCTAGGATTACAGGTGTGAACCACCAAGTCCAGCCATTCCTTGTTTTTAATTAGAATTTTTTCTGTAAGTCAGGCAACCCCAAAGTGGGGGCAGTTATAAGACTGTTTTAGTTTTTTTAAAGGCATTTTAACAGTCTATGGTGCAGATCAGGGGCTCACACATCTGTCCCTTTAAGGGCCCCATACAAGAGTTTTGTTATTAGTCCAAAGTTTGGGATTGAGTTATGATAGACCGTGTCATTCTTAGGAACCTGTTTTGAAATCTGTCCTATTGTAGGTTCTACAAGTCCCGCTAAGCTCCCATCAGACAGGGCAGGAGAGTCCTTTTAAACCCATGAGGCAACTCAATCCAGTGGTGCCACCAGCCCACTCCAGTCCTAGGATCTTATCGTTTAAATGTGACTGAGTATCATTCGTAGTTACTTATAGGCGTGTTCCTCAGCCACTGCTTGTCTATGCTTCACCACTGCCTGTCCCCCCACCCCATTGCCTCCTGCCTGGCTTGTGGGGTGCCAGAGGATGGGGCCATGGCCAAAGATAGGGGCCCCTGGACCACTTCTGTCTACACAACTTGGCGCCAGTCAAATCCCCACTGTCAATTTTACCCAAGGCTCCTGTGGGGAACATTTGGATTGGAGCCACTAGTGAGTCAGGAGGCCCTTGGCGCCCCCTCCTTTGTTGTCTGAGTGCTGGACTTTGTCCTGTCTTGGCTATGGGTGCCCTATGGCCAAATTGAGTTTCCTGTAGGTTCTTAGGAGAGACCATTCTCTCTCCAGAGTTATAACCTAGTGGTCAAGGGACTGAAGCCAGTCATGCCCTCCCAGCCCCTCTTCAGTTGCCCAAGGCCAGGATCCACATGGGTCTCCACCTGGGCGTCTTCCCCAGTGGGTGGGGAGCTGGTGGTGGAGAGTTGGTGGCAGGGAAGTGGGTAAAGGGTTTATGCGATCTAACCTGGTTAATTCACATGGGGTCTGACTATCCCACCCACTGCCAGTAGAGGTCTCCTTTGTACCATTAACTTTATCTCAGGCCTTTATGCAATTACATGGAAGGTTATACATGTGGGATCTCATCCCATTTACTTGACCATTTGACATTTCATTCAACAGCCACTTTTCATCACATTCCAGCACGTACACTGGATTAGGATAATACAATTCTCTTTTAGACATAGACTTACGGTTATAAGTTGTCCATTTAGCCAAGATTTTTCCCAAGGGGCTTTCAGATGGGGAGGTTCCTTATACTGTAACAAAACTCACAAACAATAAACATAGACAATACGGGGACTTCCCAACACAAAATGCCAAAGTCTACCAAATGGGAACCATCCAGACAAGAACCAGATTTTCTCAAATGAGAACCAACATCTCCCAGTCCCCTTCCCCTGCTTCCCTGGGAACGATACAAATGAGCTCCAAATCAAAACCAGGTCCCTGATTCCACTCAACCTTGTGTCTTCCACTCCGAGATCTCCAAACAAATCCAAGAGGAAGGTCTGAAAACCTACTCCAAATAGGTGGAATCACGAGTTTCGGTGTGCATGCCAGAGAACTTACTCAGACAAATGGCCATGGCACCTGGACATTTTTTAAATTTTTTTCCCTTAACTCAGTTTAGGTTTAGGGGTACATGGGGAGATAGGAGTTCCCTGGATATAAACAGGCTTTGGCAGCAGCTGGGATCATCCCTTACTCTCTTACACCAAAAAGACATTGTTCCTACTGGCTTGACCTGGGGCTGCTCCCTGCCTCTTTAGTCATAGGGTGCTGTTTCAGCGGGGCACTGATGGGCCCACCCAGGGGTGCCAAATTTTGTTACTGAAAGTTCAGCACTTGACCCGAGGCCATATCAGAAGAACCAGGACAAATGGTTTGAGGAGCAGGAAAGGGAGGTTTATTAATTTGTCGGCAAATCAGGAGGATGGAAACTCCTATTGTGTCTTAAAGTGCCATCGTCCTATCTATAAGCAGAAATGCAGAGCTTTTAAAGGGGGGATTTCAGCTTCAGGCTATTGCTGTCCAACTATAGTTGATAGTCCTGATCCATCCCGTATCCAGTGAAGACAATCTGGTGACCTCTGCCCTGGACAATTTTGTTGAGCCATCTCCTGTGGTACAAAGAACAAAGGACACTTCCCTGCCCCTCTGATTACTGGCCTTGGGCAGGAATGCAGGTTTTAATTCCCAAAAAGAGTAGGGGAGGTTTTAAAGAGATGACTTTTAAAACATTTTATTTTTTTTCAGGCCGTTCCCTCTGTTACAGTGCAATTCAGTAACATTAAGTACATTTACATTGTTACGCAACCATTACCCCCATCCATCCATTTCCAGAACATTTTTATCATCCCAAACTGAAGTTCTTTACCTATTAAACAATAATTCCCTATCCTGCCTCCTCCTAACCCCTGAAAAGCACTGTCTACTTTCTGTTTCTATGAATTTGACTATTCTAGGTACCTCATATAAGTGAATCATATGTATTTGCCATTTGTGACTTGTTTATTTCATTTAGTATAGTATCTTCAAGGATTCATGTTATAGTATGTGTTAGAATTTTCTTCCTTTTTCAGGCTGAGTAATATTCCATTGTATATATATACTACATTTTATTTATCCATTCATCTGTTGATAGACATTTGGGTTGCTTCCACATTTTAGCTATTGTGAATAATGCTGCTATGAACATGGGTGTACAAATATCTCTTCACAACCCTAGTTTCAGCTTTTTTGGGTATACATTCAGAAGCAGCATTGCTATATCGTATTTTTAATATTTTGAGAAACTACCATATTGTTTTCCACAGCAGCAGTACCATTTTACATGCTCACCAACAATGCACAAAGGTTCCAAATTCTCCACATCCTTGCTAACACTTGTTATTTTCTGTTCTTTTTGTTTGTTTCTTTGTTTTGTAGCAGCCATCCAAATGGTTGTGAAGTGGTATCTCATTGTGGTTTTGATCTGTTTTAATAATGATTAGTGATGTTGAGCGTTTTTTCATGTGTTTATGGGCAATTTGTTTATTTTCTTTGGAGAAATGTATATTCAAGTCCTTTCCCCACTTTTTCATCAGGTTTGTGTTTTTGTTGAGTTGTAAGAGTTCTTTATTTTTTATTTATTTATTTTTTTTTGAGACAGAGTCTCACTCTGTTGCCCATGCTAGAGTGCCATGGCGTCAGCCTAGCTCACAGCAACCTCAAATTCCTGGGCTCAAGCAATCCTTCTGCCTCAGCCTCCTGAGTAGCTGGGACTACAGGCATGCACCACCATGCCTGGCTAATTTTTTCTATATCGTTTCAGTTGTCCTCTAATTTCTTTCTATTTTTTTTAGTAGAGACGGGATCTCACTCTTGCTCAGGCTGGTCTCGAACTCCTGAGCTCAAACAATCCTCCCCCCTCGGCCTCCCAGAGTGCTAGGATTACAGGTGTGAGCCACTACGCCCGGCTTCTTTATATATTTTGAATATCAATCTCTTATCAGATATGTAATATGAAGATATTTTCTCCTGTTCTGTGAGTTGCCATTTCACTCTGTTGATAGCATCTTTTGATACACAAAAGTTTTAATTTTGATGAAGTCCAGTTTTTTTATTATTGTTACCTGTACTTTTGATGCCATATTTAAGAAACCATTGCCAAATCCAATGTCATAAAGCTTTTCCTCTTATGTTTTCATCTAAAAGCTTTATAGTTTTAACTTTTATGTTTATGTCTTTGATCCATTTTGAGTTAATTTTTCTATGTGTGTAAGGTAAGGGCCCAACTTCATTCTTTTGCATGTGGATATCCAGTTTTCCTGACACCATTTGTTTAAATGACTGTCTTTTTCCTACTGAATGGTCTTGGCACCATTGTTGAAAACCAGTTGACCATATGTGCTACTGGTTTCTATCTGGGCTCTCTACTGTATTCCATTGGTCTATATGACTATTTTTATGCCAGAAGTACACTGTTCTGATTATTATAGCTTTATAGTACGTTTTGAAATCAAGAATTATAAGTACTACAACTTAGTTCATTTTCAAGATTATTTAGGCTATTTAGGGTCCCTTGAAATTCATAAGAATTTTACATTATTTTTCTAATTCTATAAAAATTTCCATTGGGATTTTGATAGGGATTACATTTAATCTGTAGATCACTTTGGGTAGTTTTGTCATCTTAACAATATTAAGTCTTCCTATCCATGTGCAGGTGATATCTTTCTATATATTTAAGGCTTTTTTTAGTTTCTTCGGCAATGGTTTGCTTTAGTATACAAATCTTATACCTCCTTGTTTAAATTTATTCCTTAGTTTTTTATTCTTTTTGATGCTTTTGTAAATGGAATTATTTTCTTAATTTCCTTTTCATATTGTTCATTGCTATATATAAAAATAGAACTCATCTTTCCTACATGGATTTTGAATCTTGTGGCTTTGCTGAATTTGTTTAGTAGCTCTAACGGGTTTTTTTTGGTGATTTCTGTAGAGTTTTCTACATATCAGATCATGTCATCTTCAAGCAGAGATAATTTTACTTCTTCCTTTCCTGTTTGAATTCTTTTATTTCTTTTTCTTTCCTGATTGCTCTGGTTAAAACTTCCAGTACTGTGTTGAATAGAAGTGGTAAAAGTGGGCCTCCTTGACTTGTTCCTATGTTAGGGAAAAACTTTAGTTTTTTTACCATTGAGTATGGTGTTTGCTCTGGGTTTTTCATATGTGGCTTTTATCATGTTGAGGAAGTTCCCTTTTCTTCCTAGTTTGTTGAGTCTCTACTTTTAGAGGATAATTTTACTGGATACAGAATTCTAGGACGGTGGGGTTTCTTTCAACTCTTTAATTTCATTTTATTCTCTTCCTGCTTTCAAAATCGTTTCTGATGAAAAATCCAACGTAATTCTTATCTTTGTTCCTTTCTAAGATTCTTTTTACTCTCTTTAAAGATTTTTTTTGTCTTTTCTTTGCACCTTGAATATGCTATACCTACGATAGTGAGTTTTTGAAGGGTTTGGGGGGTTTTTTTGTTTGTTTGTTCGAGACAGTGTCTTTCATCCAGGCTGGCATGCAGTGGTATGATCACAGCTCACTGCAACCTCCAACTCCTGAGCTCAAGCAATCCTCACCCCTCAGCCTCCCAGAATGCTAGGATTTCAGATGTGAGCCACCAGGCCAGCTACGCTTTTATTTTTTATCCTGCTTGATGTTCTTTGAGATTTTTGGATCTTTGATTTGGTGTTGCTCCTAATTTTGGAAAACTCTCAGCCATTTGTAATGTTTTGTTTTGTTTTGTTTTTGGTCTCCCCTCCCAGCCTTCCATTTTTACTTTAAATATTTTTTCTACCCCTTTCTCTTTCTCCTCCTCCTGGTATTCTCACTGTATATATGTTAAACCTTTTGTAATTATCCCACATTTCTTGGATATTCTGTTCTGATTTGGGGGAAGGGTTCATTCTTTTTATTCTCTTTGCATTTCAGTTTGGAAAGCTTCTATTGACATATCTTCAAGTCCCCTGATTGTTTCCTGAGCTGTGTCTGGTCTAGTGAAAGGCATTTTTCATTTCTGTTGCAATGTTTTTGATTTCTAACATTTCCTTTTGATTCTTTCTTTGAGTTTCCATCCCTCTGCTTTCATTAGCTATCTGTTCGTGCATGTTGCCTGCTTTTTCCATTAGAGTTCTTAACATACTAATTTTAGTTATTCTTAGTTCTCTGACAATTCTGAAATCTGTCTCCTATCTGAGTGTGGTTCTGATGCAGGCTTTGTCTCTTCAGGTTGTGTTTTTTCTTGCCTTTTAGCATGCCTTATAATTTTTTATTACAGCTTTTCACACTGTATCTAGTACCAGAAACTGAGGTAATCAGGCTTCTAGTATGGAGTTTGATTGATTGATTGTTTGCAATAGGGTCTTCCTCTGTTGCCCCGGTTGGAATGCAATAGTGTCATCATAGCTTATTGCAACCTCCAACTCCTGGGCTTAAGTGATCCTTCTGCCTCAGCCATCCAAGTAGCTAAGACTACAGGTGCATGCCACTATGCCTGGCAATTTTTTTTTTTTTTTTTTTTTTTTGTGGAGATGGGATCTCACTGTGTTGCCCAGGGTAGTCTTAAACTCTTGACCTCAAGCTCCTGCTTCAACCTCCCAAAGTACTGGGATTACAGCACCTGGCTGCAGTTTCATCTACTCTGGCTAGGAGCTAGGCTGTGTTTAATGTTTGCTGTAGTCATAGGTTCCAGAAGATTGAGTTTCTCCTAGTTTCCTTTTTTTCTCTCCTCTCTTGTTGTCATGGCATTTCTCTAAGAAGTCTTTTTTGCATCTCTCAGTTATAATCCACTGTTACTGTACTGGAGCCTTGTTGATGTGGTGGTTAGCTGTTGGAGAGAGGAAGTGTTCTACAATCTTATGATTAAATCTCAGGGAGTTTTTCTTGATTTGAGTCCCTGCTTGTGACCTTCAGAAGTGCTTCTTAGCCTTTTTTTCCCTCCTCTTAGTTGAAATAGGAAAGCTAGATGGGACTGGAATTATTTAATTGCTCTTATTCCAGTCAGATAAGGCATTGGTAAAGTCATTTCCCTTGGGTGCAGGTCTTAAGTAAGTTTTTCTGGGCATATTTCAAAATGCTTACTTTTCCTGTCCCTGCTTGAGGAGATTTTTCTCTGGCTCTTCAAGGTGAAAACCTGATGGGGTTCCTGGTAAAACCTGTGAAAGTGTGGGTGCCTAAGACTGGGCCTCCAGGAATTTTTAATTCTCAAACTACTTCACATTCAGCCCATGACTTACGAGCACTTTACTTGTCAGAGGTATAACCAAAGTCCAGGGTGATCTTTGTAAAACATAAGTCTGATTTTAGCCCCTTTCCTATGTCAACAAAAAGTAACCCGAGGTCTTCATAAATTTAGAGAGCGGACTTTATTTCTTATAAAGGGTTACAACTTGTAGGCTGGGAATAGGCCTCTTGCCAAAACCAGAGGCAGGCAATTTGAAGAAGGAAGTGTGAGAGACAGGAATTTATTCCAGAAGAGTTGACCATGTATATATATTCGACAGTTTACAGGAGGAGCTATGAATATTCATGAAGGGGGGGTTACACCCACGCAGGTTGCATGAACATGCATGTTACATGTGACCTATGTTCTTTGGGGTGGACACTTAATGTTTAAATGTATTATAATTAGACCCCGTATGTCAAAAGGTGAAGCAGGGACAGGAGGGCACTCAAGTGTGCAGTTTCTGTAAACCAGCCAGAAGCAGTCCATGATCTGTGGTCTCTTCTTTTTTTTTTTTTTTTTTTTTTTTTTTTTGAGACAAAGTCTCACTCGCCCAGACTGGAGTGCAGTGACCTCATCATAGCTCACTGCAGCCTTGAACTCCGGGGCTCCAATGACCCTCCTACCACAGCCTCCCTAGTAGCTAAGACTGCAGTCGTGTTGTGTACAGTTGTGTGCTGCTACACCCAGCTAATTTTTCTAATTTTTATAGAAACAGGGTCTCACTCTTGCTCAGGCTGGTCTCAAACTCCTGGCCTGAAGCAGTCCTCCCACCTCAGCCTCCCAAAGTGCTAGGATTACAGACGTGAGCCACCGTGCCCATCCTATGATCTCTCATCAGGAAAAAGTTAACTGAAATCAGTTTCTTGTCCACCAAAAGCTATATTTATGGCTGTGGAACAGGAGGGTAAGTCAGTCAGTCAGTGTCTGGTGGTTGATAAGCTGCAGTTGTTTTAATATTGCTTATCTCCAGGCCAATACTTGTATAGCTGCTAGAGAAAAAGAAAAACGGGTAGCAGTTAGAACATGGTTTATTCTTTAGGTGAAGGTATGCATTACTTAACCCTTGCCTGGCATGGCCTTAGGTCTTGTTTGTAATTTGATATCTTATTGCCACAAAGAGTCTATTCTGTCAGTCTTATGATCTCTATCTTAACCTTAATACTGGTCAGTTGTGTGTAAACCACAAAAGGCAGTGTTTATAAGGAGGTCTGTCTGACCTCCCATTGTGTCATGGCTGGGAACTCAGTTTTTTAAGGTTTCTTTGGTGTCCCCTTAGCCAATAGGGGAATCTGTTTAGTGGTTAGGGGGCTTAGGACTTTATTATTAATTCTCACCTCTCACCCCTACTTCAGTAGTTTTTCTATCTTCCAAAGGTTTACATGTCCAAATCCATGGCTTCCTCCCTCTTCAGGATTCATTTTGTTCTATGTTCTTTTCCCCAAAGGCATTCCAAGTTCCCCAAGTTCCAAGAGGACTGTTCATCCTCTTCCTTATACTTCTATCGCCTCTCGTACTCCACTTTCCACCCTTCACCAAATAAATGTATTGTCTTCATTGGAATTCTAGTGTAGCCATTCTTTCCTTGGGAAAGTTTTTTCTGACCTCCCTGACAAGATCAAATTCTTTCTTATTGTCTCATAGCACCTTATAACTCTTCTTTATATTACTTTCACAATTCTAAAGTTAAATTTGAGCAGTCATTTAATTAATGCCTATTTAGCTACACTATAAACTCTGTGAGGACAAGAATAATGTCTCTGTTGACTCACCATTGTATGTACAGAGCTTTGCACAGTGCTGGTGTATATTAGATGCTCATTAAAATTTTGTTGGATGACTGAATTAGCCTTTTTGAAAGACGGATTGTCAGTATCATATAAAAATGTTTAATATATGTACCTTCCAACCCCTCAATTTTATTTATAGAAATTTACCCTGAAGATATAGTTATACAACAAACAATAATATACAAGGATATTATTCATACCATTGTTGGAAATAATGACAACTGGGGACAACCTAAAAATATATCAGTGTATGACAGGTTAGATACATTGTGGCATTTGAAAACAGAAAAACTGCTGCTCTTATAAATAATAAGAGCAATCTGTATATGGAGATTGAGAACTATACTGTATTATTAAGTGAAAATGACAAGTTGGAATATAGAATGTTTAGCATGTTGCCAGTTTTGATTTTAAAATGTTTTCCATGTATTTTATATACTAGTTATGTACACTGAAACCTTTATAATAGTTACATTGGCAGAGAAGGGTACAGGAACAGGGACCTTTTATTCTTTACAATTACATTGTAATACTTCTGCATTTTAAATTAAAGATAGAATAGGATTGAAAGCTCTAAGTATACTGTGATTATAAGTGCATTAAAATAATATAAATGAGAAAATTACTGGAAGAGAATACACTAAATTAAGAGATTATATATATTTTTCTCATGCTTTTCCAGTTATTTTGGTTATACTACTTTTATGATGGTAAAAATAAACTTTTTTACACAAAAAAGGAAACAACTGGAAAAATTATCACTAAATAAATACTTAAGCTAATCTACAAGGCAATATACTTCAGATTTTAACAGCGTCATTTTAGTACTGTATTGGTGTAATTTTGGGTGCCCTGTAAATATAATGATATGTTTCAAGAGGGAAACATAGTAGTTTTATTTTCAGTAAATGAACTTATTTCAGATCTTTTTTCTGACTAGAGGTATTTACATTTGTTCCATAGCGGAGGTGAAACGTGTAGGAGATACACTCTTGGGAATGGCTACACAATGTGTTCAAGTCAAGAATGTAATAAAAACATCTCCTCAGACTCTCTCAAACTTGTGCCTAAAGATAAATGTTAAACTCGGAGGAATCAATAATATTCTTGTACCTCATCAAAGGTAAAAAAAAGCTAATCACTTTTCAAAATAGTCATTATGTTTATATCTTCATTTGCCTACATATGGCCATATCTAACTACTATAAGATCTGTGTGAGAGACAACTTCAATGATACCTGCCGTGGGAGATACATAGACATTTTGGCAAAAAATTAAAATAGTTTGGATTGGATCTCTCCCCCAGTTTTCCTTTAGTATGCCTAGCCAGAAAGTATTGAGAATTTTATTATTTCTCACTGGAGAGCCCAGCTTGAAGAATTTTCTCTGTATTTGAAGTCATCTTCAACCTGGTTTCATGAGGCTGCTCACTTACGTAGAATGTGAAGGAGGAAAGAAGGAGTTGATGGGGGCATATGGCTAGTCAGTTAAGTAAGCCATATCAACACCCCCTCTATAATCAGTGAGACAGCATGTTGCTATTAGATTGCCCTCTTTAGAGCTAGAGTTCTCTGGAAGTATGAAACATCATCACCTAGAAACAGGAAGTAGCTGATTATACAGGTCACTGGGGAAGAAGCTGTTTTTCAGAGAATTGAACAACAGATTTCCTTTTAATAGTTGAAGCAGTTAGGGCTCAAAAAAGCTAAGCATCTTGACCAGTATGCACTACATATAAGCATTAGAATCAGGATTGACCCATGTATGTTTGACACTAAAGTCCTTTTTTTTTTTCTGTTTTTCCATGCAACCTCTACTTCCTGTCTCTGTTAAATATGAGATCCATAAATGAGGTGACTGTAGAATTTTATCAAGTCCAAGAACTTAGAGACAGTCCTTTGAATCTTAAAGGATATGATTTTAAAATAAAAGAAAATACTAGCTACTTTATGACTATTAAATAGATGCTACTCAAATTTACACTTTTGGCAAGATTAGTAGCCTCTCAAAATCCCTTCTAGTCTAAAGTTTAATGATTCCTTTTCTCCTTGAGAGATTACAAAGGCTTGAAATGTAAGTAGATTTTAAAAGATTGATAAAAGTTGGTAGATTAATATGAGGAAGTTTATCATTTTGTGCCCATTATGGAGAACACTAACATAAGTTGCCCTTTGCAACCACCAGCACTACTGGTTAAGACAAAAAGAACTGCTCTAAGACTTTGG
This sequence comes from Lemur catta, assembly GCF_020740605.2. Taxonomy (NCBI): domain Eukaryota; kingdom Metazoa; phylum Chordata; class Mammalia; order Primates; family Lemuridae; genus Lemur; species Lemur catta. The sequence continues at coordinate 100,611,797 of NC_059130.1, read as the reverse complement.
CTATAGACCCAGCTTTTACTTCATTGACTAGAGATTTGTGAGTTAAGAAGATAAAGCAGTCAATAAATAGTTCAGGCCGGCCGGGCATGGTGGCTCACGCCTGTAATCCTAGCACTCTGGGAGGCCGAGGTGGGAGGATTGCTTGAGCTCAGGAGTTCCAGACCAGCCTGAGCAAGAGCGAGACCCCGTCTCTACTAAAAAGTAGAAAGAAATTATCTGGACAACTAAAAATATATAGAAAAAATTAGCCAGGCATAGTAGCGCATGCCTGTAGTCCCAGCTACTTGGGAGGGTGAGGCAGAAGGATTGCTTGAGCCCAGGAGTTTGAGGTTGCTGTGAGCTATGCTGATGCCACGACACTCTAGCATGGGCAACAGAGTGAGACTCTGTCTCAAAAAAAAAAAAAATAGTTCAGGCCCATGAAGCTGTCTAAATAGGACTTCCTCCGTGCTGTCAGTAACTTACAATTGTGTTGCTATTGTGTGAAACATATAAATGGATAATGAAAAAAATGAAATATCTAACCATTTTAAAAATTGTGTTTAAGACCTTCTGTGTTCCAGCAACCAGTGATCTTTTTGGGAGCAGATGTTACACATCCACCTGCTGGTGATGGAAAGAAGCCTTCTATTGCTGCTGTGAGTGTTATTAGGCATTTTTGAATTTTCTTTGTAGCCAACTTTCATGAATATTCTTTGGGACTTTGTTTGCTTATTTTTGAGACGGGGTCTTGCTCTGTTGCCAGGGCTAGAGTGCAATGGCGTCATCATAGGTTACTCACTGTAATCTCAAACTCCTGGGCTCAGGCAATCCTCCTGCCTCAGCCTCCTTAGTAGCTGGGACTACAGGCATGGCTAATACCACCACGCCTGGCTAATTTTTGTATTTTTTGTAGAGACAGGGTCTCCCTCTTGCTCAGGCTGGTCTCAAACTCCCAGCCTCAAGCAGTCCTCCCGTGACGGCCTCCCAAAGTGCTAGGATTATAGGCGTGAGCCACCACGCCCAGCCTCTGAAATCTTTAATACTGTTTCTCCTTCTTTTAACATCTGCCTATTATACCTTTGCCCACCTCTATATTTGTAACCTTTCTGTGTCAGTTTAAGTATATGTCTTATAAACTTCAGAAAGCTTGATGCTATTTTGCCCATTTTGAAAATTTCTTGATTTTAACAGATATCAGCATTTTGAAAATGACAACATATTTTAGGCATACTTAATAAACTTCAGAAGTTAAACTATAAGACTTTTTATATTTTTTCTATTACCCATTATAATCTTCATATAAATTTTAAGTTTTAATTTGATAAATCTTATCCTTGAAAATGATAGTAATTAAAATTTTCACTTCAGGATTCAAAAGCTATTTTAATTAGTGAAGAAAATTTATTTTTATCTATTAATAAATTATATTGCTTTGTATTCTTAATGTTATGCATGAATTGTTTCCATTTCAAGTGTTCTAGTGGTAGTATTGAGCCATCTCTGATATTCATAAAAATGCTCTTACAGAAGATAAAATGATAAAGAAATTCAAAAGACTTACCTTAGGTTTGCTACTTTGGAGTCATTTTCCAAAGAATTTTAAGCATATTTTAATTCTTTTGAACTTCTGGTAGTCGTGGCCGTTTTCTGCTAAATCCATTTCTACCAAATACCCACTTTCTTTTATGGTTAGCAGAAGTCTTATAAATAGCATTTATTACTTGATTGTTTTTGCTATATGGCTTCTACTCCCAAGAACTTAGAGAGTAGTGTGAGAAACAAATATAAATAATAAATGTCACATAATATAATAGGTACTACCATGATGGTAAGGTAAATTAAAATTTAGATTACACAAACCTGGTATGTTTTGGGAATGTTGAGAAATACAGGGAATTAGAATGTAGTCTAGCAGGCTGTGCAACTAGTAAGCTTTAGTAAGGCATTTTGTGCTATCAGAAGGTTTTGGATTTATTCTTTAGTAGTGAGATATCTTTCAAGAGAAAGAAATGGTCATAGTTCCATTTTTGAAGCATCACTTTGGTATAGACCACCCTGGAAGAAGGAAAGTCTGGAGGGAGACTAACCAACCTAGGCTCCGATCAGAATGATGTTATAAGTTCATGCTTTGAGGTTTTTCTCTCCTCCAAAGACATATCAATATTAAACAAGACACAGAAAGAGGAAATTAAGATAGCTAGTCTCAAAACCAAGATTAACTTCTCTGAGGACCAGATACAGAACACAGATACATCACAATAAGACTGAGAATAGATTCAGGCCTCTGGTCTAGGATACTGCAGTAAGAGACGGAAAATTCTGATTTTAAAATTTATGAAGCATAACAGTTCTAACATGATACTAAAGTCTTAAGTATGGCTTATGAGATGGGTTGCTAAAGTGGAAGAGATACAAAGAGAAATCAGTGGTTTGAATTGGTCAACTTTTTTACTTATTTCCTTTCTCTTATTCTCTTTATGCACCTTTTTTTTTTATCTTTTTCTTTCCTCACTAATCTTTAATTCTACCAACAACACATAGAATCTAATTGTTAAATATAAAGTTCAGCCTACTTATAGGAAAATATTAATAGTTTTTGACCCTATACGAGTCTTTTATTCTGTTCTTCACTGGGAATTACCTCTTTTTATTACTCTCAAAGTAAACAGTGATAAACAGTAAGGTTATAGTAAAATTAAAATGTAAATGAAATCCGTGTAGTTTTAATTATCCTAATTTCTTTTTTCTTTACTTTGCCCAACCTAGGTTGTAGGTAGTATGGATGCCCACCCAAGCAGATACTGTGCCACAGTAAGAGTTCAGAGACCCCGGCAGGAGATCATTCAGGACTTGGCCTCTATGGTCCGGGAACTTCTCATTCAGTTTTATAAGTCAACTCGGTTCAAACCTACTCGTATCATCTTTTACCGGGATGGTGTTTCAGAAGGACAGTTTAGGCAGGTTGGTTGCCTAAAATCTCATCAGACTATGGATAAATCAGATACTGTGTTTGTGGTATGGTGTCTATTCCTAGTTAAAAGCCTTAAGTTGATAGTTTCCAAGATCAAAATTTGATGCTTCATGAGATTTTTCCTTCTCCCTCCCCCCTTCTTAGAGACAGGGTCTTGCTCTGCTGTCCAGGCTGGAATGCAGTGGTGTGATCATAGCCACTGCCGCCTCGAACTCCTGGGCTCAGGTGATCCTCCTGCCTCAGCCTCCAAGTAGCTAGGACTACAGGCACATGCCACCATGCCTGGATAATTTTTTTATTTTTTGTAGAGATGCAGTCTTGCTGTGTTGCCCAGGCTGGTCTCGAATTCCTGGCCTCAAGCGATCCTCCTATCTCAGTCTCCCAAAGTGCTAGGATTACAGGCATGAACTGCCACACCCGGTCTTTTTGGGCTTTTTTTCTTTTTTTTTTTTTTTTTCATTTTATTTTATTTTTTTTGAGACAGAGTCTCACTCTGTTGCCCAGACTAGAGTGCCGTGGCATCAGCCTAGCTCACAGCAACTTCAAACTCCTGGGCTCAAGCAATCCCTCTGCCTCAGCCTCCCGAGTAGCTGGGACTACAGGCATGTGCCACCATGCCCGGCTAGCTTTTTCTATATATTTTTAATTGTCCAGCTAGTTTCTTTCTATTTTTAGTAGAGACAGGGTCTTGCTCTTGCTCAGGCTGGTCTCGAACTCCTGAACTGAAACGATCCTCCCACCTCGGCCTCCCAGAGTGCTAGGATTACAGGCATGAGCCACTGTGCCCGGCCCTCTTTGGGTTTTTGAAAAGAATTATTATTCTCTGGTTTGGGAGTTACAAGTTTCATATGTATCTATTAAAGCAAGTTTGTTAATTTGATTACTCAAATCTTCTGTATCTCAGCCTGGATTTTCTCTTTTTAAGTGTTCATTATGGATGTGTAAGCCTCAATTGCTAAGACTATGCTCTGATGATAGTTAAAATGGAATAGAGAAGTATAGTTATTATAGCTGTAGAGTGATGAAATTAAGAAATCCTGCAACTAAATCATTATCTTACTTTGAAAGATACATCTTACTTACATCTTACTTTGAAATATGTAAAAGCAAATAGCTGACTATATTGAGTCTTTCCATTTCATTTTCTCTCCACTTCATAGGTATTATATTATGAACTACTAGCAATTCGAGAAGCCTGCATCAGTTTGGAGAAAGACTATCAACCTGGAATAACCTACATTGTAGTTCAGAAGAGACATCACACTCGATTATTTTGTGCTGATAGGACAGAAAGGGTAATCTCACATCTGTTATAATGATATTTAAAAGCCAAGTTTATCCAACATAGTTCATAGAACACTTTACAAGGACCCTCTGCCAACAATAGTGTTTCTAATATGTAGTAGCAGATCTCAACAATTAGATTATATAAGTATAGAAGCATCAGAACAGGATAATTATTACTCTTTAGCTTTCTAGAATTTCTGTAACGCTCCAAATGTTGAAAATCCCATTCTGCTTTTTTGTGGTAAAGAAACTCATAGTTTTAAAATTGTTCTCCCTTCTACTCGTAGTTTCCTTGTATGTTCAGGGAAAAAAGGTACATTGTCTTTTTAAAATATCTTTTAAAAATTAGGTTTTTTAAAATAGTGGAAGTTCGTACAAACTAACTTTTATACCATGCTTCCTTTAAAAATCACAGAATTATTTTCTGCATTTTATAATGTGAATATATATTTTTATAATTAGAAAGGAAAGGAAAATATAAATACCTAGAGAAATGTGTTGTCTTATGGGTGTACAGCATAGGCAAGTGTAGCGATCTTGCTGTCATTTTCAGTGCCCTGATCCCATCTACCCCCATTATGCAAATCTTGGAGCAGAGAAATCTGAGAGTAACAAGTGTCAGTGTCCCCTTGATAGAAAGAGCAGTGTCTTGTCTTTGGCATATATACTCATTGTGTACCTGTGGGCAAGCAACTTACATCTCTGTGCCTGTTTCCTTCTCAGTAAGATTGGATAGTATTAAGATCTACCTTGTTTGGCTTGTTGGGAGAATTAAATAAAATATGTAATGTACTTAAAACAGTGCTTGTCACATACTAAGTACTCAATAAAGGTTAGCTAGTTGTAGGGTGGTGGTGATAGTGGCAGTAATAGAGAAGAAGAAATATTAATAGCAGACGTTGTTCTAAGTATTGTTTATAAGTTTAATTGATTTAATCCTCAAAAACAACACTGAGATAGTTATTATTATTATCATCTCATCTTGTTCATGAGGAAGTTGGCACACAGAGGTTAAATAACCTCTCAAGGTTACAAAGCTAGTAATTAGTAGAGGAAGTACTCAAACCCAGGCAATCTAGCTCCAAAGTGCTCTTAACCACTATGCTATACCACCTTTCTAATAGCAAGAGTAATAGTTTCCTTATGACCTCCGGATTGTTAAAGGCCTTTGCCCCCAAATTACTACATGTGTTTCTATACCTAGAAAACCAATGCTTTCTTCAAAAGTAAGATTAGGAAAACATAAGTTAGATTTAGTGATTTAATATCTGCTATTTAGTTGTGCCACTCATTTGTTTGCTTTTCTTTCACCTTTGCTCTAAATACTGCTACCAATAATAGATGGGAGATGATTACAGATGAGGAAACAGAGGTACAACAAAGTAAAATACCATGCCTTACACAACTACCACTTGTTGGCAGCATTCTGCTGTCTGTCTAAATAGAGTACAACTTTTTGTTTGTATTAATTAGATTTATGTGTTGATAATTTATTAGAGTTAAGATTTTTTTAAGACTAGGCATAATTGAGTAGATTATGAACTGTTTTCTTTGTTTTGTGCTTGGCAAAAGCTAACAGCTATAATTCAAGCTATTACCTGATAGCAGTCCATTACATGGCAGAAATAATGTCTGAGTCAGTAAAATAGTTTCTGACTTGCTACCCTTGTAAACCTAGACTTACAGTTAATGATTTTAAATGTATTGGGGATAAGGAGGTGAAGGTAGGTATAATAAGAATTTTTAAGTGTCTTATTGGGAGCTTTGCATCATCCGGAATTTTGAATCATTTTAGTGACATCATCTCCACTCAGAAAATCATGGTGTCTGTTCTCTTCCAAGATGTTGAAACTGATAGTATGAAATAAAAGGAATAGGGCCTTTGCAGTCATTTCATTGTTTTAATCCCAGTTCTGTCCTTTATTGTGCACTGTTGGGCAAATTATTTTATAATCCTGAGTCTTAGTTTCCCTCAACAAATGGGAATAATACCTAACTTGCAGGATTGTTACCAAAATTTAGAAATAATGTATTTACGCCAGGCGCGGTGGCTCACGCCTGTAATCCTAGCATTCTGGGAGGCCGAGGCAGGAGGATCGCTCGAGGTCAGGAGTTTGAGACCAGCCTGAGCAATAGCGAGACCCTATCTCTACTAAAATTAGAAAGAAAGGCCGGGCGCGGTGGCTCACGCCTATAATCCCAGCACTCTGGGAGGCCGAGGCGGGCGGATTGTTTGGGCTCAGGAGTTCGAGACCAGCCTGAGCAAGAGCGAGAGACCCTGTCTCTACTAAAAAATAGAAAGAAATTATATGGACAGCTAAAGATATATATACAAAAATTGGCCGGGCATGGTGGCGCATGCCTATAGTCCCAGCTACTCAGGAGGCTGAGGCAGGAGGATTGCTTGAGCCCAGGAATTTGAGGTTGCTGTGAGCTAGGCTGGTGCCATGGCACTCTAGCCTGGGCAACAGAGTGAGACTCTGTATCAAAAAAAAAAAAAGAAAGAAAGAAAGAAAGAAATTATCTGGACAACTAAAAATCTCTGTAGAAAAAAATTAGCCGGGCATGGTGGTGCATGCCTGTAGTCCCAGCTACTCAGGAGGCTGAGGCAGAAGGATTGCTTGAGCCCAGGAGTTGGAGGTTGCTGTGAGCTGGGCTGACACCACGGCATTGTAGCCTGGGCAACGGAGCGAGACTCTGTCTCAACAAAAAAAAAAGAAAGAATGTATTTAAAGTGCCTGACTTATAAATGGTTAACAAATGGTGACTACTAATGTTATTTATCATTAACATTCTTTCTCTGTAAACATACAGTTTTTCTCCAAGAAAAATGCTAAATTTCATAAATTACACATTCATGAGTACCCGTCATACACAGGTACCATAAATTGGGAACACGTAAAGTTAACTTAAAATTTTTTCTTTTAATTTCTTCCACCCACATTCGGATCAACTACCACCTAAGCAATAGTGGAGATTATATAATGCTTTGTTATTTACCAACACTCACTTTCAGCAACATTTGAGAATTGGAAACAGGACCTGCATAAGGTCTGCTCTTAATGACTGCGTAAGTAATACTTCAGGTATTACATGGGAAACATGGGATCAGCCTGTATATTTATATATTTTTTGAAAGTGCTTTCAGATGAAATTTTTACCTTTCTCTTGTTTGTTTAAACTTTAACAAATCTAGGTTGGAAGAAGTGGCAATATCCCAGCTGGAACAACAGTTGATACAGACATTACACACCCATATGAGTTTGATTTTTACCTCTGTAGCCATGCTGGAATACAGGTAAGTGAACATTTTGGGTAAAATATTTTAATTCAAGAACTTCCATTCTTAGGTATATTTTTTAAATCTCAGAAAAAGGAGAAAGAAATACTCTTCTCTGTTTCCACATGAACAGATGAAACTTTCAGTAAATAACTTTTTTGTTGTCTTGAGAGGAGCTTAGGGGCTTATTTTTATGAAAATACCAGAATATAAGTAATTTAACAGAATGAATCTCCCCAAAATGGGCCCTTAATTTAACCTAAAACTTTAAAATGAAGAAATTAAGAAGGAAATTTTAAAATTTCTTGAAATAAATTAAAACAGAAACACAGCATACCAAAATCCATGGGATACAGCAAAAGCAGTAGTAAGAGGGAAGTTTATACCAGGAAACCCCTACATCAAAAAAGTAGAAAGATTTCAAGTAAACAACCAAACAATGCATCATAAGAAACTAGAAAAGCAAGAACAAACCAAACCCCAAATTAGTAGAAGGAAAGAAATAATAAAGGCTAGAGAGGAAATAAATGAAATTGAGACTTAAAAAAAAATACAAAAGATCAATGAAATGAAATGGAAATTTGGTTTTTTGAAAAGATAAAATTGACAAACCTTTAGCTAGATTAACCAAGAAAAAAGACAAAAGACCCAAATAAATAAAATCAGAAACTAATAAGGAGACATTACAACTGATACCACAAAAATACAAAGGATCATTAGAGATTATTACAAACAACTACATGCCAGCAAATTGGAAAACCTAGTGGAAATGCATAAATTCCTGGACATGTACAGTCTACCAAGATTGAACCAAGAAGAAATAGAAAGCCTAAACAGATCAGTTACGAATAACAAGATTGAATCTGTAATAAAAATCTCCTGTCAAAGCAAAGCCCAGGACCCAATGGCTTCATTGCTGAATTCTACCAAACATTTAAAGAACTAATACCAGTTCTTCTCAAACTCTTCCAGATAATTGAAGAGGAGGGAATTCTTCCAAACTCATTCTCCAAAGCTGGTATATTAGCCTCATAACAAAGTAGACAAGGACACACACACACAAAAATAAACTATAGGCCAATAGCCCTAATGAACATAGACATAAAAATCCTTAACAAAATACTAGCAAACTGAATCCAGTGGCAAATTTAAAAGATCACTCACCATGATCAAGTGGGATTCAACCTGGGGATGGTTCAACATATGGAAATCAATAAATGTACACCAGGTACGGTGGCTCACACCTGTAGTCCCAGCTACAAGGGAGGCTGAGGCAAAAGAATTATTTGAGCCCAGGAGTTCGAGGCAGCAGTGAGTGATGGTCATGCCACTGCACTCCAGCCTGGTTGACACAGTGAGACACTGTCTCTAAAAATAAGGCCGAGGCGGGTGGATTGCTCGAGGTCAGGAGTTTGAGACCAGCCTGAGCAAGAGCGAGACCCCGTCTCTACTAAAAAAAATAGAAATTATCTGGCCAACTAAAATATATATAGAAAAGATTAGCCAGGCATGGTGGCGCATGCCTGTAGTCCCAGCTACTCGGGAGGCTGAGGCAGTAGGATCGCTTAAGCCCAGGAGTTTGAGGTTGCTGTGAGCTAGGCTGATGCCACAGCACTCACTCTAGCCAGGGCAGCAAAGTGACACTCTGTCTCAAAAATAAATAAATAAATAAATTTTAAAATACACATGGTTAGAACAAAGGACAAAAACCATATGATCATCTCAATAGATGTAGAAAAAGCATTTAATAAAATTGAACATCCCAGGCCAGGCGCGGTGGCTCACACCTGTAATCCTAGCACTCTGGGAGGCCGAGGCTGGTGGATTGCTTGAGGTCAGGAGTTCGAGACCAGCCTGAACAAGAGTGAGACCCTGTTTCTACTAAAAAATAGAAAGAAATGATTTGGACAGCTAAAATTATATATATAGAAAAAAATTAGCTGGACATGGTGGCACATGCCTGTAGTCCCAGCTACTCGGGAGGCTGAGGCAGAAGGATTGCTTAAGCCCAGGAGTTTGAGGTTGCTGTGAGCTTGATGCCATGGCACTCTAGCCTGGGCAACAGAGCAAGACTCTGTCTCAAAAAAAAAAAATGGAACTTCCCTTCATGATAAAAACTCTCAACAAATTACGTATAGAAGGAAAGGCCATAAATGACAAACCTATAGCCAACAGCACACTGGATGGGAAAAAGCTGAAAGCTTTTCCTCTTAACATCTGGAACAAGACAAGCGTGTCCACTTTCACCTCTTTTATTCAACATAGTACTAGAAGTCCTAGCCAGAGCAATTAGAAAAGAGAAAGAAATAAAGAGGATCCAACTTGGAAAGGAGAAAGTCAAATTGTCCCTGTTTTCAGACAACCTGATCTTATAAATAGAAAACCCTAAATACTTCACCAAAAAACTCTTAAAACTGATAAATTCAGTAAAGTTGCAGAATACAAAATCAACATACAAAAATTAGTAGTGTTTCTTTTTTTTTTTAATTTTTTTCACCTACACCATGAGCTAGAGAAAATTAGTATTTCTGTACACCAACAATAAGCTAGCAGAAATAGAAGTCAAGGAAGCAATGTCATTTATAGTAGCTACCAAGAAAAACCCTAGGAATAAACTTAACCAAGGAGGTGAAAGATCTCTACAGAGAAAACTATAATGGGGAGAAGGGGGCAAGGGCAAATATGTAACCTAAACTTTAGTACCCCTATAATATGCTGAAATAAAAAAAATTTATAAAAAAAAAAGAAAGAAAACTATAAAGCACTGATGAAAGAAATTGAAGAGGTCACAAAAAAATGGAAAGATATCCCATGTTCTTCTCTTCATGAAATGAAAGAATTAATATTGTGAAAATACCATACTACCAAAAGCAATCTTCAGATTCAGTGTAATTCCTGTCAAAATACCAATGACATTCTTCACAGAAATAGAAAAAACAATCCTAAAATATGTATGGAATCGCAAAAAAGAAAACCCAAATAGCCAAAGCAATTTCAAGCAAAAAGAACAAAGAGGCATCACACTACCAGACTTCAAAAGATACTACATAGCTATAGTAACCAAAACAGCATGGTGCTGGCATAAAACAGACGCACAAACCAATGGAATAGAATAAAGAACCCAGATATAAATCCATGTATTTACAGCCAACTGATTTTCAACAAAAGGTGCCAAGAACATTCATTGGGGAAGGGACAGTCTCTTCAATAAATGGTGTTGGAAAAACTGAATATTCATATGGAGAAAATGAAACTAGATTCCTGTTTCTCAACATATATAAAAATCAACCCAGGGCAGGCATGGTGGCTCATGCCTCTAATCCCAGCATTTAAGGAGGCTGAGGCAGGAGGACTGCTTGAGGCCAGGAGTTTGAGACCAACCTGGGCACAATAGCAAGACCCCCATCTCTACAAAAATATTTTAAAATTTAGCCAGACATGGTGGTACACACCTGTAGTCCCAGCTACTTGGAAGGCTGAGGCAGGAAGATCACTAGAGCCCAGGAATTCTTGGTTAAAATGGGCTATGATCGTGCTACTACACTCCAGCCTGGGCAACAGAAAAACCAGAGCCCCAAAACTATGAAACTACTAGAAGAAAACATAGGGGAAATTCTTCAGGACATTGGTCTAGGCAAAGATTTTATTGAAAAGACCTCAAACCAATCAATAGTGTGAAGAGACAACCTACAGAGTGGGAGAAAATGTTTGCAAACTATTGATTTGACAGGTGATTAATAGACAGGATATACAAGGAACTCAACAGGAAAAAGACAAATAAATTGATTTAAAAATGGACAAATAAGCTGAATAGACATCTTTCAAAAGAAGACATACAGATTACTAACAGGTTTATGAAAAAATGTTCAGTATCACTAATCAAGGAAATGCAAATCAAAACCACAGTGAGGCTGGCCACAGTGGCTCACACCTGTTATCCTGTTATCCTAGCACTTTGGGAGGCTGAGGCAGGAGGATTGCTTTTGGCCAGGAGTTTAAGACCAGCCTGAGTAAGAGCAAGACCCTGTCTCTACAAAAAATAGAAAAATTAGCCAGGCATGGTGGCATGCATCTGTCATGTCAACTACTTGGGAGGCTGAGACAGGAGGATCACTTGAGCTCAGGAGTTTGAGGTTGCAGTGAGCTATGATGACATCACTGCATTCTAGCCCAGGTGACAGAGCAAGACCCTATCTTAAAAAAAAGAAAAAAAAAACATAATGAGATATCATCTCACCCCAGTTCAAATGGCTATTATCAAAAAGACAAAGAATAGCAAATGCTGGTGAGGATGCAGAGAAAGGGAAACTGTTATACACTGTTGGTGGTAATGTCCATTAGTACAGCCATTATGGAAAACAGTGTAGAGATTCCTCAAAAAAAACTAAAAATAGAACTACTGTATGATCCAGAAATCCCACTACTGGGTATATTTCCAAAGGAAAAGAAATTAGTATGTCAAAAGAGATATTTGCACTTCCATGTTTATGCAGCACTATTCACAATAGCCAAGATATGAAAACAATCTAAGTGTCCATCAATAGATGAATGAATAAAGAAAATGTGGTATATATAATGGAATACTGTCCAGCCATAAAAAAGAATGAAATCCTGTCATTCACAGCAACACAGATGAGCCTAGAGGACATTAAGTGAAATAAGCTAGTTACAGAAAGATAAATACTTAATGATCTCATTCATACGTGGAAGCTATAAAAGTTGGTCTCCTAGAAGTAAAGACTAGAATAATAGTTCCTAGAGGTGGGGAAGGGTATGAGGGGAGGGGGGATAGCCAAAGGTTGGTTAACAGATACAAAGTTACATTCAGATAGGAGGAATAAGTTCTAGTATTCTATAGTACCGTAGGGTGACTATAACAAATTATTATATATTTTCGGAAGCTAAAAGAGCAGATTTGGAATTTTCCCAGCACAAAAAAATGATAAATATTTGAGGTGATGTGCTATTTACCCTAATTTGATCACTATACATCATACACATTTATCAGTATATCACACTATATCACATAAATGTGTATAATTATTTTAATTAAAAATAATAAAAGCCATAAAAAGTTGATAGTACCTTCCAGGGATAAAACCTATGTGACTAGAGTACATGTATTAACCTAATACATGTACTAATTTTCCTAATTTTCCTCCATATTTCCTAAGGAACTCTACTACTGTGGCTTTTTTTTTTTTTTTTTTTTTAAGACAGGGTTTGGCTCTGTTGCCTAGGCTAGAGTACAGTGGCATCATCATAGCTCACTGCAACCTCAAATTCCTGGGCTCAAGTGATCCTCCTACCTCAGCCTCTCAAAGTGATAGGATTACAGGCATGAGCCACCACACCTGGCCTACTGTGACTTTTTAATAAATATCACAGAGGAGAAAAGAAAAGATTATCTGTTCAAATAAGTTTTGGAAATGCTATTCAACAGGTTTTTTATTCTAGAACTTTTGGAGACTGTTGATATGCAAATGGTCATTATGAATCTTCAAGATAGGAATATTTCTCCAGCATATCTAACCAGAAACTTTAGGGAACAGTTTTCCTTTGGGACACTAATTTGAAACTTCTGCTCTAGTGAGCAAATAACCAGAATATTTCACAGTGAGTAAAGACTGTTCTTTACATATCTTCCCAGCTTTATTTGAATTTTCAAACTTCTCTGAGATCAAAATAGGAGTCCTGTTTTTTACCAGCTAAAATTAAAAACCCTAGTCATTTCTAACCATATATATTGGTTGTTTTGTTTTTGTTTTTGTTTTTGTTTTGAGATGGGGTCTCACTCTGTCATCTGGGCTAGAGTGTAGTGGCGAGATGATAGCTCACTGCAATCTCAAACTCCTGGGCTCAAGTGATCTTCCTCAGCCTCCCAAGTAGCTAGGACTACAGGCACATACCACCATGCCCAGATAATTTTTTTTATTTTTTGTAGAGATGGGATCTCACTGTGTTGCCCAGACTGGTTTCTAACTCCTGGCCTCAAGTTACCTCCTTCCTCAGCCTCCCAAAGTGCTAGAATTATAGGCATGAGCCACCTAGCCTGACTGAAGTTTTTTCTAATCACTACTTTTAACTTTACCAGTAACAGATCCTTTAACAACATACTGGCCAAATTCCATAACTTCTTAACACTTTTAGTTATTTTACTAGTGTTTATAGTTCAGTCCCATTCCCCAACTCCCGATTATATTTTGAGGTAAAATTCCCATGCAGTCTTAAAATATTTGGCCCTTTGTGCCTGGTTTATTTCACTTAGCATAATGTCTTCAAGGTTCATCCATGTTGTAGTATGTGTTAAAATTTTCTTTTTCCGGCTGAATAATATTCCACTGTGTGTATATACCATATTTTGTTTATCCACTCATCCATGGAGGGACACTTGAGTTACTTCCCTTTTTTGGTTATTATGCATAATGCTGCTTTGAACATAGACTCCTTTTAGGTATCTGTTTGAGTCCCTGCTTTCACTCCTTTTCAGTACATAAACAATCAACTAAATTTTTTAATTGATTATTGAAATAGAATATGTTTTACTAATGTAAAAAGCTATTTTTTACATAACTTAGTCTGTGCTGAATATATATTTTAAAGTTTAAAGATCAACAGAATATGCCATTGCCTTCTCTGTATAGGGTACCAGCCGTCCTTCACACTATCATGTTTTATGGGATGATAACTGCTTTACTGCAGATGAACTTCAGCTGCTAACTTACCAGCTCTGCCACACTTACGTACGCTGTACACGATCTGTGTCTATACCTGCACCAGCGTATTACGCTCACCTGGTAGCATTCAGAGCCAGATATCATCTCGTGGACAAAGAACATGACAGGTAATATAAAAGCATAACAAATGTAGATTCTCACCCAAATATGGTCTGCATATTAGAATTTTCTTGGGAAATTTCTTTAAGCATTTCCCTGTAAGTATGTGCCTGTTTGCCACTTAGAATTAAAGTTTCACAAGTTATTAGAGGAGTCAGTGATCTGTATGAAAAGTGATAATAGTCAGAACTGACTGCCCAAGAAGGTTTTCTATTGAAATATGCTATCTAGGCTCAGTAATAGAATGATATAGTGATTTGTTTGCCAAATTAATTCAAAGGAGAGGTTATTGGTAATAATAAAAGTGATACATCTATAAAGACAAAATGATATCATGTCTGGAATTTGCTTCAGAATTAACCCTTGGGAGGTTAGAGAAGTAAAACGAAATTTGCCTTGAGTTAGTTCATTATGCCAGTCTCTATATTTTAATATTTTTGAAATTTTCTACAAGAAAGAATATTTTTCAGAATTATTACATCAGAATAGAATGTTTGTTTTTGTCTTCATTTCCACTTCTCTTACAGTGCTGAAGGAAGTCACGTTTCAGGACAAAGCAACGGGCGAGATCCACAAGCTCTTGCCAAGGCTGTACAGATTCACCAAGATACCTTACGCACAATGTACTTTGCTTAAAAAGTCTAAGTATAGTCTCTGAGGGGAAGAACTGAAAGATGAATCAACATACAACGTATGTTTCCAGTGGAGTCAGTTAAGTAGGGATACCTCTAGCCATACAGAAATCAACACTGTGTGGGGGCCAGGGTCTGATCCTTATGTTGATACAAGGAAGATTGTTTACTTCATCAAGGAACACAGCATAATTATGCAATATGAAACCAGCCAACTGCTTTTTGTGCGGTCTCCTGTAGGAAGTATCGCAGTTGTTTTGTTTTCATTTCTTGTAGTCTAACCCTTTTAATGCCTTTACCTCAAGTTGCTTGGCAGCACAACTATCTTTGCAAAAAAAGTAAAGAAAAAGTAAATGATGGTTTAAAAAATACACGCCTACATGAATAATCAAAGTGATTGTTCACAAATAAGTGTGCAAAAAAATTAATGTGCATTCATATATTCTTGTAAAAGGTGTCTGTATTTTTTAAATATATACATGCATACTTCATATGCATATATATCTGATCTGGATTGATAATAGATATATATGTGTCTGTGTATATATTTTATACTTCATTCCATTGGGGAACTTTCTTTCCCTTTTAATCTCCCCTCACTGCCACCTTTATTTCTCTCTCTACCTCCCTTGCCTTCATCACCTACATTTTTCTCCTAATGCTACCAGTGACATTCAGATGTTCATATAACTGGTTCATTTGAATGTGAAACATGACAAACTAGATTTCTACTTTTATTTTGCACACCCTGCTTCTGTCTCCTATCTCATACACAATTCTGAGTCCTCAACTCTTGATATTGCTGTCTTAACAAACAAAATTATTTTATATGTATATAAACACATACACACACACATATATATATGTTTTGGTGAGAGTGTGTGTCTGCCCCCTCCCGCTCTGAACATACATTGGCCATTTGTGCAGTGTGTACATAAGCAGTAGCAACTTTTTCTTTAGTGAGTTTGTTAAAGCTGCTATAAATATAAAACCTTGTCAGAAGTTGTAACTCTTTCTCTCTGATAAGTGATATACATTCTAAAGTCTTCTGTTTCTATAGATTATACATGGAAATCCCTTAAAGCTTTTATAAAGGGTAAATATTTTAAGATTGGAACTCTGTAGGGTTGAGGCCTCTGAAATTGGGTGGAGAAAGAAGGGAGTGCAGAGGATTTTTTTGTTTTGTTTTTTGATAGCTTACTTGCTGCCTCTCATACCTTAATGTGATTTTCATATATATATTTTTATATATATGTATGTGTGTATATATAAACATATATGTATGTGTTTTGAAGTATAGCTTCCTTTTCTTTTATATTTATTAGAATAGTGCTTTAATAATTATAGAACCGTATTGGCAACATCTTTTATAGAAATATAATCATGTTTATTTTAAGAACTGACAACTTGTTTTTGCTCTTTTAGTGCAATAAGCAATTTCAAAGGAAAGTTGTGTCTGCTTGACATCTGTACCACAGATAATAGGAGGAACAGGCACCTCCATAATTTTAAAAGGGCAAAGTAATACAGCCTTAATTTTAGAAGGAAAGTTTTGTAATTTTCATTTTTAAAGCATATCTTTTAAAAATAATAAAATGAAGAAAGTGAAATTTCATAAACTTTGAATTAAGAAATGATAGTGAACAGCTTAAGATTTAGAAGATATTTAAATTCTTTGAAAATAGATCATGTTTATTGAGGAACCATACTGGCTAGGTTCCCATTTTCATTTATAGGAATATGTAAGATGATTTTAGAAAACATTTTTTGCTAATTTATCAACAGTGTAACTTTCCTTTTAAAATTAAGGTGATAGTGACAAAGGAAGTTAGGACTTTGATTATTTTAAATGAATAAATCACTGAAATGTGGGGAAAGTTTTTATTGATTTCACTTTAAGATACTAAAAAGTACTATAAAGCTGTCAAAACCGAGTTTATCAGTAACATTGGATTCAGGGGAGCTTTGCACTTTGTAACTCATGAAAATTGCATTTTGACTTTTTTTTTTTTTTTTTTGCACTGGTTCAGAGTATAGATACTACAGATTGTTTCCAGTGGGCATTGTTGTTAGCCTTCCAGAATTCCATCTGCACATGAATACTAATGGATTTAGATCTTTAGTTTCTCTTTTACCTGTAATCCACTATTATTGCCAATTTACTGTATTTTGAGCCTAAGATCTGAGCCCATGTCCTCCAACAGGCATGAAATCTTTTGTCCCTCTGCCAGAAAACTAAGAAAGTACTGTATTTTGTATGTTTATTATTTTGAAGTATCTGAAATGCAATTTACAACACTGTTTCAAAGAGCTTTACAAAAAGTAATATTTATATAGTATATACATTTTTTTCTCCCAGTCTTCTCCCCTCTCCTCCAAAAGAATTTTCTATAAAATTTGTTTTCTTTAACACTGAAATTACACTGAATATAGTCAGTGGGCAAGACAAAAAAAAATAGTATATCCCAGATATACTTGCTTATTATGAATAAGGCATCTACCTTTATCCATGGGAGCTGCACAGGTTCATGCCGGAAACATTAGGGAACAACTGCAGATACCCTTTCCCTGTTTACTCCTTTACCTAATTGTTAGTTGCCTAGTCTCACATGTGCTAGAGTGAAGCCCTTAATTTAAATCTATTTGGAAGGATTTTTTTAAGAAGAAAAATATTTTTTCTAAAATACAGGCCAGGTATAGTGGCTCACGCCTGTAATCCTAATGCTTTGGGAGGCCAAGGTGAGAGGATTGCTTGAGGCCAGGAGTTTGAGACCCTGTCTCTACAAACATAAATAAATGAATTAGCTGGCATGGTGGCATGTGCCTGTAGTCCTAGCTACTTGGGAAACTGAGGCAGGAAGATCACTTGAACCCCAGAATTCAAGGTTATAGTGAGCTATGATCAAGCTACTGCACTCAAGCTTGGGTGACACAGTGAGACCCTGTCTCTAAAAAGATAAAATAATAAAATATAAAGCTTTACTTTTTGCCTGATTTCTTTAGAGTGCACTTACATGTTCAACATTGCTATTTTAAGGTTGATTAATGTGGAAGAATATATATAGTATATATCTATTTTGTTTATTAAAATATTGGTATATAGAACTTAATTACAAGAAACTGTGCTTAGAATTTTAAGATAAAAGGCTAAGTGACAATTACTTCTTGAAATTTGTTCTAATTATTACTGCACTTCTAGTGTAGGATTTCTAATATCTTTTTTATTTTAAAAAAAAAATGTTTTTGACCTTTCTACTCCTGCCCTTGCTCACTAACTATATCATGAAAGCTAAATTTTGGTCTGCAGTTTTCTATGATGTATCTTGCAAGAATGACTTTAAAGGCCGGGCGCCGTGGCTCACGCCTGTAATCCTAGCACTCTGGGAGGCCAAGGCAGGAGGATCGCTCGAGGTCAGGAGTTTGAGACCAGCCTGAGCAAGAGTGAGACCCTGTCTCTATTAAAAATAGAAAGAAATTATCGGCCGGGCACGGTGGCTCACGTCTGTAATCCTAGCACTCTGGGAGGCCGAGGCGGGCGGATCCTTTGAACTCAGGAGTTCGAGACTAGCCTGAGCAAGAACGAGACCCCGTCTCTACTAAAAAAATACAAAGAAATTAGCTGAACAACTGAAAATATATAGAAAAAAAATTAGCCAGGCATGGTGGCACATGCCTATAATCCCAGCTACTCGGGAGGCTAAGGCAGGAGGATCACTTGAGCCCAGGAGTTTGAGGTTGCTGTGAGCTGATGCCACAGCACTCTAGCCCGGGCAACAGAGTGAGACTCTATCTCAAAAAAAGAAAGAAAGAAAGAAAGAAATTATCTGGACAACTGAAAATACATATAGAAAAAATTAGCCAGGCATGATGGTGCATGCTTGTAGTCCCAGCTATTTGGGAGGCTGAGGCAGGAGGATCGCTTGAGCCCAGGAGTGTGAGGTTGCTGTGAGCTAGGCTGATGCCACAGCACTCTAGCCAGGGTGACAGAGTGAGACTCTGTCTCAAAAAAAAAAAAAAAAAAAAAAAATGACTTTAAAATGTCATTCCCAGCAACTAGTATAATTGATTTTCATATGAAGAAGAGTTGGGAGTTTAATGTATATTCTTGATGGCAACTTTGTCTGTAAAGTGCAGATACATGTTACTATATTACAGTACCAAATTACTGGCATTGAGGACCATACATTTATAATATTGTAGCTGCTATATTTATTTAGGTAGAGTCTCACGGTTACTGCACTAATCAATGAGATGAGCAGGATTCAAGGCTAGTGTTAGACCCCTGTTTTTTCTAAATAAGAATAAGGACATGAAATATCTAGGTAACAAAGGGTGCTGCCATTTTAGTTTCAATTTAATATCAGGATATTCTTTGTTTTAGAAATGTAGGTCTTGACTTATAGTTTTGAAAAGGGTACCTCAACCTTCTTAGTACTGGTTTTTGGCACATTTTCACAGAAATACAGGTGCCCTTTCTCTTTTTCTTAATAGTTACCTTTTAACGAGTTTCTTGGAAAAACTATTCTTCTGTGGAAATATTCCTGTTTATAACCTATTAATGTATTTCTCTTCCTAGAAATCAGTCTAGAAGGGATTCCAGCAAGATTGTACTGAGTGTTTTGGAGAGTACTTTATAAAGATTCATCTCTACCTTCCGGCATAGGGCCTTCCAGCCTTCTAACGACCTGTTACTATAATAGTTTTCCAGGCTAGGTTCTCTATGACCCAACACTGCCTAATGTTTGCTTGTATGCGCTCTAATGGATTTTAGTATGACAGACCTCCCAACAGACTTAGAGTCATGACAGACTTAAGGTATGTCTAGGGAAATAAAAGCTGAGTTGCCATTCAGTTAAGAATGGCTGGCAGAAGATGTCAGTGTTAAAGGAACCAGAAGCAGTGAGAGTGCCAGTAATAGGTCTGAAGTATTTAGATAGATTACAGACTAGGAATTAGAGAGCATTCCTTATTCAAGGAATTTGGTCTGTTCAGAGGCTGACATGAATTTGGCAAGGGCAGTGATTCTTATGAAATTCAAGAAGCAGACCACTTGGATACAGCTAGAATATTTTGTAGTCTTCCCATTTCACACTTGATATTAATGTTTTGCCAAGAGGTTTAGCTGACAACTTTGCAAAATTTTCGCTCAGTATCATTAAACCTGAGTTAAATGTTTGTTTAACTCATCCTCTTAAGATGTTCTCCTGTTGAAGAGACAAGTTGCCCTTAACGGTAACTTGCTACTTAAATTACCTCTTATGAGTTAGTAAAGCTGCACAAAGACATCATTAGTCTGGCATCTTTATTTTGGCTTTCTTATCAGTATGAAGTGTTAGTCCTTTTCATTCTTGTTGAGAATTTATGAATGTCTTGAAGCTTCCATACTAATGGTTAGGAGGCTTTACATCAAGTGGGGCCTTCCTGAGTGCTAGCATAACCCTGATTTAGAGTCTTCGTTTTCCTATTTCTTTCCCATTTTGTCATATAATGCACTTTGTGATTCTATAGGAGTCAAAAAATAAGCCAAGAATAGATATGTAAAAATCAGTACAGAAATCAGAAAGTGAGACTTTTCTCCAAAAAAATCTTTTTTATAAAAATTTCTGTTTATGGTAAGAACGTTTTTGATCAGTGACAATGTTAGGAGTGATAAATGTGATTAGTGAATGCCAGGCTGAGTCCCAGGAAGGGCAGAGGGGGAATATATATATTAATGTAAGTATGTATATGTCTCACAAAGGGAAAAACTGTTTTGACTTTTTTCCTGCTTTTAAAAATAGTACACTTAAGTTCATAATTTTCCATGTCAGTTAGCATAATTTTTTTAACTAAGATACAATGGTCAGGGCTTGCACTAATAATATCAAATGCTAGTTGAAATTTATTTTACTTTACCCATCAAAAATAGTACTCTAGAGTTTTATATCATTGATTAAATCTCAAGAATCTTTTTGTTCTTAAAGTATGGAAGTTAAAGATCTTAATTTGAATTAAAGTTAGAAGGATGATAAATTTCATACTGAGGGTTCAGATTTACCAATGAGAAACCTGTCAAAGTATCAGGTAACAAATAGTGTGACAAAATTAGAATCCTGTCAGATTATCTGTCCAGCCACTGGGCTCCCTTCCTTTTTGAAACCAATGTCTGAAGTAACCAAAATCTGATGTTGTATCTATGTTAGGGTCTCAGTAAAACAAAGATGTTCTTCAGGGTAGACTCTGAATTAAATTTTTAAATCATTTTTTAAAGTGAGGCGGTTCTTAGAAAGTGCCTTTTCAGAAGATGGTGCTGTAGATTTTTATTTTTCAAATAGTATAAGGCTAAAAATTTTAAAGATAAATTATTTTAGAACTTCAAGAATGTGACAGTTTCATATAAATGATATTATTCGTTGTCCTGCATCTGGTCCAAGAGAACCAAGAAAAGCTTTTATGCAGTAAAGTGTCTAGGTAAATGCTCACCAAATTTATTTTTATAAATTTAAAAAGAAAATTTTTAAACAGAATTAACCCCTTTAATCCTCAACTGTGTTAAAATTAATCTATAATGCACATAAGACAGCAAATCTGCTTAGCTTTTAACAAGATTAAGAATAAAGTAGCAGCCAGGTGTGGTGGCTCATGCCTGTAATCCTAGCATTCTGGGAGGCAGAGGTGAGAGGATCGCTCGAGGTCAGGAGTTTGAGACCAGCCTAGCAAGAGCAAGACCCCGTCTCTACTAAAAATAGAAAGAAATTATCTGGACAGCTAAAATATATATACAGAAAAAATTAGCCGGGCATGGTGGCGCATGCCTGTAGTCCCAGCTACTCGGGAGGCTGAGGCAGTAGGATTGCTTGAGCCTGGGAGTTTGAGGTTGCTGTGAGCTAGGCTGACACCACAGCACTCTAGCCTGGGCAACAGAGTGAGACTCTGTCTCAAAAAATAAATAAATAAAGTAGCAAATACCCAAAGGGAAAGATAACTTGATAATTGCAGGAATTATGTCATAGACTACTTTTTTTCAGCATAGATTGACCCTTTTGTAAGGTTGTAAAGGCAACCTTTTCTAATTAATCATTATTAAGGAGGACTGCTTATAAAGGGAAAGCCAAGTCATCATTCAGATCAGCTTAAGAGAGAAAGCAAAATGATGATATTACTATCTTTAGGGAAATTTTCTTTTTTAGACACCAAGAAATATTTTAAATGATTTCTTCTTTTTTCTAGGGTGGGAGAACTATGAAAAATGATGACAAAGCATTTAAAAGGGCATGATCAGTTAATTTGAAACACAATATACAAAACTGGGCTTTATCACATACTTGGGAGATAAAATTTTTTAAAGAAACACAACAAAGTCAGGCTTTGGAGGAAATAAGCAGAAGAAAGGAAAATAGCAAGGTCCTTCATACTTATTGGAAATTTAGTAATCTACCAGAAAACAATTCTGCCCTGTACTAGGAAGCAGTAAACAGCAGTAAATGATCACCTGACTAGTTCTTGCTTCTGAATTTGGTGAGCATTCCTTCAGAAAAGACTAAAAATAAACAAAAAAGACCACACCTCAATAACCTTGTATGCTGCATTATATAATAATGATAGTAAAATTATACTGATTGTTTGGAGTGTACCGTGTCTGTTTGCAAATATACATGCACATTAAACTTTTTCATTTTTTGTAATGTCTTAATAGCAATTATGACTTTATTTTTGTTAAGATTAATTTTTCTATTGTGATGTTTATATTTATTGGCAATTCATGTGCAACTTTTATATTTTGCTTAGATGTTGGTTATAAGGTATTTTATTTTTATAGATATTTCTAGCTTTTCTTCTTTCTTTGTAATATTAGCAAAGATTAAAATGGAGTGTTAATACACCAACCAAACTACTAATTCCATAAAGTCTAGGGTTTGAGTGTTTACCAATAAACCATTATTGCTGTTTTCTAACTTAGAATATTTAATGTTGCTTATATTATGGGCATTAAGATAGTCTTTAGACAGATTTCTACATGTGGATGGGAGGTGGGACTTCCCTATAAATTAGATCTTTTTTTTTTTTTCTTTTAGTAGCAAACTAACTCTAACAGATAAGATTTATTTTACCTGATCGCAGTTTTCGGGAAACCTGTCAAATAAATTTATTAATACATTTCCTTTTTTAACTTTTGATACATTGAAGCTGCTTAAATGACCACATTGTTCAGCATTAGGATTATGAATCCATTTTTATAGGCCTGGAAAACAAATAACAAATGGTCTAGAACTCATAGATAATTGACTTTGAAGTGAAATTTTCCCCCCATAATTATATGGAAGATTTATTAGTTTGATCTTTTCCGTAGCATACTTTTAAAGTGATTCAACCTCTGAGTATCAGCAAAGAAATCAAGTTTAAGTGGCTAGGGAAGCCAGGCGCGGTGGCTCACGCCTATAATCCTAGCACTCTGGGAGGCTAAGGTGGGAGGATCACTTGAGGTCAGGAGTTTGAGATCAGCCTAAGTAAGAGCAAGACCTCGTCTCTACTAAAAATAGAAATAATTAGCCGGGAACTACTAAAAATAGAAAAAATTAGCCAGGTATGGTGGTGCTCACCTGTAGTCCCAGCTACTTGGGAGGTTGAGGCAAGAGGATTGCTTGAATCCAGGAGTCTGAGGTTGCTGTGAGCTAGGCTGATCCCATGGCACTCTAGCCCAGGCAACAGAGCAAGACTCTGTCTAAAAAAAAAAAAGTAGCTAGGGAGAGCCAAGGATAAAAACTGATTAATAGAGTATTTTAGCTAATTAAAAATTTAAGTAGTATTTATGAGTATGAATTAATTGGAAGGCAGTAAAAAGTATGATTATAGAATATTAATGTCAAGCATATATAGTCACTTCAGTTTCCTTGTGACTAGATTTAGATTATATTGGCATATTAACTTTTAATAAAAGTACATAAAAGTATATTCCCTTAAGAAGGTAAAATATTTCCATTATAGTTTTACACTATGAATTTGCTTGGTAAGGAATTTTTTTTCAATAAGAAATTAAAAGATAAACTTTATCACTTACTCTGACTTTTAAATTCTAAATTATTGGCACTCAATATATGATGTTTTACTGTAGTATATTCTATTCTTCCACTGAGAGGGAGGGAAATGGGAAAGTTTCAAATAATTATAAATGGGAAAATTTTATTTTTATAGTATGTAAATTTTACAGTTTAAAATGAATCAGCATGTGATTTCATATAGACATTAGCCATTTCATTTCTTTCTGCATTTTTGCGGGTTATATTAGTTTGCTTTATAATATACTATTCTTAGTTACTTCCTTCACTGCCACATCAAGTACTAATTGAAGATTGGTACTCTGATTATAGGAATTTGTTACTACTAAGTAGAAATTAGATATGGTTCAAGCAGTCAGATACATTTTTGCTGCAAATATATGTCCCCTTTTTAAGGATATTTATTGTGCTTATAACCTTAACAGTTTTATTCATTATATTTCAACATGTCCTAGGTTGACAGGCATATAATTCTTGAAGACCAAGGCTGCCTCTAGTCCTGTGTTTTCTTTTTTCCTTCTGAAAGTTCTTAGGAACCTGACATATAGAACTTATTTTGCTGTTTTAACTAATTGGCTCCACAAATCCTCTTGCCTGGCATTGGTACCACATTACCACAGTGAAGTACTTGATGGCTTGTTCATGTTGAGTCCACCTCTTCAGAAAGGAATATTTGTGCAGTAAATGATAGGTCATCCCAAAAAAGAACTGTCATGAACAGTCTTATGAGTAGAAAACAGATAGGAGTGTTGGGCATTAGAGCTTTGCTTTTTTGGTTTTATTCTTTCCAGAAATTGACTGTGTGCACATCTGTAATTTTATGTTTGAATTTTGAGGCTATACCTGAGACTAGAGAGGGAGTTTAATAGTCTGTTTAAGAACCAAAGAAGGAAAAACTCTTTCGCAAAAATTTTGCATATTTGTCTCTTTCTCTATATAAGAATCTGTGGAAACAGGAAGTCTTTGTAAAGAAATGGACTAATGGGATTGTGAGAATATAGTGAGGGGAAATGAGGATAAAGTTCCTTTGCTGGGATCCTTAGTCAGAAACCTTACAATTGTTTAATAATTGCAGAGTTCTCACAACCGTGTAGTCAAAAGAGCAACTGTTGCTATTTGAACCTACAGAAGAGACCTAAGAAGAGTGCCTCTGTAATCTAAATTTAAATGATGTTGTCCCAGACCCAAAGCTGCATCTATTCTCGGTAAATTAGAGAAGTCGTAGAAGTTGCTTCTGAATAGAAATTAAACAAAGTATTTATCCTCAAATAGAGCCGTGGCATTGCTTTCAACATAGCTTCTCCAGTTTTCCCCTTTACATAGAAAACACCAAGCAGGGCCTTCCCAGACTTTAGACAGTCCAGCCTGGTTAATAATGGATACAATTTGGTCCCACAGAATTTAACAAGAGGAAGATTTGATTTTGGTAACAACAGACTTGATCACAATAGTAATTAATCACAAATATCTCCCTGTTTCACAGAGAATGATCTCTTATTATTGATGATGACCCTACAAATGTACATGTGTCCTTTTTCTAACTCAAAAACCAGGAAGTAATCACTAACTGAAATCTTCTAGTAGTTTGTCCCTACAAGATTTTTAAAAAATTTTCCAGGAACTTTCTCATTTCTTATCCCAGGTTACAAACCCTTTCCTCTCTAAAAAAGAAAGAAAAGAAAATGACTTAGAGGCAGTTTATTTAGAATTCTATGGGTAAGGCTGGGCGCTGTGGCTCACGCCTGTAATCCCAGCACTCTGGGAGGCGGAGGCTGGAGGATCACTTGAGGTCAGGAATTCGAGGCCAGCCTGGGCAAGAGCAAGACCTGGTCTCTACTAAAAATAGAAAAAATTAGCTGGACATGATGGCACATGCCTGTAGTCCAGCTACCTGGGAGGCTGAGGCAGAAGGATCACTTGAGCCCAGGAGTTTGAGGTTGCTGTGAGCTAGGCTGATGCCATGACATTCTAGCATGGGCAACAGAGCAAGACTCTGTCTAAAAAAAAGAAAAAGAATTCTGTGGGTAAATAATAAGAGTCTTTAAAATACTTAGGAATGGAGGATCACATGCCACAAATTAATATAGCTTGATTGAGAAAAATATTTTAGCATATTTTTCATGTTTGTGTTCTAAAGTTTGTTTCCTTTGACATACCATTCTCTGATTTACTTGAGTGCCACTATTCTTGTTATATAATCAGTGTTTTATGCCATTTATGAATCATGCAGTTCTTCTCTGACCCCCTATACACAGATAAAAACATAAACACACACACTTAAAAACAAAAGAGAGGAGGGGTAAAACAAAAAAGCGATAATGAGAATCATTACAATGTAACTTTAATCAATAAAAATAAAAAGAAACTCTAACTCAGTTAAGTGAGAATTAAGATTGAAATTTTAGCCAGGCACTGTGGCTCATGCCTGTAATCCCAGCACTTTGGGAGCCTGAAGTGGGAGGATCCTTTGAGCTCAGGAGTTCAAGATCAGCTGGGCAACATAGCAAGCCCATCTCTGCAAAAAAAAATTTAAAAATTAGCCAGGTGAGCTATGATTGCACCACTATACTCCAGCCTGGGTGACACAGCAAGACCCTGTCTCTAAAAAGAAAAAAATAAGTGTTAATGTTGCAGGTATTATCTCTAGCCATAGAACTTTTTGCTAGCTATAGAATGCTAATGTGAACAGAATATATATCAGGAATATGATGTATTATAGAAAAGTGATAAATTTATTCTTGAAAGTATGCCAGGTGTGGTGGTATGCGCCTGTAGTCTCAGTTACTGGGGAAGCTGAGGCAGAAAAAAAATTATTTTTTTAATTCAACCCATTTTGTAGTCAAACTGGAGCTATAAGGAGAAGGCAAAAGGTGTTTTTAAATGCAGGAACTTTTAAAAGGTCCCAACTGGAAAAAGACTATTGAGAACTTACTGCCTTTGAGAGTAGGAAAGGGCTCTAGAACATGAGCCAGAGACTTGGAGTTTAGTCTAGCTCTACCATGGTTTTGCTCTGTGTCCTTAGGCAATGTCCTTGATCGCTGTGTGCCTCATTTCCCTTTTAAACAATAGTGATAATACCTGCCCTCACCTACCTCACTAAACTGTAAGAATAAGATAATGTTTGTGAAAGTGAGTTCTGCAAAGGAAAAGCTATTCAGAAATTCAGGGTAATGGAATAGTGTTATATGAAGGATTTGGTTTCAGTTTGCATCTGGAAAAAATGTCAATTAGCATAGATCATTTTATGAAACAGGTATAAGAGAAACATAGGCCTTATCATGGTATGGTGTTCACTTACAAGCTTATCCTGCAGTATTTTTCTTTATAATAATCCTTGGCAAAAGCATAACTTTTCAAAAACCAAACTCCTTTTAGTGGTGCTATGGCAGCTGCAATTGTATTTTTGAGTTAGATTAATGTGAAACCACCAGATACTTAGAAATTAACTTCGCCTTTTGCCTTCAGGCACTTTTGCTACATGATGGCATTACAGGCCGTTGTACAACCAGAGTTATCCTCTTGTTTCTTGGCAAATTTTTGGTACCTTTCTTTGAAGTAGAGGGTTAGGTTTTAAGAAGGAAAGTGAGCTTATTTCACCCATTGCTTTGCAGAATTAAACTTTGCTTTACTTTAGAAATTCCAGTCATCATATACTTGTAAAAGTTAAAATATAGTGAAAGTTTTTTCTTCATGTTAATTCAATTCTGGGCACCTGCAGGTCTGACCTAGTTATCTTCATGGATCATGGCAGGACCTTACATTTCAACTGGATTATACATTTCCGTGGGGGGAGGGGATTCCCTTACTAGGAAATTACAAAGGAAACACCACTGCAGGGGGTATAAGTAATTCCGTGCTGCAACAGACAAGATTTTTTTTTAAAGAAAAAAGGATGCATTTTAGATACACAAGGTATGGGTGCATTCAACATTCACTTTTATCTCTCTAGATGCTGACTTCCCCTTGTTGCAGGCAGTTGGGCTTTTCCAACTCATTGCTAACAAAGGTGCATTAGTTTCATAGGACAGTGAGAATTTCAATTATTGAAAATGAAAAATTGGGGCAATTCATGCTTGAAAATGAACAAAAAAATCAACTTTGTGCAGTAAAATAGCTAACACTGGTAATTCAGGAATACTTATAAACAAGTTTTGCTGTAATGTGTAGCTTTAATGTCTCTTTTCAGTTATGGACCCATAAAAGTATTAGTGTATCTTGTGAATAAAGGTCATTCTTGTGGACTGGTATATGGACGCATTCATAGGCCATGGGAAGCAGTGGTGTGTGTATGTGTGTATATATAAATATGTTATGTTTATAACACTGTGTGTTACTTAAGTTTATATAGAAAAAATAATGTTTCTTTAGTGTATGGGGACTAAAATTGTAATACTATCATTCCAGCATAATCTGACCATTCACTCTAGAATTTGTGTTATATTTCTACTATACACAATGCACACAAATGTACACCCCTAAAGCATTGCTAACTGCTCCCACTTTAGGTAATTGCTGCTTTTTTTAAAAACCCTACGTAATGGAGGAAGAAATAGCATTCTTTTTAAAAGGGGCTTTTCTGAAGAATAAAATGTAAATATAGGATATGTGGGGAGGGTAGGGCCACCTGTAAAATGTCCTGTGAATGGACAGATAGCCTTTTAAATTTTACTTTTTAACCATCTTGACCGTGTGTGCCTATTTGTATTGCAGATGTGAACTACTATTTTTGGGGGTTGATATCAGTATGTTTTGAAACTGAATTATTACATAAAGTCAGAGCTCTCTCTCCATCCTCCTTTTCCACATTAACTGTTCTTGCCAAATATTATATTTCTACTGATACTGAGTTTCAGCAAGGCATAATGATGAAATTCTCCAATTTTCCTCATCTTCCCATCCCCTCTGTTTTATTCCTGGCCTTATATTTTTTGTTGGCTTTTCATAAGTAAGAACAATTTACTGTAGCATTTAAAGACTGCAGAGTTTCAAAATGTTTAAGTCTTTTTTAAAAAATGTTTGATTACGCAGTATCATCAGTTAAAACAGTGGAATAAGTCTAAGTCTGTAATATGCTGTAAGATCAGATTTTGAATGACACTAAATTTGACTGCCACATTTCATTAAGAGGAAATTGGAACCTTATGGATGGGAGAGCAAGGCTATGATTTACATGTAATCACTGTATACTTAGAGACACCAAATGCTGAATCCTATCACTGTGTACTTGGGGGCCAGGCCTTGGATTTGGTTGTCATTTTAATTCCTGAAGATTATATATAATTATGATGAGCAGAAGGCAAATAAAGTTTTTGAACAAAACTGCTTGTTTTCAGTATTTAACATTGTGTAGTAAATATTCTTTTTCAGTTAAACTATTGTCCCAAAATAAATTACTACTAAAAACTTATGTATGAAATTGACAAGCTTGAAGAAGCTGGTTTTTAAGGAGTTCAGTCACTTATTATATTTTATGTTAAATAAATTGTAATTCTTTCTGAGCCAAACTGTCACTAAAATGTCCTGTGACAGAACCACTTCTCTTTTTTCTGCCATTCTGCCTATTGGAAGGGTTCTGTGTTGTGTTTGTTTTTAATCCTTGATTTTAAAAAAAATTAATGGTTTCAGTGTTGCTTAGCTTCAGTTTGAAGTGTAACTTTCACTAATAACTGCAATAAAAAGAAAAGCTTTGCTCCAAACTTTCTGTTGTGTGGTCATCATTACAGCTCTTCAGACTTAGGTAAGGGGAATCCATGTGATACAGTGGGAAGAATTTAGGCTTTTGAGTCATGAAGTGCTGGCTTCAAACCTTGATTATTTGACACGCTGGGCAAGTTTCCTGATACTTCTAAATCTGTTTCCTTCAATATGAAAGAAGATAGACCTGTTGAGGCACTAAATGAGATAACATGGAAACTATTTAACAGTGCTGGGCATGTGGATGGAGCTCAGGTTTTAAAGAAGTTCCCTATCTCTCCCACCTCTACGCATTTTCTCTTCTTAAGTAAAAGACATTGGGTGGAGGTGAAAGAAGGGGAGGCAAGAAACCAGGCTTACAAATTTTGCCAGGAGGTGTAAGAATTAAGAATGGGTAGGAAAAAAAAGAACCAGAAGCATCCTCACAGAAGCCTAGAAGTGGATACACATCCCAAGTATGAGATGCAAGAAAACACTGGACTAAGATTTTGGAAACCAGCTGTCAACTTTCATAACTGTATAACTTCAGGTATATCATTTTCCTTCATTTTATAATTGAAGTTATTGAGGCCGGGCATGGTGGCTCATGCCTGTAATCCTAGCACTCTGGGAGGCCGAGGCTGAGGATAGCTTGAGTTCAGGAGTTTGAGACCAGCCTGAGCAAGAGTGAGATCCTGTCTCTACTAAAAATAGAAAAAATTAGCCGGACATGGTGGCACTCTCCTGTAGTCCCAGCTACTCAGGAGGCTGAGGCAGGAGGATCACTTGAGCCAAGGAGTTTGAGGTTGCTGTGAGCTAGGCTGATGCCACGGCACTCTAGCCCAGGCAACAAAGTGAGACTCCATCTCAACCAAACAAAATTTACTGGGAAGAGAAAAATTAAGAACAAAGATACTATAATGCTTCACAGCTTTTGAGAGTAAATAGTTTATTATTGTAAGGCACTTCATGTCTTTTTTGGTTAAATCTCACTTTAAAGAGTTGTGAGTTCACATTTTTATGCTTCACATTTTTTTCACATCTTTTCAAATTTCTTGGTTCCTGGTCTGTGTCTGTAGGATCCTTTTTAATCTGTGAGAAGTCTGTATGGATACTCAGGTACTTTAAATCTGAAGAGAGAAAGGAGCCCACTGAAGAATAGTACAGCTAGACACATACCAGTCACACACATCATTTCCTTCTGTACAATCTTAGTCCTAGATGTGGCAGCTTTATCTACCAGCATCACTCCCAGGGTAATCCACATGTTACACAAAGCAACAATGTATGTTTCTGGTGTATACTGAGAGTAACTCAATTCACTGATACAACGTATATGTCCAGTCTTCGGATTCGTTCGAACATACGGTTCTTGTTTTATATGAATCCACATTTGACCAGATGTCATCACAATCACAAAACACAGCATTACAAATCCCCCAAAAATTCTGCAAAAAACAAATGTCCTACTCCTTTCCAATAAATACACAAGTCCGCCAGTAATAGTCAAAACTGTCCCCAGCATGAAGGGACCATGATAAATTGTGGGCTGTTGGATTCCGCTGTAGACGTTCATTCTCTCTGCTACCCATTCACCTATTTCCTCAGCTGTGAAACCCCTTCCATCCAAATTATAAATGTCATCTGGTGTAAATTCCCTGTCAGCAGAAAAGTGGAAGAAAGTCGGAACTGAGGTCACTCGGAACATCCAAAAGACTTCAGGGCTTAGATTGTAATCCATCAAAACAAAAAATACCTTGTTGGCGAATGAACCGGAGTGTTGCCAGGAATCTGCCAAGATGTGAAATTCTTCAGCAGCTTCTTCGCATGTTACACATGATCTAAACTCCTCGAGAACAGTAAACATCACAGTAACAGAGTAGTTTCTTGGTGTTTCTAACACGAAGTGAATGAACACGGGATCAGTCATTTTTATCACTCTGTTTTTCTTGGTCCACGCCATCAACTGGCTGACCTTTTCTTCTAACACCGTTTTCTCTTGGGCAGGATGTGTAGGAATGCCATGAGCCATGAACACCAGGGCCATCGCAATACGCCAAAGCCACCACAGTTCTGCCATATTTGTTTACTTCTTTTGGTTACAAAATGTTTCAAAATATGTAAGCCAAAATTTGATCATTTCTTCCAGCAATTAATTTGTCCAAGATGGTTTTCTTCTTTCCCTGTCTTCTTCGATCCTGGTAAAGGAGCTATGTCACAAATTCCTGTTCACGTCCGGTTTAGGAGCCATATGTTAGAGTTTACAAAATAACCTATGGAAAAGAATATTACGTGGTGAAAGGAGTTTGGGAAATACTGTTCTAGCTTCAGTCTTTCTGCCAAGCTCCAGGCTGCAAGTCTAACCACCTACTGACCAGCACCTGGGTCCACCACAAACACCTCAGACTTCCCAAAAGCTAACCTCATCACACCCCCAACCCCCTTGCCTACCAGGCCCTTGGTTCTCTGCCTTTCTCTGTGAGGGATATACCATCCCACTGAGGTTTTAAAACTGTAGGACTCTATGTTCTGGTTACTGTGAACAAAAAAATAAAAAAAAAGAAATTAAAAAAAAAAGTAAAACAAAATAAAAAAAAAAAATGTAGGACTATTCTTGGATTTCTGCTTGGCCCCTGGGGCAGACTGCCTGGGTTTGAATGTGGGCTTTACCCCTTGTTAGTTACATGACCCTGAGCATGTTCCTCACTGCTCTGTGCCTCAGTTTCCTTGCCTGTAAGGTGAAGAGGGTAATAGTACCCCCCTCATAGGATCGTTCAGCAAAGCCCTCAGAACAGGATCAGGACCTCCACCTGTCTTCCTCTCTCTCCCCGGCACCCCACTAGAGGCAGTGTGGAGGGGAGCAGAAAGAATGTAACCTGGGGTGGCCGGGCACAGTGGCTCACGCCTGTAATCCTAGCACTCTGGGAGGCCGAGGTGGGTGGATCGCTCAAGCTCAGGAGTTCGAGACCAGCCTGAGCAAGAGCGAGACCCCCATCTCTACTAAAAATAGAAAAATTATCTGGCCAACTAAAATATATATATATATATAAAATTAGCTGAGCATGGTGGTGCATGCCTATAGTCCCAGCTACTCGGGAGGCTGAGGCAGTAGGATCGTTTAAGCCCAGGAGTTTGAGGTTGCTGTGAGCTAGGCTGTCGCCACGGCACTCACCCTAGCCCGGGCAACAAAGCAAGACTCTGTCTCAAAAAAAAAAAGAATGTAACCTGGGGGGAATCAGACACACCTGCGTTTCCACTGCTGCTTTTTAGCAGTGTCTCTCATTACCTGCAAAAATGGGGCTAATGCCTACCTCACCTATTAGTTGTGAGGATCAAATGTTAACGTTTCCAAAGCCTAGGCAATAAAGCACAGATGAATTTGTTCCCTTCTCTCTCTCTCTTTTCAAATGGTTGAGTTTTGAGCATTGTTTTTAACATGCCAGTTATCTCTCCCACGGTTGTGCCCTCTCCAAATACCATGATCATTCCCTGTATGCCTTCAAGCAGACGGGGAAAACTAGTGAGTAAGACAGGATTGAAGAAATGTGTGCCATGTTAAATGTATATCCATTTCTGGAAGGAGATCTGCTGGGGAGTGAGCTGAGCAGGAGACTTTGACTTTTCCTATGTACTGTTCGTTGTTTGTTTTTTAATTTTTTACAGGTAGGGGTCTCGCTACATTGCCCAGGCTGGTCTCAAACTCCTGAGCTCAAGTGATCCTCCTGCCTCGTCCTCCCGAATAGCTGGGACACGGGGGCGTGCCACCACGCCCGGCTTCGTATTTTTTTAGCATGTCGCTGCACAACTTTAATCAAAACAAAAATTTTTTTTTTTTTTGAGACAGAGTCTCACTCTGTTGCCCGGGCTAGAGTGAGTGCCGTGGCGTCAGCCTAGCTCACAGCAACCTCAAACTCCTGGGCTCAAGCGATCCTCCTGCCTCAGCCTCCCGAGTAGCTGGGACTACAGGCATGCGCCACCATGCCCGGCTAATTTTTTCTATATATATTTTTTAATTGGCCAGATAATTTCTTTCTATTTTTAGTAGAGACCGGGGAGGTGGGGGGGGTGGAGGGGTGTCTCACTCTTGCTCAGGCTAGTCTCGAACTCCTGACCTCGAGCGATCCACCCGCCATGGCTTCCCAGAGTGCTAGGATTACAGGCGTGAGCCACCGCGCCCAGCCAAAGCAAAAGTGTCTAATTTGTCAATCAAGTGAACGCGCGGCCCCATGCCCTCCTCTTCACTCAACGCCCGCCCCGCACCCCGGCCGGCCGCCCCTCGCCTACCCTAGAGGCCTGGGCTGACGCCGTCCAGGACGCCGCGCTGGTGGCGGAACTCGACCCGGAGGCCCGCGGCGGCCCTCGGGGAGGGGGCGGTTGCCTAGCAACCGGGGGCGCTAAACAGAGCCGCCTGGAGACGGCTGCCCGGAGTGCGAGCCCTGAACGGAGGTAAGAAGGCGAGGGGCGCGGGCAGCGGGGCTCCCGCCGAGGCCCGACCTCCCCCGCCTTCTCCTTCCCGGGCCCGGATGATCCTCTCGCGGCGGGGAGGGCCTCGCCGGGAGCCCGACTGACCCCAGCGCCGCCCGCGCCGCCTCCGCCCACAGAAGGCGGGGAGCGAGCGCGACGGCCGCACAGGGAGTGGCCGGCGGCCCGACTGCCCCCCGGCCCGCCGGCTCCCCCGTGCCACCCGCGACGCCCTGGAGACAGGACCGGGCTTGTTCTTGGCTTCCCAACGGGCCTGGCCCACGGCTGGGGGCCGGGGCGGGGAGAGAAAGCTAAACTAGACGCGGTTGCTGGAAATATGGGTAGAAACTGGATTAAGGGTTATTTTTCCTGCCAACTCCCCCACCAGGGCATTTGGCACTACACATACACACACCCCAAAGGCCTCCCTTCTCCCCTTTTACCTGCTCCAGGACCGGCAGGGTCCAGGGCTTTGTGCCTGCAGGTAGATGGGCGGGGAGGAAATGTAGTTAATGCCCCACACGAAGTTGAGTAAAGCAAGGGCTGTTCCCTAGCAGGCTTCTGGCAGGAAGGCGCTCAGAGCAAAATGGGTAGGAGCACGTCCTGCCTGTTTTGGGGAGGGGGGGGAGGTATTTGTTCCAGAAGCCCTGTTGTGCCTCTACAGGTGGTGGAGGAACAGGCCTAGGGGGTTCTGACCCTCCCGGTCCCTGCACCATGGCCACACTGAGTGTCAAGCCCAGCCAGCGCTTCCAGCTGCCCGACTGGCACACCAACAGCTACCTGCTGTCCGCCAATGCTGAGCGGCAGCGAGATGCTTCCCATCAGATCCGCCAGGAGGCCCGGGTCCTCCGCAACGAGACCAACAACCAGGTTGGGGGCAAGAGCCCAGTCGGGTGGGCACAGGGCTAGTCCTCAACCGCTGACACCCTCTTTATCTGGCTCTGTCTCTTCCAGACCATTTGGGACGAACATGACAACAGAACTCGACTGGCAGAGAGAATCGATACTGTCAACCGGTGGAAGGAGATGCTAGACAAGAGTCTGACGGATTTAGATACTGAGATCAGCACCCTGACAAAGGCAGGGAGCTAGAGCTGGGTGCCAGGAGACAGTGCCATAAAGACCCGCCCCCTCCATCCCCACTTCTGGGTTGGCGGTCGCGAGTGGCATGTCACTGCAAGACACTCACTGGCCCCTCTGCTAAAGTGGGGATAAGAGCTACTTCCCTGTGATGGCTCCACCAGCCTCCTGTGCCCCCTTTTCTAGATGAAGGAGTCAGCAGAGCAAAACCTGCAGGCCAAGAACCTGCCTCTGGATGTGGCCATCGAGTGTCTGACCCTGCGGGAGAGTCGGCGAGACATCGATGTGGTGAGGGACTCTGTGGAGAATGAGCTGCATAAAGAGGTGGAGGTCATCGAGGCCACCAGGAGGGCCTTGCAGCAGAAGATCAGCCAGGCCTTCGAGCAGCTCTGGTAAGGGAGAGATGGGTCCCTGGCATGTTCACGAGCACTTGCAGCCTGTGTGCCTCAAATGCGGAGCATAGGTGTCGTGGATAATGGGACTATGGCAACGGGCTCTCGTGCTACCTTTGGCCTCTCCTGTGCCTGTGACAGAAACCACCGATGGACTGCAGTGCTCTTGCCACTGCCTGGACATGGTCTCAGAGTAGGTCTCACACACGACCTTGCTCTAGGCAGCCAGGATCAATTGATTGAAAGCATGAGAAATAAAGCCCGCTGGCCAGCACCTCTGAGTGCCTTATTGTGAGTGTTGTGCCCCGTGGGTGTGTGTGAGCACTCGGTGTCCCCTCTTTGTCTAGTGGGCAGCTCATCTAGCTGCGCCGGTCTTCATTTCAGCTGCAGTGGCAGCTCCAGTGTCTTCTGCTGGGAAGAGTCGTCCCAGCCTCCTCATCCTCAGTGTCCCTTTAGTCTGACGAGCCCTGCATCCTGGGGCCTTGGGGGCTGGTTCCTGATTGAGTTTGCACTCTCCCCAGCCGCCTGCAGGAAGTCCGACAGCAGCTCAACTCTGACCACCGGGGCAAAACGGAGACGCTGGAGATCGACAGAGGCTGTCTGTCTCTCAACCTCACGTCCCCAAACATCTCTCTGAAGATCAATCCCACACGTGTCCCCAAGGGGTAAGAGGAGTGTTCAGTCTGTCTCTCCTGCTCCCCTCATGGGCCACCCCCTTAGGACCCGGTATTTCCTGCCACCTGCAGCTCCACCACACTCCAGGAGTGGGATGACTTCAGTCAGTTCAACAAGGCCCAAGCGGAGGCAGAGATGAAAGCAGCCATGGAGCTGAGGGAAGTCATCGCCCTGACGATTGCCAAGGTGACTGCCCACCCCCAGCCTGCTCCTCCACGGCTAATGGGTGGCCCAAGTGTGCACTCAGCCCTGACCTTTTGTTCCCTGTTGACCATGTGGCATCCCTTCCCCTCACTTGAGCAATATCCTCAGGTGGCCATGAGCTTATCCCTCCCCTTGCCTTGCCTGCCTCCTGTCCTCAGACCAACAACGAGCTCGAAGCCCAGAGGGTTGCAACAGAATTTGCCTTCAGGAAGCGGTTGCGGGAGATGGAGAAACTGTACAGTGAGCTCAAGTGGCAGGAGAAGAATGTGAGCCTTCTCTTGGGGCCGGGACTTGCTGCATGGGATGAGGAGCCGGATGCCCAGCCAGGAAGCCCTGGAGTAGGTGCACTGTGGTGAGTTCAGCTGGTGGAGACCAGTCACTCTGTCCCCTGCAGACCTTGGAGGAGATCGCTGAGCTGCAGGAGGACATCCGGCACCTGGAGGAGGATCTGCGCAGAAAGTTACTGAACCTGAAGCTGTCCCATACCCGGCTAGAGGCCAGAACCTACAGGCCTAATGTGGAACTCTGCCGGGACCAGGTGCGAGGGTGTCCCAGTGGGGCACAGGCCCCCTTGCTAAGGTTCCCTCAGGATCACACCCCAGCACACATTCCTGGTAGAGCAAGGGTGCTGCCGCAGGGCAGCACTCAGGCCTGCGGTCAAGGACAGCATGGCTGACCCGGACTCCCAACCCACCCCTCTGCCTCCAGGCCCAGTACGGCCTCACTGACGAGGTTCACCAGTTAGAGGCGACCATTGCCGCCCTGAAGCAGAAGCTGGCACAAGTGCAGTAGGTTTGGGAGTAGGCAGGAGGGGCGGGGAGACACCTCCCACTGGTGGGGCCTCTTGCTGCCTGCCTGTTCCCCTGGGCTTTGTCTTCCTCACTGAAGGCTGGTGCATCCAGCCCACACTTCCTGGCCTCACGCAGGGGTGGTGGGTTGTCAATGCTTCCTCCTCAGGGACGCGCTGGACGCCCTGTACAAGCACCTGGCCCGGCTGCAGGCTGATATTGCCTGCAAGGCCAACTCCATGCTGCTGGACACCAAGTGCATGGACACCCGGCGCAAGCTGACTGTGCCTGCTGAGAAGTTTGTGCCTGAGGTGGACACCTTCACCCGGACCACAAACCGCACCCTGAGTCCACTCAAAAGCTGCCAGCTGGAGCTGGCCTAGCCCTGGAGGGCTGAGGGAGCAGGAGAAGCTGAAGCTTGGGTGGGAAATGGAAGAAGCAGGAGAGACTGAATCTAATAAATGTGCAAGTTCTCAGGCCACGCTGCTCTCTGCTACTCCTGCACCCCAGCACCCCTGCACGGAGCCCGCAGGAGGGAGAGGGTTCCGACCTGCCCTCCTGTGTATGGAGGAGCAGAAATGAGAAACATCATCCCCCCAAACCCCATGTTCCAAATCCATTCCTCCTCCTCTCTGGGCCAGGCCACCGCGCCCAGGGCTTTAGCAGTGCAGCCTCCTCCTAGCTCTGCCCCTGCCCCAGCGGGCCCCTTGCCTGACCTTTTGATGCCTAAGGGCGATCCAGAGGGGGCCAGGATCCCAGTGGGAGGGCCTAGTGGGGGTGTCTGGGCCTGAGTCAGGGACCCTTTAGTGGCCGTCATGCCTGGCTGTGAAGGCCGTTCGCAGTGGGTAGAACCAGGACTCCAAGCCGAGGCTGGCGGGGCTGCGCGGCGCGGCGCCTCCGGGCCGCTGGGGGCGCTGTGGGCCGGGGAGCGGCGCGCAGGCTCCAGGCCACTGGGAGGCGCTGTGGGCCGGGGAGGAGGGAAGCGGCGCCGCGGCGCCGGAAGTGGCGGCTCGCCGGCGCGCGGATGGCGGCGGTGGTGGCGATGACGGCTGCGGGTGGCGGCGGGGCTGGTGCGGCCCGCTCCCTCTCGCGCTTCCGAGGCTGCCTGGCTGGCGCGCTGCTCGGGGACTGCGTGGGCGCCATCTACGAGGCCCACGACACCGTTGACCTGACGTCAGTCCTGCGTCACGTCCAGAGCCTGGAGCCCGACCCCGGCACGCCGGGGAGCGCGCGGACAGGTGGGCGGGGCCGGGCGCACGTGGGTCGCGCCCCGCCCGCGGGGGCCCCTGGAGAGGGAGCCGGAGGGTACAGAGTCCAGGGTGTGGACCGGTCTGGCTGTGCGCGGAGATGAGGCAGCCCAGGGCAGCAGGCCCGGAGTCGGATGGCCCGCAGACACCTCGGACTCGCGGGTCCAAGTCCGAACTCCTTTTTACACGTCTCGCTCCCGAACGTTCCCCAGCTCCGGGCATGGCAACGCCGGCGTCTCAGCTGTGCAGCCAGGGACCTGGGCGTCATTCTCCTGGATTGCGCCTGCTCCAGTATGCAGATGCCCTCGATTTATGATGGGCTTACCTCCCGATAAACCCATAGTAAGTTGAAAATATCCTAAGTCAAAAGTGGCGTTTTCAACTTACAGTGTACCTAGCCCCATCCTGAGTCGCGAGCCTACTGAATGAGTATTGCTTTAGCACCATTGCAAAGCCAGAAATGCTAAGTTGGACCATCTGTATACCGTCTGTATACCCCCTGCCCTGCTGACTTGACCTGTTTTATCCAGTTCTCTGGAATCAGTACACCACCAGCCCATTCGCCACACAGCAGGGAGCGCACCTCTCAAAGTATAAATCTGGCCCTGTCCTCCCCGCATAAAACCCTGCTGTGATTTCCCAGTTACCCTTAGGTTTGAGCCAAATTCCTCAACTCATCCTACCTGGCCCTATGGCCCCTGCATGTGCAATTTCATCTTATGCCACCCTTGGCCTTACTTTCCGCTCTTGGGTTCCTCTCACGCCATACTTCCTCTAGCATGAGCGTTTGCACCCTGCTATCCCTTCTCTAAAAGCTAACTCCTCTTCCCTTTTCCTTCCCTTGTGTAGTCAGTTCATCACCCAGATTTCAGCTCAGGTAGCAGGTCTGAGGTCAAGGAGAGGATGTGAGTTTTCCTGGAGCCACAGTCAGAACCTTGGAGAACATGTATTTAAGAGGGAGGTAGAGGAGGGGGAAGGGAACTAAGGAAGAAAACAGTTTGATAGGAGAAGCAGGAGGCGCTATCAGCCATACCTAGGAAAAGAATTTCAAGATGAAGACACTGGTGTTGCACTATAGAGGGGGAAATCTGGACTTAGAAAAGCATTTTCAGGCTAGGCACGGCAGCTAACACTCTGGGAGGCTGAGGCAGGTGGATCGTTTGAGTGGGTGGAGTTGGGGACCAGCCTGAGCAAGAGTGAGACCCCATCTCTACTAAAAAGAGAAAGAAATTATATGGACAGCTAAAATATATATACAGTAAAATTAGCTGGGCATGGTGGCTCATGCCTGTAGTCCCAGCTACTCAGGAGGCTGAGGCAGTAGGATTGCTTGAGCCCAGGAGTTTGAGGCTGCTGTGAGCTAGGCTGACGCCATGGCACTCTAGCCCAGGCAACAAAGTGTGATTTTGTCTCAAAAAAAAAAAAAAGAGCATTTTCAGTGGGTTGAGGAGGAAATGGAAAATGAGAAAATAGTATGGTTTGGTATGAAGAGAAGGAGGGAGATGAGTTATATAATAGTTGTGAAGACAAAATTTGAGGGATGGGTTTTTATTTCATTTTTGGTTTAATGTTAAGATGAGGAAAAACCATGTTTTAGTTTAAGAGGTGTTTTAAGACCTTTGGATACAAGTGACAGAAAACCCAACTCAAAGTGGCCTAAGTGAAAATTGGCTGACATAACTGGAAAGTGCAGAGGTAGGCCTGGCTGTAAGCAGAGCTGAATCCGGGGACTCAGATCATCTCCCCAAGGCTCAGTTCCTCTCCATTGTTCAGATCTGCTTTCTTCTGGGTGGGTTTCACTCGCCTGGGCAGACCTTTCCTGTGGGACAGTCCCCAGCAGCTCCTGGCTCCTCCCAGCTCAGCAGCTCCAGCAGAAGAGTTTCTCTTTGCAGCATTCCCAACAAAAGTCCCAAATTGGGTCTCATTGGCCTGGCTTAGGTCATATGTCCATCCCTAACCAAGGGAATGGGGGCTGCTGTTTGCTTAGCCTGGAGGTGGGGTTGGTGCCATGCACTAGTCCCCTGGACTGAGAGCGAGAAAGGTGGTTCCTGGGGGAGAGTGGGTGCAGTGACCAAATGAAAACAGAACAGATGCTGTTCCCCCGAGGAGGGAGAGGTTGAGGATGCAGGAGAGAAGGGACAAAGGAAAGCAAAGTCCCCAGGGAAAGGGATTGAGATGGGCTTTGTCTTGGACCAGGGGAGACTCACTCCTTCTGAGGGGGCCTGGGGGGCGCAGTTACAGGTGAGATACCTGTTAGCTGCTCTTCCTGGTGAGCAGGAGGTAAGGGCCACCCAGGGGTGGGAAGAGAAGAGGAAAGCAGGGCTTGGGGATTGGGAGATGCCGAGAGGGGGTGCAGCAGCCATTCAAGAAATGGGAAAAGGGGCTTCCCAGGGAGTCTGCTTCATTTTCTATAAGCGGCTCTTCCACAAATAAGACCAGTCCCCTGTCCGTGGTAGGGACATAGTCTATCTGAGCAGTCACAAATGACCAGCGTTGCAGTGTTGGAAGTGCCAGGGCAGTCTTCACGGGCACTCTGAGGAAACTGAGATGGCGCAAGTGGAGGGACAGGAGCAGCCCTGTCTGGGAGGAACCTGATCCCAACCCCATGGCTGGTTCTGAGGATGTGTGGGGAAGCAGTGGGATGTAAGATGGGTGAGGAAGGAAGGAAGGGGCTTGACACGGAAGGGCTTTGAATGCCAGGGCCATGAATTTGGACCTCATCCTGAAGGCAGCAGAGAGCCACTTTGAGCAGGAGAGGGAGCTGAGGAAGGTGGTAGTCTGCTCTTAGGAGGAGTGTTCAGGCTGCATGTGTCGGTTGGATTGGAAGGTAGGAAATGGGCAGGAGATCTGAGGGGCTCTGCCTGTAGCCCAAGCAGGTCGTACTAAGACCGGAGCTGCAGGGTGGCAACCAGAAGGGATGGACGGTTTTCCTTCAGATTTCAGCGGGACATGGTGACTGACTCAGAATAAAGAATTGCTGAAAATCCCAGGGCTGAAATCCTAGGGCTTCCCAAAGCCCAGAAAACTGGACAGGGGAGGCTGACTTTAGGTCGTTGTGGGTGTGGTAGCTCTAAAAGGAATGAGCAGGAGGCCTCCACCCTAGAGCCCTGCAGCTCGCCTCAGCCCCGTCCTCCCCCACAGAAGCCTTGTACTACACTGATGACACAGCCATGGCCAGGGCCCTCGTGCAGTCCCTGCTAGCCAAGGAGGCCTTCGACGAAGTGGACATGGCTCACAGGTAAGGGGGTGGTCCTGGGGTTAGGCAAACCAGGTGAGCAGAGTTACCACACCCTTGACCAGAGGAATGTCTGTGCATGCCCGGGACCGCCCCCCAACCCAGCAGGACCCTGTGCCTAGGGCTGAAGCAGCTTCCCAAGCTAAAAATGACAGCACTGCTAGTACATCCTTAGGTCCCCAAGGCTTCCTCTTTTTCCAAACCAGCCCAGTTTTCTTTCCCGACTCAGAGGCATCATTGAAACCCCAGTTCTGTCCCCCTTCTCTCCCCTAGGTTTGCTCAGGAGTACAAGAAAGACCCTGACAGGGGTTATGGTGCTGGAGTAATCACTGTCTTCAAGAAGCTCCTGAGCCCCAAGTGTCGCGATGTCTACGAGCCTGCCCGGGCCCAGTTTAACGGGAAAGGCTCCTATGGCAACGGGGGCGCCATGCGGGTGGCCGGCATCTCCCTGGCCTATAGCAGTGTCCAGGATGTGCAGAAGGTATTCAGGGTGGACTGGCTTCTGGGCTCTGCCCTCCCTCTTCTGCAGCGTGGGTTCTGTGACAGCAGGTCTTCTTGTCCCTAGTTTGCCCGGCTCTCAGCCCAGCTGACACATGCCTCCTCCCTGGGTTACAACGGTGCCATCCTGCAGGCCCTGGCTGTGCACCTGGCTTTGCAGGGTGAGTCTTCCAGTGAGCACTTCCTCGAACAACTCCTGGGCCACATGGAAGAGCTGGAGGGTGATGCCCAGTCCGTCTTGGATGCCAGGGAGTGAGTACGGGGATGGAGGTGTGTGGGTGTCTGCGGGTACAGGTGGTGGGGTGGGGCACCTGGCATTGCCACAAGCTGAAACCTTCCTTCTTTAATGGCAGACCCTAGGGAAGGTCTGCAAGCCTCTTTGCCTTGTTTGTGTTCCAAGGCTCTCAGAGTTCCAGAGAACAAAACAACCTGCTCACACCTAGCACCCTCCCTCCTCTTGTCGGGGCACCCGTGTGGGCTGCTGGCCTGACCACGTCCCTGCTCACTTGCATGCAGCCCCTCCCCCTGCCCGGCGACTGCGCCCTGCTGGCTTTGACCTCCCTGAAATCTCTCTCCCAACCCACAGGTTGGGCATGGAGGAGCGTCCATACTCCAGCCGCCTGAAGAAGATCGGGGAGCTTCTAGACCAGGACTCGGTGTCCAGAGAGGAAGTGGTGTCCGAGCTAGGTGGGTGGGCCTGCCCGTCATTTGTTCCCCCACCTTTTGTCCTTCAGGGTCAGTCTTGGGCTCGGGGAGGGGAGCGTGGAGTCATTGTGCCCTGGCCACTCTCTGCAGGGTCCTTGGCAGGGGCGTGACCTCAGTGCCTTCAGCCTTGTAGATCAGTGTCCCCAGAAATGGAAGCCAACCCCCAGTTTTTACGGGTAGTGTTGATAACAGATGTGTATGTTCCCAGCGCTGGTCCTGGGCACTCTGCGGAATGCTTCGATCACACTTCATCCTCGCACCAACCCCGTGAGAGGGTTACTCACTTTACTCGCTCCCTGTGCTGAGGAGTGGGATCCGGGAGCAGGAATCTGAGTGATTAGGTCACTTTCCCAGTCACACGGCCAGTACATGGTGGAGTCAGGACTTGAACCCAGGTGGTCTCATCTAGAGCCTGTGGTCTCAGCCACAGCCCTGCCTGAAGCTGAGGGTGTTGATGTGTGGCAAACAGCAGAACGCCCGGGGGCCCGGGGTAGGTCAAGCCCCTGTAATCTGGCTTCCCCACAGGGAATGGCATTGCTGCCTTTGAGTCTGTGCCCACCGCCATCTACTGCTTCCTGCGCTGCATGGAGCCCGACCCCGAGATCCCCTCTGCCTTCAATAGCCTCCAAAGGACTCTCATCTATTCCATCTCACTCGGTGGGGACACAGATACCATTGCCACCATGGCGGGGGCCATTGCTGGCGCCTACTATGGGATGGATCAGGTGCCAGAGAGCTGGCAGCAAAGCTGTGAGGGCTATGAGGAGACAGACGTCCTGGCCCAGAGCCTGCACCGGGTCTTCCAGAAGAGTCTGTGAGGGCCACAGCTGCTAGGGCTCTGCCATG
Organism: Lemur catta; assembly: GCF_020740605.2. Lineage (NCBI taxonomy): Eukaryota > Metazoa > Chordata > Mammalia > Primates > Lemuridae > Lemur > Lemur catta. The sequence goes on along the minus strand of NC_059130.1, from coordinate 100,567,970 downwards.
TCCAGTGGGACCACCTACAGCTCAGATCAGAAACCCTGAGCTTCCTCAAGCTTGATTTCCCCGCCTTGGTCTTCCTGTGGTGTGGGCTGGGGTCTTTTGGGGGAAAGTTGTTGGAACAGCGAGTGAAGGGCGGGTGCCTCCCTCCCTCGTGCTGGGTCTCTGGCTTGCTGCAGAGCTGTAGGGCGCTCCCCGGCTCCTCAGTGAGACGTGAGAGACCAGGGTGGGTTTATTTTAGAGGATACTTATGGCATTTTCTTTTATCATCTAGGACATGGGGTTTGGGGGAGTGGAAATGATCTGCAGTAGCATCATTGCTCCCTGTTGGGTTTTAGCCAATTTGCCAGCAAGCCTGCCCTTGACTGGGCAGGGCCCCCAAGCAGCAGGTCCTATGGATCAAGGGACAGGCCCTTGATTCCAGCTGATCTAGGTCCACACCTAGCCCTTCGCTATCATGGGGCTTGTTAACAGCTTCCAGTGGAAGTCACAGCAATAAACAGCTTTTGGTAAATCCCACCACTGTTTCCTGCTTCTCCTCTGCTCTGAATGGATCCTTCTCCTGTGGCAGCTTGACCTTCTCAAGCCTAGTGCCTGCCTGTCTGGGCTGCACTTTCCTAGGAGCTGGGACCCCAGAGCGATGATCTGCTGTGTTGCCAGGCAGATTCCTCCTGTTCCTCCAGTCGGCTGCGTGTTCTGCCAGGAAGGGCAGAACAGGCATGGTTTGGTGGCCTTTCCTGTTAGAGATCACACAGGGTGGCCCAAGCAGCTAGGCCAAGTTCTCTGCCAGAGGCAGTGAGCAGGAACAAGCCAGATTTTTCTGCTGTCAGAAACTGACTTCCCTAAATAAGAGCGAGGCCCAGCTGGGGCAGGAACAGGAACGCTATAGAAGGATCCCTTCTATCAGCAGACTGGCAGCCTCTGGGTGGGGAGGGCATGCCATCGCAGGTGCCCTGGGTGGACTGCATGCGTGTGTGCCTCCTATATCTTGGGGCTCAGTCAAAGGCCTTGCCCCACGAGGAAGTTTTGCACAGCATCCATTTTGAAGAAAGGAAAAGGACACCTCAGACAGCAGGGACATTGTCTGAGCATCCTTCCAGCCGTGGAAGGAAGCATACACGGTCTGCAACTATCCTGAGGTCTGAAGACTGTGGGGCAGCTCTACTTTCAGCCAAGGTGGGGCTCTGCCGGGCTGGGGGCTTTTCAGGGCATGGATTGTTTCAGGTCCGTTGCCCAGACCCCAGATCAGGGACAGATCTCTTGCTGCTGAGCATGGTGGGCAGCGAGCAGGTGCTTTCTGCCCAGGACAGCTCCCCACAGCCTGCCTTCAGCTTTGGGCCTGGCAGTAGCTGGCCCTCAGGAGCAAAGACTCGCGATTTCATTCATAATTTGTATCAGATGTTGAGACTTGGCCCTTGGGATCCTCAGCCAGCTGTCATGCTCCACTACCCCCGAGAGTTTGCAGGAATGTTCCAGTAAAGCTTGATCTGTCTCCCGCAGCTCCAGCCTGCCTTGGGTTTCTTAAAAGGCCTCTTGGCATTTGCTTGGTGTACAGACTCAGCAGTGTAGGTGTCAAGCGTTTCTGATGCGGTGGTGACAAACCTGGGCTGGGGAGCTGGTGGGGAATGCGTGCTCCGTGGGAGAGGGCAGGCACACGAGAGCCCCGGGGCGCTCCCTGGATGCCTTATGAGATCCAGAGCCCTGAGGTGCGTCTGCATCAATGCTCACTGCAGCACGGCACTCTTCTGTACAACAGGTTTTATTGAGGTTGTGTCAATACAGTCGGTACAGTTTTTCTTTTCAAAAAGAAGTCCCATTTTATTTGATTCCCCAGTGCATTTTTCCCGAATCTTCTGTGACACAGGGCGCATGATAAATATGTGGAGAACTAAGCTTCCTATACCAAGTTAGAAATGAAATGACTAGTGGAAAACATTTAAACCTTAATCTTATAAAATTCAGAATCAGAGTACTAAAAATGCACAAGGTAATGTAGTTTTCTTAGTTAAAATCCGACATTGTTTATCAAAGCTAGTCAGTTAAGTGAACACCTGCGACTCAGATCCCGTAAACATTTCAGAAATGCCAACCACTCCTCCCTGAAGGCTTCAGGAATGAAATTTGGCAGAAGCTCAGCTCTGTGAAACGGCTCTTTGTGTTTTTTTTTGTTTTGTTTTGTTTTTTGGCTCCCCTGGTACCCTACTTAGTCCTCTGGGCTCCCACTGGGAGCCGATTCATTTCTGCCAATCAAAACTGTCCCCAACACATCAGATTCTAGTGGCTTTGACCCAGGGAAGGGAGAGGTTGAGCAAAGGACCCTCAGCAGGAATGGTTTGAGACTCCTTAGTTGGCTCTCTTGGGTGTCAGGGAGTTAGAAATCAAGTGTCACTGGGGCAGATTGGGGTTTTCACTTCTCCTTTTGAAAGTTAGCGTGAACAAACAGCCTGCTTTGGAGAAGTCATGGGCAGGGGTGCAGGCTTGGCGAGGAGTCTGGGGGAGCACAGCTGAGCGAGCAGTCAGCAGTTATCCTCCATTTCCGCATGGACAGTCCAGCAGTGCCACGAGTTCTCGTCCTGAATGACCCAGGCTCACACTTGGTACAGGGAGGTGGGCTGGCCTGGTGAGGGCCGAGGGCAAGGCCTCCTGCCATGGTGCAAGAATGTCCACTGTCCCCAAAACTGATGCTCTCAGCTTTACCTGCTCATCGTGAACGAGGGGCCGAGGGCTTGGGGCTTGGGAGGGGGCCCTGCCTGTTTCCTGCAGAGCTCTGATCCGGGAGAATGGCAGAAATGTCCGAGCCAACTCATTCCAGAAGGGCCTGCTGGCACCCTTTCTCTCAGAGCCTTGGCCCCCGGGCCCTAATCTTGCGGAGAACAGGAAATTGCAACCAGAGGGTGGAAGGAGAGGAAGCCCCTGCAAATTAACCCCTCTAGTGTACACACCCACCCACCGTATGGTTCTTACTAAGGAAAAGCAAGCGGGAGCCTTCTCCGTCCCCGAGCTTGCGTGCACTGTGTTCAGAGGGCCAAACGAGAGGCTCTCTGCTTTGGGGATACCTGGGTTGGGGGTGACAAGGATCCCCTTACAATTTTATATGAGAAAATCAGCCCACCTCTCCACAGGGGAGAGAAGGGGAGGCACACCCATGTCTGCTGATTGTCAACCCTGCCTCCTGCCCCCATCTGCGCTAGACACTTCGAGACACTTCGCACAGTTCGATCTTTCTGGCCTGTGGCCGTCCCTAGGGGCCTGTGTGGCCACCCTCATGCTAAACAGAGCCAGAGCTGGTGGGGGCAGCCCTGGAGACAGGGTGGGTGTGACGAACTGTGGCCCGCCCCGGACCCACACCCCTACCCCTAACAAACTACCTCCCATGGCTGTGGCTGAAACAGTGAAAGGGGGGGCAACCCTTCCCAGGAGCCTGCAGAGAGGGCCACGCAGCTTTGCCCGCCACGGACAGGCCTGATGCCACAGCATCACCAGTGGGGTTGCAGTCCTCGCAGGGCGTCCACACTGGCCACCTCGATGCTCCCCCCTTTTTCCCCTGGAGGGAAACAAACTCCAGGGAACCCCACTGTCACATGCTGGAGGTCCTGGGGGAGCTGGAAGAGCCCCAGCCAAGGACTGTGAGGGAGGCCATGCCTCCTTCCTTGAGCAGGTGCCATCTGGGGGCCAGCAGGAAGGACTGTCCCCCCAGGTGGATGGGTGGCAGAGCTCAGCCCCTCTCAGCTCCTTCGAGGCCCCGCAGAGTCGAGGACACGCAGGGCTGGGCTGCGTGTCCTGGGGCGCTGCCTGCAGACCGGGCAGGGCAGGGATGGGGGTGCAGCCCTGACCCTGCACAGACATTTGGGGGGAGGGAGCTCAGGCCTGCCCCTTCTGGCGACAGTCTCAGCCTGCGTGTAGGGAGAAAGCAAGTCAGTCTCCTCGGGCCAAGGCTGTGGTCCCCTCTGTTCAGCCTGTTTTTTTTCTTTAAATGGAGATTCTTTGGAACTGAAAAGGTCACTCTACCACTAAAGAGGAGGAGGCCAGGGCAGCAGGGCCCCCCGCGGGTTATGTGGGGCAGAGCAAGAATCCCGAAAAGGAGGAGTGGATGTACTCGGTGGAGTAGAGGCCGTTGGCCTGGTCCGAGGGCATCTGCACCCAGACCTGGTCATTGGGCCGCAGCTGGAGCACGGCCCCGCCTGACGCCTGGTCCAGGTAGCCCTTCTTGTACTCGTCGTAGGTGTAGGTGGCCGGCACGTTGTTCTTGTACAGGGCCACCCACACGTTGGTGCCCTTGACGTGCACATGGTAAGCAAAGTAGTAGACACCGCCCACGGGGCAGGTGAAGATGCCCGTGGCTGGGTTGTAGCCGCTGTGGCCGTTGTAGAGAGTCCGGTCAAATTTCACAGGCATGCCCGAGGCGGGAAAGGGTGAGGTGAGCACCGCAGTGAAGGCCGGGGTGGCGTGCGCTGACAGCTCGCCCAGCCCGAACTGTGGCTTGCCGCCCTTGCCCAGCGCGGCGCCCTCCACACCACCGTTGGGCAGGTGCAAGCCTGCGATGCCAGTCTCATCGAGGGCCCCGGGGGCACCAGGGGGCCCGGGAGGCCCGGGAGGCCCAGGAGGGCCTGTGAGTCCTGGGGAGCCGGGGACCCCAGGGGGTCCCGTGGGCCCAGCCGTGCCGGGTTCCCCCACTTTCCCCTCCCCAGGAGGCCCTGGCAGGCCTGGTTCACCCTTCAGGCCCGGCAGACCCTGGGGCCCAATAGGACCAGCGGGACCCTGGAGTCCTGGGATTCCCGAGGGGCCCCTCAGGCCAGGCTGCCCAGGGAGCCCCAAGTCACCCTTCTGCCCCAGGGCCCCTGCCACCCCTGGTCCTCCAGGGCGGCCCGCAAAACCCGGCTCCCCTTTGGGTCCAATTGGTCCAGGAGGCCCATGGGCCCCAGGAAGTCCCCTCTCACCTGGAATCCCAGGTTTCCCAGCCAGGCCACTAGGCCCCTGGTCACCCCGAATGCCAGGCACTCCTGGGGGGCCTTCAGGCCCTGCCTCCCCTTTAGGCCCAGGGGGGCCACGTCTGCCAGGGAGCCCTGCAGACCCAGGAAGCCCAGGGGGGCCACCAAGGCCCTGTGGGCCCTGTTCCCCTGGCTCCCCATCTTCACCTGGCTCCCCCCTGTCCCCCAAGAGCCCTGGGACCCCAGCTGGGCCCCTGTCCCCCTTGGGGCCTGGCAGTCCTGGCATCCCATAGCCAGTGGGGCCTATCAGGCCAGGGGGACCCCGGGTCCCTGGTTCCCCTTTGGCCCCTGCTGGGCCCTGTGGGCCTGGTATCCCTGCTACCCCTGGCACCCCCACACCATCTACCCCAGGGGGTCCTTTGGGGCCCACAGCTCCTGGCTCCCCACTGGGACCCGGAACCCCAGGAGGCCCAGACTCACCCTTGTCTCCAGGGGCCCCAGGAAGCCCATCCAAGCCAGGTTTGCCTAAGCCAGCTGGGCCAGGGAGGCCGGGGGGTCCCGGGGCACCGCCCTGTCCTGGTGGCCCAGGCAGACCTGGCTGGCCCACTCCATTATCCCCCTTGAGGCCTCGATCGCCTGGGGGCCCAGGCTCCCCCTGGGGCCCTGGCTCCCCCTGGAATCCTGGGGGCCCTGGCACCCCCTGGGCACCTGGTTTTCCAGGAACAGTAATGCCTGAAGGGCCAGGGAGGCCAGGGGGCCCTGGGGGCCCCCGGAGCCCCTGGTCCCCTCGTATTCCTGGCTCCCCCCGAAGCCCGGGCTGCCCCGGTGGTCCGACCTTGCCTGGGAGCCCTGGGGGACCAGCCTTGCCCATCCTGGAGAAGCCGGGGGGGCCAGCAGGGCCAGGCAGCCCGTGGAGCCCTGGCTTCCCAGTGCCGGGTTTTCCTGGGAAGCCAGGAGGGCCAGGGGGGCCCCGAGGCCCGGGCTTCCCTGGGGGGCCGGGCTCTCCTTTCAAGTCCATCGGCAGCAACGGTAGAGGCATTTCTGAGAAAGAGAGAGAAGGAGGCAGTCAGGGGCCTGGACAGTGGGGACAGAGGACCCCTTCTACCTGTCCCCGACACCAGTATGAGGCAAGGCTCCCTGCATCTGCTCATGAAGACCACTCCCCCCTGCTCCCTTGCACACCTGCCTGCTCTCCTGGAAGGTGGAGTTTAGGGGTGGTCCAGAGGCCATCTTGGGGGCTACAGGGCGTCCTCACCCAGGGCCCCTAGCACCCAACCTACCAGGCTGGGCCTTCCCCATGGGCTTGGCCTGACTCTCATCCCCCATGACCAGCAGGTGGAGTGGCCGCCAGGTGGCACCAGCAGCCCACCTTAGAGACAACTGGAGCAGACACACCCCCCACCCCAACCTCCGCATTTACCTTCCTGCCCCTCCCTGCTCTGAAGACCATCTGTGCCACCATCCGCACCCTGTTTCCAGGCCCTCTGGGGCATCAGGAAGAAAAGTAGAGATGGGAAAATCTTTGGTGGGGATTGAGGGGCTGTGGAGGGGGACCTGGTGGGGTCTGATGGGGGTGGAGGAGAAGGGAGTTCGGCGGTCAGGAGCTGTTTGGGGCACCGTGGCGGGGGAGGCTCTCACCCAGGTACTGGCCCTTGCCCTCGCGGAAGGGCGGTCCCACAGGTCCTTTTTGCATGGGCTGCATGTACTTCACTGGGGCGTAGCCCGCTGCCCCGCTGCCAGAGGACGCCCACGGCCCACACCCCAGCAGCAGCAGCAGCAGCCAAGACAGGGGCGACAGAGCCCCCCGCATGGCGTCCGTGGGCGTGCTGCAGGGAGGAACAGAGAGGGGTCGTCAGCCAGCCCCTGGGTGGTTTGGCATCAGGCCCAGGGCTCACAGAAAGATCAGAATTTAGATATTACACTTGATCTTGGCCAAAGGCTGAGAAGTGATTCACAATTTAGATATTATTCACAAGCAATTCCCAAAGCTACAGAGGTCTGCAGAAGCTACCGCCTGCCTGAACCTCTTCTGACCCTGCCCATGGCTGTCCATCCCCACCACCATCTCCCGGAGCCCAGCCTCCCTGGGACAACAGCCTCCCGGCAGTCACTCTCGGCAGCCAAACGTGCCTTCTAGAGCACAGTCTGACCTTCCCCGCTGAAAACCCTTTGGTGATGACATCCACTGCCATGTGCTGGGCCAGCTCTCTGCCAGGCACTGGGCTGAGCTTTTTAGAGAGATGAACTAACTCAATCCTCAAAACATTTTAACAAGGTATTGTTATTGTCACCCCCACTTTCCCAATGATAAAACTAAAGCAAAGGTCTCCAGGAAGCAGAACTAGAACTTGACTTGGATCTGACTCCACGTTATGTTGATGCCCTTCTGGGCTCCCACTGCCTTCAGGATCAAGTTCATAGTGCTTAACACGGCATTCAAGGCCTTTCTGATCTACTCTGTGCCTGTGTCTCCAACCCTGTTGCCCGCTCTTTTCTCTGCCCTTCCCTCCCTGACACCTGCACCCAGTAAACCAGAACTTCTCAGAGTCCAGACCCCAGGCAGCCTCGCACTTCTGGGCATTTGCACCTGCTGTGTCTCTGCCTGCAGTGTGCTCCTCTCACATGCATCCTTTCAGGCCCAGGGAAGCTGTCACCTGTCGTCTATAAAGCCTCACTCCTTTGTCCCAGCACTGAACTCAGCCCAGAGGCCAGGGCCTGGGTGGGGATGAAGCGCAGGCTCTGGGTCCAGATGACCAGCCTGAGTCTCCCACTCAGCACCTGGGGGAGCTGGACAAGAGGCTTCTTCATCTGTAAAATGGGACAACACGTCTGCACAAAACTCATACATGAATGCTTACAACAGCAAGATTCCTAATAGCCAAAAAAAGCAGGGACAACCCAAATATCAGTCAAGTGATGAGTGAATAAATAAAGTGTGGTATCTCCATAAAATGGAATATTATTGGCAATAAAAAGGAATGAAGTACAAGCCTTCTAGGCCCAGCTACTTGGGAGGTTGAGGCAGGAAGATCGCTTGAGCCTGGAGTTTGGAAAGGCCAGCCTGGGCGACATAGACCCCATCTTTAATAAAAAATAAAAATTACAAAAATTAATTTTAAAAAAGGAATTGAGTCCTGATACATGCTACAATACATATTAATCTTCAGCACATTAAGCTCAGTGAAAGAAACCAGATGCAAAAGGCACACATTGTATGGTTCCACAAATAAGCACCGTCCGGAACAGGCAAAGGCCAGGGGGTGCCTAAGGCTGGGGGAGGAGGAATTAGGAGCGACTGCTAATGGGTACAGGGTTTCTCATAAGGGTGATGAAATGTTCTCAAATTGATTGTGGTGATGGTTGCACAACGCTGAGAATAGTAAAAAACCATTGAATTGTACTTTTTTTTTTTTTAGACAGAATCTTGCTCTGCTGCCCGGGCTAGAGTGCCGTGGCGTCAGCCTAGCTCACAGCAACCTCAAACTCCTGGGCTCAAGCGATCCTCCTGCCTCAGCCTCCCACAGTGCTGGGATTACAAGTATGAACCACTGCCCCTGGCCGAAGCTGTTAGTTTTTAAAGGTGGCTAAAACCTGCTTCTCAGGGCTGCTGTGCTAATAGAGATATCATGACTGGCTCAGAGTGGGCTCCCATTATTGGAATGAAGTTCTATTTGTCATTTTTCACACCCAAGGAAAGTCCCACTGCCCCTCACATCCCTGCTCTGGGCTCCCCTCACCCTACCCAGAGACCTCCCCCGCACCTGTGCCCGGGAGCAGGGAGTGTTAGGGCTGAGGGGTGTGGCCTGTGTTAGGGTTAGGGGGTGTGGGCTCTGCACATCGGGGATGCTGGTGGGGAGCCAGGAAGGCTTCAGGGCCACGTTCCTCCAAGCTCAGGATCCTGTGGAGCTTTGCAGGAATGAATCGGAGGGCTCTGGGGAAGGTCCGTGGAGCTGCCAAACCAGCTCTTGGGTTCGAATCCCAGCTCCACCACCAGCCCCTTCTGACCTCAGATGATCATTTAACCTCCCTGAGCTTTAGCATAATAGTGACACCTGCCACTTACAGGCCCTCTGTGCCGGGCAGCGCGATCCGGGCCTCAAAGGCCTCATCCCACTTTAATCCTCTCAATGAACCCACGAAGCTCATGCAATTCTTACCCCCGTTTTATAGGTGTTGAAGTGGCCAGCCCCCTTCCCACAGTGGGGCTGGGGGGTGATGGAGGGTCCAGCTTGGAGGGTGCTCAGGGCAAGGAGGCCCGCAGAGCCCACAGGCAAGCAGGACGCCAAAGGAAGGGCCCCAGGTCCAGCCAGGAGCCCGAGTGGGCCCAGCCAGCTGCCTGCCTTCCTTTCCTCCTTGGCAGTGGGGGCTTTGCGGGAAACACCCCTGACCCACCCTCTGTGGCCCCCTGAACTTGCCCCAGCCCAGCCTCTCCCATGCTGCACTGTGTCCCCCCTGCAGGCAGGTTGGATGCCAGGACCCCAGAGCGGGTGTTTCCATGTGAGAGAGTCTGAATGAGGCTCACGGCTGGAGGAGCAGGCGTTACGCTCAGTATGTGACTTAATTCCCACAGCATCCCGGGGCAGGAGGCTGGTCTATGGACGAGGAGACTGAGGCTCAGAGAAGCAGAGCACTGCGCACCTGGGCTGGGCTGGCCGGGATTGCAGCAGCGGCCTGCGAGGAGCCTGAGCTCTTAGCCACCGGCAGGACGAGGAGAGAAGGGCTGGAGAGCAAGAGCTAGACGGGAGAGAGCAGCAACCTGAGAGACTCCCTCCAGCTCCCAGCGCCTGCGGGTTTGAGGGGAGGCTCAGCCTGGCTCTCGAGCAGGGGGCATCAGGAGGGGGGTTGCACCGCCCGGTGGGGCTCAGAGGGTATGCAGAGCCTGCCCCAGGGCCTGCAAAAAGAAACGAGTCCTCTGGATGTGCACAACCTGGCGGCCTGGGTGGAACAGCTCGCCCCCAACGCAACCACCGTCAGAGCCCCTGGGCACCTCTGAGCCCCACACTTTTCACTGTCACCCCTTCCGTCCCCCCACACATGTGCGCACACACACACACATGCACACCAGGCTCCCTTGGGCTTCCTGCTCTGCACATTCCGTCCCCAACATCTGGGACACCTGCCGGATGCCCCCCTGAGCCTCGCTGATGCCTGTGGGTCCCCATCACAGCTCTTGTCCCCTGCAACTCTCCCACTCCCTCTCACACGCCACGAGCACAGGGCTTGGCTGGCACACGGTGAGGCTCCAAAATGTTTGTCGAGCTCAAGTCACCATCAGATTGAAAGTGCGCACCAGTAACTCACTGACTCCTCTCTCAGACTTTGAACAGATACGTGCCACGCCCACCTAGGGGCCCCCCTCATCTGGGTGAGAATGGGAAGACGTGGGGACATTGACATGGCCTCAATCAAAGGACTTCAGCTAAGAAGGACCCGCTCTGGGAACAGAGGTGCAAAGGCAAGGACAGTTCATTCGCTCCTTGGTCTCCCCATGGGGCCGCCGGCCAAGCAGGGGGTCAGGGGTGGGAGGAGGACCCTGAGGCTCAAGCCTGGCTCTGCACATGACTGGCTGTGTGACCCTAGGCAAGCCGTCACCCTCTCTGGTGACTTTGGGCAGTGAAGGCAGGAAGGGGGCAGGGCTGGCAGGGGCACGAGCCCAAGGTGGGACGCACACAGGAGATGCTGATTCAGAGGACTGAGCGCGGCGGCGGCGGGTGGACGCGGTGTTTGGACAGCTGCAAGTCCTTAACAGGGATTTCCCCCCTTTTCAACAAATCCCCGTAAAACAGCATTTCGTCCAAGTCAGCATTCTGTGGCAGCCTGGGCCTCCTCCCAGGGAGGCCGAGGAGCCGGGTGGGGAGTGGGGGGGGCGGTGCTCCAGGGTCTTTCAGACCCAGCGTGGGGGGTGGGCGGCTCCGGCAGAAAGAATTGGCATAAAGCAGACCCCTGTCCCCTGGAAATGCAGAGAGGAGATGGGGCATCCACTAACTGTGACACTTCCCACGGGTCCCCTCTCCCAAAGGGTCCTCTCCCGGGGTGACTAGCAGAGGGGTCCAGCTGCTCCCATGGAACTGAAAGGCCTGCCCCCAACCCCGTTTCACAGATGTGCTCTCGGTCCCGATGAAAGGGGGCCGGAAGGAGGGCATGGGTTCCCCCACCCCGGGTCCCCAGTGGACCCGCAGCCCCGCCTCCGGGGGGCTGGGGGTACGGAGCAGGGCCCTGCGCAGGCTCCGGCCCCCCACCCACCCCCGATGGGCGGCTGCAGCTGAGGGAGCTGGGGAGCAGCCCCGGGCCGGGCCAAACCACAGGTATGTTATGAGACGCTTCCTGTTGTGGAGACATTTCTGCGGATCAGATCGGCTGCCCTGTGCTCGCCCGCCCCGCGCCTCCATCTCCCACTCACCCAGCCCTGCCCTCTGCTGGCTCGCCGGTCGCTAGCCTGACTCCTCTCTCTCTGGCCTGTCTCTGTCACCTCAGCAGGTGAGCAGCACTTCCTGCTCAGGTTCTCCCTATCAGGGGTCCAGCCCTGGAGGCCCCTGGACTCCCATTCCAGCACAGCTACTTGCAAGCTGTGTGTTCTTGGGCGAGTGATTTAACCTCTCTGAACTTCAGTGTCCTCCTCGGTAAACGGATTAACTGAGATCATCTGAGCCACCAGCCCCTCCAGGTATACTTCCCTGTCCTGCTACCCCGATAGCCAGGAAGTCCTCCCTTCAGTCTAACTTCAATTCATCCTGCTGCAAAACATCTTTCCTCCATCTCTTAAAAAAACTCAGATTACTTGCTTCCGCAGGCCATAAGACCTTGTGAAATGAACTCCTAAGGTCAATTTCTGGCCTTCTAGACATTTTCCCTGACCGCTCCTGACATGAAGCTGACCAGGGGCCACAAAGCCCGCTCAGGACTGGGACTGAGTTATAGATCTGGGGAAGGAGCAGAGTAACCGCCCTCCTCACCCCCCTCCTGGGCATGGCACCCCCCAAATGCCCAGCCAGGCAGCTCCAGACTTCTTCAGGGTTCCTGAGGCACCCCCCACCTCTCTCCTGGACTGCAGAAACTGGGGAGCCCTTTCCCATCCTCCTTTCCAGACTCTCAGGAGAGGGTCCTGTTTCCCACTCACGACCCAGGCCCCACCACACCTCCTCCTTGGGGGCCTCCCGCTGTCTGTCGGTGCTGCCCCACCCCCCAACCGCAGCCTCTGCATCCCCGTGTCCACACAGGCCTGACCCCTCCCCAGCCACCCCTCCTCTCCAGCCCTCTCAGCCAAGCTTCCGGAAAGAACTGTCTCCACCCTCGCCCCCGGCCCCAAACTCTGCCCTCTCTCGTGGCCCCCGCTCTCCCTCCTTTAGAGCCTCCTCCTCGGAGTCCTCTCTGTTCCCTTCCCCTGCGCGCTCTGCAGACCCGGGCTTGCCCCAGGACGCTGGCTCAGGCCTCGTCTCTTCTCCCTGAATGTCTCCCCTGCAGTTTCCAGCTCTGACCCACGAGCTCCCACAGCGCGGTCCCATCGCCGAGGGCTCCTGCATCTGTCTCCAGCTAGGACTTCCCCCTGAGCCTCCGACTCTTGTGTTCAACTCTCAGCCAGCATTTTCACCTGGCTGTCCCTCGGATGCCCCAGCCAAACTGCTGTCATTGCCTTCTCCCTCCTTACCTGCTTCTCTACCCCCCCACCCCCCCCAGCCTTCCCAGACCAGAAGTCTGAACATCACTTCTGACCCTTCCTTCCTCACAGGGACGTAAGGAATCTAACTGATACGATGCCTTGGCACAATCAGAAGAGGCTGCCCTTCCTTCCAGCCAACTCAGCCCCTGCTCAGTGCCGTTCTTGGGTGCACTTGTGCAGTAACCAACCTGCACAACTATACATGGCATCCCTCTTCCTTTCCCCTCAAATTGTTGATCCGATCCTGAGGACTCTGTCGCCTCTATTTCTCTCACTTCTATTCCTTCCCCTCCTTCCCCGCAGCCTCTGCCCTAATACAGACCTTGAACTCTGACAAACACAGCTCAGTGCCGGACACATCCCAGCTACTCAATAACGGTTTGTTCAATTAAACGGCCAAGCCCTCTCTCGGATAGATCATAAGAGTCTCTCACCCAGCCCCCGCCCCCAGCTTCTCTCTGTTTTCCTCAATTTAACCTATACGACTCCAGCGATGCCTCTCGAACTTTAGCCTGCATCAGAATCACTGGGACAGTTTGTTAAAACACAGGCTGCTGAGCCCATCCTGACTCAGCAGTGTAGGGAGAGGCCAGGCGTCTGCATCTCTAACAAGCTCCCAGGCCATGCTGAGGCAGTGGCCCCCAGAGTCCCAACAGTCCCAGCAGTCCCAACTCCGTGTTACTCTGCAATGCGCGTGGCCTCCTGGAGGGGGAGGCTTGCTGTAGACTCCTAGGATGTGGGCCGTCAGGAAGGCGGGGAGGTGGGGCCGTGGAGATTGACGGTGAGCGCAGCAAAGCCCCGAGCTCACACCTGGAGGACACAGCTGGGTCTGGGAGCTGCGTGTGTAAGGCGAGGGCTGGGGACCAGCTCAGTGCGGGAGCCACGCGAGCATACACTGTGCCCGCCTGTGTCCCTTCCTCCATGTCTCTGTGTCGTTGAACCCAGGGCCTCACCTGCCTGTGTGTGTGTCTCTCTCCTCCCATCTCTGTGTTGCCATCGCATGTGACCACCCATCTCTGTGACTCTGTTTGTCCTTCTCTGTCCTCTCTGATGTCCTTGTCCCTAAATCGCTGTCTGAGTTCCAGTCTCTGTAAATCTCTAGCTGTCGGTCACTGGCTGGACCCTGTGGAAGGCCTGCGCTGATGGCCCACGCCTGCTCATGCTAATGTCAGGTCCGGGTCTGACCACCCTGGACAACACCTGAGCAGCCGCCAAGGTCTGGGCAGGATTTGGGGGGTCCAGTGCCCATGAGCTAAGCTGTCTGTCTGCTGGATCATTTTTAGACTTCTTAACCCCTCAAATTTAAACGCGTAGGTGAAGACTGCTCCAAAGCCACACAGCTGCCTGGAATCTGGGAATTGGAGGGGAGGGGGAGGGGGCCAGGCAGGGGCAGGGTTACCTGGGCCACCTTATCACCCGAGTTGACAGCAGGACAGGAGTGCTGCCCCCTGCCCACCTTGTCTGCCTACCAGGCTTCAGTTCCACCCCAGTCCCAACATCTCTCAGCCCTGCAAGTGCGGCTCTTGGACCACAGGGGACATCAATTTCGGAAGCAGCATTGGAAGGAGGCTTGAAGGACAAGTCAGAGTTCAGCAGGCCCCTGGGGGCAGGAGATGGGGGAATAGTCCAAGCTGAAAGCAGAGCAAATGTCTGGACAAGGAAAACTGGAGGGCTTCCAGGGTAGCGGGGCATCCAAGAGGCAGTGAACCTGTGAGTCTGGAACTCGGGAAAGAGACATGGGCTGGAGATAAAATATGGGCCCGTTGGCAGTGTTGCTGCCGCCTGGACCAGGGCCACAGATTCATTCTTGTGGAACACACCCATGTTCAGAGAGCGAGGGGAGCCCACCACAGCCCTGGGCTCTACCCCCAGCACCCTGGGATCCAGACACCCCACACTTCTCACTGCTTCCCTGTCCTTGCCTTTACCTGCACGATTCTCTGCTTGGATCGCCCCTTCCACTTTTCTCCTCCATGCAAACATGTTATTCCTCATTTAAGACCCAGCTCAAACATCTCCTCCTCCAGGCAGCCTTCCCTGCCTCCCTCAGCCAGAGCAGCTCCTCCTCCTAGACACCCACCTGCAAGACAGCACCTCTTCCCCCACCCCCACCTCAGCCCTGAGGTTTGGCACATCAGCCGGAACTCCCGTCCACCGCCCACCTCCAGCCAAGCCCTCAGGGTGGCTTATCAAAGGGCCACCTTCCTTTGTGGCTCTTCCTGAGTCCTTCTCAGCTCTGGGATGGAGAGGGCTTGGCTGACCGTCCCTCCCTGCAGGTGACTGTGTCCACTTCCCAGGCCCCCAGCCTCTGCCCATCTCTGAGTCTAGATGTCCCACTACTCCCCTGGCAAGGAGCATCTTGGGGCAACAAGGCATCCAGGACGGTGAGAACAGCCAGGCAGGGGCAGAGAAACCAGAAGAGGCCCAACTGTGCCAGGACCCAGGGCGACAACGCATCCTCAGGCAGGTGGCCAGGGGAGCTGGCCCTTCCCCACCAAGGGGCTCGGGCCTCAGCCCATGTCATCGCTTGCCTCCCAGCAGAGGCCTTGAGCTTCTGATGGGGACTGGACATCCGAGGGCCCCCCAGACCCAGCCATCCTCAGGCCTCAGGCCAGGGCAGGCGGGGCCTCCTCCGCCTCCAATCCCTCGCCTTCTGGTTCGCATTTGCAGCCTTTTCCGGAGCGCCACCCGCCACCACCACCCGCTGCCTCCCCACGCCTGCCAAGATTCCTGGGCCTCCGCGGCTACCCTGCGTGGTGGCGGCAGTGGCAGCAGGAGGGGCCAGGCCGGGCAGGGAGGGGGCCGGGCGGGAGCGCAGCCAGGCCACTGCAGCCGGGCTGGGCCAAGCAAACACAGCCGCGCCAAGGAGCCGGGCGAAACAGTTCACAAATGAGAAAAAGCTGCTTCCGACTTGGGCCGGGGTTTTAAAGTCCAGGCCACAGGGAGCTGAGGTCACCTGCAAGAAGGGCTGAGCGCAAGGACACCCTGGGCCTGGGAGGGGCTTCCGCTGCAGCAGGAGGAAGTGAGGCTAGACAGCAACAAGCACAGGCCTCGCCGAGCCTGGGATATCAGAAAGCCGCACCCCCAAGTCTAGCTTACCTGTCTGGTCAGAGGGGCCTGGGAAGGTCCCAGGAGACACAGGGCCTGAGGACGAATGAGAGAAACAGTGAGAAGACACCAGGAGCCCCTGCTGGAAGCTTGGCCCCAACCTCAGTCTCCTTCCTCGGGCCCCTCCCCCCAGGAGCCACAGCATGTGCCCACATGCGACACCTGTCTTCGTTCAATCCGTGTGCACCCAGCGATGCCCGCGGGTGCCTGGCCTGGGCTGATGGAGCTGCTCCTGTCCTTGGGCCCGGGCTGAGGACGCCCCTTCTGTGTGCCAGGTCCACACAGGGGAAGTCCCTACTATATGTCAGGCCCTGGTTTGGGGTGGCCCCTACTTTGGGTCAGGATCCCTGCAGGGGAAGCTCCTGCTGTGCGGAGACCTAAGGCTGGGCCTTGGGACACAGGAATGGTTCAACCCCATCCCTGCCCTGCCTGCCTTGAAGGAGCTGGGGGCATCAGACAGGCGGCCGCCACACAGTGGGCAGGGATCTCTTGGCCGTGGGAGCACAGAGCAGGGAGCACTACCTCTCCCTTAAGCTCCCCCAGAGGCTTCATGGAGGAAGGGACACTGGAGCTGGATCCTGAAGGCAGACAAGGTAAGAAAGGGAATTTCAGGCATCAAGAAGCTGCTTGGCAGATGTAGGGAAGGTCCAGAAGTGCTGTAGGACTGGGGAAGACAAGCAGGAATGGAGACGGCTGGGGCAACACGGTGGGGAACGTTGAATGCCATGCTTGCATTTCTCTGGACAGCAGTGGGGAGCCATGGAAGGTTGTTGAGTGGGGACGTGATATGGTCAGAGCCTTGGATGGCCAGGTCCCCATTTCTGCCTCAACCAAGCATGATGCCAGGCCCTGTCAAAAGCCCTAGTCCAGGTCCCACAGCGGAGCTGGAATCCACACCCAGACGTGACTCCCGGGTATTTGGGGAGGGGACACCCAGCCAGCCCACCTGGCGGGGAGGCCTGCCAGCCGCGTCACTCTCTCCCCCAGCTGCTTGCTTGCCTCTGCCCGCTCCCATGGAAACTCTGACATCCAGCCCCGTCTCTAGCCGCACAAGCAGCCAGATGCCGAAGCCAGCGGCTCCTAGGCCTTCTCTCCAAGTCGGCTCAGCCCTGCCTCCGTCCCGCCACACTGAACACCATGACCCCAGAGGTGGGTTATGAGGCCACGTTCTGAGGCCGCAGCCCGGGGATGGAGCCCGGGGAGGAGGTCCTCCCCCCTCAGCTTCACCCCAGCCTCTCTGGCCCCAGCCTCCATGAGGCTCGGGGAGGGGAAGTAGCTTATGTTGGCTCTGGCTTTGAAGGATGAACACGGATTTAACTGGGAGGGTGGTGGAGAGAGGGGATCAGTCCCAGGCTGAGGGAACAGCATGTGTGAGGGTGTGGAGGTGTGAAAGCC
Source organism: Lemur catta (assembly GCF_020740605.2). NCBI lineage: Eukaryota > Metazoa > Chordata > Mammalia > Primates > Lemuridae > Lemur > Lemur catta. The sequence goes on along the minus strand of NC_059130.1, from coordinate 100,550,888 downwards.
CCGAACATATTCAGGGGATGGAAAGAATGAAAACAAACACACATGAACTAACTAAGCATAACTAGCATTCATTGTGCACCTACTGTGTGCCCCGCACTGTTCTGGGTACTCTCATGGATTATTCTATTTAATCCTGGCAACAACCCAGTGTACTTTTTTTTTTTACACTTTTTTTTTATAGAGATGGGGTTTTGTTCTTGCTCAGGCTGGTCTTGAACTCCTAACCTCAAGTGATCCTCCCGCCTCAGCCTCCCAAAGTGCTAGGATTACAGGCATCAGCCACAATGCCTGGCAACATAGGTACTTCATTTTCCCTTTTTACAGATGAGGGAACTAGAGAACAGAGAGGTTAAGTAACTGGCCCAAGGTCACACAGCTCATGAGAAGTAGAGCCTGAATTTGAACGTTGGCTGTTGGCTCCACAGCCTGGGCTCGTCACCATTCCCCAATACAGATGATCTGAGGTGAGAAGAGCTGGCTGGGGTCAGACTGAGAAATGCCAGAATATCGGGATCAGAGACCCCAGGCCCCACCTAAAGCTGGCTCCCTCTCCCCTCCACCCATGTAAGCCCTAACGACAGGTCTCTACAGCCCGAGTAAGTCGTGTGCCCCGGACACAGCACTGGCCACAATCCAGGCATTATGTTACCAAACCCTCCTGTAACCCTGTAAGGCTGCGACTGCTGTCCCATTTCACTGAGGAGCAGCACTGGGGCCCAGAGAGGTCACATCCGTTCTCCAAGTTTACTAGGCTAGGAAGGGAGGGGGAGGGGACAGGATCCGGACCTAGGTCTGCCCCGCCCCTAGGTGGCTAAAGCCCCGTACACTTGGGCTTCTGGAGGCCTCAGCCACCAGTCCTGCTCCCTCCTCCTGCTCTGCCCTGGCCGGTACTGCCTCGACCCAGCTGCCACCAGGGACAGGCAAGGCTGGGAGCAGAGTGAGCAGCTACTAGCAAGGGCCTCAGGAGCCCCCTCCAGTGGACCAAGGCCCCTCAGTCCTGCAGAATAGGAAGCTGGAGTGGGTGAGTGTGCCAGGGTGGGGCCTGAGCCGACGTCAATGGGACTCTGTTCTTAACCTCCTCCCGGCTGCCTTCCTAATCCCTGGCTCGAGCCCTTCCCCTGGCGATGTCTCCCCTTTGCACAGAGCTGTCGGCTAAATCCCAGACCAGATGTGGGTGAGACAGTCAGCACCCCTGCCCCCTACCAGCTTCTGAGAGCTGCAGGGTCCCCAGGGGCCTGGCCAGGACCCAGGTCCCTTCCCTACTGCAGCTTTCCAAACTGAGGTGTGGACTGCTGGGAGGTGAATGGTCAGCTCCTCCTGGCGGTGGGGCTACTGGAGAAGTCCCCGTTTCTGAGCACCCACCATGGGCAGGCCCTTGCTTAAAAAATCATGTTGAACCAGGCGTGGTGGCTCATGCCTGTAATCTCAGCACTTTGGGAGGCCAAGGCAGGAGGACTGCTTGAGGGTAGGAGTTCAAGACCAGCCTGAGCAAAAGTGAGACCTCCATCTCTACAGAAAATAGAAAAATTAGGCCAGGCGAGGTGGCTCACACCTGTAATCCTAGCACTCTGGGAGGCCTAGGCGGAAGGTCAGGAGTTCAAGACCAGCCTGAGCAAGAGTGAGACCCCATTTCTACTAAAAATAGAAAAATTAGCTGAATGTGGTGGCACATGCCTGTAGTCCCAGCTACTCGGGAGGCTGAAGCGGGAGGATCGCTTAAGCCCAGGAGTTTGAGGTTGCTGTGAGCTATGGTGACACCACTGCACTCTAGCCCAGATGACAGAGTGAGACTTTGTCTCAAAAACAAAAAATCATGTCGGATTAAGAGAACCTCTGCATGCACTCGTTCATTCGTTCGTATCTCAGCCCTGTTACTAGCCTGTTACCTCCCCCATCTGTACCTCTTTGTCAATGAAATGGAAGAATTCTTACTTCATAGAGCATTTATTAGGATTAAACAAGTTAATTTTATGTAGTGGGCCTAGAGCAATACATGGCATACAGGAATAAATGCTCAATAAATGTTCAATTTAAAAAAAAAATTTTTTAGAGTTGGGATCTTGCTCTGTCACCCAGGCTGGAGTGCAGTGGTGTGACCAGAGCTCACTGCAGCCCCCAACTCCTGACTCAAGTGCTCCTCCTGCCTCAGCCTCCTGAGTAGTTGGGACCAAAAAGGTGTGCACCACCACGCCCAGCTAATTTTTAAATTTTTTGTAGAGATGGGGTCTCACCATATTGCCCAGGTTGGTCTCAAACTCCTGGCCTCAAGTAACCCTCCTGCCTGGGCCTCCCAAAGCACTGGGATTATACACGTGATCCACTGCACCCAGCACTTGCTATTATTATCATAAATATCATCACCATGACACCTGCCAACAGCCCTGTGAGGTTGGTATTATAAACCCCATTTTACAGATCAGAAACCGAGGCTTAGAGAGAAGTCCTTTGCCCAAGTTCACTCAGCTAGCCAGGGGAGGACAGTCCCAGAGCCTGGACCCTAGCTGAGTGAGTCCCAAGATGATGACAGGCTCCCAGCTCCCAAGCTGGAGCAGTGTGCATGAGGGGGTCCTCCACACCCCCCAGCCCCACCTGCCTGACCCCCAGGGGCTCTGCCCCCACCCCAGCCCTGCTGCCGTTGCAGGAGGGGGCACCGCATTCCTGGCTAAGCAGCTGGATTTGCTGTGCTCGGGGAACTATGAAAAGAATGTTTGCCACGAGCTGAGCCGTGGTCGCCTGTCAGGGAGCGTGGCCTGGAGGGCCCACGCAGAGCCTGGTGGCAGCCAGCACAGTGGGAGGGAAGAAGGCAAGACAGGAGGGAGCACTTCCGGGTAGTGAGGGCTGTGGACACTGCATAGGAATGGAGACCGAAGTGTCGGCCGCCTGCGATCTTTCAGGGAAGAAGTGGCCCCTCCGCCCCAGTCTAGGCTTCCCCTCACCACAGGCTGCAAGGACAGCCTGGCCAGCAGTACTGCTCCATCTCCTGGACAGCATCAGGGAGACTCAGGGGAAAACTCACCTGAGGTCACACACAGCCAGGGGCAGAACTGAGACCAGAGGCTGGGTCCCCAGGCTCGGGTTCCTTCCTCACAGAGGCTGTCCTCCCTCGTAGGACCCGCCAGGGACCACTGACAGTTCTTAGGTTGTAGAAAGTACCATCCCAGCCCTCACTGCTCTGGGCTGTCTCTGGGCCTACTATTCTCCATGCTCCCTCCTCCCCCCCACAAAACACCACCTCGTGCTGTTAACATGCCTGGCACACCGTGGGAGCTCAACTTAGATTCTACTCCTTCCCCCACCAAACCAAGCCCTGGAGAGGGAAGCGGCCCAGGAGGCTGGTGGGAAGAACAGGAGCTATGTGTCCTCACAGACCTGGGAGTGAATCGCAGCAAATGGGCGGGTTACTGACCTCTCTGAGCCTCCACTTACGCCTCTGTTAAATGGGTGACCAATCCCTGCCTTGCAGCATTGTCACAGGATTAAATGAGATATGTGAACATAGGACCTGGGGCACACTAATGCCCAATAAACTCTTTTTTTTTTTTTTTTTGAGACAGAGTCTCACTCTTGCCTGGGCTAGAGTGCCGTGGCGTCAGCCTAGCTCACAGCAACCTCAAACTCCTGGGCTCAAGCGATTCTCCTGCCTCAGTCTCCTGAGTAGCTGGGACTATAGGCATGTGTCACCATGCCCGGTTAATTTTTTCTATATATGTATGTTAGATGTCTATATAATTTCTTTCTATTTTTAGTAGAGACGGAGTCTGGCTCTTGCTCAGGCTGGTCTCGAACTCCTGAGCTCAAACCATCCGCTCGCCTCGGCCTCCCTGAGTGCTAGGATCACAAGCATGAGCCACCGCGCCCGGCCCCAATAAACTCTTATTGTTATCCCTCCCTCAAGAGGAAAGGAAGAGAGATTGAAATCAGAGAACCTCAAGTGAGGAGGTTTCCTCCACGCCAGGTCCCTGATGGGCCCTTTGAGGGGGCAGCTTCTGTGAGGAAGGGACCTGAGCCCAGAGTCCAGGCCTCTGGTCTCAATTCTGCCCCTGGCTGCTGTGTGACCTTAGGTGACCTCCTCTCTGAGTCTCCATAATCCCTTCCATGAGATGGGCCAGTAACACCAGCCTAGTTCTCCCCGTGAGGCACTGACCCTCCACCCCCCCCACACGTGGACCTCTCTTCTGCCCTCCAGGAGCCAGGTATCCCAGCCCATCCAGGGTGCATGGGGACAGTTACCCTCCAATTCAGAACTTTCTGAGAATCCGAATGGAATAAGGGCAGATGGTCCCCAGTCCACTCCTGGATCCAATCAGAGAGGTAGAATGGACACTGATCAGAAGTCTGAGTGAGCTGGGCATGGTGGCTTATGCTCGTAATCCCAGTACTTTGAGAGGCTGAGACAAGTTCAAGATCAGCCTGGACAACATGGCAAGACCCCTGTGTCTAAAAAAAATAAGAAAAATTAGCCAGATGTGGTGGCGCATGCCTGTAGTCCCAGCTACTTAGGAGGCTGAGGTGGGAGGACCACTTGAGGCCAGGAGTTCAAGGTTACAGTGAGCTGTGATCACACCATTGTATACTCCAGCCTGGGTGACAGAGCAAGATCCTGTCTCAAAAAAAGTCTGGGTGAAAGTTCTAGGTCTGGAACCCCCATCACTCCTCACCTCTCCATAGGCAAAACAACCCCAGAGACAAGTAGCATTCTCATTATTATAGATGGAGAAACTGAGGCACAGAGATGGGAAGTCCCAAGTCGGTCTGACCCCCAAGGCCAGCTCTTTTCCGCAAAGCCCATGCTGCCTGCACTCAAGATCTGCTGTCCACACCCCACTCTGGCTTCATGGCCACATCCAGTCCCCATCCTCCAGTCATCTCAGCTTATCAGACCCCCGGGCCAAACCCACATCTCCCCTGCACCTGCCTCCCCTAGGGACAGGCCACAGCCACCCAGTGCAAGGCTCCCGGCCCACCCTCTCCTCACTCCCACAGCCAATCAGCTTATTCCTCTCCAGCTACTTCTTCCTCTCATCCCCATGGCAACCCCCACTTCAGCCCCACCACCTTTGTCCTTAACCTCTGCCCAGCCTCCTCCGTGGTCTCCCTGCCTCTAAGATCCCCCCTTCGTCCTCACTCCCAAGAGCAGCCGGGGTGATTCCCAGATTGCATCACTCTGCAGCTCACACCCTTTCTCTGGAAAAGGCCTCAGTGTAGTAGAGTCCCTCCCACTCCCTGCTGTGATCCAACAGTGCCCTGTCACTCATTGTCCCTGAGAGAACCCTGCAGTTTCCCTCCACACCTCTGCATGTGCGTTCCCTAGGCCTGGAATGCCCTCCTGTCAAAATTCCCATTATCCTTGAAAGCCCCAGCCAGAATCACTCCTGGGTGCCCCCTTCCCCAATCCGCACCTTGGCTTGGACGGTGCCTCCCCCTCATGGGCCTCGTCGGGCACCCAGACCACAGCTGCACCCCACGTGGGCGGCTGCTGTGCCTCTCCCGCTCTCCGCCCACCAACTCTCTAAGTGCCTTGGGCCACGGGTGGGCCCAGCTCATCTGAGGTCCCACTTCTGCCCCATGCCTGCCACTGGGGGGTCTGGAGAGGACTAGGGGACCAGCAGGGCAGGGAAGCTGGGGCTCAGCCATCCTTTGGTCTGGCTCGGGCTGGGAGCAGGGGAGGTTGTAGGGTACGGGGGCTCAGGCTGACAGCCCTGCTGCTAACAGACACATTCACTTCCATATTTTCCCCTTCCTCTGAGCCAAAGCTCATTTTCACTGCGGTGGACAAAGTGAAACCAGAGAGAGAGACCCTGGTGAGCGTGTCTGAGTGTGAACGTATGTGTGTGTGCTGTCCTGTCTGAGAATGTCTGGCTGGGCCACGTGGGGCCTGCCATGTGTTTGTAGGAGTTGTGTGTGTGTGTGTGTGTGTGTGTGTGCGCGTGCGTGCACGCCTCTGTCTGCATTGTTTTAGCATCTGTGGTGGTGCGTGTTCAGTACTGGAGTATGTTTGTGTGTATCCAATGAGCATTTGAGTCGGTGTGTGATCGTGTGTGCTCTTAGCAGGAGGGAGCATAGCTCTGTGTGACTATGTGTGTCTGTGGCTTGTCCTCATTATCATCTGGGGTGATGGTGTGTCCAAGGGTCTGTAGGTGTTCACCAGCCCAGCGGGGGGCCAGCAGGGGCATCTATTCCCTGACTGAGCCTGCCAAGCCCCCGTGGTGTCTCTCCCAGACCCCCAAACCCTGCCCTGAGGCCCATCTGCCCAGGGCAGTGAGGCTCAGTCTATCTTGGCTCAGATCCCAGAGAGGGACCCCAGGCTGCCTGACCCTCCAGCCATCGCAGTCCCACATCCTCCAGACCTTAAACTTGCCTAGTACAGCTTCTGTGAGGCTGTCTTTGCTAAGGGCACTCCGAGGAGGGGATGGACCCCTGCCACTAGCCTTGGCAAGAGGCACCGAAGACAGGAGGGAGGAAGGATTCTGAGTTGCCGGGGACCCTGTGTCAGGAACCCAGCCTGTTCGCACACACACTGATGGTCTCACACACTGCTCTTCCCCAAATGGCAATTCCTGGACCCCTCTAGCTGAACAGTGTTTCTCTACCTGGGGGGGTCTGGGGGCCAGGATGTCTCCAGCCCCAGGACAGAGACACTGGGAAGGCTGTTCTGGGGCCCTGGGACCCCAATCCCTCTTGGCTGGGCAACAGCCCCTCAACTCCCTGTTAAGTCTCAGTCTAGAGCCGGGGAGAGGTGCTGGGCCTCTGGCAGGGACATTCCTCAGAACCTGCCTCCAGTGTGGGGTGGGGGGCTGCGTGGGCACCTAGGATACAAGCGACTCGGGGCAGAGGCAGAAAAACCGAGTACCGGGAGGCGGCCAGCAAGTCGGAAATGGCGAAGAGATGGGGAGAGAGGAAGGGTGGGAGCTGACGGGGCTCCAGGTCGCCTCTTCCCCTCCTCCACCGCCCTGCGACGGAAGCTTTGTTATTCCCATTTTACAGATGGGAAGCGAGACCTGGAGAGGTGAAGTGACACGCCCAGGGCCACATCTTCGGGGATTCCACCGGGCACTGTCCGGTGCTAGAGTCCTCGCTTCTGGGAGAGGAAGGGAGAAGGGGGCTTTATCTGGGATTCTGCCCCGGGAGAAACGGGGCTCAGGGAACCGGGATGGGCTCCCCTGCCCTAGGGCCGACCCCCTGTCGCGTCCCCCCCCCCCGCTGAGAGTCCGAGGCGCCAGCCCCGCTGTCGGGTATGGTGTTGGGGGACCTAGCCCGGGTCCTGCCCGTGGAGCCCCCGAGTCCCACCCGGCGCCGTCTCCCCGCCCTCACCTGCAGGCGCGGCCTCGGGGGCGGCCCGGGCGGCTGGCTCCGGGCGGGCGGCGGAGGCGCGGCGGGGTCGCGGGGGTCCGCGCCGGCGGGGCTCCGCGTCGCTCTGCCGGCCGCCCCTCGCGGCTGCCGGAGTGGGCGGGCGCCGGGGGGTGGGGGCCGGCGGCGGGAGGGGCGCGGCGGGGCGGGGCCTCCGCCCTCCTCTTTCCACGGCCGCGGCCAAGGCCCGCGCCCCGCCCGGCCCCGGACGGCCGCCGCCCTCCCCGACGCCCCCCGAGACCCCGTCCACACCCGCGGCCGGGCCGCGCGGCCCCATCCATCCTCACCCGCCCGGAGCCCGCGCCCGGGGCGCACAGGGGAGCCCCGGAGCCCCTGCCCGGAGGGCGACCCGCGGGGCAGGGGCCGTGCGGGAGGGCCCCGCCGAGAGGAGTCCGCGGGCGCCTCCCGCGGTCGGGACCCCGGCGGGCTGAGGCGGGAGCACTCACAGGGCACGGCGGACGGGGGCCGTCGTGTTGCCACATTCGGGCTGTGACGGGGAGACCGCCGGGGTCAGGAGGCAGGCAGGGGCCACGCTGAAGCTGGGCAGACCTCGCCGTCACGGAAACGGGGTGCCCCGGAAGACTCTGGAGCGGGCCGGTGCTGTGGTCAGGTCTGTGCTTTAGAAAGAGCCTCCCGGCTGCAGGACACGGGTGAGGAGCTGCTGGAACCACCCCGGCGGGGCCCGGTGAGGTGGACAGCGAGGGTGGGGAGAAAGGTCGCGCTGGGAGGAGCTGACAGGGTGAAATAGGAAGGATTTGGATGTTGGGTGAGGGGCCTGCAAGGAGGGAGGTCTCAGGGACAGCACCCAGGTTTCTGGTGAGGCCTGCGGGGTGGGGGTCCGACAGAAGGAGGGTGACTGGATGCATGGAGTTGGATGAGCCTGTGGGACTCGCACGGATCAGGGAGGGAAGTAAGTTCTGGGCTAGAGAGGAGGAGTCCCCTGTGTGCAGATGGCAGCTGGTGCTTCAGATGAGGAGTGGGCCCAAGGAAGCCAGGCCCCGACACAGCGACAGTCACCAGCACTCCGAGGGCTGCAGAGGGAGAGGGGTGGGCAAAGGTGACCCAGAAGGTGTGTGGGGGCTAAGGGGGCCAGGAAAGCTGTGTCTCAGAAGGCAAAAGCAGAGTGTTTCTAAAAAGTCAGGGAGGCCCATGGCGTAGAGGATCACAGAAGAATGTTCTTTGGGCTGGCAATTAAGGGTTGGTGGCTAGGTTAGGGGACAGGAGCAGTGGCCAGATTGCAGCAGCTCAAGGAGCAGCCACGGAGAAGGAGGTGGAGACAGCGAGTGCAGTGAGGACATTTAGATGAACTGAGGCCAGGAGAGGGGGAATGGGGTGAGAATGTGTGTGTGTGTGTGTGTGTGTGTGTGTGTGTGTGTGTGTGTGTGTGTGTGTGTGTGTGTGTGTTTTCTAAGTGGGAAAGAGCTGAACCCTTAACAGGCCCAGGAAAGGAGCTGGGGGGCCCCCAAGCTTAGGGCCCACCCCCCACCCCACCTCGTGTCTTTTCCCTCCTGCAGCCTGCCCTCCAAGGGCCTCCCACTTTGCTGTCTCCCTGCCAAGGTACACACCAGCACTGCCACTTTTCAATGGGGCCTCTCACCCTTGCCCACCCTGGAGCCTGGGCCCCCTCCATCCCACCCCTCAGAATTGTGGGTACTGCCAGGGGTCTTTGGGTCTGGCCTCTTGGCCTGAACTACAGGCGAGCCAGGCTGGGGTACTGCCGGAGGAAGAAGAGGGGCCTGGTTGGCAGGGTACCTAAGAGGACGCTGGCAGAGAGTGGGTAGCTGGGGCCCTCCCCCAAAGCTGGTGTGGAAACCAGGCCCTGCACGGGGGGCCAGGTGGGACTGAGTGTTCAGGGAGGGGACAGACTCAGGAAGTGAGTGGGAGCTAAACAGCAGGGATCGAAAGTCAACAGCAAGGACCCTGGAGTTAGACTGCCTGGGTTCAAATCCAGGTGCCTTCACTCACCAGCCATGTGCCCTTGGGCAAATTGCTTAGCCTCTGATGCTTCAGTTTCCTCATCTGAAAAGTTCTCATAGGCTGGCTGTGAGAATTACATTCATTAATCCACGTAGGGCACTTAGCTCTGTGAGTGTGAGCTGTTCTTAGAGAGGGCAGGGGGAGCTCGGTGAGGCAAGCAGGCAAGGAAGGGGCACCCTGTGCCAGGGGAGCAGCTCCCATGGGCTTCATGTGCACACACACTCACCCAAACTCAAACTCAGCTGGTCCCCCACTGGCATCCCACTCCTGGGCCTGGTTTCCTCCCCCTGCCCGATGCCCTGCAGGGAGAGAGGACTCCAGCTCCTTCTCCTTTCACCCAGCCCTGGGATGCCAAGTCTGAGCCCTGCTCCATTGCCGGGTCCTGTATCCCTGGTGTTGGCTAGCTGTCAGGAGCCTTCCCCCTCCCAGGAGGGCCTCAGTTGCCCATCAATAGAGGCTGAGACAGCTGTGCCATGACCTTGTGGCTGCTGTCTCCTTATCCACCAGCTATTTACCCAGAGGTCATGGACTCTCCCCTCTTGGTTAGGCCAGGCCAAACTCCCAGCCAGTCTCCCCACCCCACCTTCCAGAGGCATCTCCCTTTGGTCTATCTCTGGTGGTGTCTGGGTGTCAGTGGATCAGCTCTGCCTGTGGTCAGCTACTGTGTGGCCTTGGGCAAGTTGCTGCCCCTCTCTGGGCTTCAGTTCCTTCAGCCACAAGAATCAGAGGCTGGCCAGCAAAGATTCAAGGACTGTTCTAGACCTGGGCAGAGGGATCGAATGGGGCGGGTGGTTAAACAGAACCAGACGAGGCAAGTAACCTGCCTAGCGCGGCCTCGGCAGAGCCAGTGCTGGCACAAGCCCGGTGGTTCAGAGCGAGCTGAGAGTCAAGCAGATCTGGTTTGGATTCCTGTGCTGCCTCGCTGTGACTGTGGGCAAGTGACCTCATTTCTCCAAACCTCAAATTCCTCTGCTGTAAAAGGGGATAACAGTCCCTAATGACAGCACCTAACACTCACAGGGCTCTAGCTCCATGCCAGGCACGATCTGAGCACTTTACAGGGATTAATTTATTTAATCCTTACAACAACCCTTTGAGATTGGTATTATTACTGTCCCCACTTTGTAGGTGGGGAAACTGAGGCACAGCGGTGTTAACTGACTCACCCATGGTCACATAGCTAAGAAGTGAGTGAGCTGGATTTGATGCAGGCAGGCCGGCTCCCTAAGTCTTCCCCCATCTGTGCTGTGGGACCTCTTAGAAGAGACAGTGAGCTCTGTCCAACACGTGAAGACACAGGAAGAGACAGCCATCCGTAAACCAGGAAGAGAGGCTTCACCAAGAGCCCACTATGCTGGCACCCTTATCTCAGACTTCTCCAGCCTCCAGAGCTGTGAGAAATAACTGTTAAGCCAAAAAAAAAAAAAAAAAGGAAGAAGAAGAGACATGAAAAACAAAAGGCTTAATACAGGCCTGGCACATAGTAATGGCTCAATGAACATTAGGCTGGGCGCAGTGGCTCACTCCTGCAATCCTCCTCTGGGAGGCCAAGGCAGGAGGATCACTTGCAGTCAGTAGTTTGAGACCAACCTGAGCAAGAATGAGACCCCGTCTCCACTAAAAAGAGAAAAAATTAGCTAGGCTTGGTAGCACATGCCTATAGTCCCAGCTACCCAGAAGGCTGAGGCAGGAGGATCGCTTTAGCCCAGGAGTTTGAGGTTGCAGTGAGATATGATAATGCCACTGCACTCTAGCTGGGGCAACAGAGCAAGACTCTGTCTCCAAAATAAATAAAAAAATTATTATAATAATTGAACATTTAATAATAATAAATGTAGTAATCCTTATTACTGTTACCATTACTCTCCTATTCCTCCTAAAGTTCTGTCTTGATCTGCCAATAAGAAAACCCTCTGGGCCCCAACCACCCCAGGTTGGAGCATGGGAGGACCTGGGTGGGACCCTCCGGGTGGGACCCTCCCCTTGCCACCCTTCTTCTGTCTGGCAAGCTGAGGGGAGGGATGTTTGCACAGATGTGTGGCCCAGGGTGTGCAAATAGTCAGGGGTGGGGGAGTGCTGGAAAATTCCTGCACCACCAGGGCCAGTCCCTGACTCCCCACATCTGCTAGAGGACTGGGCTCCTGGTTCTGAGATTCCCTCTGTCTAGCCCTCCTTCCTTCTTCTTAGTTGCAAGGGGCCTCTCCTCTGGGGCTAGGGAAATGGAGACCTCTCCTATACTCCTCTCCCCCACCAATTCCCCCACTTCTGCCCCAGGGGATCTCTCAGCCCCATCCTCAAAAATCCCAGTAATGCAGTGGCAATTAAAGTTACCTTAAATATTCTAATCTTAAAACAATTTTGCTTCAATCAACATCTAAATGTGACCACATGTGCCCAGACCACCCAGTGGCCTGCTTGGTGTGTATGTGTGTGTGTGGAGGGGGGGATAGTTAACTCTGGGAGCATGGAAGGCAGAGAGCTGCTCTCAGGCATGGGTCTAGTTCTGGAAGGGTTTCCTGGGGGAGAGGTCTGGTGGTCAGAGGGTCCTTCCCTCTACTTTCTCCAGGCCCACCCACACTGAGAAATCCTTCCCCTCTTCACCCTCCCCGGGCAGACCAGGAACCCAACAGGCCTTGTGCTCTCTCCAGAACAACCGGGCTGGGGTGTGGTGCTCCCCAAGCAATGGAGGCCAGGGAGGTTCATGGGGGTTGCACACAGCTCCCTACTCGCAAGGGCTTGGGTTCATGCTCTGCTGGATCATCTTAAAATTCATAATAATTTCTACTCTGGGAGGCCGAGACGGGTGGATCGCTCGAGGTCAGGAGTTCGAGACCAGCCTGAGCAAGAGTGAGACCCCGTCTCTACCAAAAAAAAATAGAAAGAAATGATTTGGACAGCTAAAAATCTATATAGAAAAAAAATTAGCCAGGCATGGTGGCGCATGCCTGTAGTCCCAGCTACTTGGGAGGCTGAGGCAGTAGGATCGCTTAAGCCCAGGAGTTTGAGGTTGCTGTGAGCTAGGCTGATGCCATGGCATTCACTCTAGCCCGGGCAACAAAGCGAGACTCTGTCTCAAAAATTCATAATAATTTCTGGCCAGGTGTGGTGTGGCTCATGCCTTAATCCTAGCACTCTGGGAGGCCGAGGCGGGAGGATTGCTTGAGGCCAGGAGTTCAAGACCAGCCTGAGCAAGAGTAAGACCCCCGTCTCTGCAAAAAATAGAAAAGCAAGCAGGGCATGGTGGCATGAGCCAGTAGTCCCTGCTACTGGGGAGGCTGAGGCAGTAGGATCGCTTGAGCCCAGGAATTTGAGGTTGCAATGAGCTGTGATGATGCCCCTGCACTCTAGCCCAGGTGTCAGAGTGAGACCTTGTCTCAAAAAAAATTCATAATAATTTCTGAACTAAGGGCACTATATTTTCATTTTGCACTGAGCCCCATGAGTTATGTAGCTGGTTTTGGTGGAGGCCCCTCGCCCATACACCCCTCTCTCTATACGCCCTTCCCACCCCACACTCACACTCAGTCAACACCCAGTCAGTAAACATCTATTAAGCACTGACTTTGTGCTGACAAGTTGTGCTGGATGCTTGGGGATACAGTGATGAACAATATAGACACACCCCAATTTCACAAAATTACCCTCCCTGCACATTCAGATACTCACATATCCATACAGTGGTTTTACAAGACGGTTCCCCCATAACAATCATGTTAATCATAACTACCAATTAGGGAATACTCAGCATATGTCAGGAAATTTACATACATCATCTTGTTTCATCCTCAAAACAGCCAGCGAGGTAGGTACTATGATTCCCATTCTCCAGATGGAAAAACCAAGGCTCAGAGGTCAAATTGTTTGTCCAGTGTCATATGGCTAATAAGCAGCAGAGCCAGGACTTGCACTTGTCCCTCATTTTCAACCTCTGCCCCTGCCCTGCATTGCACTCAGGGGTTTCCCCACGGGCAGAAGCTCCCAGCAGGGAGGGTTGGGGTCTAGGTCACCTCCACATCCTCGGTATTTTTGTTAAAGGAAAGAATTCACACAGAGACACATTCCTTAAAGAACTCAAGGAAACAGACACACACTGAAACACAAAAACATACATAAGTAACATATAATGTACCGGATAAGAGCTTTGTGTTCAAGTTCTGAATCTACCATATATTAACTGTGTACCTCAGTGTCCCCATTTGCAGATGGTGGCAGGATTCTGATTGCTAAATGAGAACTATATGTGAAGGCCGGGCATGGTGGCTCACGCCTGTAATCCTAACATTCTGGAAAGCCAAAGCGGGAAGATCCCTTAAGGTCAGGAGTTCAAGACCAGCCTGAGCAAGAGCAAAACCCTGTCTCTACAAAAAATTGAAAAATTAGCAGGGCGTGGTGGCCCCCACCTGTAGTCCCAGCTACTCGGGAGGCTAAGGCAGGAGGATTGCTTGAGCCCAGGAGTTTGAGGTTGCTGTGAGCTAGGCTAACACCATGGCACTCTAGCCCAGGTGACAGAGCAAGACTCTGTCTCAAAAAAAAAAACAAAACAAAAAACCTATATGTGAAGTGCTTAGACTTGCGTAGGCACATGGCCACTCTGCAATAAGGACTAGTTATTGCTATGAATAGCATTGGTCCACACTCACTCACATGTGCCCTAATGCCCGTGCGGACCATCCTCCCACCCTCCTCCAGCCTAGCTCAGCTACAGATGCCCTCATGGCTGACACTCCAGGCCCCCAGAGCAAGGAGGAAAGAGCAGCTGCTTCTTTGCATCTCCCTGGGCTGTACCTGGGCCAGTCCACGAGAACTCCTCCCCAGCTCTGGCTTCCATCAGAGAAGGCTTCCTGGAGGAGGCCTTTACCCAAGCTGCATAAGGGAGCCAGGTGGAGGCAGGAGGGTGCTGCCCTGTGCCCAGGCTCTTTCCATTGCTCTTTACAACACCCTCCAACCTCTGCTCCAGCACCTTCCCTCCACCCCCTTCCCCACAGTAGAAACTTTCCTCTCTCCTCCAGCCAGAGTGTAAATTGCCCCCAGGAATGCACTAAGTCCCATGGCTCCCCTGGCAATGGCCTGCGGCTGTCCTGGGGTCAGGCCTGGCCCTACATCAAAGGCTGGGGATCGGTAACAACAGGGCTCCTTGCCTGCTGCCACCCTCCCCTCCGCCCCTCTCCCCTACCACCAGCCCTTTGGCTTCCAGGGAACAGCACATGGTAGCACTTAAGCTCCAGGAGGATGCTTTTCCTGCACCCCCACTCCCCCACCAGCCACAATGTACTACTTGTTAGGAGACTATTTTAATTTTACTTAATGCAATTTCTGCTCCCGGGGCCTCTGTTGCCACCCACTTCTTGGACATGGATACTCAGTACAAATGTAGGGGAAGCCAACCCCCTAGGAGAAGGTGTAACCTGGAAATGGAAATTTCACTGGTATTGGGGGTCTGAGGCAGGAAAAAGACTCTGTTACATCACGGGAGTGGGGCTGGTGCTCTGCACTCCACTCAGGAAGTAAGGGGCATTAGTTAGGGGAGGGCTCAGGGCTAGCCTGAGCTACTCAGGAGGCCAGCACGAGAGTTTGGGGTATGCATGGGGCCAGAAATCCTTGGCTAGTGTGCTCTTCCAGTGCCTGGGGTTCAGTAGGCAGGCGCTTAGCCTGGCAGCCATGCAAGCTTTGCTTTCGGGTCCCGTAGGGGTGACTGGAGGAGGGGGGCACTTCCAGGCTCTGATCAGCCTCTGAGATTTGCTCCATCAGGTGCATGTTCTAGCAAATTCTGAAAACCAGGGGTCCAGTGGTCACCCTCCAGGACAGTACGGTGGCAATCTGGAGACCCCTGGTGGCCAAAGGCTGAGCTGCTTTTTCTTAGTGCTCCACTGGACCAGCCCAAGGCCCAAAGGACACCAGCATGGACTCCTCCAGCCCCAGGTTCCCTGGAAACCCTCCTCATTGGTCAGCCTCTCCCACATAGCCAGGCACCCCTGCCCCATCTTGCTGGGAGGGAATGGGATAGCCTGGGGGCCATCTCAGCCTTGCACTCATAGTAAGGCAGAGGGATATGTCATCTACAATTACCTACACGGGTTGGGGGCCAGGAGGTTGGGTTGCTGGTTCTTGCGTGTTTGGCTCATTTGGGAAGGTGATGATTTGGTGTTCCAAATAGCTGCACAGTCCCCAGCCTATTCCGTTCTCTTGGCCTCTGGTGCACATCATACAGTTGTGGGGCTGCAACTGGGAAAAGTCACTAAGAGGGCTTTGTTTCCACAGCTCACTAACCCTGTCATGTTGCCCAAGTTTAACTCTGGGAAAGGAAATATCCAAAACCTCATGCCATACAAATGGCTGCTCAAAAGTAGGTTGTGGTACAGGGAGGAGACGAAAGGCGAGGGCCCCCCTGGAGAAGGGAAAGGGCAGTGCGGCTCATTTTTTTTGGCTGGGTCCAGACACTCCACAAAGCTTTCCACATCTGGTCCCCAACATTCATTCCCTTAACCTCCTTTATTCATTCACTCAGATTCTGGTGTGACTGGACCCAGCCCTACACTTGGTGCTAAGGACACAGCTGACCAAAATGGGGTGCCTGTCCCAGGACTCTGGAGGGAGAGGTAAAGAGGCTCAGAGAAGGATGAGATCCCAGTGCAGGGATGAGCCTCCCTGTACTTGGAGACACAAACGACCAACATCCCTCCTCCTTGGTGACCTGACCCAGCTAGAGGCAAATCCTCTGCAAACTGCCCCCTCCCGCCCCAGGGGTCTCAGAACCCTGGTCCTACCCTTGTACAACCAAAACACACTTCAACCACAATCATCTGTAACTGGTTCCTCTCATCTCAGGCCTGCCTACTAACCTGGGGAAGGCCTGGGACCCTGGTTCCCTCCAACCACCTCAGTGACTGGACTAGGCTGTCCCTAAGAACAGTGTTACCAACTATGGCTGGTACAATCCCTGCTTCCTCTCTTGAAAAGTTATCACAAGCTCTGTAAGGCTGGGAAAGGGAGCTGCAAGCCTGCTCTCCTCCTTCCCCAAGGTGCTAACCTGGCATCAGAAGAGAATCGTTAAGACCATGGGCTTTGGAGTTTGGTCCAGCTTTGAACCCTAGCTTCTCCACTTACTAGCTATATGACCCTGGGCAACTTGTGGCCTCCCCTCTAGAAATAGAATAATTGTGAATTAGATGATGCCTACAAAGTGTTCAGTACAGTGTCTAAGTAATAAGTCCTCAATAAAGGGTAGCCCAACACCAGGGTTTACATGGTCTTTCTAGCCAAACTTTCCAACTTTGTAGCCAAGAGCCCAGGGTAGTCCATTTTAGGCAAGTCTAGGATAATGGTCTGCTTCTAGATTTTGCTGCAGACACTAGAGCCAAAAATGACTGGAGGGGCCTCAGTTGCTTGTACTGGCTCCCAGGCTTCCCAGATTCTCTGGCTGTGGGGAGAAGCCATTGCTAGACCAGGTCAAAGAAAGGCAGGGCCCAGGAACCTACGAGGTCTCCTGACACCACTGTAACAAAATTTCCGGGGCTGAGCAGAAAGAAAACAGGACATGATTGGGATTTCACTCAAGAATGTGTCTTTATTGAAGAACTTGTAAGAAAAAAGGATGGACCCTCTGTAAAAAGAGGAGATGTTACCTCCAAACAGCAGGAAGGAATGAGACCTGGGTGGCTTCCCAGAAGTCAGTGTTTCCGGCATGACTGGCTCCCCTTTCCTGGCAAGTACTACAGCATGTCACACTACAGCTAGCAATTCCTGTCCACTCCCTCCCAGCCCCTCCTCCCTCCACCCTACAACCCCAGATTCCCTACAGCCATTTGCCAATGGCTTTCTCAAGGCCCAAGGATAGATGTGCCAGGCTTGCCTCTTAATGGGGTCAAAGTGGGTTTTGTTTTGGAAAATTCAAACAGGAATGTAAAATGGCTTCAGCTCTTTCTAGTCCAACCAAGGATGATGACATCTGGTCTCTTTGAAGGGAAAAGAAGCAAAGAATTTGCCTCCTGAATGTGCACACGTCGGGTAAAGGGACTGTATCGGTCTGCTCTTTATTAGCATGGAGAATGGAAACAAGGTTAGAGAAATATATAACATCCATGTTGAAGAGTCACTAAGTTCTAGAAGGCAGAGAGCACAGAGGCTTGCTGATTCCAGTAAGTGCTCCTGCTGGCTATCCTCAAGTCCTGGGGGTGGTTATTCCTCTCCAGCTGGGAGATTGTCCTCAATCCGCCTGATGAACCTCATCCGGATTTCTGTCACACCATCTCCTTTCAGGGTATCCTGGACAAACTTGGCCTCCACAGCCATCTGGACCTGGAGGACAGTGGAAAAAGGAAGGGGCAGCTGCCTAGCCACAGCCTCTGGGGAACCATTGAGGACGGGGCCATAACTGACTCACCCATAGCAGCCCAAAAAATGGGGCTGGTTTCCCACAAGGACAGGATTGCCAGCTCCAAGGTTCCCTTGCAGAAGTCAGTGGCCCCAACCCATAAGGAGAAATTTAGCAAAGAACACCCAAGAATAAGACTGTCACCAAATAAAACAATCTCAGAATAGATGTTCCTGGGCTTTGGGGGTTGACAGCACCACCTCCCAGCCTAGTAGGGAGCATCACCACCATGTAGAGACGTCCAACTTGGATCCTATCTCAGCAGCTCACCACCTCAGGCAGCAAAGCACTGGGGTGAGCCAAAGGCCTTTCTTTTCTCTCTCCCATTCATTCAAACATTTACCAAGCCCCTGCTACATTTCAGGTGTCCCAGAGGTAAAGAGCTGCACTCACCATCTCTAAGGCTCCCCGCAACACCCCACACAAGAGATTGGAATAAATAAGGGATGAGTGGTTATCAGGAAGTTCCACAAAGTCCACCAAGGGGTTATTTTCCAAAATGAGGGAGAATTCGTCACCAGCGGGGCTCCAATTAGTAATGCTTGGAGTGATGCCCAAGTACATCTTGAACGCCACCTGTCAGGGGACACACAACAGCACTTTGGGGAAGAGCAGCAGGAACTGCACAAAAGGGAAGGTGATAGAACTGGCAAAGGAGAAATAAATGACTCAGGAACAAAACCGTGGCCTCTGTAAGATGATGAAGCTTTAGATACTCAGGGCAAAAAGGGAGACGCATCTCCCTTACCACCCTTCTCCTTTAAGGCATCATGCAATTAAGCAACAACTGTCTGCCCGCACTTCTCAGCAGAAGGGAGTGCTGATCTTCTGACAGGAGTGGACGCCCTGAACCAGCACCTGAGTGCAGAGGCCCTGACCCACTTCCCTGTCCTCTGTCTGTGCTACCTGAACCCACTTTCTTAAAAGTGAATACAGGTCACTGGGGCAGAATTACCCTGAGGACATCCTTCCTTATCCACCTTCCTAATTCTACTTTTTTTTTTTTTTTTTGAGACACAGTCTCACTCTAACCTGGGCTAGAGTGCCGTGGCATCAGCCTAGCTCACAGCAACCTCAAACCCCCTCCTGCCTCAGCCTCCCGAGTAACTAGGACTATAGGCACGCACCACCACGCCCGGTTTATTTTTCTATTTTTAGTAGAGACAGGGTCTTGCTCTTGCTCAGGCTGGTCTCAAATTCCTAACCTCAAGCAATCCTCCTGCCTGGGCCTCCAGAAGGATAGGATTACAGGTGTGAGCCACCGCGCCCGGCCTTACCTTCCTAATTCTAAATCCTCACAAAGCTCTTTCCACTGTCAACCTTCTTGAGGATTTGGGTGTGGCCAGCATGTTTACAACACAAAGAACCAACCTTTAGGTAACTGATACCAGTTATACCATTTATTAATGCTATAATATATAGCACTGATATTAACAGTAAACATTTACTATATGCACAACACTATGCTAAGTGCATTCGTTCTACCTGAATGTTCATGTCCCTTATTCATTTACTCCTTACAATAACTCTATGAGGTAGCTCTTATTTTCTTCATTTTAAAAATGAGGCAACTGGTTATTAAAGAAATTAAAAGTAACTTACCTAAGAACCCAGAACTAGTAAGTATTGGAGCCAGAATTTGAAGCCAGGTTTGTCTGAGTCTGTATTCTCAATCCCCATACTACTCTGGACACCTTCACAGTGGAAAAGATCTGGCTTTGATTTCAGTGGGGCTTTAATCCACAGGATGATCTTAACCACTCTCCCCTTTTTTATAATCGTGCCATTTCCTAACTACCAGGAAGGCTTCTTTGGCCCAAAGAGCTGCCTAATCAGTCTTTGGGGAGATTAAGGGCCCCTCTAAGGGAGACAGAATGGTCAGCAGTGCTTCCCAACAGCAATCCTTCAGCACAGACAGGTGGCCCAGGATAATGACCTTGGCAATGACATCTGCAGTTTCCCGAAAGTCGTGGCACCTCCCAACATTTGACCGTGCCAAGAAATCTTCAATCAGTCGGACTCCAATATTATAGCCCCTGGGAAGGAAATTAGAGAACAGACTATTATGGTGTCTAAATGTCTTACGTCTAAACACAAAAAAGGTCGTTGGTGGTAAAAGGAAAATGGGGATAATCTCAAAACATCTCAGTAAATGAGCTCAGTGGGAATTGTACCCAAAATGTTGGCTAAGAAAGAGAGAGGACCCCGTTTGGGCTCTAAGGGACAAATGTAGATGCAATGTGCTGGGGGACTTCATTCCTGTCTCTCCTGCAAAGGAGCTCACTCACATTTTGTCCAGCTGTTTATTCACGTCTTCATCATTTTCATAGTCCTTGCATAGCTGGGTGACCAGAGCCCCATAGGTCAGAGTGAAGAGCTCAGAGCTCTAAAAGAGATTCAAAAGGCAGTCAGAACCAAGCAGTACAAAAGAAAAAGTGTGGTGAGAGTCTGGATCAGCCTCAATGCAACAACCATCAGGATTCAAAGGAAGGTCACCTGTGTCTGGAGGAAAAAAAATCACCTCTTGTGGAATAGCCACGAAATTTGGCCCCCCCAAGGTCAACATGACAGGGCTGCAGCCAGACCTACTGCAAACTGGGCTATAAGAGGCACACTGTGCACTGAGCAATCACACTTCTAACATGCCACGGTAGGCTTCTGCCAACCCAAGTCTCCACCATAGTTCTAAGCCTAAGCTCGGGTCACCAGAATCTGGTGTGGGAGCAGCAGTCATTCACTAGCTACTGAGAGAGACAGACCTGAAGCAGACATTTACAAACTAGCCTTTGTGTGTTAGCAGATGTGACCAATGACTTCCCCACACCTTAGAATGCCATGGTGTAGAGTTAAACTGCATTCCCAAGGCCCCACCCAGGAGCAGCAGAGGACCCAGGGGCCCAGTCCATGGGGAAGGAAGGAAGTCCCAAAGTTCACTGCACTGATGACAACCCCTCTCCAGCGTCACCAGCATGGGAAAAAATAATGTTCCTCTTGACATATAGCTAAAATATTTCCAGGAAAGGTGATGACTCTGGAAGGAATACAATCTTTTGTGTACCTGGAACACAATACTGACCTGAACTCTTTTCTATTACAACTGCTGTTAAAATCACAGAAACTCTTTCTCAGATAAAGAATCCTGTCACCTACCTACCAAGAAAGAGAGAGATGTGGAAGGTGAAAGGAACTGACAAATACTAAGACTACAGAATAAAAGCAGTAGGCAGGGAGGAAAGGCATTATCAGAGTTAAAGTGAGAAACATGTTAACAGTGCATTTAGACTAGTAGATTCACTCAGAAATAAGGCTGATAAATCGAGACTGCCACCCAATGACTCCCTTCTGAATGGGGAGGCTTGTCAGACTTGGAACAAAGTCCCTTTCTGTCCCAACTTTTCTGGGTGAGAAAGTCCAAGAAATGTTAAGGCCCGGGATCTCAGAACCCAATGCTCTCCTCACCTCAGCCCCATGGCCTGCAAGAATAACTGAGGCCGGGCGAGGTGGCTCACACCTGTAATCCTAGCACTCTGGGAGGCCGAGGCAGGAGGATCACTTGAGGTCAGGAGTTCGAGACCAGCCTGAGCAAGAGCGAGACCTTGTCTCTACTAAAAATAGAAAGAAATTATATGGACAACTGAAAAAATATATATAGAAAAATTAGCCGGGCATGGTGGCGCATGCCTGTAGTCCCAGCTACCCAGGAGGCTGAGGCAGAAGGATCGCTTAAGCCCAGGAGTTTGAGGTTGCTGTGAGCTAGGCTGACGCCATGGGACTCTAGCCTGGGCAACAGAGCGAGACTCTGTCTCAAAAAAAAAAAAAAAGAATAACAACTGAGAATGCCTTTTGCTTACATATTGCTTTTTACTTTTCATCACCCCATTTTCTATCTCAAAATAACTCGGTAAAGTAGAAAGGGAAGGAATTAATCCCACTTCAGAGATGAGAAAACACAGACCCAGAATGGTTAAATAATTTGCTAATTATTGACAAAAGTAATTTGGGGGAACAAAACCCAAAGGTTTCCATGCCAGTGGTCATTTTATCCACCATTCCCCACAATTGCATATTAATAAGCCCCCCTCAATAAAAACAAAAACAAACAGAAAAAAAACAAAAAATGCCAAAAAAACTTAGCTGTACTAGAGTCAAAGAAAACCAGTTTCGGGATCAGGAGGCCCTTTCACCTCAACTAAAACAGTCAGATCAGGTTGTCTCCAAGAGACTATTTACCAAATATGGCAATTAAGGGGAAGCTATTAAGGAGGGGAATTATTTTTTAGTAAAGTCAAGGGCTTGGCACTGGAATGGCTTGGACATGAATGGATGGAGACAATCCAGCAGTTACCAGTCCAGAGAGTTGGCACCATTGCATTAAATCAGGAGAACTTTCTTTCCATTATTAATGAGCCCTTGGATGGGGACTCCAACAGCCTCAGCCCACCACAATGCCAAATAACATGCAAATCATGTTATCAAGCATCTTATACATGCAGCTGCCCTCAATTTATGAATAAGAAAAATCAAGGTCCTGGACAGATTTGTCGGTGGTCACAGAATCAATTTGCCTGGGATCTGGGAATGGGATCCCTGACCCAGGCCTTCCACACTCTCTCTTAATTTGCAAGCCTGTTTCCATTTTCAGTTATAAACCAAGCCTATTTAGAACAGTGAGTGACATAAATACATAACTTAAAGGTCTTCATACTTTAAAAATAGAAGTGGGACTATGGTATAGAAAAAAAAATCATTCATTCAACATTTACTGTGTACCAGGCTATCTTATAGGAGGAAGATAGATACTACAGCCAAAGAAATAAAATATATGGTTTGGGCTGGGCATGGTGGCTCATGCCTATAATCCCAGCACTTTGGGAGGACTGCTTAAAGCCAGAAGTTCAAGACCAGCCTGGGCAACATAGCAAGACCTTGTCTCTACAAAAATATTTAAAAATTAGCTAGTGTGGTGGCATGCACCTGTAGTCCCAGCTACTCAGGAGGCTGAGGCAAGAGGATCACTTGAGCCCAGGAGTTCCAGGCTGCAGTGAGGTTTGATCATGCCACTGTACTCTAGCACTGTGCGACACAGTGAGACCCTGTCTCCAAAAAACAAAAAATACGTAATTTGCCAGATGGTGACAGATGCTATGGAGAAAAATAAAGCTTGGAAGATTAGGAAGTATTTATTGTCACGTATATGTATTGGCAGAGGGTTAATTTTAAATAGGGTAGTCAGGGAAAGCCTCATGAAGGTGATATTCATGCAAAGACTGGAAGGAGATAAGAGTAAGCCATGAAGATTTTTGGGTGAAAAAATTCTACACAGAAAGCATAAAGGTTCTGAGGTAGGAGTATGCCTGGCTTGTTCGAGAAACAGCTGAGACCACTGTCAGAGAGCAGTGAGCAAGAAAGAGGACAGAAGAGGAAATCAGAGAAGTAACCGGGAGGCTGCAGTCTGAAAACCTGGGTTTACAATGCTTGTGACCTTCATAACAAAAGTTTCCATGGGGCTAGGTGCAGTGGCTCACACCTGTAATCCTAGCACTCTAGGAGGCCGAGGCAGGAGGATGGCTTGAGCTAGGGAGTTCAAGACCAGCCTGAGCAAGAGTCCCTGTCTCTATTAAAAAAAAAAAAAAAGGTCCCACAGGACCATAAAGGTCAGCTAGTTCAACTAGCCCCACTTCTTCACTGAACATAAGCATGACATCATTCCCCTTACCAACAGAAACATGAATCTCTCCTGCACCACTTCTATTTTCTTATTAGTTTCTCATAACCATGAGAGGCTAGCAGAACAATCATTATTTATTCCCATTTTACAGATGACAGGGTAAATAACTGAGACTCAACAGCCTTCTTATAGTTGAGTACTGTCCTGTAAAGCTTTATTATCCTAAGCCACTGCTTAATCTCCCTGAACATCAGTTTTTCCTGTCTGTAAAATGGTGACAATACTATCTGCCTTTCAGAGTGATTGTGCAACTCCAACGAGATGTTTGTAGAGCACCTGCTGCACAGTAAATGTTCAAGAAATACATATTGTTATTTTCATTCTTAAACATGTGGTGTGGAGCCAGAGAGCACCCTGAACTAGGTTCAAGGACAGTAATAAGGAAGAAGACTTTGAATCAATATAAAGAGCTTTCTAAGAATTAATAAAGCACATAAAACGAAAACTGGGTTTGTAGTCAGAAGACCAGATTCTGAGTCTGGACTTGCTACTTAAATAGCTGTGAGACCTTAGGTAAATCAATTTACCATGCTAGCTTCCATCTCTTTACACATAAAGAGTTAACAGTATAATCTGTCATGCCAATCACAGGGTTGTCAGGAGAATCTAATGAGATAATGGAGCTAAAGATACTTTGCAGACAAGAACCATAGGAATTATGGCAGCTACGCCAACATGATCTCCAGGTACTTGAGCAGAGTAAATTAAACCAACCTCTACACTCAGGTGAGCCACCACTTGATGGTTTTCAGAATGCCTTTCAGTTAGTGCCCCAAACAAAACATCAAATCACCTTAAAGGGGCTGATCTTCAGAACTAATGCTCCAAGACTCATACGATTTTCATCAAAACAGATAATCCAACGTGAATACCCACTAGCAGCTGGGAAAGGGGGATCAGTAACAAAACTTGGTGCAGCCCCTCTCTCTTACCCTCCAGCCTCCTGTCATGGAGGCCCTAAGTGCTGCAACTTAAGTAATAACTTGCCTAAGCTCTGGAGAATAGACACTGGGGTTGGATTACTAGTAACACAACACAAGAGAAGGGCAGGCCTCATCCATGGGATTCAAGAGCCAACCACTATCCAGACACATGCACAGTAATAGCTTTACTAACAAGGATGCCAGCTGACACTGAGTGTCAACTATGTTCTAGGTACACTGTTACACTGCTAGCTTTACATGCATTCTCTCAATTAACCCTCAGAACAACCTCATAATATAGGTACTATTATTACCTCCTTTGAAGGTGATGCTCAGAACAATGCAGAAACATGCCCAAGGTCACACAGCAATTAAGTAGTGAAACCAGGACTCAGTCCCAGGCAGTACTATACCCCTCCACGTGTATATTTCTGTCACCCTCACAGACTGTGTGCTTCTCAAAGTTAGGGACTAGGACTTCATCTCTGCATGTCCCACAGCACCTAGCACAGAGTGTTGCATATAGTTGGGGCTCAGGGAAAGTTTACTGAACAAATGGGCTGTTTCTGTTTGCACCAACTAAAAGCAGAGATCTAGTTACTTGGGCATATTAACCATTTAGGTCTTGGAAGGCTTAAGTGGAACATAGTAATTAGCAGGTTAGGCTGGCTGGGAAGGGGCTACTAGTAGGGTAGGCTCCCCAAGCAGAGAAGAGAGGAGCATGTCAAAAACTGGTGGCCACAAAGAGGATCAGGTCACAAGCCCTGAGCAGGCACCAGTAGGAAATGAATGAAAAGATGAACTCAAACCTTCATTTCATTCATTCAATAAATAAACATTGATTGCCTAGTACCAGGCATCGTTCTAGTTGGGGAACTGGAGCACTGAACAAAACAAATCCCTGCAAGTTAATATATAATTTATAATGAAATATCACATAAAATGAAAGGGACAGTGCTCCAAAGAAAACCAGCATAGAGTAACAGTACCAAGAACTAGTCAGGTGGTCAGGGAAGGCCTCTCTGATGAGGTTTCATTTGAGTAACTGTGAATGGAGTGGGCGAGGTGACTATCTGGCGTAAGGGAGTTCTAAGCAGAGAGGACAACAGTTACAAGAACCTTGAGGACAGGAGTACTCTGCTGCCCCTCCCTAATTACCTCACTTCACCAAAGTGAATACTGGAGGATGGGGGGTGGGCTCTGCAGGTTCCTGCTAAAGTAGTATTAAGATTTCAATATTGAGTTTAGGTAAAAAAAATGTACAAAATGAGAGCAAGATATGAAAATGAAGCAGGAAGAACTCTCTGCACATATCATAGGAAAAGGAGGAGGAAACAAACATTTCCCATGCCCCTCACATTTTACACCATCTCATTTAATCTTAAGTAGGCATTACTGTCCCCATTTTATAAAGAAATTGAAGATTGATCAAGTAAGCCAGAATTCCAACCAATGTCCGTGAGTTTGCCCCTACATGACACTGTTACCTTGCAAAATATTCTCTTCTTTTAAACTCTTGGTATTTCCTCCAAAACACGAATTCTTAACCTGTGATCGTGAAGTATCTTTAGAGGGCTCACAAACCCCCCAAAAATGTAAGTAAATGTTTATGTATGTGTTTGCCTATTTAATATTTACTAATAAGGAAACTAGCTGACACTGAGTGTCACTGTGTTCTAGGTGCACTGTTACACTGCTAGCTTTACATGTATTCTCTCAATCCTCAAAACAACCCCATAATATAGAATTGTCACCTCCTTTACTTTTTAAAAAAAGATGGTGAAATTGATGCCCAGAACAATGCAGAAACTTGCTCAACATCACACAGTAAGTGGTGAAACCAGTACTCAGTCCCAGGCAGCAATATACCCTGTGTTGTGTACATTTCTGTCTCAAAATTTACGTTGCCTATTTAATATTTCAGGGGAGAAGATCCACAGCTATCATCATCTTCTCAAAAGGAGTCTGTCAGAGAAAAAGTTAAGTACTACACTAGAGTAACAGAGCTTCCTGCAGCCCATTTGTGGAGGCTGTTCCTGGCGTAACATGCAAAGGTGTGAGGGAAGTCTGATCATCCCCTCTAGAGTGTCAACAGAGGGTCCCTGATCTGCCCAGTATGCAACCTCAGATGCTCAATTTTTAAATTCAAAAACAAAGACACAGCATGAGCAATTCTGGAAGAAATAAGACAATGCCGGAGAAAAGGAACATCAGCCAGGAAGGTCCCTTAGTTCAGAGAAAAATGACCTTAGTCTCCTGCCCCATCCCTAGCCCAACTTTATGGGACCATGTGGTGTCCTAATATTCCCAGCATAAGAAAGGAGCTGCCTTCTCCCCACCAACCCCCCATTACAGGAGAACCACTCACTGCTTACTCTGGCCCACCTCTTACTCCACTGAATACAAAGTTCCCTTCTGGCAAGACCAGCATCTCAGCATCTCTCACAATGCCCACGCCAGTGTGCGAGACAGTATAGCCTAACCTAATATTCTGAAGCGTTAGCTTTAGAGAGACAGGGGTTCAAATCCGAACTCTTTCTAGGTGTAAACTTAAGCAAGTCATGTAAACTATCTGAGCTGTAAAATGGTGATAACATTATCCACCTAACAGGGTTAATTTGCGGATTAAGTGAAATACTGTAATGTACGTAAAGTGCTTGGCACGGTGCCTAACACACAGTAAGACAGCAATAACTGGTAGTCACCTGTTACTTATTACCGTCTTTTTTGTTGGCCTAGCGAAGAGCTGCACTCAAGCCTCGGGGGCGGGGTCTCCTCGGGAAAGGGGTCTCCTGCGGGAGCTACTCCAGAGCTCCTCCAACCTGCCTGGGGCCTGGGACGCCCCCGGGGTGAGCCCCCAGGAGGCCTCCCCCTGCCAGAGCTCACAGGAGGGCGCCTTCCCAATCGCGCCTCGCGCTCCGCGCCGGGCCCCTTCCCCCGTACTCAATTCCGCCCCGCCCGCCGAGGTCACGCGCTCCAAGTTACCATTTTCTTGCTCTCGGTGCCACGGTTCGCCTGCCTCGACATGGTGCCGGCCGCCCCGCCCCGCCTCGCCACAGGCTCTCTCTGCGACCCTTACAGACGCCGCTCGATTTAGCCACTGCCCCTCAGGCTTTGAGATTGACCGGCACTGACTCACTGCGCCTGCGCGGTCTGCCGCGGGGCACCACGGGACTCGTGGTCCGGCCGACGAGGGTAACTCCCGCCCAACAAACGTCGGACTACAACACCCAACAGCCCCTCTTGACAGCACCGCCTCTTAGCGCGGTCGAACTGCAACTCCCGGCATGCTCCGCGCGCCGGACTCCTAGAGCCTGGCTGCCCCTGGGCTACATTCTGGCCGCTGGGTGGCGTCCGCTGCCTTCAGTAATCCTGTATCATCCGCACACTGCCGCTCCTCTCCCTCCCCCACGCCCGGCTCAGAGATGCTCCGCGAATTCCTCTCTCGCACGGGTTGGTCTCGGAAAGTCCCTCTTTCGAGCTAGCTTCTTCCGCTGTTGCAATTCAGCGCCAGAAGTTCCCAAGATGTACCAGAAAACTAACAATGACTTTCACACAGATCAGGCTTCTTTATTATACAAACATTTAATGACCACCTACTATGTGCCAAGAGTTCGCTAGTGGCTTCCTCTTCAAACAACCATCTGTTACCAAACCCCAAACGCAGCCAGCACCTGCATCCTACCACCTGTGGCCACGTGATGGAATATCCAGTCTTTTAGATAAAGTTCAAGTCTGTTTCTCCTCCTCCTTCCCCTAGAACAGCTACACTTCCGGGTTCCCAGAAAAGAAAGATCACCAACTGTGGTGGCAAACAGTCCTGAGTTCTAATCCCAGCTTTGCCATTTTAGGCAAGTTTCTGGATCCCCCTCAGTTGTTGTGAAGATTAGTGAGCATGCAGAGCGCTGGGCACATAAAAGGCACCAAGTAAATGTGTGTTCCCTTCCTTCCAGCCACCCTCTACAAACAGCCTAAAAAACAAGCCCCAGAAACACCAGAAGAACATGCTGGCTGAACCCTCGCCCATCACCAAGGGGAAGTCCTACAGTCCCTGACCACAGCTCGTTGATTTCAGTTCCAGCGTCTCTCCTTAGCTGGCCAACTCTGAGGGGGCTGGGCTGAGGGTCCCTGAGCACGCTCTCCTCACTTAGGCCTGGTAGCCTGACTCTGCGACAGCTGCATTCTAGCCCCTCAGCCTTCACCATGACAACCTGTCCGGACATGAGCTGGCCAGGCTAGGGAAGGCTGGGGGGCCCAGGCTGCTCTGGCTGAAAGCTCATGCCCAGGGCTCCCCCAGTCCCTCCCTCAGGGTGCAGGACCAATCATTATTATACCCTTCTCCCTGTGGCTCAGACATTCTGGGGCCTCCCTAGAGGCAATGACCCCTGACGACTCCTCCTGTATAATGCCCAGGACTGGGGAGCGCAGGGGTGTGTAGCCAAGAGCTGAGGGCTGCGGGAAGGAACATGAGGGCCCGTTGTGAGGGGAGGAAAGCAGGGGTCGGCTAGCCCCCAGAGGCCAGCCCAGCTAGAGAGCAGTCTCCTGCATTCCCAGGAGGGAGGACAGCTGAGGTGAAAGCTGCAGTTGGCCGGCCTGTCTGTCGGTCTGGGCTCCTCCCTGCCGGCTGCCCTTGGCTGCCCACAGAAACCTGAGTCACAGTCACAGCCAGCCGCCCGACCGCACCCAGCCTGCTGTCAGGCAGGGTGGCTCTGGAGAGACTGGAGGTGGAGCCTCTCCCTGCCCATCTCCCAGCCTCTGAGATTTTTCCTTTCCTGCCTGTGATTCCTCCTCTTGGCATCTCTTTCTCTTTGAGACTCATCCTTGCAAGTGTCATCAGTCCTGAATTAAGGGAGGGAGTGCGGTCCATCTCAGGTTGATCTATACGATCTCCTCCTTGCTCCAGTGCATGGTTAAAAGATCCTTAGAAAGTTGCTCCAAGGGTTCTCAGTACAGTTTCCATCATTCTCAAATTCCAAGCCCTCCCTACCACCTCTAGGGACCAGAACATTTAGGAACACCAGGCACCCCCTTCCCACCCTCATCCCCTTCTCCCTAGAAAAGAACACAGGGATAGCCAGGTTCCTGTCCCTATCAGGGGCTCTAGACAAAGACACCCTCCTAAGAACCCAAAGGGTTGAACCTATTTAGCCCTGGCTCTGAGTTCCTCTCTGCTCCCATCTCTCTCTGTTCCTCCTCCTCCCCAAGAGCTGGAGAGGGAGAGGCAGCTGGTGTCACCACTGCCCTAGGGGACATTCTCCCCACCCCCAGCCCCAGGGAGTGGGCCCTGGAGGCTGAGGCTCCCCAGAAAAGCCTGTGGGTTAGAGACCTCTTCTGGTTGCAGCGCATTCAGGGTGGGGTGGGAGTGAGAATCTGGTGTCTATTCTCGCTGCCCCCACATGAGGCCCCTCCCACTTCCTGCAGTACTTTGTGAGTGTGGAGGCAGCATCCAGGCCCTCCTTCCAGAGATTCATATCTCTGTGTCAGATCTCTCGGTGATTTCCTTCACCTTTCCATCAGGTTCATCCTGGATCCTACCCCTCCAAGCCTAGGAGGTTATGCATGCTCTTGCTCCTGCCCTGCCCTAGGGGAATCAGGATGAGGACATCTTTCTGATCCCCATTCTGTGACCTGCCTCCAGCTCCAGCTCAGCTCAGTGGTGAGACTCACTCATGCCTGTTTCTGTGGAGGAGGAGGGGCCTGCCCTGGGCCCCATGGGAGGCAACAGAGTTCCCTGCCCCTCCCTGAAGACAGCAGGGCAGGGCATGCTATTGGGGCTTCAGCTTCTGATGTTGCAAGTGCCCCACTTGCTCCTTCTCTGGGATGTCTAATGGTTGTGGGGCTATGTGGAGCCCCCATGCACTGTCACCTAGCCACAAACTCAGAGAGAGATACCCACTTTCAACTCTCTTGGTTACTGGGGCCTGGGATCTGCCAGGGATTCTGGCCAGTTAGGAGGAGGATGGAAAGGAGCCCACTTCCTCTGTCTACCCAACTGCATCAATCACGGGACACACGCGCTCTTCCAGCGCCCCGTCAGCTGTCCTCCCAGGACTCCCTGTGGACCCATCAGCTGTGCAGGAAGCTTTCAGGGCTGGCCAGGAGAACTGTCCCTCAAGTTGCTTAACTCCCAGATGCCCTGTGGTCTCCAGCACCAGCATCTTTGTGAGGGGGGTTGGGGGGTGGGCAGGTGCAGTGCCTTCACCCTCAGTCTAGGGAAGGGTTCCTCAACGTTGGAACTATTGACATTTTATGCCTGATAATTCTTTGTTGTGGGGGGGTGGCCCTGTGCAATGTGGGATATTAAGGGGCATCCCTGGCTTCTACGCACCCGCACCAGATGCCAGTAGCACCCCCAATGTGACAATCAAATCGTCTCTAAATATTGCCAAATGTCCCCTGGGGGGCAAAATTGCCCTTGGTTGAGAACCACTGATGTAGGCTAATACCACACAGTCTCTCTGCAGTGAGATCCCCAACGTCAATCCCGGATAGACACAATAGATTGTGTCTAAAGCACTGCTCACCCTTCCCCTGCTGCAGAACTCCATGATCTTCAGTAGCTCTCCGTGTTCTACATTTCTGAGTCAATTGCATTCAAGTCTTCTACAGGGGCTATCCCTGGCCTATCTTTTCATTTTTAGCTACATTGCCCTCTCCACGATTCTTGAGCTCTAGCCAATGCGGGTATCTCACTATTCCTATCCACCCATCCTTATCCCTGCAGTAACCTCAAGATGTGGGGTGGGTGGTGGGGGAAGAACCATCCCAGAGGGCTTTTCCCCTGTTGGGTTCTGTTCCTGAATTCTCCTGAGTCTGGTCACTGCCTGGCTCAGGTGGGTCTGTATAACTCTGGAAGAGGCAGGCCAAGAGGGCTCTGACCTCACAAAGGACCATCATGGGCTCCATCATCCTCATGGTCTCACCACCCTGCAGATGGGATCGCTGACAACAAAAATGGGGGACCTGTGTCTCATCCTAATCTGCTTTTACTTTTGAAGCTCCCTGATCATCAAAGCCATGACCATCATCACACTTATATACTGAGCACTTTCTATATGCCAGGCTGTGTGCTGAGCACTTCATCTGCATTGCCTTATTTAATCTTTACAAAGACCCCGTGATATCTCATGGCATTATTATTTTCCTGATTTTATAGGTGAGCCAATTGGTTTTAGAAAAGTTAAGTCACTAGCTCAAAGTTACAAGCTCCAGTTGCAGGTCTTCTATCATCATCCTTTTCTAATGTTTTTTGGGCCGGAAGGGACACTATTCCCTCCCCAGGCCTTCCCAAGAGGGTTTAAGCCCTTAGCTACTTACATCTTCCAAGACAGGCTGCTTCCAGGTTGCAGGAGACCTGGACCCTTTTGTTCCCCACCCTCCCTCTCCAAAGGGTTGCTTTCTGGAGCTGCTAAAAGGAAGGAGGCACTGGCGGGAAAGGGGGGTAGGAGGATAGCATCTCACTGGGCCTAATCTCTGGACAAAGAACTAGAGAACTGACCTTCTGGAGGTCAGGACAAAGGGCAGGGCCCAGCTGCCCCTCCTCCTTCCTCCCCTGGTCAGTCCCTGCAGCGGCACCACCATCGATCCACCTTCCCAGCAAGCTCCCGGCTCTGCCCCAGGCCGGGCCTGACTTGGCTTGAGGCCCTCACCTCAGTTGGCACCAACAAGGGAACTGGGGGTCCACTCCAGAGGGCTGGGACATGGGCTACTTTGGAGAGGGGAGTTAGGAGGGGGCTCAGCCTCTTGGACAGACCACAGGGAGAAGATCCTTCCAGGGAGATTGGCGGGGTCGTCCGGTGGGGGAGGTTCAGGCCCAAGACCACCCAGTTTGGAGCCAGGAGGGACCCAGCAGATTAGAGACCTTGGTAAAGCAGCTACGCAGGGCTGTAATTACCCCAGAAGAGCTGGGAAGACACCAGCCCTGGGATGCTGGAGGAAGGGCGGCAGCTAGGCTCCCAGCCCTCAGCAGGGGAGAGAAAGCGTAGCCCGTAGAGGGGTCTCGTTGTGATTCTCCTTCAGGCCTCCCGACGTCCCCCGGAACGGTTTTGTTTGAGGTGGCTTAGGGCGAGAATTTAGACTTGAAGCTGCCTTCTCAGCCCCAGAGCCAGAGCCCCCAAGCCCCAGGGTGGGACTGGGGACTCCCAGCCCCGTTCCCCACTCCCCCAGTCCCAGCGGCGGGTGAGTCACCCGAGCGCTCCCTACATAGTCCTCTCGCGCTGCGGCGCGTACCAACGGCGGCCGCAGGGGGAGGCAGCTCGGCCGGCTTCCCCCCGGAACCGTGGCGCCCGCCCCGCTGTGGCCGCAGAAGACATACCGGGAGGCTCCGGACGCCACGCTCCGGGGCCGGGGCGGGGCGGGCGGCGCGGCGCGCGGCGGCTCGGTCCCGGGGCGCTGCGTGGGCGGCCCCCCCCGCCTCGTACTTGGTACGCGCCAGTGGCGAGGCCAGGCCCAGCCCGGGCGGTACAATAGGGTTGGGCCGCGGCTGGGACTGGGCCGGCGCCGGGTAGGGAGCAGGACCGCGGCCGGAGCCGACAGACACTGGACAGCCGGCGACTCCGAGCCTCGCAGGCCACCAGCCTCGACCTTGCCCGGAGCGCCCCCGCCTCCGAGTCGCTGCCCGCCGGGCCGGGCCGGGCGTGATGCGCCGCGGGACCACTGTCCTGGCCGCCGGCCGCCGCCGCCGTCGCCGCTGAGACCCCCCAAGACCCCTAGTGACGCCGCAGCCATGGAAAACGGCCCGCATGCGGAGCTGGGTCCGGGCGCACCCCCAGGTATGCCGGGAGCCACGCGGAGGCGAGATGGGAGGAGGTCGTGGGGCCGCGGGGAGGCCGAGGATGAGGCCGGCCTCAGGGCGGGGACCCCTCCCCCGCCGCGCCCTCTGACCACTTGGAAGTTTAAAAATAAAGGCTGCGGCGGCGGCGGCGGCTCCGGGCTACAGACGCATCTTCTGACAGCTGCCCCCTCCCCCACTCCCTGCGCCGGACTCACTGGGCGTCGGGATCCGCGGGGACCCCGCTTGGGAGTTGGTGCGGTGACCCTTCAGCCTCAGCTTAGTGCCATCTCGGCTTCCCCACCTCCACCTCCCTTCCCGATCCACCCCAGGCCCTGAAGATCCTCTTCTACTGAGCTGGAGCTTCTGTGCCCTTCCCCACCCCCCGTAGGCACGTGTGACCCCAGCCCGAATGTGTGTTGGGGTCCAGAATCTCCGGCCTGGAGCCCGGCATAGCGAAGCCCAGGCCCTGGTGCCCCCGCCCCCGGGCCCCGGCCCAGACCTCGCCCCCACCCCATCCGTCCAGCTGCCGCGCAAAGGGCCTGCTGCCGCCGCGGGCCGGCGGGGGGGGGGGGGAGAGGGAGGTCTCTAGCGGCGGCTGCCAAGTAACCCGCCGGATAAAGGCGAGGGGGAGGGGGAGGCGGCATTGTTTGGGGCGAGGGCGGGAGCTGGGGAGTGGGCCGCCTCCCCTGCAGCCAGGCCCACTCCGGAGCCCACCCAGCCCGACTTGGGGAGGAGGGGGACAGAAGTAAATCTGCCTATCCTGCTCGCCTTCCTTCCCGGCCTCTCTGGGCCTGAATCTCACTGGAAAATGAGGTAAAAGCTCAAGGCCGGCGCTCCCTCCGGGACCTGCCACATCATTCCCCAGCCTGAGGCTTTGACCTCCCCCCCGTGTGTGTGTCTCTCTCTCTCTCTGTCCCTCCCCACACCCCAGACCACCACCAAAGCTCCCCTCCCCTCACTCCACTAACCACCAGTGCCCAGGACTCCTGCAAATCCCACTGGGATGTGGGAGCAGCTGATGAGGGGGTGGGGACAGGTTTCTGGTTGGACCTGGTGTTGGAGGGAGGCAATTTCTCTTTCTTCCTAGAAGGGGAGAGAAGAGTATGATTACTTAGAACCCAAGTTCTGTTCCCACTGATTCAGGGGAGAGGTGGCCCCATCCCTACACCCCCATGGAGTCCCTGAGCCTAATCCTGTCACCTCCCTGTCCCCTGGGGTGTGGGCCCAGGGTGAAACAGTATCTGTGGGTGCAGAGAGCTCAGGATAAGGTGGGGCTGCTTGGCTGTGGGTGGGCTCCTCCCCATGCCAGCATGGGTGCTTCCCTGGGAATGTGTGGGTGTAGGAGCTGGAGTTCACTGAGGGGAGGCTACCACCAGACTGGTGGGTTTTGAGGGAGGGTTGTAGGCTGTGTTGGGAACAAGGGTTCCTGGGTCTGTCTTGGCTAGGCTGAGACTGAGAGGGGACACCCCGGGAAGCCCAGCCTGGGTCCATCCATCTGCTTACTGGCCCTCTGCACCTGAGGGTCCCTAGCACTGGTGTGTACACAGGGGCCTGAATGGAGGTGGTGGCTAGTATATATTAGGGCACTTGGATAGGATGCCTGGACTGAATATGAGGGCATGGGCAGGATGCTTGGCTGTATTGGGGGCCTGGGTGGGGTGGGGGACTGTCCACAGGGCCCTGGATGGGGGAGACTCCTCTATGCACAGGGGTCTGGATGGAGTTATGTAAGAACCTGGATCAGGATGGTGGCCAGTCCCTACATAGAAAGGAGTTGAAGGTGACAGGAGTCCCTTGTTTAGCAAGGGCTTTGTGCCCACAGCATGTGCCCTGTGAGAGTTTGAGGCATGGCTCCCAGACCCCAAGTGCAAGTGACATGATCTGATCTCTGCCCCCTCTGAGTTCCCTTTGCACACTTGCACACTGCACAGTAACACGAGGCAGCATGGAGTAGGGGACAAGTGTGGTGCCCACTTTTGGGTCAGAAGACCTAGATGGAAATCACAGCCATTTAGTGGCTACTGGCCTGGACCGAGTGACTTACCTCCTGGAGCCATGGTTTCTGTCCCTGGAAAATGGGGGAGTGTTATCAACCCTGTGGGGTTAATGTGAGGGTGTGTGATGATGTAACTAAAGGAACCTGGCACACAGACACCCAGACACCTGCAATAAAGTGTTATTACCATTGTTGTGGTTACCCTGTTGCAACTGGTGCCAGTAGGGAGGTAGGAAGTATGGGGAAGGACGGGAGCAGGAATTGGGAGTCAGTTTGAAAATGTAGACTGTGGAATCAAACAGTTTAAGTCTCTGCTTCTTAACTTACCTAAGGTAAGTCACTTAATCTAAGGCTTATGTTTTCCCATCTACACAATGAGAATAATGTTAGAAATTTTCTCATAGAAACATTGGGATCATTAAATTAGATGAACACATAAAACACTTAGCCTAGGCCCTGCCACACAGTTAGTGCTCAATAAACGCCCAGCTGTTTTTTGTTATTATTTTTAGTTCCTTCAGAGGCCTGGGGAGGAGATGGGATTGATTAGAATTTCAGGAGGTAAATGTAACACAGAGGACAGGGGAAGGGGGTTCTAGACAGACATGAGCCAAGGTACCTCTGGGGAACAGAAGGGCCCCTGTACCTGAAGTGGGGCAGTGGGAGTAGGAGACAAGACCCAAAAAATGGGTGCAAGTGGCTGTCCAGCACCCCTGTGCTGTGTGGATGACAGAGAAGTGAATCAGACAGAGTCCCTACCTACCCATGGTGAGCTCCTAGCCCAGTGCAGGAGGAAGGTCTGTTCACTGCAGGGAAACCAGGTATGATGGTGATCCAGTGGGCCTGGGCTCTGCTTGTGGAAGGCTTCACAGAGGAGGAGGCGTTTGAGGTCGATCTGAAAGGATGAGTAGAAGTTGGTGAGACTGGCTCAATGGACTATGCATACAGCAGGCAGCCTGGCTGGCACCTCCCACTGATAGCTTCCCAGTCCCTCCTTGGGCTGGTGGGCCCAATAATGAGGCCTCTAATGAGCCCCTAATGTGCAGTCACGCATATGCAAATGAGGAGGAAGGGGCACTGGGCCAGCTCAGCCCCCTCTTCCCAGGATGGTGGGTCAGCGCTGAGGGAAGGAGGTAGGGGCTGAAAGCAGGGCCCAGACTAGAGTGGCACCGTGCCCTCGGGGTAGGTCTCAGGTCTGCCCAAGGCTGGAAGGTGGGTGGCAAGCCGCTGGGAACCATATCCTTGGGTCCCTGCTGGGCCTTGGGACTAGGGAGGGAGCCAACCAGCCAGGCCTAGATAATGCAGCTTTGTTGGCTGGTGGTAGCTCTGCCTGGCACCCCAGGCACAGCCTTCAGTGTTTGCTCCATCACCTCTCAGCTGCAGCTCTGCCCTGAGGGGAGCAGAGAGCATGGTAGGGGGTAGGGAACATGGTATTGCCACCACCATTAGCGCTTCTACCAGTTGTAGGAGGGGAAGATGTGGGCCAGGTATAGACTGGGGAATCGAGTTATCTCCCATTTATTATTTCCCACTCTTACTTATTAAGGTCCTTCTCTGTGCCAGGCACAAAGCTCAGCACATCATGCGCATTGTCTCATGTGTTCCTCACGACAATCCCATGAGTAGGGACTGGTATTATCCCCATTTCACAGATGAGCCTCACAGAGATGAAGTCACTTGCCTGAAGTCACACAGCTAGGAACTGGCAGAGACAGGATTTGAACCCAGGTCTGTCTGACTCAAAAGTCTGCACACCAAACCTCTGTACCGAATT
This sequence comes from Lemur catta, assembly GCF_020740605.2. Classification (NCBI taxonomy): domain Eukaryota; kingdom Metazoa; phylum Chordata; class Mammalia; order Primates; family Lemuridae; genus Lemur; species Lemur catta. The sequence goes on along the minus strand of NC_059130.1, from coordinate 100,513,999 downwards.
ATCATGGCCCAAGCCAGCCAGTAACAGGGTCTGGCCTGCTTGCCTTCCATGACTGGTCTCTGTGGGCCTCTTGGTCTTGAGGACCCCATGATCTTTTCTCTGGGAGGCAGAGGTAGAGCCAGCAGAGCCCTGGGTCCCCTGTGAATCCTGCCAGGTTGGAGTCTAAGCAAGTTGGACCAGAAGGAGGCCCTAGACCCAGGTGGTGGTAATAGTCTAGCCATGGGCCATCTCCAAGCCTCGGCTTGTTCTCAGCATCTGGGCAACAGCCTGGGCAGCCCTGCTGGGGCTGAGGGAGGGACCTGGTGGGGCCCTGGCTGTGGGATGGGGTCATTTCCTGCCGCCTAAAATAACAGGAAGTGGGTGCTCCTGATTGGAGGCCGGGAACAATGGCCGCCAGCCCGGCCAGAGAGCTGCTTCAGATCTGCAGTCTCAGTTGGGTTCCCGGCTTTATCACCCTCAGAAGCCGGTGGCCTGGCCCCAGCACCCTCTGCCCAGCTGCTGGGGCAGGCTGCCCCCTTCCTCCCCTAGCCGGCTTAGCTCTGTCCAGGCCAGGACTAATGCTGCCCCCTAAGGGTTCCTTCTGTCCCAGCCCCAAGGTTAGGCGTCCCCCAGGGTTTGTCCTTTCTTCGAATCCCCCATTCTCCCAGCCCAGAGCTCTCCAGACGGAGAGGAAACCCAGGAGGCTGCTCCCAGTGGGTAGCAGACACGGTGAAGACTGCCACACTGATTTGGGTCCAAACCTGCTTTGCTACTCGCCGGCTGTGTGGCTTAAGCAAGTGTAATCTCTCTGAATCTGCTTCTTCGTTTCTAAAATGGGGTAATAATATCTACCTCATAGGATTGTGGTGAAGATTAAATGAACTAATGAGTTTAAAGTGTTTAGCTGTGCCTGACAAAAGCATTAGCTGTCGCCGTAGTTAATCGGACTTTCCCTGGGCCCAGGTAAAGAGGTGCCCAGAAGGGGCAGGGCAGAAGTGACCTGGATGAGACTGTATAAATCTACTGGGGACATTGTGTCTTTGTGCTCTTGTATGTGTCTCTGAGGCTTTGTCTGTGCTGCAGGGGGTGCCTGGCTCTGTGTGTTGTGCGTGTGTGCGTGTGTGTGTGTGTGTGTGTGTATGTGTGTGTGTGACTGTCTCAGGATATGTGTAGAGTTCTGAATCCCAATAACGTCTATATCCTGCGTGTGTGTGAGAGAGAGACAAAAAAGAATGTCTTGTCTCCTGCCGTAGTGTGGGCTCAGTCTGCATTGTCTGCTTGCTCTCGAACGCTCTCTGTTGTGTGTATATGTCTGTCTCGCCGTATGTCTTTGCCCTCTGCCTGCCTCCCTGTCTTCATTTGTCTGGTCTAGTGTTGCCACCTAAGAAGCTGCAATGGGAGCCAGGAGGGCTTTTGCTGGCGGTGCTGATCTCTGTCCTGTCTCCTCTCTGCCTCCCCCACGCTCCCCACCCAGGGTGCTGTCTGTGCACCATCGCCCAGCTCTCACCTGGGCACTCCCTTGCTCTGCCCCTGGAGGTGGGCCACTCTCCCCCTCCTCTTGCCCAGGTGCCTCACTTCCTGCCTCCTGGTGGCCAGCCTGGGCAGGAGCCTGCCTTCCCTGCATTCCTGCACTCTGAGCTCAGTACCTGCTCGCCCCACCTGCACCCTTCAGTTTTGTGGGGTGAACCTCCCTGGGGGAACCACCGAGTCACTTCCTTCTTCAGGGAATAGGCAGGAACCTCAGGGAGGGGTGATGGGACCGCCTCCTGAAAATAGCATGACATAAGGGTTTTGTCATCAGACAACCCTGGGCTCAAATCGTACCTCTGACACTGACATGAACAATCCACTTAACCTGTCTGAGTAACAGTTTTCTGAGCTGTGAACTGGGGGCCATCCACAGTACTTTCCTTTAGGGTGGTCGTAAGAATTAAATGAGATAATGGTATATGGTAGGGCTTCAGTAAATTAGTTTGTTTCCCTTTCTTGGGCTTAGGAGCTGGCAGGGGACACACAGGCCTCTGACATGGTCACAGCATTTGGGGTTTAGAAAGACTAGGCTTTGGAGTAGCTCGGGGTCTGACTGTGTGCTAGCTAGGTCGCTTTCTATAGGACCCACATCCACCCATCCACCCACTCAGATATTCATTCAGCAGAACTCCTACTCTGTGCCAGGTAGGTCCTGTCTAAGGCTCTGGAGCTGCAGTAAGGACTAAGACCCAGTCTCTTCTATCTATGAGCTCTCACACTGATGGGGGCAGGGGTGGCCGGCAAACAGAAAAGCTAGACTGAGTTATCAGTTCTGTGAGAGGAATATTTGGCCCAGCAGGAGTTGTTGGAGTGGGAGGAGGGAGGAACGAAAAGAAAGGTCTGCCAGCTCCCAGAGGGTGGAGATGGGGAGTTAGCACCCTGAGACATGCGATGGCACCTCTGAGAGAGTTGGCCCTGACCTTCCCGCAGACCCCAGGTGCAGTCCCTCCTAGGGCTCTTAGGAAGACAGAACTTTTTGACCCCACAATGCAACCAGCTCCTGCACCTTTGGCCTGCTAAGGCTCCTTGTGCCAAGAAATAAATACAAACTGTCTGTCTCTTATCCAGTTCTTAACAAATACTTCTGGTAGATATCAGGGAAGCAAAATAAAACTGGCAGTGGCTAAGACCTCACAATCTGGCGTAGACCAAAAAATAAGATAAAATTAAGTAGCCAAAGGTTCACATTGGGTGATTGAAAATGGGAGTAATCAGAAGTAGATTAACCATACTGTATAGATAATTAACCAAGGAATTAATCTGGCTTAGTATGATTTGTTCCAGATAACACTGTCCCAATGACATTTCATCAGGGTTGGCATAATTCTGAAGAAAATATTCAGGGTCAATAGTCTGCCAGGTTGTAAGAGGAGTTCCAAACATCCCATTTGCTTCTTAAAGAAGTTTTTCTTGTTGAGCTGCTGGAGTAAACACTCATTATTATTTTTATTAACTTCTACCTGAGTGGCTTAGTCTAGGAAGCTGCCCAAACTCCTGAGGAGTTGTTTTGCTTCCCTTCAAGTGTTTGTCCCTTTGCAATCAATTGCCACATGAATCTATTCTTTTTTTTGGAGAGGGCGTCTTGCTCTGTTGCCCAGGCTGGAGTACAGTAGCACCATCATTGCTCACTTGATCTACTCCTTTTTTTTTTTTTTTGAGACAGAATCTCGCTCTGTTGCCCAGGCTAGAGTGAGTGCCATGGCATCCTCCTAGCTCACAGCAACCTCAAACTCCTGGGCTCAAGCAATCCTTCTGCCTCAGCCTCCTGAGTAGCTGGGACTACAGGCATGCACCACCATGCCCGGCTAATTTTTTCTATATATTTTTAGTTGTCCGTATAATTTCTTTCTATTTTTAGTAGAGATGGGGTCTCGCTCTTGCTCAGGCTGGTCTCAAACTCCTGAGCTGAAAGGATCCTCCCGCCTTGGCCTCCCAAGTGCTAGGATTACAGGCGTGAGCCACCGCGCCCGGCCTTGATCTACTCTTTATTAGAATAAAAATCTCCTTCCGTAGGTACCTGCTTTAGGCTAGGGTGGCCTCATAGTTTAACACTTTATTCTTACTCAAGAGTGTTTTGTGACTGTATCCATATTCTTGGCACTGTAGTAGCTGCTGGTGATGCAGTGGTGAGAAAAGCAGGCATGGCCCATCCCTGGTAGGGCTTCCTCGAAGTCTAGGAGGGGGCTGACAATAAATAGCTAAAGAAGCACACAAGAAAGTGTAAAATTGTAACAGTGACAGTGCTCCAAACAAAGGCATGTGAAGCCATGATTGTATATAATGAAAGAGTTTATCGTGACTGGCAAGCCAGGGAAGGCTTCCCTGATGAACTAAGATCTGAAGGTAAATAAGATTTAACTAAGAAAAGAGAGGAAAGAGTATATGCAAAGGCCCTGTGGCAGGAGGGAATATGGATGGTTATCAGAATTAAAAGAAGGTCAGTGTGGCTGGAGTTCGGAGAACAAGTGGGGAGCTGGGTAGGAGAGGAGATGCAGGAGGTGTGGGGGAAGGGACTTTAGATTATACTGGGCTAGTAGGTTGGGTTCGAGAATTTTGTTTTTATCTTCAGAGCAATGGGAAACCACTGAGAGGTTTCAGATGGCGAAAGAGTACCATGATCAGATTTGCATTTACTCTGGCTGCTCAGTGGAGCACAGAGTGGGAAAGGATGGGGTGGAGCAATGGGAGGACTTTGTAGTCATCCAGGTAAGAGAAGTGATGATGATGATAATATCTGCCATCAGATATTATCGGTGGAGTTCATTCATTTCCTCATGCAATGAATAGTTATGGAGCACGTATGTGCCAGGCCCCAGAGATGGACCAGCTAACAAAACAGACAAAAATTCCTGCCCTCATGGAGATTATATTCTAGCAGTGGAAGATAGTGTTAAAATGTGTTAATGCTTATGGAGAAAAATAAGAGTTGGAAAAGAAAAAATAACAATTGGAAAAGGGAGGAAGACTTCAACTGTCTGTAGTTTTAAATAGGGGGTAAGGGAAGGCTTCCTTGAGAAGTAAAGACCTGAAGCGGGTGAGAGGATGAGGCATGTAGAATCTGGGGTCAGAGAATTCCCGGCTGAGGGACAGCCAGTGCAGAGCCCTGAGGCAGGAGCCTGCCCGGCACCCTGAAGACGTAGTGGCTGGAAGACCGAGCAGGGGAGAAGAGGAGGAGATGAGGTCCAAGAGGTCGGGATCTGGGGAACCTTGCAGGCCGTGGTGACTGATGACTTTGGTTTTTCCTCCCTGTGCGATGGGGAGTCCTTGGAGCATTTTATCTGAGGGGTGACATGATCTGACTTATTTGTAAACGAAATCACTCTGGCTGCCGTGTTGAGAAAGGACCAAAAGGGGACAAAGAATGGGAACAGGGAGTCTTTTACTGGGGCTGAGAGTAAAGCTCTGACCAAGGTAACGGGAGTGGAGATAGTGAGAAATGATTGCATTTGGGATATGTTTTGAAGGTAAAACCAAAAGGATTTACTGGTGAAGGGGATGAGGTAAGAAAAGAGTCTGAAATGACTCCAAGTTCTGAAAAACTGGAAGATGGGGTTGCCATTAACTGAGATGGGGACATCGGGGGAGGAGTAGGCTTTTGGGGGAAGATCAGGAGCTCTGTTTGGAATAGGTTAAATTGGGGGCACCTGTGAGACACCCATGGGTGTCAAGTAGGGAGTGGCATGGAGCGAAACTGGACCTCAAGGGAGAGGTCTGGGTTGGAGACACAAATTTGATTGTCGTCAGCAGAGTGATGGCATTTAAAGCTGTGAGTCTGGATGAGGTCACTGAGGGAGTGAGTGTAGACAGAAAAGAGATGAGGTCCTCGACTGAGCCCTGGGGCACCCCAGCATGGAGAGGTTAGGTGGGGTCAGCAGAGAAGACTGAGAAGTCACAGCCAGCAAACAAGGTGGAGGGAAAGCCAAGAGAATGCGTTGTCTCCAAAGCCAAGTGAAGGGAGTGTTTCAAAGAGCACCCAGGGATCAGCTGTGGCAAATGTAGCTAATAGGTCTAGTAGCTGGGGCCTGAAACACTGGCCACTGGCTTTAGCAGCGTGGAGGTCATTGGTATCCTTGAGCAGAGTGATGTTGCAGAACAGTGGGGGCGAAGGCCTGGCCAAACTGGGCCCTTCTGGCAGTGATGGGGAGAAGTGAGCAAATTCTTTGGGGCAGGTGCTTGTTACTTACCATCTGAACCAATGACTCAGTAAGGGATCTGTGGCTTAGACAGGTTCAGAGTTTGCACCCAGAGGTCCCACCCAGAGCTGAGATCCTCACTCAGGCCTGACTCTGAAGCCTATGACCTTCCTGCTCCACTGCATCTGGTGCCCAGGTGCAGGTTTCTTTCAGGCCTCACTCTACCCACTCCCAACCTCCCTTCACATGGCTGGTTGGGACCTAGTTGGGGATTCAGTCTTGCCTGGTGGGTGTGATTTGCCTAGGCGTAGACAAATACCCGCCTACCGGTTTTCCTTGCAACAGCTACAGCACGCACAGATGCTTGGAGAATGGCAATAAGCAGACCTCACCCTCAGCCTTTAAGCTTAGTACTTACACACCCAGGCTTTGGCCTCAGACAATCTTGGGTTCAAATCCTGACTCTGCCACATACTAGTTTTTTGACCCTGGGCAAATCACTTAGCTGGGTGAGCCTTGATTGCGTCATTTATATAATGGGGATGAGAATCTCTGCTTCTCAGAATTGTGAGGAGGCAGGGTTCATTGCTCAGTTAGTGGGGAAGTAAGCACGCACTAAATGGTTGCCACATTTCTTGACCACTGGAGTTAGGAAAGGAGTTTGCAGCTGGCTGGGAAATAGAGTGGCAGTGACCAGGGAGCCATCCTGTGCTGGTACGGGGAGAGCTGGATGGCCAGTCATGGAGCCTAGGGGCTGGCAGAGTGGGAGGAGTCACTGGGGAGACAGGGCTGGGGCTTTTGCCTGGAGCCCAGGAAGCTGACAGGGAAGGAATGAGGGGTACCAGTGTGAACCTCTGATAGTGTCATTGTGTAACACCTGTTCCCTCACACTGCCTTCAACAGAGGCAGGGGTGGAATGGGAAAGGGCATGGGCTCTGGTGACAGCCACTGCGTTCAAGCCCAGGCTCCTTTACTTACCAGCTGAATGACTTCAAATTACTTCATTTAACCTCTTTTTGCTTTACTGTCCTCATCTGTATAAAAGAGATATTTATAGCACCTTCTTCATAAGTATTGTCTGTGAAGATTAAAACTGATATGTGTAAAAATGCTTTGCACATAGGAAGCTCTTACTAAATATATAAGTGTCAATGGTTATTATTATAACTAATGCTCATCACAATACTGTGAGAGAGGTAATATCTGCATTTTATAGAAGAGGAGCTGTGTACAGAGAGGGTCTGTAACTGGCCCAAGGACACACAGGTAGTGTGGAAGCCAGAATTCATATTCAAATAGTCTGGCTGCAGAGCCCAGGCCAACCACTAGACTCCTTGAAGAAGGTGCCCAGAGTTCCAAAGGCAACCCCTTGGGGGGTGCCCCCTCCGTGTACACACGTCACTCAGAGGGATGGGGAGTTTTCACATCCTGAGAGGCCCAGAGTTCCCAGAACAGAGGACCTAGTTTGGTGGAGGCACCATTTAAGAGTGGAAAATGCTTCCTTGGAAGTACCTCTCACAGACCCAGGCCCTGCTCCCTGAGCCTGGTTGGTGGCTGTGTTCCCACTGATCCCCCTCAATGCCTGGAGGGTAGCAGCAGATGATGCCAGGGCTCAGTGTGCAGAGGCTTCTCTCTGGGAGACCTGGAGGCTTCATAAGACCAACAGGGAAAGGGAGCGAAGTGCTGTTTGCTGGCATGGGAATTGTGCCAAGCACTTTACTGACATCCCTACTGGCTTGGGCCCATTATCCCCATTTTACAGACATTAAAACTGAGGCTGAGGGTGGTTGAATGGCTTGTCCAAGGTTACCTGCTGGGGAAGGAAGCCTTGTCCTGTCCTGGAGTGGTGAAATCAGAATCGGGCCCTCATGCGACTGACTCCTAAGCCTGTCTTTCAACTGCCCCACAATGTACATGGGCACATATGAGCATATGCCAAATCATGTGGCTTCCTTACTTAGCACTTTGGTGTCTTTTACAGGGTTCTTGGAATATGCATGTCCTAAAAGAAGAAATCTGGGTGTGACTGGGCAAAAAAAATTACACAGTGGACATAGCTGGTTGCCCACCCCTTTGGGATCTTAGCAGCAGAGCATCCCACTTGAGCCCATGTTTATGTCCTGCCTCTTGGTCAGTCCCCGTGCCCAGCACTAGCCCCCTCTGTGAACCAGGCCTTGGGTTGGACACTGTGCCCCAGAGGTAAAGCAGAAAGGTGAGGGAGGCAGACATGGAAACAGATCATTACCATTTGGTGCACCAGTAAGTGCTATAAACTCATTCTCAGCTTTTCCAGTATATCCTGCTCCTTTCTGCCCCTTTGCATATGCTCTTCTCTTTGCTTTGCCAACTCCAGCTCACCGTTTGGCTCTCAGCTTGGTTGTTACTTCTTCAGGAACCCCCCAAGTGTAGGTTAACCATCTCTGTTGTGCTGCCCCCAGACATGGTATTTATTCTCTACTGTAATTGCCTAGCTATTTGTCTGTCTGCCCTACCAGAGGGTGAGCTCCACAGAGGCAGGGATCATGGCTATTTTCTCACCATTATATCATTAGTATCTGGAACAGGGCCTGGCACATAGAAAGAACTCAATAAACACACGTGAATGAATGAATAAGTCAGTTGGACAAGGGAGACAGCCATGTGTTGAACTGATGGCACAGATGTACAGACTGACCCTTTCTCCTCTCGTGTTGGTCTTTCAGCTGTGGTAGCCAGGACCCCCCCAGAGCCAAGACCTTCTCCAGAAGGTGACCCTTCCCCGCCACCTCCACCGATGTCAGCCCTGGTCCCTGACACTCCCCCGGACACTCCTCCTGCTCTGAAGAATGCCACTAGCCCTAAGCAGATCCCACTGGAACCAGAGAGTCCCCCAGGGCAGGTCATGCCCAGGCCAGCCCCTCCACAGGAAGCGTCCTCCTCCTCAGAAGCAAAGAGCAGGGGACCCACCCCACCAGCCACAGGCCCACGGGATGCCAGGCCTCCTCGAAGGAGCAGCCAGCCATCCCCAACAACAGTGCCAACCTCTGACAGCCCTCCTACCAAGCAAGGTATGTGTGATGTCCCCAGTCCTGGGCCCAAACCCCTTGGCTCAGGGTCCCAGCGCTAGATGATACCCCCTGAGGGAAATCTCCTTTGTCCTAGAGGAGGTGGGGAAAGGATGGGGGTAAGGCCTGGAGGGAGGGCCGAGAGACTGACTCCAGTTGGGAGACAGCCTTTTGACCTGTCTGTTCTTGTTCCCTCTGCTAAGATGTGAAGAAGGCAGGAGAGAGACACAAGCTGGCAAAGGAGCGGCGAGAAGAGCGGGCCAAGTACCTGGGTGAGTGAATGGGAAGCAGCATCATCTTCACCATCATCATCACCACCATCAACATCCTATTAATAATACTAACAGTTCTGGAACACTTAATTATGTGTGCTAAGAGCAGTGCGTGCATTATCTCGTTTAATCCTCTCAACCCATTTTGAGGAGGAAACAGAGGCTCAGAGGGATGAAATCATTTGCCTAGGCCGGGCGCGGTGGCTCACACCTGTAATCCTAGCACTCTGGGAGGCCGAAGTGGGTGGATCACTTGAGCTCAGGAGTTCGAGACCAGCGTGCGTGAGCAAGAGTGAGACCCCGTCTCTACTAAAAATAGAAAAAATTAGCCAGGTGTGGTGGTGAGTGCCTGTAGTCGCAGCTACTCAGGAGGCTGAGGCAGGAGGATCACTTGAGCCCAGGAGTTTGAGGCTGCTGTGAGCTAGGCTGATGCCATGGTACTCTAGCCTGGATAACAGAGCAAGACTCTGTCTCAAAAAAAAAAAAAGAAAGAAAGAAAGAAATCATTTAATCATTTATCATTTGCCTAAGCTACACAGCCAGTGGAGTAGTCGGGATTCAGACCCAGAAGCCTCACCTCACCCCAGACCCCATGCTCTTAATCGTAGTATGTGGACATCTAGTCAGCAGCCCCCCAACTCAGATGGGGATTTTGCACTAAAGCAGTCATTTCTCTTTCAGTCCTGAGAGACCATGAGGCTAGTGGGGAAGAATAGTCTCCTGAGGCCTGTCTTCAGGAAGCCCCTCAATTTAAAGGGGGTGTCTGAGAGTGGAGGCTCCACCTAAGCAGGCAGGAGAAAGACCCATGCAGGGCTGGGGAAAACAGGGATGGCCATTTGCAGGCGATGCAGAACCCTTCACACACGAGGCTCCTTTTCCCATAGCTGCCAAGAAGGCGGTGTGGCTGGAGAAAGAGGAGAAGGCCAAGGCACTGCGGGAGAAGCAGCTCCAGGAGCGAAGGCGGCGGCTGGAGGAGCAGCGGCTTAAAGCCGAGCAACGCCGCGCAGCCCTGGAGGAGCGGCAGCGACAGAAGCTTGAGAAAAACAAGGTGTGGGATAGGTCTGCGTGGATCTGTGTACTCAGATGTCTGTATGCTAGTGAAGCGTATATGCACACCTGCGTTCATGCCTCTGTGTTATCGTGTCCATGTGGTCCTATCTGCGTTCACATCTACACTCGTGTCGTGTGTTACGTTTGGGCATCTGTGTGCTGCAGACACATTTGCTTTCATACATAGGCCCCTGTGACTGTGCTGTCAGTACTTGTAACTGTATAGGCGCCCCGAGTCTCTCTGTGTTTGCATGTATGCACATATGTTTCTGTGTGAGTGTGCCTAGCTCTGTCACATGGGTAAAGCCCTGGCTTGAGCACCGATGAGGAAATGAAGGAGATGGTGGCTTGGCCCTACCTGGGGCCTTCAGGCTGAATGGAAAACACAGCTCCAAGGTCAGAACCCTTAGTGCCAGGGGGACATGGCCTTGCCCGGGAGTCTCAGGCAAGGGGTGTCCAGTCCAAGCCCATCCTCAGAAAAGCAACTCATACACCCAGGAAATGACTCAAGAATAGTGAAAAGCTTCCCAAGAACAAGTCAAAAGGGATCTGTTGCACGTGGTCCTTAATCATAGCAAGGATTCAGTAACCTTGGTTACCTGCAATGAGTCAGGAAAAGCTTCGGGGGGGGGGAAGGGGAGGAGGCATTGTCATAGGAGGGAGAAGGGGCTCTATCCCAGGTATGATGAATGTTCTGAGCCCAGACCTCTCTCCTGTCCCCACCTCCCCCCAGGAGCGCTATGAAGCAGCCATCCAACGGTCAGTGAAGAAGACATGGGCTGAAATCCGGCAGCAGCGCTGGTCCTGGGCAGGAGCCCTGCACCACAGCTCCCCGGGACATAAGACCAGTGAGTGGGCTGGATGGGCTGGTGGGTGGGTGGGCAGGGGTGGATCTGGCAAGTGGGGGAAGGGAACAAGGAGCTGACAGCTCTGGGCAGCAGGTGTGCCTTGCTTTGACTTGTGTCTTCTAGAATGGTCTGTAAACCAAATTGTCCCTTCCCTAGGACTTCCACTATCAAATCAGAGATGCATTCTCTCCATTTGGTTTTCACTTCAAACCTCTGTCATTTTAGGATTAGCCTTCTTTGCTCTGTTAATTATTATTAGTTGATGATATGTAAAAGAGAACTTTAATGCCCAGCAGACACTGGATATTTAAAGAAAACTGTCACTGCTTGTCTTGGAAGGTAGATTTTTGTCTCTGAGTTTTCTTCACATAGGGCCATCATGGATTTTGGTCTGATTCTTTGCTGGCATGTATGTACCACTGTGTTTGGATGTCTTTATGCAATGGCAAGGTTCAGTATTTCCAGCTGTGTCTCTTTTGGTATATGTGCTCATGGATCTGTGCATTGTGTGTCCTAATGTGTTTGCCTTGGTGTGTTTGTGGCTTGTGTACCTCAGTGAGGGTCCCTAAGTCAGACAGACTTGGGTTCTAGCTCTGGCACTTGACCAGGGCTTAACTTGTAACTTCTCGACATCTCCTTTTCTTCATCTGTAAAATGGGGATGACAATACTACATGCTTCTGAGGTTGTAGATAGATGTTTGGAAGATCAAATGAGGTAACTGTGTAGTGCCCAGCACAGTGCCTGGCACATGGTAAGCATCAGCAAATGTTAGCTGTTATAAATATCATGATAAGGTTGCTTCGATGTCTTTGTGCCTTGTGTGCATCCGGGTCTGTTAGTGTTTGTGTTTCTGTATCTGTGCATGTCTGCACACATGTGTGCATGCTTAAGTTATCTGCCACTCTATATGCCTGTGTCTGCATGTCTTTGTCTTTGTATGTCTGGATGAATATGTGGATTTGTGCAAGTGACTTGTGACTATGTGGGTTCTTTGGTTTAGGAACGTCTTTGCATTTGTCCTATTATGTGGGTGTGTTGTATCCATAGCGTCTTGGCTGGGCAGTGTCAGCAAGTGCCAACGCTGGGTGGTTGTGGGGAGGGGTTGCAGCACCCAGCCCTAGGGAATGGCTTCCTTTGGTCTGGCCAGGAAGGCTGAGTTTCTCTAGTTTTACTCATCTCTTCCCTCTGTTCCTTCTCCGTCGGCTCCCCCAACCCAGGTTGTCTCTGGGCACCTACCCCAACCCTCCCTCCCCCAGGGCCAAGTCTGCCTCCCCCTCCTAATCCTAGCCTGCCCACTCCTCCCTCTCCCACGCTGCCCTTGGAGCATCCTGCATGGAAGGCCTCAGTGCCCCCCCTGGCTCCTGTCCGGCCCGGCCCTAATGCCGTGTCTTTTCCCCTCCAGGTGGGAGCAGGTGCTCCGTGTCGGCAGTAAACCTGCCCAAACACGTGGACTCTATAATCAACAAGCGGCTCTCAAAGTCCTCTGCCACGCTCTGGAACTCCCCCAGTAGAAGTAAGAGAAGGCCCAGCCCTTCCCCCTCCAGAGCCCCCTGTAGCTCCCACCAAGCCTCCTCCTCAGCAAGAACACCAAGTCCCTGGAGCCCTCACATACTCCAGGTCCCCATCCCTACTGTACCCTTTCTGGGGCTCTGTGCCCCTCGGGGGAGCCGGCATTGGGTCTGGACCCTGAGGACAGAGTTGTGCCGTGTAGGAGAGAAGAACAGAGACAAAGGACAATACCTGAGCGTGCTGAAAGTCTTACTGGGGCCTCAAGAGCAAATTGGGGGTGGTGGCTGGGGGTGGGAATGGGTAGGCAGCCTATCTCCAACCACAGCCAGCTGGCCTGGGCCAACCTTAGGCAGGTGGCATTGTCGCCATGTGCCAGACTGGCCTGGGTGCTTATTCTGGCTCCACCCTGGAGGGCCCATGTAATCCTGCCCTCCCTGCCTTCACAGCCCCAGCCATGGCCTTGGCTGGTTCCAGAGTTGTGGCCAACCAGGGTGGCACAGCCCCTGCATTCCCACCATGCCCTGGTACTCACATGTGAAGGAGCCATGGTAGGAGTTATTTATAAGTTTCTCTAGCTTTTGTTTGGTTGCTCTGTTGCCTAGCAACCAAACCAAATCAGCTGCTGCACCAACCCCACCTGACTGAGGCTTAAAAATAACCCAGCAGCTGAGAGGACAGTGCAGGGTGGCCTAGGGCAGGCAGAGCCCCCAGCAACCTCTCCCTGGCACAGGCCTCGTAAAAGCTGGGTCATAGGAGCACAAGGACCCTCACTGTCCCAAATCCATGGGAGCATGCCTCCGCCAATCCAGCCTGTGAAAGCAGGAAGGGCAGGGCCCTACATTGGGACATGGGAGAGGGCAACTGGGTCTTCCACTAATCCTGGATGGCTCCTTCCTATACACACAGTTCAGAGCCCTTTCACCTGGGGAGAGTGGTAGGAGGGGACCCTCAAGTGATGCACGATGATGCCCTGGGAAGTGTCGTTGCCTGGGTCTGCAGTGGAGGTGCAGATCTCAGGGAGAACAAGTGTGTCCGGCATGTGATTGTGGGGGAAGAGTCCTCCCGGATGAGACTCCTTTGGCTCCGCGTGGGTATGGTTCCTGGTCTCTGCCTTACAGCCTCTGCCTGCCTCCTGCGGTGACCCGCTTGCCTGGCATTCTCCCCCTAGATCGCAGCCTGCAGCTGAGCGCATGGGAGAGCAGCATCGTGGATCGTCTGATGACGCCCACCCTCTCCTTCCTGGCTCGCAGTCGCAGCGCAGTCACACTGCCCCGAAACGGCCGGGACCAGGGTAGGGGCGGCGACTCTGGGAGAGCCTACCGTCGCGGCCGGGCAGGGGCGAGCCTGACACCTGGGCCGCACCCCGACCGCACTCATCCCTCTGCAGCCGTGCCCGTGTGCCCGCGCTCGGCCTCTGCCAGTCCCCTGACGCCACCGTGCAGCGCTCCGCGAAGCGCGCACCGCTGCGCCCCCGCCGGGGAGCGCCGCAAGCCCAGCGCTGGGGGTAGCCCCGCTCCCGTCCGCCGCCGGCCCGAGGCCTCGCCGGTGAGTGGCCGCGCGAGTGGGGACAGGCAGCCCAGGCCCAGGGAGCGCGGCGCCGCTGACCTCTGCTGCCCCTCCCGGCTCCCGTCCCTCCCTCCCTGCCAGGTGCAGAAAAAGGAAAAGAAGGACAAGGAGCGGGAAAACGAGAAGGAGAAGAGCGCCCTAGCCAGGGAGCGCAGCCTCAAGAAGCGCCAGTCGCTGCCCGCCTCCCCGCGCCCCCGCCTCTCAGCCGGCGCCGCCTCTGAGCTCAGGTGGGCGTGCAGGGACTACTGCGCCTCACCAGGCCACTCATTCATTCGTTCGTTCATTTATTCACAAACATCTGTTGGGCACCCACCCCTACAGTGAAAGTTCCGTGAGGGCAGTTTTTCTCTTTTCCTTTTTGCATGTGTGGGGTTTGTTTTATTTTGTTTTTTTGACTGTTTGGATTACTGAAGTGCCCCAGCCCCTAAAACGGTGCCTGGCACCTGGTAAGCACTGAGTAAACACCTACTGAATGAACAGACCTGCCAGGTAGTATTCCAGGAGCTGAGGACACTTTGGGCTAAACGGGGCCCAGTTTTTGCTCTTACTAAGCTTAAGGACTGTTCCCTATTGGAGCAGTCGGCTCTTTACTATCTTTGAGAGTGTAAAAAAAAAAAAGCTTACAGGCTACATTAATCAAAGAATCTCATGAATATGTAATTGCAAACTGGGATATATGCTCTAAAAGGAAATGATACGGTTTTGTGAGAGCATATAGAGGGGTGCTGACCTAGGCTTGGGGGGGAGGGTACACTTCCCTGAGGAAGTGAAATGCCCAGAGCACGTGTGTGTGTGTGTGTGTGTGTGTGTGTGTGTGTGTGTGTGTGTGCCCGGCGCGTGCGCCAGGCCCTAACCCTTCCCTTTTCTCTCAGCCCCAAATCCAAGGCCCGGCCATCCTCTCCCTCCACATCCTGGCATAGGCCTGCCTCCCCGTGCCCCAGCCCAGGGCCAGGCCATGCTCTGCCTCCAAAACCACCATCCCCGCGAGGCACCACGGCAGCACCCAAGGGGCGGGTCCGCAGGAAGGACGAAGCAAAGGAGAGCTGGAGCGTCGTGGCCGGGCCTGAGGACAAGAACCACAGCAGGAGCAAGGCCAGCGATGAGAGGGAGCCGGCAGCCCCAGCCTCACCAGCGCCCTCGCCTGTGCCCTCACCCACCCCAGCTGTGTCCCAGAAGGAGCCGCCCACAGCGGAGAGCCCCGCAGGTGGGCCTGAAGAGCGGGGTGGGCAGGGGGCGAGCAGCCAGCTCTGGCTGTTGGGGGAGGTAGTCGGGTGTGAGCCACCAGTGATGCCTGGGGACTGGGTGTCAGAAGACAGGAAGAGACCTGCTCTCCGGAGGTCCAGGCCCAGAACACAGGCCACCCTGAGCTGATGGCAGGAACTCCGTGGGTGGGTCACCCTGGGTCCAGGAAAGTGGGGGGCATGCTGGGGTGGTGGAGGTGCCTGTGTGGGCGAGTGCTGACTTCTGGTCCTGGATCCCCCTCCAGATATTGCTCTCTTGACCTCACCCCCAGCCCCTGCTCCCCCGGTGACCCCTAGCAAACCAATGGCCGGCACCACAGACCGAGAGGAAGCTACTCGGCTCCTGGCTGAGAAGCGGCGCCAGGCCCGGGAGCAGCGGGAGCGTGAGGAACAGGAGCGGAGGCTGCAGGCAGAAAGGGACAAGTGAGTGCGCCCTCGGGGACTGAGGGGGTCTTATGGCCGCTGGAGGGGAAGCGCGGGACCGAGCTTGAGCTGAGTTTCCTCTGCCACCCAGGCGAATGCGAGAGGAGCAGCTGGCGCGGGAGGCCGAGGCCCGGGCGGAGCGGGAGGCCGAGGCCCGGCGGCGGGAGGAGCAGGAGGCGCGAGAGAAGGCGCAGGCCGAGCAGGAGGAGCAGGAGCGGCTGCAGAAGCAGGTGCCCCGGCGGGCGGGCGGGAGCCGGTCGGGCGCGGGCGCCTCTGGCCGGGAGGGAGGCTGGCGTCGCGGGCCCAGCGCTCACGGGGTCTTTGGCAGAAAGAGGAGGCCGAAGCTCGGTCGCGGGAAGAAGCGGAGCGGCAGCGCCTGGAGCGGGAAAAGCACTTCCAGCGGGAGAAGCAGGAGCGGCAGGAGCGCAGACAGGTGGGCGGGGCCGATGGCGGGTGGGCGGAGCTCTAGTGCCCGGGGCTGGTGGGGCGGGGCAGTGGGCGGGGCCTTGGGCTCCAGGAGCGGCTGGGGCAGGTTCTGGATCCTGGCGGAGAAAGGGTGGGCATGAACTGGGGGGGCCTGGAGGCTCCCGGACGGGGCTGGCTGGTGAGAGGTTTAGGATGAGGTGGGGCGCGAGCCTTACTGATGGGGCCTCCACACAGCGTCTGGAGGAGATAATGAAGAGGACTCGGAAGTCGGAAGTTGCGGAAACCAAGGTCAGGACCCCAGACGGTGGTGGGAGTTGGGCGCGGGCGGGAAAGGAGGCTGGGGTGCTGTGGGGAGAGGCTGTAGGGAGGCCGCCCGGGGGCCGGCTCGGGGACAGGAGTCAGTGCCATTGTCGGCCGGGTCCTTAAATCCCTGGAGCCTGACTGCTCTTCCTCTTCAAAGCAGAAGCAGGATAGAAAGGAGGTCGACACCAACAATTCCAGCCCAGGTAAAGCCCTGATCCCCTCAGTCTCCGTCCCCTTCGCCACCTTCATCCTCCAGCCTGGCCCCTCTCGTCAGCCCCTGCCTGACGGCCATTGCTTCCCTGTGCTAGACCCTGCGAAAGCGGGGGAGGCTCGGCCGTCGGAGCTGCAGAAGGAGGCTGTGCAGAAAGAGGAGCCGGCCCTCCAGGAGCCGCAGTGGAGGTACCAGCTTCCAACCCCAGGAACCCCGAGCAGGGAGGCAGGCTCCAGCTGGAGCTGTGGGGTAGCCTGGGCCTTACTGGGAGGCGAGGTGCTGAGCCTTGGCCCCTGCATCCACAGCCTGCCAAGCAAGGAGTTGCCAGGGTCCCTGGTGAATGGCCTGCAGCCTCTACCGGCACACCAGGAGAATGGCTTCTCCCCCAAGGGACCCTCTGGGGACAAGAGTCTGGGGCGAACACCAGAGGCACTCCTGCCCTTTGCAGAGGCAGAAGCCTTCCTCAAGAAAGCTGTGGTGCAGCCCCCGCAGGTCACAGGTAGGGCCACTGCTTCCCAGACCCCACCCATCCCTCCCAGCAACCCTCCCTGGACTCTCCAGTCCTGCCGTCTCTTCTTCTAGCCCGGCCAGAGGCCCTCTCCTGCTCCACCGTGAAGACCTCCAACCATCTGGGCTTGGGGGCATGCCCTGACTGTTTCCCCTTCCCCTTTTTCCCCAGAGGTCCTTTAAGAGGGGTTGCCTTGGATCTGGGCACAGCTGCGAGAGCTCCTCTGCATCATCTACCAGGATGTCTGGAGGAGAAAGAGACAGAACAAAGATGGAAGTGGCCTGGGCCCCTGGGGGTGGGTCCTCTCTGTTGTTTTTAATCTGCACCTTATAGACTGATGTCTCTTTGGCTGGAGCCAGACCCTGCCCCTCAGTGCATTCGTGTGCTCACATGCGCGGACATCCCCTCTCCCCCATACACACACATACACTCACAGCCTCTCTGGCCTCCTCCCTTGGGGAAGGGCCGCCTGTAGCATTTGCCTTGGTTTGGTGGGGTACAGTGGATGTGAATACTGTAAATAGCTTGTGCTCAGACTCCTCTGTGTGGAGAGGGTGGGTGCAGGAGGCAGACCTTCCCCTCAAGGCTCCCTGGGGAGATCTAAATCTCTCTATTTAACTGTAACAGGGGGAACCCAGGTCTGGGGCTGGGGGGCACCTTGGGCCACAGGATACTGGTTACTTCAGGGGTACCCATCCCCTCGCCCTCGCCTGGAATCAGTGTTATTGCATCTGATCAAACGTCTCCAGAAATAAAGTGAGAATAATTCTGCCAATCCTGTCTGTTCTTGGAGCTGGTGGTGGAGGTGGGAGCATGTAGCCTCCTGAGTTCTAAGAAGAACGGAAGGAGCCCAGGGCCGAGGGATATCTACCCCACCTGGGGTACCAGTTCTGGCCCCCCTGCCCTATGGTCAAATGAATTCATTCATTTATTCATTCAACAGATATTGCTGCATTAACTCTGTACCAGACAGTGAGCTACACACTGGGGATGCAATAGTAGGAAAAGATGCAGCCTCTGTCCTTGCAGAGTTTATGGTCCAGTGTGTGAGCATCACAGACTCTCAGCAGTCATTCCCATCGCCCCTTCCTCATTCCAAACAGAATCCCGATTTGTTCAGGTAGCCATCTTCCTCCTAGATGCCACCCGGTGCTTCAGTGGAGATGGAGCCAGCCCCAGGGGTGAATCATGATTGTGATGAGGCAAAAAGAATAGGTCCCAAGTGCCTCATGAACCATTGGTTTGGGCATGAGCACATGGCATGAAGAGATACCTGCTGGGGGCTTTGAGGAAAGGCTTCCTCACTTTTGAAAAGAAGCCATGTGGTAGCCAGCCTCTAAGATGACATCCCGATGATGTCCCCTACCTCCTAGCATTCACACCCTTGTGTAGTCCCTTTCTGTGTTGTACCAGACTTGGGCTGAGTGACCAACAGAATACGGCAGAAGTGGTGGTATGTCATGTGCAAGATGAAGTATATAAAACACCGCAGCTTGTTCTTGATTGCTGCCTCGCTGTCGGGTCACTCACTCTGGAGGAAGGCGACTGCTGCTTTAGGGAGAAGCCTGTGCTTGGACGCAGATCCTCCAGCCCCTGTCAAGCCTAGCCTTCATATGACTTCAGTCCTGGCCAACCGCTTCACTGTCACCTCATGAGAGCCCCTGAGCTAGAACCAACCAGCTAAGCCATGCCTGGGTTTCTAACCCTCAGAAACTGTGAGATAATACATGTTTTAAATTGCTAAATTTTATGATACTTTGTCACACAGCAATAGTTAACTAATAACATAATGAGAAGACCCTGCTTTTATGATATGAGGTACCTGTCATGCTTGGAGTTGCTGCGTCCATCCATCCTGCTAACCAACCCGAGGGCAAAGCCAACCTCGAGGATGGCAGAGCAGCGAGATGGGAAGAACCTAGGTCCTTGAGAACATCACTGAACTGACCAATCCTAAAATTAGTCCTATCTCTACTTTCCTGATTGTATAAGCCAACGTGAGTTGGATTTTCTGTTGCATGTGACCAAAAGCTTCTAACTCATATGAGGACACAGACAATAAATATGTAACTGCATTTCCATCATGAGATACAATTTTAGGAAGGAAATGAACCAGGTGAAAGGATGGGCAGTAGTGGGGGATGAATACTCAGGGAACGTGTCCTCTAAAAAAAGCAGCATTTAAACTTGACCTGAAGGATGAGGAGGTGTCAGCCCTGTGAAAAGAAGCAGGAAGAGGATTGGCAGGTGGAGGGGTCGCCAGCAGGAAGCCCCAGGGGAACAGAGCAGCAGCAGTATTGTTGGGGCTTCGGGAACAACAGGGAGGCTAGGTGGGGTTGGAGAGGTGGGCAGGAGCCAGGTCATAGCATGTTGGGGTGAAGAGGGACAGGAAGGGACTCCCAGCTCCCAGCCCTCTCCTTGACAAGAGCTCTGTTGTGCACTCTGGGTGTCAACATTTCCCTGAAGGGCAGTACCCTCTGAATACCCTTCTGGGAGAGTCATTTACTCATTCATTTATTCAATCAATAAATTGCCTGTGGGGCACAAGCTAAGGTAGGAGAGGGTAAGCAAAATCCAGCACTCAAGCTCCTGGAGCTTCCTGGTGGGGAAGATGGGTATTAATCAAATAACCGCACAAACAAATGTAAAAATAGAAAATGCAGTAAGTGCCATGAAGGCGGATATAGGGAGCAATGAGAGCATATGGCAGGGGGGCCTCACCTAGGTTTGGGGCCTGGTGAGATGCCCTTGAGTAAATGGTGTTTAGTCTGAGATCCGATGGGCGAGCAGGCGTTGACTGGGCAAAGTCAGGAAGATACACAAAGGAGGAGTGGGATGAGCACTTTCCAGATGAGGGGGAAACCCTGTGCAAAGGCTCTTCCTGGGAAGGAGGACTGTAAGCAGATCTGAAGGAGTCTGTTTTTGCTCACCCCAGTGCCTGGCAGAACAGGCAGTTGATATTTGTTGAGTTAAGAAAGGTCCGTTGAGGAGGTGGAGCTTGGCATGAGGTGAGCCAGACCATGCAAGGCCTTGTAAGGCTGTGGTCAGGAGACTGGATTTTATTCCAAGGGCCATGGGAAGCCACTGACGGCAATGAAACGGGGGGTAGAGGTGGTGCTGTGATCACACTGGCAGTTTTATTAGACCACTCTGGGAAACTGATAGGGATTTAATTATAAACTGGGAGATGACAAATCAAGAAGTGATGGCTGAGGTTCGGATAAGGGATGATAGAGGCCTAGGCTTGGGAGATAGAGATGGGGGGGGTGTAACACAAATTCACTTATTCATTCAACAAACATTTATTGAGCATCTACTATGTGCCAGGCACAGAGGAGATGGAGATTTTCAAATGAGCAAAAATTGACATGGTCCTTACCCTCATAGAGCTTTATTAATAATTAAATAATAACACAAACAAATGTATAATTACAACTGTGACAAATAGTGAACAATGAAGGAGATGTATATGGTGTTAGGAAAATGAATAATAAGGGATCTGACCTAGTCAGGGAGATCAAAGAAGGTATTGATTCCTCTCTCAGGGACAATGAGAAAGCAATGCTGAGAAGTCAATGCTGGAGCCAAGATCTGAAGGAGTAGGAGTTAAGGCAGAGGGGTGGGATTCCACACAGGAAACAGCACGTGCAAAGGCTCTGTGGCAACCATGGCTAGTGTAGCTGGAACCTAGAGCATAAGAGGGAGCATGGTGCCAGAGAGGTAGGACAGACCAGACCGTGCAGGCCCCATGGGCCATGCTAAGAGTTTGATCTTTATTACAAGAGCACTGGGAGGGTACTGAAAGGCTTTTTAGCTGGGGGGCGACATGGTCAGATTAACAATTTGAAAAGGTTATCAGGATTACCACCCAGAAAGGATTGGGGAAGGGAGAGAAGAGTGACAGTGAGGAGTCCAGACAGGAGCACCAATCCTGGTGACAGACAGTGGACACTTGGCCCAGTGAGTGCTGGAAACAGAAAAGGTAAAAAGATGGACTGGACATGGGGAATAAAAAAAGAGGAGGTGTCTAGATGATGCCAAGCTTTCCAGGTCAGAGAACTGGAAAGATACTGGTAGCATTCACTAGAGAGGGAACCTGGGAGAGAGCCAGGCTTAGGAGGACAGGCCATGACTCTGACCTGGTGGCTGTGGATAGCGATTTCTTTTACAGGTGTGCTGCCAGGGCAGGGCCTGATCCCAGGGCCTGGGAGGGAGGAGCCAGGACGGAGGGAGGCAAGAGTGCCGGGGAAGTTCCAGGAGGCAGCAGCCTTCGGGAGCCTGGAGCCTGGCTCCCAGACGCAGCAGGGCTCTTTTGGGAAGTCCTGGGGCAGGGCAGGCTTTGGAAGAGCGGCAGGAGGCTGGCCTCCAGCTCTCATTTCCTGGTTTCCCTGCCGGAGACTTAGGAATGTCCGGCCTGTCCCAGGCCCTGAGTGAGGCTGAGGAAAATGGAGGTGGAGGCAGGGGCCCTCCCCTCTGGACAGCCCTCCCTTTTCCCAGCTCTGCCCTTTTCCCAACAGGGCCAGACAAGGCCGGGCCAGAGGGAGACAACAAAATGCCCTTCCCTCCTCCTCCCTCCATCCCAGCCGCCAACGCTCTTGAACTCCAGCTCTCTTACAACACTCCCCCCCCACATACACCCTTTCTTTACCGGGACTCCCCAGCTCCACTGGTGTGTGTCCCCCTGCTGTCCCTGTGGGGCGCCCTCTCAAAGCAACATTTACTCGAACCCCTAAGCCTGCGCCTAGCTTCCCCACGAACGGCTATCTGGCTCCCCCTGGTGGCTAAATGCACACATCGGCAAGACATGAGATCAGAGCTGCCGGGACCACCGTGGACCGGGGCTGTGGCCAGTGTCCTGGCCAAGAGGTCAGGACACGTGTGCTCTCCTCTAGGCTTGGCCTATGACTCACTCTGTAAGTGCAGGCAATTTCCCTGACCTCTGTGGGCTTCAATTTCCTCATCTGCAAATTAGGGCTAGGGACATGGGTAAGGCATTCCTTGAACTAACACAGAGAATAAAAGAATCTTAGTTGCAAGGCCCCCCTCCCCACCTTGAGGGGCCATGACATCCTGGGGTAGCCCAACAACACCTCCTGTGTACCACCAGCCACTTCCCAAAGCCACTGCACTTTGGGACAGCCATTTTAAACATGCTCCGATGTGGCCAGAACATTGAGCACTGATTGATCACCAAACATGTCTTTGCCATCAGGGTGCTCTGTCTAGAGGTGGAGGAGACATACCATTATGATGCCACATGAGGTCAGTGACAGGATAGGCACAGGGTGCTCCTGGAATTTAAAGCGGGGAGACAATGTCGGAGGAAAGCTTCTATAGAAGATAATACCTGAGAATGTCCTTTGAATTAAAGGTGTAAAACATAAATGCCTCCCAAGGAGCAGCCCTTGTCACTCCCCTCTGGTCCACAGTGTCCAGGTCGAGTTGGATCCCAGCATTGCTGGCCGTGGTCTACCAAGGGTAGGATGACAGGCTGCCCCAGGTATAGGCAATAAAAGTGCATCGACTGCAGAAAATTTAAGAACCAAAACAAAAATGACTAAAAGTCTGCTTGCTTTTTATCACCTTGTACTGTCATCCTAAATGTACAAGTTAAAAAATACTTCTCTGTGGGGGTAAAATGTATTGATCTGAGTTCTAAATGGTGGCTCTAGTTACTGTTGAGTTTTAGTAGTATGTATGTAAGTTTCATATTAGTACAGATTTATTACAGTCGTCCCTCATATCCTCAGGGGTTTGGTTTCAGGACCCTGTGGATATCCAAAGCCACAAATGTTCAAGTCCCTGACATAAAATGGTGTAGTATTTGCATATAACCTACGCACATCCTCTCATATGCTTTAAATAATCACTAGATTACTTATAATACCTAATACAATGTAAATACTACGTAAATGGTTGTTGTCCTGCATCGTTTTTTGAATTTGTATTATTATTGCTATTTTTTTTTTGAGACAGGGTCTTCCTTTGTTCCCCAGGCTAGAGTGCAGTGGTGTCATCATAGTTCACTGTAACCTCAGCTCAAGTGATCCTCCTGCCTCAGCCTCCTGAGTAGCTGGGACTACAGGCATGCATCCCCATGCCCGGCTATATTTGTATTATATTTTATTGTTGTGTTGTTATTTTAATTTTTTTGAATATTGTTAATCCCCGGTTTGTTAGATCTAAGGATGCAGAACCTATGGATACAGAGGGCCAATTGTACTTAGCTTTTTTTTTTTTTTTTTTTTTTGAGGCAAAGTCCTGCTCTGTCACCCTGGCTAGAGTGCTGTGGCGTCAGCCTAGCTCACAGCAACCTCATACTCCTGAGCTCAAACAATCCTCCCGCCTCGGCCTCCCACAGTGCTAGGATTACAGGCGTGAGCCACCTCGCCCGGCCTGTACTTAGCTTTTAATAAACATTGTGTTCTACATAGAAGTTCATTGGGAGAAATCCCACTTGTATAATTGGCCTCTTGACACACACAGACTCAGCTACACACATTAATCTTGAAAGTAATTTCTTAGTAGTTGGGAATCATTCAAGCTTGCCTGGAGTTCAATTGGTGTCTCCAGCTCCATGACACAACATATTCCTGAAATTAAACAGTCATTTCAGAATAAACAATGATGACACAGCGATTGTTAAGGTGAAGAAGCAAAACTTAAGTTATTTTAATTCTATCATTCTATGTGACCACTGTGCTAATTTAAAACTTACATATATATTCTTACAACTCATGGGGGAAATTGGATAAAAACCTACCTCTTGGGTGCAATGTACCCTATTCTGGTGATGGGTATGCTGAAAGCCCTGACTTCAGCATTATATTAACACAATTCGTCCATGTAACAAAAAACATTTGTACCCCCTAAATCTACTGAAGAAGAAGAAATAAAAACCTTAATTGTGGCTGGGCATGGCAGCTCACACCTATAATCTCAGCACTTCGAGAGGCCAGGAGTTTGAGGCTGCGGTGAGCTAGGATACCGCTGCACACCAGCCTGGGACAGTGTGAGTGAGACCCTGCCTCTTAAAGAGAAAACACACACACACACAAACACACACAAACCCTCAAAGGTAACCAGAATTTTGTGTTTAAAATTTAAAACAGTGAGAACTGAAAGTATGTAATATTTTTGTTTGGTAAGTACAAATTTTAATTCAAACATGAAGTGTTTTGTTTTGTTTTTTTTTTTGGAAACAGAATCTCACTCTTTTGCCAGGGCTAGATTGAGTGCCTAGCTCACAGCAACCTCAAACTCCTGGGCTCAAGCAATCCTTCTGCCTCAGCCTCCCGAGTAGCTGGGACTACAGGCATGCACCACCATGCCCAGCTAATTTTTTCTGTATATATTTGTAGTTGTCCAGCTAATTTCTTTCTATTTATGGTAGAGACGGGTCTCGCTCTTGCTCAGGCTGGTCTTGAACTCCTGAGCTCAAACAATCCACCCGCCTTGGCCTCTCAGAGTGCTAGGATTATAGGCGTGAGCCACCACGCCTGGCCCAAACATGAAGTGTTTTATCAAATTTAAATAATACCTTTAAAAGTTAAAGTTATCCTTTTTATTTTTTTCATTTTTTTATTGTGGTAAAATATATATAACATAAAATTTACCATTTTAGCCATTTTTAAATGTTTAGTTCTGTGGCATTAAGTATGAGCACACTGTTGTACAACCATCATCACCATCCACCCCAGAACATCTCCGTCTTCCCAACTGAAACTCTGTGTTAATTAAACATCAACTCCCCATTTCCTCCTCCACTCAGCTCCTAGCAACCACCATTCTACTTTCTGTCTCTGTGCATTTGACTATTAATTTGGTACCTCACATATCTGTCCTTCTGTGACTGGTTTATTTCACTTAGCAGAATGCCTTTCCTCAAGGTTCATCCATGTTGTAGCATGTGTCAGAATTTCATTCCTTATTAAGACCGAGTAATATTCCATTGTATGTATGTACCACGTTTTGTTTATCCATTCTTTCATCCACAGACCCTTGGGTTATTTGCACCTTTTGGCTACTATGAATAATGCTGCTATGAACATGGGCGTACAGATATCTGTCCAAGTCCCTGTTTTCATTTTATGGGGCCTATACCCGAAAGTGAAATTACTGGATCATATGGTAATTCTATTTTCAGGTATTTTTGGAAACTGTCATACTGTTTTCCATAATAGCTATATCATTTTACATTCCTACCAGCAATATGCAAGAGTTCCAATTTCCCCACGTCCTCAAACACTCTGTTTTTTCTTTTTTCTTTTTCTTTTTAATGATGACAGCCATCCTAATGGGTATGAAGGGGTATCTCATTGTGGCTGTGATTTGCATTTCCCTAATGATTAATGATGTTGAGCATCTTTTCACATGTTTATGAGCCATTTGTGTATTGTCTTTGGAGAAATGTCTATTCAAGTCATTTACCTATTTTTTTATTGGACTTTTTTGTTGTTTTAGGAGTTCTTTATATAGTCTGGATACTAATCCCTTATCAGATGTGATTTACAAATATTTTATCCTACTCTGCAGTTTGCCTTTTCACTCTGTTGACAGTGTCCTTTGATGCACAAAAGTGTTTAATTTTGATGAAGTCCATTTTTTTTCTTTTGTTGCCTTTGCTTTTAGTGTCACATTCAAGAATCAGCCAAGCATGGTGATGTGTTCCTGCAGTACCAGCTACTCAGGAGGCTGAGGTGGGAGGATCATTTGGGCGCAGGAGTTTGAGGTTGCAGTGAGTATGCTGACACCACTGCACTGTAGCCTCAGCAACAGAGCAAGACCGGTTTCAAAAAAAAAAAAAAAGAAAGAAAAGAAAAAAGAAATCATTGCTGCTGCATCCAACGTAATGAAGCTTTCCCCTGCTTTCTTCTAAGAGTTTTATCATTTTAGCTCTCATGTTTAGGACTTTGATCCATTTTGAGTTCATTTTTGCATGGTAATTAATGTTTAAAAATTAAAACACTAAGTATTTCTGAGAAAACTTATTCAAGAGCAAGATTCAGCCCCTGAGCCACCACTTTTGCAACTCTGGCTTTAGATGAGATATTCCTCGTGGTCGATCATCTGTCCTTCTCACTCACAATTCTGAAGTTGATCACATCCATTTCTGGTGCTAAACTACTGTCTAAGTGAGAGGCTGTGTGGTGTGATTAAGAGCTTGAATCTGGAGCTGGATTGCTGGCATTGGAACCCGGCTCTGGCACTTAGTAGTCGTGTAATCTTGTTACTGTACATAACTTTTTGTTCCCTCATCTGTAAAATTGCAAGAGAGAAGACACATTACCTCACAGGGTGGTTGTTAGGAATCACTAAGTTAATGCATAAAGAACTTAGAAAAGTGTCTAACACTTAGGAAGTGCTCAGTAAGGACTAGATAGCATTTTATTGTCATCTTTATGCTGATGGCTCCCGAGTGAGAGTCTCCAGTCCAGGCCTCTTTCCTGAGGTTGACAGTCTGCATATCTGTCAGCTCGATGTCTTGGCTTGGATATCTTGTGAGTACCATTAATTCAACAAATCCAAAACTGAATTCAGAAACTCCTTTCCAGAGAATATCACAGGAAGCCACCAGTCCCCCAAGCCAGATGCCTAGGAAGTCACCCTCACCCTTGCTTCTCCTCTGAAATATCTCAGACTCTGTCCCCAGTGCCTTCTCCCTAGCCCAGGCTGCTGTCATTTCTGCCATCCTATTATAGAAAGGGTGGCAAATTCTTCTCCTCCAGTCTAGTCCCTGCACAATAGCCACAAGCCTATCTAGGACACACCCCTGTTTAACTCCCTCCCAGGCCTTCTCATTGCTCTTTTTATTAAAAGGCACACTCTGTAGAGTGGCTTCCTGAGCCCTCCTCACCCCGTGACTCTCACACTCTTCCTCTCTCCTCTGTGTTCCCACCACCCTGGACTTGTGCCTTCTCTCGAGTCTGAGGGCCTTTGCACAAGCTGTTCCCTCTGCCTGGGACACTCTCCTCTGCTTGCCCCTCTGTAGTTGACTGTTCGAAATAATTACAAATATCACTTCTCCCAGGAAGCCTTCTTTGACCCATGTTCTGTACCTACCCTAGCACAACAAACACCCCATTGTAACTGTTTGGTAAATAAATGCTCCTCTGCCAAAGCGTGAGTCACAAGAGCAGGAACGTTTCAGTTTTGTTCTCCATGGTGTCCTTCCTAGCCCAGTGCCTGGCTCGCAACACTTGCAGTCTGTGTGACTGACAGAAACATGAGCAAGACTGTGGAAGCCACAAGAGTCAGGGACAGTGGGGGAGTAACAGGCAGGAAGCGTTTCTGTGCGTGCTGTGAGCAGGGGGTGTTGCCGCGTGTCCCGGAAGCTGGGCAGGGATCAGGCACTGCGGAGCTCCTCGCATCCTGATGAGCTGGGAAGCTTGTTCTTTTGCCTGTGGCATGGAAAACCACTGACGGGTTTTAAGTTGGGAGGTAATATGATTGGAGGTGAAGCCCCGCTAGCCAGGGTGTGGAAATAGGCGGGCAAGACTGGAGACAGGAAGACGGTTACGAGGCTGTGACAGCGGAAAGTCTCTGGAAGGAAACATTGAGCACTGGGGAAGGGAACTGGGAGGCCAACAGAGGGGGCTGGAAGAGATGTTTCATGGCATGCTCTCTTGCACCTCAGGAATTCTGAATCATGTGACTGTATTATTTTGTGAAAAAAAGTCATTTTGTAGAGTGGGCAAAAGGGGTATGTTGCAGCAATCCAGGCAGGGTATGGTATCCATAATGCTTGACTTTTCTTTTTAATGCCAACTCCTTAAAGAAAATGAGAAAACCTATAAAAGCAGAAATAATGGAAATAGAATCCCTTGACGTTCCTCCTTCCCAAAAGGGAGCAGCCATAGAAACATTCCCTGTTTCCCCACCTGAAGTTACTGGAAAGTAACCTGGGAGAGGCTTATCCCTCTGCCAGATTTAACACATCAAACAGAGGACCCCTGTTAAAGGAGGATTTCAGAAAAGCAATAAATAATTTTTTAGTATAAGTATGTTCCAAATATGGCATGGGGACATATTTACGTTAAATATTTACCTGAAATTCAAATTGAACTGGGCATCCTGTATTTTATCTGGCATTCCTACCCTCTGGCCTTTCTCCTTCCTCTGCCTATGCTGCTGTTCCCCAATTTTTATCTTAAATCCTCATTTGAATGGTTTGTTTTGTTTTGTTTTGTTTTACTTTATAAGTCCCTTAACTTTGTTTTGAAAATTGCCACCAGACTGGTGGCAATGCAATGCTGGGTCCCTGCACAGCAGCCTAGGCCACTGGGACCTGCCAGGTGAGGTGTGTGGGAGGCAGCTCTGGCCCCAGGCACAGGGGGCTGAGTCCTGGGTCCTGGGACAGGCACTGCTCGTTGAATCTGGACACTGAGCAACTGGGTTCCAACACAAGAAATCATGTCCTGGTGTGGGTGCTGGGCTCTGGGTCCTGAAAAACCAGCACCAGGGCAGAGGCCACAGGTTCCTGGTCCCTGAGCAGAGGGCACTGGTCTCAGCAGCAGTCATGAGCCTGGTGTCACTTGCTGCCCAGGGCAGGGCCGGGGGTGAGAAGCTGCCCAGCCCCCAGTTGTTTTGTAACAGCTGCTGGACTGGGCTAGAGGAGAAATTTAAGCTGGGGGTGGGGTGGGGAGGAAGGGGTCAGTGGGCAGGGCAAGGCCACTTGGCTGGCTTGATCCCAGGCCCTGGGGGAGAGAGGAAGGGTGTGCTGGATCTCCAGGTCTCTCAGGGGCAGCCAGTAGGGACAGCAGGGCCCCAGGAGCAAGGGCGGGAGGAGCGGTGAGGAGAGCAGGGGCCTCACAGGCCCCTGTCGTTGCACCCTCCCCCTTCGTCAGCCTCCTGGCCCTGCGCCCAGGCCCAGGCAGCTGGAGTGATTAGTGTGGGAGAAGGAGTACGGATGCCAAAGGCTTGTCTCATGTCTCAGAACACAAGGATCCAGCCAGAGCGGATGGCACCACTGAGTGAGAAACGGAGACCAAGAGATAAACAGAGAGGGAAACAGGGACAGCACCAAAGAGACAGCCTGGAGAACCAGAGTGAGGGACAACACAGGAGCCCAAAGGCCCACGGAGAGCTGGGTGTGGGGGAGACAGGAGAGGAGCTGCAGGGCAAAGTGGACTTTTTTTTTCTGAGTGTCGCTCTGTTGCCTGGGCTAGAGTGCCGTGGCGTCAGCCTAGCTCACAGCAACCTCAAACTCCTGGGCTCAAGTGATCCTCCTGCCTTAGCCTCCCGAGTAGCTGGGACTACAGGCATGCACCATGACGCCCGGCTCATTTTTCTATTTTTAGTAAAGATGGGGTCTTGCTTTTGCTCAGGCTGGTCTTGAACTCTGACCTCAAGTGATCCTCCCACTTTGGCCTCCCAGAGTGCTAGGATTACAGGCGTGAGCCACCAAGCCTGGCCCAAAGTGGACCTTTTCTCTGTCTCTTCCCAGACCCTGTCCTGTCTGAATTCTTCCCTACTGCTTCCCTGTCCCAGGGTTTCTCAACCTCAGCACTGTTGACATTTTGGGCAGGATAATTCTTGGATGTGGGGGGTTGTCCTGTGCATTGTAGGATGTTTACTAGCCTCCTTGGCCTCTACCCACAAGATGCCAGCAGCATATGGCCCCCTGCCCCCATTTTTTTTTTTAAGGCAAGCACGAAAATGAGGTTTATTGAGGAGAGAAAAATAGGATTACAGGGCAAGAGCAAAATATAGGTTTACAGAGCATGATACATATGCCACAGATGACAACCAGACCCATTGTCACAGCAAAGGGAGAGCAAAAGGAAGGGCACAGAAGAGCCCCTCCATTGTTGTGACAACCAAAAATGTCTCCAGACATTGCCAGATGTTCTCTGGAAAGGGACTGCCCCTAGCTGAGAACCTTCCTTGTCCCCCAAGTTGATTTATGTTCTTGGGAGGAGGCTACTCCTGTGTGTCTGGCCGATTCCCCCATCAGCCCTTGTGCACAGGGCCCCCTGCTGCAGCATGGCTTTGACCGTCCTCCCTGGGAAGCCCAGGAAACTGGGAGAGCTGCTGAGACTGATGGGGGTGTCTCAGGGACACAGCAGTGAACTCACCCCTGCTCTCATGGAGCTTCTTTCTTATTCCATCCGGAAGGCACCACAGTGTGCTTGGGGATGTGCCAGGTGCTTTGCAAGTGGGTGTGCGCTCTTGTCTCTTGGAGCCCCCAAGTGTGTCTGGACCAGATACTTGTAACAAGTGTGCATTTTATTCCATAATAGTTAGAGGTAAGAAATGTCCCATTTATTTATTTCTCTAAATCAGATTATCTGCTCCAAAAACCCCCTGCCAGGCTGGCTGGCTGGTGGGACATTCAGTCACAGTCATTTTGGGGGAAGATTTTCCTAGTGGTGTGCTAGTAAACGTTTACAAGTGACTTGAGGGGACGGGTGCATTAGGGAGGGACTCGCTTTGTAACAGTTGCCAATTTCCATGATGTAAATCCTCCCACTATGGCCAATTTCCAGCTGCCAGTGTGATGTCACCGAAGGGGGAACTGGGAAGCTTGAGCAGCGGCAGGCATCCTGCAGGGGTTCGCCACAGACGCGAGCAGCCTCAAGAGCATAGATAGCAATAAAATGTAGTAAAATAACTAGGAAGTGATGCACTTTGAGTGTTATTATCTTTGAATATACTTTATTCCATTGTAAATTTATAATCAAAAATTCTTTTGCGTGTGTGAGACAGAGTCGCGCTCTGTTTCCTGGCTAGAGTGCAGTGGTGTCATCATAGCTCACTGTACCCTCAACTTCTGGGCACAAGAGAGCCTCCTGCCTCAGCCTCCTGAGTAGCTGGGACTATAGACGTGGGCCACCACGCTTGGCTAATTTTTCTGTTTTTTGTAGAGATGGAGTTTCACTACATTGCTCTGGCTGGTCTTGAACCCTTGACTTCAAGTAATTCTCTCGGCTTGAACTCCCAAAGTGTTGGAATTGCAAGCATGAGCCACCATGCCCAATCCAATTTTTTTGATAATGTCTCCACCTCTCTGAAGCAGTGGGTATAATTTCTGGGGGTTTATCCAGTCTAGAGCATTTAGGGGATCTTCAACTCATTTTTTAAATATTTTTTGAGACAGGGTCTCACTCTGTCACCTGGGCTACAGTGCAGTGGTGTCATCACAGCTCACTGTAACCTCTAACTCCTGGGTTCAAGTGATCCTCCTGCCTCAGCCTCCTGAGTAGCTGGGACCACAGACACTCACCACCATGCTCAGCTAATTTTTCTATTTTTTGTAGAGACAGGGTTCTAGCTCTTGCTCAGGCTGGTCTCAAACTTCTGACCTCAAGCCATCCTCCTACCTTGGCCTCCCAAAGTGCTAGGATTGCAGGTGTGAGCCGCCATACCTGCCCTTCAATCAGCTCTTAACCTCCTGCATCTGCTTGGGCTTAGCCACAGAGGTCTTTGCTGTGACTTCCAAGACCAGCACTCTCCGTGCTCACACGCATCCCCTTCCAGAAAACAGCAGCCCTGCAGGCCCATCAGAGTCCTGGGAGATCTGAGTGGGGGTGGTGCAAAGTCACTATCATTCAAGGGAAGACAACAGCAGCAGCAACGACACGCAGACCCCTGTTCGCTTTCTCAGGCTTGGAAAAACTCGTCAGACCTTCTCTGATGGCCCACTTCCGCCCCTCCGAGCTGGGAGCCCTGTGCTGTGGAGTAACCCAGCACAGTAACCGCGCCGGGAGCCTACTCTTGGTAAACAAAAGCCCTGGCTGGGGGATGTCTTTTGGTGCCTGGCAACCTCTGCTTTTGGCTTGGCAACCCCAAAGTGTTTAACAGCCTCAGTCTCCACCCCTAGGCAGGAAGGAGGAAACATCAGCACAGCAAGGAGACCAAAATGCAAATTATAACCTCAATATGTTTCTCTGCTGCACCATCAGATGGTTGTGGTGGCAACAACCAGCTGAGGCTCTAAACAAAAGGAGAGATTCTGGCTAGACTTCAAGAAGGACTTCCTGGCCTACCTGAAGGGAAACTAAATACAGGCACTGTGAGGGTAAGTTGTTCCCCACCCCTGCCTCCAACCCCGGCTGCCCAAGGGACCACTCAAAGCTGACATGCCTCTCCCACGCTCACATAACTTCCTCCAGTGGCTCCCTACCTCTTCAGGGTGAAGTTCTATTAATAGCTGAGTGCCTGGACCTTGTTAGGTAGGGGTTGTCATATTTTACAGTTGAGAAAACTGAGGCTCAAAGAGGATAAGTTGCTTGCCTGAAAGCATACTGCCAAAGTAATCAAGGCTGGAATGTGAACTGAGATCTGATACCAAAGCCTGTGCTTTATGACCCATCTCTCATCTCCACCAGACCCCAATCTACCTCCCCCACCACCACCTTCCCCACCTCTCCCTAGAGAAGAGTGTGCATGTATGTATTTATTTTTATTTCTATTTTCTGTTGGTTGGGCTAGTGTGCGGTGGTGTCAGCCTAGCTCACAGCAACCTCAAACTCCTGGGCTCAAGTGATCCTCCTGCCTCAGCCTTCCAAGCAGCTGGGACTACAGGTGTGTGCCACCATGCCTGGCTAATTTTTTTATTTTTAGTTGTCCGGTTAATCTCTTTCTATTTTTAGTAGAGACAGGATCTCGCTCTTGCTCAGGCTGGTCTTGAACTCCTGACCTCAAGTGATCCTTCCACCTCAGCCTCGCAGAGTGCTAGGATTACAGACGTGAGCCTCCATGCCCGGAATGCATGAATTTATTGATGAATTGCAAAACAACAAACTTGTGTTAACTGTTGCTGACCAGACCACAAGAATATATATATATATATTTTTTGAGACAATGTCTCGCCCTGTTGCCCAGACTGGAGTACAGTAGCCTCATTGTAACTCACTGCAGCCTCCAACTCCTGGGCTCAAGTGATCCACCTGCCTCGGCCTCCCCAAGTGCTAGAATTACAGGCGTGAGCCACCTTGCCCGGCCCCATAAGAATATTTTAAAGCTTAGTGCCACTGAACTTTTTCTCTTTAGACAAGATAAAAAGTTTTTTAACCCCGGCGCTACTGACATTTTTTTTTTTTTTTTTGAGACAGAGTGTCGCTTTGTTGCCCTGGCTAGAGTGAGTGCCGTGGCGTCAGCCTAGCTCACAGCAACCTCAAACTCCTGGGCTTAAGTGATCCTACTGCCTCAGCCTCCCGAGTAGCTGGGACTACAGGCATGCGCCACCATAGCTACTGACATTTTGATCAGGATTATTCTTTGTTGTAAGGGACTGTCCTGTGCGTTGTAGGATTTTTAGCAGCATCCCTGGCCTCTACCCAATAGTTATCAGTGGTAACCCTCCCACCCCCCGCCAGGGTTGTGACAACCAAAAATGACTCCAGACATTGCCAAATGTCCTCTGGGGGACAAAATTGTCCCTGGTTGAGAAACATGGAGTTAGATCAAAGATAAAAAAGCACCTGTTTCCACAAAGCAGTTCTTAGGAATAAATAAAAAGTGCCAGTGAGTAGCTTTGGGGAGGTAAATCAGTGAGGTCCATGCTCCTGCTTCTGATGCAAGGTGGCTTGGGGGAGGTGGCTTCTAAGGTCCTCATCCTAGTCCGGAGCAGGGGCTGTGGTGATCCTCTGAGGCCTGATGCTTTGACTTTCTGGGCAATAACCGGCTTTGCATTAGAGTCCAAGAGGAGTCAGTGATACTACATTCACTGCCACCTCACGGGGGACAACCCAACTGCAAGAGGAACTTGCTTGGAGCCAGTGGCGGGAAGAGTGACATCAGATAGTGAGTCCTGCTTTTCCATAGGTGGGGATAGAGAGGGAGGTGGGTGGCGAGGGGGCTGGAAGTGTATCCTAGAGCAGTGCTACTCAAAGTGTGTTGCATACGTTGGTGTCTGTCTGGTCCTTAATGAATTGAGAGTGTTTAAAAACTTTTATAGCCAGGTTTGGTGGCACACACCTGTAGTCCCAGCTCCTCAGGAGGCTGAGGCTGGAGGATTGCTTGAGTCCAGAAGTTTGAGTCCAGCCTGGGCAACGTAGCAAGATATCATTTCTAAAAAAGAAAAACAAAAAATAAAGTTAGAAAAAACTTTTATAGCAATGAGACTGAGTGACTTTATGTCTGTTGAATCTAATAACACAAATTGTATTTTTGGGCCAGGCGTGGTGGCTCACACCTGTAATCCTAGCACTCTAGGAGGCCAAGGTGGGAGGATCACTTGAGGTCAAGAGTTTGAGACCGGCCTGAGCAAGAGCAAGACCCTGTTTCTACTAAAAATAGAAAGAAATTAGCCAGACAACTAAAAATAGAAAAAACTAGCTGGGCATAGTGGCACACGCCTATAGTCCTAGCTACTTGGGAGGCTGAGGCAGGAGAGGTTGCTGTGAGCTAGGCTGACACCATGGCACTCTAGCCCAGGCAACAGAGCAAGACTCTGTCTCAAAAAAAAAAAAAATTGTATTTTGTATGTCTTTTTAAATTTCATTTTTCTAACAATCCATTTTTATTACATTTTATATAAAAGACTCAGTCTGTGATAGATGGGAAATTAAAAACAAATAAACAAACAAAAACTACCCTAGTCTTCCATTGTAATTTGAGAAGCACTATTCTAGAAACCATCTCTTAACCCTCCCTGCACATTAGAATCTCCTGGATTGGCATTTAAAAAATGTCATTATGGGGGCCCCACCCCATACCAACTAAATCAGAATCTGGGAGGTGGGGCACAGACATGGACATTTTTGGAAAATCCTCAGGGTGTTTACTGTGCAGGTAGGTGGAGAATCTCTGCTTTATGGAAGTGTCAGCCTTGGAAACAAAAGGATGAGAACCTCTGGCAATGCTTCCCAAACTTGTCTGCACATTGGAATCACTTGAGGAAACTTAAAAAAATAGCGATGCCTGTGTCCCATCCCTAGAGACTGTGACTTACCTGGTTTGGGATGTGGACTGAGTGTTGGAATTTTTTCTTTTTCTTTTTTTTGAGACAGGGTCTTGCTATGTTGCTCAGGCTGGTCTCAAACTCCTGGCCTCCAGCAATTCTCCTGCCTCAGCCTCCCAAGTAGCTGGGATTTTAAAAACATCCTGAGATGATTCCAATGTCCATATGAGTTTAGGACCCACTAGAGTATCATATTCCCTGATGGTAGATGTTAGCTGACTGGAGAAGAAGTGACTGTCTCTGGCTCAAGCTCAGCGATGAAGGCCCTCCTCTTGCCAATGATCAACAGCAAAACAAGCCACTGTTGCCCTGACCAGAATGTTTGGTTTGCTTCCGGAAAGCAAAGATGGAGGTGAAGCCACCTTGGGCAGTTTGAGCAACCGCAAAGGTAACTGCTCCTCTTGTCCACAGTGGCCCTTCAGACTGAGAGTGTCAGACAATGGTGGCGGCCACAGCCTCTCTTGATTTACCTTCCCACCTTCCTTCCTACCCCGACAGCCTCTTGTACACAATAGATAGCTCTTACAGCTTCTCTCTGTTAGCCATGACTCCAGCATAGAAGTGACAGAAACCCAACCCAAACCGACTCACTTGTTGGCTCCTGGCATGAAAAAGTCCAGAGGTGGTGCTAACCTCAGGCGTGGATGAATCCAAGAGCTCAACTGGGATGGCTGGGAATATGTCTTACTCAACTTATGGCTCTGCTCTCCAGCTATGTGGACTTCTCAGGAAGGTTCTCTCCAAACAGTGGCAAAGATCACCATTAACTCGTCCAGGCTGCTGCCTTTCCAGTTTAGCAATCCCAGAAGAGAGAGAGGGCTGGTTTCTTCAGTGTTCCAGCCAAGGTCGCAGACTGGTGTTTGTTTCCTCTGCTCTCCTGGTTTGAGCCATCTGCCAGTCACTGTGGCCAGGGAAATGAAATATGCTGGTCACCTGCTCACCTTGGAGACAGAGCAGGGGAGGGATAGCTCCTCAAAGGATTATCAGAGTGCTGTTAACCAGAGGAGGAGGAGGGGAAGGCCGCTAAGCAGGCAGAACAGCAGATGGCCACTCTGTTTGCTCTCAGGTTAGCAGAGGATGTGACGTGCAGAAATCACAGCAAGGTAAGGCAAAGTCTGACAAATGCAGTATAGGCATTGGAGTACTCCCAAAGGAGGGAGGTGTGACCAAAGAGATAGCCTTTGCTAGGTAGGGTCGCTTGGGAGGAAGGGCATGAACAGGCTCCAGGAGGCAGGAAGCCCAGGGTATGGTCAAGACAGGCACATGTAACTGGAGTGCTGGCTATGAAGGAGTAGCCGGTAAGACATGGAGGCCAGAGGGTGGAAGGTCTTGGACTTGTCCTTTGTTCTGTTGACAGTGGAGAGCCTTTGAAGGTGAAGGTGACGCTGGAGAGATAATCAGAGGTTAGACCACACAGGGCCTTGTAGACCACATTGAGGGTTTAGGGTTTGATCCTGAGGGCCCTGGAGCCAGGGAATGGCATGATCAGAGTTATACTTGAGAAACAGCACTCTGACTACTTTTTGGAGGATGCCTGGATGGAGAGGGGCACTAGGCAGGGAGGCCTGGGGAGAGATTTTATCATAGCCCACACTTTGTATCCCTTACTCCAGCCCAGGCACTGTTTTATCTAAGCCCTGGAAACAGGGTGGTAGGAGATTCAGTAGACGTTCTGGGGGCAGAATACACTGGACTTTGTGACTGATGCAATGTGGTGGATGAGCAGAAGGAGGAAGCCAGGATTCCTCTGAGATTTTGAACCTGGGTGATCAGAAGGCCAGAAGAACTCTTAACAGAAAACAGTGAAGGAAAAACTAAAAGTCCACACACACTGCTGCCAGTTCTGTGCATAGCCCTCTGCCAGGCTCTAGGAAGACAAAGAACTAACTAGTTGCCTTCCTGGAGCTGGTCTCTGCAGGAGGCACAAGCAGGTGGTGGGTAGTTTCAACACATCGTGATGAGTGTTGCACAAGCAGTGTAGGGTTGGGAGGTAGTACACTGCTGCTCGAGCCAGAAACCTGCTGCTGGAGCCAGAAACCTGGGGGTTAACCTGGACTCCTCCCTCCTTCTCTCAGCCACTCAATCATTAAGACCAATAGATTTGATCTCCTAAATATTTTATGACTATCTTTTGAATCTGCCCACTTTTCTTCATCCTCACTGAGAATAACTAGATGATGCCATTGTCCCTTCTCATCTGAAATACTCTAACTTCCTAATTGGTCTCTTCACTTTCTCTCTGGTTTGCCCAAATCCATTCTCACACTGGGCCAGCGTAATCCTTTAGAAAAGGAAATCTGAACCAGGTCCCTCCCCTGTTTATAACCCTTTCAATGGCTTCTCATCGCTCTCAGAGTAAAATCCAGTATCCTTAGTCTCGATTATCAGACCAGTGGGAACCTCACCAGCCTCCTTGTGCTGTATTTCCTACTACACTCCAGAGTCAATGGCAGCCCTAACAATATTTAGGATGTGCCAAGTTCCTCCAGGCCACAAGGATTTTCCATATATTGTTCCTTCTGTCTGGAATGCTCTTCCCCGATTCTTGGCCTGGGTAACTACATGGTTTATGAGTCATTTCCTCAGGGAAGCATCCCCGACCTTCTAGCCTAGGAAGGACCCTCCAGATTCTATGCCAAGAGTCAGCAAACTTTTTTAGTAAGGGGCAAATGGTAACTGTTTTAGGCTTTGCAGGACATTGTGTCTCTGTTGCAACTACTCCACTCTGCTATCAAAGCAGCCATAGACAATGCATGAATGAACTTTGAATTTCATATACTTTCATATCATGAAATAGTCTTCTTTTTATTTTTTTCCTGACCATTTAAAAATATAAAAACAATCCTAGCTTCTGGTCATACAAAAGCAGGACATGGGCTGGAATTGGCCCCTAGGTTGTAGTTTGCAGACCTCTGTTCTATGCTGTCATAACATATACCACATGTTCTTCCTGTATTGCACTTATCACATCAGTATTTACTTATGCCTGTGATCGATTTGTTTCTTTTTTTTTTTTTTTTTTGAGACAAAGTCTCACTTTGTTGCCCGGCCTAGAGTGCCGTGGTGTCAGCCTAGCTCACAGCAACCTCAAACTTCTGGGCTCAAGCAATTCATCTGCCTCAGCCTCCCAAGTAGCTGGGACTACAGGCATGTGCCACCATGCCCGGCTAATTTTTTGTATATATTTTTAGTTGTCTGGCTAATTCCTTTCTATTTTTAGTAGAGACAGGGTCTTGCTCTTGCTCAGGTTGGTCTCGAACTCCTGACCTCGAGCGATCCTCCCGCCTCAGCCTCCCAGAGTGGTAGGATTACAGGCGTGAGCCACTGTGCCCGGCCTGAATGTGATCGATTTCTCAATGTTATCTCCCCAGTTGGAGGTAAGCTCTTTGAGAGAAGGGACCACAGGTTTTGGTTTGTTTACACTTCTTCTCCCAAGCATCTAGTAGAGGGCCCAACCCATTGTAGGAGCTTAATAAATGAATGGAGTAATGAAGTTTTCTCTCCTTTGAGAGAAACTAAAAACCTAGTGGGGAATGCAGGCATATAAACAATTAACTAGGTCATGCTGTATGGAGGGAAGAGGAGTTCAGTTTCTGGCAGGTTGAGTTTGAGATGCCAATGGGAAATCAGGGTATGGTGGCTCCCAAACATCTGGCACTACCCGAGTTGAGTCTAAGATGTAGATAAGGGAGTAGAATGCTTAAAAGAGATGTAAAAGCTACCTGAGTATGCCAGGTCACTCAAGAAGAGAGGTCACTCAGGGAGAGAGGCTGAATACAGAGAGGAGAGGGTAGAGACTTGGAAACTTGGGGTAAGTTTCTGGGCCAGAGAAGGGGCAAAGGTTGGTGGAGAGGTAAGAAGAGATCCAAGATAAAGTACAGGCATATCTGCTTTTATTGCTCTTCACAGATATTATGTTTTTTTACAAATTGAAGTTTTATGGTAACCCTGTACAAGCAAGTCCATAGGCACCATTCTTCCAACAGTATGTTCTCACTTTGTGTCTCTGTCACATTTCAGTAATTCTTGCAATATTTCACATTTTGTCACAATTATTATTTCTATTATGGTGATCTGTGATCAGTGATCTTACTATCACTTAACATCAGTGATGTTACTATTATTTTGGAGCACCATGAACCACACTTATATAAATGGCAAACTCAGTCAATAAATGTGTGTGTGTTCTTTTTTTTTTTTCAGAGACTGGGTCTCGCTCGATAGCCCAGCCTGAAGTGCAGTGGTGTGAACATAGCTCACTGCAGCCTTGAACTTCTGGGCTCCAGTGATCCTCCTGCCTTGGCCTCCCAAAGTGCTGGGATTACAGGTGTGAGCCACTGTGCCTGGCCAGTTGTATGTGTGTGTGTTCTGACTGATCCACCAACTAGCTGTTCCCTGTCTCTCTCCCTCTCCTCCAGCCCCCTTGTTCCCTGAGACAAAATAATGTTGAAATTAGGCCAGTTTAATAACCCTACAACGGCCTCTAAGTGTTCAAGTGAAAGAAAGAGTCGCTCATCTCTCACTTTAAATCAAAAGGTAGAAATGACTAAACTTAGTAAGGAAGGCATGTTGAAAGCTGAGACAGGCCGAAAACTAGGCCTCTTGCACCAGACAGTTAGCTAAGCTGTAGATGCAAAGGAAAGGTTCTAGAATGAAATTAAAAGCGCTACTCCACTGAACACACGAATGATAAGAAAGCAAAACAAGGCTGGGCGAGGTGGTTCATGCCTGTAATCCCAGCACTATGGGAGGCCGAGGCGGGCAGATCGTTTGAGCTCAGGAGTTCGAGACCAGCCTGAGCAAGAGCGAGACCCCGTCTCTACTAAAAATAGAAAGAAATGATTTGGACAGCTAAAAATATGTATAGAAAAAATTAGCCAGGCATGGTGGTGCATGCCTGTAGTCCCAGCTACTCGGGAGGCTGAGGCAGAAGGATCGCTTGAGCCCAGGAGTTTGAGGTTGCTGTGAGCTAGGCTGACACCATGGCACTCACTCTAGCCTAGGCAACAGAGTGAGACTCTGTCTCAAAAAAAAAAAAAAAAAAGAAAGAAAGAAAGCAAAACAGCTTATTGCTGATATGGAGAACGTTTTAGTGGTCTGGATAGAAGATCAAACCAGCCACAACATTTCCTTAACCCAAAGCCTACTCCAGAGCAAGGCTCTAACTCTCTTCAATTCTGTGAAGGTTGAGAGAAGTGACAAAGCTACAGAAGAAAAGTTTGAACCTAGCAGAAGTTGGTTCACAAAGTTCAAGAAAAGAAGCATCTCCATAACATAAAACTGCTAGGTGAGGCAGCAAGTGCTGAAGATTAAGCAAGTTATTCAGAAGACCTAGCTAAAATAATTGTTGAAGATGGCTACAACCACCTTCAGATTTTTAATGTAGATGAAATAGTCTTATATTAGAAGAAGATGCCGGCTGGTCCGAAGGTAGTGAGTTATCTCACTTGATTATTCACAGTTACAAATTGAACTCTTTGTTCTACTACTTTCCCCTCTTCTCACTACTGCACTTGACTAGTCAAAAAAAAAAAAAAAGAAGAA
The DNA here is from genome assembly GCF_020740605.2 of Lemur catta. Lineage (NCBI taxonomy): Eukaryota > Metazoa > Chordata > Mammalia > Primates > Lemuridae > Lemur > Lemur catta. The sequence goes on along the minus strand of NC_059130.1, from coordinate 100,473,505 downwards.
GAAGATGCCATCTAGGACCTTCATAGCTGAAGAGGAGAAGTCAATGGCTGATTTCAAGGGAGAAGTCAAAGGACAGGCTGACTCTCTTATTAGGGGCTAATGCAGCTGCTGACTTTAAGTTAAACCCAGTGCTCATTTACCATTCCAAAAATTCTAGGACGTTTAAGAATATGCTAAATCGGTTCTACCTGTGCTCTAGAAATGGAACAACAAAGCCTGAATGACACCACATCTATTTACAGCATGGTTTGTTTATGTATTTATTTATTAGCAACAGGGTCTTGCTCTGTCACCCAGGCTAGAGTGCAGTAGCATGATCATAGCTCATTGCAACCTCAGCTCCTGGGCTCAAGTGATCCTCCTGCCTCAGCCTCCTGAGTAGCTAGGACCACAAGCACTCACCACCATGCCCAGCCAATTTACTGACTCTTTTAAGCCCACTGTTGAGACCTACTGCTCAGAAAAAAAAAGGTTCGTTTCAAAATATTACTGCTCATTTACAATGTACCTGGTCACCCAAGAGATCTGATGGAGATATATAGATTAATATTGTTTTGATGGCTGCTAACACAACATCTTTTCTGCTGCTCACGGATCAGAGTAATTTTGACTTTCAAGTCTCATTAAGGAATACATTTTGTAAGGCTATACTGCTATAGGTAACGATTCCTCTGATGGATCTGGGCAAAGTAAATTGGTAAACCTTTTTGAATGGATTCACCATTCTAGATGCCGTTGTCATTCATGGGAAGAAGTCCAAATATTAACATTAACAGCAGTTTGGAAGAGGTTGATTCCAAATCTTGTGGATGACTTTGGTTTTTTTTTTTTTGGAGACAGAGTCTCACTCCATTGCCTGTGCAAGTTTCGTGGTGTCAGCCTCACTCACAGCAACCTCAACTCCTGGGCTCAAGCGATCCTCCTGCCTCAGCCTCCCGAATAGCTGGACCTACAGGCAGGTGCTACCATGCCCAGCTAATTTTTTTTATTTTTAGTAGAGATAGGGTCTTGCTCTTGCTTTTGAACTCCTGAGCTCAAGCAATCCTTCAGCCTCGGCCTCCCAGAGTTCTAGAATTACAGGCATGAGCCACCACGCCCAACCTCATGGATGACTTTGAAAGGTTCAACACTTTAGTGGAGGAAGTAACTGCAGATGTGGTGGAAATAGCAAGAGAACTAGAACAGAAGTGGAGCTTGAAGATGTGACTGAATTGCTGCTACCTGAGATGATGAGAAGAAGTTGCTTCTCAAGAATGAGCAAAGAAAGTGATTTCTTGAGATGGAAGCTACTCCTGGTGAAGATGCTGTGAACATTGCTGAAATGACCACAAAGGATTCAAAGTATTACATAAACTTAGTTGATAACGCAGTGGCTGTGTTTGAGAGGATTGACTCCAATTTTCAAAGAATTCTACTGTGGGTAAAATGCTACCAAACAGCATCACATGCTAGAGAAATCTTTCATGAAAGGAAGAATGAATTGATGGTGGCAAACTTCATTGTTGCCTTATTTTAAGAAATTGCCACCCCAATCTTCAGCAACTACCACCCTGATCAGTTGGCAACCATCAAAATATAGGGAAGACCCTCTACCACTAAAAAGAGCATGATCTGGCGACTTCTCGGGCCCCTGTCCTGGGGCCTGTTAAAAAAAAAAAAAAAAAAAGCATGATCTGCTGAAAGCTCAGATGAGAATTTTTTAGCAAAAAACTATTTTTAAATTAAAATATGTCCTTTTTAAAGACAATTTTATTGCACACTTAATATACTAAAATATAATACAAACACAAGTTTAATATGCACTGGGAAACCAAAAAATTTGTGTGACTCACTTTACTACAATTTTCACTTTATTGTGGTGGTCTGGAACAGAACTCCCAAAACATCTCTAAGATATTCCTATATTTCAGAAACCAAGAGGAGTGACTATGTATTTTTGTATCCATCTAGTTTACCACTGTATTCTCAGTATTTCACACTGGGCATGGTCTATGTTAGACAACCAGGAAATCTGTGAATTGATAATTAAATAGAATCAAAACGTTTCAAGAAGCAGTACACAGTACGTGGCCCACAAGAAGTACTCAAAGAAAGGAGTAAGTAAGCAGTGTGGCAGGAATGCTGCTGAGAGCAGGAAGGGTGAGGACTGATGTGGCATGGCCTGGGATTGAGTTCAACCTGGCAGCTTTTCTCTCAGGAAGAGCAGATTTCTTTAAATATTTATTGACGTGTACTTTGTCTATTTCGCCCTGGGGGTGCAGAAATCCATCCAAACTGATCTCTGTTCTCAAATAGCTCACAGTCTGGTGGGGAAGATAAACAGAGGCCCTGATAATTGTAGAATATGGTGCATATTTAACTGTGGGAGCACAGAGATGGGGAGGAGCTAGTAAACTTGGAAGGCATCACAGAATAGGTGACATTTGAGCTGCCTTAAAGGTGCGAGTGCATTAGAGCAGGAATTCCAGAGGAAACCAGCCTGTGCAAAACCCCGATAAATTGTATGTGGGTAATAATCACCTGAGAGGTCTGTTTAAAATGCAGATTCCAGGGCCACATTCCCCTGGAAACTTCTGGTTCAATAGGCAAGTAGCACCCATTTTAACAAACGTCCCAGAACTACCCTCAGGAAATCTTCCTGTGATCTCATAGTCACGGGGAAGGAGGACGAGAGAGCAGTAACGGGAGGTGAGGCTGGAGAGAGCTTTGTCCATCCGGGCTCCCGGGTCTCCGAATGAGGTCACACTACTAAAAAAAAAAAAACACGGAAAAACAAAAAAACCCCACGAACCACCCTCTATTTTGCGTTGTGCTTTCAGGCCAGTAGCCGCTTCGATGTGCTTTATTTTGTCGGAGACTCGTAACAACTCTGTGGGGTAGAACCATGAGCCTTATGTTACAGGGTAGGAAACTGAGGTTCAGAAAGGAGACGATGGCTCAAGGTCACACAGCGAGAGGTGGCAGAGCAGAGACTGAAAACCAGGCGTCCTGATTCTCAGCTCAGAGACTTTTCCACGGCGCAGGCCGGCCAGGAGTAGGTGAGGTTCAGGCCCTCCCTCGAGGCTGGTTCCAAAATGGTGGGGGCAGTGGCGTCAGCGACGCCCCCGCCCCTTCTGTCCACCTCCCTCCTTCTTCACCAGGCCACCTAGGCGGGGGGAGGGGAGGAACCGAGCAGCCCACGTGACTGCCGACAACCGGGCGCGTGACGCAAAGCGGCGGGCCCAACGCTCGCTGTGTCTTGTGGGAAGCGTAGTTCAAGAGACCTCCAAGTTGCCAAGGAGAGGCGGGCCCAGGACTACATTTCCCAGGAGGCCGCGGGCCGACGTCGCCGCTGGCGTCGCCGGAGAGCGGGGACGCTGAGCGCGCTGTCGGGCGGGGGCGAGGTTCAGGCCAGTTGTGCCGTTGCGAGGCTGGTGCTGCGATCGCTGCGGCGGACCCAGGTGAGTGAACACCTCTGATGGAAGTTAGGGAAGTGCAACCGGCTCCAGTCATTTCATCTTTTATGTTTTTTCTGCGGCTGCTGGGTCAGGGTTCCTGGGAAGGCCTGGCGCGGAGCCGCTCCCCCGCGCTTACGCTCTGGCCTCTTCTGAGCGGGCCCTACTCCCTTCGGCTCCTCCCCCTCCCCGCCCTTTGGGGCTTCCCATCGCTCCGGCCTAGCTTCGGAGGCTCTCGGCAGCCTTCTCTCCAAATAGCTCCTACACTTTTTTTTTTTTATTTCTTGCACTCTGCTTGTGGGGGAGGCGTCCACTTCCTTTCCCTTCCCTTTTGGTCGTACGCACCCCATTATTTGGGTTTCTTCTTTTCCCGGAACTCTTGAGTGCCCTTCCCCCCACCTAGCCTCCGTTGGCCTGGTTCTGTCTTCTCCGAGGGCGCATGTGGCTGGCACTCTGTGAACGTTAGTACCTCTTCCGTTCTTTTCTGCCTTGCGGCCAAAAGAGGCATAATCCAAATTTGTCTTCGACGGGAATAATCGTGTTCCCACTTTTTTCTTGGACTGGAACTGAGGCCGACTTGCATTCCAGTGGTCCTTGGCTTGTCTTCTGCTTATATGAGGTGATTTTCTTTGGTTCTCTTAGCACCTAAGCAACTTTTATCACCTATTCTCTTTGTCCTCCTCAGTGTTAGGGGTAGAGCATGGCGGAAGAAGCTGTGGAACAGCACTGGTGCCCAGAACTTGGAAGCTGTGAGCGGGAGTACAGTGTTTACCGGGAGCTTGCTAATTGGATTGAAGGGAAAGCTTCTGAGAGTATGGCAGGGCCTGGCAGGAGAGCAGCAGTGAAGCTTCTGGTGGAAGTGTAACAGAAGGATGCTGGAGCCAGTCTGCCTGCGTTCAAATCTTGACTCTGCTAGGTTTTAATTTTAGGTCAAGAGTCTTAACTTCCAGATACCTCAGTTTCCTTAACTCTAAAATGGCAGTGAATAACAGTGGCCCTTAATAGGATTATTGTGGATACTAAATGAAATAAACTAAAAACCAGTTAGTCACTATTACTACTGTAATCATTTATGGGATTTCCAGATTGTGGGCCTTGAATGGAAAGGCACGTATCACACCTTAATTTTCTTCTCTTTCGGGTGACCGTCCCTTTTTTCATTTGTGGAAATACTGTCATAGACTTTCGTCTGTCATCTGGACAGCCTGATATGTGTATTATTATATAGAAAGAAGCCAAAGAGTCAAAAGCGACTGCTGTCACGAACAACTTGGGGAGCAAATTGAGCAGATGTATTTTGGGAACTAATGATATCAAAAACAAGTTGTACTGCAGCTGTTTAGGCTTGACTGCATTCTGTAAGAGAGCTGTTTAGAAGTTTCTGTAAGAAACTAATTAAAAACCTTGGCTGGGCGAGGTGTCTCACGCCTGTAATCCTAGCGCTCTGGGAGGCTGAGGCAGGAGGATTGCTTGAGGTCAGGAGTTCGAGACCAGCCTGAGCAAGAGCGACACCCCGTCTCTACTAAAAATAGAAAGAAATTAGCTGGACAACTAAAAATATATACAAAGAATTAATGGGGCATGGTGGAACATGCCTGTGGTCCCAGTTACTCGGGAGGCTGAGGCAGAAGGATTCTTTAAGGCCAGGAGTTTGAGGTTGCTGTGAGCTAGGCTAACGCCACAGCACTCTAGCCCAGGCAACAGAGTGAGACTCTGTCTCCAAAAAAAAAAGAAAAGAAACTAATTAAAAACGTTTATGCCTTTATGTCCAGTATAATTCCATTTCTGTTTTTTAAACCTTTTAGCACCAGTGAAAAGATGTCCAGTTTTAAAGAATGATGTTTTTAGTCTGCAGACTAGGTACAGTCCAATATTTGCAGTGGTGGTGATAGAAGTAGTGGTAGTGGTTGTTCGTTAGAGTATTTCTTTAATACCAAATACAGGCACTTCTGCATTTGGTTTATTCTATTCTATGTATTTATTTATTTTTGAACAGTCCTAAACTAGAGAAAGATTGAATTTGGTTTAGTCAGTGGAGTTATAGATTACAAAAATGATTTGTTTTGTACTGAGACATCGGAGGAAGGAAGCTTGGAATATTTCTGAGATTAGCACAGAAGTAGGGAGTGATGAGACTGACTGGGAGGGCACACAGACATACAGTTTTATTTGTTTTTAGAATGGATAGTCTTTTTTTTTTTTTGAGACAGAGTCTCACTCTGTTGCCCAGGCTAGAGTGAGTGCCGTGATGTCAGCCTAGCTCACAGCAACCTCAAACTCCTGGGCTCAAGCGATCCTCCTGCCTCAGCCTCCCTAGTAGCTGGGACTACACGCATGTGCCACCATGCCTGGCAAATTTTTTCTATATATATTTTTAGTTGTCCATATAATTTCTTTCTATTTTTAGTAGAGACAGGGTCTCGCTCTTGCTCAGGCTGGTCTCGAACTCCTGAGCTCAAACAATCCTCCTGCCTCAGCCTCCCAGAGTGCTAGGATTATAGGCGTGAGCCACTGTGCCTTGCCGATAGTCTTAATCTCTAAAAATCTTAGGATGCTAGCCTGTTTCTCTTGGGCTTAGTGATATCCTGAATTGAAGGAAGTGTGGTTAATGCTATTCTCCCAAATACTAGATTTTCGTGGATTGTTCACATTGATTTTATAAACATCTAAGACCTATTCACTATTTGATTGATTCAGTGACTGATTCAACAAATAGTGCCTGAGAGCCTACCATTTACCAGCTCCTGTACTAGGGCCTATGATTACACTGCAGTGAGACAGATGAGGTCTTATCTTTGGGGAACTTACAGGATAGTGAGGGGAGACATAAAAGGTAAGCAAATAATTAAAAATTGAGAATAGTGATGTGGAGGTGTCAAGTAAGGGACTGATAGACACTGAAAAGGGAGAGACCTGAGGGTAGTCACAGAAGTTCTTTTTGGGGGGAGAGTGAGGAGCCAATTTTGTAAGGTGCCAAGGAGAGAATCCAGGTGGAGGAAACAGCAAGTGCCCCAAATGGAAGATGGGAAGAATTTAGTGTGCTTTCAGAACTGAAAGGAGGCCAAGCGTATTTTAGGAGAGTGGTTACAGATGAGCTGGAGAGGTAAGGTTGTTAGGGAAGCCATTGGAGCTTTCTGATGGGTGGGAGGGGTTGCCGTATTTTATATATGTATCATTTACAACAAATGTTCCATTACTTCAGTAGTACAAAACCCACAAAGGAGGGAGGGCCGAAGGAAGGGGATTTATGACTTAAGTTGGGGGTGATTATATTGTCAAATCATTTGTAGAGATGTGGAAAATGGATTGTGGGGATGTCAGTTAAGAGGTTATTGTAGTAGTCTAGGCTGGAGATGGTAGTTCCCTGATGCAGAGTGATAGAATGGAGATGTAGCATGGGAGGAAGCAGAGGGTTTAGAGATTAAGTCGCTTTGATATCTCTAGAGCAAGACATTCTGAATCTATGGTCTTTGACTCCACGGGGCCCGTGAACTTTGTGAAATTTTTGTGAGGGAGTGCATTTTCTCAAAAGGTCTTTGCCCACTGCTCTAGACCCTGTAATGCAGGTTCATGACCCATAAGAAAGTAATTGCCCAAGGCCTACCAGGGCAGTGAGAGACACCCGTAGTCTTCTGAGGGAAGTGATTTTGTTTTTAGGAGACATAACGAGTTTAAATGGTGTGCCATAGAAATCATCTTTTAGTTTCTTTTTGTCTAGAAGATAGGGGCTAATTATGCTCATAGAGAGGGACCTGAGATTTAGTGAGTCCATTTTCATGAAACTTCATTGCCTAATGTTTTCTTCCGTTGAATTTTGTTTACAGTGCCTATTTTAGTGGCAGAAATGGAGCACCTTAGTAATATGGTTGTTTTGCTTTCCTTCAGCAGGGGTGTCAGATGCATGTTCATGTATTTTCAGATGATAGTGTTTTATTGGAGGCAGAAGATGTGCTTTCTGCCTCAAAGTTAAAGGAAGAAACCATGTATTTTTTTCTTTTTATGGTAGAGTTTGAAAACTGAAGGCTCATGGACTAAATCCAATCTGCAGATGTATTTTGTTGGGCGCACACATTATTGTAAATTTGAATTAGTTGTCAAAATTTAAAAACGATGAGATTTCTTATAAAAATCTGGATTCAGGCTGCTTTTGAAAAGTCAGATCTGGCAGTCGTGGACCTGCAGTTCTCTTTTCAACAACTATCTTTTGTAGTTGGGGCATGTCATATTCAGTTTGCCACAGACCCCACTGCAAATTGACATACATCCCTGACATGGAGCAGAGTATCAGTTGGTATTTATTATTTTATACCTTTATATTGCTTGTCTGTTGTAGACATTTTAATTTGCTGTCCCTGTTCTGGCTATATGATAGAGGTTTCTAATGCTGTGATTCAAAATCATTTTGCTGTCTTACATCACCATTTTTAATTTTTTGCTGCCTTGGTGCCTTATTTCTTTTGTTTCTTTCTTTTTTTTTTTTTTTTGAAGAAGATTTTAGGTAACTTTGGAAGAGAGAGGTGAAGCAGTAAGAGGGGAAAAACCAAAACATTGAATTATTTTGTTTCCAAACTGAAGAAACCCAAGGACTTTTAGAAAGCATAAACACATTGATCTGACTCCTGCCAGTCCCTTTTTTTTTGCTGGCAGGTGTGCAGTGTCCTCATTTTTGTTCTGCCTGGTTTGCTTTGTAGCATCTGGAATGTTGTAACTGCATAGCTTGGCCTGTCTGAGAAGATAGAAGGCCAAACAAAGAGAAGTTATTGAATGTCTAATTATAAGATTTTTGGCTCTTTTCCTGAGACATAACCAAAGTTATTTTTTAGAAATAATATGACATCTGTGAAGCCCGTCACATTGTTTTCAGTGATTCTATGTGGTTTTTTGAGGCAGGGGGCGAGGATTAATAACTCAATTTCTTTTTTTCTGTATTTTAGTAAAAAGGATAGGCTAAATAAAGGCTTGCTGGAGGAATTCCCAGAGGTGAAACTGTTTTCTAAATTTACCCAGGAGGTGTCTTTACTGGGAGGGTCTCCATTACATCAGGGCTTCCCAGAAGACGGTCCCAGTTGATCTAAAGGATGTGGGCTAGAGTCTTGACTAATACCTTTGGCTTCAAGACTATGGGCTATCAGAAAAAAACTTCAAAAATGAAGGAGATTGAGGAAGTTGGTTATGTGCCAGCGTGAGGTTGCCCAATACAAAAAAAGAATTGGGTAAATATTTTAATATAAGCAATTCTTGTTTCATGCATAATAAAATGATCCTTTACAAAGTCTTGCATTGTATATTAAGTTCTTACTGGTTAAGTGTCAAGAAGTTGCTTTATCACCTTTTTGGCTTTGGCAGTTCTTTTTCTTTGCCGCATATCTGCAGGAAATTGGCAGTTTTGATGTATCTTTGCATGCATGTATGTATCACACTGGGAAACGTTCTGGGAGAGGCTTTCCTTGACTACTCTGTAATAGTGCTTGCCCTCATGGACTGATACTTTTTTCCTCCTTACCCCTGTATTATTACTACATGACATCATAATATTTATTGTTAATCTATTGTGTTCCATCCTTCTCCTCTTTAGAGGGTAAGCGGGGATTTGTTAGATTTAGTGTTGAATCTTTACTTAGGACATTCTGTCACATACAAGAGGCTTAGTGGATATTGAAAAAAAGATGAGTTAATGCGGGAATAAATAAATGGCTGACTGGGTGGCAGTCTCTGGAAGTTCTCCACTGTCAAGTCCTAGTTTACTCAGATTCTGTTAAGTTACCATTTGAAAAGAATTTGTATAGTGGTAGGTGAGGAGATTACAAAGGGGCAAGAAGGGTACTTTCTGCAGTGATGGAAATATTCTGTATTTTGGTTGTGGTGGTGTTTACACAGTATATTTTTTCAAAACTCATTGAGCTGTTCTTAAAATTCACACATTATTTTACATGAATTGGTTGATTTATAGAAGTTTGTGTTCCAAAACCCATCTCATAAAGGCTGTTGTGCAGAACATTTTATTTTCCGCAAGTATAAATTGTTTCACCATTCAGCCAGCCAGGGATGATTAAAGTGTCTTTAAATATTGTGTCATATTGAGTGGCAATATAGAAAGAAGAAGAGAATCCAGATGGTCCCAGACTTAGGATTTGACCTTAGAAGTAGGAAAGCAGAATGCAGTATTCAGTATTCCCCTTGACTTAGGATGGGGCTACATTTGGATAAACCCAGTGTAAGTAGAAAATACTGTAAGTTGAAATCACACTTTGGACTTAACGATATTTTCAGTTTATGATGGGTTTTTTGAGATATAACCCCATTGTAAGGCCAGGAACATCTGTATATTTAATTGATTGTTGGCTTTTTGTCTCCGTTTTTGCTATGGAAGCTGCTTGGTGTTGGGGGATATAAGGAATTAATATTCTCTGTTTTATTTCTAGCAGAGAATTTTCAGCTGCAGTGTTTAGTTAATCGGGCATGGTTGTGGAGGTGTATGATCTATGGTTCCTAGAGGCTTTGGTTTTTCTCACATGAATGTGATGAGACATTGAAGTCTTTGCTTCCTCATCAGAAGCTTTTTATTTATTTATTTATTTCAGCATATGATAGGGGTACAAATGTTTAGGTTACATATATTGTCTTTGCCCCACCCAAGTCAGAGCTTCAAGCACGTCCATCCCCCAGAGGGGCGGTGTGCAGTGCACCCATTAGGTGTGAATATACACAACCCCTCCTCCTCCCTCCCATTTTTTTTTGATTTAATGGGACTTTGGGGGAAGTTGTTTAACCACTTCCAAGTATCTATTTGTTCAATTTCATATGGAGATAGAAACCTCTGTCTACCTTCAATTGTGATGGTTAGATGATTAACCCAGTGCTGGGCACGTGGTAGGTTTCAATAAATTAATATTATTATATATGGAAACAAAAGAAGATGGGTTGTTTTGGTAGCTGTTTGGAAAGTAGTCATAAGAAATTAAATCTGAAAGGCCAATGAGAAACACCCAGACCCCTTGACTGATAGAAGATGTAAAAAATAGAGTACATGATAAAGGTGGTATTTCAAGATAGTGAGGGGAAGGATGGCCTGATTATTCAGTAAACAGTTCTGGAACAGTTGGCTGACCATTTTGAAAATTAGATTAATACCAACAAAGTAAGTCCCATATAAAACCCAGAGACATACGGATTATTCAGTGAGATACCATTTTCTCTGAGATCTCCACTATGACACAAAAGAATATAACAATTATTGTTGGTGAGGGTAGGAGGAAATGGACATTCTCAAACGCTGCTGGTAGTAGTATAAATTGCTGCAGCCCTTTTTAGAGAACAACGGTGTGTATCTGTTAGGAACATACCTTCAGGAATTTCTTATTAGATAGGTTCTTAAAGATAAGGGTAATTTTCACAGTATTATTTATGTAAGTGAAAAATAGAAAGCAACCTAAATGTACACATCACTATAAGACTGCTTATGTTACGGTACATTTATACAGTGGAGTGCTAGGTAGAAAAGAGATGGAGACTGGATACCCTTATTTGTTGGCATAATACAGTGAATAAAAAAGTGCCCAGAACTGATGCTTTTGTGTGGTTCAAAAACCTTTGTGTCTCTCCATTTCCTCCTTAGTCAGTGTCTATTAAGTGTGTATTGAGCTTTAGATTCTTTTTTTGGTGTGTAGAGGGGAAGGTTACCTAGAGTATGTGGCCTTTGGTTTAGATCTGCACTGTCCAATTAAATAGCCATTAGCCACATGTGGCTGGTTAAGTTGAATTAAAATGAAACATAACTAAAAATTCAGTTCCTCAGTCATTCTAGCCATATCGAACAGCATAGATACAGGACATTTCCATCATCTTAGAAAGTTCTGGTGGACAGTGCTGGTCTACATTGCCTTTTGGTATTTTTATTAGTATCCCTCTGCCAGGCAGAGATGGGGCCTCATACTAGTTACAGTTTTCTCCCCTTTCATTTCACAGAAGAGTTTTGGAATTTCCTTTGGCTGTCATTTATGTATCACCAATTTCATGTTAACTAATTAAATTCTCTTTACCTCTTAGCCCACGGTGGGTTTGTTTGGAATGTAGAGAGAATGCTGTTATCTCTGTGGTTGAAGTGAACAATGTGGGGGCAGTTTTGCTGAACCTTTTAGCTCTGGATTGTACACATGTTTAACCTTATTAGACTTTCTGTTTCTTACTTTAAAAACAAGTGGGTAGAACTAGAATTTAGATTGGTGTAAGGACTGCATCTGATGTTACTTGATTTTTGTTTTTCTGGGAAATTGGGAAATTAAGCATTAACTACTTAATAAATGCCTAAAAGTGCTGGGCATTTGCTGGGATGAAATATGTAGTATGTAGAATCTTTATTGATTGATAGACTTTTAGGACTTAATTTCTATCCAGGTAAATTATTTTTCAGACTAATTTAGTGCTTAGGTAAGGGCTTCAAATGTCTTCAAGATATTGGCTATTTAAAATGGGTGAGCTAAAGCTTAATTGTTTTTTAGTGTCTATTTTGGGGCTCCGTTAAAGTGTTATTACAGCTGCTGTGATGATCTCATTGTGGCTAAAATGGACTTTTAGAAGATTTAGTCAGCTATACTTTTAGAATATTTAGTGTAATAAGCTGGCCTGTAAGTTTCATCGTCCCTGTAAGGCCTGTGTTTCCCTCACAAGTGTATTCTAGCAGGGATGATAAGTTCTTTGATTTATTTTTTCCTCCAACATTTTATTATGAATGATTTCAAGTATACAGAAAAGTTGAAGGAATATCACCCATACTCCCATCACCTAGATTTTACATTTGTTAGCATTTGCTGTATTTGCTTTGTCACTTCTTTATACTAATTAGTTCATCTTTCCTCTTCAGTTTTTTTATTGTGGTAAAATATATGTGGCATAAAAATTTTACCATCTTAATCATTATTTTTTGAGGACACGTTCCACATTTTATTTTCTAAAAGACTAATTTCAAAATCACATATCCATATATCTATTTCCTTTTTGTTGACTTCACTTAAATTTAAATACATGGTTTGTTAAATACTGTAAATAAATATTTACCATATCTATTACACGTAACACACAGGAACAGCTTTTAACAGAAATTCATCAACTCTCCATTTTTTAGACTATAAATACAGATATCAATACAATCCTGGACATATTTTTGGTATGACTGGTCATCAGCATGACACTGCTTCAAAAATTAACACAATTGTACCTGCTCCTTTAAGTAATTTCAGCTGTAGTTCTTTCACTAGGCAAGATGGATAAAGCGTGCCATTTCTGTTTTTCCTTCTTGAGATTTTTTGCTTTTCAGATACACATGCTTCTGCCATGTGACACTTCTCACCACACTTTCATCTTATAACCCTGAATTCTATTTTGAGAACTCCAAGTTTATGTTTAGACAGTACCTTAACAAGAGAAAAAAAATGTGCTGCATTTTTCCTTCTGTTACCTGAAAACATAATGGGTGTACATGTATGACATACATTCTTACAAGTATCCAGGTCATATTTACCAGCTGGAATTCTTAATGTGTGACATTTAACATTGTGACATTTAATCAAGACATTAACATGCATTATCAAACGTCTTCTGATAGTTGATTTGACAGGTTTGATCCACTAAAGTTAATTGTTTGTTTGTTCTTCTAGTGGCTATGGAAGCTTCATGTTTTCTTTGGACATCATTAGATGTTAGCTCTTTTTTTTTTTTTTTTTTTGGAGTCAGAGTCTCACTCTAATATGCCCTGGCTAGAGTGCAGTGGCATCATCATAGCTCGCTACAACCTCAAACTCCTGGGCTCAAGTGATCCTCCTGCCTCAGCCTCCTGGGTAGCTGGGACTACACTGCCTGGTTTGGTAATTTATTTTGAAAAATGAAAGTAACAACTGTGGCCAAGCATGGTGATGCATGCCTGTAATCCCAGCTACTCTGGAGGCTGAGGTGGAAGAATCACTTGAGCCCAGGAGTTTGAATCTAGCCTGGGGAATACAGTGAGACCCAGTCTCTTAAAAAAAGAAAAAAGAAAATAACCATGAAAATTAGTTTTTAAAAATATTTTATTTAACAAATGTAAACTATACTTATAACCCTGTGCTATTTCTTTTCTTTCTTGCTTTTTTCTTTTTTCAAGATACGAGGTCTTGCTATTGTCCAGCCTGGACTGTGGTGGCTATTCTACAGGTGTGATCATAGTGCATTGCTGCCTTGAACTGGGCTCAAGTGATCCTCCCAGCTTAGCCTCCTGACTAGTTGGGACTATAGATGTACACTGCTGTGTCTGGTTTTTTTTTTTTTTTATCTTTCTTTTTTAGTAAATAGCATCACAGGCACCATAGTGGGTATTTCTTACAACTGTTCTTTTTTCTAATTTTCTGAAAAAATTGTGTGATGATACATTGTTCACTTCATACCTTTTGCCAAAATATTGAGGGCTTCAGTTTTTTCAAGGGCCTTTCTTAATCTTTTTTAAAAAGTTAACTAATTTTGAATTGACAAAAAGTTACATATATTTATGGTATACAACATGTTTTGAAATATGTATGCATTGTGGAATGGCTAAATTGAGCTAATTAACATATGCATTGCTTCACATACTTACCATTTTTTGTGGTGACAACACTAAAATCTACTCTTGACAATTTTCAGATATACAGTAATTGTTATTAACTAGTTACTGTGTACAGCAGATCTCTTGAATTTATTCCTCCTAACTGAAATTTTGTATCCTTGGACCAACATCTCCTTAACTTCCCCCCCTTAATCTTTTAATATTCAAATATATGATTCTTTTCTTGCAAGTCTTCATTTTTTTTTTTTTATTTCACCTCTTCATGGGGGTACAAAAGCTCAGGTTATATACATTGTCCGTGTCCCACCCATCCCCCTGAGACAGAGCCTCAAGCGTGTCCATTCTCCAGACAGTGCGCCTGGCACTCACCATGTAGTCATACCTCCATCCCCCACCCCCCACCTCCCCGAGTCAGCACCTTCAAGCATGACCATTCCCCAGAGCAAACGCACTCATCATGTAAGCATACACCCATCCCCTCCCCCCACGCCCCCCCCCTCAGTCTGATATCCAATTGGTATCCTTCCCCGATGTGTATTTAGGTGATGATCAGGGAAACCAATTTTCTGGTGAGTACATGTGATGCTTGTTTTTCCATTCTTTGGATACTTCACTTAATATAATGGGTTCCAGCTCTCTCCAGGAGAACCAAAGAGATGTCGTATCACCGTTATTTCTTATAGCTGAGTAATACTCCGTGGTATACATATACCACAGTTTATTAATGCATTCGAGGTCTTCATTTTTGTTGATCTCCTTTCTCAGTTATTAACTGGTCTGACCCTGCCAAATCTTCATTTGTTGGTGGTTTGATTGTGATTTGAAGACTTTTCGATTGTCTCTTTCATCAGTTGAATGATATTGTGCATATTTTGCTAGAGATAATTTTATTTTTGTAGTCAGTTTGCCTTTATTATATTTTATTGTTAGATATTTTCAATGATTTTGAGTTATGTGTATTTGTATAGCTGGTAGAGAAAGCTAGACATTGATTCAAAGATTGTTTTGTCAGATCAGGAATAGATTCTAGTGTTTTAAGTGGGGATGGGTATTTGAGGAATTTTATAAGTCCATCAGAGAATGTTTTTTGGCTGTGCTGGTATTTCTTTGTATTACCTGCTGCAGGGACAAGAGTACTTGGGTAACAAAGATCCTCCTGTACCTTGCCTCTTTAGTTAGTTTATATGCTCAGTGGGCAGTTTATATTTCTTTGTATCCTCTGTAGAGCACAGTACAGTGTTATTCTCAGTAAATTCTTATGTATGTGGGATATCACTAGGTTCATATAATACTTGTGTCCTCACTATTGCCATACTTACTTAGATGTTTGTTATCTTGGGGCTCAAACTTAATGCATTCAGCAAACATGTTGAAATATACCAAGTGCCAGGAATGTCATCATACCAAGTGCTAGGCATTGGGGGAGATAAAAGATAAATAATACACAATCCCTGTCCTTAGGGACCTTCAACCTTAGTGGGAGAGACAGAGACATAATTAATTATAATGCAGTATGCTAAGGGCAATAGTAGAACATGGAATGACATACTAACTCCTGGGTAGCTGGGGGAAGGTTTTACAGGAGTTGATATCTGAGTTAGTTCTGGAAGGATGGGGTGAAGTTGAACAGTGATGGGTTTTGTGTATGTGTGGTGGGGTTTGGGACAGGAGTGATTGAGAGGAGACTGTTGAAGGCAGTAGGAAGAGCATGTCTAAAGGTGTGGAAGCAGAAAAATTCATTCCAAAAATGTAGTTTGATTAAAGAAGTACAAGTGAGTGGTAGAAAATGGAGCAGGTAGAGCAGGATTGTGATGTGCACATATTAGATTTTATTCAGTAAGCAGGAAGGACCATTAGAGAAACAAGACATGCTCATATTTGTGACAGGTTATCCTGGCATCAAATTTGGTCTCTTTTCTATTGCTTGTTTACAGTTGAAAGCAAATGTGACTTATCTAAAAGTTGGTTATCCTGGTCTGATGCTGGGGTTAAATGAGTTGTTAAATTACTATTTTGGATGAAGAATTTCTAGCAAAATTAGGCATTTATGGAAGATAGACTCTGAATATGTTTTATCTGCTTTTTCAACTCTAAAATTAGTAGTTTTTATTGATTGAAATTTCTTTCCAAATAGGCCTTTAGTGAATTAGATTTATTCTTATAATCAGAGATTTAGCATCCTCTGTAGCCTCCAGTGGAGTACACAAATAGTAGTGAGATTGATTGTTTAGGAATGTTTTCTTTTTTCTTTCTTTCTTTTTCTTTCTTTTCTTTTCTTTTCTTTTCTCTTCTTTTCTCTTCCTTTCCTTTCCTTTCCTTTCCTTTCCTTTCCTTTCCTTTCCTTTCCTTTCCTTTCCTTTCCTTTTTCCTTTTTCCTTTTTCCTTTTTCCTTTCCTTTTTCCTTTCTCTGCCACTCTAGCTACAGTGCGGTGGTGTTATCATAGCACACTGCAACCTCAGACTCCTGGGCTTGAGGGATCTCCTGCCTCAGCCTCTCGAGTAGCTGGGACTACAGGTGCATGCTACCACACCTGGCTAATTATTAAATGTTTTTGTGGAGATGTGGTCTTGCTATGTTGCTCAGGCTGGTCTTGAACTCCTGGCCTTAAGTGATGCTCCTGCGTTGGCCTCCGAAACTGATGGGATTACAGGTGTGCACTACCATGCCTGGCCTGTTTTGGATCTTTATATTAGTATTTTAGGAGAGGAGCAAGGAACAGCCAGTCTTGATAGGCCAGCTGAGTATCTTACTAATAAGACAGCCTTAAGACTGTGGTTGGTGGTTGTGTTCCAAAAAAACAAAACAAAAACAGGGAGGGGAACTAGAAGTTGGAGGTAGGGAAGGTAGAAATTAGGCAGGAAACCTCTTTTCATTATGTACTTTTGTACAGTTGGAAATTTTTACTGTGCATGTATTGCTAAAAAGAAAAAGATTAGGGAAAAAGATTTAAATATTTCAGTTAGTCCAGGCAAAATAGTTTATATACCTCAAGTTTTATGATTCTGCACGTTTTTCCCTTTATAACCTTATACACCTGCTTGCTACAACGTGGATAAACCTTGAAGATATTATTCTAAGTGAAATAAGCCAGACATAATAAAACAAATATTGTATGATTAGAGAGGTTAAATTCAGAGACAGAAAGTAGGATGATGATTGCCAGGGGCTGGGAGAGGGGTATAAAGAGTTAGTGTTAAATCGGTACGCAGTTTCAGTTTGGGAAGATTAAAAAGTTCTGGAGATGGATGGTGGTGGTGGTTGCAAAGCATTGTGAATGTTCTTAATGCCACTGAACTGTACACTTAAAAATGGCTAAAATGGTAAATTGTACATTATATATTTTACCATGGGGAGAACAAGATGACTAATATTCATTCATTTGTCTTTAAACTCTGGAGATAAAAAAGGGAATTTGATCTGGGTACCTGCCCTCAAGGAGCAATTTAGTCTAGTAATAGTGCATGACTAGTGGTTTTCAAGGACATAGAGTCTTGAGTGGTAAGGAAATGGTGGTAGCTTATAAAAGTTTTATAATGTGCTAAAAAGGGATACATTCTGGGAAAGTAGCTGTTAAGATTTCTCCACAATTTCAGTCTGATTTGGGGATGTTATTTTGTTCTGAGGCATCTACATAGCCTGAGAGCATGAGTTTAAAAATCACTGGTCTAGGTAGAGACTTTCAGGTGCACATAAGGCGTGTTTGATCCCCCTCTATGTTGTAAGTTGAGAATTTGAGGTACAGAATAATGGGGTTATTTATGGGGCAGACTTATTCAGCCTGGAATCAGGCACAGGCTTGGGTTTGTTGCCAGAGCATACTGCTTTTTTAAAAGAGGTTTTGAAGATCTAATTAGTATCTTATATTCTGAGCCTGCCTTAAAGCCACATTCTGAATTCTCAAGAGAATGTAATTGTTCAGTGACCATGTGACTGCTCATAGCAGCTGAGAAGTCTTCTTGTCTCTTAACTCTTAATTGTACATATATAATGTACAATTTACCATTTTAGCCATTTTTAAGTGTACAGTTCAGTGGCATTAAGAACATTCACAATGCTTTGCAACCACCACCACCACCATCCATCTCCAGAACTTTTTAATCTTCCCAAACTGAAACTGTGTACCGATTTAACACTAACTCTTTATACCCCTCTCCCAGCCCCTGGCAATCATCATTTTGGTGTTGGCCCAGTTAATAATATTTATTGAGTACTTAGTATATGCTAAGCACTGTTTCAAGAACTTTACACATATATTAATTTATTTAATTCACAACAACAATGCTGTGAAGTAGGATCCAGTTTTACAGATGAGAAGACAGAGCTAGTGAGATTTAATTAAGTAACCTATTCTAAGTCTCACAACCAGTTGGTGGAGCTGGGAATCAAACCTGGGCAGTCTGGTTTTAGAGCCAGATGTGCTCGTTATTATTTATTCAGCAGCTGCTTTGGAAACTGCATTTGGATGAATGATTACAAATTTTATTTGCCTTCCTAAGTTGCTGGGCATAAATATTAAAAAATTGGCACTTCCTACCATTTGGGACCTCTGCAGTTTTGAGAATTACTGTTCCCTACGGGTTTATTCTTGTTGGCCATCTGCACTAAATGCCTTTTTTAGGCAAATGATATAGAACCTGAGGTTGACGAACTTTTTCTCCAAAGGGTCAGATAATACTTTAGGCTTTGCTGGCCAAGAGGCAAAATTGAGGCTATTGTTTTGGTTACTTAAATGATAAGAGAGAAAACAGCTTTGCAAGAAGTTTTTATTAGTGGAATTCAAAATGTAATAATGAGTACAATCTTTGTAATGCAGGTTTGTTAGAAGACTGTAACTTCACTTTTGGGGAATAACATTTCACTTAATTGGGGTTCAAAGTTAGCATTACTTGCCAAAATTGATGGCAAATGTTTATCTGTTAATGTGGATCTGTAGTGAAATCTTACATATGTCATCTTTGAAAATGTCTTCTCACACAGATAGATACTGCCAAGTACTAATATTAATCCATGAGCCTGTGATTTTAATAGAGCACATTGATTTTTTGGAAGACACAGAATTCTGTTAAATTCTCTTCTTGATATTTAATCTGCAGCAAAAGCTAACTTCCACAGCTGTTCAGTGTTCAATAACAGTGATAATAGTGGTTCAGGGTTGTTCTTCCTGTTCAGAAAAATTTCATACTCAACCCTAAGCTCAAAAACCATGATAAAATGTTACTCCTTCTAGGCCATTGAACTGCTGGATAGTAGGACAAGTCAGGATATTCACTTTCTATTTCTGACAGAAATTCACAGAATTGGTGATGGTTTGGGATATAAGGGTGAATTGAGAGCAGATGAAGGTCACTCTTGACAGTAATGTGATAGATTCAAAAGTTTTCTGCAAAGTATCTGCTGATGAATAGTATAGCAAATAACCACAGGCTTTAAATACCTTATATTTTCACAAGGTTTGTAAATTTCCCCAACGAAGCCTTTTCTACATGCATATTTTTACCACCATCATTTGCTTTCCTTTAAGTTGGGAATATTGTCATTAGTGCTTAGTTTGGTAATGCTGATGTACTGTATTCTTGGCACATCTGTAGTGTCATTTCATAATAAACACAATGCTTGGCCATCAAATTGAGTAACAAAATAATCCACACTCCACATTTTGCCTTAAAAGGGTAATGTCAAAGTCCACTTTTCTTGTTTTGATATGGTAGGTATGCACTGTTAATTTAAAAATAATAATAAAATGTGGTATGGTGATATACATGGTACTTGAACTGCTGTTGAGTTGTTAACTGTGTCACTACAAGTTGTAGCAGAGCAAAGCAGTGAGAGCACTGTAGCAGTCCCTGTCGCAACTACTCAAGTCTACTTAGTGCACAAGTATCTATTTAATATCTGTAAACAAATGAGCAAAGCTGTGTTCCAGTACAACTATCTATGAACACAGAAATTGGAATTTCATATAATTTTCACATGTAATGAAATATACCTTTGATTTTTTTTTTTCCCAACCATTTAAAAATGTAGAAATCATTCTAAGCTCATGGGTGTTACAAAAACAGACAATGGGCTAGATTGGGCATATATGCTCAGTTTGCCGACCCCTAATGTAGAAGGCCCTGTGTACCTGACCCATTTGGAAGTATCTGTTTATTTGCTCAGCTGTCATAATCTTATCAGTTCTTAATATGCTTTTCAGTGGGGAGTGTTTGGGGTTAATTTTTGTTGTTCATTGGATACTTTGTGTTAACTTGAAGAGAAGACACTGTCCTCTTTTGTTCACTTTTAATTACAGTCATGCTTTTGAAGCCAGAACACGTTAGTCTTTAAGTATTATGTAAGCATGTTGTGCCTGGTGGTTTAAAGGACTAACTTTGACCTCAGGTTCACAGGAGTATGTAAGGTTATCCTTGTGTTCCCTTATGTTCTGTAGCTGTCAATAAAAGACTGCTGGGGTGCCTGTGGTAAGATAAGGAAAAGAATTTTGATGTAGTTTACTATAGAAGATAGAAATGCTATGGTCCTAGAATATTATTTACCTCTTGTTTGGATTTAGTAACTATATTGTTATTTAAGGTGTAGTAGTATTTGGAACATGCAGTATTCTGGGCTATACTTTAGTCTAAGGCTGCGGTCCCCAACCCCTGGACCACAGAGCTCCACCGTGCTGCACTCCCCCCCCCCCCCCCCCCCCCGCACCTCCCCTCCCCAGCCCCAGTCTGTGGAAAAATTGTCTTCCATGAAACTGGTGCCTGGTGCCAAAAAGGTTGGAGGCCACTGGTCTAAGGGACCCTTGTCCCTTTATCTGGATTGTTTTAGGCAATATCTACCAATTTCTTCTGTCCTTGGCCCGTTAAAGTCTGTTCTTCACTTTTTCACTCAGCAGACAGCACGTCATTGCAGTTTGTGGTATCTTAAAACATAATTCTGCTCATATTACTCCTATGCTCAAGACACTCCAGTGGCTGCCCACATTAGCTAGAGGAAAACCAAAGTCCTTATGATGGCTTGCAAGGCCTTACCTATTGATCCATGTCTCTGACTTGATCTACGACAGCTCCCTGGCAACTTTTAGCATTGCAGCTACTCTTATTTTTCTTTCTTCCTGAGATAAGCCAAGCATGTTTCTTCCCCAGGGTCTTTGCACTTGCTTTTTCCTCTGCTTGGACCCATCTGCCTTCAAATAAGGCACTCTTTCTCTTCCAGTCTCTGCTCACTGTCTCATCAGAGAGGTTTCTTCTCACAGCTTTATATAAAATTGTAGTTCTTTTTTCTTTTCTTTTTTTTTTTTTGAGACAGAGTCTCGCTCTTTTTGCCCTGGCTAGAGTGCCATGGCGTCAGCCTAGCTCACAGCAACCTCAAACTCCTGGGGTCAAGCAATCCTCCTGCCTCAGCCTCCTGAGTAGCTGGGACTACAGGCATGCACCACCAGGCCGGGCTAATTTTTTCTATATAGATTTTTAGTTGTCCAGATAATTTCTTTCTATTTTTAGTAGAGGTGGGGTCTCGCTCTTCCTCAGGCTGATCTCAAACCCCTGAACTCAAACAATCCACCCGCCTCGGCCTCCCAAGTGCTAGGATTACAGGTGTGAGCCACTGTGCCCGGCCAAAATTATAATTCTGATTCCCGTGTCCCCATCTGCCCCTTAGAATGGAAGCTCCAGGAATGCTGGGACCTTTTAAGTGTTTAATTTCCAGTGCCTAGAAAAGTACCTGGCATGTAGTCAGTATTTAATAAGTTTCTGTTTTGTTAGATAAGTGGACAGTCAGTAATGTATAGAAGGGAAGAGGGTCTGTTAGCAGTGTGGGGTCTCCTTGTTAATAAACTGGTTTCTGGACAAGGGAGGTAGGTAGAAGCTGAAAAGTATGCTGTGGCTGGCTAGATGACACAGGACAAGCTGGGAGTGGAGGGTGCACAAACTGTGGTGGCAGAGATCACTGAGGGCTTCAGGGGTCTCCTTACTGTCATAGAATAACAAGGCCACAGTCTCTGATTTGCCTCTCCACCCATCACAACAGTGTAAAGTTGAAGACTTGTTGGAATGATAAAATTCTTGCCAATATCTGAGAATCAGTTAATAGTAAGGAAACATGATGGGATGGTGAAATGGAAGATTTTTGTGTGTGTGCTTTTTCCATCTGGTTAGAGTTTGAAGGAATAGCATAGGAATAGTTTGCTTCTTTAGTTCAGCATGTTATAGAGTAAGTGCAGTTTTCAGTCTTGTAGCAGTCATGGGATTTCCCTCATTAGGCAAGCTGACTGATGTGAACCCCTTGTGCCTTTGAAGTTAGGAAAGATATTTTGGCTGCTGTAACCAAGGATGAATTCTACGAATAAACTGCAAGAAAGATGCAAAAGTATTTGAAAGTGCTATGTTTTTACTATTATCAACTAAGTAAATATATATCAACATCGTCATTAATTTGACAAAGGTTATAACTGAATACTGCTTTCATCTGGATATAAAAAAAGTCTTGTTAATAATTTTAAGAGGCTTTTATTGGCTCTTTGTAATGTTAATTATCTGATTACCTTTGGTATAGGTCAAGAGTTTATTGCTTGGGTATTTGGTTTATTCAGCAAACACATATTAGTGTTAGGCATATAAAGAGTTTACAGCCCAGTTGGAGAACTGACATATTAACAGATATAATGAGACAAGTGTAAGGAGAGACACGATTAACAGATATACTGAGACAAGTGTAAGGAGAGACACATCAAGGGTAACACAGAGGGCAGTGCTTAACCCAGCCTGGGAGAGCCAGGGGCAGCTTGCTGGAGGAGATTTCTCATGGGAATGAGTACAAGTTTGGTTGAAAGGGAAGGGGGTATTGTAGTCTGAGGATTGTGCATATACAAAGGGTTTGGATATCATAGCTTAAGGAAATACATTCCTTCCCTGGCTAAATAAACAAGGATTCAGCTATGTGCACACCGCAGCGTTTCAGGGAAAGCTAAGGTGGGTAGCCTGTACCTGTTCGATTGATTGAATGCTGAGTAAGTGGAAGAAAGATTAATGTCAAGACGGCATCTTCAGATTATTTGATCTTGTATGCCTAACTACCTTATAATTACATGACTGTATAACAAAGCTTTAATAAGCCAGGAGTGAGGACATCAACTGTTTACATGAGCTTGCTGGCCTTGGAACTTGGTCCTCTTTTTTTTTGGATAATGCTTCACATAGCTTTCATGTACAACCATGTTCACAGATCTGTGAACATATAGACAACTGGAGCAGAAAGGGTTTGTGTGTGTGTGTGTGTGTGTGTGTGTGTGTGTGTGTGTGTGTGTGTGTATGGAGAGTTATTTTACCTTGAAAATGTATTTGTTAAATTTAGTTCAGCATACCTCAGTTAAATTTTTTCTTATTTCAAACATCTGATTCTTGTCAAGCTTACCAGGTTGAATTATGGAGCTTGTGAATTAGTCTTGCGTAATGAAAACCCTACCACCCGAAATATTGCCAATGAAAGTATCAGGTTACAAGAAGGAAGGTTTTAGCTTTCCATACTGTAGCAGGTTGGATGGATGAAAATGTGTGTGAGAGAGACGCCTGTGTCCATTTGGAGTGAAGTTGAGGGCTAAAGTAGAGGTTTTGCTTATAGATTTCAAGCAACGGAATCTGCACGGGCTGGGCAGCCATTTTATCACTGCTTATTTCCTCTCATTTCAGAAGTGTATCCTGACGTATAAATTGGAGAAGCCAGTGGCGCTGCCAGTATTCTTTTGAGGTAGTGTCTGGGATCCAGTGCAAGTTGAATCATTGTTCACATAAGGTAAATGCATGGTGGTAAAAGGAATTAATAACTTCACTGATTTATAAAATTATTCTTACATTAAGAATTGATTATCTAGAAGATTCCTTAATGGAAGTTCTGGGTGTTAGCAAACAGTATTTTTTTGAAAAAGATCAGCCATAAACCTGACATATGTATAATCATTGTTAATATTTTGGGAGAACGGTCTTTTTTCATGGATATTTTACATAGATATGTGTGTATGTTCAATCAAAATTAGGGTTCTGCTTTTTGTCACCTGATTCTTGTTAACAAGAACAAAGTTTTCCTGTTTGCATTTTCTTAATGATTTGTAGCATTTCATCATGAATATGCCATATAACTTATGTAAGTAGTCTCTTTTCGGTGGATTTTTGGCTTTCCCCTCATTTTTCCATATCGTATACATAACTGGTGGCCTTGAATAAATTCTTATGTGCATTTGATTTCTTCCCACAGTACATTTTCTTAGGTTTAAAAAGCATTTGACATATTTCTTTGTACTTAAAAATAACTTTTAATACATGTGCAAAAATACTATGTCTAGACATATCAGACCATTAGCTGTGCAGGGCTTTTTATGAAAAACAGCAGTCCCTCTCCACTTCCATTTCCAGTCCCAAGAAATTATGTTCAACTGTTTACTGTTTCTTTTGATATTACCTCTCTAATAATAAGCTGCTTTTGCTTTCCAGTGTTTGGTTTTATCTATTAACTTCACCCCTTAGAAAGTGGCAGTTCTTGGTAGGCTTGCCCAACCAACTCACATGCCTACACTGTTACTCTGGTTATAATGTAATTTTGGTTAGGGCAGTATTCATAGTTAACAACAACAACAAAATATTATGTTTACGTGTAGCTTATTCACAGCCCAGTCACTTTGCATGCTGTGGTTACTTTTCCTTTTTTGCAGCACTATTTGTATTCTCTGTTGTTAATAATTATCTTTTTGTCCGTTTTGCTTAGTTTCTGTTTTATCAATAATTCCTCTCTAAACTCTAGCCAGAATACCTCTAAGCATTTTGGCTGTGCTGTAAGTTTTATCTTCTCATCTGCTCCATTCTGGCAGTGTGCTCTCAGCACAGTGCCGCTGTTGTACCTGGGTCATCATCCTGATGATTTTTCCTACTGCTTTTGGATTGGATAATATTATCTTTCCCCATTTCTTTTTCTTTCTTGATTCAATCCTTTGTTTTGGAGGAGCACCTCTATCTGTCAGCTTTCTGAGAAAAGGGTACACAAGAGGTACATTTTTTAGACATTGCACATTTAAAAATGCATACATTCTGTCCCTAATATTGATAATTAGTTTGGCCAGGTACAGAATTTTAGTTGGGAAATAATTTTCCTTCAGAATTTCAAAGATACTTCTCCACTCTTGGTGAGATGTTAGTTGCTTTTGCATATAACCTATATGTAACCTCTGAAACTTTTAGACCTCTTTGTCTTAGTATTCTGAAATTTCATAATGATGTTCTTGGTGTGGCTATTTTCATCCAGTGTCCTGACCACTCGGTGAACCAAAATTTATGTTCCTCAGTTCTGGGAAATTTTCTGTAATAATGTCTTTGATTTTTCACCCCTTTATTTTCTCTGTTCTTTTTCTAGAATTGTTATTTGGATGTTGAATCTTTGAGAGTGATCCTGTACTTTTATTTTTATTTTTCCTGCTATTTATATCTCTGTGTTTTTGTTCTACTTCCTGGGAGATTTCATCTTGGCTGTGTTTTCCAACCTTCTGTTGTATTTTTTTCACTTATGCTCTTATATTTTTAATTTCCAAGAGTTCCCTTTTGTTCTCTGAATGAAGCAGCGTGGTAAACGAGCGCAATATTTAAGATTGTAGATAGTTTCTTCATATTAAAGTGGAGGTAATAATAAATAGTTTCTCCCTCATAGAATGTTGTGAGTTAAGTGAATTTATATATGTTAAGCATTTAGAGTACTACCTGGTTATTCTTCTGTTATCATTACATTTCTGTCTTTTTATGATATGATGGATACAGTATCTTTTTTTTTTTTTTTTTTTTTTTTTTTTACAAATTTCTACACAGCATTGATGGTACAGTATCTTTCATGAGCAAATTAATGAATTTTTTTTAATTTCAGAATTTTACGGGGGGACATATGTTTTGGTTACGTAATTTGCTTTTGTACTGTTTAAATCTAAGTTATAAGTCCTTCAGTCAGTTAGTATGCATTTAAACTACATTAAGCAGCCAACTCTGACACAATATTTTTTTAAAATGAAATTATTACTAAGGCCTTGGGCTGAACACTGGTACATATTGCAGTCACCTACAAAGCTTTAAAAAAAAGACGTGGACATAGGAAGCCAGTTACACAATTTTTTTTAAATAAGTGTACTGGATTTTAGCCTAAGATTTTTATCTTTAAGAGTGCTTTTCATTTTTTTATTCATTCAGTCAGTAGACACGGGTGCTTGTTGTGCTTGTTCTTTATACTAGGAATACCAGCAGTGTGGAGGACATGATCCTTGTTCTTGGGGAGCTTACATTATATTTGGGGAAGGCAGACAAGATTATTTCAGATTTTCCCAAGTGTTAGAAAAGAAATACGACTATAAAATTACTTGGGGTGACACATGCCTGTAGTCCCAGCTACTTGGGAGGCTGAGGCAGGAGGATTGCTGGAGCCTAGGAGTTTGAGGTTGCTGTGAGCTAGGCTGATGCCACGGCACTCTAGCCTGGGCAACAGAGCGAGACTCTGTCTCAAAAAAGAAAGGTTTACCATAATGAGAGCTGGAAGGAAACTGTAGGTCATTAATTAACATAGGTTATAGTGTCTTTATTAAGTTAGGAAAGCTGAGGCTTTCTGTAAGAAATGAGAAGAAAATATTCCCCAATGGTAGGTAATACACACTTATTTGAAGTGGGAACTAAAATTGCTGTTACCCTCCCTGAGGGATAGAAGAGCCTCTGGAGTTAATTGAAGATTTTTTAAGCTGCCAACCCTGCTGTTCATTCTGTTTCCCTAATGATGAAACATTAATTGCGTAGATGATCCTTAGCTTAATAGACACCCATTGAGTAAATTCTCAAGAGGAGATACCACAAGTTGCCTACATTGGGGATATTGTGATGAAAAAGTTATAAACGAACTTGTAGCTTACTGTTGATTTTCCCTGCCAGCATCCAGCATCAAAGGGATTTGTCTTCCAAAGGTGAATATGCCCTTTTGACCTATGTCTTTTGATAATACTACCTTTTCATTTAGTGTGTTCCTCTTCAGTGTGACACATGCCAGTTTAGCCAGTAAAGGTATAAAACACTTCATTGCTCTGTGGGCTAGGCACAGTGCCTCACACCTGTAATCCCAGTACTTTGGGGGTGGCCAAAGCAGGAGGATTGCTTGAGGCCAGGAGTTCAAGACCAGCCTTGGCAATATAGTGAGACCTTGCCTTTATTTTTTTCTTGAGACAGAGTCTCACTCTGTCACTCTGGGTAGAATGCAGTGGCGTCATTGTAGCTCACTGGAACCTCAAACTCCTGGGCCTAAGCAATCCTCCTGCCTCAGCTTCCCGAGTAGCTGGGACTATAGGCTGACACCATGATGCCTGGCTAATTTTTCCTTTTTTATTTTTTTTAGTAGACCCAGGGTTTCGATTCTGCTCCAGCTGGTCTCAAGCTCCTAAGCTCAAGCAGTCCTCCCACCTTGGCCTCCCAGAGTGCTAGGATTACAGGTGTGAGCCACCATGCCCAGCCTACCCTGCCTTTACAAAAAAATAAAAAAGTTAGCCAGGTATGGTGGAACACACCTGTAGTCCTAGCTACTTGGGAGGCTGAGGCAGGAGGATTGCTTGAGCACAAGAGTTTGAGGCTGCAGTAAGCTGTGATTGCACCACTGCACTCCAGCCTGGGCAACAGAGTGAGACTCTGTCTGTAAAAATAAATAGATAAATAAATAAATAACCACTTTATTTCTCTGTATAGGTAGTTACCTGATTACTTATTAATTATAGGCAAGTAAATAGCAAGAAAGTAGAATTGGTGATGGAATTTGTTTACTCCCAGGGAAGTTCCTAAATATCTAAATATCTCCCTCTGCCCAATTTGGGGCTGTACCTAAACATAGTTTAAGGTGTGAACTGAACCTGTTGTATGCTAGGTACTTTGTATATACTTATTTAATTGCCATGGCAGTCCTGTGAGGTGTAGGTCACATTTCAGAGATTGAGAGAGTAAGTAGTTTGTCCAGCTAATGGGTGGCAGAGCCAAGATTTGAACCCAGTGCTTTTGTGCTGTCAAAGCGACTACTTACTGTAGGACCTGGCCCAGTATTATAAAGTGACTCACTAGGGATCTCTCCATGTGGACTGGGCATTTTAGATTGATAATTTGCCTTAGCATGTTCCCTCAATTAATGCCCATCTTTATGCCCCTCTTGAAGTAACATTATGTTATGGAAAACACTGAATGGAACCTGGATTCTAGTCCCAGCTTGGTTGCTCTCCGTGTATTGGGATTATGGGTTCCCTTTCCATCTAGCAGGGATTTCCCGGTATTCTAGCTCTTGTGGTCTTAACTGTGAGATATGGGTACCATTACCCCAATTTTTTTTTTTAAATAAATTTTCTGTTTGAGAATAGTTTAAGATTTATAGAAAATTGTGAAAATAGTACAGAGTTCCTGTATTTGCTAGGGCTGCTGTAACAGCGCCACAAACTGGTTGGCTTAAACAGCAGCAATTTTATTGTCTCAACAGCTCTGGAGGCTGGAAGTTCAAAGTCAAGATGTTGGCAGAATTGGTTCCTTCCGAGAGCTGTGAGAAAGGTTCTGTTCCAGGCCCCTTGCTGGCTTTATAGATGGCTAGTCTTCATCCTGTGTCTCTTTGCATCGTCTTCCCTCTCCATGTCTCTGTCTCCAAATTTTCCTTTTTTGTAAGGACACCAGTCATATACCTCCAGGCCCTAACTCCAAATGAGATCACATTCTGAGGTAGTGGATAGGACTTCAGCATATGAATTGGGGAGGTGGGTGGGCCACAATTTAACCTATAACAGTTCCTATATACCCGTGTCCAGTTCCTCTGTATTTAACATCTTACATTAGCATGGTAATGAATCAATATTGACATGTTATTATTAACTGAAGTGTTCATCCCTATTATTAACACATAAGAAAACTTCAGTTCAAAGAGAGGATGCAACTTGGAAAAGATCCTACAACTAATAATCTTTCTGACTTGACTTTGGTGCTTTTTACACAGTTAACCAAAGCAAAAGAAAACTTCCAAAGTCACATTATGAGCCTGAAATGGTTAAAAAATAATTTTCTACCTATAATTTCAATAGGATAGGGAACTTGTCTTTTCTGTTTGCTGCGTCTAGCACACATGACACAGTATGCTTTAGATCAACACTTACTGGACATAAGTGTTGATGTAATGAACAGAAGAATGCTCTTGGCACTGGCTGGACCATGATATTTTTGAAGTATATAGTCCAGTCTTTTACCAAAACAACTATAAAGTACAATGGTTATGAAACCTGCTTTAAAGAGAAAACTAATTTTTAAATTGTGAAATGACTGTGTTATTTACCTTTCCTGTAAGCACCTCTTAGTATAGTATCCTGTTTATGTTTGTGAAGTCCAACCTCCTACATATCCTGACATGGTTAAAAGTAATGTGTCCAGTATTATCAACATTTAATAAATGAGTAAACTACAGAGATTACTTTCTTAAAGTCGTCCCAGAATTCCTCTCTCATTCCAAGTCTCTTCCTTTTGCTGTGACATTATGAGATAAACTGTATGCTTAATAACACAGGGTGCTTGCAAATAATGTTGAGTTTACCAACCTATATACTTCTTATCTCTTCAGAATATCTCTAGGAAGCATTTTTATAATAAAAAATATTAGTGTGTAAAATTTTTTGCATACATTTCCCACAGTTTACCTCCTCCTTTTTCAAGCTGGTGACTTGAGACCTAAGTTTATTATTTGTGTATGTGAGTTTTTTTTTAAGAAGTTTCAAACATTAATTGACTAAAATTATGTTACTTTCTTTGACTATCTATAATATCTCAGCAGTGTTAAGACTTCCATATGTTTTAAATTTTGATTGAGGAGAAACACGTCAGTTTGAAGGAATGAATAAAGGTGTTTAGTATTATGATCTTAAATTATTGAGTGTTTTCTCTGATGTTGAAAACAGTAAAGAAAAAAGCTTTATGGAAACCCTGATTCCTGTGTGGAAATCAGCCTTGAAATAATTAGTGCCCCTCTGCCTGCTATATTCTGTGCCCTGGGGAAAATATGTATCTCATTGAGTTTTTCCTGCATTTCCAGTAATTGAGAGTAATGTGGTCCTGTCCCTTTAAAAAGTAAATGATGGAAGAAGTGGAATTTGCCGTATGATAGGACCAGAAACTAATTCAGTTGCTGAAAAGCAGGGAGGAAATGTGACCTCTGGTTGGCTCTGATGGAAGAAGCCAGCAGTAAGTAGCACACTGTCCCTCACTCTGGTAGGATTCTATGGCAGAGCCCTGACCCTCAACTCTGTGAACTTACCTTTCCCAAGTGAGGTTAGTGCTGCCTGAATTTGGTGTAGATGGATAGCCCCAGATGTGAGTGGCAGGTTTAGGTGTAGTCAGAAGGTAAGTAGCCAAGTCCCTGAAGAATTAAGATTTAATTTCAGGCCGAGTAGCTTTTTTTAAGAAGGGGGAGGGGGTAAATTATGGCATCAATCTTAAATGATTTCTTCTACAGTAAATTTCAGAGTTGGTGGAATGAATGTGTGTGAGTAGGATGTAATTCTCCTTTAAAAGCAAAAAAATTAACCATTACCACTTAATTTCATTTTTAGGACTTGTCTGAAGTAGTAATGAGGATTGGCCTCCCCTGTTTGTGCAAACTTCTAAGTTTTTTTTGTTAACCATAGAGCTATTCCAAACTGTCATTTTATTGATGAAAAAATAGGCATAGAGAGGTAAAAGCTTTTCCTAGTAAGGGTTTTGGGTTTATTTAGGAACATTAGTTTTGGTGTATTTCTCTCATTTAAGGAGCCTGAATGGTTGCTTGGCGCCAGTTGTGTTTTTCAGACTTTCATGGCCCACCAGTGGCAGTGAGAAAGATCAGTTCCACTTTCTCCCAGGGATCTTGATATTTCGGGGGAGAAGAAAGAGGAAAGAAAGCAGTTTGCAATAGGCAGGCAGGAGGCCAGATCAACCTCTGTTGCTACTAGTTACCTGATACTTGGGCTTGAAAGGGAGGTAAGTCAAAGAGGTAGGGGCTGGGGTGGCTCATGCCTATAATCCCAGCACTTTGGGAGGCCAAGGTGGGAGAATTGCTTGAGCCCAGGAGTTTGAGACTGCAGGGAGCTATGATTACGCCACTGTACTCCAGCCTGAGAGTCTGACTCTGTCTCAAAAAAAGAAGACGACGACGAAGAGGCTGGATAGACAAGAGCCTGTATTCCCCACACACTCACAGTATGTCGGGCATGTGGTTTTTTTTGGAGACCAAACTCTGTCAGAACTGGTCTGTTTTACAAACCGAAAACATCCAAAGTGAGTAGTAGTACTCTTATTATAGAAAGAAATTACCTCTTTTCCTCAAGTTTGTTGAGGTAACAACAAAAAGTCATGGTCATTTTTTTCTTCTTTTGCTCTGCAGTTTTGTATGAATTTTCTCAGAAACAGATAGACTTAGTGCTCCTGTTTGTCATCCAAAGAAATAAAGACAAAAATTGACTTTTTAGAGGACTTGGAATTGACCCCTTATGGAAAAGAGCTGGCCCAGTACTTCCCACATTGGCACTATTATGCCAGGTGTGCCATTCCTTAATTGCTGTCCTTTTAAACGTCCTCAGAGCTTATTGTTAGGAAAAATCATTCATGTGTCAGAATTCAGTCTTAGGTTTTTGCAGTTACCCTGATAAAGAACCAAGGGCCAAGTTTTCGTTTTTCTGAGGGTTTGGGCTTTACTGGCCATCCCATAACCCTCCAGTTTCTGAACAGAGTGGTGTCTGTGCTGAATTTTTTCAGTGAAGTTTGCCAACCTGGTTCTGCCTTAGAATTTTCTTCCACCCAACAACTAGAAGGCAGGATGGTTGAGAATTTGTTTTATAAATCAATGCATTGTTCATAAATGAATTAAAACATGTGTTTTCACTAATAGGAGTTATTTTCTGGAAGTTGATAGTAAGACTGGCATAAAAGCACATTGGTAAAAAATTACAATGTCAAGTATTTCCCTAAATGTCAAACAGTTGAAGTGAGCTCACAATTTTTTGCAGTGGATTTTGGGCTCCACAGGGTTTGAAGCCTTAGCTTTTTGGGGTCGCTAATCAAAAAAAGTAGCTTATTAATGTGTATTTTCTCCCCCGTCATAATTTTCTCGGCAGTTATAAAGTAGTTACATTTCTAAAAACAAGTTGATGGAACAGCCCACAGTCAGAATGGTGTTTTGGACTACTTGTGTTTTATAACTAGGATATAGTTTAAGATTGCACTTTGGAGTTTAGTTTAAATTTGTTTGAGTTTAAATCAGTGTGTTATTTGCTGTAAATGATGTTCTTAGACTTATTTGCAGAACATACACAGAGGAGCATGGAAAGAGCCATTTGTGTTCCTTCATTGCTTATCTCTTTTTTAAAATGAGGAAAATCTGATTTTTGGGGGGACAGGGGGGAGGAATGGGAAAGATGCTGCAGAGACAGGCAGTATCCACCCAAACTTGTTAGGAATTTGACCAAGAGTACAGCTCACCTGCCAGGGTATTGATAATTTTTGAAGCTCTGGATATACTTGGGTTCCTTATACTGTTCTTTTTAATTTTGTATATGTTTGAAACAATACTTCTATAATAAAAAAAATTTTTTTTTTTTTTTTTTTTTGAGACAGAGTCTCACTCTGTTGCCCGGGCTAGAGTGAGTGCCGTGGCGTCAGCCTAGCTCACAGCAACCTCAAACTCCTGGGCTGAAGCGATCCTGCTGTCTCAGCCTCCCGAGTAGCTGGGACTACAGGCATGTGCCACCATGCCCGGCTAATTTTTTCTATATATATTTTAGTTGGCCAGATAATTTCTTTCTATTTTTAGTAGAGACGGGGTCTCGTTCTTGCTCAGGCTGGTCTCGAACTCCTGAGCTCAAAGGATCCACCCGCCTCAGCCTCCCAAGTGCTAGGGATTACAAGCGTGAGCCACCGCGCCCGGCCAAAAAAAAAAAAAATTTTTTTTCAAATAGAGCCCAGTTGGCTATAAGGTAGGTCCTTCTTAACCTTCTTTAAAGCTGTAAAAAACAAAATAACCTCATTGCAAATAAGATTTCCAAAATGGACTTTGAGTAGTTAAAATATGATTTTGTTTATTTAGGTTTATGAGGTAATTGCTATTTTAGTGTTTTTTTTTTTTTTTTTTTTTTTTTTTAAAGATAGCGTCTTACTCTGTCACTCAGGCTGGAATGTAGTGGCTCACTGTAGCCTCAAACTCCTGGGCTCAAGGATCTCGCCTCAGCCTCCTGAGTAGCTGGGACTATAGGCGTGCACTCCCAGCTTCAGGGACTTAGTTTTGAATTGATTTTACTTATTAGGAAGGCTTTGGGGTCTGTTTTTGTTTTAGCTTATTGTTTTCAGATTATAGTATGTTTGCCTTTTTTTATTTGCTTGACTAGTAAACCCTCTTTCCATAAAAATAATCAGTTAAGGCTTTTCTGAGAAGACCTTTTTGAATGTGAGCTTAGTAATACGGACTGAAGGATAATTATGTAGTTTATATGTAGCGTGGCCATTTGGAGCTGACCAAGGTGGAACCTCCCGGGTACCCTGTTGAGGAGTTCTCTTTGGCACTGCTTGGTTCTGGGAACCTAACCGCCTGTTAAATATAACCTCTCAACAGGCTACTCTCAGGGTTCTAAACATGGGGTAAATTATAGTAAATATTCCCAAAATGTTTGTTCTGGTGAATTCAGCAGACACCAATCACATGCTGTACACAATGCTGAAATAGTCACTAGAGACACAGAGAAGAAACTAACGGTCCAGAGTGAGAAGGTGAAAGGAGCGATTTAAACATTATCTTAAGTGTTTATCTTTAAACGTTTTTGATTTGGAGAGTTTTGCTTTGGCTTTTGTTGCCAATATTGTTTCTTTTTCTTGGAGTTGAAAAATAAGATGTGTTTTTAATGGTATAAAAGCCATGTAAATTATATAAGAACACAATTTTGTTTTCTTTTAAGTAATATGTACCTGTTCGATCTGCTTGGTCCAGAAGGCTTGGGCTTCGAAAAGGATGATGGGTTTGGGCTACCCTCTCAGGTGGCTCTGCAAAACAGTTTGAGAATAAACTCTTGTTCAAAGTGATAGAATTGTATCTGAAATGATTTCAAAAGGCTGTTTGAAATTCTACACTTGGGTTTTAAATTAAAAGAGGGAGAAAGAAATAGAACAATAGTTGTATGAATACAAGATAGAGGAGGACATCTTGTAGCTGAAAAGTCGTTTGTGAAAAAGGACTTCAGGGCTCACCCTGAATCAACAACATTCGGTGTGGCTTCCAGAAAGAGAAATCCTAGGATGCATTAATAGTGTCTAAATAATTCTTTATTAGGCTACATTTGGAGAATTACATTAAATTCAGTGTCCTAGTGAGGAAGGACAAACTAGAATTGATTCAGGGGCATACAGGGTAGTATGTGGATATGAAACCATGTCATCTGAGAAATGTTAGAAAGTTGATAGGATCAGATATATGCCAGGCCCTTTAAAAAGTGGGCATTTTGGAACTAGGCTCTGTATTTCTGCATCCTTAACATGCCAGGCACAGCTAGACAGTAAGTACTGATTGGTACTTGTTCAATTAGTGGATTCTTTTATAATGCTGCTGTAGGAAAATGGTTGCCTTACCTACATTAATTGTGAGAAGAATTTTTTAATGAAAATAGTTATTTTTGAGGGGACATGTTTTCACCTGAGGCATGTTTTATATCTGTGAGCTGTATCCATGTTGTGCCACAGCTCTTCTTAGGGACTGAACTTTTTTGTAATACTCTAAGTGAAATGGCATCTCCAGGAAGAGAAGATATTATTGAAGAAGCAAAACTTCCTTTTGGGTAAATTTTAGTTTGAACAGAAACCAAATGCTAGATACTCGTAACATGTAAAGGGTGCTAAATTGATTCCCAAGGTGGTATTTGTCTACCGCACTTCTCATTATAATTTTAGAGCACAGACATGGAAGAAATACTAGAAATAGAAAAGGGTGTGAAGTTTAATGGTCTTCAAAATAGACTTGAGAGTTGTTTTCAGTGAATTAGCAGTAAAGTTCAAAATGATTCTGGTCATTTGATCAGATGGCTTTAGTGTTGAATGTCCCTACTTTATGCTAAAGTGTATTTTTTTTTAATATACATCTGTGTATATCAAGACAAGAAATTTCTTTTTTTTTTTTTTTTTTGAGACAGAGTCTCGCTTTGTCGCCCAGGCTAGAGTGAGTGCCGTGGCATCAGCCTAGCTCACAGCAACCTCAAACTCCTGGGCTTAAGCGATCCTACTGCCTCAGCCTCCCGAGTAGCTGGGACTACAGGCATGTGCCACCATGCCCGGCTAATTTTTTCTATATAGATTTTTAGCTGTCCAAATCATTTCTTTCTATTTTTGGTAGAGACGGGGTCTCACTCTTGCTCAGGCTGGTCTCGAACTCCTGACCTCGAGCGATCCACCCGCCTCGGCCTCCCAGAGTGCTAGGATTACAGGCGTGAGCCACCGCGCCCGGCCAAGACAAGAAATTTCATGTTTTTTGGGCGCTTTCCTGTTTTCACATGACTTTCTCTTTGTTAATCTGCACATCACAACTTAAATGCCACCTCTTGGCCATCATATACTATTCATGCTGCATTATTTGTCAGCATTATATGTTCTTTCTATTACTTACTAGAATTTATAATTATCCTTTTGCTTGCTTGCTTATTGTCTGAACCTCTAGATCAGCAGTCCCCAACGTTTTTGGCACCAGAGACTGGTTTCATAGAAGACAATTTTTCCACAGATGGGGTGGCAGTGGGGGAGGGGCAGAGCTCAGGCAGTGATGTGGCCGATTCCTAACAGGCCATGGACCAGTACTGGTTGGTGGCCTAGGGGTTGGGGACCACAGCTCTAGATGATAAGCTTCACAAGGGCAAGGACCATACCGATTTTAATATGTCAATGTTTTTCCACTGTCTAGGGTATTCTTGAATGACTTAGGTGATTCATTGAGTTATTTCCAGCTATAATTTTGTCTCATCCAAAGTTACTCCACTTAATTCAGAATATAATTCACACTAAAGAAGCAGCTCCAGGGGTAAGAGTGGGATGGTGTCACCAGTATTGTGGCTCTTGAGCGTACCTGTCAATTAAATATGTGCAGAAGTATTAAGTTTGGCTCCGTTTGTATTTACTTGACAACCTTTCTTCATCTTAATGTAAAGTAACTTCTTAGTTTTCCAGTTTCTGAGTGTTGGAATGAGTATTTCCTTTTCCATGAACTTGTTGCCCTTTTGTTTCTTTTGAAGTCTGATAATGTCCACCTGTTCTGTAAGTGCTTAGAAGGATTTTTGTTTCTGATTCATGTTAAAATTGAAAATTGGGCAGAGATATTACTGGGCGAAGACAAAGATCACTGAACTTGTGACAGGAAAAAAAGCTTCCATTTGGCAAGGGTGAACCCAGAGAATCCGAAAATATGCTTAAGACCAGCCAGAAAAGCAAAATATATTTTTAACATTCTCATTGTAAATTGTTTGTTTACACCTCCACCTCCCACACTCTAGTAAGTTATTCCTGTATCCTAGCTTTGTATAGTGACATTACTGCCAAAAATCAACTCCATATTGGAATATCTTTGACCTTGGTAGGGCATGCAGCTCTCTTACTCTTACTGGTCTTTGATAGGCACATGCTTTAGCACTTAAAATTTTTGCTGCTGGGAAGATGTCCAAGGTGCTAGGAGGATATAAAGGAGAAATAAGTGCATTTTGTAGAACAGATGTTAACTTCACAGGGCAACTTTGAGGCTCTGTTCTTTCTTGGAGCCAGGAGAAAAGGAAAAAGATGATTTTGTTTCCTTGGTGGGAAAATGACCCTGAAAGTAAGTCGACTTTTTTCTAGTGAAGACCTGAAACAAAGTGATTGTTGTTCAGTTTATAAGTAACTTTAGTCCTTTATTTATGGTTAATACTCTATATTTTATAGGATAGAGTACATGCTATTATAGTATTAGAACATTTGAGAATACCCTTTCTTACTCTCTTTTAACCAGTTCCTTGGAAGTAAATAATAAGGATATGCCTGTGACTTTGAGTGCTTACATAGTCCAAGGAGTAGAGATACAATCAGATGTGCCACATATTCTATAACCAAGATGGTTGCACAGGTTTTCTTCTCATGAAACTGAGAAATTTGTTGTTTCTTGTCATCTCCATACTTTTATTAACAGCTGAGTTAGTCCTCAAAACCTGCCTGCTTTTTGAGAAAAGACTGCACCAAATCACTGATAACTGCCCTCACTCGTCAGTCTTTCATAGTGTTAACCTAGTTGGGTTACGTGTCAGGTTTTTCATTTGCTGCTGTGGCGTGATCTGTTTGGGATTTGTACTTCTTAGAAATTCTTTTTGATGAAAGGCAATGGTTGGTTTTTTAAAAAGTAGTCATTTTGTCTGTTTAAAAAAAAGTTTCTAAAATGTCCAAAGAAGTTCAAATTTTCAAAGGGGCTCACTCATTTGTTTAAATATATTTTCTTACATTA
Source organism: Lemur catta (assembly GCF_020740605.2). Classification (NCBI taxonomy): domain Eukaryota; kingdom Metazoa; phylum Chordata; class Mammalia; order Primates; family Lemuridae; genus Lemur; species Lemur catta. Next base: position 100,435,977 of record NC_059130.1, on the reverse strand, counting down.
GGTGTAATTGAAAAGTGACCCTCTCTTCAGAGATGTCAAAAACAAACAAATCCAAGTCTGGATCTCGCTCTTCTCGCTCAAGATCTGCATCAAGATCTCGTTCTCGTTCGTTTTCCAAGTCTCGGTCCCGAAGCCGATCTGTCTCTCGTTCAAGGAAGCGCAGGCTGAGGTAAGGGGTATGACTTTGTGTATTGAGGTAATCATCGCATTAGTCAACATGGATGTTTGAATATCTTTTGTTAGACTCTTTCTGTGAGTGTCAAATGGACTTGGGGGTGGTGGTGGTTGGCTTGAGGTGCAGGGTTGGGCTGTAAGATTTCCCACCTCTCTCCAAACACTACAGAATGAAATCAGCTTTGATTGCCATGCTGTTTGCCTAATTCCTTTTCTCCTCTGCCAGCACATATTATTTCCCATCCACTTTGGAAGGAAGAGCATTTTATTTTTATTTTGAGCTGCTTGCTTCAAATCTCTACACTTGAGTATTTTCCACTGAAGTATTTTTGAAGTTTTGGACCAAAGTTTATTTGCATCATCAGCAAAGAAACGATAGCTAAGGGGATTGATAATATGAACAACATTGCAAGGAAGAGAAGCCTTAACTCACTAAATAATTAAACTTTTAAAACTTATCAAGAGTCCTTTGTGTACTCCTAGTGTGCCATTTACTAACAAGCTGAATCCATTTAGTAAAACACATCTTAAAACTATTTAAAAATCACTGTTGCAAACATCAGATAAACATCATTTTATCTTATTAAATGTGAGAACAATTCTTTAGAATTTATTGCTAATATTTTTTTAATTCAGTCAGTTTTCACACCTTTTAGGTGGATTTCCCGATTTCGGTTATGTCTTGCAATAAGATGCCAAACCTCCAGCGTCTTTTCTCTTTTGATGTATTGTGAGTTGGGTTTTTCATTCTTTAAAAGTGTTTTAATTTTCTTTTGTGGGTAGATAAGAACCTTCCAGTAGATACAAGTTTCCATATGTGAGTTTGGGAAATATTGGTGTGTTTAAATATTGAGGGAGATTTTTGCAGTTTCATTCTTTTTGTCAATTATATTAGCAAGGAGATAATTTGTCAGTTTTGCCACTTGGGACCCCTGCTGTTTATTTCAGATGGATATCTAGAATCCTTGTTCTAGATGAATTGATTGCGAAATGTAAAATAAACCTCAGGAACAGTCAGTTATTAAGCTGTACTTTTTATTTTTTTGAGACAGAGTCTTGTTCTGTCACCCCACTAGAGTACAGTCTCGCGATCATAGGTCACTGCAACTTCAGACTCCTGTGCTCAAGCAATCCTCCTTCCTCAGCCTCCCGAGCAGCTGGAACTTACAGGCATGCACCACCAAGCCTGGATAATTTTTTCTATTTTTTGTAGAGACGGGGTCTTGCTGTTGTCCTGGCTGGTTTTGAACACCTGGGCTCAAGTGATCCTCCTATCTTGGCCTCCCAAAGTGCCAGGATTACAGGTGTGAGCCACAGCTGCTGGCCTATATTTTTATCTACCTGAGGAGATTACTATCAAGGCTGTGAGACTGAGCAGGGACTCTTAGTAATCCCTGCCTTGCATCCAGAGTTTTGATTTAGGCAGCTTAAACCTCAGATTAGCTCATTTGGTTCTGAAAAATATCTTTAAAAAATTTAGTCTAGTAAATGGAAACTAATTGGTTCAAAACCAAGAGGCTATACAACTAAAAGTGAGAGACAAAACTGAGTTGAAGAATGTTAACCAATTTTGAATTACTTATGACAACTGGAATTCAGGGCAGATCTTTTCTCCTTGTTCTACAAATCATTTGATGCGTGGTCCTTGACTTGGCAAATGAGGGAAAAATATCTTAGGCAGGCAGTATGTGCTGAGATAGATAGAGCCACTTTATGTGCTATATTATACCTACAAAATTGTCATTCTAGAGGAATTTCTCCACTAGAAAATACGCTTTTATACTTGATTGTAGTCTGACTTCTCTGTTTTTTAGAAACAGATAAATTTGCCACTGGATGTTCAATTTTTATTTCTGGCTTATCTGTTTCATGGTTTTTTCTTTTGTTTTCCCTCTCCTACAAGGAAAGTATCTATCCAGAGAGTTTGGGAAACCATGCCTTTAAATTAACTAACTGCTGAGTTCTACAGAGTTGGAGAAAATTGATTATTTCCTTGTATTTCACAGACTGTATCCTTTTAAGTGACTTCTCCTAAATAACTTCATTTGCAATCTGCAGAGACTCATGTTCCTGCATCTGTGCAATGACTGCAGGTTTTGGATGCAGTATGCCCCAGGGCCCTCACTAGTAATTGGTAACAGAAGCAGCAGTAGCCTCTGAGGATGGGAACATGAATTAAACCCTCCTTAGTGCTGGTGGTGGATCACCTCCCTCAAGCATAGCCATTTAATCCGGTCATTCTCAGTTTCATAGTCTGCATCTGCCTCTCCCTTCTTCTTTTCTTATATTGTTACTGTTTTCAAATGAAAAGTGTGGAAGGTAAGTTTTTTTTAAATTGTACTTAAATAGCAACTATTAACAATCAGCAGTAAGATGCATCTTTGCCAGTTGCTGTTATTCATGGGGTAGATAAAAAATCTGAGTTCAGTGAGTAATAAATAGTAGAAAACCAATCCTACTTTATCTTCTTTAGATTAAAGCAAATGTACCTTTTTTCTTAAAAAGACTGTTTTGTGTAGTTGTTAAATCCTTAAAAAGCCTGGCACATTTGCCAGATCAATGGGTTTTTTTCTTTTTTGTTTTTTATAAGCTTTCACTCTGTTGCCCAGGCTGGAGTGCAGTGGCACAATCATAGCTCATGGCAGCCTCGAACTCCTGGGCTCAAGTGATCCCCCCCCCCCCCCCCCCCCCCCCCCGCCTCCCAAGCAGCTGGGACTACAGGCACTTGCCACTGCACCTGGCTAATTTTTCAAAAACTTTTTTGTAGAGATGGTGTCTCACTATGTTGACCAGGCTGGTCTGGAACTCCTGCTTTTAAGCCATCCTCCTGCCTTGGCCTCCCAAAGTGCTGGGATTATAGGCGTGAGCCCATGCTCCTGGCCCTAAACAATAAAAAAATGCATCTGTTCTCAGTAAGACCTAGATATGAGAAGGTGCCGATTAACTGAAGAGTTTTTATTATTTATGTAAAAAACAAATTTTTGTTTTTTGAGAGAGTTCTAGTAAATTTTACATATTTCCAGCTAATTGCTTTGGAGTGGCGGTTGGTTAATATTAATGATCTATCACAGTAGATAAGACAAGTGATTTCCAAGAACCCCAATGGATTTTTATACCAACTAATGTAGTTTTTGGCTTTTTCATGGAAACAAAGCTCCCTGTTGCTGACAAGCCTGGCATTCATGAACATGCAGTTTTTACAAAGTTAGGTTACTATTGAATCCCTGTGGTTCTGGAAATATACCTTGCTATATCAGAGCTCTATATTTTTTAATAAAGAAGAACATGCAACTCTAACCTTCAGGTTGATCTAAAAGATACGCACACTGAGGGGGTAGGGGATTTTTTTATAGTTATTTTTTTTTAACCTCATTTGTACTTGGTGCCTTGTGGTCAGATAGTGCCCTCTTGTGGCACCGAGGTAAGATCATGTAGCTCAGCCACAGGAATTTGACCTTCTAAATAGTGAGACCATTTCCATGTCCCCAGTAAGAAAACAATATTTGTATGCTTTGCTCATCTGATTTCAGTAAATTATTTTAAGCTTTGAACAGATGCATTCTCCAAGCCACATTCTCCAGGTGCTTCTTGATGTAGACCTGTTGTAACTGTACTTTTACAATCTCAGATCTTACTGGGATCTAAGAAATTTGCCCTGCATGGGGAGAGAACAGTGACTAGGATGGGGAGTGGAGTGTTGTAACAGTCTAGGGGACAGAGGACCTGAGTAGTTACCTGTCTAGACACAGCTTGCAGTTTTTCCTCACTTTCAATGACCTGGGGACCTGTAAAAATCCCCTTTGCCTGTGAAACTCTCAGCTGTTATTATACTGTATTACAGTAGTCTTTGTTAGTTCACTACATTAAGAAAATTTTGATGTTTAGTCACTGTAGAAATATATCTCCATTTTAAATGTACTGTAATATTAATGAAGCGGTTTGTTATCATTTGTTAAAATGAGTCTTATCAGTGTTTTTGTACTTGATATGGATCATAAGTTGTGGGACTAAATATTAAAGTTTGTGCTGTTGGTTTGAAAAGAAAACTGAAAATGAATGACGTGTAAGAGCAGGGATTACCTTTGCTGCCAGATTTTTCTTGAATCAGAATGTTTGTGTCAAAAATTCAAACATTTCTCTCTTTCCCCCCCTTTCCAGTTCTAGGTCTCGGTCCAGATCATATTCTCCAGCTCATAACAGAGAAAGAAATCACCCAAGAGTATATCAGAATCGGGATTTCAGAGGTCACAACAGAGGCTATAGAAGGCCCTATTATTTCCGTGGGCGCAACAGAGGCTTTTATCCGTGGGGTCAATATAACCGAGGAGGCTATGGAAATTACCGCTCAAATTGGCAGAATTACCGGCAAGCATACAGTCCTCGGCGGGGTCGTTCGAGATCTCGGTCCCCAAAGAGAAGGTCCCCTTCACCAAGGTCCAGGAGCCATTCTAGAAATTCCGATAAGTCTTCTTCTGACAGGTCAAGGCGCTCCTCATCCTCTCGTTCTTCCTCCAACCACAGTCGAGTTGAATCTTCTAAGCGCAAGTCTGCAAAGGAGAAAAAGTCCTCTTCCAAGGATAGCCGGCCATCTCAGGCTGCTGGGGATAACCAGGGAGATGAGGCCAAGGAGCAGACATTCTCTGGAGGCACCTCTCAAGATACAAAAGCATCTGAGAGCTCGAAGCCATGGCCAGATGCCACCACCTACAGTGCCGGTTCTACATCACGGGCCTCGGCAGTATCTGAGCTGAGTCCTCGGGAGCGAAGTCCAGCTCTCAAAAGCCCCCTCCAGTCTGTGGTGGTGAGGCGACGGTCACCCCGTCCTAGTCCTGTGCCAAAACCTAGTCCTCCACTTTCCAACACATCGCAGATGGGCTCAACTCTGCCAAGTGGTGGGTATCAGTCTGGGACACACCAAGGTCAGTTTGACCATGGTTCTGGGTCCTTGAGTCCATCCAAAAAGAGCCCTGTGGGTAAGAGTCCACCGGCCACTGGCTCCACATATGGCTCATCTCAGAAGGAGGAGAGTGCTGCTCCAGGAGGAGCAGCCTATACAAAGAGGCAAGTATCTCGTTTCCCCTGCTTGGTTGTGTTTTTATTTCACTAGCTGGCAGTGTAATTGTAATGTGATCTAAGTTAGAGCTCTGATTCATGGTAATAAGGTAATCCCCATTTCCTAAACTTTTCATTAGTGAACATTAAAAGCATCACCTAAGGAAGCCTTTAGCTTAACTCTAGCTTTCCTACCTTCCTAAATTTGTATTGCAGCATAAAGTTTCTTTAGACTACCCTGCAATGATGTTTTCACATTTAAAATTTGCCTTGGATTCTACCAATGTAAGCCAGAGAACAGTAGAGATTTGTGGGTCAGCTATCAAAAAAATATGGTCTTTGCCAAAATGAATGGCCCTTGAAGCTGTTAGACACTATAGAACCCACCATCTACTGTGTGATCTGCATCCGCCCATCATGGTGAAGAGTTGCACCCTCACACCCTGCAGTTGAGGAGCCTGGGCAGAATGGGAAAGTCCAAGGCTTAGTCCAGGAAGGCCTTGTTTTGAAACCCCAAGGTGGGGGTATGCGTGTTAGGAGAGGACATGACAGTGCTTCTGTCTTTCTACCTTGGGGGACACGGTGAGTTGGAACATGAATCTTTGTGTAGGGTTGGATGGATTGGGATGGCAGAGAGGTTACAGGGACGTTGCATTGAGACCAGGTTGTGGTCATAAGGGACTTAACCCAGCAACTGGTTTCCCCTTTTCTTTCTTTTCTTTTATTAGCATATTCTTTGATCCCTTGTTCTTCTTTGCCATATTAATGTAACTCTGATTTGATTAGGCTTTCTCCATTCATGGTACAGATGAGATAATCTGTACTTTCCTGCCTTCAGTAAGTCTATTTTAAAGTGTAAGTTTTGTTCCATGCCAGGACTGTGAATCTCATTAGAAGACTAGAGCATGAGCTCTACTCTGCCATAAGAAAGAGAATACCTTTGCCGCTGCCACCCTCTCCTCCATTAACATGTATTTTGTTTTTATTTGTGTTCACAGTATATTTCATATTTAGATCTTCTAGGTGACTTGCAGCAAATTTGAAGTCTCCTTTGAGACTTGTATTTCCAAATGTGAATTGTATAAAAAGCAAAACAGTCCAAGGTTGAACATTCTATGTTAACTTTGCTGAAAACAGATTTTAACTGACTGGGTGAAGGTTGAGTGAGACCTTCATTTTTTTTTTTCCCCCTAGACCATATTACAGGTAAGTAGGTTTTTGTTTTTCTTTTTTAATATCATAAAAATAACTTGCTGTTCTCTTTTTCGTTGCATTTTATAAGATATGACTCCATGGACCACATATTTTTCTCTTAAATACCAGGTTCATAGATGTGAATAACAATTTTTTTGGAAATTATTAGAAAGTAACCAAGTAGAAAGTCCTTTGGTAATACTGGAATCCATAAGACATGTTTGTTTAGAGAATCAAAAACCAGTGACCACATGGTGCTATTTCAGAGCAGGTTGCTTAAGAGGTCTCTTGTGTGTCTTTATTGTGTTTTTATATAACTAGGTATCTGGAAGAGCAGAAGACAGAGAATGGAAAAGATAAGGAACAGAAACAAACAAATACTGATAAGGAGAAAATGAAAGAGAAAGGGAGCTTCTCTGATACAGGCTTGGGTGATGCAAAAATGAAATCTGATCCATTTGCTCCCAAAGCTGATTCTGAGAAGCCTTTTCGAGGCAGTCAGTCTCCCAAAAGATATAAGCTCCGAGATGACTTTGAGAAGAAGATGTCCGACTTCCACAAGGAGGAGATGGATGATCAAGATAAGGACAAAGCTAAAGGAAGGAAGGAGTCTGAGTTTGATGATGAACCCAAATTTATGTCTAAAGTCATAGCAGGTGCAAACAAAAATCAGGAGGAGGAGAAGTCAGGCAAATGGGAGGGCCTGGTGTATGCACCTTCAGGGAAGGAGAAGCAGAGGAAAACAGAAGAGCTGGAGGAGGAGTCTTTCTCAGAGAGATCCAAAAAGGAGGATCGGGGAGGGACCAAGAGAACCGAAAGTGGGCACAGGGGGTTTGTGCCCGAAAAGAATTTCCGAGTGACTGCTTACAAAGCAGTCCAGGAGAAAAGCTCATCGCCTCCCTCGAGAAAGTCCTCTGAGAGCCGAGACAAGCTGGGAGCCAAAGGAGACTTTTCCTCAGGGAAGTCTTCCTTTTCCATTACTCGAGAGGCCCAGGTCAATGTCCGGATGGACTCTTTTGATGAGGACCTTGCACGGTAAGATGTATTCTTTCTTGATCCTTAGGTCTTTCGTAGCCTAAGTTGTGTCTCCTAAGCCCTCTCACTGAGAATATTCTCCTGTATTTTCCCTGCCATCTCAGTTTCTGTGCTGAAACGCTCATGTTTGTCTGTCTTCAGTGGAGAGTGTATGTCACTGAGTGATTATATCCTTTGGGGGCAGTATCTCTGAGGTGGTGAAGTGTCTTTTGAGTCCTTAGTGACTGGCTTTCTTGGTTACTGGGTCCCCTATGCGTCTCTCTCACTCTCTGTTTATCACCATGTCCCCTAACCCCACCCCTCAGAAGACTCTTGTTTCTTTTTGTGTTTAAGATGTCTTTTGCTGATGAAGCCATCCAGGATCCAGTCCTTCCTTCATTCTTAGCTGGGTCACCAGTCCAGGCCTCACCATCAAATAACAGTAGCAGTTTTAAAGTTGAGGGAGGCAGATACACCCCTGTCCCCAGCTTTAGGAAAGAGTGTAGGCCGGGCGCGATGGCTCACACCTGTAATCCTAGCACTCTGGGAGGCCGAGGCGGGCGGATCGCTTGAGGTCAGGAGTTCGAGACCAGCAAGAGCGAGACCCCGTCTCTACTAAAAATAGAAAGAAATTATTTGGCCAACTAAAATATATATAGAAAAAATTAGCCAGGCATGGTGGTGCATGCCTGTAGTCCCAGCTACTCGGGAGGCTGAGGCAGTAGGATCGCTTAAGCCTAGGAGTTTGAGGTTGCTGTGAGCTAGGCTGACGCCACGGCACTCACTCTAGCCAGGGCAACAGAGTAAGACTGTGCCTCAAAAAAAAAAAAAAAAAAGGAAAGAGAGTGGTAAGGCCCAGCTGACTGTTTTTCCCTTGGAGTAACTATCCAGCTGGTTGGACATCTGCTTGAGCAGCGTTCCAGCCACATCTTGCTCCTCCTTCATGCTGTTACCTCCCTGAATGGCTTCAGCTGGCCAAGCTAGTTGGTCTTTTAATATACCTTGTCATCTGTCATGTTGTTAAAACCAGCAGTAACCCTAAAAACAATCCTTAAGCTTTAACATTTCACCCTACTTGATTCCCAGTAAAGAAAGGGAAGAGAGATTTTGGATACCCTTTTCTATAGGAGGACACATTGAGGTTACTTTGAACTTTGGTAGGAAGAGAAAAAGGAGCTTTGTGGATAGATTTAAAACTCTTTGGGAAAAAAAAGTATCTTTTTGGTTTAAATGTTCTTGTTACATTTGGTCTCCTCTGTTTCTTTTACAGACCCAGTGGCTTATTGGCTCAGGAACGCAAACTTTCTCGAGATCTAGTCCATAGCAACAAAAAGGAACAGGAATTTCGTTCCATTTTCCAGCACATACAGTCAGCTCAGTCTCAGCGTAGCCCCTCAGAACTGTTTGCTCAGCATATAGTGACCATTGTTCACCACGTTAAAGGTGAGTCCAGACCCCAGCCTGCCTCAGACTCCCTTTCCACACTTTTAGCTTCCTCTGTTGTAAGCAGAAGGATGAGTGAGTGAATAAGGGAGCCTTTGTGGATCATTTATCTCATCTAAAGGGCCTTTGAAGCTAGGAGCTGGCTTGCAGGAAATTCCTTTCAGGGAGAAGTTTCCATATTTTAATTACAGAGCTGAACGTTTCGAAATGCTTACAACCTGTGATCATGAGAATACCTAAAAATCCTTAAGGTGAAAGTTTAAAATGCTCAAAAACTTAGGAGCTATTAAGAAAATTACTTTTCCAGCACCTCTGTCTTTTCCCTTTCTAGTGGTCTCTTGCGGACCTAATGGTGAAAGTTTCTTCCCCAAATTACTTTGTCATCCTCTGGGCAAATGGAGATGGGCAAGTTAGGGAATGGCTAAGAGAATGATGTATAGAAGCTGAAATTTAAACTCAAGGAAGAGTTGGTGCTGTGCTTCAAAGGGAAGTAAACTCCAGGTTTCTCTGTCTTTGTATCCACATCCTAAGATAGGGGAGCTGTGGTGGAAATCCATTGCCTAACATTGGGTTGTATCTGAACTGGCCATTTTTCCTTCCTCTTTTCAGTATGTTTGTTGCATGGATCTGACTACTTTAGTCACATCTCTGTGGCTGCAGATTCATGCAGAAGAGTTGAACATTGCATCTGTCTTTGGTATCATAACGTGTTTCTTTGAATCCCAACAGAACATCACTTTGGGTCCTCAGGAATGACATTGCATGAACGCTTTACTAAATACCTAAAGAGAGGAACTGAGCAGGAAGCAGCTAAAAACAAGAAAAGCCCAGAGATACACAGGTGAGGACCTCAGCCTTACACTGGAGGTTTTGTAGTAAAAGGCTTCTTACCAGATATTAAACTCATCTTGTTAAATTCTGCTGCCAGTGCACCTTTAATACAAAATTTAGGGTAATATCCTCCAGACTCTAGGGTAGCTGTGGGCATTTATATTTGAGAATGGAAGGAATATGCTTTGAGGACTATTATCTCCTCCCCTTTGGGGCCTGAGAAAAACAACCCTCTTGATATAGATGAACTGCTGTATTCTTGGAGCTGGAAAATGGCAACCTGAGATTACTGTGAGCTTTCTGTAGAGTAATTGCTATAATAGTCTCTTTAAGCAAACCCATGTATTTAATGGTAGTTGGAACTATCATGGGTAGTTCCATTCTTTTGGACAAATTTGCCTGGGGAGTGGAGCGGGAGAGCTTGTAGGATTATCTCAAAAGGATTTAAAACTCAGCTGGTTTAAAGAATATCCTATTTGGTTGTAGAAATTTTTCCAGCAAATAGGGACTACAAGCAAAGTTGGCCTTATCTTTAATTCCTTAGTAGTTAACTCTTGAACCTGTCAAGTTAGGTAGAAGGACCGTGTTTATACAACAGCCTTGGATTTAGGATCTGTCCAGATATGTCACTCCAGGCAGCTGCTATGCACCTAGACCTAATCTTATAGGGGAATAATGGGACCATTTCTTCTAATTCTCAAGATAAAAACTGCTCTTGGAGGTTAGCAGGGCATAGATAGGGTTATAGATGAGATAACAGGCACCGCTATAGGTGAGTCCATCTTACTGCCTGTAGCAGGAAGGAATAAAACTGGCAGGGAACAAAAATTCTCTAACTTATGTTAGAGTTTGACTGGGAATTTGAGATTGTGTGTGTATGTATATTCCTATCCCTGCCTACGGGAAAGTATAAGTAAAGAATGTAAGTAATAACATACTTAAGTTATGAAACATGATAAAAAGGAATACCTGTAAGTCTGTTACCCAACTTAGGAACTAGAATATTACCATTACTATATTCACACTATGGAACATTGTATAGTGTTTGTGTTTTCAATTTTAGGAGGATAGACATTTCCCCCAGTACATTCAGAAAACATGGTTTGGCTCATGATGAAATGAAAAGTCCCCGGGAACCTGGCTACAAGGTGAACTGTTGCTTTGATCAGTAATTCCAACAAAATGAGTGCGTTGGGCATGAACTTGACAGAAATGTGTTTGTTTAAATTACTCTCTACTTAAGTTTGTGTTTTTCTTTTAAGGATGGGCATAATTCTAAAAATGAACTACAAAGGGTTAATTTTTATTAAATGTATCAACAACCTTTGTGAAGTGGTTAGAATATGGTAAATGACCCCAAAGTCTGTTGAGGTGAGCTTGAGAAAAAAAAGAGAGGAGTTTTGGAACAAGTGCCCATGATGAGAGAAGAAACTTTTTGTGATATTTTTCTGCTTGTAAGTATTATCAAATCAACTGTATACATGCGCTATTTCCAACCATGATTTCAAAAAGACATGCATGTCAGAGGAGAGTGAAATATTCATAACTTAGTAGACTGTTTTAAACAGCTGGTCCAGTTTTTTTCTAACATTGTACCATATCTATCATCTGTTGGTTACTGTTACCTTAAAGCTAAACATTAGTTTGATGGCCCAGCTACATTTGCAATGATGTGCACGTAAACACTGTTATTAAGAGGATAAAGCTTGTATGCAATCTTTTACTGTGAAATAACTAGATTGGGTTTTTAAAGTCTTAGTATTTATTGATCTTCATTCACATATACAGTTGAAATTTAAAATTAGAGATGGCTCTTCCATTGCTGCTGAAACCTGTTCTAAGAATATTAATTTTCAAGTTCTCCAAACAAACTTATCTTGTTGGTTGAATGTGACGAGAGGCACTCTTGGGCAATCTCTGTTCTTTCCCCAGCCCCCTTTTCTCTTTCTCCAAGTACCCATCAGCTTGGCACTAACCGTGTGAAACCCAAGGTTTTGAAATATCAGAAGAGATCTCATCCTCCATGCCTCAAAAACTCAACTCTAAGAGTTGCTGTCTGTACTGCCCAAGGGAGCAGTGGCTGCATTGGTCTTTTTGTCCTTTTTGATCTTGGAGGATACAGATGCCTCATTCCTTCTCTTAGAAACAAATGAAGTGATAAAATAGTAATAAGCCTATTTCTGTTACTCCTGCTATTAAAATTAAACTTTATTTCAAAAAATTTACTAGTTTATGTAAGTACAGCGTTAATACAGAGTGAACTGCTCATTTCTCCTTCCTTTAGAGAAGATTTACTTCCTTGGGACAAATCCTATTGTATAATGTCCCTGAAATTACCTTGCATCTTTGCCCCCACTGAGTTTCCCGAGAGTTGCTGAAAGCCATTGCTGTGATGGTCTGGGTTGGTGTACCATTGTTGCTCCTGGGTTCATGCTGTATCTGCAGCATATCCTGATTTCTAAACTTCCTAGGAAGTTTAACAAAAAAGTTTTTTTTTTTCCCTTCCCTTTTTTTTTTTAAAGTAGACTTTGACCTGGTACTACCGGTTTATGAATTCTCCATTGTAGTTTTTCATATTCCATGTAGAGAAATTTCTCAGTATAATTCAGCATTTTGGAAAGCTGCTTAAATCTTCCATTGTCTCTGTTTGGACTCAGTCCTCAGATAATTTCCAAGTACAGGGTAAGCCATGGGTGACTGCTACAGTGTAGGTAGGGGAAGGTGAACATTTCTACTCTTAGTGGTGACTAAGCCTGAACCAGCCTAACCACCCACCTTCCAGAGCTAACTTTAGCCTTCTCAGCTTTTAGACTAGACAGTCAAGAGTGGGCCACAAAAGGAACAAAGCGAGATCAATATATAGTATTTTCAGAAGGCTACCGTCCTCATTGTTTTAGGGAACTGGGTTGAGTGCTGTAAGGGGCCTCATGAAATAACTTTTGTGGGACATCCTGCATACCTCCCAAGCTTGAGTAAGTTGCCTCACATTCCCAGTGCTTCCTTTGCACCCTTACATTGGAGTAAAAACCACAGTTTGTGGGGTGGTTGAATTGGCAGCCCTGAATCCCAAAAACCTTAATTTTGATTTCTCTTTTGATAGGCTGAGGGAAAATACAAAGATGATCCTGTTGATCTCCGCCTTGATATTGAACGTCGTAAAAAACATAAGGAGAGAGATCTTAAACGAGGTAAATCGAGAGAATCAATGGATTCCCGAGACTCAAGCCACTCGAGGGAAAGATCAGCTGAGAAAACAGAGAAAACTCATAAAGGATCAAAGAAACAGAAGTACGTAAGCCTGTCTCTGTTGTCACCCTGTTCAGACTCTTTAGAGTCTGCCCCTTTGGGCTGTACACCACCACACCTTTCAAGCTAGATGGCTTTGGGGTTAGGAATTATAGCAACTTGTGTTTCTTCTTTTGTACCATGTAACTGCAAGCAGGGTCCCTAGTTTTAAAACAGAACTTCTGCATCAAAGTGTCATCCTTGTCCAGAGAAGGCTTTGTGGGAGACGTGAATCTGTTAATTTGACTACAGGGATGATGTAGAGAATCATTTGGGAATTCTTTTTGTAGTTGTTTTAGACACGTTCTTTCTTATTGCAAATATTCATGGAGAAGTTATATTTTAGAAATGGCTCAAAGTCGTTGTCAAGTAGTAGCATTGTTCAGTCAAAGAAATGGTATGGAACTAGACAGAACAAGATTGTTGATGCTTTTTAAATTAGTTTCACAGACAGTTTCAAGAGAGGTGTTCCAAATATTCCTTAAACAAAGGTGGCATTGTTGAACTTTGTAGAGCAACATTCATACCAAGGTCCTGATGTTTCTGTTTACATTTTTGAAAGGTCCATGACTTTTCAATCATGTCTCATTAAAAGTAGCACAGCTGAAGCTCATATCTTCTGGTAAGAAGTGGCATTTCTTCTGCTATTTCTGAACTTCAGCTGGCAAACATTTTTATATCCATTTTCTTTTTATTTTTAATTTTTAGTGCCCAGCATCAGAAGATACATACCAGTTTTCTGATAACAACTCTTTGAGATAAATTGAACAGTTGGTTTAATACCTGTTTTGCCCATTTGAAAGATAAAAGAAGCTAAGCTCAGAATGATTTGTTTAACATCACACAAGTATCAGCTATTAATAACATCGAAACTCAGATCTTTTTTTTCCACTTTGTTTTCTGTTCCACTCTGTTACTTACACCTTATGTGTTAGGAGCCCTAGCAGCTTCCAGGTCTGCCATAGATGAAGGACCTGATAATCCTCAGCAGGGCTTGGAAGTGCCGGTGCAATGGTCCTCAAGGCTGCCACGGTGGAAAGGGAGCAGCACTCCTCAAGCATTTCAGGGTTGGGTCTGGATAACCAGTTCTGATTCCTCTCCGTGAAACACATGCCTACCTCTAACTTGCTATGTGACCCTGAACAAGTCTCTTGCAAACGCTGGTGTTCTGTGATTTGAGGCAAGGGAAAAAATTATAGATAATTCATTGTTCTCATTAATATATCACCCTACAGTTTATAAGAACTCCTTCTTATATAACTGAAGAATGACTTACCCAGGTCACATAGCTAATCAGAGTGCTAAGACTGAAATTTGGGGCCTTTTGAGAGTCTTATTATTGAAAACCTCTTGAAATAGCACCGATTTTTAGTGGAGTCAGAGTTATGCGTCTGAATTATAAGAATTTTATGACACTAACTTCAGTTTCTCCATTTTATGAGTAGATGGAAGAGCCAATGTGTTTGGGTAGGGGGCGGAAGGCAGGGTGCTTTTCATAACGGGGGACTGAGGGAAGGGAGGAAGACAACGATAGGTTACTGACACTTAGGGCTATTTTTTTCCCTAGAAGTCCTCCTCTGTCCTGGGAGCCTGGCCTTTCTGCCACCTTAGAATCGTTCGATAATCTCTGCTACCACATGGCAGGGCTGGCACCGACCTTAGTACATAGACAGTGACTCATCGTATTAAGCTAATTTGCCCTAGTCTGTAATTTCCCCTAGATGAAGGGAAGGGAAGGGAAATAACTCTGGGAAGAGTTTCGCCAGATCCTAGGCTTAGTAACACAACCTGTTTGAGCTCAGTGGGAGGTGGTAATGCAGAGTCGTGGTATAATTAGAGCTGGGTTGGCATCTAGGTTCTGCTCTTGTCACCTGAGTCTCCATTCTATAAAGTAGGAGAAATAATACTGAATGATATTGCCATTTACTGCATGCTCGCTATTCGATGTAAGGTGTTTAAACACATTGTTTATTTAATCTTTAGAGCAACCCCATAAGACAGGTCGTAGTCCTGTGAGAACTAAAAGTGATAGAAAGCACTGATAGCTGGTCGTACATAAAGCCTCTGGCCCAGTGCCGGCTGCACTGTACTTCCCAATACACTGTCAGTTTCCTTCTCCCTCTCTAATTCATGCATATGTCTTAGACCGAGCTACTGGAGGCCAGGGACTGTGTTTTGTTCCTCTTTCTGTGCATGTCACATGTTTGTCATAGACTCAGATATAGATGTGTTATTGAACATGACTGACAGAATTGGGAGGAGGTGCTCCCAAGTATCCTGGGTGGGTGGGTTGAGGCTGAGCTGTTTAGGTTACTCACCCTTCAGTTTCTTCATCACAGACACACTCTTGATTATTCTGTATTTCTTATGCAAAAGGTCCTAGCCAAGGGCTGTCCCCTATGGGCTTTTGACTTCCCTGGCTCTTCTCTTAATAGGAAGCACCGGAGAGCACGAGACCGGTCCAGGTCATCCTCCTCTTCCTCCCAGTCATCTCACTCCTACAAAGCAGAAGAGTACACTGAGGAGACAGAGGAAAGAGAGGAGAGCACCACGGGCTTTGACAAATCGAGACTGGGGACCAAAGACTTTGTGGGTCCAAGTGAAAGAGGAGGTGGCAGGGCTCGAGGAAACTTTGTAAGACCCTCCCCTCTTCCTCTTTCTCTAAGCCCCTTGTTCCCACCAATTCTCAATGTGTTTCATCAGAATACTGGCTTTGTTGCCTCTGACATAAGCAGTCTAATGTCTAGATCCCAGTATCTTTGGTTCTTCCCTCTTAGATTTCCCAGGCTTTCCATATTTATTTTTCTGTTCATAGAAAGCCTCTTAACGACTTCTGGTCTCAGAACTTCCCCACGTACCTCGATTCCTGCTGTTTGTAGGGAGACCCTTGGGCCATGTTTATCATCTGTCTTGTCCAAAGACTTGAGCAGAAATGGAATGGCTTAGAGACCAGTTGCCCATATGACTGGAGGGACAGCTGCCTATTATTCCATACCAGAAATGTGTGTGAACAGAATGCAGGGAGGTTTTTTCCCATTCCTGACATGATCGTTTGTTGTGTCTCCCCTCTCCCCCCAGTTTCGAGCCAGAGGGAGAGGCTGGGGCAGAGGTAACTACTCTGGTAACAATAACAACAACAGCAACAATGATTTTCAAAAGCGAAACCGGGAAGAAGAATGGGACCCAGAGTACACACCCAAAAGCAAGAAGTATTACTTGGTATGTGTCTGGGGATCACCAGGAAGGGCCAGAGGGCCTTTGGCACATAACGGAGCTGAGACCAAGGCCTTAAATTGGTTTGTCCAAAATTGTGATGTGATGCATGTACAGGTATATTGCAATTGTAGTTGGTTGGAATGGGACTGCTGTAGGGGAGGGATTAAATGCCACACAGATCCCCTCACCCCTGTCCCATCGGCCCCTTGAAAGAGCATTGCCAGCCTGATTCATTTAGTGTGGCAGACAAGCAGCCTTGATCAGAGGAAGCTGGCACTTTAGCTGAGTGGACCTCTGGGAGCCTAAGGCTTGTGTGGGTGGGTGGTTTAGACTCTTTGAAGTGGCGGGGTTGATGAGGTAACAACTTCTGGTTTTCAAAATGCTTTCTCATTCATTCTTTCTTTGGCTCTCTCCTCTGTCCCATGGGATCACCAGAGCAGGCATTGTTTGAGATGTAGGTTAAGTTGTTTTTCTTACTCTGCCACGCTGCCTCCTTGCATAAAACTAAAGAGAGGAGATACAAGATGGGAGGCTGAGGTTAGAAGGTCGGGAAGAGCTAGAGCCTCAGCTATAGATTCTAAGTGTTGCTTCCTCTCTTAACTGCCTAACAACCCAGTTCAGACATAGTTTCACGTTTTAGCATGATTGGCTTTCTCAAACCCATCCTTGGAGAATTGCTTAAGGTTCCTAAGCCTGTTTCCTTGTTTGCATCATGGGGGGTGATAGTGATAGGGCAAATGTGAGGATTAAATGAGATACACACATACATGTGTTACTTCAGTGCTCAGTGAAGGTTTTATCATCATCATCATCATCAGAATGCCCAAGCTATTACCTTAGAACTCCTAAGTCACTAATATTCTCTTGGATCTGAACCATTGCATTTTGGGAGTGGGGGACAGGGAGAAGGGCAGAAAAGGAGCAGAAGGTTGGGTTAGGGCACTGGTTCTTTTGGGAAAGGCACATTTGGGTGGGTGCAGAGAAGAGAGTTCTGCCTAATTCTTGTTCACTCTGGCACTGATGGCAATTTTCTTTCGCCTCAGCATGATGACCGTGAAGGTGAAGGCAGTGACAAGTGGGTGAGCCGTGGCCGTGGCCGAGGAGCCTTTCCCCGGGGTCGGGGCCGGTTCATGTTCCGGAAATCCAGTACCAGCCCCAAATGGGCCCATGACAAGTTCAGTGGGGAGGAAGGGGAGATTGAAGATGACGAGAGTGGGACAGAGAACCGAGAAGAGAAGGACAATTTACAGCCCACAACTGAGTAGGGGCCACTCTGGATGTGATCCCTGGCCCAGGGGAGAGAGGCGCTGGGAAGATGGCTGGTGAGGAGCGAGACAGGAGCCTCAAGAAGATACGGAAAGTCCCACCCCCACCTCCTACCAGCCATGCAGAATCCTACTACAGCAGAAAGCATCCCTGGCGCTGTGTCCCACTGGACAGAGGAGGCTGGCCGTGGAGCCTGGGGTCAGGCCCAGCTCTTGAGCAGAACACAACACATTGGGCTCTAGCTGTGTTTCTCATTTGTCGTTGGTGTGAGGGGTGGGGGCAGGGGGGGAGAGTGATGTTTGGATTTTGATTTGTTCCCTGTTAGAAACCAACAGTTTTGTTCTTAATTTCATTTCATTTGGAGCTAAGAGGACTAATTTGATGGTTTTCAATCTCTTCTTCCCTGTCCTGATTTTAAAAGCCCTTCTCTTTTTTTTTCTTTTCTTTTTTTAGGTATATGTAGTAATATTAGAAAGATTTAATTTGGGCAACTTTGATTCTTAAAAGAGAAAACAAAGCATGTGAATAAACATTGAAGTGTTCACCTCAGTTTGGGACCAAACTGCTTGGATCTTGCTAAAAACCGGTTTTGTATGTCAAGGAGGAGTTTAAGGCCTTTCTGACCACCTTGTGTTCCCCTTTTCCGTGCAGCCATGTATCACGTGGAGTTGCTCCTAGCCCCGTCCCACATGTCCCTATGCCCATGTGTTCTGATTTCTTCTGGGCTGGGCTTCCCATTCTCCACCAGCAGCTCCAGCATCCCAAACTTTCTAGTCGTGCTGATCCTCTCAGCAACCGGGGTGGAAACTGGAGGGCAGTTTCTGGTCTGTTTTCTAAGAAACTTATGAATTCTATTATCTTTAACAAATATAAGATGAGAAAATAATTTTTTCAATATTTTTTATTAATCTTTTTATAAAATGAAAAGAAACTCCTATGATCGATTAAGGAAGGTGGTTATGGCTGGGTGGTTCATGGGGTTTTTTGGGTTTTTTTTTCTTTTTTTCCTTTTTAACCTTAAGCTTTAAGTTGAAACATTCTCAGATGTTTGGGGGGGAAAACATCCTCTTAAAATGGGTCCTTATGCTTGCCTTCTGGGGAGGCAGTCCAGAGCGGGTGGGCCATAGGCATTTATGCATATGTTATATGCGGACTGCACCCATCTCTCCCCCCAGCCTTTGCCTCTTGGGTTGTTGTGCTTCTTTCCCCTTACTTTGCTACATTTCTATAGTTAAGTTGGTTTTACTTGAATGATTCATGTTTAGGGGAAAAAAAAAATGAAAATCTCCCTTAAAATTTGTTTCAACTCCTCCTGCAAATAAAAAAATAAATGAAGTGGCAGATGTGAATGGGTTCTGGTCATTGTCACCCTGAATGTGTGTGTGGTGGGGGTGGTAGATACCTCCATAGTTTCAGGGACCCTAAAAGAGAAAATGCCTGTGGAAGCTGTGCCCGGCCTGCTGCTCACCTGCGTCCTCACAAGCCCCACACTTGCTTCTGTTCCCCGGGAGCCTCAGCTCTTCCTCTGCCTGGCAGGAACTTATTCCCACTGCAGTGATTTTCATCCTGTACCTTGACCACCCCAGGAGTACCAGATACTTTCACGGGTGTCATGGGTAAGGACTTTGGCTTTCTTGGTGGTGGGGCCAGAGTCAAGGGGTGTGGTTAGCAGGCTCAGCTTTCTGTGTTCATTGAGCAGGAAGATTACCTGAAAGTTAGCCTGTCCCACATGGAACTGGCTATAGGTGAGCTCTAACCTTCGGACTCTAGCCAGCTCTGGGTTTGACTGAATGGGAGCCTTGTAAGCTCGTAAAGTTCTTAACTGCCTAAGCCCTAGGGAGAGTCTGAAGGTGTTTTCTGAAACCAAACTGGCTCCTAAGCCTCCAAAGCAGGAGTCTTTGTTCTCTTCTTCCTCCAGGCTGGGGAAGGAGTGGGACCAGGGAGGGGTGCGCCTTATAGGAAAGCGGAGGTTTTAAGTATACCAGTTATATCTTTGCGCGGGCAAGAGCAACTACCTCCTCCACTCAGGGCTGGCTTAGAGCGGTTGCTACCAGCCGGGGGTGGGGCCCACCCTGGTATGTGCCTCTCCCCACCTCTCCCCCTGCAGCTAAAATCTTGCTACCTGGGAGAGGGTGGGCCATGGAAGGATCTGTGGAAATTGTGGTTGGGAGCCTCCGGGCCAAGGCTAGGAGAAGGGGAGTGGCACCTAGACTAAAATAGAGGTGGGCGGGGAAGAGCCTAGAGGGAGTTGTGACCTCTGCACAGGCCAGAGACCCCGGAGTCGTCCTCGCCCCTGGGTTGGGGGCCAAACCTGCTGAGCCGGGCCGCCCCCTCTCCCACACCTACTCGCAGCACCTGGAGCCCGACCTATCGGCTTGCGTCTACGCCTCCTTTGCTTCACGATCTCGCGGCCCGTCCCACCCTACGCGAGCCCAGTACTCGGCCACCGGCGGGACCGGCCAGGCTCTGGAGGGCGCCCGGGAAGCCATGGGTATGGGCAGAGGGTTTTGAGTGGCTCCTCTGCAGACGTGTGGAAATGGCAAAAGCCTACACCACCACCCCACTCCGCTGTCCTCCACACGGAGCCCGGGACTCACCCAGGGGCGCGCCCGCCACGGCCAGCTGCCCCGTCTGGGCCTTACTGAGCCGCGTCCCCGCCCTGTCCTCTGCCCGCAGAGGTCTTGGTCCTGGCCGGATACCGCGCGCAGAAGGGGGACGAGCTGAGTCTGGCGCCCGGGGACGTGGTCCGGCAGGTGCGCGAGGGGCCCGCACGCGGGTGGCTGCGCGGAGAGCTGGGGGGCCATCACGGCCTCTTCCCTGAGCACCTAGTGCAGGTGAGGCCGGGCCAGGGGCGGGCTAGGGGTCTGGGCGTGCGCCGCCCTGGAGCTGAGAGCGCCCTCCCCGACGCTCATTCCCAGGAGATCCCAGAGCCTCTACGCGGCGCCGGAGAGGCGCAGAGACCGCGCTGCGCGCGCCGCCGAGGTAAGCGCCGGCGGGCCGGTGGGCGGGCGCGCGGACCCGGCGCGGCCGGGGCGGTCCCCGCTCGCGGTGACGGACGCGGCTCTGGGAGGGGCCGCGAGGCCCGTCTGCAACCTGTGATTGGTTCTCGAGTACAATGCTCCGCCCTAGGGCGGGGCCTGGAGGTACTGAGGGGCACTGTCGCCCACTCTTCTCCCCAGCTCAGCGGACTGGGGCACACGGCTCAAGCTGCCGCGCTCTTGTCTGACTCCAGGTCACCCCGCCAAATCTCGGGGTCCCCAAAGATGGTGCAAAGTGAACTTCAACTACAGCCCAGAGCAGACGGACGAGCTGAAGCTGCAAGCTGGGGAGATTGTGGAAGTGATAAAGGAGGTGAGGGGATGAGGTGATCGGAGGGTTTGGGTGAGGGGGATGGGTGAAGTGAGGGTGTGCGCGATGGGATCCGTGAGGGCTGCAGAGATGGGCAGTGAAGGAGCGAGGGAGGATGGGGTCCTTGGGCAGAACCAGATGCCCCTGCGTCCTCCCCCTCTCCCCAGATTGAGGACGGCTGGTGGCTGGGGAAGAAGAACGGGCAGCTGGGCGCCTTCCCATCCAACTTTGTGGAGTTGCTGGACAGTGGGCCCCCAAGTGAGACCTCGACCCTGTGACCCTGTGACCCCCTGGGACCAAACTCTGCAATCTCCAGTGACCCTCCCTGTGGCATGAGCCTGTGATCCACATATTCTGACCCTGTGACCCTTTTGACCCTCACCCGTGATCTAACCTGTGAATCATCATCCTCCCTAACCTCACTGTCCCCCACCAGGCCTTTGTCACCCAGATATGCCTTCAATCAGTCCTGGTCCCCAGCGACCTCCCAAGGTAAATTGGGTCAGAGTGGGCATAGAGATGGTGAGTTCCTCTTGGGGTGGCTGGAAGCTCAACTTGTTCCTCCCTCCCCCTATCCCCACTAGCTGAGCAGCCTGACCTATGACAGCCCTCCAGACTACCTGCGGACAGGTGAGCAGCCAGCCAAAGTGTCCCCGCCCCCCTACTCCCAAGCCACTCTTGACTTGGGGAAGGGAGACCAGCTAGGCAGATGGAGGAGGGGGCTGCTAACTGATGGGGGAGGCTTGGCTTCAGTGGACTGACCTCTCCTCAGTCTCCCCCCCTGAGACCTACAGGGTCCTGTTTGACTACCAGCCCGAGGCCCCAGACGAGCTGGCACTTCGGAGAGGAGACGTAGTGAAAGTACTGAGGAAGGTGTGAGAGGAACGGGGCAGGGAGTGCCCAGGGAAGGGGGTTTTGAGAAGGGGTGGGGCCCTGGAAAGAAGGGGCTTGGGGGCCCTGGCTCACCTCTCGGCTGGCATGTTTCTTTCCCAGAACACAGAGGATAAGGGCTGGTGGGAAGGAGAGTGTCAAGGCAGAAGAGGTGTTTTTCCAGACAACTTTGTGCTCCCACCACCCCCAGTGAGTACAGAGCCAGACCCTCAGGTGGCAGGGGGCAGGGTATTTTGGACAAAGTTGGGAGTCATAGTACTCCCTGGACACAGATGGAGGGTCACCCCTAAATTAAGGTGGACTTAGATAGGTGGGAGTTCCACTTGGAATTCTAATACAGGTTGTGTATCCCTTATCCAAAATGCTTGAGACCAATGGTATTTTGGATTTTGGAATATTTACATATACATAATGAGACATCTTGGGGATGAGATGTAAATCTAAACACAAAATTCATTTATGTTTCACATATACCTTATATACATAGCCTGAAGGTAATTTTATATAATATTTTTAATAATTTTGTGCATGAAACAAGGTTTTGACTGTACCCTGTCACATGAGGTCAGGAATGGAATTTTCCACTTGTGGCTTCATGTCAGCACTCAAAAAGTTTCAGATGTTGAAGCATTTTGGATTTCAGGTTTTCGGATTAGGGATGTTCAACCTGTACTTCTTTTCTGCATAGATCAAGAAGCTCGTTCCATGGAAGGTGTTATCTCGGGAATCAGGTGGGTGCCTGGGCAGCCTAGGATTGGGGGGGTGCTCTCTGGGAGACCCCACCGATCCAGTTGCCCATAAACACCTGCAGCTCCCCAGTGGTCCAGCACACGTGCATAGGAGCTCCCTCTCCTGTGGGTCAAGAGCCTGGTGGGAATGTACGTAAATCAACAAATCAATGTGTGGGTCAGTTTGTGCGTGTTAATCGGTTAATGTTTCTGTGTGTGTGTGTGTGTGTCTTAAGAATGTGGCTGTCGGCGGGTATAGATTTGTTTCATTTCGTAAGGAAATGTGTGGATCTTTGTGTCTGAGTTTACAAGACTGTGTATATAAATGTGTCAGTGAATAGCTTTCGTATATGTGTCTGTGTGTCTGTGGGGATGTCTTTTTATTTAGCTTCAATACTTGACACATGCCGAAAATATATATAACACATACGGTATAAAACTTAATGAACACCCTCGGTCTGTCACCTGAACCCAAGACCTTGAACATCACCAGGGGTTTGCTCCTTCCCTTTCCCATCCCTCACTTTCCCTACCCCAAAGGTAACCACAGTCTTGAATTTTATGTGTATAATTTCCATGAGTTTTCCTTATATAT
The DNA here is from genome assembly GCF_020740605.2 of Lemur catta. Taxonomy (NCBI): domain Eukaryota; kingdom Metazoa; phylum Chordata; class Mammalia; order Primates; family Lemuridae; genus Lemur; species Lemur catta. Next base: position 100,412,940 of record NC_059130.1, on the reverse strand, counting down.
GTGTGTGTCTAAACAATGTATCACTAAATTTATTTTTGTTTGCTTTTGAGCTTTATAAAAATGGTAGCATAGGTTTATAGTCTTCTGAGACTTGCTGTTTTTATGAACATTGTGTTTCTAAGGTCCGTCCATGTTGTGTGTAGATGTAGTTCGTTTATTTTTCTCTGCTGTATAATATCCCTTGTAGGGAGTTTACCACAATTTATGTATCTGGTCTCCTCCTGCTAGTGGACACTTTAGTGCTTCTGGGTTTTTTTGTTTTGTTTTGTTTTGTTTTTAACAGATGGGGTCTTGCTCTGTTGCCCGGGCACATGCCACCATACCCAGCTAATTTTTCTATTTTTTGTAGAGATGAGGTCTCACTAGTTTGCTCAGGCTGGTCTCGAACTCCTGGCCTCAAGTGATCCTCATGCCTCGGCCTCCCAAAGTGCTGGAATTACAGGCATGAGCCACCATGCCCGGCCCCTCATGGTTTCTTGTTGCATTCCCATCCTTAATTTCTTTAAATGTTTTATACATAGCTACAAATTTTTTTTTTTTTTTTTTTGAGACAGGGTCTCTGTCACCCTGGGTAGAGTGCTATGACGTCAGCCTAGCTCACAGCAACCTCAAACTCCTGGGCTCAAGCAATCCTACTGCCTCAGCCTCCTGAATAGCTGGGACTACATGCGCCTGCCACCATGCCTGGCTAATTTTTTCTGTTTTTAGTAAAGACGGATCTTGCTCTTGCTCAGGCTGGTCTCGAACTCCTGAGCTCAAGTGACCCTCCCGCCTCGGCCTCCCAGAGTGCTAGGATTACAGGGGTGAGCCACCGTGCCCGGCCCATAGCTTCAAATATTTTATACATAGCTAAGCTACCCTACAATTCCAGTATCCGCTGTGTGTTGTGTGTGCTGACTCCACTCTCAGCGACCTGCCTTCCTGTGTGTTTTATGATTTCTGTTAGCTCATGACTTGATCTTAATCTGTAGGAGTCTTGCAGGCCTTAGTAGGGGAAGAATTCTTCCAGACAGGATTTGCTTCCACTTCTGCCAGTAGCCAGAGGACACCAAGTACCAAGCACACTTCAGTCCTCCTGGAGAAAGGTGGCACGAGGGTGGCTACTGGGTTCTGGTGTGTGGTGACCAAGGGAGCAGAGCCTTGCTCTGCACCACAGACCCCCGGCTCAGCAGCCACAGAGCAGAGCTGCCCTCTTTCCACCTTTCTGGCCCCAGCTCTTCCCCTTTTTGTGGACCTCCCCTACCTCTTTTACATCCAACAATGCCTCCAAATTGTGTCCTAAGCAGGATATAACTGCTATCTAGTGGGAGGGCCCTGTAAAAGCACCTACTCAGCCATACTACAAGAAGCAGAAGTCAAGGTTAACATTTGCTGAGCTTGACTATCTGCCAAACAGTCTTCTGAGCAACTTATGTGTATTAAGTCACTCAAACCTCAACAACAGCCCTACAAAGTGTGTACTATTGTTATCCGTGTTTTATGGCTGAAGACAATTGGGGCACTTGTTTCTTGCCCAAATTATCACACAACTTGCAAGGAACGGAGCTGGAATTCAAAGCCTGGTGCCTGGCTGTAGAACCCATGCCTCTCCCCGCTGTCGGGCTTGTGTATGTATCTGTGATGATGTGTGTGTACAAGTAAATGCCAGCATGTGTGCATATGCCAGAGTGGCTGTCTGTGTGTCTAAGGATGTGAATGTCACTGTGTGACCATCTTGAGGTGTTCACTCTGATGTCACCTCAGTGTGGCTCTTCTGAACACCCCATTTAAAATTGTACATACCCCTGCTTATTCTTATCAATAACTCTAGCACACTACATATTTTCCTTTATGTATGTCTGCTTCCCCAGCAGCACATGAGCTCACTCTGGCTGCTGTGGGAAGAACACACGCCAGGCAGGGTGGGTGCAGCCCAGGCCCAGGCTGGGGGCTGTTGTAATAGCCAGGTGAAGGTGGTGGTGACTTGACGCAGAGCACTTGGTGGAGGAGGTGGCGACAAGTGATGGCATTCAGGAAAATTCTGGTGGTAAAGTGGATTTGCTGATGGCTTGGATGTGTGGCATAAGGAAATAAAAGGAGTCAGGATGTCTCCTCATTTTGTCATCTGAGCACGTGGGAGCACAGGGAAAGGGGCAGTTTCAAGGGGCACGGAGGACAGGAAGCAAGAGACTGGTCTGGGTGTGTTAAGTGTGATGCCAGTTAACTCTTCACGCGGAAGTGTTGAGAGGGCAGTTGGATACGAGTCTGCAGTTCAGGGAAGAAGCAGCGGCTAGAGATGAAAATTTGGGAGTCATGGGCTTATTGAGGATCATTCAACCTCTAAGACTTGGTGAGATCTCTTAGGGAGTGAATGAGATGGAGAAGACAAAGTCTGAGGGGAATTGGATGGGGGATGGTTGTTGCCATGGTCCGGGAAAGAGACGAGGTCTGAACCAGGGAAGTTCCCATAGGCATTAAGCAGGGGACAGGTCTGAGAAAAAGAATGGATAAAAAAAAACCTAGCAGGATAGGGAGCCATCTCTCCAAAAAGCCTTCTCTGACAGCTGTCTGTTAGGTGTCCTTTTGGGGTGCTCCCACAGTTCCCCATGCCTGTGTAGCATGATGGTGGCCAGCTTCCTGGGAGCTCCCAGGAGGCAGAGTCAAATGGTTCGTCTCCTGTCTATAGTCCTCTGTACACAGCACGAGACAGGACTAGCGGCTGTGGGTGGATGAGTAAGTGGATGAATGAATGCTTCACTCCTCTCTCCTCCCAGCTCCTATTAAGGAACCAAAAAAATTGACGTCCAAAGCATCCCTCCCTATAGTCAGGAAGGTGGTGACATCCCCCACTGGACCCAGCAAAGCCAAGTAAGGAGGAGGGAGGGGTTGGGGGAAGGAGGAGGGTATGAAGGAAATGCCCCTCCCTGGCCCCAACCCCAGGGCCTGATGGGGATATGTTCCAGGACATCTTCCACAGCCAGCAGGGACAGTCAGAAGCTCCCCTCCCGAGGCTCAGGTGAGGGCTGCCTTCCTCTAGTAGGGGGAGGATTGGAGGACAGCGTGGTTGTGCTGAGGGATAGGGATGGGAAGAGACTAAGGGTCAGAGTAGGCTTGGGCCTCTGAGGTTCGGCTCTCATAGGCTCCAGTGGCAACTTCCTCAGTGGGGGTCCGTGTCACCCTGGCAGAAAACGATCCAAAACCCAGGCTCCCCGGCAACGCTCTGCACCCAGTCAGGTGAGAGGCAGGAGGCGTGGGAGAGTGGGGGTACTGGGCAGAGGCTGGTGCCCACAGGTGTGGTGTGCAGCGCATCCCAGGCCAAGGGGAACCAGACTCCAACCTCCAGGGTGTCCAGCCTTCAGCTGAGACTTCACCCCCATCTCCGCAGGAGGAAGAGCAGAGCAGCCTGGCAAAGGCCTCTGCTCTGAGTAGAACCCCTCCTCTGGACAAGACTGCCACCCTAGAGAAGACCCCATCTCCAGAGAAGGCCCCCAGCTCAGAGAAGATCCTGGCTCCTGACAAAGTCCCCACCCCAGAGGAAACCCTGACTCTGGAAGACAAGGCTCCCACCCCAGAAAACCCCACCCCAGAGAAGATCCTGGCTCCTGACAAAGTCCTCAGCCCAGAGAAGACCCCGACTCTGGAGGACAAGGCCCCCAGCCCAGAGGAGACCTTGACTCTGGACAAGGCCTCCACTCTAGACAGGGTCTTTTTTGTGGAAGAGGCCCCTGCTCCAGAAGTCCCACCTAAGGATGAAGTCCCACCTAAGGATGAAGTCCCTGACCCAAAGATGGCCCCTCTAGGGGATGAAGCCCCCTCCCTAGACAAAGCCTTGCCCCCAGAGCAGGTGCTTTCTGAAGAAGGGGCGCCCACTCAATTCCATCGCTGCTCTGCGGAGGAAGCCCTGCAGAAGGTTGAGCCCCCTGTGGCCAAAGAGGCTGAATCCCAGGAGAAGGTCCACATGCCTCCTCCCTCAGACAGATGCCTCTGTATGATGGAACACCCCTGGGTGAAGCACGACAGCTCTCCACCCCAGTCTGAGTCCACGTCCAAGCCAGGGTCCTTGCCTGTCCCTGAGAAGCCACACCCCCAGGAAGAGGCTACAACCCTCCTAGAGGAGGCACCTTCAAAAGATGGGACTACTCCCCAAGAGGAGGTGCCTCTGAAAGAGGAGGTGTCCCTAAAAGAAGTGGTCCCCAAAGAGGAGGTGCCCCCTGAAGAGGTAGCTCCCAAAGAAGAGGCACCCCCTAAAAAGACAGCCCCTGCCCCCCAAAACCCACATCCAGTCAAACAGACTCCAGACCCCCAAGAGACTCCCATGCTCCATTTCCCGGTCCTGCAAAATCCCACGGACAGCAAGAACGACAGAGTGGATACAACGACGCTGAAGGGCGAGGTGCAGTCTCTACGGAGGGCGCTGGAGCTGATGGGGGAGCAGCTGGAGTAAGTGCGGGGCAGGGAGGGGCGTGGGGAGGGAAGGGCCTGCCCATCCCTCACCTCCGCCTGGGGTCCGCAGAAGGAAGCTGACCGACATCTGGGAGGAACTGAAGAGCGAGGGGGAGAAGCGCCGGTTGCTGGAGGTGGGCGAGGCGAGGGTCCACGGCGGGCGGGGGCTGGCGCTGGCTCTGCGCTGACACCCGCTCTCGCCCAGGCTCAGATGCTGCAGAGGACCGAGAAGGCCCCGGCCGGGGACTTCGTCCACGCGCAGACGCAGACGTACTGAGGGCGGGCCTACGAGGGACCGTGGCCCGGCCTGGACGGGCGTCCGGTTTGGGCCACCCACGTCCTTGCACACGACTTTGGGAAATGCAAGAAAGTAAACTCTGCCTCGCAGGCGCGCTGAGCCGGTCTGGTCCGTGGGGGCGGGGCCGGCGGGGCGGGGCGGGCCCTCCGCATTCCTGGCGGTCTCTCCCGGGCACATCTGGCCAACATGTGGCTCGCATTACGGTTCCCAAGGCCTGTGCAAGCGGCTATTTTTAGCCACCGGATGGTGAGGGCGGCGGGGGTAGGGTGTCTCCTTCGGACGCCAGCCCCACGCTGGAGAAATGGCGCGCAGGAGGGGCCAGGCTGGGTCGGGCTCTGCCCAGCGGGCAGGATTCCGGGATCCAGCTGTGCCCCGGGGGAGGGAGAGAGAGGCCCGCTCGCACCCCTCCCGGTTGGCCTCACTGTCGGGTCGCTTGAACTCACCTCGGCTCAGACGTGAACCCAGCGCCCAGCCCAAGCAAGCGTAGTTACACTGGGGCCGGTAGCACCTTAGTGCCAAAGTTAGGGTCTCAAGGCCCGGTGTGTTGTGTGGTTGCAGTGCATGCCTGACCCTGGGGCACTGTGGGGACAGGGCGACGTGTGCCCGGGCGTTTGTAGGTGTGGAATGCATGTGTGGGGGGCTGGAGAGGCGGTGCAGTGTGGGTGCTGGAGTGTGCTGCTTTCTGCCGTCTGTGAAGTGAACACAGGCAGGTGTGCCTCGTCGTCCGGTGTGTGCACAGAGGCGGTGCAGGCCGGAAAAGGAGTCGGGTGGGGGGTCTCAGCCTCGGACCCCCTTCGCAGAAGACTGGGGACCGCCGGGGATAGGGGTAACAGAGGAAGAGACTGAGCCACTGAGAATGCAGCTTTCATTGGTCACTTCACCTCTTCGTCCCCCCAGAGAGAGGTGGGGCCCCTGCATCCCGCCCCCGGGTTCTAATGGCAGGACCGGGGAAGGGTGAGTCTCTGAGGGTGGCAGTCCATGCCCAATAGCACCAGGGGAGCCGTGGGGGCCGGGCAGTCCGAAAGTCCTGGGACAGCTCTGGCTCATTTGCATGTCCAGTTTCCAGAGCGCCTTGCAGCGGGAGCCGGGCGGTCAGTAATAGTGCATGCGGCCCAGCGTGCCGGTGGCCGTGGGACTGGGCCCCAGCGTGCCGGTGCCTAGCAGGTCCGGCTGCCCGGTACGCCAGATCTCCCGCAAGATCCGCTCGCGCTCCTCCAGCCGCTGCGCCCGCTCCAGCTCCTCCGCGGACGTGAAGACGTTGACGCTGAGAGGCCCGTCGGGCTCCGCCGACAGCTCAGGGCCCGGCAGCGTGTCGTCAGGGCCCAGCCGCGTCACCGTGTCCTCCTCGTCGTCGTCGTCGTCGTCGTCCTCAGGCTCCAGGGTGCTGCTGCGCGCGCCCGGGCGCAGAGCCGGGCCTCGGGGCCGCGGGCGGGGCGCGCACGAGATGCTGATGACCAGCAGGCACAGGGTCAGCAGGAGGCCGAAGCAAACGCCCAGCACGAAGTAGAGGCCAAGGCTCTCAGGGTTAGCTGAGGGCAGAGGTCATGGAGGGTTTCAGGGGTGGGAGCCATTCCATCACGGAAAGACTTCACGCTCTAGGTTTAAGGGCAAGGAGCGAAACCCCCATTCGAAGGGTGTTCGGGAGCCGCCCACGGGCAGTGGGCAGTGAGGGTGGGGGAAGTCGGGACAGGCGACTGGCTAGGAGGGGTTATAAGGGCCGGGGCGCGGGGCGCGGAGGGAAGGGGCGGTGTGGGGGCGGGGAGGGGTCCAGGGCCCTTCCGCGCCCGTCCTCACCGCGGATGTGTGCGTAGGCCGCCAGGCTGTTGCTGAGCAGCTCCATGTCCCTTCGGGGGGCATCCATGCTGCTCGGGGGCAGCTCCCCTGTCAGCCTGCGGGATCAGCAAGGTCAGGCCCTTCTCCCAACGCAGAGCTGACCCTGACCCGCTTCCTCCTGGGGGCTGCTGGTCTCCCCGGAGGAGCGGCCGGTTCCACCCTGGACAGTCGTTCTCTACCTTCGTTGCAGACCCGGGCCCTGTCGGGGGGACTCCTTCCCCGGGCGCCGACCCCCCTCGGCCCCGCGGATCCCCGCATTGGGTCGCAGGAGGTCCCACGACCTCGTGGGGTCCCAGAATGAGGCCCAGTTCTGCCATCTGGGAGCGGGATGGGGGACAGAGACGCAGGGGCCTCCCCACTCCCCGGGCGGGCTCCGGGACAGGGAAGCCGCCACCCTCCCCCATCCCGCCCGCCCCTAGGGGACCCCTGGCCCGGAGGCCCGGGCTCGCTCACCGTCAGCGCCCCGCTTCCCGGCTGCCCGCCCCGGCGCGTCCGGCGGCCGCATACACCCGGGCCCGCGCCCCTCCCGCCCAGCTCGGCTCCCAGGCCGCGGCAGCGCTGGCCGGACACGGTCCGATGGACCAGCCGGCGGAAAGTTTCCTCCGAGGAAAGAGGAGGGACGGGGCGGGGCGGGGCGCGGGGAGGCGGGGAGGAAAAGGGCCGGGAGAGGAAGGGGAGAGGAGCGAGCGGCCGCAGGAGGGGGAGCGAGGCCCGCGGGCCCGTCTGCACCCCCACAGGAAACCGCTGGGGAGGCCCCGGGCTACTACTAACAACAAAAATAATGATGATGGAGTTCTGCCTAGGTGCTAGGCAATGGGCTAAATAAACCCTTTACGTGTTTTTTCATTTACTCCCAACAACCCTATAACCTGGGTACCATTATCGCCACTCCGCAGAGAAAGTAAACTGAGTCACCGAGAGATTGGATAACTTGACGAAACGGTCAGAATTTGAACCCACTACTCTCTGACCCTAGAGCCTGGGCTCTAAACCACTTCCCTGCACCTTGCTCCCCCTCCCGGGAGGCCCCAGGCTCCCTCCCCCAGGGAAGACTGCCCCTTCTCCCCAGACCTTGCAGAGGTTGCCAGCTCCCCCAGACCCCCAGCGCGCCTGGTAGGGAGAGGACTCTTAATCCCTCCTCCCAGGGCCCAGGCGTGAGTGTGTCCAGCTGGCGAGCTCTGGTCTGGTCACGCAGGGTTAATGATTGTTGGACTCGGGCTTTGAGCCAGGCCCAGCCAGCCTTGCAGACCCCAGCGCGGGGCCTCTGCCTGTGCATGCGAGCGCCTGTGCGCCTTTGCACCCGGTGGCGTGTGGCAGTTTCCCCCTGGTTAAACCCCGCCCTGCACACACATGCACAACCACCTGGGCCTGTGCATGCAGTGTGTTGTGTGATCAGTGTCTGCAGCTGGATCTTTCTGCCCAGCCTCCTTCCTCACCCCTCTCCCTGGGCCTCCCCTCCCTGCGCTGGAGCTGGGGTGAGGGGGAGGCCTTCTTGGCGGGAGCCTTAGAGAGGAGGAGGAAAGGAAGGGGGAGAGGAAATTGCAGACATAGCTGAAGGCACTGCCTGAGGCCCATGGACCAGCGGCCCCCTCCCTGTCCAGGCTGGAGACCCCCACTGCCCCAGAGACTGGGTTCACGTAGAGGGCAGATCCAGGTGGGGAAAAGACCAGCACTGACTCCCATGGGGACAAGAAAGGGACTCCTGGGTGTCTGTGACTGTTTAGTCTGTTGTGTAAGCGTGTATGGAGGTATTTTTGCCCTTATCTGTGTATTTGTCTATTTATGTGGTGATCCGCTTGAGTATTTTTGTGGGGGTGGGTATGTCTATGTATAAATAAATCTACAGCCACTAGTCAACAAATGCTGAGTGTGTGTCCCTCGCCCTTAGTACGGTCTGCATCTGTGGATTTAATCAACCTTACGCCGAAAATATTTTTTAAAAAATTGTATCTATACTGAATATGTACAGACTTTTTGGTCATTATTTCCTAAACAACACAGTATAACAGCTGTTTGCATTGCTCTGCGTATTATACACAATGTAGAGAGTATGTGAAGTATATGGGTGGATGTTCGTAGGTTACGTGCAGATACTGCGCCATATTATGTCAGGGACTTCAGCATCCTCAGAATTTGGGATCCCCTGGGGTCCGGGAACCAGTACCCCCACGGATACTGAGGGACACCTGTAGTGTTGCAATAAACAGAACAGACACAAATCCTTGCCCTCATGGGGCTGGCACTGAATTGGACAGACAATAGAAGATAGTCTTAGATACTGCTGAGTGCTCAGAGGGTGACAGGCCAGGGTAATGTGGTGGACCCCACATGGCACGGCTCTCACAGGGTTTCCGAGGTGAGAACTGAATCCTGAGGAGGAGGCAGTCATGCCAGTCAGGATCTGGGGACGGTGTCGGGGCAGGACCAAGGGCAAGGGCAAAGGGCCTGGGGTAGGAGTGTGCTAGAGGTACTGCACTCCCAGGGGCACAAAGCCAGTGGGACCTGGGACAGTGTGCAGGTGCAGGGGAGTGGCCAGTGGCCACAAAGGGGCTCACTGGCTCTGCACAGGAGCTTGGATTTTATTGTAAGTGTAGGGTATAGCCCCTGGGGAGTTTTAAGTGTCATTGTCTTTGACGCACTTTGGAAGGATTCGGGCAGTGGCTCAGTGTAGGATGGGCCCTGGTGGGTAGGCCAGCGGCTGGGGAGCTGGGAGGGGCTCAGGTTCAGTGTTAATGCCGAAGGGAGTTCGCACTGGGTGTGCATGTGAGGAAAAGAGGAATTTAGGATGAGTTGGTGTGGGGCCTGGGCACAGGACGAAAGCCTTCGTGGTGGGGGAGTTGGTTTCATTTTCGGTTGGATTTCAGATGTCCGTGAGCCGTCTGCGTACAGGGGTGGCGGGGTGGGGGTGGGGGAATGGGGGGAGGCAGGCTGAGCTGAGGAAGACACATAAGATGGATTTAACACCCCAGAAGTGGGTGAGATCACCTGTGGTGAGGTGGCAGGGGGAGAAGAGCCCTGGACACCCGACATTGAGGTGTCTCCTGGAGGCGGCGTCAGCCAGGAGAGATGGGAGCTGCAGGGGACACACCGGGCAAGGATGGGACAGGCAGCACTGAATCAAGCTGAGAGGTGAAGATGAGGCCAGAATTCGCCCACTGCCTTGGGCAATACTGCAGTGCTGTCAGCGACAGTGGTGGGTTTCTGGGGTTGTACATCTAATTTTTCAAGGTATGGGTGTGACCGGCTGTCCTCCCAGTACGGCTGGGAGTGTGTTGACATGTTTAATGCCTACCATCCACGTGAACATCGGTGTGCAGATGTGCTTTTGTGACCATGTGTGCCTCGGAGCCTGTTCGTGTTGCACATACCTGCGTCTCCGTGAGGGTCCGCGTGCATGCGTCTCTGTGAGCGTGCTGCGTGTACGACTTTGGACATGTTTCTGTCAAGCTCTTTCCATGCATCCCTCTGCTTTGCAGATCGCTCGGTTTCTCCGCCTGCAGGCAAAGGTGTGTCTGTGTCTGGGTTGATCTGTGACATGTGTTTGGTGTGGGTCAGGTGTGACTCAGCCCAGGGGAAGCAGGTGGCCATGCTGGAGCAGGGTGAGGACGGTGGCTGGTCCCTTCAGAGAGAGGGACATACAGTACCCAGAGTGCTGCCTTCTCCAGGGGATGCCAGCCTGGGCCAGGTGGAGAAGTGGCAGCCTTGCCCTGGAGGGTTCCAAGAAGCTGAGGACTGCTCCTGGAGGCTTGGGGAAGGTGCCCAAAGCTTTTGGCCAATGTGGCCATCTTCACAGTCCACATGCCCTCTTGGCCACCTGACTCTGCTTTAGGCCTGCCTCCCCTGCCCAGCCACCTGCTTCTGTCTTTCTGCAGGTCTATCACCTGCTGGTCTGGCTCCAAGTTCACTTATCCACCTGCCTATCTCCTCCCTCCTCCGCCCTGCCTGCCCATCCGCTTGCCGGCCCCCTCTCTGCCCTCCTATCTGCCTGTGAGACCAGGGATTTGTCTCCTTGGAAGGCACAGAGAGTCCTCCTAGGATGAAATAGGGGAGAGACAGGCGTTGAAGGGAGGTCAGGGGGCAAGAGATCCAGAGCCTAGGGGAGGGGCTCAGGGGTGCTGGCACATTCCTGGTGCCGTGTGCAAAGCCCAGGTATGACTCTGTTCCCTTCCCCAGTGGCCAAGCTAGGAGCTGGCCCTGGCTGCTCTGCTGCTGGCACTGGGGCCTCACCTGCCCTCGGGGTCTGCATGGAGGAAAGAAGGGGACACACTCAGGGCCTCCTGAGGCATGCCCGGTCCTCTGAGTGGCTCCACACCCCCAGCACCCAGGAGAGCTGCTGGATAGATGGTGCTGGTAAAAGTTTGCTCAGTGAATAATAATAGTTACGGATATTAAGTACCCGCCTGGTACCTGGCACTCTGCATAAATGCTGTGTGCACTCTGACCCTTCAGATCATCCCAATAACCCTGTGTAGTTTACAGCATGACTCCCATTTGACGGGGGGAGGGTGAGGCTCAGGGCAGGCAGTGTGCACGTGCTCACGTGGGTGTAAGTGGTGGGGCCTGGATTTGACATGCAGAGTCCAACTCTCGGTGCTTTCCCACAGGCCAGCTGCACCCCGTCGGACCCTGCGCTGCCTTTTCCTAATGCCTTCTGCTGCTCCTTTCATGCTCCTGAAATGAAAGTCATGGCTAATATACCAACCTTCACGTCTAATTAAAAAGTATGTAATTTTTTTTGTCCTATAATATATAAGAAAGAAGAGGTAATAACTTGTATTTGTGAAGTGGCCAATTGCCAGGAAGGTACCAGCTGTGTGTGCAGACCGATGCTAGAATGTGGTGGTGCCAATGTCTGAAATGATGAAGAACTCTTGGCAATGTTCTGAGCAAATAAAGTACAAGTTCCTGCCACTCTACACAGTAGTTGCATTCCTGGAAAATTCAACGTATATTATAAATGTATAAATCCTTTGTGTGTGTGTAACGTGGAGTTAGATTCTTGGCTCTGGCAATGTAAACAAGCTTTTCCCTGGGCAACATAGTGAGACCCTGTCTCTACAAAGAATTTTTTTTTTTTTTTTTTTTTTGAGACAGAGTCTCACTTTGTTGCCCGGGCTAGAGTGAGTGCCGTGGCATCAGCCTAGCTCACAGCAACCTCAGACTCCTGGGCTTAAGCGATCCTACTGCCTCAGCCTCCTGAGTAGCTGGGACTACAGGCATGAGCCACCATGCCTGGCTAATTTTTTCTATATATATATTTTTAGTTGGCCAGATAATTTCTTTCTATTTTTAGTAGAGACGGGGGTCTCACTCTTGCTCAGGCTGGTCTCGAACTCCTGACCTCGAGCGATCCACCTGCCTCGGCCTCCCAGAGCTAGGATTACAGGCGTGAGCCACCGCGCCTGGCCTTCTACAAAGAATTAAAAAAAAAAAAAAAGCCAGGTGTAATGGCGGCAACTGTAGTCCCAGATACTCAGGAGGCTGAGGCAGGAGGATGGCTTGAGCCCAGGAGTTTGAGGCTGCAGTGAGCTACGATGACACCACTGCACTCTAGCCCCAGCAACAGAGAAGACCCTGTCTCAAAAGACAAAAAAAACAAAACAAAAAATCTTTTTTCACGTATGTTGTGCAGGATGTAGAACCTGCCTCCTGTGTGGGTTGTCTGGAGTCCCTGGCCCCACTGTCTCAATGCCAGTCACTGTGATGACCAGACCCCCGACCCCCAGCAGACACAACAGAAAAGATTCCTGCCCTCGTTCAAGGAGCTCCACATGTGCGTAGGGAAGGCAGATATAATCCAGAATTGCATATATATGTCAGGCTATGTTAAGTGCAAGAAAGAAAAACAAGTAGAGTAAGGGGTTAGAGATCAGGTGGACAGGTGAGGGAAGGCCTCTTGGAGGAGGTGACATTTTGAGCAGAGACCTGTATGAAATGAGGGAGGGAGCCATGGAAATATGTGGGGGAAGAGCCTTCCAGAAAGGATAACCAATGCAAAGGCCACGAGGTGGGAGCATGTGTGGCTCATTCAGGCCAAGGAGGCCCATGTGTTGGGAACAGGTGGGTGAGGGGTGAGGGGTGAGGGGCCGAGCAGTCAGGGAGGTAGCCAGGTGTAGGGCCTCTTAGTGCAGGTGCGGATTTTATCCTGCATGGGATGGAAGCCATCAGAGGGTTCTAAGTGGGAGAGGGACACAATCGGAGTTTTAAAAGGCTCACTATGGCTGCCAAGTGGTGCTTGGACTGTCACCTGGGAAGTGTGGGAGGAGGGAGACCGGGAGGTGAGAGGTCTGGGCTTAGGGTGCTTGCGGTGCTTGCGGTGGAGCTGTGAGGCGATCAGATTCTGCCTGTGTTCTGAAGGCAGGGCCGGCTGAGCAGCAGGAGATGGATGGGACATGGGGTGTGGGAGAGGGAGAGCGACAGAGAGAAACTTGAGGCTAACTTGGCTTTGGAGCCTGAAGGACTCAGCCACCAAGACTCCCTTTCCCACTTCGGATGGCTTGACAGCCCTGGTCCCGCTTCTCTCTGAAACTGCACTCCCTGATGACACTGGGGACTGTGAGGTGGCCGACAGTAATGGAAACTTCTCAGTTATTTTGTTTGCCCTTCCAGGAGCATAGGAGGCTGTTGGTCTCACCTGTCACATCCATCTTTCTGGTACTGTGCCTTCCTCTGCATCCAGGGCTCACAATAAAAACTTGTGAGGAGCAATCCGAGAAGTTGAGGTCAATGAACCAGACAGTTCTGGAGTGTCGGCGCGCGCCAGGCCCAGTTCTAGGTGCTGCGGAGACGAGAGTGAGCAAGACGAAGTCCTGGCCTGCATGGAACTTGCCGTCTTGTATACCGAGTGTCAGCACGACACATGTAGGTGCCTGGGAAATATCTGTGCACTGAACAGAAGCCCAAGAGGTGGAGGGACAGGAGTGAGGCTGAAAATGGTGACCCCAGAGCCAGAGAGTGGCAATGGTGGACTGGGTGCAAGGGCACCTTCCCGCAGGGCAGCCAGCACAGATAAGGTAGGAGCTAAATGCACTGGGCCAAGTTCGTACCAGCACCGGGCTGCTGGGACAGGTGTGGGGCTGTGGGGTGAAGGTGGGGACGAGGGGCCTGGGGCTGTGCCTTCTCACGTCTTGGAGAGGTGCCGCCCCCTCTAGCTGTGTAGACCCATGGCTGGGAAGGGGCTTTGCCTCGTGGATCTCTGCTCCCTTTGTGACCCGGCCCTGGGCGGGCTCCTCCACACAGAAGTGGGTCTGCGAGGGGCTGTGGCTGCTGGGGAGGGGCCGGCCTATGTCTAGCTTCCTTGCCAGAGTGAAGTGCAATCTGCAAAGTCTAAATTTAGGCAAAGGAAGGAAGGAAAGAAGAAAGGAAGGAAGGAACCCCTTGGCTCCCTACGGAGGGACAGGGAGGGGGGGTGGTGCAGGAAAAGGCCTGGCCTGGCTACCCTAGGTGCCCTGGAGGGACGTGTGGGCACATGGGCTGTCTCTGTCTGGCCAAGTTCCCCCACCCCAGATGGAGTCTGGCAGAGAGAGGATCAAGACTCTTCCAGCAGCGGCTCTGGGACCCCTGTTGCCTGCACAGGCCAGGGGCCGGGCCAAGCCAAGCAGGGAGCTCCCACTAGTGGTTCCGGGTCCCCTCCCCCCACTCAAGACAGTGGTGCCAGGTGTGCCACCTGCTGGCTGTGGGGGCACAGAGCGGGTATATGCTGCCGGAATGGAGTTAGGAACCTTGCGCTGCCCAGCTGGGACGGAGGGAGAAGGGCTGGGTCGGGGCCAGAGAGACGGAGACAAGAACGGCAGGCGACGCAGGCCACAGCGGCTCCAGATCAGGAAGTTTATTGCTGACATGCAGGAAGAGTCCCCCATGTAGTACAAAAATATGTCTTTATACAAACTTTTTTGTGATTTTTCTGTTTTGTTTCCTTACAATAGGACTTCTCTGGGTGTGTGACACCCAGTGAGGGCAGACCTATCCTCCTCTCACTCGCTTCCCCAGAGATGCGATCAGACCCGTAGGTGACCTGGGAGGGGGCCAGCCTGTCCGACGCGGCTTTGCTGACCTGGAGGACATTGCTTTGCAGAGGAGGAGACCACACATGGAAAGCAGGCCCGGAGGGGCTGGCAGGGCTCTGCTGAGATGGGCCCTGGCCGCGCCCCAGACCCTCACAGGACAGTTGGGGCTGGACTGCGTCTCTGCTCCCTTAGGAGACTTTTCTTTATGAAATAAATATAGAAAAGAGGGCGTCCCCCACCCCACAGCACGGTGCCCTGGCTCTCAGCGGCCAGACGGCTGAGACAGACGCAGAGCTTGGTGCTCAGGGGCCGTAAGTGCTGGGCTCAGGTGGGCTCCCACAGACCCACTGAGGCAGAGGCATGAGGCGCCCAAGTGCTGGATGGGGACACGGGGAGGAAGGGGCGTGGGCAGCCCTGCTACTGCTGGCAAGAGGTGGCCCCATTTTTTCCAGATGGGGAAACTGAGGCACAAGGAAGTTTGGGAACTTGCCCAAGGTCACTCACAGTGAGTCAGCTTTTTGGGGGGAGGAGGGCAGCTCACACTCTGGGAACATGGCTGCCTTCCCACTGGGGAACAAGGACAGGCAGGAAGGGCCTGGCTGCCTGGAGGGACACTCGGCCTCTCTGAGGGCTCTGGGGTAGCCCTCTGGGGAAGGGTCTTTGCTTGGCATTAAGCAGGGCCAAGTCTGGTGAGGGGGAGGGGAGGGCGTTCTGGAGAGAACAGCATTTCTGGCAAGACGGGCATCCACTTCAGAATCTCGGCTCAATAAGGACAGCAGGGCTGTTCTCGGGCCAGGCGGGGCAGGGCTCCCCACCTGCTGTGAGGGACCCCGGCCAGGGTCTGCTGGGAGCGACACCATGTCTATGATGAGGCGGGGGTACAGGGGAGATGCCCCACCAGCCTCTGAACAAGGCACGGGGTCGCGGAGCTGCAGGCAGGGCCACGGCCAGGCCCACCGCCCTCCCCAGCAGACCCCCGGGCCCCTTCACATTGCGAGTCCACGTGACCTCGTCACCTCGGTACCACAGTGAAGGATGGAGAAGGAAACGGTTAATGTGTGTGTGTGCAGCACCTCAGAGAAGCTACCGAGACAGGAGCAAGAGCCGGGTGGAGAAAGGCCTCCCCACAGCGGAAACAGAGGGGCCGGGCGCTGAAAGTGGAGGGGGCGGCCGGAGGCTCCTCCGTGCCCGGGGGGTGAGGAGGGAGCCCACGGTGGGCTGCGGACTCCCTGCCGTCCAGCCAGGCTGGGGACAGGGAGTGGCCATAGGCCAAGCCACCTAGAGATGGGAGAGAAGTTGGTTACAGTAAAAAAATAAATATATTTGAATCCGGCTTAAGATGAGGTGAAGGTTTTCCAAAGCTTGGACCGAGGGGCCGGGGGCCAGAGGGGGGGGAAGGGAGACAGGCTGGGCAGGGCCCGGGGTGCTCAGGGGGGGGCCAGCAGCGAGCTGCACTCTCAGCTTATTTGGACTGTGGGGTCAGGTGGGCGCCGGCTGGGCCGGGCCAGGGTGGGCTCCCTCCTCCTCCCTCTCACTCAGTGCAGAGACAGCGTGGTTAAAGAGACAGAGGTAGATTAAAACGTCATGATTAAAAGCAGATTAGTTATCTAGGCTTCTCAGATTAAAAAACCCCAAACAATCAAGCAATCATCCCAAAAGGTAGCTTCCTGGTACCTCTGCTGACCCCACGTGTGACCTGGGCTGTCCCCGTCCCTGCCCCGTTCCCACTGCAGCCCGGAGAGTCCAGCACTACAGGGCCCAGCTCTGACAGCCAGGCCTTCGGCTGGGGCTGGAAGAGGTGGCGGTGGCGCCGGTGCCTCTGGCTGAGGCTGCTATTTATTTCCGCAGGTAGCGCTGGGCCAGGATGGCTGTGTCCAAGGAGGTCATGGGCTGTGCGTCATGGCCCAGCCGTCGCACGGGCGGCACGCTGCCGAACTGCCGCTTGGGCACCCAGCTCCGGGCCTCGTGGATGGAGCTCTTCTCCTCGGCCAGCAGCAGCTGCTGCCTCATGTAGTTCTCAAACTCGTACTGGGAGCACTCCTCTGTCACCTTTGCCTTGAGGCCGAGAGGGAGGGAGCGAGACAGACAAACCAAGATAAAGACAGAGCACGGCAGGAGACTAGGAGCCCCATCTCACTGGGTAGCTGAGTATGTGGGTCCCCGAGGCCACCCAGACTTGCCTTGGTGGCCGCCTGGGTGTCAGTGCAGCTGGCTCCAGTCCGAGATCTGACCCGGATCCCTCTTCCTAACTCACTGACCTTGGGAGAGTTAACATCGCCTCGGAAGCCTCAGCTTCCCCACCCCCCGCAAAGGTCCTGCTGAGCCCTGCAGAGGCCGATGCACGTCCAGTGAGAGCAGGGAGCCCACCTGGGCGCTCGGGCACCTGCAGCCGGAGGCACCGGCCCCACGCCGAGCCCCCTGGTGAGGTCCCTGCCCTAACCATTGGAGAGGGGGAGCAGGGCTTTGAAATCAGAGTTGGGTTCAAGGCTCAGCTCCACTGCTTCTAAGCTGTGTGACCTTGGGAAAATCATTTTACCTCTCTGAACCTCAGTTTCCTCTTTTGTAAAACGAGGGTAAGAACACAGGCCACAAATGCCTGCAGTGAGGCCTGCATGGGTGTACTGTGGACAGGCACTCAGTGCGTGGTAGTGATCATTATTTTAGTTGCTGCACAGCCCGGGAAGGACGGGAGCAAGAGGGGGCAGGGACTGGAACTCTCTTTTCTCACGGACCAGGAGGCTCTGCTGCGGCCCCAGGCACAGCCCCGCCTGGTGCGACCTGCCCACCACTTACTGTGGGCTCCAAGCTGGGCCAGGGAGGGAAGGTCCTTCCAATATCCCAGGGCCAGCCAAGCCCTGCCCTCCAGGGGGCACCCTAAGATCACCCACCAGCTGCTGCCCTGCACCCAGGTCTCTGCCCCGCCCCCAGCCCAGCACTTTCTCCAGTGCACGGAATGGGGAGGAAAGAAAACAGGTAGAAATGAATCATCTGAAAAATGAAAAGCAGGAAGGGTGAGAGACAACGAGTGAGTCAGAGGGGCAGAGAAATGTGACTTGGGCGGGAGGAGGAAGCTAAGAGGGCCAGACTGGGCACTGGCTACCCATGGGCTGCCCCACAGGCCTCCCTCGGGCCATGGGATCTCCAGCAGCACCGGCAGGCCCCAGGCAGCTCGGGCTGAGGGAGAAGGCCGAGCAAGCCCTGTGGCCTGCAGGGAGCTGCCACCTTTGCCCCTGCCCTGCATGCCCCCAACTCACCTCCTGGGAGCTGTCTGCATTGCTCATTTGGTCATCGATGTCAGGAACCACTTGCAAAGGCCCACTCAGAGACGACAGGGACTGCCTGCAGGGGAGGCAGACAAGTCAGGCTGGCTCCAGGCAGCCCCAAAGAGGCCAGGTCACCACTGGTCCCAGACATGGCTGGAGTCAGACAGGCCTGGGTGGGGATCCTGACAGGACTGACTCTTTCTCAGAGCTTTAGTTTTCATCCAACAAAGCGGGGCACTTTCTCCCTCGAAGGTGGTGGTGAGAACTAGGGAGGCAGTGGCCGGGCCCTCGCTGCCGTGGCCGGCACATACATAGGAGGGGCTCAGCCCCGACCCCTGCCTGCTCCCTCCTGCTCTTGCCAGGGGGAGAGTCTGGAACTCTGACTGTGCTGGCCGAGAGACAGGCTGAGCGCAGGCTGCTTTTCTGGGCAGGATGGGCAGAGCACCTGAGACCCAAGCCTTGTGCCCAGCCCCGCGTGTCCCCTTACCACGATGCAATGATGGCGCTGAGGGCCTCCAGGACGGCGGCGGCGGCCAGGCGCTGCTGGGGGTCGAGGACCAGCAGTTTCCGGATGAGACACACTGTGTTCTCAGAAACCCGCCCATCCCTGACACAGGGAGAGAAGGCTCAGTAGGCGGGTGGTGCTGGGTCACGTGCTGCTTCCCCTCCCCTTCCCTCCCCTTCCCTCCTCCTGGCCCAGGGAGGCAGGACTCACTCTGGGATGGTGTACTCGGCGGCCTTGATCTTGCGGAAGAGCTCCTGCGGGATGCTGTCGTAGAAGGGGAACTGGCCGTAGAGCATGGTGAAGAGCACCACGCCCAGGGCCCACATGTCGCTCGGCTTGCCACGGTAAGGCCGGCCTGGGGGCAGACACACACACCACACTCAGCCTGCAGGCCCTTGGCTCCACCAGGACTACTCCTCCTGCCACCCTCCAGTGTGCCCAGTGAGACAGTCAGAACCAGCTTGTGCATGTGCTTGTCCCTTCCCTGCTCCTCAGGAGACCTGGCTCTGCAGGACCAGGACGATGCCCCACCTCGGCAATCAGGCTGGGCCCACCCACCTGCTCAGGGCACCTGCCCTGCTCGGCTGTACCGTCTGTCCCACCACACTGGGAACCCCTGGGAGCCAAGCCTGGGTCTGCGGGCCCCAGCGTCAACAACATCAGCAATGTTTGTGGAGGGATAACTGGCTCCACTGGTCAGCCACTCCCACCCCAATCACCAGCCCCCACCCCCGCCCACCTGTTTCCTTCACGGCACTGATCACAAGCTGCCAGGGGCCCTTCTTTGTCTGTTTGTGACTCCTGTCTCCTCACTAGAAGGTAAGTTCTCACGCAGGCATCTTCCTGCTGCCATCACTGCTGGGCCCCAGTGCCTAGCATGGACCTGGCTATTTTGTTAAATGAATGAAGGAATGAACCTCTCTGTGCTATAGTTTCTTTATCTGTGAAACGGCAGGGAGAGGACATTTAACTGAGTACCCACTTTGTGACAGCACTGGAAGAAATGCATTTATTTCACTAACTGTCCTCTACGACACTGAGGCCCAGGGATGTTCTTTGTCCAAGGCCACAGCTGGAAGTGGACCCATGTCTGACTGTACAAACCCTCCTGTGTTCAGGGCAGCCCGTCCATCCACCGATCAGCAATAGAGCACCTCCCACGTGCCAACCACTGCCTCACCTACTCCCTCAAACAAAAAATATGAGGACCACTGAAGCCTTCCAAAGGCCCTGCCCTAGTCTAGTCCCTGGGACACACCCTCTCTGGGACACCAATAGGATGCAGCAGCCCAGATCCCCGAACACAACTCTACTCTCTGTGGGCGTGGAAGAGAGCTGGGCACCTTAGTGTCATCTCTCTGGGTGCCAGACAGCGCCTAGGCAACTAAGATCCCTTCTCTGGGTCCCTGTGTAGTGGGCTGTTCAGGCCGCAAAGGCTCCTGGGTAGCCGAGTATGCCCTTGGGGCAGGGGAACTGGTTCTGACTGTCTCCCTGGGCACACTAGAGGTCAAGCAGCTTAATGAGGTGAGTGTGTGCAAAACTCCCAGGCCTGGGGACTGGCACCACCATCCTCTGCACGTGGTAGCCCTGGGAGAGGCCTGGGTCTCCAGGAGAAGCCACAGCTTGGAGGAGGCCTCCAAAGGGGCTGCAAGTGCTTGTGCAAGTCACAGCAGCCCGCCCCCCAGGGGGATGTGAGACGACCTGGGAAGAGTCCAGTTCTGCACACATGTGTGTGGTGGGGATGACAGACCCTGGAGACAACCCCAAATCCTCCATGTGGGAGGGAAGGAAGCTGGCGCAAGCCCCTGGGGTTCCCTAAGGGATTGGGACCATAAAGACCTTCATTTGGCAAAGGACAAGGGGGAAAGGGAAAGAAACAGAGAGAAACCATTAGGAGCACGAGCCTTAGCGGAAGGAGCCCTGGAATGGCGCCTCAGTTTTCTGGCTATGACTTTGGACAAGAGATGCCCCTCTCTGAACCTCAGTTTTCTCATCTGTAAAAAAAGAACTTGGGATATTTACCTTGCAGGGTAGCTGTGCGGTTTTAAACAGATAATGCACGTCATGTGCTCAGCACAGTGCCTGGTCCTCAGAAATAGTCAGTAACTTTATAATTTCCTTATTTATTTGTGTATGATCTGTCTCATTTCCACTAGTAAGCCAGCTCCATGAAGGCAGTGATGTCAGTCTGCTTTGTTCTAGGCATCCAAAGTGCCTGGGGCGAAACCTTGAACTTGGCAGACCCTCAGCACATACCAGTAGAATGAATGAATGAACAATGGAGTGATGGCTTTGTTTTTTTTGTTTTTTTGGTTTTTTTTTTTTTGAGACAGAGTCTCACTCTGTTGCCTGGGCTAGAGTGCTGTGGTGTCAAGCTCACAGCAACCTCAAACTCCTGGGCTCAAGCGATCCTCCTGCCTCAGCCTCCTGAGTAACTAGGACCACAGGCATGCGCCACCATGCCTGGCTAATTTTTTTAATATATATTTTTAGTTGTCCAGCTAATTTCTTTCTATGTTTTTAGTAGAGACGGGGTCTCGCTCTTGCTCAGGCTGGTCTCGAACTCCTGAGCTCAAAGGATCCGCCCACCTCGGCCTCTCGAGTGCTAGGATTACAGGCGTGAGCCACCGCGTCTGGCCTGGAGTGATGGCTTTGAGATGCAGACCTCACCGTGGCACACGGCCAAGAACTGTTCAATGGCTTCCCGTCACACATGAAGTAAGGGATGATGTTTCTCAGCAGGGCCCACATCAGGCCTCGTGTGGCCTGGCCCCTGCCTACCTCTCTGGCCTCCCCTTGAACCATGCTCACTTTCTGAACACACTGCAGTTCCCCAGTGTGCTGTGCCACCCCTGGGGCCCTCAGCCTCCCCCCAGTCACACATACCCAGGAATTCCCAGCTCTCCTTAAGCTCTCAGCTGTCACCTCCTCGGCTAAGTCCTTCCAAGCACCCTTCATATGCTCTCACAGAAATCATGTCCTTTCCTTCCCCGTACTAGTCTCAGAGAGTCACTGAACATGTGTTAGTGTGACCTACATCCTCCTCCGCTAGACTCAACACTTCGTAGGGGGAGGGACAGTGCTGGTTTGGGCCACCAGGGAAGCCCCAGCACCCCGCCCAGGGCCTGCCCACAGACATGGCTTGTTGAACGGATGAACTGTCTGGCGCACGCACCGCTGAGCACGTCGGGACTGATGTAGGCGGGGCTGCCCCTCTGGTCCTTCAGCAGGTCGCCCTCGCTCACCAGATGCTTCCCGAGGCAGAAGTTGGTGATGGTTATCCGATGCGTCCTGAGGGCAGGAGGCAGAGAGTGCACAAACCTCAGTGACTACAGCAACGGACACCAGATGCACACGCAGGGCATCCCCTGCTGCGACAAGGACGACCCCAACTCTGAACGAATGGAGCCAGGTTTCTCACCAGAGGGTGAAACAGCTGGGGAGCAAAGGAACCGGGCCCACATCCTTTCCTGGCCACCTGCCGACCTGTTCCAGCAGGGATCTACATCACTCCCAATCACCTGAGTGTTGCAGGGGGAACCTGTCACCCTGGCTGAGTCTTAGGGGGTACAGCTTAGGGCTTTTAGAAAAATATTCAAAGATTTCCCAAAACAGCCTCACATAATATTCTAGATTGGGAGTAACCCCGAGATGTAGTTCAATTCCCCCACTCACACATGAAGAAAAGCAAGTCCAACAGAGGACAGTGGCTTTAAAACACGCCCACCCCACACTGTGAGGTGACCAGAGGGCAGGCCCCAAGCCTCCTGTCAACTCACTGTCTCAGTCCCACGGCCACTGCAGAGGAGGAAACAGAGCAGCTAGGTGCATCTCTCTGCGGGGGAATCCAGCACACCACGGCCTGTGGGGGCGGCGCT
This sequence comes from Lemur catta, assembly GCF_020740605.2. Taxonomy (NCBI): domain Eukaryota; kingdom Metazoa; phylum Chordata; class Mammalia; order Primates; family Lemuridae; genus Lemur; species Lemur catta. The sequence goes on along the minus strand of NC_059130.1, from coordinate 100,390,735 downwards.
GGGCCTCACTGGGGGACCCTGGTCCTGCGGGGTGCAGTTTACCACGCCCTGGTGGAACGTGGAAGCTGGCCCTCCACCGCATGCTCCAGACGGAGACAATGCCCCTGCTGACAGCACAGCCCATCCTCTCTGGGGATCCTGGGTCTCTGCAAGGAGCCCATGCCCCTGCCGTTGCTGCCAATCAGACAGCACTGGGGTGGAGAGGAGGGAGCCTGAGTCATCCCAGCACTTCCCTCCACCCTGACAGTCCCCAGAGGCTGACAGGGGTGGGAGGGGAGGATGGCAGCACAGTTGTCACAGCCTGAGAGCAACAGCACACCCAAACTTAGTCACCCTCTGTCTTTCCAAAACCCCACGACAGGCCAGAGCTTGCCTGGGAGACTCTGGCATTGGAAGGATGGCCTGGGCTCTCTCCTGGGCAGTTCCAGGATAGCATTACCTCCCGCCAGCAAGCGGAACCAGCGACAGCAAAGACCCCTTGCTCTTATGAATGAACGGAACCTTAGCCACCCTCCCCTTTACGGCAGGGGCACACGTGCCTGTCCACGCAGGCCGGCAGCCCGAGACCAGGCAGCTGCAGGGCCACGCGTGCCGGGGTCTCCAGTCTGCCTTCCTACTGCATGTGATGTGGTGCTGACGGAGGAGAGGGGCACACGGCTCACTGGGGAGAGGTGTGTGTGCTGCACACACTTCCTCACAGTTTCTGTTCAGGAAAGAAATTCCGTGAGGCAGCAAAGTGGGAAGTGGGGTGTCCCAGCACTAGTCAACTGGCCCTTCTCTAAATGGTGAGCCGGGGTCAGCTTGTTCAGGGAACAGCACACTTGTCCACTGAGGACCAGGAAGGTGAAGGCTGGAGGGAAGATGACCCAGGAAGAAGACACGGCCCTTGTGGAGGCCATGAGGCGGTGGAGTGTCACATATTTCAAGGAACTGAGAAGAGGATGGTGAGAGCAGAGCGAGGGTGAGGAAGGTGGGTGACGGTGAAGATGTGCTTCCCTTGTGTCCAGGGCACTTCACAGGCACTCACTTACTCCGTACGACCATCCTCTGAAGGAGCAATCATTATTACCCTCATTTTATAGGATGGGAAACTGAGGCACAGAGAGTTTAAGTCACACAACCAGGAAGCAGCTGAGCAGCAGTCTGGCCCCAGAGCCTATGCTCTTGACCTCTGCTCCTCTGCCAGGGCGAGGGCTCCCGGCAGCTAGTGCTTGAGCACAGGTAACAAACAAGACAGACCTGCATCGGGTGGCTTTGGCCACTCATCAGCTTGGGCAGAGGATGTGACCTCTCTAACCTCCGTCCCTTCACCTGAGGAATCCACCGCAGGTTCCCAGGTGTGGGGGAAGCTCTCGAACAGAGTCTGGCACAGCAAGGCCCAACAGAGCGCCAGCTACACCAACCAGTCAGATGACAAAGGCCCCCAGCCTCGCCACAGCCCAGTGGCATTTGGGGTGGGTTCCAAGAGTCCTGCTGTGAGCACTGAGGGGGACAGAGCACTGGGGGGCGCTGAAGGAGGAAGACAGGAGCTGAGCTCCCCACCTAGAGACACAGGCTCAGCAAGCTGTCTTCGCGACTTCTGGATGCAGGACCCACCCCTACCTGCACGAGAGCCTCCTGACGCGTTTGTCATGCAATTCTCAGGCCAAGGCCCAGAGGGACTACATCAGCAGTGCTGGGCAGTGCAGACGGCTGCAGGCCCTGGATTTTGAGGTCCACTGTGCCAGAGGACATATTTCCCATTCCCTGGGAGAGGGGGCAGCAGGGGTCTGGTCTTCACTGGCTCTCTCTGGGCTCTGAGCCCAAGGCCCCCAAGACACCACTTACACTGGGGCTGGGATCCCCGAGAAGGGCAGTCCACTCCAGAGCGGAGCGCACTGTGAGCCAGTGAGGCCACAAGGCCAGCTTGGCATCTCAGGGTTCCTTGGGCAAGGCTGGACAGACAGAGCTCTGGGTAGGTGGCCTGCTCCCTTTTTCCTGCATCCAGAAAAGCTCTGGGGCTACCACTGGGGTCCCTTACAAAAGCTCAGCAGGAAGTAGCTCCAGAGCACATGGCTCCCCTGCCTCAGGGGTCAGGACTGACACTACCTGGCTGGGGCAGGCACTGGCCTAACAGATGCTGAGCAGCTGGCCCCGGGGCCAGCTGAGGCCACATTGCCATCCTGCACACAGACCTAGGGAGCACACTGCAGTCACATGAATGACACAACGTGATGAGGAGCTGGTTGGTTCTCAACACTTTGCAAACGCCTGCAGGCTGGACGCTTCCTGGGATTCTCCATTAGGAGCAGCAGGCAGAGACGGGGCATTTGGTCCAAGCCAGGCCCGACGCCCCAGGAGGCCCCTCGGCATATGCTTCTGCATGCTTTGGGGAGGTCCCGGGCTGGCAGGTGGGGGAGGCTCCACTTGTGTTGGAAGAACCAAGCAACCTGGGGCGCTCAGACGATACTGAGAGCTCTGGAGCTCACCCTTGGATGCCACTTTTGTCCCCACTGAAGACGCCCTTTGTCAGCACCCTTGTCATCATCAGCTGATAGCAATAAAAGCTGATGCTCACTGAGCACTTAGTGCAGGCCTGAGTGGGCTGTTTCCATTCACTGCTCACGATAGCCTATGAGGGAGACTTTCTCACTGCCCTGTTTCAGATGAAGCAGCTAAGGCACAGGGAAGTGAGGGGACTTGCCCGAGGCCACAGGGCTAGCAGACAGGGGAGTAGGATCCAAACCCAGGTCTGTCGGGCCCTGGAGCCTGCACTCAGGACTGACAGCTGCCGGGTGCCCGGATGTGTCTCTGGGCAATGCTCTAGCCCCTGACGGACTGTTCCTTCGATTCCATCAAAGCTGACTCATCCCTTGTCTTGTACTTCACTAGAATACCGCAGGACAGCTTTGGGCTCTGATTCTTTCTAGGAAGCTCACAATGTTGACAAAAGCAAGCACCCCGGAGAGGACCCTTTACCACACCTGGGGGGAGGGGTGGGCAGGCCTCCTTAAGCGGGGGCCAGTGAGGAAGATGCCAGAGTGCCTCTCTACACAGCTGCCCCCGGCTCCTGCGTCAGCTGGCTGGGTGGAAAAGCCGGAGCGTGGCAGGTGGGAAGCCACACGGGGACCTCAGGCTGCCTCTCACCAGAGCGAGGGCTCTGAGGTGCAGGGCGTGTGTGGCTGACAGTGGATTTCCCCAGGAGCCGCGTCCAAGAGGCTCTGAGAGCCCTTTAGCTATCTTGGGGAATTCTGCTGGCGAAGGGCTCAGTGCAAAACAAAGGACAGTCTGTCCTCAGCATTCCAAATGTCGACTCTGGGGCCCACACAGGCCCACCCTGTCAGCTGCCACAGAAATCTGACCAGTGGCCTGCAGGGCGGTTAGGACCCAAAAGCACAAGCAAAGGGTCTCAGTAAAGGGTCACACTCCAGCTCTGAACGTCCCATGTCATTGCCCTGAATATGGGACCGCACAGGCCTCTGGTCCAAAGGTTCCCACAGAGCAGAACTGTGTGTTTTCCCCCCGGCTCAGAGATGGTCGTTGCAGCCTCACATGCATCCTGTAGGTCCCCAAGGCTCGAGACACTGGGAGGAGCTCAGGGGAAGCTCTGGTGGGTGTGGGGGTCAGATTCCTGGGTTCAAGGCCTGACTCCGCCACTTCCTTGCTGTGCGAATCTCTTGCTAAACCTCAATTTCCTCATCTGTAAAGCAGGTAAATTCTAGCACTGAACTCCCAGGACTGTGGTAGGATTCGACAAGATAAGATAATCCCACAGAGGGCACTTAGCCTAGCAAATGGTAGTAGCTGGTGTTATCCTGTCTTCCTCTGAGGGTTGGCACGCCTGGCAGTGGCTACAGACGGAGACCCTGGGAGAGACCCCGTATCTGAGGCAGGGGAGGAGAGGTGTCACACAAAGGAGCGTGTGCTCCAGCATGTCTGAACCTTCTACTCCACTCCACTGGCAAGACTTTCCGGCCCTCTGCCAGGGCGCGAGGCAGGTGGGACTCAAGGGAAGTGCCGCTGAGACTCTGCAGGGTGAGGCGGCAGGCCCCGAGTGGCAGGCCCACTCAGCTTGTGCTGCTCGGCCTCTGAGGTTCCTGGACTCTCTCCACAGGCAACGACACGGTCAGCTCTGAGGCCTCTTGAGGCTTGGCAACACTCCCCTGCCCTGCCGCCACCGCCCAAGGTGGCCAGGAGGCGCACAGCTCCCTGGGAGTACCAGACCCCCCAGTCCTGGCCTGAGGGGGCGAGGGCAGTGAGGGACGGAGGGAGGGGATGTGCGTCAGCAGGGTCGGCTCTGAGTGAGTCATGCTTTGGCTATGGCCCTTTGGGCTGCCACAGTGTTTTCCTCTTCTAGGAACTTGGTATGCAGCTCGCCTACCCAAAAGAAAGGAGGAAGGAGAAAGAACCCTCAGCAAACCTCACGTAACCCCCGAAGAGGATTTCGGATTTCAACCCTTTTTTTCATCCAAAGCAGGTGAGTTTGTCCCTCTCCCTGGAACCTCTCTGTTCTGCTTCCCGGAAGCAGACGAAGGCCTCCAGCCTGTCTATCTGCCGCTCTAGCTGGAGTCGGGCAGGGGCGGGAACTTTTCCAGGTGGACCTTCAACTGAGTGAGGGTGAAGTGGGGCTCCGGAGTGGAGGGCGTGCCCCAGGACACACACAGAGCAGCGTGTCTCTCTGTACCACACCACCCTGCCCCCTTCCAAAGCACCCGTGACTCAAGTGAAAGGCAGCCAGAACCCCTGTCTGCCCCAAAACACAAAAAAGGCGATTATCAGATTAAGGAAGTGCAGCCAAGATGCTGGATCTGAGTGACGTATCAGGGTTCTGCAACCTGAGGGACGAACACACACGAACACGAACATGTGCGCGCGCGCACACGCACACACACACACACACACACACACACACACACACACACACACGCACAGCAGAGTGGCTACACTGCCACACTCAAGAGAGGTGCAATCTCCTGACTATATTCCCAGAACCCAGGGGATCTAGAGAAGTGAGAGTCAGAAGCAAACCCACCAGTGACACAAAGAGGCTAGGAGTGCTGGTGTGGTTAGCCGGCAGGACCCCTGACTGGGCGTTCCCATGACAACCCCGGGGATGCTCATTTAGAGCCAATGAATGAATGGCTTCCGCTGAAGGCCCAGGAGCTCTCTAGTCCAGATGGACTTAGGTACTCAAAACACAAGTCCTCTCTTTGTGAACAGTGAGCCTGCAGCCAGAGCAGGACAGGACTGGCCCAGGGTCCCACAGACGGCTAGGGGCAGGGCAGGGCCCAACCTCCAATCTCTCAGACGATAAGCTTTCCACAGCTCAGGGCTGGGATGCTCAGTGCTCTGCAACACCTGAATTCTCCCAGAATTCTGAATCCTCCCAGAATTCAGAGCTGTGACTGGGGAACCGCTGAAGGACGCTGAGCCTCACCGGGGTGTCCTCATCAGCCATGCGGCAGGCCTCATCTCTGGAAGCAAGCCACGAGGCCCGCAGTCCCTGGCTGGATTAGCACCGGTGGTGTGCTTACAATGGCCAGACCCCGTCAGGCAGTTTTACAGCAATTTACTTGCACCTCAGGCCCAGCTTTCCAGGAAGGTAGAGCCATCACCTCTCTCGCATGAGGAAATGGAAGCTCAGAGAAGGGCCTGGTACCCCAGCATGTGAATTCCTCCAGTGAGTAAATAATCAAGTGAGCACATTCTCACGGTCTCCAAAATAACTAGAGGCGGCGCTGGGATGTGACCGGGTCTGACCCCCACGTGCATGCTGCTTCTGTTGTCCCTAACTCACTCGCACAGCCAGTTCAGGACCCAAGCAGCCCGGGCACTTCCTGTTTCCTTCCCTCCTCCCCGTGGAGCATGACAGGGCCAGGTTCTTATCAATCCGCTTTCTCAGGCTGGCAAATCTCCACGCATCCTTCATAAATCGACTCAGATGGCAGAGTCACTGTTCTCTCCATGTGCCCCCACCTCTCTGCACGCTTGGCCCCCATACGTGGTACTCATCTGGTCAGCACCCCATCAGCTGGTGAGCTCCATGGGGGTCGTGGTGGCAGCTGGGAGTTCCTGTCTGCAGCCCCAGCGCCAAATGGTGCTGGCGGAAGGAGGGAGACAGGCTTAGCTGCTGCGGTTTGCAGCCTCCTCGCGATGGCGACTCAGGCTGGAGCTGTGGGGTCTGGTGCCCCCCATCCAGGGGCCAACTTCCCTGCAGCTTCTTTTTCTCTCTGACCACTGTGGCTTTCACCACTTTATAGGGACAGTGGGCTCAGGGCCCTTCCTGTGCTGGGCAGACCACGTTATGCAATGAGTCTGCTGAGACTCGTGCTGCCTGCCATTTGTAAGCCCTCCAACCCACTCAGCACCTGGGGTGACAAAGGTGACAGAGGCAGGCTCAGGAAGGGGAGGGAGGTGCGTCCTTCCCAGCCCTGCGTTTCTAGCATCATGGTGGCCCACAGAGCCATCCCACCTGCTGTTGGTCCTGGGCACCTGTGTGGTTGGTGTCCCTCCATCACTGCCCAAGACCACTGCGAAGGGGCCCAGACTCTCTGTTGAGGTGGGGTGATGGCCTGAGACTGGGGCCTCAAGTGATCTCCCTCCACCGCTGGCTCACCAGGGATTCTGGGGTGAGCCGCCCAGATCCCCTCCAAGTCCAGGGCACTCTCCCTGCTGTTGGGAGGGCTGGCTTCTGACCACTCCCAGCTGCGCTGCTCTCCAGGAAGCCCCCTTGGCCAAAAGAAGCTGCCTTGCCCACGGCTGTGCCCCTCCCTAGGGACAGCCTCCATCCAGTGGCTGGTCGCTGTGGGGCACAAGGGCAGTGCCCGCTTGCCTTGAGCTGGGCCGTCTGAAGGGCCCTCTGGCTCTGGAGCTCTTCAGGCTGAGGCCCTGCTGTGACTTCCCTGCAGTTCAGCTTCTCCCTCTGCCCAATTCCAGCCCCTTTCTCCCCGAGAGCACTCCCCATAAACCTCCCGTGCAGAAACCTCTGAGTCTCTCCTGAGGAAACTGGCCTATGGCAAGGCCTCATTTTTCTCTTTCCTTCATTTTTATAGTCATTTACTGAGCACCCACTAGGAGCCAGGTATGACCCATGGATGGACCAGGGAGGATGTCTAAAATTCTTTCTGCGACTCTGAAACTCCCAGTCTCAGCAAGCACCACACATTCCCACGCGACAGGAGGCAGCAGCAGGTATCCCATCCCTTGGCCCTGGGATTCCTGGAGAAGTGGGCCGTTTTGAGTCAGAATCACCATGGGACACTGCAGGCACTGGGGAGCCGTAGTGCCTGTCCCAACTCGAGGGTGGCAGCATTGAAGAAGAAATAGGAATCTTACCTTTTATTGAGCACCATGTTCCCGAGCTTCAGGTCTCTGTGTACAATGTTTTTCTGGAAAACAACAGGCATATGGTTTGTACCGTAAATGTGAGAGATGTGATCAGGGCCCCCCTGTAAGATGTGGGCTCTCCAGGTGTTTGGGAAGGCAGGAAACACTCATGATACGTCTCTTTAGGCTCAAACCACAGGCGGATCAGGACAATTCTAAGGCCTCGTTATCCATGCGTCTGAACAGGGTAATGTACCCTATCGGTTTCTGCCCACCCAGGGCAGTTTTCTCAGCTTTCTCTCCCCTCAGGGCAGCAGCTTGTGGGCGATGCCACCGGCCTCTTCCCCTCCATCAGACATCCTAAGGACGGGCTAGATCTGGGGGTCAGAGGTGAACTGTCATGGCTCTGTGACAGAAGCAGTGTGCCTAGAAGAGGCCCGGTCTCCTACAAAAAGCTCAGATGGGCTGTGGCCACCCAGATGGATATTCCAAAGTCGTCACCAGAGCTGAGAGACTACAGTTTAGTCCTTGACTGATGGGGAATTACTGCACGGGGTCTGCTGGGCTGCCCGGTCAGCCCCCACCAGAGAGGTGGGCCGTGGCCACCGTACTGTGCCTCACCTGGTGCACCTGCCATTTAGCCACTCTCCTTCTGGACACCCCTAGCTGCAACGCACACCTGGGTGAGGCAGGACAGAACTGCTTTCTGCTCAGCAGCAGCAAGAAGGGTGGCTTTCTATGGGTCGCAGGGAGGGAGCGGCAGGGGGCAGGGCCTCACCTGGTGCAGGGCCTCCACCACACGCACCACATCGTAGAAGATGACCACGGTCTCTCGCTCGCTGAGCCTCTTCTCCTTGATGACATAGTGCTGCAGGTTGATGAGGTCAGCGGTCTTGTCACTGAAGTCATGTGCACAGAGGCAGTCCAGGACGAGGCAGATGCGCTTCTTCATCTTCTTGACCATTCGGCTAGATTCTGTGTCTTCGATGATTTCACAGGTGCGGTCCTGGGAGGCAAGGGGGCGGAGCAGGGCTTGGCTGTGGACTCGGCAGGGCCAAAGACAAGGGTCTGGGATGCTCCTGGAGCTGGATACTCAAACCAATGAGACAGCCCAGAACAAGCCTGCACATGCGGGTGGTGGAGGACTGAGGCATGGGCAGCCTGGGCTGTGGGGCCACTCAGCACTGCTCAGCTTCCCATGTGCAAACGCCAGGCCCAGCAAGGGGCTGAGGTTAAAACATCTCAGGTAAAGGCTTATTGCTTTGATCATAATGCAAAGGATTTGGATTTAAAGCCCAAGTGCCCTCCTTAGCCCAGTGCATAGGCAGCAAACCTGGGGTCTAGGGCATCCTCCTCTCCACGGCACTCTCAGATTCCAACAATCACCAATAGAATGTCCTTCCAATGTTTAAGATGGTAGAAGTTAAGGAGAGGTCAATCTCACACCTATAATCCTAGTACTCTGGGAGCCCGAGGCGGAGGGTCGCTTGAGCTCAGGAGTTCGAGACTAGCCTGAGCAAGAGTGAGATCCTGTCTCTACTAAAAATAGAAAAAAAATTAGCTGGGTGTGGTGGCATGTGCCTGTAGTCTCAGCTACTCAGGAGGTTGAAGCAGGAGGATCACTCGAGCCCAGGAGTTTCAGGTTGCTGTGAGCTAGGCTGACACCATGGCACTCTAACCCAGGCAAAACAGTGAGACTCTGTCTCCAAAAAAAAAAGAAAGAGGTCAATCTTGGCAGGCTCCAAAGGTCACACAGTGTTCTGTGTGTCCATGACAACAACTTTCCTCCTGACAGTCATACGGTGGTGGTTAAGAGCATGGCTCTGACCCTGGACGGCCAGGTTCAGGGCCCAGCTCCACCTCGTCTTAGCCGTGGGACCTGGGGCAGTTTGCTTCACCTTCCCCAGGTCTCCAGCTCCTCATCAATTCCTCTCACAGGTTGCTGAGAGAAGGAAGTAAGACACCCATGCCCAGGGCTTAGGTTCTGCCACAGCCGGGGCTCAGGAAGTAGGTCCTGTCACCCCCACTGTGGCTGCAAGCTCAAGGCCCATTTTTTCTTGCTGAAAAGTATTTCAAGTCAGACAAAAAACAGGAACGACATGGGGACTTTCGTCCTACAAACTTGATGAGGCCCTTGGTGTCATCCCCAGAAGACTTATCATTCCCTCTGGGGAGCTCTTAAAGGACTGAATATCCACATTTCTCCTTAAAAGCAGGATCATACCTCTTATTCACTCTTCTCCTGAGGCCCTAACAGTGTCTGGCACACAGACGATAAGCTAGAAATACTTTTTTTTTGAGATGGACTTTCACTCTGTCACCCTGGCCATGGTGTCATCATAGCTCGAAGAAACCTCAAACTCCTGGGCTCAAGCGATCCTCCTACTTCAGCCTCCCAAGTAGCTGGGACTACAGGTGTGTGCCATCATACCTGGCTAATTTTTCTATTTTTAGTAGAGATGGGGTCTTGCTCTTGCTCAGGCTGGTCTCGAACTCGAGTTCGAGCGATCCTCCCGCCTCGGCCTCCCAGAGTGCTAGGATTATAGGCGTGAGCCACCACGCCCGGCCTAGAAATACTTTTGATCCCCCAGGTTCTCTCATCCAAGATGACATGAACCAAGGCCACACTTTTAAAGATATCAGAGACAAAATACTAAGAAATCACAATCACCCTCAATTTGATTTCATGTTTAAGGGAAATGCTCTAATTTTCAGAGTTGCCTCTAATTGCAAATCTAAGAATAAAGACCTTGGCGGGGTGTGTATGTGGGTGTAGGAGGCATTTTCCATTTGTTTTATTTCAGGAAATCAAGCTGACAAGGAGTTTTTATTGCCTAAAATAGCAATGATGATGAGAGTGTGCCCGCAGCAGCTCAGTGCTTTACTCTCCCATTCATCTTCCCAACAGCCACATGAGCTGGGCACCATTATCATAGCCCCATTTTACAGATGGGGAATCTGAGGCCTAGAGACCTGAACTGACTTGCCCAAGGTCACACCACCTGAATTCAGGACTGTCAACATCAAATCCCGTGTGCCCTCTCTGGCACCATGCTGCCTCTCAAGTAGCAAGTCCACCTCAGCAAGAGCTGGGCCTGCCTCAGGGCCTGGAGGAATCTCTGTTGAGGAATGGGGCTGCTCCCAGGCCGGGGCAGAAGGCCACCCGGTCATTCTGAACCCAACTCTTCATTTCTAGAGATGCAATTTTAGCTTTGCCCCTAGGATGGCACTTTTCAGGGTACAAGTTGCTAATTAGTACCTTTCCTAAGGGACCTGGAACATCTGAGTGCTGGAGCCTGAATTGTCCGGGCAGGCAGAAGGACTGTTCGTACCAAAAACAACTGTGGAGATCTGCAGGCAGTCCCAAATGCTGATTCCTCCTCATCGCCTTCCCCTCCACCCTGGCCTGGCCAATTCCTGATGACACAGTACATTGTAAAGAGCCTGGGTATCTTTTTTTTTTTTAAGATCTCGCTTTATTGCCCAAGCTGAAGTACCATGGCGTGCTCATAGCTCACTGCAGCCTCAAGATCCTGGGCTCAGGTCATCCTTCTGCTTCAGCCTCCCAAGTAGCTGGGACTACAGGAGTGTGCCATTAATGCCTGGCTAATTTTTCCATATTTTTTTGCAGAGATGGGGTCTCACCGTGTTGCCCAGGCTGGTCTCAAACTCCTGGCTTCAAACAGTCCTCCTGCCTTGGTATCCCAAAGTGCTGGGATTACAGGCCTAAGCCACTACGCCTAGCCTTTTTTTTTTTATTAAACCAAAGTATTTTACAGAACTGGGTGTCTTTAAATGACTTCCTGTTTTCTTCTTTTCTCGGAAAAGCAGCTCTTCAAAGAAAGCCTGGCTGCTGTGAGATGCAAGCTGTGTGCATTCCTGCTAGGCTATGACCCATCACCACAGGCGCACCGCGACAGCTAGGCTGGCCCCAGCCTGACCTCCAGCCCATTCCACCCAGGAAGTCCCGATGCATGGCTGGGACACCAGGGGGTCACACGTCATGGGCTGCTCACAGTACGGCTGTGGCCCCAGCAAGCGTCAGTGCCTGCAGCCAGCCAGAGGTGGGAGCCAGGGATTGGAGGACAGGCCACTTACCTGGAAGAGCCCGTGGTGGTGGACCACACCATCCTGCGTGTGGAGCAGGGAGAGGAGCGAGTACTCAGTGTGCAGCAGCATCTTGCCCTGCCTCTCCTCTTGGCTCTCTATGCCTTGGTCCCCCCTCTCCTCGAGTGTCAGGATCTTCAGGAATGCACAAAAACAAAACCACAAGACCAGGACACCTCACGTTACACAGCGGAGCAACCGGAATGGCGGGGCAGGGGGCTCACTTTCTTCTATGAGACACTTGTGTGCAATGCACACACAAACACCAAGTGAAACCATTTTTCTTAATGTGATAGCAATGTAATTTATGTGCAAAGTTCTTTAAATCAGGAGTTGTTGTGAGTGAGACTGTGTGAACTTGACTGTTTCATGGGAAGAAACAGCGCTACTCCTGTTCACAAGTGACGTAGACGTGAAGGTGGGGGCGGGAGGAGTGGGCTGGCAGGGCTGGCCCCGGTCCCGAGGTGCCCTTGCCCCCACACTTCACTCACCTTCAGCTGATAGAAGTCATCCGTGCCATCTTTCCTCGCCAAACACTGCACGATGCTCGGCACTGGTGAGTTGCCCAGACGGGGACCTATGGCGCAGAGAGCCGCTGGCTTACTTTTCAGAAGGTCTGGCTATCGTGCAGCCAGGTTACCATTGGGTCTTCGACTAAACCTTTTCAGGAGGGCACCACAGTTCACACCCACTAGCCTGACTCCCACTCACCCCCTCCCGGCCCCGCCAGGTCTCCTAGTGGAGAGTTTCCACGATCTCCCCTCCAGAAATGGAGAAGGATGTGTGTGCATCTGCCTGAGACACACCCGGCTTCCGCAGGCACATTTCTCAAGGAGAGGTTTCCAACCGTGGGTGTGTGATGGAATCTCTGGGGAGCAGCTGTTAAAAACAAGAGATCCCAGGCTGCAACCTGGACGCTCTGAACAGCAACTCCAGGGTGAGGATCCAGGAAACTATGGCTCTAACAAGCTCCCCTGGTGACTATGATACATCTGCCTGGCCTCTGTCCAAGTGCCAGCTTTTAGGATGTCCTGTACTTCTAGAAATGCTTAGTGCTCGTTGTCCTGTGACAGCATCCTGCCTGAGCTTTCAGAGTGGAAATCAAACCGTGTCCCAGTGCCATTGCTCTGCGAGAAACCCTTCACAGAGCCCCACTGCTCTTAATATACCACCCAAACCTCCAAGGCCTTGCATGATTGGGCCCACCTTTCTAACTGAGTAGGTTCCACCCCTGTCCCCTGCCACACTCCAGCTATAGTGGGCTCCTAACTCCTAACACGGTAAGCCCTTTCCTGCCTCTGGGCCTTTGCACTTGCTGTTTCTTCTACCTGGAATGCTTCCTGCTTTTCACACAGCTGCTCCTGCTCATCTCTGGGCTCAGATGTCACTTTGCCATAGAGGCCTTTCTTGTCTACACTATCCACAGGCCCTTCTCACTCTGACATCATCTTGTTAACTTTTTCAGGGCACTTGCACCCCTGATGAAGAGCTAATATGTTGTTTCAACTCTCTGTTTCTTTTCCCAACTGGAATGTTACGTTCCAGGAGGGCGGGAACTGGTTTGACTTAGCCACTGCTTCATCCCTGGCAATCAGCATAGGCCCGGAGCGTAGCAGGCACCATTCACTATGTGCTGAATGACTGCAGCTGGAACTGTCCTGTGCCCATAAAGCCCAAAATGCTGTCCCAAAGCAAAACTCACACCCAGTGCCAGTGTCTGGCTGCCAGGAGAGACAGGGTCCTCAGAGCCCACACCACCTGCAATCCTGACCACAAGCACTCTGGACCTGCCAGTCCTCAGGCACCAGGCAGAAAGGCCCTGCTGCTCTTCTGGCTGACTGGGAACACACAATGCCATGGGATTTCTTGCCAATTTTACAAGCTTGGGGTGGGGGGGGTTCTATACAAAATGTTTTGTGAAATTAATCATGCCATCCAAGAATGGTCTAAGCAGTGCCTTGGATGATGGATCTTGGGTTCTAACGCAGCTATGTGCTTCCTATGGGCACATCAACATTCTGGGGCACACAAAGGATTCTCTGGGGGAAGAGACAAAGGCTAGCTATCAGCTGAGACTGATCTAAGGCTGGTGCAGCTACAACAAAACTGATGGCCCTTGGTGCAGAGTGACCTGAGGCCTGGGTCTTCCACTGATATAAATATACTCCATGTAAAGCGATGAAGCTAGGGACCAGGCTAGGAGCTGGTCAGGACCCCACGCTGCTGTGGGTGGGCCACCTCACTCTGGGTGTCTGCAGGCCAGATGTGCGAGCCAAAGGGCCCTGCCCCTGCCCTCTGTACGCCATTCCCCCCAGGGTCAGAGGCTTACCAAGGATGAATGGTCCAGCTCTCTTTGCATTATTTCCAGAAATTCCACTTCCTAGAGCCTTCGCCCTGGCCGACGTTTCCCCAGCTCCTCTGTCTGATGCTCTCCGCTTCATTCTCAGCTCTGGACAAGACACAAAAGACCCCTTCTCACTAAGTAAGTCAGCGAGGTTCCTTATGCTAATCCAGCCTGCAAGTCTTTAACTTGGGATGCGTCACGAAGCTGCTGCTGTTCTGCTGCAGCCACCACTTCCTCCCCCTGCCGGAGGAGCATCCAAGGTTCCCGGTGACAAACAACCACAGCTCCTTTACTTGGGACTAATTAGGCACTAAAAGTGGATGTCCTTTACGGCAGCATATGCGGGCTACAGAGGTGGGGAGCCAGCATGCTGCTGCGAAGGGACTGGTCAAATTCAGAGAGGAGAAAATTGGGCTTTGTGCAGATGCAAAAGCCAAACAAGAGCCCCAAGAGACCACCAGAGAGGCAGAGAGAAGAGCCAGCCCCATCCAACCGAGCCCCAGCCCTGAAGCAAGTGTTCCCAAAGTGAGGCCTTCCCTCCAAATACGTACAGCCGAATGCCCTGAGGTGCCCATTCCTGGGCCGTCTCTGGGGAGTGGGCTCTGGGAAAGGGATATTACACCTAAGGCTTCTTATGCTTACGAAGTTTGACAACTACTGCCCTAAGGATCCCTCTCCTCGACTCTCTTTGGCTCTCAGGTCCTCTCGGATGAAAGAACACCCCAACCTTGTCAATGGGGGATTTACTTTCTCTTACCTCTCCTAAATTCAAATTTTTCCTTAATTACTTTAAAGAAAAAATAAAACAGGCTGGGCATGGTGGCTCATGCCTGTGATCCTAGCACTTTGGGAAGCCAAGGTGGGAGGATCGCCTGAGGCCAGGAGTTCAAGACCAGCCTGAGCAATATGGCAAGACCCCATCTCTACAAAAAAATAGAAAAACTAGCCAGCCATGGTGGCGCACACCTGCAATCCCAGCTACTGGGGAGCCTACGGCAGGAGAATGACCTGAGTCCAGGAGTCTGAGGTTGCAGTGAGCTATGATAACACCACTGCACTCTAGCCTGGGCAAAAAAAAAAAAAAAAGAAGAAGAAGAAGAAAGAAAAGAAAAAAGAAATAAATTATGTATTTAAGAGTAAGTTAAAAGACACTACTGGACATGGCTGGGCACTCTCATCTGCCTGATGATCCCTAGTTCCTCTTGATTAAAATGAAGGGTGGACACAGGAGTCAGATTCTGGAAGACATTAACCTCTTGACATGGATAAAAAAACAAGGCTGGGTACGGTAGCTCTCACTTATAATCCCAGCACTTTGGGAGTTGAGGCAGGAGGCTCTCTTGAGGCCAGGAGTTTGGGACTAGCCTGGGCAACAGGACAAGATCCTGTCTCTACAAAAAATTAGCTGGGTGTTGTGGCACGTACTTATAGTCCCAGCTACTCCGGAGGCTGAGGCAGGAAAACCCCAGGAGTTTGAGGTTGCAGTGAGCTGTGATTGCGCCATTGCACTCTGCCTGGGCAACAGAGTGAGACTCTGTCTCCAAACAAATGCACAAACAAAAACAAAAAAGCTGCTTCTTCCAGCTCTCCAAAGTCAAACACCTGGGGAAAGCAGAGTCCAGGAGGGGAGCAAGGAAACAGATGGTCACAGGTGAGTTCCACACAGGGAAGGTCACAGGTCATAGGGATGCCCAGTTCAGGTGAGGGGCTCAGGGAAAATGTCCCTAAAGAAGGGATACAGGAGTGGGCTGGGCAGAGAGCAGGGATGTTCTGGGTAGAGGGGCCTGGGTGAGCAAACATACATAGGTAAGAAACGGCATGTAGGCAACAAACTCCAAATAAGTCTGTGTCACTAAAGTGTCTGTCGTGAGGCTGGGAATGGCGAGAGGTGGCCCAGAGATGGAGGCCTGATGGCCACCTTAGGAGTGTAGCCTTTACCCTTCTGTAAAAGGCTCACAAACACAGAACCTCAAGCTTCTCCTGTCATTTTCTTCTTCATACAAAAGTAATTGGTCAGCACTCTGGGAGGGTGAGGTAGAAGGATCACTTGAAGCCAGGAGTTTAAGACCAGCCCAGGCAACACAGCAAGACTCTGTCTTCACAAAAAATAGAAAAATTAGCCAGGAGCAGTAGAGCAGTAGTCCCAGCTACTCGGGAGGCTGATGGAAGGATCATTTGAGCCCAGGAGTTGGAGCTTGCAGTGAGCTGTGATTGCACCACTGCACTCCAGTCTGGGTGACAGACTGAGACCCTGTGTCTAAGGGGGAAAAAAAAAGTAATGGTGTTCCCTGCAGAAACATCAGAAAATATAGATACACAAAAATAAGAAAGTAAGGTACCCATAATCCCACCTCCCAGATGTAATTGCTATTAACATTCAAGCAGATTTTTCCTGTATGTTTGTGTGCATGTGTACATAACGTTTTCCTTATTACAAAAATTTGGACCACCCTGTGATGCTCTTTTGTAAACTTCCTTTCCCCCACCTAAAATATATTTTAAGGGTGAATTTTATGGTATGTGAAATATATCTTAAGAAAGCTGTAAAAAAACAAAGCAAAAAACCATTATTAACATCCCTGCATGGCAATTTTTTCTGTAGCATCACTTGGGATATCTAAACAGTCTCTAAACAGATATCTAAACAGACACCAAGGTACATAGCTTAACAGTCTCACTGGTACAGATATATGGTGACTTATGTGACCGTTCCATATTTATGGACATCTAGGTTCTTTCCATGTTTTTTATTTATTTATTTATTTATTTTGAGACAGAGTCTTGCTTTGTTGCCCGGGCTAGAGTGAGTGCCATGGCGTCAGCCTAGCTCACAGCAACCTCAAACTCCTGGGCTTAAGCGATCCTACTGCCTCAGCCTCCCGAGTAGCTGGGACTACAGGCATGTGCCACCATGCCCAGCTAATTTTTTCTATATATATTTTTAGTTGTCCAGATAATTTCTTTCTATTTTTAGTAGAGACGGGGTCTCGCTCAGGCTGGTCTCGAACTCCTGACCTCGAGCGATTCACCCGCCTCGGCCTCCCAGAGGGGTAGGATAACAGGCGTGAGCACCGCCAGGCCTAGAATTATGAGTTTTAAAAATGGTATACTTCTTGTTAACCCTAAAACTGCTGACCACTTGTAAGACTAAGGAAATACTCAATCCTGGTTCAGGTTCTGGGTCTCACTTTCCCAGACGGGACTATGAATTGACACGGCCATCCTGGGAGCAACCTGGCAGTGTGAGCCAAATACCTTTAAAAACATGTGCCCCATTTGACCTGGCAGTTCCGCTTCTTAGAATTTATCCTGAGAGAAAGAGGCAAAGATGGTAAGATATGTGTGCATGACTGTTAATTAAAAAAACATGGGCCGGGCGCGGTGGCTCACACCTGTAATCCTAGCACTCTGGGAGGCCGAGGAGGGTGGATCGCTCGAGTTCAGGAGTTCGAGACCAGCCTGAGCGAGACCCCGTCTCTACTAAAAATAGAAAGAAGTTATATGGACATCTAAAAATCTATATAGAAAAAATTAGCCGGGCATGGTGGTGCATGCCTGTAGTCCCAGCTACTCGGGAGGCTGAGGCAGTAGGATCGCTTAAGCCCAGGAGTTTGAGGTTGCTGTGAGCTAGGCTGACGTCATGGCACTCTAGCCCGGGCAACAGAGTGAGACTCTGTCTCAAAACAAAAAACAAAAAACTCATAATTCTTTATTTCTGAGGGTAAATTTGTTTCATGTGCTTACTGGTTGTGTGTACTATTTCTTTTATGAATTTCCTTCATGTTCTTTTTCTATTTTTTACTGCTATGTATGTAGTAAGTGTTATTGCCTTTTAAGAGCTCCTTGTATATTAGGGATATAACATAGGATGTCATTTTTTTCATCTTTTAACTTTCTTTTAATAAAAAAGGTTATATTTTCATGTAGTTAAATATTTCTTTGTCTTTGTTTTTGCTGATATTCCTAGAAGCTCTCCCCTACTCCGAGAACAAGCATGTATTCACCAGTTAAGTTAAATCCTCCTGTGCTTTTGTTTCAGTCATTATTCTAAACCCTAGAAGACTGACTGCACTCAGTGAACTGGAAAGTAGGAGAGATGATCCAATGTGCTTCTAGTTTAATCTACCAGGTTCTCCTCCCATCAACTGCAATTTATTTTCCGAGCTGTGCCACTGAGGAGCAGAGCCACTACAGTAACTAGAATGGTGTCACTCACTGGGCCCAAACAGTCCTTAGATAAAGCAGAAGCCACGATTAGGCTTAGCTGGGCCTTCTGCCAAAGAGGCTCATGCTGAAAGCAGATTCAATGTCATTCACACAAAAGCAGAGAAGAATAAAACTGCCTCTAGAAATATCTTAAAAAGCTGGGCAGTAAAGTGTCTGCCACAGTGTTCCCACTCTTTGCCTGGCTAACTCCCATGCCTCCTTCTCAATTTAAGTATCATTTCTTCAGAGAAGCCTACCTTGCCTTCCTTGGTAGCCCCATGACCAACGGGCCTCAGTCTCTCTCACAGTATCCTGCAATTGTCCTTCTTAGCACTCTCCAGATTTTATAATGATGTATTTGTGTGTTTATATGATTAATGTCTGCCCCCAACCACTAGAAAAATTCTACCACCACTAAAAATTCTATGAGGGAAATGTATATATATACAAAACATAGTATAAATGTATATAAAAAATACATGTAGCCATTGCACCCCAAGTGCCTGGCTCCGCAGATACTCCATGAATGAATGGGTACCTTCCCTCCTTGGTGATGGTCATGACCAGGGTCAGTGGCCCTGTGCCTGTCCTGAGCTGCCTGCTGCCCCTGGTAGCAAGTTGGTATCACTATTGTTTTGACCCTGTTTCCATCTTCCCTGGAGCACTAAGCCTCCTCTCTCCTGGTTCCCTGGAGAAAACCATGGAGGCGTGTCCTACCTGTGTAGACGCTGCCTACGCACAGCCACGGTCTAGACAACAGTTTGCCGGGAGCAGCTGCAGCATAGACAGTGAGTGGGCTCAGCCTGACCCCACCCACCCCACTCTGGATTCCACTCAAGCAAATGGCATGGGAACTGCTCCAAGATACAGGCAGGCAGACGGGCAGGGAGAAGAAAAAGATGCTGGCAGAAGAGGGAGCAAGGCTGCCTCCCTTTCCTGAACATCGCTTCCTGCTACCCAGAGCTAACTGAAGCAAAGGAAGCATCGTGAAGAGGCAGGCCCAGAAAGCCAGACGCTGCTGCAGGCTCACTGGTAGGGTGAGCAAAGACAAACCTCCTGGAGACAGACCCTCCCCTCCTTTTCCCATCCCCTGCTGATGTACAGGGACGACCTGCCCCACTCTTAACTCAGCCTGATGCGTGTCCCTCCAGAGACAAACCTACAAATGGCCACAAATCCTCCCATAGGAAAGGCCTGCTCAGAGGGACCCTGGCTCCCCAGTGGGATCTGTGATGAGGAAAGTCTGGCTACTTAGTCTCAGGAGGACATGGGGCCCAGGCCCCTCCAGAGATACCTGGTCCTCAGGCTGGGGTGAAGGGTCTTGGCCCAGCCTGGCTCAGGTGCAACTATTTGCCTGGTGTTTCCTGGGCTCACTGCTCAGCTCCCCAGGAACTCAAAAGTCCCAGCTTAGAAGTCTCTGAAGCTTTGAATCTGTCAACTCTTCCACATTCTATCCTCACAAGTCGGCACCAGTCCCCTTAGAACCTGAACTCAAGAGGAAGTTCAGTGAGGCAACAATGGTCAGGGGAGGCCAGGAGAGAGGCAAGAGAACCCAGCCTGGCACCCCGCCTTCTGCAGGCCACAGCTGTGCTCCTCGATTCTGAAAGCAGGGGCTTCCACTGCTTTGCCAAGCCCGGGAGTAAGTATGGGCCTCAGCATGAGAGGCCCTCAGCTCTGGACAGCTGCCATGGTACGCACGGAGTGGGGAATGCCTGATCCTACCCTGTCAATTTGGGGCTAGCATCATCTCACCCTAAAGCTGCTGGGCAATATGAGCCCAGCTCTCCTAGCAAGGCCGAGCTAATCAGGGACACATAAGGTTCCAAGGCTAAGGATGCCCAGAGTCCAGTGGTATAGTGTGACAGTGCACAGGAGAGTTGGGTGGGGTAGCCAGGAAAGACACCGTGCAGCAGAGCATGCTTCAACCCGGTGGACGTACCATTAACCTCTGAAGGAGGGGGGAGGGCTGCAAAGAAAGATGGTACTGAACAAATGAAACGCAGTCACTGTCCTCCCCAGCTCAGTCTGTCCTCAGCTCCACCCAGCTACAAAGCAGC
This sequence comes from Lemur catta, assembly GCF_020740605.2. NCBI lineage: Eukaryota > Metazoa > Chordata > Mammalia > Primates > Lemuridae > Lemur > Lemur catta. The sequence goes on along the minus strand of NC_059130.1, from coordinate 100,370,716 downwards.
TGAAGCCTGGCCAAGGCACGGAGGGTCCTGCCATTCCTGGGCAGAAGCATCCCTGCAGGCATCCACACATGAGCACACACACGCTGGCAACTACCTACTTGGGGCACAGTAAGGAACTGTCCAGGATGATTAGGCCACCTACCTCCCTGGATGGGTCCGTCATCACACTCCAGTCAGAGGCAAAGTGTGGGTGGCGGAGAGGAGTCTGGAATTAAGACCTGGTGCCTCTAACCCAAGATCTCTTGGAGCAGGATTGGGGGAGGAGGGCAGAGCAAGAGCACATATACTGAGCTGTAAAACTTTTACTGTCGAAGGACATAGCTTCTGGGTGTGCGTGTTTATCGAAACAATTGAAAAGCACAGTTAAAAGATCTGTGAAAGTCACTGTGTGTAAACAGACCTCAATTAAAAAAAAGCAAATTTTAACCAAATGGTCAAAGTTAGTATCACTAGTAACAGAACAAGCTGACATTACATGCCTTTTGATATGATGCACTTAATAAAGATGCATTATTCATGCTATTTTTTTCCCCAAAATGTACAATCTGAATCCAATCTTGAGACAAACCCAGATTGAGGGCCATTGAACAAAATGAGCCCATATGCTTCAAAAACATCAATGTCAGATAGTTAAAGAAAAGCTGAAGAACTATTCTGGATTAGAGGAGACTATACAACAAATAAATGCAATAGGTGATCCTGCAGGAAAAAAGTTATACGCTCAAGTGTTTTCAGGTAAAGAGTCACAATGTCTGTAACTTACTCTCAAGTCCCCAGAGGCAGAGGAGAAAGTTTAACCTGCTGGAATAGTTCCCAAAATCTGATTCACAGGTTCAAAGGGAACTGCTCGTGGGTACGTAGCCCACAGTGGCAGAACTTGGAATCTCATACATGTTGGGCAGAGACGGCCTGGCAAACGAACAGGGTTCAGTCTTGTATGGCCCTCTCTCCCAAATACCATGCTCAAGAAATGGGGGGTGGGGAAGAGGCCTTCATGCAATCTCTGGGTCTGCCACCTGGTGGCGTGTTTCTGCAGTGTATCTTCAAAGGGCTCCTTGGCACCGGGTGCAGGATGGTGGGGCACTGCTCTCCCTCAGGCTGATCAGGAAGGATGCCCTCCATCAGAAGAGCCAGCCTCAGCCACTTGTGTAATTGGGGCTGGACAGACAGAGGCCAGCAGGCGGCAGTATCTCCATCTTCTGCTGTGGGGGTCCTCCAGGGGCTCCATGGGCTTCAGGAAGAATCCCAAACTCCTCAGTGAGCCTGAGCAGACCCAGGCTACCTCTCCAGCTTCACTGCCCTCACATGCACCCTCCACCCACGCACACCAAATGACTCACAGTTCCCTGAGTGTGCCTTGCCCTGCCCTTCTCTCCCTGGCTGGTTTGTCCCTCTCCCTCAGTCCTCACTGAAGTGTTACTTTCTGAAGCAAGTCTCCACAGAAGGCCTCCTGCCAGAGCTGGCTGCTCCCAGAGCATCTGGACACACCTCTGTCCCCGCCCATTGTGCTGTACCCACTGGGAGGGAGGGACCACCCCAATTCATCTCTGCTTCCCTGCACCCTAACAAACTGCTTAAAGAGAAAACAGAGTATGTGACTGTTTGTTAGGCAGCTGTAAGGCACTAAAGGCTCTCTTGGGGCAGAAGACAGAGAAGGCTGAATAAAGAGGTACACGCTGTGGTTCACAGGCAAACTCTGCCCAACTAGAGGCCAGGGACTGGAGTGGGACCCTGAAGAAAGTACAGATGCTCATGGCAGGAGGCGGGGTGCCACAGCTGTAGGTAACTGGGCTGCACAGTGTTGGGATAGTTTGTCCAGGAAAAGTTCCATGTCAGAAATGCATGGGGGAGGATGGGTCTAAGCTAGCTGATCACCAGGGCTGTGCTTAGACAGCCTTTGCTGCTGCAGAGCAATCCTCACTGAGGAATGAAAGCCATTCACAACACACCTGCAGCCGGTGCAGGACCCCTCACTGATGAAGGGATAGACCAGGTCCTAATGTGGGAAAATCCAGCAAAAAGATCTGCTTTTCAGCAGTAAGCACGTGAGTGACAGCCTGGCCTGTCCCGCACACCAGTAACAGGTCCTCCCGGCCACTCTAGGTGGCGTGAAGTTCCTTCTGCTGGCCAGAAAAATTCCTACCACTCTCATTTCCCCAGAAAAGAGAACTTCTGGCCTAACTATGCATTTAGTTGACTACAACTGGGATGAAATGACGAGGTAAGCAATGTGAAATCTGAATGCATGATCCAACTAAGGCAACCTGATGGCCCATGCTTTACAGACCACCTGTCCACCCTAGGTAGCTGCCAGTCTCTCCTAGATTCCTGTGTGCCTCTGGATGGTGAATTTCAGACTTAGAACCCACATGGGTGGCCCATACTCTCACATTAACTATCATAATTAATTTTTACACATGGTTTTATAGTTTACAAAGCACTTGCAAATACAGTTGTCCCTTGTTATCCTCAGGGGATAGGTTCCAGGACCTTCCATGGATGCCAAAATCCAAGGATGCTCAAGTCCCTGATATAAAATACTGTAGTATTTGCATATAACTTATGTACATCCTCCCTTATACTTCAAATCATCTCTAGATTACTTATAATACCTAATACAATACAAATGCCATGTAAATAGCTGCTATACTGTATTGTTTTTGTTTTTTTTTTTGAGACAGAGTCTCACTCTGTTGCTCAGGCTAGAGTGCCATGGCATCAGCCTAGCTCACAGCAACCTCAAACTCCTGAGCTCAAGTGATCCTTCTGCCTCAGCCTCCCGAGTAGCTGGGACTACAGGCATGCGCCACCATGTCAGGCTAATTTTTTTTTCTATATATATTTTTATCTGTCCATATAATTTCTTTCTATTTTTAGTAGAGACGGGCTCTTGCTCTTGCTCAGGCAGGTCTCGAACTCCTGACCTTGAGAGATCCTCCTGCCTCGGCCTCCCAGAGTGCTAGGATTACAGGCGTGAGCCATCGCGCCTGGCCTATAGTTGTTATACTGTATTGTTTAGCAAAGAATAACAAAAGAAAGTCTATACATATTTAGTCCAGACGTAACCATCCACTTTTTATTTCTGAATATTTTTGATCTGCTGTTGGTTGAATCTGAGGTTGGCTGAGTCCATGGATGCAGAATCTACAGTTATCACAAATCATAACTGATCACCGCCCCCCACACACAACACAACATTTTCTTCTGCACTCCAACCTGGATGACACAGCAAGACCATGTCTCTAAAAAAACCACAAAAAACATTTTCTAGAAAAAGAAATTGAGACTTAGAGATCTGAGACCTGCCAAAAGTCACCTGGCTAGTTGTTGAAAAAATTGAGATGTGAACTCAGCTTTTCCAACGCTGAATCCTGTAGTCTTTCTACTTGACCATGCTACCTCCTCTATTGTTCCTGCTCCACCCAATGTCTGCATGGTTCTAGGAATGCCAACCACAGAGAGGACAATACCCTCCAAATTCCCTATAAACAATCATTCTCCTGGAACCAGGGTACCTTCAAGCCAGAAAATTCTAGTTGAGCAAGGAGGGAGAGGGGTCATGTACTGCTTCTCTCTGAAGGAGGCATTTCAGGGCCCCCTGAGTGGGGCCTCTCTAGAGAAAGGGCTGAGTCAGAGGCTGGGTTACTGAGACATCCTCCCACCAGCAGACATGCAGCATCCCCACCCTTTCTTTATCCAAGCACTCTGGGAGCCACTACCATTGCACCTAATACTCACGTGTAGGTTCTTCTACCAGGGCCACCAACCTTACTGACCTGCTCTCCAACCACAAAGTCAGCCCAGGAAATCAAAAGGAATTCATCGCCATAGAACTGAGGGTTTCAAACTATGGACCAGTTATCCAAATGCCAGTTGCGGGACCAAGATGGATTTGGGGTTCACATAGGCCTGGGCTCAAATTTCAGCTTCGGAGGCTCACTTGTTTTGAGACCCTGAACTAGTCACCTACCCATTGTGGGCCTCAGTTTACTTATCTGTAAAACAGGTAGGTTATACTCCCTCCTTCATGGGACAGGGGAGGATCAGGCTGAGGAGGCTGTGCTGGTGGTGTGAAGAGGTCTTTGCTGGGTGCAGGGTGAGTGCTCCCTGCTCTGTGTCGAGGCCACCTCTCTGTGGCAAGTCTCTCCAGGCACATCCCTTTTTAACCATCATTTAATGGTCTCCCACTACTTGCCAGGAACCATTCTTCGCGTCTCCTAGAGTCTCTCTTTAATTCTCACAGTTTTCTAAAGTAAAGACTCTCCTGTTATTACTAAGAAACCAAAGTCTAGAGACCCTGGCCCATGTCACAGGGCTGGGTCTCACCTACTTCTGCTAGCTGGGTGGAGGGGGCTCTACTGAGGGCTTTTCCACTGCGTATGAATGACAGCCATTCCTGAGGGCAGCATGAACTCTCTCCCTGGGAGCTTGATGGCTACAAGCAATCTCCCCAGGAACCCACTAGAAGCCATTTGCTTTGTGCTCAGGATGGATGCTGGGGGGATGGGCAGGCGGATAGAGGGGAGGATTAGTAATCCCTCGATTTCAGCCAGGACTCCCTGATGACAAAGATTCATGCATGTGCTGTCATCTTCACTGTTCCAAAACAGAGTGATGATTTTCTTCATCTTTAAAATGCAGGATATGTATAGCTCCAATTTGTCAAGAATACATAACATCGCATCATTCTCTGAACGTTGTGCTTTACTGCCTCAGGGGTTACAAATGAACTGGCTGCTCCTAACCAGAGCTCTCTTTGCACAGGGTGAACCTCACTCCCTGAAGCCGGCTCTGCTCCCAGCCTGTGGGAGAGTACCTGCTGGGGCCAGAGAGGAAGTGACTCAGCCCAGTGGGAAGTGGGAGGGGCGGTCAGAAAGAGGGCCCTGTGCCCAGCCTGCTGCCCCCAGTGCATCCTCTGACGCTGCCTTTCCTCAGCAGGACTCCAACATGCTGAGCACAGCAGGCCTGGGGGCCAGGAGGGGCCTGAAGGCCCAGTGTCTGCAGCTTGGGGACCCAGCTCTCGTCTCCTCCAGGAGGCAAGATTCACAGATTGGCCCCACACGAGAGGAGACTATAAAATCAGTGATGTCCCTCCTCCAGCCACTTCCCTGAGGAAGTCCCCACTGGGCTCTTCTGTGGCCTCCGTGAAGGCTGCGAGGAGAGTCTGGAGGCTAAAGGCCTCTGGCCAGGAGGACCTATCTCAGAGAGATTCAGAATGAAAAGCCTTGGGGCTGTACACACAGAGGTGGAGAGCAGCTCTCTCTGCAGGTTCCTTTGGGGAAAAGACAAAGGGAGGAGGAAGCCAATCCCTGCACACTGAATCAGGCTGGCTGCTCCTGGGGCAAAGGGCTTCACCGGCAGTCACTCTGACAGCCACCACAGCAGAATCCAGGGCAGCATCACCAGCCGTGCCCCAGCTCTCCCCTCCCAAGGGCCTCCGGAAGCAGCTGATGTGACAACAAATAATCCGTCACCGTGTGTGGGTGTTGGAAGAGTAAGGGACAGGCTCAGCTCTTTCAGGGCTATGCTGGCCTGTCTCCCATCTTGAGAAGTAGCCTGGGGAAGCAGCCAAGCACGTTGGCTTGGGAGACATTTCTGGTGGCCCCTTGGCTCTACAGGGGGCATTCTGCCATGTGCAGTGACAGCAGACTGAGTCACTGACAGCTCTCCCTGTCATACCAGCCTGCTCTGGCTCACTCAAAGTAGAAGAGCCGATTACAACAAGGGAGATCCTGGCATAGCATGTGACTAAGAGGCCCCTCAGCTCAAATAATCAGTTATGCTTTGTGCAGTGAGTCAGCCTGGGAACAAGGCCTGCCATGGGGTCCCGTGCGGAGTTTAAATTCTTGCCACTACGATAGCTCAAACCAGGCAAGGAAAAAGCAGCAAGCAACCAAAAAATGACTGACTGAGTGTGACAGCCACCATTCTGACCACTGCATCACCTGGACAGGCGCTTCTCTGCTCTGTAGTCCCCCTACCTAGAGGAAAGGGACAGCGCTACCCCTAAAGAGGGTTCCCGAGGACAGCTGAGAGCCAGTGTGTAGGAGGCACTAGACGCTTAGAAATGTTACGTTTCCTTCCTTCTACTGCAGATTTCCAGAGTGACAGACGGGAAAGCCCAGGCCAGGCCCAGGTGCGATTCTGTCTCTTTATACTGTTTTCAACAGCAAAAATCACCACAGTCATCCTGTGAGAGAGGCAGTCTGGACTGGGGCCAGCCAACTGCCTTTCCATAACTGTCTCCATAAAAACACTCAGTCTCACAACTTTCACAGGGAATAATACAGTTCACTTTCTGAAGTTTTACCAAATGCCACTGGCTATGGCTGCTCAGAGAGTCACGAAGCTGCCTGGTGTGATGAGAGGCAGACAGCAGGCTTTGTCCCTCAGCTGGCTGTTCAGACAGGTGGCCCACACGAGGCCTCACCTGCTCGACCACTGAGAGCCAGACATGGCTGATCATGGGGGCCAGAAGCCACCACCGACAGACACTGTCCATGCACTGGAGAGAGCACGTTCTCTACATGTCTGCTCGGGTGTGTCTCGAGAGGGGTCTTGTTCACCTTTGGCCCCCCACACCCTACACAGGCCCAGAAGGTATGCAGAAGACAGGTGTGAAACCACAGCCAACAAAGAAAGAGAAAATGCATGTGTCTCAGGGCAGCAATTCCAGTTCTGGCCTACCGACACACTCATAGACGTTCACAAAGATAAACATGCTCAACAATGGTCCCTGTAGAACTATGTGTAGCAGCAAAAAACAAAACCACAAAAATCAAAACACACACACATCCCAGATAAGAAACAAATCTAAATATCCATCAAGAAAAGACTGGTTAACTAATCATGTTCCACCTAGACAATGGAATACTACACAGCCTTTAAGACTAGGTCCACAGCTGCTGATAAAGATGTCTATGGTATGTTACCAAAAAAAGCAAACTGCAGTACTATATGTATAATATGATCCTATTTGGGTTAAAAAAATCATACATACCCTTGAATATGTATAGGAAATTTCAAGGAGAAATGTTAACAGTGGATACCTCCAGGTAATAGAACTATGGACTCAACGAGGGGAAGGAGAGTTTTATTTTATGTTCTGTATTGCTTGACATTTTACTATAGGCTACTATAATAACACAAGTTTAAAAAAATCTAAAGATCTCAACCCATTAGAATTGTCAGGAGCAGTAATGGAATCGGGAGGCTGGGCCTCTCGAAGGCAGACTGGAGAGTGTATGGCACGCAATGGGTGAAAGTGCGATTGCCCACAGGTGTGAGCCTGGGTGCCAACACACGGGTGCACGAAGAGGGCGAGGGACGCAAGAGACAAAGCCAACATTCCTGGTAAGCCTCAGCTCTCCCAGATAGCTTGCAAACATGCCTTTAAGGAACATCCTGCTTGCCACCTAGCACCTGTAAGGGCTGGAAGCTGGCTCAGGACACCTCTTCTGGGACACTCACGGACCCACTAGCAAGAGCGCACCTGGACCTCGCCAGAGCTGGCCCCTAGGTGCTGACTGCATGTCAGGCACTAGGCTGAACATGCTACAGACAGTAATGCCTCACGTCTAATTCTCATTACTACCTTTGGTGTAGGGACTGTTATGCCCATTTTACAGCAGAGGAAACTGGGGTTGGAGATGGGAAGTGACTTGTTCAAGGTCACTCAGGTGGCAAGTGGCAGAGCTGGGTTCTGAAGCCAGGCCTGATCTGAGCCTGGGCCCTTAACTGCTGGGTGACATGGCTGAAAGTCTCCTTATCCACCACTCATAGAGCAGGAAGGGAAGCGACTTATCTCCAAGCAGTGGCAGTTTTCTTTCTTCAGCTTTGCCAAGGTTTCTTCCAGCCGTACCACTCTAAGTCCAAGATTCTATGTGGGCTGGGTTCCCTGGGGCTGGGATAGAGGAAGGTTATGACATGGGCTCTGGGGCTCTGTCCTTACCAGCTGTATAATGGTGGACAGGCTACTCCGAGCCTGGGTGTTCTCTGTAAAACAGAGACAATCCCTACTTCCTTAGATTCAATAACACATGGCAAAGTACTCAGCAAAGGACCCGGAAGGCAGTGGGGATTCTTCTTTTTTTGCTGGTTTCCTGTTTCTTCAGGACGGACCACCTCAGAAGAGTCAGAAGAGAACACACACCATGAAACTCACCCCAAACTTGGTTATGCTGAGAGCTCCATACTTATTGCAAAAAATAGCAGGACTCTTGCTTTCCAGAGTTGGCAGATGCTAGCAGTGGGGTTTCAAATGCCCCATGGAATGTTGGGCTACCCAGTCCCAAGGTCCCCAGGGGGCTGAATCAAGCTTCTCCCCAGAAGCACTGCCATCCCTTTAACATACCTCACATCAGCTCTGCCCCCAAACCAAAGACAAATGACAGGCACGTCAGTCCTGCTTTTGCCAATTCCCACTACGACAACCAGCTTACTCTCTCTTCCTTCTGGACCCTTGGATTGCAGACTTCCTAAAGGCCAAAGATCCTCTATCTCTTTTGTCAAGTAGGTGGTGGTCTGTAAACACATTTAGAGGGGACAGCCTCATTCTGAATGACAAGACCCCGTCTCAGTTTTGCTGCCTCTGGTGCTTTCCAACAACTAGACTTTCTCTGAAATCATCAGCCTATAGGCCGCTATGCTCTGTGCAGCCTGAACTCACACCCAAGACAGACAGCCACAGCTGACAGAACGAACACCATTGGGGTGTAGCCTCTTTGGGGAGAAGGGATTTCAGTGCCCTCCTTCAAGAAGTGGGACCACAACCCAAGAGAGTAGATTTGCTTGCTGGGGGGAAAATAAGGCTGCTCCAGTTTATTAAAAGCGGACCTAGAAATTCTTTTAAAAATAAGAAGATATTCTTTAAGGCAGCAACCCCCTTTCTAGGAATTTATTCTGCAGGTGATACCTAAGGTGGGCAAAATCGTATGTATGAAGAAAGTCACTTAGCTTTGTTTGGAGAGCAAAAGACAGAAAATAGCCTAAGTGTTCATCTGCAGAGTGCCTGTTGATTATTACACTCATGATGGGACACAGTGTAGTCAAAAATGACCCAGACATGCATGTGCCAAAGTGGAACCCTCTCTAAGATAGTAAGTAAATCAAAGCAAACTATTCCATCCTTTTCCCCTCTTGGATCTTGACTACAGAGCCTGCGAGGATATGCAGGGGCCGCTGTGGGCCCTGGGCCACCTTCGAGGCCACTGCCTCGCCTGAGCAGGTGGAGAAGGAAGAAATGATCGTTTCAGGCCACTTTCTCCTCTACCTTCTTTATACCACAAACTCAAGGACAAATCCTGTGAAAATTTCCCAAATCCCAAAGGGCCTATTTGAAGGCCTGCCCACCAGCACACCCCTCTCCAAAGCTCAATACAATGCAGGGACAGCTCCTCGATCCCTCAGAACTCAGGGGGACAAGGGCACTGGGCAGCTTCCTCTCGCTTCCCTGATAGCTCTGAGAGAGTCCTTGGTGGAGGGACTGGGACGCTCACCCAGTGGCGGGGAGCAAATCCAATCTCAAAGTCTTTTTCTAGGTATGATCTCCAGGAGGTGCGGAGAAAGCTGCCTCTCCCCTGATGGTCCACTGCTGTTCAGGACCCCATCAGTCAGCTGTAGCTTGCTGAATCAGGGTGGATATCGCCAAAGGGAAGGCGTGTTCTTAGGGCCATTTGAAGGCTGAAGAAATTTTCAGAGTTTTGCAGACTCAGCAAGTGGAGTTCCTGAAACCCGAAGATATTCACCTCACTGGTCAATTCTGGGCAGCGGAAGGGGGCCCTCTCCCCCTAACACCCTCCCCACCGTGCCCTGTGGATGGCACTCCCTGCTTCCCTGCAGGGGCCCCATCCCATCCCGTCCCTTCTTCCTACAAACACTGAATACTTACACCAAGGACCTGTCTGGGGTTTATTGGTCAGTATTTTGACGTAGGGCATCATTTAATGTCCCATCTCCCTGCTGTGGGCCTGTGCCTTGGTAGAAGACCCCTCCCCCCCATTTCCCTTACCTCCCTGCAGGGCCCTGTTCTGTCCTTTCTTCCCATAAACACCGAGAAAAAACAAAATCTGGGCACAGGAAAGGTGAAGGAAGGGAGGCTACCCTTCTCCCAGGTGCTGACTTAGCCAAAACCAGAGGGAAGCCTGGCCCAAAGACGGACAGGGTACCACGAGACTTTGCAACTGATCTCCCGTGAGGGTGTACTCTGGGCTTGCTCAATGGAGCTGGCAGATTTCACTGGCCATTATCTTCCCCTTGAGCCATCCCTATCTCTGCACTATTATTCACTCTGTCACCCACACCAAAAACCCCAGGGGCACCTGCCACCAGTCCTTCTCCCTGGAAGCCATCACTTCCAAACACTCCCAGAGTCCAGCTGATTTCCCACCGAATAGCTCTGATCTCTGCCCTTCTTCTCATCCCCACTGCCTCTGCCCTGATTCAAGCCCCCCTCAGCCCTTGCTGTGATTACTGCAACAGCCTCCTACGGGGCCTGCAGACTCTCCCTAATCCATCCTCCAAAGCAGATGCAGGTCTACTGGTATGTTTCCTCCACTTAACACAAGGCATCCATCACCAACAGCATACAAAGTCCAAGCATCTTAGCACTGGTGCCTGCCTACCTCTCAGGCATGTCCTGCAGCCAGTCCCTTCACATCCTGGGCTAGAAACCCCATGGTTCCTAAAGTGCCACACATGCCAACACGCATCCATGCCTGTGCCATGCTGCTCCCCCTGCCTGTAGGGCTCCTTGGACCCCCAGAAAACTCTGTTCACTCTTCAAGATCCAGTTCAAGTTCTAAGGCTCTCTGAAGTTTTCCCCAGTCTCCTCCTCAACCCCAAGGTGAATCACTCCTTCCACTTGGTTCCGCCACATGCTGCAGAGACTTTTTTGTGAGAGACTCACCAAGCTCTGTGTAAGTGTTAATTGGTTAGGAGCCAGCCTCTGTCCCTGCTAGACCACAACCTCCTCCAGGGCAGGGCCTGCCTCTCCATCCTCCTCCTGCCCCAGTACCAAGCACAGCCCCAGCTACAGGTGGGAGCTCATGTATGGGGAATCAGGGGGAATCAGGGGTCTGTATTTGGAGCCACCACACACATCAATGTGTGTGACACCTCCTGGTGCTGCTAATTCAGGTAGCAGACTAGGGTTGCTAGTAGGGACATACATGGAAGAAACTCTAAATACATTTTCTCCCATGTATACTTTAAAATACTATTTTTTCCCAGCAGTCCTACTTCTATTTTTAAAAATGGTTCTTTTAAAGAACTGAGCTGAATCATCTGCATAACTCCCATACAGACTGGGTAAACTCCCCATAGATTTCCTTTTCAGAAAGAATAAAATAAAATTCTGTGCTCTTGTGATCCCTCAGGACATTTCTGACAGCTCAGTGGGACACAGTTCTAGTCGCCATGGATTGCTTCAACTAATTCTTGGAAGTTCTTTCCTGCAGTCTGTCATAAAAGCTAACATTTTCCAAGCATTTACTACTTGGTGTGTGCTAAATACTCATCCTGCAACATCTTAATCCTCACAATGGTCCCACTAAGGAGGTTCTCTTATTGTCCCCATTTTACAGATCAGAAAGCTGAGCACGAAGAGAATAAGTAACGCCTAGTGACCAGCAGGGCTGGGATTAGAACCCAGATCTGTCTGATGGCAGAGGCAAATAAGCTCTTAACCACTACAACCTACTGCCTTCCCCAAAGGTCAAATTAAAGGCACAAGTGAACAAATGCAGCAGCTCTTAGAACTGGCCTTCTGAGAGGGCAGCCTCACCTCCCCAGCTGCTAAAGTAACCTGCAATCCCAGGAAGAGAGGGGTACATGTGCCAGGCACTTCTGTGCCAGGCAGAGAAGCCCAAGCCAATGCAAGGAGCTTGCAACCTGGCACTGGCTGCACACAGTCCTTTCTCAGCAAATATCCACCACCAACTCTCCTCTCTCAGAAGCCTGCAAGAGTCTTGAAAGAAGTCTCTACCCCTTTAGTCTCTCCTCTCTTCTTTCCCTCCTTTACTGGGACTTCAGGGAAATCTTTTTAAAACACAGATCCAATCATGTCACTCCTCTGCTTAAAACCTTGTCACTGGCTCCCCACTGTCTGGACATAAAGTCCCAAATCATTACTGTGGCATTCCCTCATCCATCAACCTATACTGCTTCACCTTGCACCTTGACCATAGTGGTATGGTCAACTTCCATACCATTATATACCATTATGTGGAATAATCTGAGGTTTCTGGAATAAACTATGAGTTTATTTGTCTCTTTCGCTCTCTAAGTAGAACACTTGCCTCTTCATTCTCACCTGGTTAAGCCTCCCCCTCCTCTCCTTCTAGACTAAGCTCCAGCATCATTTCTGCCAAGCCTTCCTAGGGCACCCCCCCATCTGCACCCCCTACCCCAGGCAGCTTCCTCTGCTGGGCTCCCACAGCACTCTGTTGCTGCTACTAGTTTCAACTTTATGTTCACAGGCCAGTTTCCCGTAATTAGGGCATGAATTTCTTGAAATAAGAATAGCTAACATTTATTGAACTCTTTCTATGTGGCAGTCACAGTTCTACGTGTTTTACATGTGTTAACTTTTTAAATCTTCATAATATCTCTATTTTATCACTCCTGTTTTACAGATGAGGACACTGAGGCACAGAGAGATTAAGCAGTGTGCCCAAGGACACACAGCTGGAAATCTGCTGAGCTGGAATTTGAACTTAAGAAGTCTGGCTCCAAAGCCCACTCTTGACCACTGTACTGTCTAGCACTTGCCTCTTCCGGCAAAGACCCTGTTGTTGTCATGTAAGGGATGAATGAATGAATAAATGAGGGCTACCTTCAGACTGTCTAAATCCAACCCGCTAACAACTGACACAGCAAGGCCATTAAAGAGCACTGGAGGAGTTCACAGGCACTGTTTACAAACAAGGATTCTTTTGGCCCTACAATTACATATTGTGCTCTTCCTTATCTCATGCAAAACTACTCAGTCAAGAGGGAAAGGCCTCAGCCCAGCATGACTACCCTCTTCCCCACTGGTTCTCAAAACCAAGCAAAGTGAACCGGTTTCCTCCAGTGACTTAAAACAGAGCAAAGTCTATCCTGCCACAGAAGGCAGCTGTCATCTCTTCCTTCCGCCAACAAAAGGGCATCAAACGTGGGAAACTGGGGTGGGCAGAGAACTCGGCATCCAGAATCGGAATGCCCCTACCTACTGGCTGGAAGGTGGGGCCAAGTGGCGTGGGAATGGGCGGGCCTAACCGGCACTGCAGGTGGAACACTGACCACAGCAAGCTCTCTCCTTGGAAAAGGCCAGCCGAACGTGGCCCTGGCAAGCAGACAGCTGACTCGCACCCGAACGCCGCCCGGGATGTGAAAATTCCCCAGCAGCGATGGTGCCCGTGCCAATGGGTGAGGGCTCCTGGAGGAAGCCCTGGCTGGCCCTCCCCGGGGACTCGTTCTAACTTTCAAGCGACTCTCGGAATCAGGAGGGAAGTATGGAGAGGCAGAGGGTGTCTCCTTGGAAAAACCTGGCTGGGTTCAAACGCCGGTTGCTTCGCTTACTGCCTGAGTGACTCTGGGCAAGGCTGGCAGTGACCACTTCCCAGGGCTGCGGTGGAGACTGAAGCTCCCGCAGCCGCCCCGTACCTGGCGCTAGGCAGCCCCCGCCCCAGTCGCCGGGGAAGGGCAGACTCCCAACAGAGGGGACATTCGCTCCTGCCATTTCTGTCACACCCAGAGGGTCTCGGGCTGTCACTCTGGTCCCACTGCCACGGCCACTAAGGCCCGCCCCGTCAATCCGCAACCCCCGCCCGACTTTCCGCTTCGGGACCCCCACCTCACCTTCCCCGTGTGGTCAGCGCTGCTCGCCCATAGTCCGTAGCCCGGAGCCGGGACTGCTCGGCGCTCCGTCCCGGCTGGCCGGGGCCAGGGCCAGGGCCGGGCTGGGGGCGTGGGAGCCGCTTACCGCCGCCTCCCAGCGCAGCCGCCCGAGCCGCCGCCGCCGCCGCCGCCTGCCTCCATGGCTGCGGCGCCGCCACCTGACAACGGAAGTGACGCACCGCCCCCTCCTCCCGGCCCGAGCCGCGGCCCCGCCCCCAGCCCCGCCCCGTCGCCTGTGTCTGCGGCCTTGGGATTGGGGCGCCATCTTGACGATGGGCGGAAGCCTTCAGGCAAGAGGCCAGATCAGATTGAGGATTGGTTCAGGGTGGGGCCTGGGCCGAAACCTGTTAAACGATTGGAGGCTGTGGCGTTAAGAGGCGGTACTTACCACTTATCTATGTCTGCGGTGAGGCTGGGACGGAGGCACCGCCCCCGCCCCGAATCCTCAGAACCTCGCGGGCCCTACACTCGCCCTGCCCCGGGTGAAGAAGTCGCCAGCAGTTGGAAGGTTGGCCAGTAGTTGTGTATTTATCAGAAAAGTGACTCTTCCTTGATCCCCACTTCCTGGCTTCTAGAACTCTGTGCCGAAAACGCTGCAGTTAAGCTCAAAAGAAATTCCTGTCGCAGCTCTCACAATTCATTTCCCTCAAGGTCCCTCGCCTTTGTAGAAACCCCGAGGATGGCCAGCTTCAACCTGGAGATCCCTGGAGTCTTGACCAGGGAGGTTTACAGTGAAGAGTTCCTATTAACGAGTCCAGCCATCTAACCTCAGTCCCTCCTGCTGCAGTTTCGGTCCCTTTCTCCTCCTCCTCCAGCAACCACGCCCTCCATGAATCAGCTACTTGCACCAGCCGATGAGCCCTTTAAAGGGATTGCATCAGGCTGGTGACTCACTGGGGCCCTCTGAGAGCCTGGCTTCCCTCCCCTGGCATACAGAAGCAGCTAGAAGGGCTCAGTGGCAGCAGCACCAGCGGCCATAGCCCCACTCCTTTGTCTCAGAGGTGTGAGTCAGAGTGCTTGCTGCTTATGACTGTAACTCTTAGCTGTTTTTCCAGCTGTCCCCTGGGTCACTCTGTATCCATGTGTGGGCACACGTGTCTAAGCCTGTGTGCACTGCTGGGTCTTCCTAAGGTGTGTTGCCAGGCACTTGTGTGTATACATTTGTCATCTCCACACAGGCATGAGAGTTGGTATGAGTGAGGTCTGGCTGCCTCTGCCTGTGTCCTTTTTGCCTCTCTGTAAGCCTGATGCCCACGGAGCTGCTGATAGGGCTGAATAACAATAGTAATCAGAACAGCTCCCACTGTCGTGCCACACCCTGGGTTAAGCACTTCAGAGACTTTAGCATTAGGTGGCTGTTTGCAGATGTGGAAGCTAGCACTTAGAAGAGGAATCTGTCCAAAGACACACAGCTAATCATAGCAGGGGTGGGATTTGAACCAAGCCTGGTAGGTTCCAAAAAGCTTGGCTTTGAATCCCTGGGACATCAACTTACAAACTGGGTGACTATGTGCAAATTCCCTAACCTTCCCCTTTTGTTCAAATAGGGATAACACTTTGTGGGATCATTGTGAGAACTCAGTGAATTATGGAAACAGCTTCACACAGGACCCAGCAAATGCACACACTCATCTCAGTTGCAGAGCTTCAGTGAGGTGGACAACCAAAAGACAGGCATAAAGAAGCCAGGCAGGCCCCAGCCCACCAAGCTCCTCTCTCTGACAAAAGGAAAAGCCTAGGGATTCCGGAAGCCCTGACTCTGACAAGAATGAGTTTTGGGTTTTCCAGAGCTCTAATTATCAGCTAGATGAATCACTCAGCGCTGACACCACCATCCCCACCCCCAGGAGACACTCAGGTGATCGAAAATTTTGGATTTTAACAAAGGAGAGGAGGAGGAAGAAAAAGAGGCGAGGAGAAGAGGTAATGCATAGAAACTAAAGGTGCCAGCCAGAGTAAATGCAAAACTGTTATCAGGACACCAACATGAGGAGACTGCTGGGTGACACACACACAGTGACATACTCTCCTGCTGGCTCTCCAACTCTGGGCTTACTGGCAGATGGCACTGCCATAACAAAGTGATGCCTGTCACAACAGCACAAGATGGTTGCTTGATGAGGTATTGCCTATCACAGAAGGAGGGAAAGAGACCTTCAGCCCTCAGGGGCTTCCTCAGGCTTCTGAAACCCAGTCCTGCTTACTAGCTAGCTCTGGTTTCTCTTTGTGGCCAAGCCCCAAGGCCTGGGTATGACAAGCTTTGAGTGTATGACCCATAGTCTGTGGCTGGGTACTACACTGAGGTGAGCAGAGGCATCTCTTATCTTACTTTGTCATTAACATGATGTCAAGAGTGCTGGGAGGCCGGGTATGCGTGGCTCATGCCTTTAATCCCAGCACTTTGGGAGGCCGAAGTAGGAGGATCAGTTGAGGCCAGGAGTTTAAGACCAGCCTGGGCAACACATTGAGACCCCAGCTCCACAAAAATTTTTTTAAAACATTAGCCAGGCACGGTGGTGTGCCTGTGATCCCAGCTACTTGGGAAGCTGAGGCAGGAGGATTACTTGAGCCCAGGAATTTGAGGCTGCGGTGAGCTAGGATAGTGAAACTGCACTCTAGCCCGGATGGCAGAGTGAAATGCTATCTCTAAAAGAAAAAAGGATTTTGGGAAACAGAATAGTATAGTAGTTGAGATCATGGAGCTTGGAGTCACACAGACCTGAGTTGAAATCCCCATTCTGTTGTTCACCTTGAGCAGATGATCATTTAACTTCTCTGAGCCTGTTTGCTCATCTGTAAAATGGGGTTATTGATATATAGGGTTGTTATAATGATATAATAAGAGAACTCTGATTCCACAAGGATTGATGGACAGCCTGCTATGTGCAGAGCACTGAATTAGATGCTGGAAATCCGGTGATAGCAGACAACAGCTCTGCCCTTGTGGGGCATGGCACGTAGTGGGATCCAACAAACAGTAGCTATTTTTGATGGCCATTATCATGCCCATCTTGGCATTCTGTCTCTAAATTAGCCATGGGATCTGGCGAGAGCCCCTTTCCCTCTCTGAACCTCGGTTTCCTCAACTGTAAAATGATGAAGTTGGACTGCATCAGTAGCTCCCAATCTTCCCACCTTCAAAGACTTTTTTAGTCTTTTTCTTCCACACAATTGGTAAATTTTGTCTCCCGTACAACCTGATCAAGTTATTTCTTCCTTTTCACTGATGACAGCCTCAGATTATAGCCATCACAGCTTGTGATCAGAGCAGACCAGTGTGGCCACATTGTTGGTATAATTCCCTCCCCCGCTCCCTGCCAAGCAGAGACCAAGCCAGGTTGGTCACCCTTTACACACCGTGTGGTGTTTCTCTGGGTCCTCTGGAACATTAGTGAGAACTCAGGGGACCCCTGCTTTCCTTGGGGACCCTTTAGCCAGGGATGTGAAATGGGAACTCACTAAACTGGATACTCTCCTTCAAGTCCCATCCAGCTTGGCCATGGTCAGGGCCGGACATGCTGTGGCACTTGTATGCCCCCAGGGAGATCTGAACTTTAAGCTGCTGCCACCCAGCTTTCCTCAGAGCCCTGGTAGTTCCCTCCCTACAAATGAGAAAGACACCCTGTACTCTTCTCTCCAGGAAAGAGAGGGGAGGGAGGAGACACTTAGTGCCACCTGAACACTCAGATTCCTGGGGGTTCTGTCATCAGCTGGGACCCCCACCTTGGCTGGAGGTGCAGGAAGGGTGCCCGTGTGTGCTTGAACAAAGGCTGTGACAATGAGTAGCAGGTAGTCCAGGCTCCAATGGAACAATAACATTTTGAAATATGTTTTTCATCTTTTCCTTGGTGTCCCTTGGCCCTTCCCTTACAAAGATAGTTAAAGTTATTCTATTATATGTTCGTTACTTGAGGAAGCGATTGATACAACAGAATGCAGAGTCCATTTTTAGCTTCCGAATTCCAAAAGCCTAGATTTCAAGGAGGAATGGAAAGAATTTCTGTGCAGATACAAATTTAGAAAACTGTGTAACAGAGGGATCTGGGAGGCTGAGACTGGGTGGGGGGCGTCCCTGAAAATAGAGAAGCTTCTCCTCAGTC
Organism: Lemur catta; assembly: GCF_020740605.2. Classification (NCBI taxonomy): domain Eukaryota; kingdom Metazoa; phylum Chordata; class Mammalia; order Primates; family Lemuridae; genus Lemur; species Lemur catta. Next base: position 100,352,738 of record NC_059130.1, on the reverse strand, counting down.
TTGTGGCTGTGGGTATCAGGAGGGTCTTTTCCTGGGCGGGGCACCAGGGAGGTAACATTTACAGAGAAATGACTGTGTGCTGCATTTGACCAAACAGGGCCTAATTCACCTAAGACCCAAGAATTTCCTGGGCCTAACCTGGCCTGGGGAAAACAGAAAATAAAATACACACACCTAGAGGGGTCTTTTGGTCAGGGAGGGGCAACACAGCAGCAATCTTCCTGGGCTGATGACAAAAGACCACGACAAAAAGAGAACATCTCCGTGGATGCTAGTGTGATTGGATGACCACCAAATCAGACTACCCTTCCCATGCTTTGGCACCTTGACAGGAAGTGCGCTAGAAATCAAACAAGGAAAATGGGGGAACTTTGAATTGACTGCAATTAAATTTCTGCCACTCTGGCTGAGTGGGGTGAAAATAAGAATTCAGGTGACTTAAAGAAAACTCTAGCTCTATTTCCTACACACCAGAAATTGGAACCAGCTACACTCTTTGCCCACAGGCCTTGTATCATTTACCCCACCTGCTCCCATCTCTCCACCTTCACGTGCCTGTTTCCCTTTCATCAATCGGCACGATACGTTATTGCCGTAAACCCCCAACTTTCCTACCTCAGGACCTTTACACCGACACTTTCCTCTGCCTTGCCCTGGCTCTTTAAGTGGCAGACTCCTTCTCAGTTTAAATTTCACTTTCTCGGACTACACTTTGCAAATATAACCACCTCTGTTATTCTCTCTCAAAGGGCCTTGTTTTTTTCTCCCATGGCATCTGTAAATATTTTTACTTTTTTTTTGTTTATTATCTGTCTCCCCCACTAGAATGTCAGCTCCCTGAGGGCAAGAGCCTTGTTCCTTCTGACATTCCCTCAGTTGCTACCCCTGTGCCTGGTTCATAGTTGGTGCTTGAGAAGTACCAGTGGAATGGCTGACCCATGGCAGTCGGGGAGTTCCTGGCTTCCCATAGGCTGGTGCACACTGAGCTCCTCAACCCCTACCTGGGCCCCTGACAGCCTTTCCCGGCAAGCCAGGATCAGACTACCAAAGACCCACATCCCTGGGGCTTGAAGACTAAGCTGTGCTCTAACCCAGGGGCTTGGTGAGAGTGTCAGTGCTGGGCCTGGCTCCCCTCGTTCTATTCCATCTTCCCAGGGCCTTGCTGGGAATGACAGAGGTCCCACCGGGGCCTGGCACATGACGCTTAAGGAATATGGCCTGAACCTCTCAGCAACCCACACTAGTCTTACCACTTCCCTCGCTGGCTCTGCTGACAATGTAGAAACCCCTGGTCATGACTTTTTATTTTTTAGAGGCAGGGTCTCGCTCTGTCACCCAGGCTGGAGTGCAGTGGCATGATTATAGCTCACTGCAACCTCGAATTCCCGGGCTCAAGAGATTTTCCTGCCCCAGCCTCCCAAAGTGCTGGGGTACAGGTGTGAGACACGGACCCCAGGCCCCTGGTGCACTATCAAAGTTGCAGAACTGGACTTTTCCTCTATCCCTAAGCTGAACCCCTAACTAAGCCCCCTTCAGCTTTGGAAATGTGCAGACACGTGGGAAAGCTCTGCCATGGAGGCTGCTGTGGGGACTCCCCGCCAGTTCATCTCTCTCCCTACTTGCTGAGGGTATGGGGACATTTCCACATTGAGGACCTCCCTTCTGGGCCTGCCCTGTGGTTTCTCTTGCCAGCAGTCACCTTGTGGTGTTGGTTCCCTTAACATTAGTTGTCAGAGGGGCCTGGAAACTCAGGTAAGTGTTTCTGTCCCTGCTAGGACCCTCTGTTTTCTCTGGAAGGCAGAGGGCAGAGTCTAATGGGCTTGCAGGCCTCTAGACAATGAAATACAATATACAGAAGAATCAAGGTGGGTCAGTGGGTGTTTATGCAGATTCTTGGATCCCAGATTTTGGTTCAAGTCTGGGGTGAGGGGGAGCCAGGAAAGTGCATTTCCTACACACATCCCAGTTGGTCCTGATGAGGCGGTCCATGGATAACACTCCCACAAAGACTGAGCTAGAACGTGAATGCTGTGATCTTGGGCCACAAGTGCCCACATGAACGCTGCTTTCTCAAATCTCCCTTAAGAAATGAGAGCATCTTAAGGGCATCTTAAGGTCAACGGCCCTGCCTTATTCAAAACTCTGGCTCAGCAGTTCTCAAACTGAATTTCATCTTTGTTTTTCTTGACCACTTCCCCCACCAGATTACATTTGAACCTCCAGAAAGGTTCAAATCTTCTTCAATAATGTGTGCTCAGCACAAGGCCTTGACAGGGCAGGCGCTCTGTGGATATCTGATGAACACAAACTCTGGTTCCACAAGACAGAGCTGCTTTCACTGATATGGTGGTTTGCCTGTGGTAGGTTTAGAATGACCACAAGGCAGCTGCCACAAAGACTTAGGTTCTAACCCTAAGAACCCCCTATTCCCTGAGGACCCAAGGACTCTCAGAATCAGAGACTGGTTTCTTGCTGTCGGCTGAGCTCCCACACTCAAGGGGAGGGCCCAGGATACTCCAGCCTCTCCACTTCAGGAAACAGAATGAGACTAACAACCTCCCAACAGAGAATCAGAACGGAAAGCCACTTTCCACCTGACCAGACTGAAGTACTCTCCTGCAATTCTCAAACTTTGCTACATATTAGAATCACCTGGGAAACTGAAACTCCTAGTGCTCAGGGCACACCCCGTACCAATGAAATCTGAATCTGAGGGCAGGACAGGTGATTCCAATGTGTAGCCAAGTTTGAGCCCCGGTGAGCCCTACTGCGACAGGGAGCCCAGCGTACAGCAGGGAAAGCATGAGGCATGGACTTGTTTGTATCCAAGTTTGGTTTTATGAGAAAATGAACGTAATTGCAAGAGAAATGGGGACAGTGAGGGGTGTCTCAGGCTGAGCACATTTACCGATCCTCACTGGGAGAGGGGTGAAAACTATTTGACAGATTCCCTAAGTCAGCAAATCAGAGATTCAGATACAAATGATCAAAAAGGGGATTGTCACCTATCCCAAGGCCACAGACAGATACATAGGATTCTGGATCCCAGGGTGAGTCTGGGAGGTTGACACCCTGTGAAAGGCAGCTGTGACAGGTGGTGTCTGTGGGACACCAGTTTCTGGGCTGGCCCTGTTCCTTTCCCAGGTTCTGGGCAGGGAGGGATGGCAGGGAGCTGGCTCAGGACAACACTGGGGGCACCTGAGTTGGGGCTGCAGCTTGCTGAGGGCACAGCCTCACTTATATTTTTTGGAGGGGAATTCCCGCCGGCCTTGGCCCTTGCTACCAAAATTGCGCACCCGATGGATGATCTGCAGCTGCTGCTCAATGGTTGCAGTGATGTTCACGTCATCCGGGATGTGGACATAACGGACGTTTCGGCCAGTCACAAAGAGGTCATCCAGCTTGACCTGGTGCCCCCAGCGGTCCGTGTAGGTGACTTTGGCCAGACGGATGTTCATGAAAGCATCAACATTTTCTATGCGTCCGTGGGCCACGCTCTCATCCCGCAGGTCCACGGTGGTCACCTGGCCCTGGAGGCCCTGCAGCAGGATGATCAGGCTGTTCTCAGAGATGGTCCGCTCCTTCAAAGAGTGGCTCACTGCCATTCTTCCACGCCGCTGGCTGCTCACTGTGGGCAGGAGCACACAAACGGCAGCTGGAGCAGGCTGGGGGTGCAGCTGCCAACTCACCTCCCCCACATTCTCAAACAAAACTCCCAGTACAGACTGAGCCAAGCCTGACCACCTCTCCAATTTTTGTGTCTGTGGGCACAGGTGTTTCATGCACATGTTTCTTAGAATCCTCACACCACTTTGCAAGCCAAAGATTACTTATATGCATTTTGTAAATCTGAAAAATATAGCTAGGATGGTTGGACGTGGTGGCATGTGCCTATAGTCCCAGCTACTCAAGAGGCTGAGGCAGGAGGATCACTTCAGCCCAGGAGTTCAAAACCATCCTGGGCAACATACCGACACCCTGTCTCTAAAAAAAAAAAAAAAAAAAAAAAAAAAAAGCTGTAAGAAAATGGTGAGCATTTCCAGTAAGTCAGGGACAAGAAAAGGATGCCTACTCTCATAGCTTCTAATCAACAATAAAATGTAGGTAATAGTTGATGCAATGTTCAAAAAATCACAGAAGGAAAAGAAATTGGAGAAATAATAATTATAGAGATAAAACTGTCCTTATTTGTCAATTATGTGATATCAACATTCAGAATTCAAGAGACTTTGTAGACAGATTATTAAAACTAACATACAAAAGTCAGTATCATTCCTACTAATAATTAACAAAAAAATCAATCAATAAAGAAAAATAAGGCTAGGAGAGGTTAAGTGACTTGTCCGAGGTCACAGTTGATAAGTGGAGTTGCTGGGATTCAAATCTATAGCTGCCTGACCCCTAATCTCACACCAGAGGTTCTGAACCCTCACTGTACATCAGAATCACTGGCGAGTTTTTACCTGGCCTCCACACCCCAGAGATTCTGATTCATTTGGTTTAGGAGGGTAGGGCCCAGGTGTCCTATTTTTCAAATGCTCCCAGGTAATTCTAAAGTGCTGAGGGGTACTTGTTAGAAATTGCATGATCTCAGATCTCTCCCTGCACCTGGTAAAACAGAATCTGCATTTTAACATAACCCCTAGGTGAATAGACACGTTAAAGTTTGAGAATCATTGGTTGACAGCAGTTCTCAAATATTAGTGTGCATTAGAATCACCTGGGGTCTTGTTAAGGCACAGATTGCTGGGCCCCACTCCCAGTTTCTCACTCAGTAGGTCTGAGGTGGGGCCCAGAAGTGAGATGCATTTCTATCATGTTTCCATGACGCTGCTGGTCAGGGGCCCACACTCTAAGAACTACTGGCCTATCTCATGCAGTTGCTATATAAATAGAAATTTAGGTGAAAGTCATGTAGCAGTGTTAAAAATGAAAAAAAGAGTAGAAATTTAGGTAATTGAAAAAAAAAAAGGTAGTGTATAAAGCACACAAGTTTTGAAGGTAGAGAAACCTAGGTTGGAATCCCCACTCTACCCCTAACTTGGTAAACCTAGGATAGTTACTTAATGTCTATGAACCTTTTTTCTACATTTATTAAACTATAGGGCTAACAAGGCTACCAGAATCTCACTACATTGAAGGTGCTCTCCTTTAATTTCAACATGCCCTGATATTGTGTTAACTATGTCTTATCCAGCCCTTACTTTCAGACCCTGAGTCAAAGCTGGTGGAATTTTCTCTCCTTACGACCTCACTCGGTGGCATTAAGCGTGGCAAGCCAGGCTACGGGGTTAGGGAGCTGGGTCCTGGTAAGGGTCACACGACTCCCACCCAGCCTTCGGCCTGAGGAATCTGTGATCAAGCAAGGGTATGGGGCTGCCATTGTGACTGCAACCAGCAGTCACTGGACCTCGAGTCAGGCCCGGATTCTGGGGCAGGCTCTGCCCCTTCCTAGGAGGGAGACCTCGAGCAAGCCCCTTGGCTTCTCCAAGTTTGTTAAGCCATCGGTGAAATGGGATGAGCATCCTTTACTCACAGAGTGGTGGGAGCGGGCTTGGGGAGAGGCGCTATACTCGGCAAATGGGGAAGAAAACGCTTCCCGGGCTCCCCCGCCGCCTTCCGGGGTCCTGGGCTCCCCGGCGCTCCGCCCCCAGGCTCCCTGCACACCGCCGACCGGGACCCACCGCGCGGGATTCCTTCCGCTTTCCCGTCCGTGTCGCCGAGAAACTAGAGGGCGGCTAGCTGTGCTGCCCAGGGCTGGCCGCGGCCGGATTAAGAAGCCATGGCAACGACACGGGCTCAGGCCTCCCGCGGCGCCTGCGTCATTGCGCAGGCGCGTTACCGCGGGCCGGGAGGAACTACAATTCCCAGAAAGCCTCGCGGGTGCCGGGCTCCCCGGCCTTCGTCATAGGAGCCGCTTGTTCATTGAAGTTGTTGTTCATTCAACACACATTCATCTCGCTGTCACCAGGTGCCAGGCTCCTCCTCAGGCTCTGTGACCAAGTGTGACCAAGATCAGATGGTTCCCTGAGCTGATGGCGCCACGAGGGAGTCTTAAGAACACAAACAAGAAAAACAGGAGACCAGCCTGAGCAAGAGCAAGACCCTGTCTCTACAAAACAGAAAATTTAGCCAGCCATGGTGGCGCGTGCCTGTGGTCCTAGCTGCTCTGGAGGCTGAGGCAGGAGAATCCCTTGAACCCAAGAGTTTGAGGTTGCTGTGAGCTGTGATGACAATGACGCCACTACAATCTAGTCAGGGCGACAGAGTGAGACCCTGTCTCAAAAAAAAAGGATAAAAGTTCTTCTGAGGATTAAAACAGTGTAATGTGATAGTGACCAGTGACCAGGTGGCCTTTATTGGATGGTCAGAGAGGTCCAGAGAAGGTGACATTTGCGCTGAGATGAATGACATGAAGCCAACCTTGTGAAAACTAGAAAAAGAGCATTGCAATTAGAGGGAACAGTTTGTTAAATAAACTTTATAGGAGGTCATTGGTTTGGACTGAGTTCGTGCACTGGGCCCAACAGACCAAACCAAAATGGGGTCACTCAAGCTAAAGTTCTGCCCACCAGGCTGAAACAAAGTTGTTTATCTGCCCTTCTGGGAAATCAAGAGAGTGGGAGATAATAGCCAAATCTACAAACAGCCAATGTTAGCTGCTGTGATAAGGCAGCCCCTCTGCTTTAACCTTTACAAGGAAAGTAGCTTTGAAACAACCAATCTGCTTTTTGTTTTCTTTTTCTCCTTTCCTCAGCCCTTTTCTGTCTATGAAACCAATATCCACTGCTTAGCTCACTGGAACGCTAAAAAATGAGGGGTTGCCCTATTCTAGAATCGCAAATAAAAGTCAATTAAGATCTTTAAATTAAATTTATTGTAAAGTTCATGCAAAGGACTTGGAGGAAATGACCTTGACAATTCCAGAAAAATGGAAAGGCCGGTGAGGCCGGGGATAGTGGTGCAACAAGAGATTGGAGAGGAAGCAGGAGTCAGAGCCAAGGTAAGGAGCTTGGATTGCATGGATAGGAGTGCAGGCTCTGGATACAGTGCCTAGGTTCAAACCTGCTCCTTGTCAACTGTATGGCTTTAAGCATAATTAACTTTAAGCAAGTTAATTATTCTCTCTGTGCCTCTGTTTCCTCATCTAATATAATACTAGAAGTGCAATGGTAGGCTGTCAAAGGGGAGTGACATGATTTTACTTACATTTTTAAAAGGTCACTCTGTATATCTTGGGAAAAGTAGCTTAACTTCTCTCAGCCTCAGTTTCCTCATTAGGAAAATAAAGATAATGTCTATCTCAGAGAATGGAGTAAGATTTGAGTGACCTCCATTAATTTGCGAAGGCACCTGGAGAAGCTCAATAAGAGTTAGGTTTCTTTCATTCCTTCACTGTCATTCATTCATTGATTTCCATCTCCCTCAGGAGCGGCCTTTTTTTTTTCTTTTTGGAGATAGGGTTTCGCTCTGTCGCCCTTGGGTAGAGTGGTGCTGCAGCATTGTCATAGCTCACTGCAATCTCAGACTCCTGTGCTCAAGTGATGCTCTTGCCTCAGCTTCCAGAGTAGCTGGGACTACAGGTGTTTGCCACCATGCCTGGCTAATGTTTTCTATTTTTTGTAGAGACGGGGTCTTGCTCTTGCTTAGTTAGGCTGGTCTCAAACTCCTGACTTCAAGCAATCCTCCTACCTCGGCCTCCCGAAGTGCTAGGATTACAGGTGTGAACCACCACACCCAGCTGGGAGCCTTCTCTTTTTACCAGTGATCACAGTTGGTCTCTTTTTATCCTAAAAATAAAATTTCCTCCTCCATGCAAGCTACTGTTCTCTTTTCCATAGTCAAGCTTCCTAAGAGAGGCCTCTATACGAGCAGTTCCCAAGTGTGATCCCTTTTCCAACTAATATCTGTGTGAAACTGAATATTCATCATGTCCTTCAACCAAAACAACACATTGCAATGGATGGAATGCAGACGCAGACATGAGAATCTAGCTGTCTTCTATTATGACATATTAAAGAGACTCGCAACAGGAGAAGAAAGTCGTTCTCACTAAATTTTTTCTTTGGGAAAATAGTTATTAAAAATTTATTATGTATGTTAATGAGTTTATTATTTTCAAATGAATTAATATAATTTTAATTTCTAAAATGATAAATATTAATATATGTAGCCCATATAAACAAAAGCTGTTAGGGGTTTTCAATCATTTTTAAGAGTATAAGGGGTTGGAGACCGAAAAGTTTGAGAATTGTTGCTCTATTCTGAGGGCTTCCCCTTTCTCACACCAACTACTCAACTCACTGTAATCAGGTTCTGCTCCCACAACTCCACCAACTTCTTTGGCAGAGGTTACTAATGGCATCCTTATTCATAAAAGTTATATCCTCTTTCTTAGTCTTTACTTCTGTGATCCTGCTCCTTGGTATTTTTTCTTCTGGGCATTGCATCATTTGTCTTCACTTATTTTTCTGATTGCTTCTTCTCCATCTCTTTCTGACCGCACTTCATTCTCCTGCTCCCTAAACACACGTGCTTTCTCTGGGGCTGCACTTCCGGCCCCACTCTACCTGTTTATAGCTGTCTCCGTGCTATGCTACACTGCTGCGTCCAGCTCAGGTCTCCGTTTTCCAACTGTTTGCTGCTTATTCCCACATCTCTTACCAGTACTTGAAATTCAGCATGTCTACAAGACAGATTCATCAAGCCCATCCCAAATCAGCTGGTGCTCTAATTTTTCCATTTCTGTGGTTGCTACCACCATTTTTTAGCTACCTAAGTTGGGCACCTTGAATAACCTTGACAACTTCTCTAATTTCTTGATTCCCCCACACCTGTCACAGTCACTGGGCCTGCAAATTCTTTGAAGGGTCTCCATCCTTCGCTTACCTTTTTATTCTGACGCCTCCCATCCTAGTTGAGACCCTCTTTCTCTCATTTAATTCCTTATAAAAACCATCTCACTGGTCTCTTATGATCCTTTGCCAATAGATTCAAAATGCAGTTCTGATCTTATCATTTACCTGCTAAAAATACTTTCAGTGAACTAGCAGAGTGAAGGTTCCGATGCTGACGTTGAAGGCTTCTGTTATTTGATTCCGGCCTATCTTCCAGCTGGATCTCTCTCAGGTTCTCTACCCAAACTCTCCAACTAGTGTTTCTTAAAGTGTGGGGGGAACCAGTACCTCAACATTATCTGGAATGCTTATTACCCCAAACCCAGACCTACAGAATCCAAAGTAGAGCCTAGGAATCTGCACATCGGGCAATGCACACTAAAATTCGAAATCCTGTGTCCCACCCTCTAGTCAGACCCAGCCACTCAGCAATCTGCAGACAGCCCTACACTTTCGTATTTGCCTTTGGTACCCCAGCTGGGAGTGATGCTTCTCTTTTGACTCCTATAGCGTATTGCTGCCATCTTTCCTAGTTTGCTTGTTGCAGGAGATCTGCCATAGTTATTTACTTACCTCCCCCACTAGTCTCCTGAGTGTTGGGGCAGGGAGAAGACCTTAGGAGGCCCAAATGCTTCCTACTGTAAACCACAGTTGCTGCAGGAACACTAGTTATATGAAATAGGGATCTGAATGAAGATAGTTGGGCTGCAGTGGGCATGGAAAGGAGGGATGATAGTTAAAGACTCTTGAAAAGAGCCCATCAGAATCCTTGGAGGCTGATTACATTCTGAAATGTGGGTGGAAGGAGGAGGAATCAGCGAGTTAAGTTTTTACACTGGGTATCCAGAGAGATTGATAGTAGTAAGAGGGTAGGGTTGGGGTCGATGCCTGTGGAGGAAATCTCATTCTTTGGCTACTGCTCAGCAACTGAACTCCTTCCCATGATTGGGGAAATCTGACATTCTGTGAATTTCAGTGGGAGGTGGAGTTTTGCTTCCCACAACAGGTGATTTAAAGGCCAGATATTGTCTGTGATCCTTGTCAGCTATGGTGTGGGCTTGTGACGTAAACTTACGCATTATTAGACTTTAAATCTGGAGCAAGCAACACAAACCAGCAAGAAGTGGCCTTCATCCAGTGCCTCATTCCTGGTGCCTGTGCCGGTGCTGGAGTTCTTTTTTCCCTGCTGCCAACCTTCCTTGGTTCCTGGCCATTTTCTGATGATTCTCTAGTCTTCCTGACAACTCTTGAGTTGCCTGATGTTCTTTCCACAAATTCCTTTTCTACTTAAATAGCTAGAATTGGTTTCAGTTTTTTTGCCACCAAAACCCCTGACCCTAACATTTCAAGACAGAGCCTACTTGAAATTTCATTCCAGGAGCCTTGAATTTCTCTGTTCCCTTTAGATAAGCTCTGTTGTGGTTCTGCATCACAAAATCCTGAGAGTTAGGGTGGACTTCTAGGCCACCTGCTCCCCAACTTACCACCCAGTGCCACATCCCCTCCACAACATCCTGTAGATGCTCCCCTAACCCTTGCATTTCTTTGCCAGCTGATCTACTTCATAGTTAAGAAGCTTTTCCTATTTTATTTTGTTACTTGACCATTTCTTTAATTTTTATTGATTTTTTTTTTTTTGAGACAGGGTCTTACTCTGTTTCCTGGGCTAGAGTGCAGTGGTGTCATCATAGCTCACAGCAACCTCAAACTCCTGGGCTCAAGTGATCCTCCTGCCTTAGCCTCCCGAGTAGCTGGGACTATCAGTGCGTGCCGCCACACCCAACTAATTATTAAATAAAAAAAAAAGTCTTGTCCAATTATTGCAATGAAATGGGAAACCACAATTACAATTCACAAACTGTGGCATGAAAAATAACACACATCCCATCAGGAATTACACCAAACCGTTTCATTTTTATTCACTCAAAAGAGAGTCCGATGCATTAGTGTCAAATATGAGCACCATCATTTTTTTTTCTTAGAAGGGGGAAAAACATTGACTCTGGGAGATGCTTCCAGTTTAAAACTGTCCTATTTTATATTATATTTAATTTAAAAAGCTTCTTCATGCCCTTACTTTAGGGAAGTAAACGTACGAAGTAAATAAAAGTGACCTCAGTTCTAGACACTGGAGTGTGAGGGACGTGGACCGTCTCGGGGAAAGTGGGCCTGCAGCCCGAGGGGCGGGGGAGCGGCATAGAGGTAATGGCTGAAGGTGACGGCAGCTCTGAAAACAGTGATGCTCGGGATAAGGAGTAGGGTGAGGGAGAAAAATAGAATGAGAGTGAACGATAAGGGAAAGGAATGGGGGAAAGGCCGGGGATGAAATAAGGACCATCTGGCAATTGACCTGGTCATTTCGACAGACTTTGAAACGGCTGCGTCGAACTGTGTACCACACAGGGCAAGGCTCAGTCAGAAGGCTCTGAGGGAGAGAAGAGGTATGGCCAGTGATAGGGTTACAGCTGCGAAGGCCAAAGGTTGAGAGTTTTAGGAAGAGAAGGGTGTTCACGGGGCCAAGAGCTTTCAAAAAGCCACGGAGAATGGGGAGGAGAAAAGGCTATTGGATGTGGTGTCCGGGGCCTGGAGACCTGGGCTCTGTGCAGCGGCAGGAGCTGCAGGGGTGTGGGAGGGAGGGAGGGTGAGGCAGCAGGCAAATGTGCAGCGCTGGCCCATGGCCGAGAAGCCAGTGAGTGAATGGAGAGGAGGAGACGAGCAAGACCCATGAAGATGGAGAGCAGCGGCCATGGAGAAGCAGGGGCCGAAGGTGAGGGAGCACTTGCAGAGGAGGAGGAGATTCTCCGCAGCCACGGGAGGAAGGGTGAGGATCAGAGACTTAGGTAGAGAGGAGAGGTGTGGGGCAAATGCAGACACAATACAGGTGGTCGCTTCTTGTCTGATGTAACCTAAGCTGAGTGGTCTTGAGACTATCCGGAGAATCTGAGCCAAACGTCCTCAGCTGACACCAGGGCTTCCCCTGGAAAATCTGCAGGCCTCAGTATTTCAAAGGGAAGTTGGGAGCTTTGTAAAGAGAACGAAGGGCAGAGTGGTCTGAGGCCATCGTGCACACCTAGCCCTGGGTCCTGCCCCCTGCACTGCTGGGACTGAGCTTGTGGTAGGCCTTCATCAGGCCTAATGCAATTGGGGTTTCATGCCATTTGGGGAACTAACAGAGAAGGGAATGTTATTTTGTCAGCAGAGGCACCACTGGCCAGAAACAAAAAGAATCCAGAATATACATGTGTGTGGTGTTGGCAGTGGTGGGGAGTGTTAAGGTAATCAAATAATCCAAAATAATTTCCACTGACCTTGGGAATGCATCTTGACATTCTCACTTGCAAAGGGGTAAGTTTATTATCTGAGAATTTTTTTCACACCAAATGAGGAAGCTATGCAGGGAACATTCAACTGTAGAAGGGTTTCCTTATGCCAGTTCCTGTGACTCCCTCTACTGTCAGCGGTCCAGGAATTTAGCAGCTGCAAAAGAGTTATCCAGCGCATAATTTAAAGGGAGTAAGAGGTAGGCAGAGGTTGTATTAGTTTTCAGATTTTAATTGGGATATTCAAGATTAGGTATTATGCTAACTATATATATTTCCTAAAATTTGCATTTCTCTTTCTATGGTTTCCTGTGGCGTGAGTTGGTGCAAAACTATACCAGACATAAACCAGAGTGACAAACCAGATGGCTGCAGACCAGATGGTCATGGATGAGGGAATCTGATCTGTTTAGATCTGGGCAAATCCAGGATCTAGTTATCACACGGAAGTTTGTTTCTCTCCTACTGGGATTTAGATAAGGACAAAAGTGAGTTTTACTTTTAAAAATTGTTGGATACTTCTATGGACTACACAGGATGACTTTCTTCTTAGACTTAGAATTGGGGGAAAAATACATTTCCCTCCCTTTTTATTCCTCCCTCACTGTTGATTTTTATTACCTCTCTCTTCTAGGAGCCATTAAAATCCTTTGCTTTTTGGCTTTCCTATAGCTTTGCCTTACATCATCTGTAGGGCATCCTGACATTCTAAGAACGGGTAAGACTCCAGTTCTCAGGGCCCACCCGGGGCAGGGCCTAGGAACCTGTAAACTCAGTAACTTAACTGGGCCAGCTGGATTTGAGCCACTCAACTAGTTCCTTCTCTTTCTTACAGATGAGGGAACTGAGGCTTGCTGAGGGTAACTGGTCCAAGAAGACATGGTGATTTGGGGCAGGGATGGGACCAGAGTGCAGTGTCATGTTCTAACCATGGTGCCTTCCCCTAAAGAGGATGTTATACGAGGCATTGTGATGTGACACCCTTGTGTCCCTTTGGCATGATTCTAAACACACTGATGCGTGTTTAGTACTCAGTCCACATCTTAGGCACAGAGTAATCCTTCTCTTTCCTTTGCCTCCTCCTGGTTCCCATGCTTTCTCAGGATGCCCTGAACCACCATGCAAATAAACTTGTTCTTCTTAATATTTGTGCAAGTCTAGAGACATGAAACTCACAGGTTACCTCATCACAGAGCTGCCTTACTAGACACATTTGAAACCCTCAGCATTGCTCTGGGATGGGTCGGGGAGGAGGCTACTACTGCTTCCCGGCAGCCCACGGCCCACCCCCAAGGCCCCAGGACATGCTCAGAGCAGACAGTGAAGTTGCAATTCATGACAGTGAGGTGGGAGCCAGACTCAAAATAGGACAGAACCTTCCCCTTCATCTGTCACCTAGTCAGGCCTCCCAAATGGTGGCCAAATTGCTTAAAAGAGACTTAAACAGAAGGCATTTTGTACGTCTGCTGTAAAAGGTGTTTTATAGTATGATATGCTTTTCCTTCCCAGTAGGGGGTGTGCCTGGTCAGCAGACCTATAACCCATCCATCATGGCCAGCAAATCATCCCCCTTGCTGGCGCTCGACCTTGGCTGCTCTGTGATCTCAAACTCCCCCATGATCCGAGCCAACTCTTCGTTCCGTCGCTGGTCCTGTTAGAGAAATGAGAGGGGAAGCGAATGAAGGGGATGTTTCGGCACGGTTGTCTCTTTGTGCAGTAGTCATTTAATTTTTCGTCCCATCACTGTGATGCATTTCAGTTACTCACCTGTTTGTTACAGACTGATTAGAGAAAAAAAGGGGTCTTTGAAGTTCAAAGTTATTATAAGATGACGAGGGGAATAAGATTTGATACTGCGTAATCCTCGGTACGCACCTGGGTAGCTTGTATGTTGATAACTTCGTAGGACAACTCTTCTGGTCTGGTTAGCGCTGCCTGTCTGGATGAGATGGTAAAGAAATGGGTCCAAGTTAGGGCGCTCCCTGCTAGCCTGGCAAACTGGCTCTTGGTAATTTGGCAACCTGTTTTTTCTGCCTCATCTTCTGCCATTGCCCTTCAACGTTCTACCCTATCTCCAACCAATGCACCCTACACTCCAGGAAGTCAAGTTCTTTTAAGTCTCTGTGCCTTTGCACATACTAAACTCTGCCAAGAATGCTCTTCCTCTTATCTACTTGGCAAACTCTAAGACCCAGATCAAATGTCACTCCTTCAATTTGCCAGTACAGTCACCATGTCCTCAATTAGAACATTCATGACATGGCACTCAAATCACTTAAGTACATGTTCATGCTCCCACTAAGCTGGGGGCTTCCTGAGAACAGGATCTAGGTCTTACACTCCATTTTTGTGTCCCCAGCACTTAACATAGTACCTGCCACACAGAAGTAAACAAAAGAAGTTAGTTCAATGAACGTGGAAATAGAAGGCAACCCTCACCCCAAATATTTGGTTGTGAGGAGGATCACATGAGATAATGCTGTGGTCCCCAACCCCCAGGCCATGGACCAGTAGTGAATCACTACTATAAACTGCTCGTGTGAGGGATCTAGGTTGCGCGCTCCTTATGAGAATCTAATGCCCGATGATCTGACATAGAGCTGAGGTGGTGATGCTAGCGCTGGGGAGCGGCTACAAACACATTATCATTAGCAGAGAGGTTTGACTGCACAATAAATGTAATGTGCTTGAATCATCCGCAAACCATCCCCCTGCCCCTGGGTCCCTGGAAAAATTGTCTTCCATGATACTGGTCGCTGCTGCCAAAAAGGTTGGGGACCACTGACTGATAATGCATATAAAAATACTCTGTAAACTGTAAAGAACTGTGTAAATATCGGTGAATTACTATTGCTATCGGTTTTGGGTGAGGCTTTCTAATCCCAAAGAAATCAAGCTCCAACCTCTCTCTGGTTTCTTGACAGACTTTTCTTACTATGGTCATCCTGGTTTCTAATACGGCTTGTTCAGCTGTGCTCTGCTAGTAAAACATTAGAACTGTTTTTTTGAATGATTTCAGAATGTTTAAGCCATCTAATCCTGGTGGATTCTTTAACTAGGTTATTGTTTGGTATTTCATTTGTGATTTCCACATTTGTATTAATAAGTGTCACTGCTTTGTAATTGTCATTTTGGGTTCTTATCACACTTGGGATGTTTATATATGTCTTTAAAGAAACAGGTTTAAAACATACTCCTCTTCTTCATCGGTAGTAAAGAGATTCAACCGGAATCCTGGCTCTGGGCCACTGGGTTTCTTAATCTCCATCCCTCCCATCAGCCTGGCCAAGAAATTCAGCTCTTCTTTAGCAAGAGGGTTGGGAGCAATGCTTTCCTGCAGAAACAATTGCATGATTTTTAGCCACATAAAGGTGATCACATTTCCTGCTAAGACCTGAGACTCATGGAGGTATTATAAAATAAGGCAAAACAATAACTTTAAATTATTTTGGGGTCCAAATAAAGCATAGAAAGCAGGCCTTAACCACAAGAAAAATCATCCACATCTAGAAGGAGAGGGAATCCAGCAATGCAGCAAGCCAAAGATTTTCATACTTTCAAGATGAGTGGAAGGCCCCAGGGACCCACACTTCCCCTCAAACTACCTTCCTCCTTGTAGGGGAAGAACATTGCTTCCTCTTCAGTCACCCAGTTCCCTCACAGCACTTAAGGAGCCTCAGTTGAGTCTCCAACCACACTCACTCCGAGACGCTGCCACACTGCCCTCAGGTGGTAACAGTTGGGAACACACCCTCGAGTCCATTCCCTCCTCTCATAGTCCTCGCCCCACTTCACCCTTGGCCCCTTCCTTCTAAGCCAGCCTTCCCTTGCTCTGTCTCTCTTGTCACTCTGCTACCAGTTATCTAAAATACAGTTCTTGGCTCATTTCTTCCTGCCTGGAAACAAACCCCTCTGCCTCCTGTCTAAAGAAAAAAGTCCAAATTGTTTAAGTCCCTTCCTAATCAGGCCTCAGTGTCCCTGTCCAGTCAGGCCTCTGCCAGTGGCCTCAATTAGCTGTGATCTAGCCACATGGGAGAGGTGCCACCTCCCCGCTCCCCTGAGCGCTATGTGCTTTGCCCCTCTGTGTCCCTGCTCATCCTGTTACCTGGGCCTGCGTGCCCACTTCTCCTTCTCTGCTATTTAGCATTTTACCCACTTTGTTTGTTTGTTTTTGTTGAGCCTGAGTCTCACTCTGTTGCCCAGGCTAGAGTGCAGTGGCATCATCAGAGCTCACTGTAGCCTTGAGCTTTGCGCCTCAGCCTCCCAAGTAGCTGGGGCTATAGGCACTAGGCACGTGCCACCTTGCCTGGGTAATTTTTAAAGTTTTTGTAGAGACCGTGTCTTGCTATGTTGCTCAGGCTAGTCTTGAACTCCTGGGCTCAAGTGATCCTCTTACCTTGGCTCCCCAAAGTGCTGGGATTACAGGTGTGAGCCACTGTGCTTGGCCTTATTTTACCCACTTTAGAGCCCCACTTTGATGTCCCTTCCTCTGAAAAGTCTTCTTGATCCTGTCCCCTGCCACCCACCCCACTGGATGGGACATATGTTCTTCTGGAACAGCACTTTGTTCAGAATAGCCAGCTAGTCCTTCTTCTACCTTGTTATAGTTATTTGCTTCTATACCTATATTTCCCAGGGTACTATAAATAAGCCCCTTCAGGATGGGACCATATCTGTCAGCTTTGTGTCTCTGGGTACCCAGCCCATATAAGCAGTTTAATAGATGTTTGCTGAATAATTGATTATTCCATGATTTGTCCTATAGCTAGCTGGGAGCTAGTTCTGTGAAAATTTGTGAAGATGAAATTCAGAGGAAATAAAATCCTACTTGAACTTAGTTACCACATTACTATGTAGGGAAGCATTAGAAAGAGATGTTTTAATGATCAGAATCACACAAGTGCTGGAGTCAGCAACCACGGACCTAATGGCACTGGTACAATGCTGTTTCACATGTCCTGGTGTGTGTGTGGTTCCTGCTTAATTATGGTGGTTGAGCCAAGCCCCAAATTACCTAATTAGTGAGATCAGTGAAGTCTCCATGAACAGCTACAATTAAAAACCTGCATACTTGTAAGGCTGAATGGAGAAGACTGCAAACAATGAGAGAAATGTTGGCTAGCTTTGAAGTCTACAGAATTCCCACACTTCTATCCAGGTAGATTTCTGTATCTAGAAAGAAGCTCTGAGGATGGGGAAGGGAGACGGAGGCTCACCTGTGTCCGTGAGGCTAAGTTCTTCGATGCTCCAGACATATGGGTTTCCACAGGCCGATTCACGCTGTACCTAATGTCAACAGAAGATGGTGACATTATCCAGCCCCTTTCTACTGACTGCCTTCTAATTCGTAAATATAGTTCATAGTTCTCATTTTGAGATGTTAAATTGCATCCAGAAAGGTGCTGTGAGTACAGAATACAACTAAATGGGTGTTAACCACACAAATTTCACTTCTTCCCAAAGAAAAATACCCGGGGAAGCTGTGTGGAAATGCTCCCTCTCTTAAAGGGCAACATGGATTACTGAAAAGACACGAGCATTACTTGAAGGCTAAGTATTTCTGGATTTCCATTGCAACAAAGGTTTTGGCTAATTCTCTTCCATGACTATTTAAAATTAAAATCTTTTCAACCTGTTGAGTTGCCTTATGTTTGGATTTCTTGGGTGCCCTTTGCAAATGTCAGCACCCCACATGCATTGTATCTCTGGGCAATTACTCCAATCGTCAGCAGGGATTTTTCATAGCAGAAGACAGGCTGTTTTTTTTAAACGAAGTGACCTCCTTTGCACTTGAATTCATCCAGGGAAGGAGAACTGCTTACATGTTAGTTCCCAGTTTCAGGACTCGGTCTCCATGAAGTTCAAAAGAACCTTCTCTGAGTGCAGCGACATAGTTTCCACCATGTTTGAATTCTATCTTCCTTATTTCTTCGCCTTTCTTGTTGAACATTCTACACACAATACAAAATATGACATGATGGAATGCTCTCCAAGCTTAGGTAGTCCTGCAGGTTTCTTTGTACTACAGAACAAAAAGGAATTCATGCACCCCTTCAAGATAAAGATGTTGGTTGTGATAATAATAGTAATACAATTCACAATAATATTTATTGAGCATGTGTTATGTGCCGAGTGCTACGTAAGCGTTTAGAGCACTACTATCTTATTCATCCTCACAGTAAACATTTAACAGATGAAGAAATGAGGCCTGGAGATCTGGGTGACTTGCCTCAAGTCCCTCTGCTAAGTGGCAAAGCCAGGATCAGAAGCCGAGGGGCTCAGCAGTGCTGCCTTCTGTGTGCTGGCCCAGTACTGGTTTCCTGGCACCCTGAACACAACTCTGATAATCACTGTTGAGAATTTACCTGATGACCCCAGGAACTTCAGTTCCCCAGGGAACAGGCCCAGACACTGGCAACACAAAGCGGCCATTAGAACTCTGAACTCTCTCCTTTAGAAATATGGACACCTAGAAAAAAATACACTTATTGTCATTTTTCTTGGTATGTTTTCATAGACATAAACATTCTGAGGATCGAAAGTGTGTAGTGGCTTGAGAATGTTACCTAGTAAGTTTATAACTCACCGTAACTAACACCTGCAGAGTTATAGTGTTTTTACAGACATACTTTTGAGCTGAACAGCAAACCTTCCAGGTGAGTCCCATGTGCCCCATTTTAAAGATGAGGAAGCTGAAGTTGAGAGTGAAGTGACTTGTCCAAAGAGAACAATCCTGGCAGGGACAGGATTCCAAACCAAGGTTAACTCCAAATTTCACACCCATTCCTTGAGGTTCTCTGCTGACTTTCCATGTAGCTGTGAGCCTTGAATTGTAAGAACCTCATTATCGCCATTTTATAGATGAGGAATCACCAGCTCAGAAGTTAAGATACTTCCTCAAGGTCAGCCAGCTGGGAAGGGCAGAGCTGAGGATTCAAACACTTGTGTTTCTGCCCCTGGAGCCTAAGCTCTTACCCACGTGCTGGACTGGAGAGAAGGGTGCAGCTGGGGCAGGTGGACCAAGTTGGCACTTGAGTTTGAAGGTCTTTTATGTGACTGAAAACATATTATGCTTATTTTTACTCCCTGGTTTGTATACTCTGTGTTGAGGTTTTGGTCATTCACAGATTAAATCCCATTAAGACTGTAGCAGTTAATCAGTTTGACTGGGTCTTATCTTCCTCATCTATAAAATGAGAGATAAACTTCAAGGTCCCTTCAACTCTAAAATTCTACATTAGTAGAATTTAGTAATATGATCAAGAATAATCATCTGTTGTGTGCAAGGCAGTGAAAACGCAAAGTGATGAGAATGTGTAAGCTAGCAGTTTGGTATGCTGATGTTAGACTGTCTAGGCTTAAACATCAGCTGGGCCATGCTTGGCTCTGGGTTTTGGGTAAGTTACACAAACTTTCTGTGTATCAGTTTTCTCTTTGGTAAACTGTGGGTAATAATAGTACCCACTCAGTGGGTTAGTGTGACAACTAAACCAGATGATATATAAAAAGCAGAGCCTGACACATCGTAAGTGCTCAATGAATGGTAGCTAATACTGTTAGTATGACAAGTCTAACTGGACACAGGACACAAGCATAAAATGGAGAAAACATCCACTATAAACAGGAGATCCTAACTAGCAGGTGCATAGTAGCTTGCTGAGAATGACTACAGGCATGGGGGTGGTAGCTGGGCCCGGAGGAAGAAGAGGGGTGTGGAGACACCTCAGAAATAGACAGGAGCAGGCACAAGTCATGTTTTGGGGTGAATGTGTAAACTGGTTTGGTTAGAGGGTTTTCTGGATGACCTCTTTGAGATTCTGTGACCGAGGGAGGTGTGTATAGCAATGGAGAAAGCAAATTTGGAGAGAGAAGTAGGAATATATATCAACATATATGTATGTGCAGGACTCTCTGTGAGCCTAATTTTAATAAGGCCAAAGATGGCATGGTAGATCTGGAATGTACAAATTTAGGTCACATGTGTGTCTGTGTTTGGCCTGAGTTTCTGTCCTTGGCTGGACATGACTGTTGGGGCCATCTGCCTGCCCAGCCCCTCTGCTGGCCCTCAACCGAAGGTGTGGCTCTCCTGTGCCCTTTTCCTCCCACTCCACACTTTCTTTTCCCAGGTGATCTCATCCACTTCCATACTCCAGTGCTCACCTCTGCGCTGATGGCTCCCGGACCTCAAGCTCCCTCTTAGCCCCCTTCGCTGGGCACCTGACTCGTCTATTCCATTGCCTGTTAGACAGGCCCACCTGTAGGTTCCACAGGATGCACCTCCCATTCATCCTGCTCACACGGGGCTCATCTTTGTCTTGATCAAATTGCTCCTCCTCTGGAGTTCCCAATCTCAGCGAATGACACCACCAGGCCACCAAGGTAGCAATCTGAGTCCCCCTCCCATCACCTGCCTGCATCTATTCAGT
This sequence comes from Lemur catta, assembly GCF_020740605.2. Lineage (NCBI taxonomy): Eukaryota > Metazoa > Chordata > Mammalia > Primates > Lemuridae > Lemur > Lemur catta. The sequence goes on along the minus strand of NC_059130.1, from coordinate 100,332,095 downwards.
CACCAAGCCTCAATCTCATGATCATGCCTTGTGTCGGAGCCTTCCTCTCTACCCCAACTATTGCTCCCCACCCCAGACCTTCACCATTTCCTGCCTGGCCCGCTGCAGGAGCCTCCTGACTGGTCACTCTGCCTTCCTGCCTGCCTGCTTTTAATTCATCCATCATTATACTGCCAAAGACACTCTTCTAAACTGATATCTGGTCATGTCTCTCTCCTGCTTAAAATCTTTTATTGGCTTTCTGCCGCCTGCCAGATAAGGCCCACCTGGCCCTTGTTCCTCTCTGCAGCCCTGTTCTAGCCACACTCAATCGCTTGACCGAACTCCCCACCCCCACCAAGCAGTTACATGCCACATGCCTTTACTGAAATGGCATCTTCTGCTTAGGGTGTCTTCTTAACCCCTTCCCTCGCTTTCTCTTGGGCTTGGTAAAAACCCATTTTATTAAATAAAAGCTACCAGCTCTTCTGTGAAGATTTTCCTAATCCGCTTAAGTAGAACTGACCACTCTCTCCTTTGTGTCTTTTCTCTTTACATTCTTCTATCTCACAACTAAACATCTGTGAGGCACTTACTGCTTTTTTTCCCTTCTCTTTTTTCTTTTTTGAGATAAGGTCTTGCTCTGTCACCTGGGCTACAGTGCAGTGGCATCATCATAGCTCATAGCTCACTGCAACCTCCAACTCCTGGACTCAAGTGGTCCTCCTGCTTCAGCCTCCAGAGTAGCTGGGACTACAGGTGTGCGCCACCATGCCTGGCTAATTTTTTAATTTTTGGTAGAGACAGGAGTCTTGCTATGTTTTTCAGGCTGGTCTCAAACTCCTGGCCTCAAACGATCCTCCTGTCTTGGCCTCCCACAGTGCTAGGATTACAGGTGTGAGCCACCACACCTGGCCCCTTTTTCTCTTTTCTAATGAGTTCCTTGAGGGCAGGAAGCACGTATCCTATGGAAAGTGGAAGTAAAGGTCACTGAGCTGTGGAGAGATGTCTCCACGACCACTCACCTTCCCCAGGATGATGCCAGGACTCTGGAGGCCAAGAAGAGAGGAGCCAGGGATCTAACTGCTCAGTGAATATGGGCGAGTGACTTGGCAGTCAGTTCAGCAGTGAGTAATGGAGATAGGGCTTTGGACAGTGTTATGGTTGATGGTGTGACCTTACAAGAGAGGGCAGAGTTTGTGAGAGTGTGAGAATCATGATCTGAAAGTGAGGGGGAAGCCGGCAGAATGCTGATCCTGCTTCTCACATCCTGCCCGCAGCTGAGGGGGAATGACCAGCCTCTGCCAATTGGCCAGCGGACTTCAAATACCATCTCTATGCTGCACGCTGATGATTCCTGCCTGGATCACTCCTCTGAGCTTGGATTTGTGTATTTGACATGGCTATTTGGATGTCTAGTAGGCAAATCCAACAAACAGAACTATTAATTTTTCTACCCTAGTGTACTCCCTTCAGTCCTTTCCCATCTCAGTAAATGACACCATCAGTTGCTCAGGTCAAAAACTTAATAACTCCTTCTTTCCCTCATTCCCCACGTCCAATCTCTTAGTCTTATCGTTCTTGCCCTGAAGGTATATCCCAAATGTGAATACTTCTCACTAACTCCACTGCAGGCACCTAATCCAAGCATTCCCATTTTTTGCCTAGATTTCTTTTTTTTTTTTTTATTAATAGATTTAAAGAAAGGGAGTCCCCAGGTCTGTTCCATCCAAACACTGTTGAAGCAAGAGACAGATCCATGGGACCACTGAACGCATTGCCTTGCTTAGATTTCTATAATACTCTCCCAACGGCTGTCCTACCTCTACCCTTGCCCCAGATAGTTCACCTTCTGCAACATAAATCCCATCATGTTACCTCTCACCTTGAAATGCTCAGTATCATTTGTTTTCTCTTAGAATAAACTCCTTCCTAGGGCCTAAAGCTAAGTCAACCGGCAGGGTCCAGTTTATTGATGACCGGCATCTGTTCTGATTACTCAGTGCCCATGCTACACAGGTTGTTACATTTATTTTGCACATCCCTCCTGCCTAGGAGATGTGTTCAACTCACACTGGCTCTTTCTTTGCCCAAGGAACACATTGTGCTTTTTCCCATCTAAGGGGCTTTGACCTCACTGTTCCTTCAGCTTAGATGCTCTTCCCTCAGATCTCTGTTAGTTACATTCTCAGCTAAATGTCCTTCCTCAGGAAGGCTGTCCTTGACTCTAGCACTATCATCTAAAGATGTGCTGTCCAATACAGTAGCTACTAGTTAAGTGTGGCTATTTAAATTTAAATTAAATAAAATGAAAAACTTAGTTTCTCAGCCAGTCACACATTCGAAGTGCTCAAGAGCAACATGTGGCTAGTGGTTACCATATGGGACAGCACAGATATGGAACATTTCCATCATCACAGAAAGTTCTCTTGCTGGTCTCATGCAACATCCCATCCCAGTTGCCCTTTTTAACTTTACCTGACACAGGTATTACCATCTTCCTGAAAGTTATCAGCAGGAGAACATAACTGACTTGTCTCTTCCCACTAGCGTAGAACCACTTCAAGGCAGAGACTCTCTTGTGCATTTATGTATCTCAGACACTTCAACAGTGCCTGGCATGTAGTCAGCACTCAGTAAACATTTGCCAGACTGACTAGTTTTCCAGGGATGAAATGTTTCCAGGTAAAGCAGCTAATGGACTGGAGGTGTAAGGAACACTCTATGAAGAGGCTAAGATAGAATGATGTTTTCCAACAACGGAAACAATGGAAAGAACAGGAGGAATGTCCACGATGGAAGGATGCATGAATGAGAGTGGGAGTACGGGAGGGGGTGGGGGGCCGGGAAGCCTGGCCTTTAGGAGGCAACTCTGGGGGAGTCCTAGAGGGCTGAAGGGAGTTGGGAATTTAGACGGTTATAAGTAAGTGTTCAGGACTTCGAATGGAATTAGTCTCAGTGTAGATTCTGTCAGGCCCTGGCACACAGGTCAGAGCCTTGGCCACATTAAGACAATTTCACATTGTTTTCGTGACATCACAGAGAGTTTGGATATTGGTTGAGCAGTTTCATATTTGCTTTGGTTAAACAATGGGCAAGGGGTTATTAGAGCAGAGCTGTGTTTTTTTTTTTTTTTTTTTTTTTGAGACAGAGTCTCACTCTGTTGCCCAGGCTAGAGTGAGTGCTGTGGCATCAGACTAGCTCACAGCAACCTCAAACTCCTGGGCTTAAGCGATCCTACTGCCTCAGCCTCCCGAGTAGCTGGGACTACAGGCATGCGCCACCATGCCCAGCTAATTTTTTCTATATATATTTTAGTTGTCCATATAATTTCTTTCTATTTTTAGTAGAGACGGGGGTCTCACTCTTGCTCAGGCTGGTCTCGAACTCCTGACCTCGAGCAATCCACCCGTCTCGGCCTCCCAGAGTGCTACGATTACAGGCGTGAGCCACCGCACCTGGCCCCGGCTGTGTTTTTTTGATTTAGTTGGTTTTGCTAACAATTTTTTTTTAAATTGGGCAACACTTTATTCCATAAAATAGAATAAGTGTTGCCAGTTTTGCTAACAAATCTAAAACCTGTTAAGACTATTTTGAAAATAGAGGAAATCTGTATAGGCAATCACAAATTGCAGCTCAGCAGAAATACCATTAAAGACCAGACTTGGAAAAACAGCCCCGATGTTACAGATCAGTGGCAGAATATTGCCAAGATATGTGATTCTAGTTCTCTTGGTAAACATTCTGATATTTCATTGCCAGCCCATTTAGCAATTAAAGCTTAATGTATTTTGTGGTTTAATACACTTCAATGATTTTTCTATAAACTTATTATTAGGAAAGGCTTTTCATTATAATGAATTTTATCTTGTTAAAATTGAGAAACCAATATGCCTGTTTGTATTACTACAGTCCATAAAATAATGCCCAAATATGTACAGCCTTGAAAACAGTATGATGGAGAATTTTCAAAATTTCAAAACTGATATTTGAAATTTATACTTTCCCATTATTTATTTATTTATTTTAGTTCCCCATTGCTGCTATAACATATTTTATTTTAATTGATGACTATTAGAGATCTTAAATTATATTGATATTATTATTGCTCTATCTATAGCAAATAAAATAATTCATGAGGGTTAAAAATAAAATTGGCAGCAGAGTTAAAAATCTATTTTTCTTCCCTAGTTCATGGAAGGGAAATACAATCAGGCACCAAACATTCTGTTTCTTCCTTTGTCTCTGAATTTTATTTTGTGACTATGCTATACACGCACAGGTACAAAATTCAAAAGGTTTGTTCGAAATGGCATATACAATGGATAGTAAGTCTCTCCCCTCCCGTGTCCTCCATATAGTTCTCCACTCCCAGGAGGCAACCACTGTGACATCTTTTTTTTTTTTTTTTTTGACACAGAGTCTCACTCTGTTGCCCGGGCTAGAGTGCCATGGCATCAGCCTAGCTCACAGCAACCTCAAATTCCTGGGCTCAAGTGACCCACCTGCCTCAGCCTCCTGAGTAGCTGGGACTACAGGCATGTGCCACCTGCCAGGCTAATTTTTTCTATATAGTTTTAGTTGTCCGGTTAATTTCTTTCTATTTTTTTTTTTTTTTTTAAGTAGAGACGGGGTCTTGCTCTTGCTCAGGCTGGTCTTGAACTCGGTTGGTCTCGAACTCCTGAGCTCAAACGATCCTCCCGCCTTGGCCTCCCAGAGTGCTAGGACTACAGGCATGAGCCACCGTGCCTGGCTGACAACTTTCTTATATATCCTTCCAAAAGCACTCTAAACATGTACAAGCAAGTACATATATATTACAGATATTGCTTCAATTAATCCTCCCAGCAAACCCTAAATTAGGTATTATAATTTCCATTTTTCAGTTGAAGAAACTAATGCTCAAGAGAAGCAATTTGCCCAAGGTCACCGAGCTAGTGCTGGAGTTGGGATTCAAAACACAAGAGTGTCTGATTAGAGCCTGGGCATGTTTTGCCATATCATACTATCTTTCCCATATCAGTTTGTTCAATTATAGGAAGGAACAAAGTCTCATCCAAGAGAGATGGGCCCAAAACTCAGAAGCTCACAAATGTGTTTTCAAAAGATAGGGTATAGAATTGTCTGGAGTAAGGCGTGGTGGGAGGAGAGAGGCCTAAGTGGGAGGCAGTAGCCAGCAAGGATGAGGGCCTAAGCCAGAATGTTGGCAACAGGAATGGAAAGGAGGCATGGATGCTGAAAAGGCAGACTCCATGGGTTTTAGAAGCATGTGGATAAAGATCAGGAAAGGGGAATCAAAGGTGACACTCTGGTTCAGAGCCAAGTGAGTAGGGCAATGGTGGTACCTTGAAAGAAATCAGAAAGGGCAGATCGGGCACGGTGGCTCATACCTATAATCCTAGCACTCTGGGAGGCCAATGTGGGAGGATTGCTTGAGCTTAGGAATTCGAGACTAGCCTGAGCAAGAGTGAGACCTTGTCTCTACCCAAAATAGGAAAAGTTAGTCGGGTGTGGTGTAGTGCCAGCTATTCAGGAGGCTGAGGTGGGAGGATTGCTTGAGCCCAGGAGTTCAAGCCTGCAGTAAGCTATGATCACACCACTGCACTCCAGCCTGGGCGACAGAGTGAGATCTCATCTCTCAAAAATAAAAAATAAAAATAAAAAGTTAAAAAAAAATTTAAAAACTGCCAAGATTTATTATCAGAGTATTTATCATCTAGGCCAGGCACGGTGGCTCACGCCTGTAATCCTAGCACTCTGGGAGGCCAAGGTGGGCGGATTGTTTGAGCTCAGGAGTTCAAGACCAACCTGAGCAAGAGCGAGACCCTGTCTCTACTAAAAATAGAAAGAAACTATATGGACAGCTAAAAATATATATAGAAAAACATTAGCCAGGCATGGCGGCACATGCCTGTAGTTCCAGCTACTTGGGAGGCTGAGGCAGGAGGATTGCTTGAGCCCAGGAGTTTGAGGTTGCTGTGAGCTAGGCTGATGCCACAGCACTCTACTCTGGGCAACAGAGTGAGACTCTGTCTCAAAAAAAACAAAAGAAAAAAAAAAGAGTATTTATCATCAGAGAATGAAACCCTGTGAGCGTCACTAACTGGGCAAAATCTCTGCCCTCGTCTGCCCTGATGGCTGGCACCCTGTTCCCCTAGCACAGCAGATGCAGGGGGTTCCTGAGGCTGCCCATTCACTTACTCGGATGTGCAGGTCTTGGAAGAAGATGAGGAGCGTCTGCCGGATCAGCTGGAACTCCCCAGCAGAGAGACCACCGTATGTCTGCCAAAGGCAAAGCAGAAATATTTCACTTTCAGAAGTGAGATGAGTAGTGTGGACAGGAAGGGGCAGGCGGGTGCTCAGGGATGGGAACCAGGTAGGCAAGGAGTAGACTCAGCTGCTAGGGCAGGAGGGCCACAGGGGAGCCAGCACTGCTCCCTCACTGGGGACAAACCCTGTTACGCCACACCTGCACAGGTGTACACCTCATCTCTCCCATTCTCCACAGACCTGGAGAGGCTACTCTCCAAGATTTAGCAGAACATCTGTCACCAACTCCCTTTCAGAAAAGTGAGGAGAAAATGGCTTTTCCAGTTTTGAAGCCAATAGTAAGAGGGCATAAGATGATAGTGCCTATTATAATACCGAAATGGATACTTGTAGATTTATAGAATCTTCTGGGAGAATGGCAGGCTTTGCTATTCCTCATCCTGTTCGCTTTGCCATAGAATCTGCCTGTTCTTAACAAAGGGAAGAGAACAAGTATTGGGGCTGAGAGGTGATAAACTGATGATACTCTTACTTCCGTCAGCTGCCGGAAAGTCTCATCTACTTGATGTAGGATAGTTGGGGAGTCTTGGATGAATCTCTTGATGGCATCTAAATGATTGAAAGTGACCAGCAGTACATCCTTGGGACGGGGACACAGCAATACTTGGTATTTGAAAGCCATTGTCATCAGGTCATAGAGCTGCCAACCCACACACAAACAAGATAAATAGGATTATAAAAGCAAGCAACGTAAGAATCTCCAAGTCAAGCATTTACTGAAAACCAACTCTGGGCTTACCATACAGCTCAGGTGACTTTATCAGTTATCACCCAGACCAAGACACTTTTGGGAGTAAAAGAGGTGATATTAATAATTAAACCAGGGCAAGAGGAGTTAACTGGGACATTCCTGGGCAAACTACAAATTCTGGTCACCTTACGTGTATTGCTGATAGGACAGACATGAAACAATATTGGCAGCTGTGGCATCTGGAACCAGGCACTGAACTTGGAGAAAGAAAACCCCAATTCAAGTACTCCTTTGCTGCTAACTTACTGCACGGCCCTGGCCAAGTTTCTTAACCTTTCTGGACCTGAGTTTTCTCGTTTGTAACAAATACTCCAATTTCCCAATGTTGCAGAGCTGCTGAGAGGGGTAAATGAGACGATATGTGTGAAAGTGGCAAGGGTAAAGTTCCACAACTGTGTAAGAACAATTTTAAATGAAGAATGATGCTTACTACAATGTCAACAAGCTTAGCAACATATGTGTGGTATGACCACATTACATTTAGTTGTCATATGTCCTTGGGTTCTTCTTGGCTGTGACAATTTCCCTGACTTGCCTTGATTTTGGAGACCTTGACAGTTTTGAGTACTGGTCAGGTATTTTGTAGCATGACCTCTGAATGGTATTTGTCTGATGTTTTTCTTTTTTTTCTTTTTCTTTTTTTGAGATAGGATCTTGTTTTGTCACCCAGGCTGGAGTGCAGTGGCGTCATCATAGCTCACTGCAACCTCAAACTCCTGAGCTCAAGTGATTATCCTGCTTTAGCCTTCTGAGTAGCTGGGACTACAGGTGCATGCCACCTGATTTTTTAAAAAAATTTTTTGTAGAGACAGCATCTCACTATGTTGCCCAGGCTGGTCTCAAACTCCTGGCCTCAAGTGATCCTCCTATCTTGGCCTCCCAAAGTGCTGGGATTACAAGTGTGAGCCACCGAGCCTGGCCTGACATTTTCCTATGGTTAGACTGGGATATGGGTTTTGGGGAGGAAGAACATAGAGGTGAAGAGCTATTTTCATCACATTGTATCAGGATACATACTAGCAACATGACTTGTCACTGTTGATGTTGACCTTGACCACCTGGTTGAGGTAGTTTGTCAAGTTTCTCCACTGTAAAGCTAATTATTTTCCCCTCCTTTCCATACTGTACTCTTTGAAAGGAAGTCAGCCCACACTTAAAGAGTGGGGAGTGAAGCTTTCCCTTCTTGAGAGCAAAGTATCTATATAAGTCATTTGAATTCTTCTAAACAGATTTGCCTATCCTCTGCCATTTATTTGTGTGCAATTATTATTTCAAAAACCAGAGTGCCCCAATAATTTGTTTCCCAAAGAAATAGATACAGTCACATTATAAGTAAAGACTGAGCATTTTAAAATTTGCTTTAAAAAATGCCCGATTTCCTCATTACAGCATGAGATGTTAAATGAATGAGGCAGAATTAGTTTTTAGGGTTGAGTGCTTATATTTGGTTAAGGCATGTGTTTCTGGGGTTCATAAATATAGGCGTGAAAACCGGCACTCTCTTTGGGCAGGTGGAATGACACAGACAACCGAGGGGTTGGTGTGGATGACTTCTGAGGTCTTTCCCAACTCTAAAACTCAACAACTACTGGTATTTACACATGCCTGTTTCTCTCAAGGCATCACTGTATAGGTCATGTCATTTTATCCCAGTCTATGATCATCCACAAAGGGTACAGAAATGCATCCAAGATGACAGAGGCAGCTGTCTGCTCACCTTATCCATGCTGGCCTGGTTCAGTCTCATAATAGAGGCATGAGCCAGGCGGTCGTAGACAGTCCTCAGGGCCTTCTTGGAGTAGAGCTCTTGGGGTTTGAACAATTCCTCCATAAACTTTCTACTGAACATGGTAGAGATGATGTCGTTGAGAACTGTAGAGATAAGAGAGAGTACAGCTGAGCAAGGTACTGGAGGAAGCTTTATTCAGAAACACTTTTTGTGTACTGATGGAGGAGTTGGGCCTGTTCAGTACAGAGTGGGGATCCCGTGTACCTGTTGAGATCAGCTCCCTGGGGCAACCACACAGATATCCCCATGGAAAGCAGGGCTCTGAGATTGCTTTATGGCACCATTTCAGGGCAAACATAAATGATGGCAACGTACAAATGTGTTGTGCTTCAAGATTATACCACTTTTACATACATTATCTCACTTGATAGGGAAATGTTTCTTCTTTCTTTAAAAAAGATTCTTATAAGCATCTTAGATCTCTTCCTTAAAATGAGAAATAGCAACACTTTTTTAAAAAGCAAATCTGAACATTTTTATTTAAACTTCATAAAAATGGGCAATAATGGTAATTGACTCTTCTTTGAAAAACATTTTATGAAAATAGACATATCTACCGACTAGTTAGAGATTAAAACACTTCTAATGTTTCTATAAGACATGTACTTTGAATAGCACCATGTTAGAGTGCCTTAATTTCTATATTTGATCTATAATATTGATATCATACTGTAGGGATATATCTCATACTGTTGTTAAAATGTAAAGTTTCCATGTGTTGAGAATAAAAGAAGTGTGCAAAGGAAATGTCTATAATGTGAGGTCTTCATTCATTTAGATATTTTGTACTATTCAATAAAATATCACTAGTTAAGGGCCATGAAAATTCTCTGGTATGAGAAACAGGAACAGGTATGGTTGAACAGAGATTATTCTTTTTTTTTTTTTTTTTTTTTTTTTGTTTTGTTTTTTTTTTTTTGAGACAGAGTCTCACTTTTGTTGCCCGGGCTAGAGTGAGTGCCGTGGCATCAGACTAGCTCACAGCAACCTCAGACTCCTGGGCTTAAGCGATCCTACTGCCTCAGCCTCCCGAGTAGCTGGGACTACAGGCATGAGCCACCATGCCCGGCTAATTTTTTTGTATATATATTTTTAGTTGGCCAGATAATTTCTTTCTATTTTTAGTAGAGACGGGGTCTCACTCTTGCTCAGGCTGGTCTCGAACTCCTGACCTCGAGCGATCCACCCGCCTCGGCCTCCCAGAGCTAGGATTACAGGCGTGAGCCACCGCGCCCGGCCTTAGAGATTATTCTTAATTAAGCCAGTTATTCTGGCCCAAGTGAGAGTATGTGGATACTGAGAGTATATGTTCATAGAAATTAAAATTTGAAAGAAAACCGGGTTACTTAAAATGATTATACAAAATTAATTATTAAACGTGAGTGCTTATTACTGAAATATATAAATTCCCCCTTCTTTTGCTGAACACTAAGAACATGCCAGGTGATCCGCTGTGGCCATGTATCTTTAGAAGGGTAAGGTAGAGCAGTGAGTCATTATTTCAGGCACTTTCTACCAGTAAGTAACTGACAGAAGTGCCCTGAGGGCTCGAGCCAGCATTTAAAAGCATTTCAATGCATTTTATGGGGCAAGGAGGAGCTCAGGGCTGGTTATACTTAAATCTTAAATGAGAGAGATGGGAGAGGGGAACATGTTTTCTTCCACACTGACACAAATGAACCAACTGACTGTGACTCCTTACAGAAGTGTTGAACTCATACTTGACCTTTGGATTTTACTCTACACTCCATCCTACTGCTCTGTGAAGAAGAACCAACTCCCTTACCAACACAGGGTATCCCTCACATCTGACAATTTCAAACCATCAAGCTTGTCCTTAATGTGCACTGACATTTCCCCACTGCGGACAGCTTGGAGACATAAGAACTCTTCTGGGTTTGTATCATGCTTGGTCTTTTTCCTTCAACCAAAACAAGACAGGACCTGCAATAAAGTGGGTTTTCTAACTTTTTTCTTACCACAGCCTGTACGAAAGCAGAATTTGTAAGGAAACAGGTATAACTGAAAATATACCTGTAAATCCTCAAAAGAGAGAATAGTGAGAATTTCCCACAGATTTATGTAGGCCAGGGAGGAGTGCCAAGGAGCAATAATTCACGTTAAAGCATCATACCCACTCTGATCAGGTTAACATTTACAAAGAGCTACCATTCACCTAGATGCTGAGTCATTTCTCTGGGGTCTTTGAGCCCTTATCAGGATTTTCAAAATCCTCTATAGCTGAGACCCAAATAAATCAGTTCTAAAAGAAAGAAAACCCTAACTAAGGTGATTGTTAGCTACCCTGGAAAAGTGAAAAACAAAATGAAGCCTTTCCCCCTGGGAAGTGAAGAAGCTCTATACCACCAAAGCTCCTGGCACAAGAACGTGCAGAAAGTTCACCTCTGGGAAGAGAAGACAGCAGACTGTCCTTGTGGGCAGAGCAGTGAGTACAAATGTCCCCAAAGAAGAAATGGCAGTTTAATGGTTGAGCCCTGGCACCTAGGGCTGCCACCTCTTATTTCATTCTTTGGAAAGAATATGGAGGGACACAGTAACATGTTTTCTTCTCACAATGTCCTTCACCTAGCATTTGGTTGGGGCAGGCCTATTATGCATCAGACGCTGAGATAAACACTGGGCACAAAGAGGAAGGAGATGTTATTCTTGCCCTAGAAAAGCAGCCCAAATCATATTTAAGTTAAACCCGAGAAACAGTTTTAATCAAACCTCTTAGACTGTCTTAGTTTTTGACACTCAAATGCGTTTAGCGTACTTTTCATGGGGCAGGAATGTACTAGGAGCCAGATTTCATCAGGAAGAGGCTAAGGCAGGGGAGGGAAGGGATTTTTTGCAGGTGCATCAGAAGGTTGGTAACTGGGTTTTCAATATATCAGGCTTCTAGTGTTAGGTTCAAGTTATGAAGTTAGTTTCTGCTCATGATTATTATTTTAATTATTATTATTATTTTTCAGAGGCAGGGTCTTGCTGTGTTGCCCAGGCTGGAGTGCAGTGGCTATTCACAGGTGCAATCATAGTGCACTGTGGCCCTGAACTCCTGGCTCAAGCCACCCTTCTCCCTCATCCTCCTGAGTAGCTAGGACTACAGGCATGCACCATCACACCTGGCTTTCTGCTTATCATTTCTGAACACTTAAGTTAAAATAAATTCCAGTGATTCAATAACTCATATGAAAAGCCCTCAAAAACCACACTTCATGTCTGAAATTCTGCCATACATCAAAGTGTGGGCCAAAAATTGCTCAAGAGAAGTGTCAAAAGATGGATATGAAATATAGTAAAAGTGTATCAAGCACTTCAATTGGGCTTTTCTTTGAGCCTGGGTTGATGAAATAATTGTCTTGATGACAGCAATTGAGTTTTTACCAATTACCTCTGCTCTAAATCCACTTGTTTATGGGAACATGCAATTTGGAGCCAAGAATTTTGGAGAGAAGTGAGGAGACCCTCCTGAGTGGTTACCATGTTTTGAATCCTTACTATATTCCAGGCACTGGGTTTAGAACTTTATATGCATTAACTAATTTAAATTCAAAGACAATTTTCAATTATTATTCTCATTCTATTAAGGTTGAAAATAGAATCTTAGAGAGTTTAAAGTCCAAGGTCACACAACTGGTGATAGAATTGAAATTAGAATGGGATCTGTTTGATTCTGATGTTTGTACTCTTAAATATTACATATGTTACCTGCCCAGCATACTTGGTGTGGTGAGAATATTTAAAATACCGAGGACAGCCAAGCACAGAAAGACAAATCTCACATGTTCTCACTCATATGTGGGAGATAAATATTAAAACAATTGATCTCATGGAGACAGAGAGTATAATGACAGTTACCAGAGGCTGGGAAGGGTAGTAGAGAGTGGGGGATAAAGTGGGGATGGTTAATGGGTGCAAAAATATAGTTAGATAGAATGAACAATATCTGACAGCACAACAAAGTGACTATAGTCAACAATAAGTTATGACATACTTTAAAATAACTAAAAGAGTGGAATTGGAATGTTCTTAACACAAAGAAATGATAAATGTTTGAGGTGATGGATACCCCAGTTATCCTGATTTGATTAATTCACATTGTATGCCTGTATCAAAACATCACATATACCTTATAAATATATACAACTATTATGTACCCCCCAAAATAAAATATTGAGGACAGCTGATGACAGGCATAAACTACACCCAAATGTCAAATGATGGAAGGTACCTGTGATATTTGAAGGCTGAGAAAGGGTAAGGCATTATTCTGAGGAGTTGATAACCTTTTCAGGTTTGTGCCTAGTGAAGGGGAAACTGAAGATTTTGGATGAGGCCACACTACATGCACGATATCATGCCTTCTGCCCACAATCCTGGCAGCCATGCAGTCACATGCTTCCATTTTTCTTGGTTGCTCAACAGATACCTCTGTGTGCTAGGGAGAATGGGTCAGGGAGAGTCACTCATGTTGAAACACAATTCTTTGGTTACACGATACTTTAACAAAGTTGTTTTAAGAACTACCAAATAAGATACGTACTCCAAAAGTGTAGCTACAGCCCCAGCTATCCCTGCAAAGCTTGGAACTGAAAAAAGGAGACATCCTTTAGGTACGGTATAGCCCTTTTGTCAAAATTTGCTTAGTTATCATCTGTGTTTATTCCTTTTAAGTAAAAATTAAAATGTATAACCAATATCTCAGCTAAAGAGAAACTCATACCTATTTTCTTATTTTGAAATAGTTAGAGTGGTCCCACTTTAAGCCCCACTGATAAAGGCCGGAATGAACCTGTGGATGCAGACTGAATACATGCAGCCCAGATATAGCATACCTCGTTTTCTGTCCACCTCTGTCCATTCATCTACATGAAGCATATAAAAAGAAAACACCAGTTCATGAAGCAAGAACATTATTTTCAAGAAGTCTTTAAAAATACCAATTCCAATGATCTCGTCTATGCAACTCTACTTTTCATATTTGCATTTAATGTCTAATGTGAATACTCTACCTTCCATCTGAAACTTTTAAAAGGATGATGGATAAATAACAAGTTCCAAAAAAAGCCCAAGAAAGGCTATGAGAGAGTGGCTTAGGGAGACAGGTAACTCAGGAGGACTAGCTACCTTGGGGTTCATCTTGAAAGGCTAAAGAAGCTATTCCCTCTCATGCTGTAAGAATGCACATCATTCTAAAGCAGGCTTTTAAAGACACTAGCCTCAAGCTGGGCACAGGGGCCTGTAGTCAGTCCCAGCTACTTGGGAGGATAAGGCGGGAGGCAGAAGGATCTCTTGAACCCACAGTCCAAGACCAGCCTGGGCAACATAGTGAGATCCTGTCTCAAAAAAAAAAAAAAAAAAAAAAAGACACTAGCCTCCACAAGGAAGAATAACTCCAAGAACAGGTAGAGAAAGGAGTTTCTTTGTGTACAATCTGATTTCCTATTACTATAAGATTTCCCTTCCTAAAGTACAGATGAAGCTGCTCAAATTAGAAAACTTGAAATATGAATTAAAATGAAAATATGTCAATGTTTGTGTCTATATTATTTTTTATGTATAGATGTGTGAATTCCATGTGAAAATAAGGAAGTAGTGATGGGACCACTGTAAAGAAAGCTCCTAGGGACAAAGGTAGTCAGGGAGATCCCGAAAGGAGACTAAATAAGGAAAAATGCAGTTGGTTGGAGAAATCTGTGAGAATCAAGACCCTTTATGGGTTGAGCCCTGCCTCTACTACTTACTAGCCATATAAACTTCAAGCAATTTGGTTAATTTGTTTTTTCATCTATAAAATGGGGCTCATAATAGCACCTACCCCATGGGGTTGTTGCAGGGATAAATGGGTAATATATGTCAAATCCTACCTGGCTTCTCTTCTAGTTCTGCTTTTTCTTTTTTTTTTTTTGAGACAGAGTCTCACTCTGTTGCCCAGGCTAGGGTGCCACGGTATCAGCCTAGCTCACAGCAACCTCAAACTCCTGGGCTCAAGCAATCCTCCTGCCTCAGCCTCCCAAGTAGCTGGGACTACAGGCATGCGCCACCATGCCCAGCTAATTTTTTCTATATATATTTTTAGTTGTCCATATAATTTCTTTCTATTTTTTAGTAGAGACAGGGGTCTCGCTCTTGCTCAGGGTGGTCTTGAACTCCTGAGCTCAAACAATCCACCCGCCTGGGCCTCCTAGAGTGCTAAGATTACAGGTGTGAGCCACCACGCCCGGCCTAGTTCTGCTTTTTCTGCTGAAGGACATTGGATACCCACCAGTAAAGGAAGAAAGATGACTTTTTTTCTTTCCTTAATTTTTGGGGGAGATTTCAATCTAGAAAAATCACCCCCAGATAAAGAGTTCTGGACACATCCACATTTTAAAAAACATTTTGTAATTAATGGTCTCCTTTGGAAACATTTGCCACGAGATTGTTTCAGGGCTGATTTCTGAAGTTATAATCAAAGTATATACGTGCCTTCAATAAACAACTGGCACATGGCTTTCATACACAATACCAACAGCTCCCAAGAGACCAGTTTGAAAGCATGCCTTGTGCCATGCCCAAACTGACAGCAAGGGATTCCCACTGCAAGATCAGACTCCTCCGGGAAAATTCACTATCTTTCTCTCCCAAGAGTCACAGGCTTTTGGAGAGAAAATATTGGAGAATAGTCCCAGGAGTCTAGCCTTCTTAAAGCAGATACCATTTTCTTTGGTATAATGTCCACATCTTCTATCTTTCTGCAGTATTTATTTAACTGGTGATCTAGTGTGATACGCTTGTGGGAATTCAGAGAACTGGAGTTCCCTCTAGAGGGTATGTTTGGAACAGTGGCACTGCAGGGGGTTCATGTCCTCTGAGGAACAGTGACTACCTGTTGTTGATAAAATGAAACTGGCAAATGCCTACCCAGGAGTACGGAGGTACTCCCGAAGGCACCCAGGCTCAGCACCAGCAGGGGTCTCTGTGGTGCTGCTGTGTGCTCTCTGCTCCTTTCTTCCTGAGGATCCAGGGAAGGAAAACACCCTGTTTTTCTATTATTTCTGCAGATGACTTATTTGTGACAATTCCACTTTAGTTATATTTTGAATACGAGGTAGGCCCAAGGCTATCCAGAGCTGGTTGTTAAATTCTATTTCTCTAGAAATAGAAACAGAACCTCACTGCCATTTGGTTGCTCAGTACTACACTGTGATTTGTATGTCTTGGAAAAATCACTTCATGGCCCCATTCCTGTAAAATAAGAAATGTCAACAAAATGTAATAGGCTCTTATTTATGAATATTTTTAAGAGGATGGGAGTGAGGCAAAGGTAGCTGTTATTATTCTCACTATTGCTTAAAACATGGGACAACATTCGTGATGCAACACTTAAAGTTGCCCCATAGAGAGAGCACTTCCTTTCTGTTGAATGCTAAACTAGAGGCTGCATTGTGGGGGGAAACTGCAACATCTGCACTGGCCTTGTGGGAACAGGGATGGCCTCCAGGAGACCAATTAGTTGTGTAAGATAATGAAAACATCTAGAAGAAATATGATTTCCATTCAAAGCTTCAGCAAGGACTAGTTTACCATGGCTGGCGTTTTACAGGCCTATGTGTACAGGCATCTGTTACAGTGTCTCCCATTCCTGCAGCTACATCAACTCTAAACAGTAGAATGGAATAGATGAGTGTTTTTCAGCTTTTTGAATCCTAAGCTCTTTACCCTGCTCTCTCATTTTATCTTCTACAAATCCCCATCAGCCAACTACTTTGTCATTTCTTTTATAAAATCAGTGGATACACAGGGTATTTTTTTCAAACTCCTCCCTCTTTTCCTTACCTACCAACCCCCACAAAGATCCTGATATAATTCCCCCAAGTAGCAGCAAAATGCAGTGGTTAAGGGCATAAATTGGTTAAGAGTATGAGCTCTGGAGCCTGATGCCCTCGGTTCAAATCCTTTACTCCTCCTCTTACCATCTATGTAATTCTGGGCAAATTAGCTTTAGTTTTCCCATCTACAAAAAGGGAACAGTAATATCACCTATGCGATAGGACAGTTGTAAGGATTAAGGTGTTTAAGAAGAGTCTTTAGTACATGGTGTTTAATTTTTTATTGTTTTATTGTTGTTGTCCTCAGGAAGATATGTCCCTCAGTTTTAGAATCAGTCACTGGAGTGGATCAATAGCCCTACTGAATGCGCAGAAGGGCTGGATCAAGTTCCATCCAGAATCTCACATTGTGTTTGACATTCACCCAAAAACTGTGTAATCAATGAGTGTATGAATGTGAATTATTAAAGATGGTTGAAACTTCCAAAAGCTGAACCTAGCAAAACCAGGAGGACTATAGCTCTTAAAGACAAAGCCATCCCCTAGTATTCACAGGGTCTTGCCCAGACCTCCTCTTGAAGGATAATACCTATTACTTATTGTGCAAAACATGCTAAATACATTATCTCATTCAATCCTTACAATTTTGTTTTAAAGTATGTATTGTTATTATCATTTTATGGAGAAAGAAACAGGCTTACGGAGGTTATACTCCAAAGTCATGCAAGTAGTTAAATGGCAAAGCTGGAATTGGGACCCAGGTTTGTATGACTCCAGAGAGTATGCTCTTAATTGCTAATTTACCCTATCTTCCAAGATGCAGACTACCAGTCTGAGCACCCTGGCCTGTCACCTCACTAGTGTCATTAGCTTGAATGAAATCAGATCACATAGGCACCAAGGAAAGCAGAACAGTCTCAAAGAAGAAATGACAATACCATATAAAACTGCCAATTTTGATCATCAGTTCAACAAACATTTGCTGAACACTGATTTATCTTGGTCTAGGAATTATGCTAGGTGCTGGAGTACAAAAATGATTAAGACAATCAAGTGGGGGAGACAGACACATAACGGATCATTTCAGTATAATGTGGCCAGTGATAAGGCAGAGAGAGACACAAATGGAGTGCCATGGGGGCACAGGGTGATATGAGAGTATGGGTAGGCCCTTTCCCCATGTGGGGAGGCCTCCTGAAGGAGATGATTGATTCTGAAGCTGAATAGTGTAGGGTGGAAGAGGAAGAATGGAGGGATGGGAATTACTAGCATGGAAACATGAATGAACATGATTTAAGTGGAGATCTACAAGCAGTTTGGTATTACTGGGATACAAAATAGGAGGCAGGCAGTGGTGGGAGATGGGACTGTAGAGGTGGACAGAGATCAGAGCAGGAAGGGCCCTGAAATGTCCTGCACAAGGACTTGGCCTTGATCCAGATAGCAGTGGAAAGCTGAAAAAGGGTTCAAGCATGGGAAAGTATGAACAGAGCTGCATTCAGAAAGCAGCAGTGTGCAGAATGAATGAAGCGGGTATGCTACAGGGATAATCTCTCTATGCACAGACTTGGACTTAATCACACAGACACAACAGTTAATGTCTGAATATGTATCCTTAACATCTGAATATGTAGTTTAACACCAATTGAGCATACAAAAACTGTTGGAGAGAATGTTTTTAATCAGTGGCCATGTCAATTGTATTTATATCAACTTTTTCTCCTCTACCTTGAAATACAATATTTCCTTTATACTGAATCCTAGAAATTTGGTGAAAGCAGTTACTTGCTGAATAAGGAGGAAAAGAGTGGCAGAGCATTCTGAGTGAGTGGTCATTCTTTGGGGATTAGATGTGGTGTATATGGGAGCCAGACTTTGAATTTTAGAAGCTCTCATATAATTATTTTCACAATTGCATTCCCTTCTAACACTTGTGAAGGGAAAGGCTTTCTTATGTTTTTAAATTTATTTATATTATTTTAGAACCCCACATTTCTAGAAATGGCTTCTGAAATGAGCAAGACCAGTCTCGGCTATGTGGGAGGATACTACATAGAGGAATGGAGACGCAGAACCTGTTCCTTGGGGGTAAAGATGATGCTTGGGCTCGCAAAAGGTACGTTACTGGGTGGTAGGCAGCTGGGACTCCTACATTTGGAAGGGACTGGTTGTCAAAAGAGACGGGGAAGCTAGCGGGGATCAGGAACCCTAATTATATCCGTTGGGGGCATTAAGTTCCTCTGCCGTGAAAGGATCTTTTGGAGAATATGACTCCTGAGGGGCTCCGACTGGGTAGTGGCTGTGGCTTGGGAGAAAGGTCCCTGGCTATAAAGAGTGAAGTGTGCAGGGATGCGGGTCTGACTGCGGGTGTTAGGGCGGTGGCGAAGGGGCCCGGCTGCGGGGTGCGGGTCTGGTTGTTGGGTCCGGGCGCTTCTCACCTCTTCGGGCCTTGTCTACCGGGATGTTCTGGGCCCGCAGCCGCTGGTCCAGGATGTAAAGCATCTCCCCGCCCAAGTTCAAGAAGAGCAGCGGTAGCGTTCGCATCGACATGGTGCCAGAAGCAAGCAGGGCTGGTGAAGGGCTCCAGGGTTAGGCAGCCAGCGGCCTGGAGGCCCCGCCGCAGCGGCCCAGAAGCCTGGTTGCTAGGGCAACGCCGCGTTGGGAAAAGGAAGCCAATCAGGAGGCGGTTTGGTGGGAGGTGCCCTGAGAGAGGGTGCTCATTGGGCCGACTGGAGGACCACCTCGCGTGGATTCGTCTGAGGCGGACGCTGGCGCGGGCGCGACGCTGGGCTCCGCTGGGAAGCGCTGGCTTTGAATTTTTAAAACCTCCCTCCGAAGGGCTAGGGCCGGGAGATCTGGGGACCGGCCTCGACGCCGCCAACCCGTAGCTCGGGACTCGGGCATGGAGGAAGGGGGCCGGGGGCCCCGGGTGCCCATGGAAGAGGAGAGCCCGAGCAAAACGCCTTTAGAGCAGGCTCGGCCAGACGGACCTGGGCTAGAATCACGGCTCGGTATTTCCTAGCTGTGTGACTTCGGGCAGGGTTTTTGAGCCTTGGCTTTCTCTTACGTAAAATAGATGTAACATCCCACTCATAGGACTGCTGAGCGGAATCAGTGAGATCATGGAAAACACCCCCTCTGAGGGCAATTTGCCCACACAAGAAAGTCTTTCCTGGACATAAGCCAAGCTTAAGTCCTTTCCTCCATCCCACGCCCTCCCTAGTCTGTTTTCCTTCCTCTCCAGCCAAGTTTTGAAAGGGTAGTACACTCAACCTGAATTTAACAGCCTCATTCCCCACCTCACTATAACTGAGACTGACCTCCTTCCAGCCCACCGAACCTGCTTCGCCATGAATACTTTTGGTTCTCTTAACTGACATCGCAGCACCAGGACTATACAATAGTTGAATGCTGGCAGCCCAAGGCTTTCTTCGGTTATTTTGCCTGGTCTGTGCACCATTTTAAAAGGGACTATAACTAGGATACATCTTAGCATAATTACCTTATGTCAGGCTTTCAAGCATTTATTACCTGCCTGGCTCCTAAAAGCATTTGAATTTGCTTAGACTCTTCCCTTGGCTTCTCAGATCATTTTTTTTGCCCCTAGACGATGTAGCATAGTGAATAGAACATGGGCTTTGGAGCGAAGACAGAGCTGGGTTTGAATCCTAGACTTGTCTCTAACCAGCTCTTTGACCTTCTCTCATGGTAAAATGAGAATAATTAGCCAATGTGGGGAATAAAGGTGGCTTTGAATATTAGGTAAGATAATGTGCCTAAGGCAGCACTTAAAACAGTGCCTTTCCTGTAGGGCCTGATCCATTAATAAGTGTGTTCCTTTTTCTCTCCTTCCCTTCTGCTAGACCCCTAAATGTTGGCACCTGGCTCTCTAGCAAAACACCTCTAAGCAGTCCTGCCCATGGAAGAAACATGTTAAATTAATCTTCACTTCTGAGTCTTTGTCTCACTTGTTTCTGCAGAATCTCAGGCTCTCTGTTCTACGCTCACTGCACCTTCCCTTCCACCTCAGCTGCTTCTCTGGGATCATCCTTCCCATTCTGACTTGGCCCTTTTTTCTTCCACACTCCCTCCCTGGGCAATTTCACTCACACCCATGGTTTTAATCACTCTAACAACTCCCAGACCTCTCTACTTGAGTCCCAGATCTATTTCCTCTTTGCACAGCACTTTAATACATCTCTCTCCCTTTTTGGCTTTCCTCAGTGGCTTCCCTTCTCAGAATGAAGTCTAAAGTCTTTTCTTCAGTGTTATGGACTAAATGTTTGTGTTCCCCCAAATTCATATGTTGAAGCCTTAACTACAATGTTATGGTATGTGGAGATGGGGCTTTTCAGCGATAATAGGGGGTAGATTAGGCCATGGGGGTGGGGCCCTCATGATGGATTAATGGCCTTAGAAGAGAGAGATCTCCCTCTCAGTACATGCACTAAGGCAAGCGCATGTGAAGACACACTGAGAAGTTGGTTTTTCCAAGCCAGGAAAGTCCTCACCAGACACTAATCGGCTGGTACTTTGATCTTGGACTTCCCAGCCTCCAGAACTGTGTGAAAATAAATTTCTGTTTAAGCCACCTAGTCTATGATATTTTGTTGCGGCAACCTGAGCAGAATATACCCAGAAAGCTCTTTATCACCTTGTTTCTGCCTATCCCTCTGACCTCATCTCTTCCTACTCTTCTCTGTGCTCACTCAGTTTTAGACACATTGTCCTTCTTGGGTTCTACAAACATACTGTGAACTAAAATAAAACTTTAAGGCTCACCCCCTCACTGGCCAAAGGAATATTCTAAAACTAAATTGTCTTCCAGGAAGAAGGAGGTCAGACATGCCTTACCATGCCCCACTCCCTTCTTGGGGACATCCTTTGTAACCCATTAATAGGCCTAAGGGTACACAAGACAAACCTAAAGTCCTCAATTTACACAACAAACATATGTCCGGTGGCTTATCTCTGATAAACAGCAACTATGTTAAAACATTCCAAGCCTTTAGACAAAACTTCCTCTTTAACCAATTACAAGCCAAAAAATCTTTAAACCCACCTATAACCTGTAAGCACTCCCCCCCTTCGAGATGGTTGACCTTTTTGGGCCAAACCAATGTGTGCCACCCACGTATTGATTTATGACTTTACCTGTAACCCATCTCCCTAAAATGTATAAAACCAAACTGTAACCTAGCCACAGCGAGTCTACTTGCTCAAGGCCTCTTGGGCGTGGCTCTGGGTCATGGTCCTCAAATTTGGCTCAGAATAAATCTCTTTAAAATTATTTTACAGCATTTGGCTTTTTTTCCATTGACAATACCAAGCATACTCAGGCTTCAAGGTCTTGGCACCTAACTTGATGTAGATGGTTGGGCCTTATGGGAAAGGGGTTATCCATAACCCCCCAGAATTTATAAGCAATGCATTATGTATGCAGTTTCCTGGGGATAGGACTTGTAGGTTTTATCAGATTCTCAGTAGGAACACCAATACCCCTGTTCCCAAAATAAACCTTCCCTGATCTTTTCCCTTCCCATCTACTCTCCACACAGCTGTTGCTTAATCATCTAAAACAGAGCTGTTGCTATCACTCCTTCAGTTTTAAAACTTTACCTGTGTCCCCACTCCCTACAGGACAGTGTGTGATCTTTTAGCCTAGCAAGCATATAAAGCCTCACATACCCCAGCTGCAGCTTATCTTTCAAGCTTTATTTCTGCTTCTCACTGCTCTCTGAATACAGCATGCATGTCTAGACTTCTTTGCTTTTATACTTGCAATTCTTTCTGCCTGGGTTGCCTTCTCTCCTTATTTCTGCCCAGTGAATTCCTACTTATTCTTTAGGGCCCAGTCCAGAAGGCAGTTCCTACAGCTGGCCTACCCAGCCAGCCACCCTTCCATTGCGCTGCCATGTACTCTGTCTCACCTCCAGTGAATCATATGCCACCCGGATGACAGGTAGTTGTTTATATGAATGTGTGAGGCGTGTCATGAGAGTATCCCTTGGTGGGTGAGGGCAGGGAATCTGCCTTCCCAGAACTGAATGAAAGAATAAATTCATTTTCTTTCTCAGGCCAAAAAGAGCCCCATCTTCCCTCACATCATTCTGCAAGGCAGAAAGAAAGAAATAATTTTAACAGAATTTATTGGTTTTCTTTCTTTTTTTTGAGACAGGGTCTCACTCTGTCACTTAGGCTAGAGTGCAATGGTGTGATCATGGCTTGCTGCAGCCTTTAACTCCTGGATTCAAGTGATCCTCCTGGCTCAGCCTCCGGAGTAGTTGGGACAACAGGCATGTGCCACCATGCCCAGCTAATTAAAAAAAATTTTTTTGTAGAGATGGGGTCTTGCTACTGCCCAGACTGGTCTCAAACTCCTGGTCTCAAGTGATCCTCTTGCCTCAGCCTCCCAAAGTGCTAGGAATACAGGCCTGAGCCACCTTGCCTGGCCCCAGAATTTATTGGTTTTCTTTGAGTATCTCTGGTCAGGCTTTGGAAGGGCTCTCCGCGTTCTTCTAGTCTTGTTTTCGAGCTGCTGCTTCTGCAGCTTTTAAGGCCTTTTTTTCCTTCTTCAGCTTCTGAACCTCCTGGAAAACCTGGGGGTGAAAGGGGGCAGGAAAAGACCTGGTAATACCATGCGAAACCTCAGACTTAGAGCAGATGGGCTGGCAACTATCTTCCTTGATGGTAACCCCAACCTTCTTCCATGGGGTTGGTGGCCTGTGACCTCCCTGGGTCCACTGCAGGCCCTAGGGCCAGTTTCCATGCCTCCCTTCTGTTCCCTCCATCCCAGTGCCATTGTGGGGCCAACCAAAGCAGCAATTCTGACTCATACCCGAATGCAGAGAGCCTTCTTGGTCACGAATCTGCGGTGGGCTGTTCGGTAATACAGAGGGGGAAAAGTGTACTCAATCCCCAGCTCCCTGCATGTCTTCTCGAAGACATCATAGTTAGTGTTACGGAGGTTTTTGAGCATCTTTTTCCTCTGGTCAATACTCATCAGCAGATAGCGTTTGTGGGCTTTGTCCTATAAGAGAATCTGTGTTACTTTTAGTATTATATAAGTGTTACTATTGTTTACGGTAACCAAGGATGGTCATTTTATCACTTCATTGAAATTTCCCAACAATCTTATGCAAATATTAGTACAATTCTGAGAGGGGTACTGTTAGTGTTATTCCCACTTTATAGATGGGAAAATAAAGGTTCAAAGATGTTTTCTGACTCAAAAAAGATCCTTAGAAGTGTAGGTGGTGAGGTTGGGTCTTGAATCTGGATCTACTGCTGACTCCAAATCTCATGCTCTTTCTCTTTTACCATCCCCTCAGCGTTTCCACAGGTTAGCAAACTGTCAGCTGAGGAGGAGAGGAGGAAAGGCCTTGCGCTCTTCCTGGACACCTCCCACCCACAGCCGGGTGCTGCCCTGCGAGGGACCTCTGCAGTGGGCTGGTGTTCTATACTCCAAATGAACAAAACTGTGATAGCTCCAGGGAACACTGAGGTGCCAGGCATGGTGCTGGACGAGTCTGTATTCACAACCATGTGTTTATTTATTATCATCATTATTATTATTTCTTATAGAGAAGGGGTCTTGCCATGTTGCCCTGGCTGGTCTCAAACTTCTGGGCTCAAGAAATCCTCCTGCCTTGGCCTCCCAAAGTGCTGAGATTACAGGTATAAGCCACTGTGCCTGGCTCAGAACCATGTGTTTATTAAAAATCACAGCAATTGCCTAATTACAGCAGCTCTGTACTGGACACTGTGCTGAGACAGACATCACGGTTAAGAACATGGGCCCTGGAGCAAGATCGCCTCGTTTCAAGTCTCAGCACATCACATCCCAGTGGTGTACCTTGTGGAATAACTTAATCACTCCGTGACTAGATTATTTGTTTGTAAAATGGGAAAGAAAGATGGCTCTAAGGGTTAAATGAGATGATACATGTAAAGTATTTAGCATGGGGCCTAAAGACTTTATATGCATCATGTTGGCTACTGTGATTATTTCAACTAATCCTTGCAATCCTATGAGCAGGTACTCTTATGATCCCTATCTTATAGGTAAGAGAACTAAAACTCAGACCTGTAACTTCCCTAAAGTCACACAGCTAGTTAAGTGGAAACGGCAGACCTGGGATTTGAACCCAGGGCAATCTGAATTCATTCATGCATTCAACAAATATTTACTGAGAACCCAGTATGTGCCAGACAGTGACCATACTCTAAAGTTTGTGTTCTTAACCACTGATGACACTTGGCATAGACTTGCAAGGCTCCCATTTCTCCTCTGGAGGCAGGAGGGAAGTGTTTTTCCCGCTGCAGCTGAGGGGTGGGCAATCTGGTGGTGTAGCCACCGGGCTTATCACGCTGCTTCTCTGGACCCAGATCCCTTCACCTCCCAGACTTCTCTCCCCTGGGCTGCTGTTGTTAATTCTTTTTTTTTTTTTTTTTTTTGAGAAAGGGTCTCACTTTATCACCCAGGCTAGAGTGCAGTGGTATCATCATACCTCACTGCAACCTCAAACTCCTGGGCTCAAGCATCTTTCTGCCTCAGCCTCCCGAGTAGCTAGCATTACCTCAGCAACCACGCCCAGCTAATTTTTCTGTTTTTTGTAGAGATGGGGTCTTGCACTTGCTCAGGCTAGCCTCCAACTCCTGGCCTCAAGTGATCCTCCTGCTTTGGCCTCCCAGAGTGTTAGGATTACAAGCATGAGCCACAGTGCCCAGACTGTTGTTTAATTCTGAATGATGCCCAGGGTTTACCTTTCGATGTTTCTGCATGTGTTCCTCATAATTGCGTATCTTGATGGTCAAGGCAACAACTGAAACCACAAACCACAGAGGATGAGAGTTGGGCACAGAGGAAGGAAGGGCCCAGGCCTGGGTTATGTTTTAAGAACTCAAGGAATAACAACCACTAATGCTCTGTACAGCTCTCTATAAATCCCAATGCACTCTGAATTTTGAGATCTCAAAAGACTTTGGATTATCTTTGCTTTAGAAAGCAAAGACAAGGAAGGGAAACTCCTTAATCTTATAAAGATATCATCCAAAAATCATATAGCATTCTAAATGGCAAAGCTTTAGAGCATTCCCATTAAATTCAGGAATTAGACTAGGATGCATGCTATCATGGTTAACAATCCAACATTGCACCAGGGGTGCAGACAATGCAATAAGATTCCCAAACTGTCAAGGGTCTACTCCTTGCCTCTCCCCTTCCAGCTGACACCCGTAGCCATGCTTTCACTAATGAGTTTTCAGAATTATCACCTCCCACTTGTCTCCCAAGGCCCTGGAACTTCCTTCCTTCAGGCATCCTCTCATTTGATTCCCACCTGTATTACAAAGACAGGGACAAAAGCAGAAGCTGGCCTAAAAGAGGCTGTCATGACAGCAAGCCCTTCCTAGCACACGCTGAATTCTGGAGCACTGCAGAGAATGCCCCTGCCCACAAGGCCCCTTCATATCACCTTGCTGTAGAGTGTAACAGGACAGTGAGATGGGCTTTGGTTCCTGAGGGGTTCTCTAGGGCAGACAGTATGCCAAAAGCAACTGGCTTTCAGAAACTCAGTATTAATGAAAAAACAGAACTGATACTTGTGCTTAAAGAGGACTCCTCTAGTTATCACCCTTCTGGTGCCTTGGCAAATATGCCATCTGTTCCGGCCAACCTGGGAGATTTCAGCAGTGATAATGCAGAAACAGGTGAGGTTGCAGATGGTCCCTAGGCCAGGGTTTCAGTGGGGCCAAGGGAAGCTGAAACTCATCTCTCACATGGGGCTAGGGAGGACCCAGGAGTGGGCCTCTATACCTTCTCTATGGGGTTTTAGTGTCTGAGATGAACTCACCAGACTTTAATCCCTGGCAGAGGGGGAAAAAAAGAATGAAGGCAGGATGGTGGTGGAAGAGGAGGAAGAGGCAGTAGTATGGGCCAGTGGCAAAGGGAAAAAAATGTGCAGACCCCATGCAGGTCCACTAGTCTTCCTCATTTGCTCTCAGTGGTCCATGAAGAGAAATTCCCCCCAAAGCAAGGGGGAAGTGGTGGGGATTTTCACTTACATCTAATGAGGGTTACTGCCAGTTCCAGCTTGAAACCAAAGTAGGAACATTATTTATTCCCTTGGGAATGCTCCACAGTGTCTAACACATGAAGGTTCAGTAAATGTCAGTCTTACTACAATTATATTAAAACAGAGCATGAGCTTTAGTTTCTAAGGTGTGTTTACATCCTCTTGCTTCTCACGATCCTGCCACGATGTAGGTAATGCCCTGCCCTCCCTAACCCCCTGAATTCCAGACTTGGAAGCAGAGGCTCCAAGAGAGGACGGGTGACTTGCTCAGGCTCACACAGAAGCGCAAGGCAGGACCTGGGCGCTGACCCCAGCATCAGAGCTCAGCATCATTGCCTTAGGTCCTTCATGTCTCTCCCTTTCCTAAGCCACATCTAAGCATGCTTGTAGAGGAGAGCCCTAGCTCAGGTCCCAGCTAGCAGACTCCCCTGCACCCCCACTTCCCAAGGGCCGCCAACGAACTTCGAGCCTCCAGGGATCTGGTGTCCTCAGGGTTTGCCACGACCTTTTTCATCAACTGTTCTTCCTTGATTTTTAGCTTCTCCTTCTGTTGAAGACAGAGATAGAGAAAAATCTGTGCAGTCTGCCATCCCCTAAGAACTAGCCCTCCTGCCCCTGAGGCCATGGCTGCAGTTATAGCAACTAGGCCCATAAGGCTCAGGGCCTGACTTCACTCTGCTCACTGTGGCCTCAGCTAACCACACAGCTATTTACATTTAGGTGAGCCCAAGGTCAAAGCCACTGACAGGAGAAATGGCTTGTGGGATGAATGTCCCCAAAGCTTGCTCATTCATTTGTGCATCAGATCTTTATTGAGCACCTGTTTGTCAGGTGCTAGGGATACAATGGGGGAACAACAGTACTTCTGCCCTCAAGATGCTCAGTATGGGGGTACTGATAAGTGGACACAATGACAGTGGGCTAAGTGCTGTGACTGGAGAAGCTTGGGATGGAAGAGCTAACCAGGGTAGGTAGAAATCCCAGAGGAGAGGACTGAGGGAGGCTGTGGCCAAGATTTGGCACAGGCTGCTCACCTTGTTGGCCATTTCCAAAGACAAGAGTCTTTTCACGACATCATCAACCCTGTGGAAAAACCACAGCAATGAAAGATGGGTGTTGGGGAGAGAAAATGGGAAGCAATGCTGTTTTCATTTTGCTTTGAAAAGCAAAGATGATTGAAAATTCCATCTCCAGGCCGGGCGCGGTGGCTCACGCCTGTAATCCTAGCTCTGGGAGGCCGAGGCGGGTGGATCGCTCGAGGTCAGGAGTTCGAGACCAGCCTGAGCAAGAGTGAGACCCCGTCTCTACTAAAAATAGAAAGAAATTATCTGGCCAACTAAAAATATATATACAAAAAAAAATTAGCCGGGCATGGTGGCTCATGCCTGTAGTCCCAGCTACTCGGGAGGCTGAGACAGTAGGATCGCTTAAGCCCAGGAGTCTGAGGTTGCTGTGAGCTAGGCTGATGCCACGGCACTCACTCTAGCCGGGGCAACAAAGTGAGACTCTGTCTCAAAAAAAAAAAAAAAAGAAAATTCCATCTCCAGCAAATAAGTCTCTCTGGAGGTGGGGAGCCATTTCCCAGTGATTAAAAGTCAGCATGGATCTGGCTTGCTGGGCTGAAAAGTACAGAAAATTGGGGCTGTCAGCTCAAGTGTTCCGGTCTCATCACAGGGAGGATTTCCATTTTAGCTAGGACATGGTTCAATCTGCCTTGAGACATTTCAAGTCAAACTGCACAGTGGGAGGGACTGGAGGGACTGCCCAGTTCCCACCACACAGGACAGGGACTAAGCAGAAGGACCCTGGCTTTGGTGTCAGTCAGCCCTGGATTCAAACCCTATCTCTGCCCCTTGCAGGGCTGGACTGCTCCTGTATGACACTGAGCAGCTTAATAATCTATAGAATGGGGACACTATTTCTTCCCTTATAGGGCTTTTTTGAGGATCAAGAGATGAGAGATTTCTACAAAGACCCAGAGTCAACAAAACAAAACAAAACAAACAAATAAACAAACAAGTAGTTGACTCCACAAATGCCATCCGCCCTTCCTACCCACTCACCCTCACCATGCCTGAGTCTCTACACCTCTGTGCCTCATTCTATAATTGAGTTTCAGATATAACCGACCAAGCCTCAAAGTCACTTTCCCTGCTCCCTGCCAATCCTCCCAGGGCCCCCAGCCTCCTCAAGTAGGTTTCTTCCTGCTTACTTCTCAATTCCAGGCACGTTCTGGTAGTCTTTAAGCAGCATGGAAGGGGGTGGGTCATCGTCTTGGCTGGGCTGGACTGTCAGGTATAGGGATAGAAAACACCCAGAGTCAACTCTCCGTGCCCATCCTCCCAGACTTGGCTCTTCTCACCCCTCTCCAACTCTGTAAGGGACATCTAGGGTCTCAAGCAAGGCACAATATTTCTAGGCTCAGTTTCTCCTGTGCAAACCCTGTGGGTACCTGCGTTGATTCTTCACTCTGGGAGTAGGTGGCTTTTCCCAAGACCCTGTACTATGCCTGCACCTCTCGCATACCTGTCTGGCTCTACAGCTATCAGATCCCACACTAGGATGGGTCCTCCCACAGTCTGGTCCATGGCCCAGCCTAGAACGGGCACTCAATAAACACCTATTGGCTGTCTGCATGAATGCAATAAAGGGGTTGAGGAGGAGTAGCTAGCTTCCGGATGCCTGAAATGTAAGTACCAAGTAGAAACCACAAGAAAACCTCAGCTTTGGTGTGCACATCCCCACTGTCCCTTAGAGGTGAGGGAGAGGCATGGGATAGATCAACTTATTCTCTCCAGACCCAGCTCTGCCAGTATGTGAATAATATTAATAGCAATAAATACTAATATATGCTACATCTAAATGAGCATAATGCTAAGGATGCTTTTTATGTGTTATCACTGAATCCTAACAATCCTCTCAAATGGATATTTTTACACTCATTTTAGAAATAAGGCTCAGAAAGAGGAAGTAACTTGCCCCGTATCATTTACCTAATAAGGGATCTTAACCGCCACGCATACTGACTTGGAATGGGAGACTACAATCCTCTATCTCACAATGGCAGACACAAAGTGCCATACTCCAGTAAGGCCTGGGTGGTGCCAGCCATGCATTCTCTCTGGATAGCTTATTTTCATTCACCGGGAAAGCTCCTGCTCTCGCCCTCCACACTCCTTCTCCCCGCCCCCGCAGGCTTCAGGCTAGGGCTTTGTGTGAGGTGGACGGTGGGGATTTGCTGCCAAGGAGCTCAAGCCCACCCCTCTGCCCACTCCTTCTAGTGGCTCTAACTCGCCACCTTCGTCCCCTTAGCCACCCCAAGCCTTCAGGCGATCTCCCTTCCGCCCCAAGTCCCACCTTAGGAACTCTTACCTGGTTTCTGGATGGCATATCCGCGGACGGCCTGGAGGAGGACACCTACACAGAAAAGAGAGGGCTGAGGCTCATCTCCTTAAATAGCCCAGCCTCAACTTTTTTCTTTGTTCCTCGTGTTACCCTTCTTCCAGGGTCTATGCGCTTCTGCGCCTGACCGCTGCACTGGTTCTTCCTTACCCCGCAGCCCCTTGTGTCTCACACGTCGTCTCACTTCTTCCCCAGCCACCACCCTTTCCCATTATCCTGCTGCTGTAGTCCTTCCTACCCTGATCCCCCAGCATTCTCTATCTCTGCCGAACCCCATTTCCCTACGCCCGCCGTCCCATTTCCCAGCTCCTCACTTCGAGGCTGCGGGCCCGACTGGCTGGAAGGAAGCCTGGCGCTCCCTCTGCCCAGCAGCCCAAGGACTGGGGCCTGGGTCACTGTCTGGGTCCGAATCGAACTCAGCGCCCTCCACGCCGTCCTCAGCATGGTGACTCTAACCCCCGGGGCCCCGCGCCTCGACCGCTGTCCCTTTCGCGGTACCGGCGGCCTCACACGGGCGCCGCCATGCTGGCTCAGGCTCGACCAATCGAGGCAGTTGCGATACCGGAGCAGACGAGGACCGAGAGTATGGATTGGCGGGCGGGACGCTGCGGTGGCGCGGAGGTTTGAGTTGAGCTATAGAGGTCTGGTTAGCAGCTGCGCAAGATCGGAGCGTGGTTAGTGGTGTGCGGTGTTGTGTAAATTATAAAAGGCCACTTTTTCTTGGGCATGCATCCCATCTTTGATCCCTCGGTATGTTCCTGGCCTTGGGCCGCGGTTATTTCGGGGCTTTCGTGGGGCCTGCGGTAGCCTTCCAACCTAGCAGTAGCCTCCCAACCCCATCTCCCGCCGCGAAATCAAGGATGGGGCCCTGTAAGAGCTGCTGGGTTTCAGCCTCATCTCTGGCAGCCTTGTAGCTTGGTGGCTAAGGTCGCTGATTTTGGAAACAGACAACCCTGGGCTGTAATTCTAACTCAGCCATTTACTCAATGTGTAATCTTGTGGGCAAGTCACTTAATCTTTCTGGGCCCCAGTGTACTCATCTATCAAATGGGGATGGTAATAACAGTATCTGACTTTTAGGTTGTCGAGAGGATTAACTGAGAAAGTTGTATGTAAAGCACCTGGTATATGTAAGCATTCAGTAAATGCTGTGCTATTATTTGTGATATTATTTGTGAATGAGGGGGGTGTATGGGCGAATACAGATTAAAAGTAAGAAAAATAAATTTTAATTCTCCCTGGTGCAGAAAGGGAAAAGACTCGTCCCCTTCACTTTTTTTTAGAGCGTGTACTTTAGAAAACTTGTAGTTGTGAATTAATTCTCTAGTCGTTTGAGATGAGTGTAAATCTTTTTATTTATTTTATTTTATTTATTTTTGAGATAGAGTCTTGCTCTGTAACCCTGGATAGAGTGCAGTGGCGTCATCATAGCTCACTGCAACCTCAAACTTCTGAGTTCAGGTGATCTTGCCTCAGACTCCTGAGTAGCTGGGACTACAGGTGCATGCCACCACACCTGGCTAATTTTTCTATTTTTATTAGAGATGGGGTCTCACTCTTGCTCAGGTTGGTCTCAAACTCCTGAGTTCAAGCAATCCTCCCACATCGAGCTCCCAGGGTGCTAGGACTACAGATATGTGCCACTGGGTCTGGCCCAAGGGTAAATCTTTTTAAAAGCAAAATAAACCTCTGGCCAGTTTTACAATCACGATGTTTTCCTCAAGTTCTCAAGGATCTGGGAGTCATCTCTTTGAAATGCAATTTTTTTTTTTTTTTTTGAGACAGAGTCTAGCTCTGTAGCCTGGGCGAGAGTGCCGTGGTGTCAGCCTAGCTCACAGCAACCTCAAACTCCTGGGTTCAAGCAATTCTTCCGCCTCAGCCTCCTGAGTAGCTGGGACTACAGGCATGTGCCACCAGGCCTGGCTAATTTTTTCTATTTTTAGTAGAGACGGCATCTTGTTTTTGCTCAGGCTGGTCTTGAACTCCTGATCTCGAGCAATCCTCCTGCCTTGGCCTCCCAGAGTGCTAGGATTACAGTTGTGAGCCACTGCGCCTGTCCTAAAATGTAATAATTATGCACAATAGCGCCCTATCTCTCAGTTTCTGTGGGATGTGTAGGAGCCTAACTTCAGCTGGTACCTAGCTCCAAGTTGCAAACCTACCTCCTGTTCTAAAGATATGAGAAATCTATTTTTTCTTTGGATAAAGGCAGTTAGCAGACATAGGTGAATTTAGGATGAACTGTGTGTGACAAATGGTGCTGTCAAGTCCTCTTATTTGAGGATGAGTTATTGAAAATGCATGCAATAAGTTGTATCCACTTGGCTATACAAAAGAGTAAGATTTCTTTCTGTCTTTGTACTCTCTAGTGGATTGCTTGTGATGCATATCACATTCTAGTTTAGTGCTTATTCAAAAATAAAACCTTTCTTTTCTACCCTTGTGGAGAGGTTTTCTGGATTGGCAGGAGATTTTGTTTCTAATCGTATTTCCCTAATAGGGTCTTTTCTGAGGTCTCCTTACTGTGTCCCACCACACTCTGTGACTCCCTGTGTGTAACCCTTGCCCACTGTGCCCTAATTCTCAGGTCTTGAGTCCTCACCACCAAGAGTGGGAGCTCTCTGAGGGTGGATTGAACTGTGTCATTTTAAAATCTCTGCTGCCAGCGCAGGGCCTAGATGCTAAGTGCTGGTTGAATAAATAAACAAAGGAACTATTCTGAGAAGTCTCCCCCTGACTGCTAGGGCCCTGGAAAGAAAAAGAACAGAGACAACAAAAACCACAAACCAAAAACCAGTTTAAGAGACTGAAATTATTGGAAACAAGCACAAAAGGCCAGTGGGTGGTGCTGGACAGAGCATTGTCTGAGTCTCAAAGTATGCAGGTTGCCTGGGAGGCCCATCCTATGGAGAGTGGGGGGACAGGGAGGGATACTGGGGACTGGAGATTGGGAGAGACAGGGAACCTCTGCCTTTCCTGGGGCTGGGGTAGATTTTAGTGATGGGCTTACTGACCCTCTCCTCTCCTCTGGATAGCTCAGGCCTTTCAAGAGGCAGGCCCAGGTTGGGAGTCCCAGGAAGTCCTAGAAGCCCCCCAGTCCCTCCTCCCCATGGACCCGGAGCCCCTGCAGGAGGGGGAAGTCTAGCAGTGGCCCAAAGACACAGTCGTCCTCCTGGCTTGGGACTGAGGATATGGGGGACCTCAGGGGGCTGGTCTGGAACCAGAGGTTCTCATAGCACTTGGGGCTGGGGGTGAGGCCCCCCAAAAGGGGCTGAGTAGAGTCACTGCGGAGGTAGTGTCCTGGGCCTGTGGGGCTGCCCAGCACCTGCCCATAAAGGACCTGGTCGCTGGTGCCAGACTGGGGCTGTGGCTGGGTAGAAGCTGTTTTTGGGTCCCCTTGGAGCACATAGGTCTGGACCAGGGTGGGGAGGCAGATCCCTGAGCTGTCATTGGACTCCCAGGGCCCCAGCTTCTTCTCTTCCTCTTCTAGCACCGTGATCTTGGTGATGGGTGGCATGCCAGAGTCCCAAAGGCTGGGCAGCTGGAAGGTCTCCTGGACACAAGGACATGGGCGGAGGGCATGATTCATTTCAGATATCTGCCCCAGCCACTGTCCCTTCCTGAGTTGGGGCAGTAGTGGGGACATCCCTGCTGCTGTCTGCTGGAACACAAAGGGTTCCATTTGCAAAGCGCCAGGATGTTCCTGACACATGTCTGACATGTGCTACATGCCATTCACACTCAGCCTGGTGGATCTGTCCATTTCCAGGGAGGTGACTGAGGCTTTGAGAGGGCAGTGCCAGGATTCAAGCTTGAGTCTGCTTCATTCCGATGGGGGGTGGAACTTGCTGGAAGTGATGGGAAGGCCTGAGTGCTCATCCTCAGAAGGGTGTCCCTCCACTTTGAGCCTGGGCCAATGTCCCCAGCCCCATTTCCCTCTCCCTCCGGACGCTCACCTCCTCCATGGTGGTGGGCACCCAGGAGCCCAGGCTGCTGTGAGCTGGGTCTGGGACACTTGGCCAGAGGGAATTCTTTCTGCTGGAGAAGAGGGGAGGTGGAGGCTGGGTCAGGCATACCCTCCTGTCTTCCCATCCTTTGTCCCACCCACCCTAGCAGCTGAAGAGCTGCAGCTGCCCCTTAGTACAGAGAGAGGGTGGAGGGCTGGGACTCTCAGACGTGGGCCCCAATGTCTGGGAAGGCTGGAAGGGGTGTAGTTCCTGTGGGTAGGAGTAGCTGGGGGTCGGCTCTCTCAAAGGACTCACCTGGGTTTGCAGCAGAGGCAGGCAGTCCCACAGAAGCAGATGACCGAGAACATGAGAACGAACAGGCCCAGGAGGATGGGTAGCTCAGACCCCTCTGGGGTAAGGGCAGAGCCAGAAGAGGTTAGAGTGCGTGTAAGGAAGGCGGGGTCCCTCGCTCAGCCTGGGATCCATGGGCAGGGCTGGGTCCCTCCCTCAGCCTGGGATCCACGGGCAGGGTACCCTCTCAACAGCCATCTCTGCTGACCCCCCTCTCCTCTTACCTAGGGCCAAGGTCATCAGGGTGAGGCCTGTACTGTTGGTGGCCCCAGCCTGGCTGGTGGCCATGAGGTGGATGTGATACAAACTGCCGGGCTCCAGGTCATGGAGGACAAAGCCACGGGAGGAGGCGTTCAGGATGGTGGCTGGGAGCGGGGGCATATGGTCAGCCTCTCTGTGGCTGCTGAGTGCCCTTCCCAGGCCCTGGGGTTGTGGGGAGCTGAGGATAGACTCACAGAAGGACTGGTTCTGAGTGTTGGTCCAGAAGATGGTGTAGTGGGTAAGGGGGCTCTTCCCCAGCTCAGGGGGCTCGGGTACCCACTCCAGCTGTGCCCAGGTCTTGCCAATGTGCTTTAGATGCAGCTCTGGGGCTCGGGACGGGGCTGCAGGAAGAGGGGGTACAGGGGCTGCAGGGAGCCCGACTGGACTCCCTGTGGCTCCCCAGACACACTGCAGGTGGGCGAGGAAAGAAAGGCCAAGAGGACCATGTCCACGCCTCATTTTCCCAGGGATTTAATCTGAATTCCACCTACTGCTAGTAAGTGGCTGAGCCAGGATTTCAACCTGGTTCTGTTTGACCCTAAAGCCTCACTTCCTGATTTCTACCAGGCCAGATTTTGTCTGACTCACTATCTGATTTCTGCCACTCACCCTCTGAGTTTATGCTAGGTCTTCTGTCCACTTTTTATCACACATGACACTTTATTTTTTTCAGGGCAATTGATTGATTTTTGCCAGATTTGTTCCCTGAATTCTGCCAAACTCACTGCCCAGTGTCTATCACCACACCACCTATTTCTATGCAGCTATAGGGGTCCAGTGTAAGCAAGGATAACCTTAGGATCTGGAAAGACCCTCTCCAGAGCCAGAAGTATGGCAGAAAGGACATGTTCCCTCATATTCCTGATTGTTGGGGCCCAGGCAGGCCTGATGTCTAACAAACCCATCTCTTGGGAGTAGGCATAGATGTGCTCAGCGGGTCCCATGGTGTCCTCATATAGGGGAGTCACAGAGATCTTGTAGAGCTGAAAGGGCCTGATGTTCTCTGTAGGGAGGAAATGGGGGAGGCACTTGGTTAGGGGCTAACCTCTGCTGATGATTAGGAGCCAGCCTCAGACCTCTAGTCAGGGTTAACCTCTGCAATCTCTTCTTTAGATTATTTGATAGGGGGTAGGGAAGAAAAGTGGACGGGAGAGCTAGAAAGGTGGCAGGGTTAGGGCTATAGAGAGGATCAGGTTAGACTGCGGGAAGAACTTCCTGATTGTTAGGATGTGAGATGAGAGCAGTGAAGGATAAGAAAGGCTGGGTAATCTGCTTCTCCTGGGTGGTTCAGGTTGCCTTTGCCTGCTGTCAGACACCCCTGCCTCCCTCTCTCCCCAGCCCTGCCCACCTGCCCGGCCCTCCAGGCTGGCCTCACCTCTCAGCAGAGTCCCCGTGATGCTCCCGTTATACTCCATCCTCCAGGTTTTGTTGCCATCCCTGGGGCTGGGGGGACTCAGGTCCCACTCAATCACATAGCCTTCAGGCTGTGGGTTGGGGCACTCCCAGCCCACCCAGAGGCTGTGAGGGTCTTGGGCCATGGTGTAGAGTCTGGTCAGGGGTGGGCCTGGAGACAGAGTGGGAAATGGTGCAATGCAGGTGAAAAGAGTGCAGGCCCTGGAGCCAGAAGCCTGGGTTCAAATAAATCCTGGCTTTGCTACTTACAGGCTGGGTGACCTTGGGCAGGTCAACATCCAAGCCTCGGTTTCCTCATCTGTAAAGTGGCAATGATGATACAAGTTCTACCTCGTAGGGTCTTGGTGCAGATTAAATGAGTTGATGAACAGAACCAAGCCTGGCACAGTGACTAGCATGCAGTAGTCCTTGGTAATGACAACAGCTAACCCTATGTAGTTCTCGGTATGTGCCAGGCATGGTCCTTGATATACGGTAATTCATCAAGTCCTCTAACAGTCACACCCAAGTGGTGTGTGACTGTCAATAGTAGTACCTCTCGGTATTACTATTTTATCAATGAGAAAACTGAGAGACACAGAGAGGTTAAGTAATTTATCTAAGGTCACAAAGCTAGTAAGTGAGAATATTAGCTATTGTGATTGTTATTGTGATTATCAGTCTCACCTTGTGAGGATCCATGTTTAGGGGAAGCTGGGGGCGGGTGGTGGTGGTGGGTGATCCCCTGGGAATGAACAGTGAACATGAACTATGTTCCAGCTGGAAAAGCTTAGGGCTTTCTCTTTCAGCTTTCTTGGCAGAAAGGACTGTGGGGAGTGTGTGTGTGTAGACGGCACCACCAGCTCAACCTGGTCCTGGCTGATACTAATAGTAGCTAACCCATACTGAACAGGTACTTCACGCCAGGCCTTGCATTTACTCCTGTGACCCTCACAACGACCCTCAGTGGGCGCTGTTATCATCCCCATCTACTAGATGAGTAAACAGAGGCCATGGAGGGGGAGTTACTTGCCCAGGACACACTGTTAGCAAGTCATGGGACTAGATTTGAACCCAGGCAGTCTAGCGTCTGAATTTCCATGGTTAACCACTGTGTTCTTCTGGTGCCCCCTCACCTCTGCTGTCCAGGAAGACCACTGGGGTGGGATGAGAGGTCCCAGCTGGGTTATAGGCCACAAGGGCCACCTCCCGGGCTTCCGAAGGCAGGTGGAAGGTGCAGCTTAGCGCCGTGGTGTTGCAGAGGGGCAGGACTGCCCCAGCCTGGCCTGAGGGTCTCCAGGAGACCAGGTACCCTTGGATCTGGCCACTGTTTTCCTCCAGGGGCATCGGCTGTGGCAGGCACAGGAGGAAAAAGAGAAGGGGATGTATGGCTCATCTTGAGTGGGGGAGGTCCTCTAGGTGGGGTGGATGGATCCTAGGAATGGAGTTTCTCACCTCCCTCCCTCTTTCCTTCTGTCCCTGTGCTGGTTCTGGGAGGGAGGGCAGGAAGAAGCAAGTTGGTGCACACAGCAGCCACTTACTATTCACTGAACCAAGCTGTGTTGTAATCTCTCTAGAAGGTCACTACTCAGCTTCCTAGGCACATGCAAAGTGTGTGCAAATCACATATAAATGCGTCCAAGCCTCTCAGACCTGTTGGGGTCCTGAGCCCCAGCTTGCAGGGGTCTATGTGGGTTGGAGGAGGTCTCAGGGGTGGAGGGATGGCCTTTAGAGGGAGTCACCTTCCAGAACAGCTGCACATCCATCATCCTGTTGTCCAGTGTCCTCTGCCGTGACCACGCACGCAGTCTGACGATGGGGACTGTGGACGGAGCGCGAGGAGAGAGGGTGCCAGTCAGGGAGGGCCTGGGGCCTGGACTGGGTGCTGATGGCTGCTCCCAGGCCGTCATCACCCGCTCACCCTGTTCGGTGGTTCTCAGCTTCAGGCTGGGGCTCCAGTTGCTCCAGTGGCCAGGCAGGGGCCAGCGGACGCAGCGCATCTGCAGGGTGTAGGCTGTGGCTGGGAGGAGCCCGCAGAGCTCATACTGAAGGGTCTCGGCGGGCAGGGGGCCCTCCTGGTGGGTATGTGTGACTCTGAGCCTGGATCTCTGGGCCCTTCCAGGGCAGCTCGAGCCCGACCTACCCTCCCCTCGGCCACTCCCCGCTCAGGCTCTTGCGGTTGCCCGTCACCTCACCAGCGTCCAGTTGGCGTCTCCAAGCTGCGGCTGGTGGCGCAGCTCACACTTCTGGCTAATGTGCAGGCTGGGTTTCCAGGGCTCCCAGTGCAGCCCTAGGCAGCCTGGCTGGGGCGGGGCCGCCTCATGGCTGGGGTCCACGGTCCACAGCATGGGGGGCTCCAG
This sequence comes from Lemur catta, assembly GCF_020740605.2. Taxonomy (NCBI): domain Eukaryota; kingdom Metazoa; phylum Chordata; class Mammalia; order Primates; family Lemuridae; genus Lemur; species Lemur catta. The sequence goes on along the minus strand of NC_059130.1, from coordinate 100,293,643 downwards.
TTTCACTGCAAGGAGGGGGGTTGTCAGAACCTCTCCCTGCCCCGCCCTGTAGAGCTCTGCTTTAGCTCCCTCCCATCTCCCTGTCTGTGGTTCTAGTGCTTCTGTTTTCCTCCCAGGTCTCTACCCGTGCGGTCTCTCTCCTCCCCCACCCCCGCTGTCTCTCTGTCTCTGTCCTCCGTCTCTTTCTCCTCCCCCCTTCCCTCTTCTCTCTCTCGGTCTTTTCGTCTCTGTCCATGCTGCCATGGACATGTTTCCGTGCATGTGGGGTTTGCTCCTCATTCCCCAGGGGTCTTTCCAGTGGTCACCTTAGTGAGGCCTTTCCTGACCAACCTATTGAAATAACAACTGTCCCCCCGCATGTCCCTCCCCCCGAATTTCTCCATTCCACTTATCCTTATTCGACATTCTGTTTTATTTATTTTCCCACCGGACTCTAACATTCTGAGGGCAGGATTTTTGATGGACTGCTGTATCCCCAGTACCTAGGACGGTGGCTAGTACATAGTGGGCACTTCCAGCAATTGGCTCAAAGAAGGAACGAATGTGTCTCCTTGCCTCTGTCTCCTCCCTGTCTCTGGGGCTGTGCCCCCATTTCTGTCTCCAGCTGCATCCCTCTTTGTCTCTGTCCCTCTTCTCTGCTCCCATCTCTAGGTCTTCTAGTGTCTCCTTGTCTGTCACTGGGCCTGTGTTTCCCTCTCTGTTCCCTCTGGGTCTGCCCATTTTTGGGGGGTCTCTCCCCTCCCCCACACCCAGCATCACCAACCAACATCCATGGGATCAAGGCACAGCTGCGGGGACACACTGGTCCCCAGTGCATTCTCTGCCTGCACCCGGATGCCCATTTTCTGGTACAAGGTCAGGTGTTTGCGTAGAATGGAGCAGTGACTCTGCCCGTCTTCGGCCACACAGTCCGAGATGGAGTCCTTTTGGGTCTGACAGCTCCTGTCAATGGGCCAGGCTTGGGTGCCAAGCAGAGGAAGAAGGCGAGGCTCCCTGTCCCTCCCATCTTTGCCTCTGACTCCCCCATCCCCGCAGTCCGACCCACACCCCACCCGAGGACCCAGAGGAAGGGGGCTGGGGTGGGAGCCCCTACTCACTGGAAGCTCTTTAGGGTGAAGCTGGTGGGCAGGTGGGTCTCTGGTCCTGGCTCCCACTGGCAGGTGAGGCTGTATGTTGTGAGGTTCATTAGGCAGGACAGGTTGTGGGGTACGGCAGGGGGGTCTGCACGTGGGATGGCAATAATGTGAGTGCTTTGGGTGGGACCACTCAGAAAGCTCCCACCAGGACCAGTTGGCCTTGATTCCTTGCTCTGCATGTGTCCCTTTGGGGTTACGTCGTCCATCCCCCTGTCTCCACACAGAGTGACCCTGGAAGGGCAGCCCCCGGGGAAGCCAAATTACTGGCACGTACAGGGATAAGCAGCACAGACCTCCAGTAGCCCGGTGGTCCTCCCCCTCCAGCCCTCCCAACTCCAGGCCCCTTTGTCAGTGACAGCGTAGTGTCTGGGTTTGCATCCTGGTCCTGCCATTCACCGGCCATGTGCTCCGGAAGTAATTTAACTGCTCTGTGCCTCAGTACCCTCATCTGGAAAATGGGGGAAATGATGACATACCTACCCCTGGGGGCTGTTGTGAGGGGTAAATGACTCACTGCACACGAAGTGCTCAGAACAGTGCCTGGCGTGTATGAAGTGTAATGTCAGTGTTAGCTGCTACGGTTATTGCTTCTTGAACAAGAAACTTGGTCTTTGTCTTTTTCTTATGCCTCAACTTGGCACAGACGCCCCCCTGCTCAGTTTGAAAAAAAGGCTGAGACCGGGATGGAGGAGAAGCTGGGAGCAAGCCCACCTAGAGAGAATGTCCTTCCCGGAGACACCCTTCTATGACCAAGGAGTTGGACGTGCTTGGCAGCCATATAGAGTAGTGGCTGCCACGCTGGCTTTAGAGCCACACTGCCTGCTATGAATCTGGGCTCCATCCTTATTAGAGTATAACCTTCCCTTCCTGAACCTCAGTTTCCTCATCTGCAACATGGGGCTAAATAATAGGACCCACTGGTACTACTGTTACCTGATATCCTGCCCACAAAGTGCTTATTGAGTAACAGCTCCATAGCAATAGCTCTTACTATTTATTGGCAGGAGGGCATGGAGGCAGAGTGGTTGGACATCTGGAGGGACTTACAGCCTGCTCGCAGCTCAGCCTGGTCCAGGATTTGCAGGCTGTTGCCCCAGGTCAGGCAGCAGGAAAGAAAGGCCTGAGTATGGTTGAAGTGGGGCAAGGTGATGGTAGATTCCTGGGTTCCATCAGGCAGGTGCTGCTGCCTCCCCCCAGGTTGCAGCTCTGCTCCCAGTTTCCACAGAATCTGTGAATCCAGGCCCGGGCGACTGCAGTTCTGGTTGATGACGCAGGAGGCTGTGACAGAATCCCCCAGGCGGACGATGGGGGCTGAGAGGCTGATGTGCCCGCACTCCTCCAGGCCTGGGCAGGGAGAGAATGGCCCATGGGTGACTCTTTGGCCTGGCAGAGCTGGGCTATAATCGAGACCTTTGAAGCCACAGAGTCAGGGTCTTGGGGGCTGGAATGTCTTGGGGGCTGGAATGGGAAGGGTGTGTACAGAGATGATGAGAGGCCATAGGGGTGAGACAGAGATAGTGATATCCTGCAAATGTTTATCGACTGGCTCTATAGAGAAAAACAGACTCTGCTGCTTTCTGTGGTGTAAATACCGCCACCCTAGCTACTAAAGTGACATCATTGACTCTAGGGGTGGGAAGAGATGTGCACAATCAGCTATTGGGAGCCAGCGCGAGCTCGCCACCAGATAGGGCCCAGGCCCCTCTCCAGGCTCTCCCTGAGGATGGTGAAAGCAATGATGAGAATGATAAGAACCTGTAGCCACAGCAATCTTTTCACAATTCAAATCTGATGGTGTTACCCCACCTCGATTACAGCACTTCACGGCGTATCGCTGCCCTGAAAGGCAGTGCGGTGTGGTGGCAAAGAGCATGGACATTGGAACTACACTGCCTAGGTTTAAATCCTGGTGCTTTTTTTTTTTTTTTAAATATAAGTAGAGAGTTCTTGTGGGCTAAGTTTGAAGACTGCAACCCAGGAGTATAGATTCAAGTTTCCCTGAATATATGCTCCCCAAATTCTAGTTCTATTGCTTATTAATTCTGTGCCCCTGGTATGTTACTGAGACTTACCATGCCTCAGTTTTTGCATCTGTAAAGTGGGGATAAAAATAGTCCCGACCTTAGTGTTGCTGGAAGGATTACATGGGATAACATATGTAAGGCACTTAAAACAGTGCCTGGTGTGTAGGTATTTGCTGCCGTCATTAGGATGAAGACCCATGTCCTTCACACGGCCCTTCTGGCCTGGCCCTGCCTAACCCACAGTTCCAGCTCAGACCATATTCTCAGCTCCAGCCATTCTGGCCTATCCCTGCTGTTTTTTGAAAACTCCATGATCTCTCCAATCTCTGGATCTTTGCGCTGTTGCTCCTTTTTGAGGCTCTCTTCTTCCAGTCTCCCACCTCTCTTTCACCTGGGTGACACTCAGGCATCTTGAGGGAACCAGACCAAGCTAAGCCCCCAGTGCTTCCCCAAAGCCCTTACTACCCTTCATCCTTATGGAGTCTTATGATTATTTGCTTGTCTGTCTCCCTGGCGAGACTGTAAGTTCTGTGAGGCCGGAGACCTTGGCTGTTTTGCTCATTGCTGTATTCCCAGGCACAGAGTGGGACCTCAGTAACTATTTTTTGGATAAATAAACAAGTAAGCCATGCGCTTTGCCCACCATGCCTTCTCTCCTCTCTCAGGTGTGCTTAGGCTAGTTTTCCTGATGGGGATGCTGAGGCCCTAAGAGGAGAACAGTTTGCCCGGGGCCACAGAGCAAGTTCGTGATTCTCAGCATGGGGCTCCTATTGCTTCACTGACTCAGAATTTAGGCTGGAAGGAGCTTCGCAAAGCTGTTTACTTCAAAACTCCACCTGATGCTGTGTCCTCTACAGCAGGGCTTGGGTGGCCTGTTTTGGTATGGCCTGCTGGCTAAGAATGGTTTTTACATTTTTAAAGGGTTAAAAACAAATAAAACAAAAACCAAATAAGAATATGCAATAGAGACTGTATGTGGCCTACAAAGCCTAAATATTACTGTCCAAGTTTGCCCACTGCTGCTGTGTAGCATCCTCGTCAGTCCTGGCCTCAGCTTGCATACCACTGGAGATGAGAAGCTCTCCACCTCTCAAGACAGTTTCCACGGTCAGAGAGCTCTGCTTGGGCTTCCTTATTTCAGGATGAAACCTGTCTCCTTGCGGCTTCCGCCTTGATCCTTTTACTGCCCACCCAGAAGTTCCTCCTGACAGTTCAGCAGAGATTTGCAGACGAGAACTAAGACCCACTGGCCTTTTCCAGGCTGACCAGCCTGGTCCTCTCACCGTTCCTCCTGGGTGGTGGTTTGCCTGTGGAGGGCTGTGGGTGAGAGCCCAGCTACCCCACCTCTGTGGCTCAGTCTTGAGTCTCTTGGGATTCTCTGGGAATCCCAGGAGCTGTGTGGCAGTGCGGGGAAGTGATTCCCACACACCCCCAGTATCTCTCCCTGTAACTCCCCTCTCCCCATCACACCCCCACCTCTGGCCACACTCACTTCTGGGGAGCAGCAGGATGATCAGGGCAGCTCTAATCAGGCCGCAGTCTCCCAGCCTTGCCATAGTGCCAACTTGATGCTCACCTGGAGGCAGAAAGGCTTGGTTAATATCATGGGCTTTGGGGTCAGAGCTGACCTTAGTCCTTGCTCTGCTCCAGTGCAGCTTTGGCCAGGTTACTTGACCTCTCTGAGCCTTAATTTCTTTGCAAAATGGAGGCAACAGCAGCCTATACTGCATAGGGCTTTGAGAGGAAGACTCAAAATGATGCAAGTCAAGGACTCTGAACAGTGCCTGGCACATAGGAAATGACTCTATAAGTGACGGCTGCTGGTTTCTTTCTTTTTTTTTTTTTTTGAGGCAGAGTCTCACTCTGTCACCCTGGCTAAAGGGCAGTGGCATCATCATAGCTCACTACAACTTCAAACTCCTGAGCTCAAGCAATCCTCCTGCTTCAGCCTTCCGAGTAGCTGGGACTATAGGCATGTGCCACCACACCCGGCTAATTTTTCTATTGTTTGTAGAGATGGGGTCTTGCTTTTGCTGAGGCTGGTCTTGAACTCCTGGCTTCAAGTGATCCTCCCGCCTCAGCACCCCAAAGTGCTAGGATTACAGGGGTGAGCCACTGCGCCCGGCTGGCTACTGTTATTATACTATTATACTTGCCTTCCAGGAAAAAGCCTTCCAGGGAAAGGAGCAGCAAGGAACAGCATTCTTCCCCTTCCCTCCTGTCTAAGCTGGGTTCCCCACAGAAAGCAGAGCCTGAGACAAGGGCTTACATGCAGGTAGTTTATTTTGGGAAAATCCCAGGAGCAGGTGAGGGAGTGGGAAGAATGAATCTGGGAAGGAGGGAAAGCCAACACAAGTTGTGTCATCAAGCTGATCACCTCGGTGGATAACTTGGGCTCTGTCCTGCTGGAACCTGCCAATGAGTCATGTAGAACATTCCTCAGAACTGTCCACCCAAGGGAAAATTTCTCTTGGATGGGAGGGAGGATGGCAACATTTATCCACTGGCTCCTGCCCCCCCATTGGTCAAGGGATGCCCCTTGGGGTTTTAACTCCCTGGCACGTCCAGGTGGTATGTGCATGAGTACCAGGCAGCTTCTCCTGGGCAAGCCATGCCAAGAATGTCAAAGACGCTCTCTGGAAGACAGGGAGAACTCCACAGAGCAGCTGAGGCAAAGGGCTGTCAGGTACTCAAGCAGGAAGCTGGTGCCTCTGCGATGGCTAGAGAAAAAATGGGCTGAGAGGGTATCAGTTGTGGTACCCAAAGGGTCCAATATACCCCCAATTCTGGGCACAGACTTCTAGAGGCCTTCTGGGGTCAGGCATCATGTGGTCATGGTGTTAGTGCCTGGACGGAGAGAGCATTGGCTCCAGTCGGTCTTAAGCAGGACACAGAAGTGTCCACCACTGGTGTGGGTGTCCAGCCTAATCCTCCACCCTGCTCCCGTCCAGGTCTTGGGGCTCCAGCACCAGTTGGTACTCTTGGTGGCAGATCAGTGGGAATCGCTGACCAGGCTGCATGTACATATATGGATACATACGTGCAGGTGGCGTCTCGGCACATCCCCTGTGCTCAGCAGGGAGAGAGCCAGGAGAATCTTTTTCTCTCCCTCCCAGGCAGAGGTGTGAATAAGAACTGCCTGGATACCCAAGGCTGCTCCTGCTTGCAGGGGTCCTACCCAAAGCCCCAGTCTATCCGTATATATTGCAGTATCAGGACACCTGGTGACTGCTAGCCTGTAAGTCACCTATGTGCGAATTGGAGCAAAGTTCCTCCTCGTTTGGACAGATGCAGCCCCATACTTGGTCCTGGCAACTGGAGAACAGGCTGGATTTCAGGTGTGTCTTAGCTGGGCAGCTTTGTGCAGTGAGAAACCTGTACAAATGTCCAGAGCACGCCTGTCTACTAATCAGTGGTTGGTAACCTTCTTATGACAGCACACCAGTTTGAGTATAACCTCCCCTACACACTGGTTGGGGAAGATTTAGCCTCTCAGGCCCAGATTTTGGGACACTGGTTCCCATCTCCATGCAATTGTGATCTGACCCCAGCCTTGTTGTCCTAGCAAGAGTCAGCTTCACGCCCCGTGAGGTGCCACCTTATCCCTCTTCTCTGGCTCCTGTCCAGAATGGGCAACCAAACCCCGAGAGGCCCAGGCATCCTCCCCCTGGGTTACAGGGTGTTGGCTTGCTTGGCGTCAGTCCCTGGTCCCCCTCAGCAGCCCTGGGCATGCCCCACCTGGTTGTATGGGACCGGGGCTGTTGGAGCATGGTCTCACTCGCTGGGGGCCAGTATGCAGAGAGGTTTAGAGCCCAGTCTGGATTTAGATCACCTGACCTGAACTCTAGCTCCACCACTTACCAGCTTTGTGACCTTGGACAAGCTACTTCACCTTTCCAGGACTCAGTTTCCCCATCTGTGAAAAAGGGACAGCAATATCACTCTCAGTGTTACTGTGAGGATGAGATGAGATGATCGTGACAATAGCACTTAGCACTGTGCCCGTGTGGGGTGAGCGCTCAGGAGCCACGGGTGGTATTCACGAACCACAGAGCAGGACAGACACCCTCCCACGGACTCCAGCGTGGTTCAGTCCTCCCCCTCCCCGCCTCCCTTACAGGCTGCGTGGACACAGCCTGCTGGGACTGCCACCTTTTTTCATCTATGTCACCCTGCACAGTTTCAAAGCCCCCTTTCTGGACTCCTCCTTCTAGCTCCTGGGCCCCTGTACCTCCCCGGCTCTGGCTGTGGGCCCTGGCTCATGCCTCCTGGGCTCGCTGCCCTCACACCCCCCTTCTGCTTCCCCTCCCATCACATGCAGCCTTCTCCCCGCATGCTCCCCTCTCCAGTTCACAGCCCCTCCGCCCTGTTCTTCCCACTCCCACCCAAGAGTCTTTCTGTGGGGGGAGGAGGGGGCTGGGAATAGACAGAGGGAGAGGCCTTCCCAGATGTGGTTCAGAGAGAGACAGAGGCAGAGGGCAGAGGGGGTAACAGCGAGGCATAGACTGAGATATGCACACACTGAAATGACAGAGACTCACAGAGACAAAGACGGAGGGAGGGGAGATGTTGAGAGATAGAGAGTCCAAGAGACAAGTCTACTGACCCGGAGAGACGGAGGAGCTTGATACCGAGTTTAAGAGTCAAGAGACAAAGGGATGCATGCGAGGCAGAGAGAGGCCCAGAGACAGACAGAAACCCAAAGAGAGAGCAAGCCAGAGAGGGGCTGGCGGGGAAGACCGAGAGGGAGCCGGGGAGAGGTTGCCAGGCTGGAACAGGCAGACACACAGGTTCTGAGAGACAGAGATGTGGAGAGGGAGAACCATTATGCCTGTCCCCAAGCCCAGCTTGGTGTCCCCAAGAGTTTTTTTTGGCTGTTTGTGACTTCTCTGATGCAACCTTCCCCCCCTCAAATGTGGGCCATCCTGGGAAAAGAGACCCAGTGTCCAGGACTCCTGGTTCCAAAGGATGCATCCCCAGCCCCAGCCCTGGGCCCCCGGACATGGGCACTGTGGGGAGTGACCTGGGACGCCAGGTCTCCCTCAAGCCCAAGGCTCAGCCCCTCCCCAGGGATCCCCTACTCACGCTGGCGCTCTGGGCAGGCACCCGCCTGGCCTCCGGCTCTCTCCTCTCCTCTTCAAGGCAAGTTCCTGAAACGGGCTGCAGTCTGGTGTCTGTCCCCAGCCCTGTCGTTAATGGCTCAGCCTCCAACAGGCCCCAGGGCTGGGGATTGCAACACCTTCCCAGCCTCCCTCGTGCCCTCCCTTGCGCCGTGGGCACAGGCAGCCCCTTCCTCCCAGGAAGGAGAGAGTGAGGGAAATTGGTGAGGCCCAGGCAGTCTTCCTGCCTCGGGGGTCTTAAAGGGCTGGGGACTGTGGCAACAAAGTCCCCCTCCCCTGCCTCCGGATTTCCTGAGCTCAAAGCTTTGAGGCTGGGCAGGGCCCAGGCTCCAACCTGGCTGGGTGCCGTCCCCATGCCCCCTGCCCTGGGGAGCATCACTTGGAGACAGCCCCTGGCCCCAACACTCCCTCAGCTCCCAGCCTCCTGTCGGCACCAGCCTTGGGCCCTCATCCTTGCAGTACCGAGGAGGGTGTCCTCCAGGTTCCAGCAAATTTTATAATGTGATACCCACTGTCCCCCTCTTTGCTACATGTTCCCTACCATCCAGGCCGATGGAGAAATGGGGACTCTGGGTACAAGATGAGGGGATGTCTTGTAAGTCACAGGGTCTTCATATGTTCACTCAAAATTATTAATAGTAACGTTTACTCACAATGGATCTGTTAAACTGAGGTTTTTTCTTTTTTTTTATTATTTATTTATTTTTTAATTTCAGCATATTATGGGGCTACAAAAGTTTAGGTTACGTATATTGCCCTTCCCCCCACCCCAAGTCAGAGCTTCAAGCGTGTCCATCCCCCAGACGGTGCGCATCGCACTCATCATGTATTTACACACCCATCCCCTCCCCTCTCATCTGCCTGATACCCGATTAATGTTATTCCTATATGTGCTTTTAGGTGTGGATCATCTTTTTTTGAGATAGGGTCTTGCTTTCTTGCCCAGGCTAGAGTGCAGTGGCATCATCATAGCTCACTGTAACCTCAAACTCCTGGCCTCAAGTGATCCTCCTGCCTCAGCCTCCCGAGTAGCTGGGACTTACAGGTGTGCCTCACCATGACCAGCTAATTTTTTTTATCTTTAGTAGAGACGGAGTCTTGCTATGTTACCCAGGCTGGTCTGAAACTCCTGGCCTCAAGCGATCCTCCCGCCTCTGCTACCCAGAGTGCTGAGATTACAGGTGTGAGCCACCGCGCCCTATACTGAGTATTTTTTAAGTAGCTACATTTTATGTCTTTTATTGTTTATATTCATGTTTGCCCTGCAATTGTTTATGAATGATTTTCTGAGAAAAGTTCAGACTGCTCATAGTTCATTGGATTCATGACCCAATAAGGGTTAGGTACCAACAGACTGGCAGAGTGTCCTTAATATGTGATCCTTCTTAGAAAAAGTGGGCTTCTGGCTCTGGTGAGATGTGGCAGACCAGGACTGCAGTTCTGGTTCCAGAGCGAATTACCCCACTGCCTGCTGGAACCCCCGCCCCACCCAAGATGTCCCACAGGCTCTGCACGCTCAGCAAATCCCATTGACTCTTCTTTCAAAATATAGCCAGATTCCTGGGCCTGCAGGCATTCACTGTAAAATTCAACTTGGCTCTCTGAATATTTTCATGATAACATGTTGGAAAGTATAAATATCACTTAAAGCAATACCAGCCAGGTCTAAGCCACTCTTATCTCTTGCCTACATCATGGCAACAGCCCCTCCCTGCTCTCCTGCCTCCTTCCATTCATCCTGTTCCCCACCTGTCTGTTATTCCTTCAGCAGCCAGGGTGATATTGATCAAAGAGAAGTCAGATCACGTGGTCCTTTGCCCCCAACCCTACAATGCTCCCATCTCACTCAGAGTCAAAGCCAAAGCCCTTTCAGTGGTCTACAAGGCCCTACACAGCCTGGTGCCCCCATTCCTCCCTGACCCCTCTCCTGTTTTTCTCTCCCCTGCTGCTTTGCTCCAGCCACTGTTTTCCTTGTTTCTTGAACTTGTTACGCTGCTTCCTGCCTCAGGCAGGGCCTTTGCACTTGCTGTTTTCTTTGCTTGGACTCTTTCCTCCCAAATAGCTACGTGGGTCACTTCCTCCCCTTCTTCAGGCCTTTGCTCAAATGTCACCTTCTCATTGAGGCTTTCTCTGACCACCGTTTTAAAAAATTGCAAGTCCCTCTCCTAGTCCCTATTTCTCTTTCCCCATATCCCTTTTCACTTGATATTGGCCGTTTCCACTCCCGACTAGAGTGGAAGTTCCACAAGGGCAATGCTTTTTGTCTGTTCTGTTCAAAACTCTATCTCCAGTGTCTATAACACTGCCTGTCACATAGTGAGACCGCCATACATGTTTGTTGAATGAACAGTTGAATGGCTGAATCTTTCCCCTGGACATCACCAAATCTGTCTTCAATCCTTGAGTGCCTCGTCTTGGTCAATTAACCACCATCTCCCTCCCCCCAGTCACGCAGCCCAGGGACCCAGGAGTCATCATTACACCCCCTTCCCCACACTCCCACCTCCAACCAGTTCTTTGGGAGGGAGAATGGGCCTTTTGCTCATCATTCAGCAAACATGCTTGGAGCAGGCACAGGAAGGCAGTGGTGAGCAGAGGCTTTGGTTCTTGCCTTCATGGAGCTCCCTTCTCAGTCTTGTCAACAGGCCTGCGACCCGCCTCCTCTCCCCGCGTTTTCCAGAGGCTCCGCAGTGCATCCTAACTCCTTAACTGGACTATCAAGATATCCCTGTACCCCCCCTCCCTCTCCTGCCTCGCTGGGCTCTGCTTCCCCAGATGCACCTCTGTGTGCTCTAGTCATGCCGAATGTGCTTGTATTTCCCTGCCTGCCCTGGGCTCTGGGACACCTCTGTGCCTTTGCTTTTGCCAGTCCCTTGTCACCTCTGCCTGCCCCAGTCCTGTTCCTGAGCCTGCTCAGGCCTCTAGCCTATGCTGAGTGTCTCTACCCCCTCCCCCATCCCGCCCGGGGGCTTCTGCCCCTTAGCCATGCTGGTCGGGTACCCTCCCTCCTGCGGATCCTGTAACGCTGCAGTGGGTGCTGGCTGTCTGCTGCCTCCATTCCGCTGAACTTTTTGAGGCAGAAACTGCATTCTCTCCTCTGCCTCCCAGCCTCAGCACAGGGCTGGGCATGCAGAGAATACTCAGTGCATATCTATTGGGCTGTAGAATCTTGGAAGTTGTGTACCCTTTCCAAGCCTCTTTTTTTTTTTTTTTTAAATTAAAAAAATTTTTTTTTATATTTTTATATTTTTTTAAGAGGTGGGGTCTTGCTTTGTCACCCAGGCTGGAGTGCAGTGGCATGATCATAGCTCATTGTAACCTTGAACTCCTGGACTCAAGTGATCCTCCTGCCTCAGCCTCCTGAGTAGCTGGGACTATAGGAATGCGCCATGCGCCACCATGCCCAGCTAATTTAAAAATTTCTTTTTTTTTTTTTTTGGAGACAGATCTCACTTTATTGTCCAGGCTAGAGTACAGTGGCATCATCATAGCTCACTGCAACCTCAAACTCCTGGGCTCAAGTGATCCTCCTGCCTCAGCCTCCCTAGTAGCTGAGACTACAGTTGCACACCACCACACCCAGCTAAATTTTTTGTTTTTTTTTTGATAGAGACGGGGTCTTGCTCTTGCTCAGGCTGGTCTCAAACTCTTGGCGTCAAGTGAACCTCCCACCTCGGCCTCCTAAAATGCTAGGATTACCAGCATGACCCTCTGTGCCTGGCCAAAAAAGTTTTTTAGAGATGGGGTCTCACTTTGTTGTCCAGGCTGGGGAGCCTCTGTTTCCTTATCTGTCACAGGGAAAACAACTCCTAGCGGTTTTGTGAGAATGAAATGAGCTATGAGAAGTGTGGCACCTAGCATGGTAACCAGCACATAGTAGGTGTTCAATAAATTTGCTTTCCTGGCCGGGTGCGGTGGCTCACACCTGTAATCCTAGCACTCTAGGAGGCCGAGGTGGGAGGATCGCTCGAGGTCAGGAGTTCGAGACCAGCCTGAGCAAGAGCGAGACCCCGTCTCTACTAAAAATAGAAAGAAATTAGCCAAACAACTAAAAAGAGAAAAAATTAGGCCGGGCGTGCTGACTCACACCTGTAATCCTAGCACTCTGGGAGGCCGAGGCGGGCGGATTGCTCGAGGTCAGGAGTTCGAGACCAGCCTGAGCAAGAGCGAGACCCCGTCTCTACTAAAAATAGAAAGAAATTATCTGGCCAACTAAAATATATATAGAAAAAATTAGCCGGGCATAGTGACGCATGCCTGTAGTCCCAGCTACTCGGGAGGCTGAGGCAGTAGGATCGCTTAAGCCCAGGAGTTTGAGGTTGCTGTGAGCTAGGCTGACGCCATGGCACTCACTCTAGCCAGGGCAACAAAGTGACACACTGTCTCAAAAAAAAAAAAAAAAAAAAAAAAATGAGAGAAAAAGTTAGCTGGGCATGGTGGTACGTGCCTATAGTCCCAGCTACCTGGGAAGCTGAGGCAGGAGGATCGCTTGAGCCCAGGAGTTTGAGGTTGCTGTGAGTTAGGCTGACGCCACCACACTCTAGCCCAGGCAAGAGAGTGAGACTCTGTCTCAAAAAAAAAAAAAAAAAATTTGCTTTCCTTTTTCCCCTCTGCACAATTCAGTATTTTGGAGTAAGTAAGATTTTACTGATCTTGTTTGTGTTCCATTCTCCTTTGAGGACCTGCACCAGGAAATGGAGTGCAGCAGATGAAGTAAAAGTTAGCTTTAAGGAAATGAAAGTTAGATTTAAGGAAGAACTTTTCTTAGGAGAACAGCATTAGAGTGTACAGAGGTTAAGACCATGCATTGAGGAGTCAGACTGCTTGGTTTTGCCACTTACTACCTGTGTGAGCCTGGACAGGTGTTTAACCTCTCTGAGCCTCAGTTTTGTCATCTTTATTTATTTATTTATTTTTTATTTATTTTTATTTTTTTGAGACAGAGTCTCATTCTGTTGTCCTGGCTAGAGTGCCGTGGCATCTGCCTAGCTCACAGCAACCTCAAACTCCTGGGCTCAGGTGATCCTCCTGCTTCAGCCTCCCGAGTTGCTGGGACTACAGGCATGTGCCACCATGCCCGGCTAATTTTTTCTGTATATATTTTTAGTTTTCCATACAATTTCTTTCTATTTTTACTAGAGATGGAGTCTCACTTTTGCTCAGGCTGGTCTCGAACTCCTGACCTCAAGCGATCCTCCCGCCTCGGCCTCCCAGAGTGCTAGGATTAGAGGTGTGAGCCACCATGCCTGGCCGGTTTTGTCATCTTTAAAATTGGGATAGTATCTGCTTCATGGGATTCTTGAGAGAAATCAGTGAACGTAAGTGGAACAGAGCCAGGCACACAGTAAGTGCTCAATAAATGCTTACTACAGCAAGCCAAAAAACACAACACAGATGAGGAGTCATCCTCTCCATCTGCACCCGGTATCTGCTCTGAGCATGGAAACTTCGTCCTCCGGCTGTCCTGCCACCCACCCGCCCCTCTGCCGTTGGACAAGTTTCTATGGGTTGGAAACCCCAGTAGGGGAGCCCTGGGGAGGGAACCCTGTTCTTGGCAGCCCAGCTACTGAGGGCTGGGCTGTTTCTGTTTCTTTTAGTGCCCGTGATGTGTGTGTATGTGGGCGTCAGGGAACAGCTCATTCCAGGGGGGCCAGGCGGGCGATGGGCTAGCCAGGGCCAGTGTCCGGAAGTGGAGGCTGTGCTCACCCGCCCAGGCCTGGGCTGGCTGGAAGACAGCAGTCGCAGAGATTGTGCAAACAGGTCGTTGTGCAAACACACCCCTGTGTGTGACCTCGATTGTGCAAACAGGTGTTTACTGGAGGCTGCTTACAAAAAAAAGCACTTGAGCTGTTGACTTAGAAACCAAAACCTGGACACTCCTTCTTCCCTGAGGGTGCCCTGAACTTCTTGCCTTCCAGCCTTTGCGCGGGCTGTCCCCTCCGCCTGGATGCTGTCCCTCGCCCCCACTTCATCCTGTTGAAATTTTACCATTTTTCAAGATTCACGGAAAATGCCACTAAGCCTTTCTTCATAAACCTTTCCCTCATTTGCATAATCAAGGCATTTGCTACATTGTTAACATCCTGGCCATGTTCTACCTTACGGCTCTTAAGACTGTGAGCTCCCTGAGTTCAAGGATCTTTCTTTAGTCACCTCTGAAAGGTTGGGAGAGCGAGGCCCAGAGAGGGAAAGTGACCGGCCTATGTCACACAGCCAGCTTGAGGCAAGGCTGGGCTCTAAATCAGGCCTCTGCACTTTCTGCCACACTCAGGCCCTCTCTCTCAGACCCCATCCACCTCTGACCTGGCGTCTTTGCTCTACCCCTGGGTTGAGGCGGGACTCCAGCTGGAACTTGAGAGGGAAGGGTGGGATTTACACAGAGCAGGGAAGGGTGTGCTGGGCAGGGGAACAGCAATAGCAAAGGCTGGAATGGGAAGAGTGGATGGGGGCCATAACAGAAGGAGGAGGGGAGGACACGGCCTAGGAATGGTGGCGGTGGTGGTGGGGAGTGGCATTCTAGACCCAGAGATGACATTGACTTTGCTCCTTGAGCAGCACCTCATAGTCTTGCCCCGCAGACCCCCAGCTCCCCTCGATACTCCACACCCCCCCAAACTAATCATGCGCCCCGCTGAGCTCCTCCACATTCTCTCCTGAACACCTGCTCTTCTGTCCAGGTGAAAGGCACCTAGGCGCCTGGCTGGTCCTGGCCTCCTCCCTGCCCCTCACCCCCACATCCAGCCTGTCACTCCTTCCTGTGGGTTCTGCCCCTTCTCTCCCACCTTATGCCCCTGTGGGAATCAGGGCCACCATTGTCGCTTATCTGATGACCACAGCAGTGTCCTTCTGGTCTCCCTGCCTTCATTCCTGGGATACTGCCCTTGCTGTACTCAGCTGGAGGGCTTCCTCCAAATCAGGAATTCCAGCATGTCACTGCCCAGCTGAGAACCTTCCACTGGTTCCTTTCTGGCCATGGGATAAAGTTCTAAGTCTTCCCCATGGGCTTTTTTTTTTTTTTTTTGCCCCATGCCTTTTGAGGGCCTTCAAAACCAGGCCCCTAGTCCTCCCCTACTCCCCCAGCCTCCTCTCGTGATACTTCATTTCCTAATCTGCCCTTCTTTTTCACGAGCCTGACACTTCAGTTTACCATCAATCGTGTCCGATGCTGCTTTTTTCACGGCTCCAGGCCTTTCCCTTTGATTGGAATGCCTTTCCCCTTATTTCTGTGTCTGAAGAAATCCCCTTCATCCCTCAAAACCCAGCTGGCATGTCACCTCCCCTGGGAAGCCTTCCCAGATTTCCCAGGCTGGGTTAGGTATTGCCCACCTGGGCTCCCAGGTACTTGGTGAAGGCAGGGATGGATCTGTGACCTCAGGACCCAGCATGGGGCCTGACATGGAGAAGGTGTCCGTGAAAGGTTGCTGTACAGTTGGGATGGTGGAGCTGGGTCTTCAGGCCTGAAGGTCCCCCAGTGGCCATTTAGTTACCAGCCGAGGGGACTGGAGGAGTCTCTTCCACCGGGTGGCAGCCAGCACTGCATTCTCCTGCTTCCCTGGTGCTCAGATTGGCAGGATTTTCTGCCTTTGATTGGTGTCCCAAAATGAGAAATGAATTAATTAGGACATCATTGATCCTGAATGCTGGTGAACAAAACACAGGGCTCCGGGCTGCAAGGAGGCTGGGACGGCTGCCCAGATGCTGTCTGGGGGTTGCCTCTAGGGAAAGAAGCAGAATTCTAGCTCTGAGTGGGCAGGAGGGAAGACCTCCCCTCCCTCTTATCCCTGCTTGTGGTCTGCTGGCCAGGAGGGGCCTTATCTGGCTGATAGCAGGATGGGGAGCAGCCAGACAGAGGGAGGAGTCCCTGGGTGAGGGAGCTGGACCCATCTGGCAAGGGATGGAGGCCCCCTTCCCACCAGGCAGCTGATTTATGTCCCCTTAGCACTGGGGTGGGCAGGTAGAAGGGAGAAGACAGGAGCATTTTTCCTAAAATCTTACCAGGAAGAGTGGCCAGGAGATGTCAAATGACTGTTTAAGGCTAGAGAGAGGCGAATGCAAGTGTGGAACTCCTGGGATCAGAACCTCAGGTCTGCACTCTCCTCTGCTTCCCGGGGAGTCTGACCTTGATCCTGAGAGGGAAGAGGGGCTCCCAGAGGAAGCCAGTCTGCTCCCTTGGTCCCATGTCCTCTGCTGCTGCAGCCTGGACCCAGATGGGGGCTCCTGCCCACAGATAGGCCTTTGGGCTGGGGGCACAGGGCGCAGAGGGATGGTGTCTTTTGCAACCTCCTTGTGGTTATAGCTGTTCTCACGAGGGGTCTAGACTGCTGGGATAAGGCCACGTGTGTTATCTCTATCACCTTTCTGGCCTCCCAGGTGGTTCTCCTGTTTCCTGGAATGCCCATTTTATTCAATTCATTTATTTATTTATTTACCCACTCCCATGCCCCACCTTCTCACTCTTCTTTCCATTCACCCTCTCACTCACCCATCCATGTATCCACCCATTCACCCATCTATTCACCCACTCATCCATCCATCTACCCACTATCCACCATACTCATTTACTCATTCATCCATCCACCATCCATGCACCCATCTATCCATCTATCCCTCCACCCATCTATCCATCATACCCATCCACTCATTCATCCAACCACCAACCATGCACTCACCCATCCACCCACCCACTCATTAATCCAGTAAATATTTTTGAGCACCTACTGCCAACCAGGTCCTGCACTTGGACCTGAGGGTGGTGTGTTAATAAAACCCCAGGATGTTATGATCTGTGACAAGCAAGCTTTCCATAACCCCAACCTCTTCACAGGACCTCTGAGTGCCTCCCATCCCTAAGGTCACCACACCACCTCCCTGCAGCTCTCATGAGTGGAGACAGCTCCTTCTCCCAAGCTCCAGGTATGGCAGGAGCCAGAAATGTGGTTGGATTTCTTCTTGATCCAGATGTGTTGTATGCAGATGCGGCCCCAGTGCCCTCATTTAAAGCCCTTGCCCTGTGGAGCTGTGCCAACTTCTACTTCTCCCTGCCACCCTCCTCTGCTGGCCTCCAGTCACTTGGACTCATTCTTTTGATGTGGGCACCTTCCTCATAGTCTTCCTCTCTACTGCTACTCTGCCACAGTTTGGGGGCCTTACGGCCACAGGGGTGCTGCTCCCATACCCTGGGTTTCAGTTCCTTGACTGGCTTAGCTGCAGGGGTTTTTCCACTGTAGCCACCTGATAACCTGGTCACGCCACAGCCCTTTTCACGGCCTGGATCTGCTCCACCTTTAGAATCTCCTGCTCTGACACCCCGCTTTGACACAGCCCTCCCCCTTCTAGCTCCTACCTCCCAACCCTGCGGCTCTTGCTCTCTGAGCTCAGAGAGGCCTCCAGGCCCTGCTCCCTGTATTTCCTCATCTATTGCCTCCTCCTCACCTCCCTTCCTTTCTTCTCTCCTCCAGAACCCAGCATTAAGTCATCGAAGATTCTCTTACTGTGCCTCCAACAAATTTTTTATTAGGTTGGTGCAAAAGTAATTGTGGTTTTAGTATTGTTGACGTTTGCTGTTGGATATTGGATTACATTCTTAAATAAATGTGGTTATGTTATACATCATTTTAATGCCATTATGTTTTTTGCTAATGACTTATGACTTGCTGTTTATTTTATATTTATTTTAGACTATGGAAATGATGTTAGACAAAAAGCAAATTTGAGCGATTTTCTTATTCAAGTTCAAAATGAGTTGTAAAGCAGCGGAGAAGACTTGCAACATCAACAATGCATTAGGCCCGGGAACTGCTAACCAACGTACAGTGCAGCGGTGGTTCAAGCAGTTTTGCAAAGGAGAGGAGAGCCTTGAAGATGAGGGGTGCAGTGGCTGGCCAGCAGAAGTTGACAACGACCAACTGAAAGCAATCATTGAAGCTGATCCTCTCACAACTGCACGAGAAGTTGCTGAAGAACTCAAGGTTGACCATTCTGTGGTCGTTCGGCATTTGAAGCAGATTGGAAGGTGAAAAAGCTTGAGAAGTGGGTGCCTCATGAGCTGACTGAAAATCAAAAAGATCATTGTTTTGAAGTGTTGTTCTCTTCTTGTACTTAACGACGAACCATTTCTTGATCGGATTGTGACGTGCGATGAAAAGTGGATTTTCTACAACAACTGGTGACCAGCTCAGTGGTTGGACCAAGAAGAAGCTCCAAAGCACTTCCCAAGGCCAAACTTGCACCAAAAAAAGGTCATGGTCACTGCTTGGTGGTCTGCTTGCGGTCTGATCCACCATAGCTTTCTGAATCCTGGAGAAACCATTACATCTGAGAAGTCTGCTCAGCACATGGATGATATGCACCAAAAACTGCAGAAAACTGCAACACCTGCAGCTGGCATTGGTCAGCAGAAAGGGCCTAGTTCTTCTCCATGATAACTCCTGAGCACACCTCGCACAACCAACGCTTCAAAAGTTGAGCGAATTGGGCTATGAAGTTTTGCCTCATCTGCCATATTCACTTCACCTCTCGCCACCCGACTACCACTTCTTCAAGCATCTCGACAACTTTTTGCAGGAAAAATGCTTCCACAACCAGCAAGATGCAGAAAATGCTTTCTATGAGTTTGTAGAATGCAGACGCACGGATTTTTACGTCACAGGAATAAATAAACTTACTTCTCATTGGCAAAAATGTATTGATTGTAATGGTTCCTATTTTGACTGATAAAGATGTGTTTGAGCCTAGTCATAATGATTTAAAATTCATGGTCTGAAACTGCAGTTACTTTTGCACCAACCTAATAGTCCTGTCCTTCCATTTCCCTGCCCAGAAGAGCTTCATGGATTGGATTTTTGAGGTAAACTTTTGTTTGTTTTTGAGACGAAGTCTTGCTGTGTCTCCCAGGCTGGAGTGCAGGGGCATGATCATAGCTCACTCATAGCATCCTCAGACTCCTGGGCTCAAGCAATCCTCCTGCCTCAGCCTCCTGAATAGCTGAGACTACAGGCGTGTGTCACCACACCTGGCTAATTTTTCTAGTTTTTGTAGAAACGGGGTCTTACTCCTGCTCAGGGTGGTCTCGAACTCCTGACCTCAAGCAATCCTCCCGCTTTGGCCTCCCAAAGCTCTAGGATTGCAGGTGAGAGCCACCATGCCAGCTGAGGTAAACTTTTTATTGAAGAATAACATGTACATACCACTGTGAACTTTTAATTGCAATTCCTAACCTTACTATAAGTGTATGTAACTGTATATGTATATATGTTTTTAAGCTCTTAATTTTGACATAATTTGAGACTTCTAGAAAAGTTGCAAGAATAGCACAAAACCTCCTGTATCCCCTTCACCCAAATCTTTAAAATGTCACCAACAATTTGCCAAATTTGCTTTCTTTCTCTCTTTGTGTGTGTGTGTGTACATACATTCATGTATATATTTTTTCTGAACTGTTTGAGAGTAAGTTATACACGTGATCTTCATTTTCTTCCTTTACTCTAAGTATTATACTTCCATTGTGTATTTCCTAAGAAAAACAAGGACATTACCTTCCATATGACCACAGTACAATAAAAAAATTAGATTAACATTGCTACAATATTATTATCTAATTAATAGATGTTATTCAGATTTCAGATCTGATTCAGACTGTCCTAGATCTATATTTAAAAATTTATTTTAAAATGCATTATCTAAGATTCGATATATAAGAATGCTTGAAAATTATGCAATATGTTAATAAAATGACCACCTTTCAACCAATCACCCAACTTAAGATCTAGAACAAAGTCAACAAACTATGGCTTGTAGGCCAGATGCAGCCCATGGCCTGTTAATTGGAACAGTCACATATATTCATTAACATCTTGTCTGTGGCTGCTTTGGAGGTGCAATAGCAGAGCTGAGTAGTTGTGCCAGAGACCTTATGTTCCACAAAGCCAAAAAGTTTACCACCTGGCCTTTTACAAAAACATTTGCCAACCTCTGGTCTAGAGCAGAGGTGTCCGATAGAACTTTTTGTGAGAATGGAAATGTTCTATAAATCTGTGCTGTCCAATACAGTAGCCACTGGACACGTGACTGTTTAGCACTTGAAATGTGGCTGTGACCAAGGAACTAAATTTTATTTAATTTTAGTTAATTTAAATTTAAATAAAAACATCCACATGTGGCTCATGGCTACCATACTGGAAAGCACAGTTCTAGAACATCACCCGAATCTTTTCATTCACTTGCAAACCCCTTCCTAGTCTACTTCCCTGTCTCCTCAGCTCCCAGAGGTAACAACTACCTTGAGTTTTGTGTTGATCATTCTTTCCATTTCAAAATTTAGTTATCACGTGTGTTTTTGAACTTTATGAAAATGCTACCATTCTATAAGTAGCCTTTTGCAACTTGGTCTTTCCACAGTATATTTCTGCCATCTTGTGATGGGTGATTGAAGCTTATTCCTTTTTTTCCCTTTTTATTACCTTTATAGTTCATTATGTAGCTTTATCAAAAATTAGTTTTTATCCATTTCTTGTTAATGGCTGTTGGGATGGTTTCTTTCTTTTTTCTACTAGAGACATTTTTGTACATCTTTCCAGGTATATATGTTCATGAGTTTCTTTAGAAGAAGAATTGCTGGGCAAGTAGAGTATGCAAATATTCAAACTTACAAATGGTACCCTCTCGTTTTTCCAAAATGCGTGTACATTACATTCCCACCAGCCTCGTGTAAAAGTTTCTATTGATCCAGATCCTTACCAACTCTTGGTGGGGTTAGCCTTCTTCAATTTTGTCAACCTAGTGGGTATAAAATTGTATCTCACGTTGTCTTAATTTCCATTTTCCTGATTATTAATCAAGTTGATCTTCTTTTCATATGTTGATTGGTCTTTCATGTTCCACTTCTGAGAAATGCCTGTGGATGTCTTTTGCTCACGCTCTCAGCTGGGCTGTCAGTTGTGTATGTTGCAAATAACTTTGCCCAGTTCGTAGCTTATCTTTTCATTTTCTTTATGATGTTTTGATGGAGAAAGGTTCTTAATTTTCATGTAATTGAATTTATAAAATATTTTCTTTATGGTTGGGACTTCTTAATCTTGTTGAAGAAAGCCCTTTCCTGTTTTGAGGTCATAAAGATATTTATTCTCCTATATTTTCTTCTATGAATTTAAAATTTGCCTTTCATATTTAAGTCTTTTTTTTTTTTTAGCAGACCAGCCCACCAAGGACATATTTAAGTCTTTAACATAATCTGGAACAGATATCATTTATGGTTTGGGGAAAGGATTGATTTTTTTTTCTGTGTGGATATCTAGATTTGAGGCTCTCCATTCTGTTCCCTTGATCTATGTGATCATCCCTATGTTAATACCATACTATCTCAATTATATTATTACCTTTATAATAAGTCTTGCTATTTGGTAGAGCAAGTTCCCTCACCTTATTTGTTTATTTTTTTCAGTAGTGTTTATTCCTGTGCCTTTGCTCTCCTAAGGTATTTTAGAATCTAGATCCACAAAAATTCTGTTGTGATTTTGATTGGAGTTGCATTGATTTCCTAGATCAATTTAGAGGGAATTGATATCTTTAAATACTGACTCTCCCTACTCATGAGGAATTTTTTTTTTTTTTGAGACAGTATCTTGCTCTGTTACCCAACGGAAGAGTTCAGTGGTGTCATCATAGCTCACTGTAACCTCAAACTCCTGGGCTCAAGCAATCTTCCTGCCTCAGCCTCCAGAGTAGCTGGGACTACAGGTGTGCCACCACACCTGCCTAATTTTTCTATTTTTAGTAGAGAGGGGGTCTTGCTCTTGCTCAGGCTGGTCTTGAAAGGATTTTATTTTTAAAGATAGTATTTATTGTCCTTAAGGTTTATGATTCTTTCCATTCAGGTCTTACAAATCTTTTGTTAGATTTACTCCTGGGTATCATTTTTTTTAAAAAACATAGGTATTTATTATTATATTTGCTTTTGAGTTGTATGAGTTTCTTATGTATTTTGGATATTAACTGTTTGTCAGATACATGCTTTAAAATATTTCCTCCCATTCCATAAGTTGCCTTTTCACTGAGTAATATTTCCCAGCTCTCTCTCAAATTCCTTAAAAAACTTCCTGAAATATTTTATGTGTCCCTATCTAATTTATTCTGTTGATTTTGCCTGAAAATGCATTTATATATGCTAATATTCTCTAATAACTAATATGTGTCTAATGATAACTTTCCCCCTTGGGATGTGGAGTGAAAACCCATCATCAGTCCTTCAATGTTGTACAAGGTCTGTCTGACACCTTATTTCCACTCGGCTTCCCCCCACGCACAGGCTTTTCCTTTTCATTAAAGTATTCTTTTGGCCACGTTAATTCCAGGGAAAGTTTCACTCATCAGATTGAAAATTACATGCTCACAGAAGCTTTCCAGTATTTCCAGATTCTATTTTTTAAAATCTTGATAGATTTAGGGGTACACATGGTTTTTGTTACATGGGTGAATTGTATGGTGGTGAATAGGTACTTTATTTTTTTTGTTGCAAATGTAGGTGATGTGTATTTTAAAATTATGTCTCCTAAATTTAATTGCTTTTTTTTCCTCTACAGGAAAAGGTATCTTTCTCCTTCCCTCTTATATATCATTTTAAAAATCTAGTAACTTTGGTAAATCTCTTATTCTAACATTTTATTAAATATTTCTATATTTGGGGGTTTTCTAGGTAAATAAACATATAATCCATGAATGATGTACGTTTCTTCCCTTTCAATCTTTATACATTTTATTTCATTTTCTTATCTTGCTGCACTGGCTGGGACTACTGGTTTGGCTCTGAAGAGAAGCAGTGAGAGAGAGCATCTTTGTCTTTTCATTATTTTAAAGGGAATGCTAATCTTTCCCATTAAGAATAAAGTTTTCTAGAGGCTTTGGGTAAATAACTTTTATTATTTCAGAAATTTCCCTTCTATTCTTAGTTTGCCCAGAGTTTTTTTTTTTAGATCATGCGTAAGTGTTAAATCACATCAAATACTCCTTCTGTGTCTATTGAAAAGACAGTTAATAATAGTGTATTGTCCATTTGAAAATTGCTGAGTGTAATATCAAATCTTTTCACCACAAGAAATGATACACATTTGAGGTGATGGATATGTTAATCAGCTTGATTTAATTATTTCACATTGTATTTGTAAGTCATAACATCAGTTTGTACCTCATAAACACATAAATTGTCAATTTCTAATAAAATAGAAAAAATTTTAAAAAAGAAAAAAATAAGGTCGTTTTCCTCCATTAGTGTGTTCACATGATGAGTATATTTGTAGATTTATAATACTGAAACCTCTTTGCATGACATGTCCTGAGTTATAAATTAAAAAAGAAACAAATAACAAAAGGAAACCTCTCTGCAGTTTTAGGATACGCCCAACTAGGCCCCGATATATTATCATCTTTATGCGCTGCTGAATTCAGGTTATTATCTTGTTTAGGACTTTGGAGTCTATGCCCTTGGGTAAAATTGGCCTATAATTTTCCTTTCTCATACTCTTCTTGTTAGATTGTGGAATCAAGGTTATGCTGTCCTCGCGGAGTGGGCTGGGAAGTACTCTGTCTTTTTCTGTTCTCTGTCAGAGTTCTTGTAAGTTGGAATGATCTGTTTCTTGACATGGAGTTGTTCACAGTATTTGCTTTCTTTCTGTTCATTTATTTATTTTTTTCTTTTTCAGGCCAACCATGAGCAAGGATACTTTCTATCTTTCTAATATCTTCTGGATCTATAAATTTGTTCCTTAAAAAATTTTTAATAAGTTTTTGGTGACTTCTCTTATTTTATTTTTTATCAATCTTGCCAGAGGTTTGTCTTTATTGGTCTTCTCAAGAAACCAATTTTTGATTTTGTTATATGTGTTTTTTTTAACCACCTCTTTGCTGTGATTTAATTAATTTCACTTCTTAGCTTTATTATTACTTCCTTTGGGTTTATTCTATGTTCTTTTTTTTTCCTTCTTCTTCTTCTTTTATTTATTTATTTTTTGAGACAGGTCTTGCTCTGTCGCCCAGGCTGGAGTGCAGTGGCACAGTCATGGCTCACTGCAGTCTCGAGTTCCTGGACTCAAGTGATCCTCAGCCTTGGAGTAGCTGGGACTACAGGTGCTCGCCACTGTGCCTAGCTAATTTTTTAATTTTAATTTTTGGTAGAGACAGCATCTCACTATGTTGCCCAAACTAGTCTCAGACTCCTGGGCTCAAGTGATCCTCCTGCCTTGGCCTCCCAGAGTGCTGGGATTACAGGTGTGAGCCACCGTGCTCAGCCTCTATGGTTCTTTTTATAACTTTTTGTAACTATAAGCTGGGGCTTAGCTATTAATTTTTTGGCTAAACTTTCAAGGATCTACATTTACTTAGAAGTGCTACTTTGGCTCTATCTCACAGTTTTGTAAAGCACTATTTTCATTACCATTCTGTTTTAAGTGTTTTAAAATTTCCAGTATGATTTCTTCTTTGACTTACAAATTACTAAGAAGAAAGCTTTAAAATTTCCAAGTGTATGTGAATTTGAAATTCATCTGTTTCTTACTGAGTTCTGATTTAAATGTGTTGCAGAGAACATCATGCGTAGGATGACAATTCTTTTAAATTGAGATTTTTTAAATAATTTAAATTAAAAAATTAAAATACTTTTAAAAAATGTATGCTTGAACTGCTAGTCACTAAGAGGTGATCTACTCCCATGGGAGTGGGTTTTTCTCTTTTTTTTCCTGCAATCTCATTAATTGTTGATTTCTAATTTTTTTGAGGCTATTTTTTATTAGGTACATGCAGATTTAGAATAGTTATGTCTTTCAGAAAAAGTAAACTTTTAATCTTTGTGTACTGAACTTCTCTATCCCTTTTAAGATGCCTTGCATCTTAAAGTCTGTCTTTCTGATTTAGCGTAGCTGTCCCTGCTTTCTTTTTTTTTTTTGAGACAGGGTCTTGCTCTGTTGCCCAGGCTAGAGTGCAGTGGTGTCATCATACCTCACTGCAACCTTAAACTCCTGGGCTCAAGTGAACCTCCTCAGCCCCCTGAGGAGCTGGGACTGCAGGCACATACCAGGACGTCCAGCTAATTTTTCTATTTTTGGTAGAGACAGGGTCTTGATCTTGCTCAGGCTGGTCTTGAACTCCTAGCCTCAAGCAATCCTCCTGCCTCAGCCTCCCAGAGTGCTACGATTACAGGCGTGAGCCACCTGCTCCCAGCCCTAGCTTGCTTTTGATTAGTGTTTGTATGGTCTTTTAACCTATCTCCTTATGTTTTAAATGTGCCCCTGTACACAGCAAAGAGTTGGATTTAAAAAGAATGCATCCTAACAATATGCCTTTTAAATGGCACATTTAGACTTTTTAATTGTGATTATTGATATATCTTATTTTTATTATCTTTTTTATCCTATTTTCCTCCTATTCTTATACTTTCTTGCTCTTCTTCCCTTTGGATTTATTGAGTTTATTTTCTTACTGTATCCTTTCCTCCCTCCTTTATTGATTTGGAATTTATATACTTTACTTCTATATTTCTGATGGTTCCTTTTGAAATCCTATCCTGTACACTTAAAGAACTCTCAGGTTATTAGTATCTTAAACTCCTTCCCAAATAATACAAGAACCTTTGAACCCTTGACTTCGATCTTCTGCAGATTTACATACTTTCTTTTTGATGCAGTATTTGAGTTCTTTCCTTCATGTTCCTGCATACTGTCATT
This sequence comes from Lemur catta, assembly GCF_020740605.2. Lineage (NCBI taxonomy): Eukaryota > Metazoa > Chordata > Mammalia > Primates > Lemuridae > Lemur > Lemur catta. The sequence continues at coordinate 100,267,655 of NC_059130.1, read as the reverse complement.
ATTTTATACAATGTCTGTATAGATTTATTTACACATTTATCAATTTCCTCGCTTACCATTCTTTCTTGTATCCCAGTCCTTCATTCTAGGATAATTTCCCTTTATCTTGTAGCACATCCTTCAGCTGTTCCTTTAGTAAAGATTTGTTGTTGGCAAATACTTTTTGTTTTTCTTTTTTTTTTTGAGACAGAGTCTCACTCTGTTGCCCGGGCTAGAGTGCCGTGGCGTCAGCCTAGCTCACAGCAACCTCAAACTTCTGGGCTCAAGCGATCCTACTGCCGCAGCCTCCCGAGTAGCTGGGACTACAGGCATGCGCCACCATGCCCAGCTAATTTTTTTTGTATATTTTTAGTTGTCCAGCTAATTTTCTTTCTATTGTTAGCAGAGACGGGGTCTCACTCATGCTCAGGCTGGTCTTGAACTCCTGACCTCGAGCGATCCACCCACCTCGGCCTCCCAGAGTGCTAGGATTACAGGCGTGAGCCACCGCGCCCGGCCCTTTTTGTTTTTCTTGATCTGAAAAAAAATCTAGGTACTGCCATTTCACCGTCAGCCTTGGAAGATAGTTTTGCTAAGTTCACAGTTCTGGGTTGACAGTTATTTTCTCTCAGGACTTTGAAGATATTCCCTGTTTTCTGCCTTTCACTGTTGCTTTTGAGAGGTGTGCTGTCATCTAATTATCCTGCCTTTGTGGGTGGTGTGTCTTGTCTATGTGGCTGCTTTTAAGATCTTTGTCTTTGGTGTTATACGGTTTCACTACTCTGTGACTAATTGCGGATTTCCTTTTATTTACCTTGTTAAATATATATTATGCTCCCAGTGTCTGTGAAGTCATTCCTTTCATCAATTCTGGAAAATTCTCAGCCATTATCTTTTCAAATATTGCCTCTCCCTCTTCCTCTCTCTGTCTTCTTTCTGGGACTTTGATTTTATCCACTATAGCTTTTAACCTGTCTTTCATATTTCCCATTTGCTCGTCTCTGTGCTGAAATCTATGTAATTTTTTCGGATCGATCTTCCAGCTCACTCTGTTTCATCAATTGTGTCTAATGTGCTGTTTAACCTATTTGTTGAATTTTCAGTTTCAACTGTGATCATTTTCATTTCTAAAAGGTATATGTTGTTCTTTTCCAGATCTGACTAGTCTTTTTCTTTTTGATCTCTTGTTACTTGATTACTTTTGTGATTTCATTTTTTATTTCTTTAAAAAGTTCAAATATGGTCATTTCATATACTGTAATTATAATAATTATAATTTCTATCATCCTTAGGGATCTAAACCTATTGTTTATTGGTTCTGCTGACAATTGCCTCCTGGTGTGTTTGATTTGATGATTATTTTTTTTTTTTTAGAGGTGGGGTCTTGCTCTGTCACCCAGGCTGGGCTGCAGTGGCACGACCATAGCTCACCGTAACCTTGAACTCCTTGGCTCGAGCAATCCTGCCTCAGCCTTCCGAGTAGCTAGGACTACAGGTACATGCCACTACGCCTGGCTGTTTTTTTTTTTTATTGTGGATTTACATGTACAGTTGGCCCTCTGCATCTGTGGGTTCTGCATTCACGGATTCAACCAACTGTGGGTGGAAAATATTTAGGAAAAAAAATTCCACTAAATTCCAAAATGCAAAATTTGCATTTGCTGTGTGCCAAGTACTGTTTTAAATCCATGCAAATACAGTGATGTATAGACAGTGTATTCGGTGTTAAGAGTAATCTAGAGATTATTTAAAGTTTGCAGGAAGAAGCGCGTAGGTTTTATCAAATACTGTCATTTTATATCAAGGTCTTGAGCATCTGCAGATTTGGTGTCCTCAGGGAGTCCTGGAATGAACCCCCCACAGACACGAAGGGATGATTGTATATTCTTTGGGAACCCTGAGTGCCTAAGTCGGAGATGCTGTGCTCTAGAGGGAGTTTGTTTGCTGTCCGGTCCTATGCTGTGGTTAGCAATAATAATACTTATTGTATAGGTTAACTAGAAATATTAAATGAAATACTAGATGCAAAGCACTCAGCTCAATGATTGACACACAGTAGGTGCTCAAAAAAACCTGGTACCCCCCCCCCCGCCCCGGTTAATGACTGAATTCTTTGAGGTTAGGAACCCTGTGTTATTTACCTCATTGGTCCCCACTCCACCTAGTGCAAGACCTGCCACAAAAAGGACACCTAATAGATATCTGATAAATGAATGTGTACGAGAAATCTCAACTTTCAGAACAGAGCTACCCTTTGTGGGGCATCTCGAGTTTCCGTAGCGCCTGGTGCTCTGTTCTACCCTTACCCTTCAGTACTTTGAAACCTGTCAGAAGGCCGGGCGAGGTGACTCACGCCTGTGATCCTAGCACTCTGGGAGGCCGAGGCAGGTGGATGGCTTGAGGTCAGGAGTTCGAGACCAGCCTGAGCAAGAGCGAGACCCCGTCTCTAATAAAAATAGAAAGAAATTATCTGGCCAACCAACTAAAAATATATATAGAAAAAAATTAGCTGGGCATGGTGGGGCATGCCTGTAGTCCCAGCTACAAGGGAGGCTGAGGCAGGAGGATCGCTTGAGCCCAGGAGTTTGAGGTTGCTGTGAGCTAGGCTGACGCCACGGCACTCACTCTAGCCCAGGCAAGAGAGTGAGACTCTGTCTCAAAAAAAAAAAAAAAATGAAACCTGTCAGAGGACCAACTACAGAACTACAGTTGCCTGTTCTCAAAAGACAAAATCCATCCAACAGCTGAGACATGTAGGGAAAACTCTAGCGAACAGGCAATCCACGTACTGGGGACCTGAGTGTGTTGTCTCCAAGATTGCTTGCTCTCTGCTTATACTGAAAGTCCTCTGTCTGTTCTTGCTGTCAAATTGTTTAGAAGATTTTATTATGTCATACCATGCTGCGAGATGAGGCTCCATATGAGAAGCCTGTTTCAGAATTGTTTCCTGGAAATATCTGTCCCTGTGCAGGAACTGATCTGCTTCCTCTTTTCTGATAGTAAGAGTGTCGGAACTTAGTGTTTCATTTTTTGCCCTGGCTGCCAGGAAGCTCAAATTTCAGGATCAATCACAGCATCTATGGCAACCTTAAGACTGCTATTTCTTTTCTCTTGAGCAATAAGAATCTGTTGAATGTATTAATCTTTCCTGTTTTAAAGCCATCTCATGTCCTTTTGGGAAAAAGATGAAGCACACATGGCTTTCTAAGCTATGACAACAGCATGGTTAATGGAGGCCATGTAGGATGCTGGTGAGAGCTGGGGCTCTGGAGCCAGACTGCTTTATACAAATCCTAGCTCTACCTGTCACTCACTTAGGGCTCTTGTGCACGTGTCTAGTGGAGCCCCAGCTCTTCAGCTAATTGTACCAGAGAACCAGTGACTAGTTGCAGCCTCCTCTGGGGCTCTGTTAGAACATTTGTAAGTAAGTTCATAGAATTCTGAAGAGATGCTAGGAGGATAAAGATGAAGAGAAAGGCTTTGGTCAGGAGCAGGTGACCTAGGCAGGAGCTATTTCTGGGCCATTAGAGGGAGGAATCTGAGGCCACAGGTGCTGACCTCTCAGGGCAGGGGAGGGAGGGGAGGAGAGGGAGGGAGAAGTCAGGACTCCTGCTGGTGGGGGGGAGGCACCTGGTGTGAGCTGCCCCTCCCAGCCCATGCCCATCAGCCCTCCTGTGGGCCACTCCCTCTGAGGGAGGGGGTTCCTGCTGATGGAAGCCACCCCTCATCTTGGGGTTTGGTTTCTGGTTTTCCTGTGACTGCACCAATGGCTTGTTCCATGGCCAAGATATGTGGGGGTGATGGGGGAGGGGACGGACTTGGGGGAGCAGGTCCACAGAAAGGTGTAAGGCAGTCGCTGCCTTGGTGGGCAGCCTGCAGTCTCGTTGGGCCACCCAGGCCCTCAGTTTCAGGGGGACCCAAGCAGCAGGTGCCATAGGCCAAGTCCCTAAGTGTCCAGGGGATTTGGAGGAGAGGAGACAGCCGGGCAGAGCTGGCTTTCTGCAGGGAGGCTTCTGGCGGAGGTGATTTCAGAGGCGGGAGAGGACATGGGGAGTAGAACAGAGGGGAGTGGTCCGTGCCGGGCTCAGAGGGAACAGCGAAGCTGCGGGTGACGGGGACTGCTGATTTGTTTCATGGGCAGTTTGGGGTGTGGCCCCAGTGCAGTCCCTTTACTCCCAAAGGATGTGGCCCAGCCTAGGTCCCATGCAAACCTGGCCGAGCACTGAGATGGAGGACTGTGACTCACAGCTGGCTCATTGAGAAGGATGGCCCGCACTGCGGTGGGGGGTTGAGGGCTGGCAGAGAGGGCCGGGCCCACATCCTTCTGCTCGTGCTTCAACTGTCCTCAGCCCCACCGTATTGCCAATGCCCCAGCAGCGTGGGGACAGCCAGAGGTGCTCGCTCCCATGTCCAAGACTTCCGATGGCTCCCCTCTCCTGTGAGCTCTTCACGGTCCGATGGTGGATGGTGGTCCAGGGAAACCAGCAGCAGACACTGCTTTGTCCAGCAGCACCAGGGGTGGGGGACTTTGAGAAATCAAGCATGAGGTCAGGAGTCCCTTTGGGCCCAACTGTGGTGCTGAGCAGGCAGAATTTTTCCAATAGGTGACATGTAGGGAACAAAACAGTCAGGTCCTTCCTGGGGCAGAGATTGGGTGCTCCAGGGTGGGACACAAGGGGAGGAGAAAGGGAGCTGGGTGTCAGAGTGGACCTGAGCAGGAAGGCAAGTGTGAGCTGTTGCACTGCACAAAGGTGATGGGAGTGTGGGGCGGGCTGTGTAGCTGAAGAAGACTTCAGCCCCGGAACTCACCCAGAGAATTGTGGGGGCAGGGATAACATCAGAGCTCAGAACTCTATGTACCCTTCTGTCTGGAAATTTCCACAATAAAACACTCTTTGAAAGGAAAAGTGCATAGTCATTTTGCTGCAATCACTAAGTCATCGTTGCTGGCTGCCTGAGATGTTCCGTCAGCCCCCAGAAGGTCCTGGGGCAGCCCCCCTGTACTGCCTTGGTAGCCTGCCTGCCCCAGACGGGGTTCAAATGCCTCCTCTGGGCCTGGAGTGATGCTTCTTGAAAAACGTCTCCTTGGGACGGAGAAGGCCTTTCTAAGCAAGGCACAAAAGTCAGAAGCTGTAAAGAAAAGCACTTTCAGGCTTGACCTCATAAAAATAAAAGTCTTCAGGAAGACAAATGACACCATAAACAAAGTTAAAAGATGAGCAACAGACTGGGAGTTGAAGGGGAAAAAAGGAAATAGCCTCAACTTTCCCCAAAATGTGTCAGTATCAGGAGGGGATTTAGAGGGAAATGAATAGGAGGGAAGACAGGAGGAATGAGTTCTCCGAGGGTGGGTCTCGGTGCTGGGGTCTCCGTGCTGGGATCTCCCCACTGGGCCAACTCTCAATTAATATGACAAAACTTTCTCTATCAGCCAGAAATGAGATCCCTTGTTTTAGGAGGACTGCACCGACAGGGAGAGTTTGTAGTGGACTTTTCGTGGCTTCCTGTGACACAGATTCCTGGGTAGGTTTATGGGGACAGTAGCCTGACCCACCTCGCATAAAGCCCCATGAGTCACTAAGTGGCTGTATCTCCTGCCACAAATTGTATCATCTCCCATGGTTCTAGCTGAGAGTAGGAACTGTCTCCACTATCTCCCCGCCACGATCCTAACTAGTGGATTCCCACCGCCAGCCGGCACGAATGGTGCCATGCTCCCTGCCCCGGTCTTTTAGTGATCAAAGGCTCTGCTTGAAGCAGGCGAGGAGGATGGGACATTTGTGGCTGCTTCTATGCTGGGGACACTAGTGGGCAGAATAAAGGGTTGCAGCAACACTTGCATGTTCATGGTCATTTGGACAGGTCCAGGTAACAGAGGCCTGCAGCCCCCCTCACCTGCCTCAGGTGTGCAAACAGCCTGGCACCTGTGTTGGATACAGAGAACCTGCCCCACGGCCAGCCTGCCGGGTGGCCACTGATATCCCTGGGGTATGAGGGCCTGGGCAGCACTGCCGGGGCTGTCCTCTGGGGAGGCCAAATCGCTTAAGCAGCAGGGACTTGATGCATGTTGAGTGTGAGCACTTGGAAGGATGGGTGGGCGAGGTCTCACGACATGGAAGAGCGCCGGCCCACTCACCTGCTGGGCAGCCTGAAACCGAGCTCTATTCTTAAGTCTAGCATGTTCCTGGGCTTTCAGATGTGTCAGAATAGGTGCAGGAGTGAGGATGAAGCCGCTCTGTCCTGCTGGCCTTGTTCATAGGACAATCACAGGATCCCCAGGGTAAATGGGGCTCTTGAAAAAAGAGAGTTTCAGGGGTGGCCAGACAGCAGCTGCTCACGTGGTGCCAGGCCCTTCATCGTTGCCTCTGTCCCGAGGCAGGGCCAGGGCCTGCCTGAGAGACAGATCAAAGGGAAGGACAGGGGCCCGGCCAGAAGGCTCAGGACTGCCCTGAGGGCACTGCCATGTCCTGGTGGGCCGTGGGTAGATAAACTCACTAACGAGAAACTGCCAAGGGCTGTGGGAACATTGGGGCTGCCCCTAGTATTGTCCTTTGACTTTACAAGTCCTACAAGGTGACTTTGACCATCTGAAGAGGGACAGAACCCCAGCTAGTTCAAGCTCTGTTTTTCTGGTCCCAGCTGGCCGAGGATGTCAAATACAAATGGGGAAAACCTGACTTCTCATGGAAGCACACCCCACGGGAACTATCCAAGAGCCTTTGGGAGAGTGAGCCTTGCAAGTTCATGTACTTACGTTGCTCGGCTGTGAGAATCAAAACCAACAGGTTGGGACGGCTCACTTGCCTACAATGCCCCTCTTGTTCCGCTGGGGATAGAAAACCTCCATAGTGGGCCCTGCGGTGTGAGAGTCACCCTTCAGCTTGTGGGTTCCCTGCTGGACTTGACCCGAATTGGGAGATTTTTGAAGGGGCAGGGCATGGCTCTTGGGCTGTTCAATGCCTGGGACCAGAGGACCAACCCAGCACTGTGTCCAGGGTGTGTTGTTGGGGCACCCTGCTCCCTGCACCCTGGTAGGGGACCATCACCCTGCTGTGCACACATGCACACCGTGAGTGTGTGATACTCCAGGATGCCGTAAACCCTAATGGGACCACAGGGACCTGGTGGCCTGGGAGAGCTGGCAGAGGAGCTCCTGGAGCTGTCGTTTGTGGCTAGAGAGGGTGCAGCAGTTGAGAGTTACCTTTGTAGTGTGGAGGGAGGCAAGGGACACTGCACAGAGCCCTAGGGATAGGAGAAAAGCATGAATTTGAGAGATTTCAAGGAGGGGGAATCAACAGGACTTGGATATTGATTGCGACCAGAGGTCCATGACATGGGACACATTTTCTGTCCAATGGGAAGAGGAAATAATGACGATCCCTGGTACCTATGTGTGATGGTAAGTCCCCAAATCACAAATCATGCCCTGATTCAGAGAAGCTTCCAGGGAGAGGCTGAATGAGCAGGCTCTGGGGAGGGGCAGGTGGGGGTGTGCAGGCTGCCTACCACCCCCTCCCAGGCTGCCGGATCCCTGGAGTCGGCGGGCAGGCGGGGGAGCCCAGAGGTGCCCACACCGGGGGGAAGGGTGTGGGTGAGCCCGTGGAGCTCTGGGGCCCAGTCTGATAGGGGTGAGGCTTCCCACTGGTCTGAGCTTAAGGACAGTGGCCTCAGCCGGCCACATGCCTGTCCTTTGGGCAGGTCCTAGACACCCCCAGGGCCTTGGGACACTCTGACCAGGCTCCTCAGTCACAGGGACTAGACCCTGCTGGTCTGCAGGTCTTTGCTTCCTGACCTGCCGCCATGTCGGTCGGTTCCTCCCCACCTCCCAAGCCCTGGCTCTGATGGACATCAGCACCCGCTCCCCCTGTGACCTGCCACGTCCCCCGCCTGGGTTCTGAGCTCCCCGCTGGGCTTGCCCGCATTCCTGGAAAAGAGGAATTACTGGCCGGTCTCAGAATAGCGCGGCTTCCTCCTGGACGTGAGAAAGCAGAATTCAGAGGTGGCACCATTGGGCTACGAGCCCCGGGCTCAGGACAGAGACCTGGGCCCCCACCTCGCGCCATCACACCCATTTCACAGAGGGGAAACACTGAGGCCCAGAGAGGGGATGACATTTACAGTCACTAGGGAGTGCTGGGAACAACCCCGTGCACAGGACCGGCCCTCGGAGGAACTGAGTCTCCCTGAGTTAGTGACTCGGGATGGGGTTCCTCTTCCCTGCAGCACCCCAGCTGCACCCCAGCTGCCCCACGGCCCAGACACTGTCTCACTGCCGGCCCCCACTCTGCCTTCAGCCTCTCCACCCCAACCAGGCTGTGGCTCCCCGTGACGGAAACTGGGTGATCCCTCTGCCCTGAGCCTCCCAGTCCACAGAAGGTCAGCCTTGAGTTGAAGACGTTCCTTTTCCAGTGCTGGGCCAGACCCTAGGGCTTGGAGGGAAACACACAGACTTGGAGTGCTGTGACCTGCTCCGTGAGCTGGTCACCATCTGCCCCTGGGCCTGTCCAGGGGGTTTTGGTGGGCGCTGAGGCAGGGAAAAGGACCCAGGGACCCAATCTGGTGCCGTCCCGGGCAGAGCCCCAAAGCCGGTCCTGAGAGCAAAGAAGCCCATCCCTGCTCCGGGAGGTCTCCTGGTTCTTTCCCCCAATGGTCAGCAGGTGGCGCTGTGTCCCCAGCTTTGGAGGCCTCAGGGCTTGGCTCTGCAATTCCGCTTTGCCCGTGCTGGGGGCTGGGCTGCGGCCTGGGAGGGCACCGTGAATCCTGCCAAGGGCCCCTTGTGGCCCTCCTTCTGCCTATGCTGGTGGTATCTGATGGGGCAGGATGCCTCCCAGAGCTGGCGGAGCCAGGCCTTGAGAAGTCTGAACATAATTTCATGGCCCGCCTCTTGCCACACCCCAGCCCTTTGCTACCCTTAGAGGCCTCTTGGCCGCCCAGGGTGTCTGTTGTGTGTGGTCCGGACATTTCAGTTCCCACTTATTTCTAGTGCTGTGCATCGTGTTGGGTGCGGCACAGCCATCAGCTCATGCATTCTCCGGCAACTGCGTGCTGTAGGTACCCATTGTACAGATGAGAACACCAAGGTCAGGGAAGGCCAGCAAAGCTGCTCTGCAGTCCACGTCTGTCTGACTCACACGTGTGTTCCTAACCCTGTACCGGACTGTAGCCATGTCCTGGAGGAACTATTGCTCTTAGGCAGAGTCCCAAATCCGGAACCCTATTTCCATCCTCTCCCACCCCAACTCTGGGGCACTTTGCACATCTGCTGTCAGTGCAGGGCTTGGGGCCAGGACGAGGGAGCGGCAGTGGGAACCATGGGGCAGAGAGAGGAGCCCGGCACCCCCTTCTGCCCCATCCCAGGCCCGGGGGCCATCCCAGCTGCTGTTTCCCCATTCTGCTACTTCCATGCTCTCTCCTCTCCTTCTTCCCGACGGAGTCTCCCTTCCTCGGGTGTCGAGATGTGTCTCCCTCCCCGACTCTCTGTTCCTGGTTCCCTCTCTTACTGTCTCTGTGGCTTTGTCAGCCTGTCTTTCTCTCTTTTCGTGTCTCTGTCTCTCTCCAACAGAATCGGAGTTAAGTGACAAAAGAAAAATGATCCCCTGCTGCTAGGGTTATTAAAATCATGTTCTACAATTGAGCCGCCAGAAGAGCCGCCTAATGACGGATGATGAGGCCACAGCGTCCCCGCAGCTGGGAGTGAGGCGATAGGCCGGGCTGCGGGATTACCACCAATTACTCTGGGCAGAGAGTGAGCGGCTCCTCTGCTCTCCTTCAAATCACCTCCCTGCTGCTCCTGGGAGATAAAGTCTCACCCTTGGCGGGGAGTCTGGAGTTGCCTGTAGCCCCTGGGGGACAGGCATCCCTCAAATCTGCAGGGATTATCTCAGTTTACCCAGGGCTTCCACGTCTCCTCATGGCAGCCCTGGAGGCAGGTGAGGCAGGATTCTGAGCCCTATGGAGATCTGGGCTCAGAGAAGTTAGGAAACTTGCCCAAGGCCACACAGCCAGTAAGTGGCAGAGCCAGTACTTGAATTCCAAACTCCCGTGTCTTTTTTATTCCTTAGGCAGCTTCCTCGCCATTAAAAGGGCATTGGGAAAGGACGATTTTGTTTGCCAGAAAATGATAGTCTTTGGTCAACCAGGCTTTGATCCTACTGGGGCCACAATAAGAGTATGCAAATATATTGCAGCAAAATGGATTGAGTTAGACACTAAGAAGGACTTCCCAAGGAAGTGGGCTCTCAAATAGATGACTGAGGGTCTGTGGTTTTGCTTTCTTTGATGGTCTTTGAGAGCAAGAGTGACCACCTTGGCCGTCTCTCTAAGCTAGACAGGGTGCTGGTGCTCTAGAAATCCAACCAGTGGAATTTGAGGGCCCTAGGGTTGGGGTGTGCGGAGTCAGGGAGACTTGACAAAGTGAAGTGCAGAAGAGGTAAGGAAGCTCATTGGTTAGACCCAGCCTGAGGAGTCAGCTCAGGTTACAGACGCTGCCTCGTGTGGGCGGGGGTCACATCTCCCAGAGTGCCCCCATGTACAGCTAATTTAAATCTCTCATCCAACCTCTGGGGTTGACAACTGAGGAATTATTATTCCCATTTTGTAGATGGGGAAAATGAGTCCCCAAGAGGAGCAAGTCAGTCAAGGTCACACGGGGAGACAAGACCATGGTGCCCTGGCTGTGACCCCAGCTCTTCCCATACCCCCCTGTGGTGTCCCGGGGTCCCCAGCCTCCCCCTGCTCTATCCCCACTTCCCGCTCTGGGTGACCCCTTGTTCCTCAGCTCCCCTCGCCCTGGGTGAGTGCGGGATGGAGGGCCGGGGCCAGACGCACAGTGTGTGCAGCGCGAATGAGTATCTCTTTCCCATCTGGATTCTATTATTTTTCAGTTTATCCTGGTTGAAAAGCAGAAGATGAACGTCTGGAGGAAAAAAAATAATCTTTGAGAAGATTGAAAATATATATCATTGGGGCTGGGGCTCTGGGGGCCCTGGGGCTGGCTGTCCCTGGCTCACTGCCGGGGGCCTGGCTCAGCCGGTGGTTGCCCTCTTGGCTTCTCTGCCGTGGGTCCCCAGGGGTCTCCCTCCCCACCTCGGGCTCCGTCCAGGACCTGGTCTCTGGGGTGTGTGTGTGAGAGACAGATGAGGGAGGGCAGGGGGTGCTGGGGAAGGGAAGTGAGGTCTCAAGCCCCTTCCCTGGGGACATGGGCCTTTGCTGGGTATTTCTGGGACCTCCAGATTGTCCCCTGCAGAAGTACCCACCGCGGCCATGACAGCTGGGGTGTACTGAGGCTTCACTGAGTGCCACGTGTGTGTGCAAGCACTTTCCATGTGTCCTGAGGACTTTTCATCTCTTTTATTCCTCCTCCAACCCTGTATCTAGGTACCATTTTCTCTATCTTGTAGGTGAGGAAACTTAGGCGCAGAAAGCAGAAGAAACACGTCCAAGTTCACATAGCTGGGAAATGGCGGAGCCGTTCAAGTTCCGCCGTGCGAGTGGTTGAACTCCAGAGTTCTCTTCCCACCCACTACTCTACAAAGCTTTCCCCCCTTGGAAAGAGAAAGGGTGGAAGGCAGGGGGAGGGACAGAGAATGTGCACAGGAGGGAGGATGTGAGAGAGGCCGAGGTGTGTCCCCGTGGAGGACTGTGTGTCACACACAGCGCTGTGTGTCCCTCGTGTGCTTGACGGCAGGTTCATTTATCCGTGCCCCCCCCGCCCCTCCCCACCCACACCCCTCTCTCACCCAGCATCTGTTTGTAAGCCTGGGGTCCCAGGTATGCGGGACGCTTCCAGGTGTGTCTGTATGTGCATGCGTACAGCTGAGCGCGTGTGACAAGTGTCAGTGTCCATCCGGATGTCCAGACCTGTGACCCCTTCCACTCCTTCAGTGGAGACCCTTCCCCCACACCTGAAGGGCCACTGAGGGAGGAAGAGGCCCAGCCCCAGCCCCAGCAGCCTGCCCTGGGCCCTGGCTCCCCTCCCAGCCCCAGCGGAGAGTTAATTAAATCCCTTTCCCCACAAGTGTGGTAATTAGTGCTAATGGCTCGGCAGCTGAAGGGGTTCCTGCTGGGTGTGTGGGGGTGGGGAGTGGGGCCTTCTCAGCTCCAGAAACTCGCAGGGTGTGGAGAAGGGGCTTCTGAGAGCTGCCTGCTCGCCCCTCGCTCCTTGACTGCTGGTCTGTGGGCTCCAGGAGCCTGGGGGTGTGGCGGGTCCCCTGCCCACCTGCCTGGGCAGGGCCTGCTGTGGTGCCCTCAGCCTGAGGCCTCTGGCTGTCTGGGTCTGTGTGTGTGACGGAGGGTGTGCATCTGTGTGTGTGTGTGTACGTGCGTGTGTCTACACCAGGGGCACTCTGTACCTTGCCGCGTGCATATGAATGACCACATATGTGAGTGACAGTGATGTGAATGGTGCCCCTGATTCATGGACCCCAAGTTTGCATGTCCAAGACATGTGGGTGACTGTGTGTCCCCGCGTGTCCTCTGTGTGTCTCTCACAGAGGATGAACGCGGGTGCCGGTGAGCATGTGCCTGTGTGTGTTTGTGTGTAACACAAAGCCAGGAGCAGCAGGGTAGCCTGAATGACACCCCTTGCGAATAAATGTGACAATGAAATATAGTCCTGGAATTGCTTTGGATGCTCCGTCAGGCAGGCGACGCAGAATAGGTGAAGTTGTAAAATGTCCCCTGGGGAGCTGCTCCGCTGAGTGACAGCCGTTCCTGGCTCCCGCCTCTGCCTGGCTCTCCCTCCTGAGGCTCCGGGACTGGTGACACGCAGCCTGGCCGCAGTCTGGGGGTATCGGGGCTCCACTTCTGCAGTCTGTTGATGGGGGAAGGGCAGAGGTGATCTGTCAGGGCCCCTCCCCTCACTTTTGTCTCCTCACTGTCTTCGGAATGGAAAACGTGGAGTAGGGCTGTGTCCAGTCCCCAGTCACAGGCCCTGGGACCGGGCTGCCTGAGGACAGGGCCACGCCTGCCCCTTCAGACGGGAGCTTCAGAGGACACACCCCTGCTTTCCTCTTGGGGCTCCCCATGGGCAGGGATGTTTCCCCTAAGATTGGGGGACCCCTCAAGGGAGGGCCACGCCTGCCCATGAGACCAGGCAGGTCCTGAGCACCCTCCAGCCTGGTCCGTGAGTGTCCTCGCACACTTAGGAATGTATACCTGGTTGTGGATTTGGGGACCGGAGAGCAAAGTTTGCAGGAGCCTTAGCGTTGGAGACCTGGGTTCGAATTCCACATGTGCTCACTCACCAGCTGTGAGCTCCATGAGGCAGTAACAGCTTCCACAAAGTCGGGGTGCAGCTTATGGCTCAGGCCAAAGGCCCAATGGGATGCCTTTTTAAAAAAAATCACAAAGATGACATCTGCTCACTAAGCCACATGTCCTCCCAAGGGACACCTTGTTCTATCCTTTAGCACAAGAGGTGCCTTGTTAAATTCTCGCCTGGACAGCAGTAGGGTGCCGTGGGCCTGCACGTAGGGTGTGGCGAGGACAAGTGACACGTGCCCTGGAAAGTGCTCAGTGCCTGGCCCGCGGTGAGTGCCTGGGGCCAAATACCCCCTCTGGTGGGGGCTTCTGCTTGCTATTAACGAGTGCCAGGGCCATCCCTGGGTCTGAAAGCTGCATGGGGGACACTTAGTTTCTTTGTTTCATCTTGGGTGGCCACCTGTCCTTAGAGACGGAGGTCGTGTGTTTGTGTGTGTGTGTGTGTGTGTGTCTGTGTATGTGTACACAGGGGAGGGATGGCAAAAGGCATGAAGGGCATTTTCCTTTTCCTCTTCCCTCAAGCTGGGTCCTCTCAGTCCTCTGTCACAGACACCATGGGGCTTCCACTGCCCTTTCTGGAACTCTTCCTGCGTCTCTCTCTGTGCACGGGGTCCAGGTCTCTCTCCGTGCACGGGGGTTCCAGTTTGTGTGGTGTGTGCAGAGACTGCACATGCAGAGGGAAGCTTTTGCCATCTGTCTCAAATTTCAGCGGCAAGTCCTCAAGGAGGCCTGTCCCTAGGCAGTGAGGTGTATAGAGCCCGAAATACCATGTGACTTCTTCACAGTGGCAGCCCTAGTTCCTGGCACATAACATCTGCTCAATAAATGTTTGTTTCATGAAGTGTGTTATGATACCAGGATCCATCCTTCCATGGCTATGGCTTCTAGCATTGTGTACGGCATGACAAAAATTAAGACCAAGATAGCACGGCTGGCAGAATGTTCTGGAGGTTTTATTGACAAATAGTGTATTCCACAGGATGAAGGTTAGCCAAGTCTTGGGTCCAGCTGGGTTCAGAGAGAAAGGTTTTCATACAATCTTTATAAACCCTAAGGGGACAATAACTTCTATCTTCTACCAATTCCATCTCCATCTCAATATGACATCCTGGCCTCAGCGGGGGACACTGTGCGGCTCTGGCTTTTGCTCTCTGTCCTGAAGGCTCTTAGCCCAACCTTTAATCTTCCAAATTGGCTGTCAGTTGACCCCTCAGTGCCCTGAACCAAACTAGAAAATCCCTGTATTCTAGACTATGCATAACAGACAGAGGGAAATGGGCATCAGCATGTCCCCAGCCGGGCCCTTGCTTACAGACGAGGGTGTGGTCACCAGAGCCTGGTCTGGAGGCCTCTGGGTTTCTCCTGGGTGTGTATTCCGGGCAATTTAGCTGCAACAAAGGGAAGCCATTGTGCAGGTGTCTGATTGTTTCAAACTGCTGTAGCTTTCCTCAGGAAGAGAATGAAAGTGTCTGCCCACACCTAGGTCGCTGTCATTTCATTTTCATATTAGACTATTGTATGATGAATAATTATACACCTCAACAGAGCGCGGGAAAGGCAGACTGTAGGGGCATGGGGAGGTGGGGTGCAGAGGGGCCGAAAGGACGGGTTGTGGCTCTTCCGCTTCACAGCGGGTGAACTCGGGCAAGTTGCTTAGCCACTCTGTGCCTCAGTGTCCTCGTTTGTAAGATAAGATTGGCACTTTCTGGGGTTTTTGTCAGCATGAAATGAGATTATGCATATAAGGTGCTAAGTTCAGTGTCAGGCAAAATGTTAGCTAGTATTACATTATTACATTCAGGTGTCTGCGTGCATGTGTGTGTATGTGATGGATGCCTTTGTGTGAGTGTGTGTGTATTTGACAGATGTGCATGTGTGTGTCATGAACATGTGTGTGTATGTGATGGACATATGTGTGTATGTGACAAACACCGGTGTGTGTGCACGTGATAGACACATATGTATTGTGTGTCTGTGATGGACACTTGTGCACATGTGTGTGATGGACGTGTGTGTATGTGTGTGTGTGTCTGTGTGTTATGAACAGGTGCACGTGTGTGATGGACGCCTGTGCGTATGTGTGTTAAATGCCTGAGTGTATGAGTCTGTGATATGTATGGACACACACATGTGTGTACATGTGATGGACACCATGCATGAGTGTGTATGTGCTGGACAGCCACGATAGTGTACATATGTGGCAGTGCCCATGCCTGTCGAGGTCTGTATATGGAAGCGCAGAACGTAGGAAAATGGCACTTGACTGGGAGTTGGGTTCCCTGAATTCGGTTCCCATTTCTACCGCATGCTTACTATGTGCACGACATTGAGCAGACCATTCTGCCTATTTTCTCCTCTGTGAAATTGCGATAAAAATGAGAGTGAAAAATCATAGCAATGTTCAGTGAGTGCTTACTGTGTGCTCAGACAGTAAACCTCATTCTGGCCACCACACAGGGCTGGTCTTAGACTCAGGGTGGTGGAGAACTGCTGTACACACCAAGATGTCCTGGTCACGCAGGAGGGGATGTGGATATACGTACATGTGTGTGTGCACAGCGCACTGTCTTCCTCTGTTTCAAGGCCAGTCTGAATAGGCACACACCTGTGCATGGACAACTCTACCCACCTGGCCACACCTGTGGTTTCATTTCACACATGTGCTCACACGTGTGCACCCAAGTCAGTGCATGCTCACCGACGTGTCCCCACGTGGGCATACGCACGCATGTATGCACACACGCCTTCTGGCACTAGCCCTCTTCCATCCACATGCTCGCTCATACCTGCTCGCTAGCACTGGCACGCACACCCTTCCAATTGACAGAGGCTAAAAACATGCCGCTCCCTGAGTGGCCATTTCTAACGAACAGGTGTGTTAGCTGGCTAGAGCTGCCACACAGTGTACCACAGACGGGGTGGCTTAAACAGCAGAAATTTATTTCCTTACGGTGTTATAGTTTGAGTTTTGCGCCGAAAAATCAGTAATCTGCCATTCTGCTTCTGTAAAACCTGCTTGCTCCTGCTTGCTACCCCCAACACAGAAATTCCTAAGTGACTACAACACCCATGTTCTGCGTAAAATGATTTCAGCACCCATGTTTTGTGTGAAGCTATTACAACACTCATGTTTTGCGTGAACAAGACACGGCCCGGAGCCCAAACTGCCCAGATCCTGTTACACCAAAGATAAGAAAATGATATCATGCTTCCTCAAGGCTTTTTGTACACGTGCTTGCTCTGTCTTAGTAATTGTCCACCCACAAACTTACAATATAAAACTTTCTGTTTCAAAGGCTCACTGTTGCACTCTATGCTGCCTTTGGGCGGTGCAGAGAGTAGTTGCTGGCCAGCTAATAAAGACTCCTGATTTGGCTCAGTTTGGTCTTTAGGTGGTCATTTCCTGCATCTCAGACCATAGCAACAGTTCTGAAGGCAGAAAGTCCGAGATCAAAGTATTGCTGGGGTTGGTTTTTTGGAGCCCTCTCCCCTCGGCTTGCAGATGGCTGTCTTTTCCCTGTGTCTTCACGCAGTCCTCCCTCTGCAAATTTCCTCTTCTTATAAGGCCACCAGTCCTATTGGGTTAGGGCTCACCCTACGGCCTCATTTTAACTTAAAAATTGCTTTAAAGACCCTCTCCAAAAACAGTGACACTCTGAGGCACTAGGGGTTAGGACTTCAACATATAATTTTTAGGGGGAGCGCTATTCAGCCCATAATAGCAGGAGAGAGAAATTCTTTAGAAGAATGTTCTCTGTAGAGAATCCCTTAACCCAGCCCTCAGTTTCTTCATCTGTAAAATGGGCTAGGTAACCATACCTACCTCATGGAGTTGTTCCCAAAATTAAATCAGTCAACCTATGGGAGGTGCTTAGGTTAGTGTCAGGCACACAGTAGGTGCTCAATAAATACTAGCTATTTTTATGATCATTTATTATGTATTATTAAGGGTTTTATGTTTGCTTTCTCCTGAATCCCTGATGCGGCACCTGTAATGAATGGTGGGTCCAGGCAGCCGGGACGGGCAGTGAGGCCAGAGCCTCTGAGGTGGACTTCCTGCTCGGCACGTTGGAATTGGGAAGTATAGCCCAGTCTGTGCTGGAGGACACGACCTTGAACTCATAGCTCCTAGACGCTCCACCCCCCTTGATGAGCAGGAATTCTCTCTGTAACCCTCTGACAAGCACTTGCCAGGTTTTGTTTGCATACCTCCAGTGACGGGGAGCTCATTTCTTCCTAGAGCGACTTTGCCAGATAGTCCTTCCTGGCTGCTGCCCTGAGCCACAGCACGTCATGCCCACGGTTCCTCCTTCTGTCCTCTGTGGCCACACAGCAAACCTGCTCCCATCTCTAAACTGTTTCCCTTTACCTGCAAGCCTCTGTTTTCACAGGAGTGGTGGCCCAGCCAGGGCCTCAGCCTATACAAGTGAGGCAGACACTTAAAGAAAATGTTAATGGCTCTATTGTTATTCTTGATTTAGAATGTAATACATGGCCATTAAAAAAAATTCAGACAATGCAGGAAAATAGGAAGAAGAAAGTAAAACCACCCATCACCCCAGCAACCAGAGATAACCAGTGTTAACGTTCTTTAATTTAATTTTTGAATAGGCAATACATTCACAGGGTTCAAAATTAAAAATTAGAAAAGGGTATTATTCAGTGAAAAATTTTCCTCCCACATCTCTGTTCTCTAGTCTGAGTTTCCCTTCCCACAGATTAAAAAAAGTCATCGATTTCTCATGCATATTTCTGGAGATATTTTAAGATACATAAGGCTATTTTAAGATCTTTTAGGGCCAGGTGTGGTGGGTCACGCCTGTCATCCTAGCACTTTGGGAGGCTGAAGCGGAAGGATCACCTGAGGCCAGGAGTTCGAAACCAGCCTGGGCAACAGTGAGATGCTGTGTCTACAAAAAAATAAAAAAATTAGCCAGGTGTGGTTGTACTCGCCTGCAGGCCCCGTTACTAGACAGGCTGAGGTAGAGGATAGGTTGAGCCAGGAGTTTGAGGTTGCAGTGAGCTATGATGATGCCATTTCACTCCAGGCTGGGTGACACAGCAAGATCTTATCTCAAAAAAAAAGAAAAAGATCTTTTAAGGTATCTCAAGGCTATTTTAAAAGATTTTAAAGGATGGTTTAGGATATAGACATGCACACTCCCTCCCCGACCTCTCCTCTCTCTCTGTCTCTGTCTCTGTTTCCTCCCTCACCCTCACTTCTGTTTACTGCTTTCTTGGCTAAGCAGGATACGGTGGAACTCTTCTATCAGTTTCCAGAGGGCAGGCCGTTCACCTTCTTCTGTTATACTTTGCCCTCTTGGTCTAAATACATTGTCCTGGACTTTGCGAGTCATTTGACATTCTGTTGGCCCGTTCAGCTTTATGATATCTTGTCATCTTCAGATGTATTTGTCATGCAAATTTGCAATGACCCTGTCCGATGACAAAGCCTCTGAACCATTTAATCAACACTCAGCGCGGCTTCAACCGACGTATGACAATATTTTACCCAGCCCACACTGAACAGAAATCAACATTGCTCTCTCATAAGAGCATCAAACGTGTGTCTGAAATATCTTTATTGCTCTTGGTCTCATCATCCCAGAAATGATGTGGATGTTAGCAGGATATAACTTTTTTAAAGCGAACCATTGTTGGCTCCTGGTGACTTTTCCTTTCTTCCTGAGATGCTAACAAATGACTATGACCACAGAACGGCTCACAGTGAGCGCTCTCTGCCTGCCAAGCTCAGTTTTGATCTCTTTCATGTTATGTTATTTACTCCCACAAACAACCTTATATGGAAGGTGCTATTACCATCCCCACTTTATAGGTAAGGAAACAGTTTCAGAGAGGTGAAGTTACTTGCCTGAGGCCACACAGCTTGCAGAAGGCAGAGCCATGCCTGGAGCCAACTTCTGCTAGGGATTGTCACCAAGTGTCTGCCCCTGCATGGCCACCATCCTGTTTGGCCTGCTTGGCACAGTGGTGCAGGTCTCTTGATGGGGTCTCCTCTTCACTGGGCTCCAGAGTGACCCACATGCCCCTCTTGTCAATCTCCCCAGTGCGGTTTTGTGGAGTTTTAATCCACAGGAACTGCAGAGCAGGTGTGAGCCTGGTGACTCATGGGGCCAGCAGGACTTACAAGGGATTGAGGACAGTGTAGTCAAAGGTGATGATTAAGAGTACAGGCTCAGGAGTGAGATCGTGTAGATTCCAGCCAGGGTCTACCCCTTACTGCTGTGCATCCTTGGACAAGTTACTTAACCTCTCTGGACCTCAGTCCCCACATCTCTGCAGTGGGAAGGGTAACTGAGACAATTCATGGAAAATACCGTGTCGAGGAGGTGCTCTGCAAATGCTTCCTCATTGTTACTAAGCCTGAGCTGTCAGACTCTGCTTCCTGGGCCTTCCTCTCTTACAGTTTCCTTGATTAGTTCCTCTCCGATGGCTCAGTTGAGGGTGATCAACAGATTAGCAGTGGGGGTGGGGGCAGCCAGAGACCCAGGCTGTGCGGGGGGGAGTGGAGGCCTGGAGAGAGGGTTGGCCCACTCTGCCCTCTATCCTGCCACTGCTGTCCCTTCCCCATCAGCCCCTGAGGAAATGGGGACCCTGGTCCCACCAAAAGAGGGTGGTTCCCAGACACACCCTCCCAGCCCCGCTGCATGGCTCAGTCTTTCTGGGTTTCACGTCTCTCCAGGGAGACACCGGCCTTCTGCCCAGCCCCTTCTTGGATTGGGGGTCCCCTGGAAGCGACCATGTGACCTCTGTCAGACCAGCCTCCCCAGGCCCTGACTGCACCTCCCCTTCACGCTGGGGCCCCCAAGACGAGGCTGTATGTCTTCCCTCAACTGAACTGTGCAGGGCAGGCGCTGGCTGCCGCCTCCGACTGGGGCCGTCCCAGGGCAGGGCTGCGTTGTCCCTCTCAGACCAGGGCTCCCCAGGGACATGAGTTGGGTCCTCCCCCTTAGGAAGCTCCTTGAGGGTCAGAAATCTCACACTTGAGATGCTCAAAGATAGAGGTGGTATCTTCTCCCCCTCAGGCTGGGGCTCCCCGGGGACAAGGGTTGTGTCTTCTTCGGACAGGGGGTTTCCCTGGGATCACATGGGGTCTTTTCCCTCGTGCTGGGGCTCCCAGGGCAGGGCGTTCGTCGTCCAGAGGCTGCTCCTCCAACAGCCTGGCCGGGAGTGCGGTGCCAGGCAAGAAATCGAATTCCTGCACATTAACAAGTCAATCATGGAGTCTTAATGAGGCCTGAGTAATCTCAGGCCTGCATGTAATTAAATAGCTGTCCTGGTTCTGATCCGCTGGAAGTTAATCATGGGGGATTAGGAGGTGTCAGCGAGGAACTTCATTAAGGCAGGGAGGGCGGGGCCTGGCCAGGGGAGGGTGGGGGCTGGCGACAGAGTGAGGGGGCTCTGTCCTGAGTCCATCAGAGGCCTGGGGATGGGGGCTCACAGCTGCAGTGGGCCCATCGCCTCTGCATCTGGGACAGGAGCGGCCCCACCCTCAGTCCTGGGGGAACCCCTCCCTGCCAGCCTGCCCTGCTCCCCTCTGGCCTCCGTCTCCAGTCCAGGAAGCTCAGGGAGAGGCAACAGCCTACAAACGTGCTGTGCACCCGGCAGGGCGAGCACAGGCTGGCTCTGCAAGCACCGGTTCTGCAAGCACCGGTTCCCTCCATCCTTCCCCCACCCAGCCACTGGTGCCCCCGCCCCCAGCTCTGCACCCCGGGAGCCCGGGAGGCAGAGCCTCTGTGCCCCCGCCCACCCGTCTGGCTTCCGGTTGGGTCTGGCTAACAGGAGGCTTCTGTCAGCCTCCATCCCTGCAGCACCTCTGTGCACAGTGCAGGCATCAAGCACTCGGTCTGGAACCCTTTGCATGAACATCTGCTCCCGCCAGAGCCCTGGCTGCTCACCTGCCAGGTGATCCCGAACCAGAGGTGGGTGTGCGTGTGTATGACGGTGGGGGGACAGGGTGGGGGGCAATGCTGATTGGACACAGCCCCACCCAGGATCAGGGCAGGGGTCCACCAGAAGTGGGCAGTGGGGAGACAGTAGCAGTCCGGGTTTGGATCTCCAAGGCCACACCTAGGACAGCCCTCCTGATGAATTAGGGGCAGAATGCGCAGTTCCCCCAACTGGCATCTGGCCTAGGGTTCTGGAAAGTCCTGACAGGAGGCAGCTTTGGGCTCTGTGTACTGGACAGAGAGAGATTGTGGTTTATGCAAAACCCTGAGCTGGGCCCTGGGGTGTCACTGGGAAGCTGGACAATTCTAGTGACCGGACTTGGGACTCGGGATGGGGCCTGGGCTCTAGGGGGTGGGGGGCCTAGGATCAGAGGTCTGTGCAGTGGTGAGCTCTGGATGCACTGGTGAGTGTTTTAGGACTCTCGAGAGATCCAGAACCAACAATGCTGATTGGTTATATAAGCATAACCAATTACTTAATAATAAATCCCTTTATATTACATAGAATATGTAATATTAAATAGAGATTATTGTTAGGTCCGGAGCTGAGAGAGAGACACACGAAGCCTCACATGTAGCAAAATGCTGTTTATTTTGAGCATCTGGGTGCAGACGGCTGGAGGCCAAAGAACATCCACCCTGAGGGAGGGGAAAGCCTTGAGTTTTCTAGAGGGTTCCTTAGGAGGGGGGTGAGTACCTGGGCCAGAACAGCCGCTGCAAGAAAATTTTGAAATAACCAACTTCTGGGACCCCTGCGTCCGTCTCATCCTGTAGAGATAAGGGAGGGGGGTAGTTCCGTCCTTAGCAGGGGGGATAGGAATGCTGCAGCTGTCTGTTAGATTTTACGGGGACTCTCCAGAATTCTGCGGCTACTACTTCATAAACCTTAGTTTTCTGTTAACCACATTCTGTCCTGTACATACTTTTCGAGTTCCCACCTGGAACAAACCTAACAATTATTTTATGTATTATATATATATAATACACATAAAATATATAAACATATAGAGATATGTAAAAAGGGGTATGTCTTGTATATGAAGATACATAATCACATACATATATAAAGAGATTTATTATAAGTAATTGATGTCTGTGATTATGAAGAAGGAAAGAAGGGAGGGAGGCAGGTGGAAAACAGACTGTTGGGTAGTCAGACGGAGACCCTAGCCTTCTGGAAAAATAACACTTACTGAGAACTTACCTGCAAGGCGCTGTTCTCACTGCCGGAGCTATTACATGGTGCTGTTACTCTTCCTGTTATGCAGAGAGGACACTGAGGCACAGAGAAGTTGCCTGAAATCACTCAGCTATAGAAAGACAGAGACAGGATCTAAATTCAGGAAGTTTGGTTAGACCCTGTGCTTTTATCACTGCTTTGGACTGCCTGCTGAAAGCTGGATTTATTTTCTTTTTGAGACAAGGTCTCACTTTGTCACCCAGGCTAGAGTGCAGTGGTGTCATCACAGCTCACTGAAACTTCAAACTCCTGGACTCAGGTGATCCTCTTGCCTCAACCACATGAGTAGCTGGGACCATAGGCTTGCACCAACACGCCCAGTTAATTTTTCTATTTTTTTGTAGAGACGGGGTCTCGCTCTTGCTCAGGCTTGTCTAGAACTCCTGAGCTCCAGCGATCCTCCCTCCTGCCTCACCTCGGCCTCCCCAGAACCCTCATTTTAACCACTATTGTCTCCCAATTTCCTGTTTGCACCTGACCCATGGGGCTGGGCTGACCCCATGCTGTTCTCCATTGACAGGTGGGGGGACAGGATTTCTCATGGACTCAGCTCCTGTGCCTCCCACAGCCTTCCAGGAAGAGGGTACCCCCCAGCCATCCTGGGGTGAAGGGTGGCTCTAGGTGAGGAGCCCAGGACAAGCACTAGCTGCCTTGCAGGTGAAATAGGGGCTGTCACCAGCTCACTGCCTGACTCACTAGCCTGGCCCTCCCCTTGTCTTCATCCCACTGAGAAAAGAGAATTCTTTCTTAAGAAAAGCCACATCAGAGTGGGTGAAATTGGGGCCCGTACAGGTCACAAGAGGATTCAATTCGAGTTTCTCTTGCCAAAGGAAACCTTCCATGACTTTTGAGGACTGAACCCTGGTCTTTTTCTTTGCCCCCAAAATTCCTTTATAAGGGGGCCTGGTGAGTCACACCTACAAATGATAAAAATCTCAATAAACAGGTTTTTATGATGTGGTTTACTTCTCAACCTGTTTCTGGTATAGCATCACATGAAAGATAGAAGACCCTTATCTTAACTCAAGCATTCCTTTCCGCTGATTCCTAGTCTTTTGGACACAGCCTAACTCTTTCAGCCAATTGTCAACTAAAGAATCCCTAAACCCACCTATGACTTGTAAGCCCCTGCTTTGAGATGTCCCACCTTTTTGGGCCGAACAAATGTATGCCTTCCATGTATTGACTTATGAACTTACCTGTAATTCCTGTCTCCCCGAAATGCATAAAACCAAACTGTCACCCAGCCACAGCCAGTCCACTTGCTCAAGGCTTCTTGGGTGTGGCTCTGGGCCATGGTCCTCCAAATTGGCTCAGAATAAACCTCCTTAAATTATTTTACAGAGTTTGTGTTCTTTTCCGTTGACACTTTCAAACTTTACTATTTGTAGCAGACATTACTTTTAACCTTTACTATTTGTAGCAGACATTATAGTACATCTGACATGTAGGTTCATCTCTCCTTCCTGGACACAAGGAACACCACACTTTCCAGCCACTGTGTAGTTTAGACAGGGCCGTGTGACATTCTACCAATGCAATAGAGTGGAGGTAATTTGTGTCACTTCTGAGCCACGGCCTTTAAGAACCTGGTCGATCACTCTTCCAACTCTGGGCAACCTCGGGGGTCTCATGTTCCAGATGGTGCAGCTACAATGGCAGAGTCTCTCTCTGTCAGCTTGGGTCCCTGAATTTCGCTGTGAGAGGCAGAGACTATCCTTCTGCTGAAGCAGGTTGAGCCTGCAATGTGGGCAGGAAGGAAATCTTTGTTGTGTTATGCCACTGAGGTTTGGGGCTAAATTGGTACTGCAGCTTGGCCTAGCCACTCTTGACTAATGCGCCTTCTCATCTATTTTGTATATCTTCAGTATTAGTGGCCCATATCTCATTTGCCACCGGTGGGAATGGAAATTGGCACAACCTTTCTGGGAGACAATTTGGCAGTATGTATATATGAAAAGCCCTAAATAAGTGTATTGTCTTTGACTCAGAAATTTCACTTCTAGGAATTTATCCTAAGGAAATAATTGGACAAGTTCAAAAAGTTGTATGGATAAGGAGGATATTCATCACATAAAATGGTGAGAAATTGGATCAGCCTAAAAATACCACAAAAGCAAATTGGTTAAATAAATTGTGATTCAGCTCTACAGTGGAATCCTAGCTGCTGCCAGTGTTACATATTTATTGACAGAGAAAGAGAGTCACACTCTATTGCAGCGTATGCATAATGTGAAGCCATCTTTGTTAAAAAAAATTTGCATGAAGACAGTCTAGATGGTAGTCAGCAAACATGTAACAGTGGTCTTTTCTGGGTGTGGAATCTCAGGTGATCTTACATTTATTGTTTTTATTTTGCCTCTCTCTATTTAAATTTTTTTCCTCAGTGATTTTTGTATTAAGTGTATCAATTAACAATTAAATAGGAGGAAAAAGTGACTGTGGAATCGCGGACAAGTAAACCTTTAAGAGCCATGATTTTCTTATCTGTATAATGGGCATAATCATAGTCACTTCGCTGGGTGGTGGTGAGGATTCCATTAGATCAGTTACAGCACTTGGTACCTACTAGGGTGCTTAAAAGCCACAGCCATTGTTACCAGTCATCAGTGAACTAAGGGACCTTAGAGGCTGGTTGGTTCATTAATTAATTCATCCATCTATCCACCCATTCAATAAGCATGTCCTGACACCTACTGTGCACGTGGCCATGGACTGGATAAACATAGCAATGGTAAGAAGAATAGGAAATATTTATATGGCACTTAGTAGTGCCAGGTACCATTGGAAGCACTTTCCACTTGTTAACTAATTTAATCTACACACTAACCCTTTGAGGGGTACCATTCTTAGTCTCGTTTTTCAGAGTATTAAACCGAGGCACAGAGGGGCCAAGTGATCTGCCTGAAGTCACAGAGCTAGGAGGAGGCAAAGCCAGGCGGTCCACACTCTCAGCCACTGGACTGTACTGCCTGGGGAAGACAGAGGTGGTATCTGCCACTCTTCTGGGTCCCATCTTGCTCCCAAGCCAGGAGCAGTGGGGCTAAGGTGGGAGGAGCCCTGGCTGGGGGAGGGGCAGATCTCAGCGTGAATCCAGATACTGGAGAGGTGATTAGCAGGTGACTGGGAAATTTCTATCATTATGAAACCCCTGGCTGAGCTGAGGGATGCAGGTGTGGCTGTGTTAGGGGAGGGAGCCGCCCCGACCTTGCCCCTGCCCTGGCTCTCTGAACCCGGGCCTGGCTTACGGGAAACTCCAGCTCCAGGTGGATGGGGGGCACTGTCCTCAGGGCGAGCTGGGTGGGAGCCACAGTGGCCAGTATGGACCTTGTGGCCAGGTGCTGGTAACACACCTCCATGCATTATCTCGTTTCATCCTCGTGGCAACTCTGTGAAGCAGATGCTATTTTACAGAACAGGAAACGGAGACTCTTGGAGGTGACATGACTTACCCAGGGTCTCACAGCTAGTAAGTGGGAAGCTTAGATTCAAACTCGGGTCCTGCGCTAGAGTCTTAGCCACCCTGCTGAAGATCCCTGGGGCCCAGATGTCTCCTCCACCTTCCATCCGCCCTCACAGGGGCGCTGGAGACATGGGGCAGGAGTGGGGGACGTCGTGTTTTGGGCACACCCTTGGCAGCTATTGTTGGCTCTGCAGCTGCCGTGGGTCAGCTGGCCGGGGCCATGGAACATCATCACATCAGGGCAGAAGTAGGAGGGGGAGTGGGGAGACCTCCAGGGCCAAATGGGGACCCAAGATGGGAGTCAGCTAGGGTGAGACAGAGAGTCCCCCAGGAGCCCCAGATAGCAGGATGGAAAGGAAAGGACGGCCTATCCCTTGGGCTGCCCCCACGCTGGGAGCTGCATTCATATTATCTCTTGCCATCCTCCCTACCATGCTGGGAGGATGGGATGATTACTCCCATTTTACAGATGAGGAAATGGAGGCTGGGGGCGGGTGATGGGACCTACAGTGAGAAGGAGCTGGTACTTTTGACTCCAAAGCTAGGACACTTGTCTCTGCACCAGCTACCTCACTGGGCTCCCACTGCCCCTGGAAGGCAAGTTCTCAAAGGAGCAGCTAGTGCTTCATGGGGGCGGTAAAGTGTGACCTGAGGCTGGGGGTGGAGTGAAGGGACGATGGTCCCCAAGCAGTGGTTCAGGGTTCAGGCCACTTCTGGAGCAGGGGAACATTTAAGGGAACACTCCCAGGCCCCAGGCCCCACAGTTCAGTCCTTGGGTGTGGTCTGAGCCGCAGGGGATGCTCCAGCCCTGGCAGGAGGTTGCTTGTGTGGGCTTCCTGCACCTGTAGGTCTGTGACCTTCCACCAGGGTCTGGGTGCATGTTTTCCTGGGGCAGGCGGCTCACCCTCAGAGCTGCATCACTATTGGCTCAGTCCTCTCATGAAACAAATAAGTTATGATTAATTCTGCTGTAAAAAAAAGTCTCTCGACAGACACTGTCTTGTGTACTTTCTCCCCTTCTCAGCAGAGCCTCTGGAAAGATCCACCAGTCCTCCCCTTCACCCACTTCCTTCCTCCTGTTCTCTCTCGAGTCTATGACAGTCAGACATTGTCCCCCACTGGTCCACTGACACAGTTCCTGCCAAGGTTCCAGGTGACCTCTGCGTTGCCAGCTCAGTAATCAATTCTCAATCCTCAGTGGCGTTTGAGAAATGATTGTTGTCTTCTCCTTGAAACACTCTTCACTCAGGTCCCGGGGACCACAGGCCCCGTTGTCCTTCCACCTCACTGGCCACCCCTCCTCAGTCTCTGGTGGGTCCTTCTCTCAGCCTCTGACTGTCGGATGGCCCAGGACTCAGTCCTCGGACTCTTACCTTTTGGGGGTTTGTGTACATGGTCTTCTGGGTGCAGGGGGCTAGGCCGAGTGACAGTTCATCCTTACAGATGCATTATTACTGGCTCATTCTTAAAATGTCCTGGACAGCCACTGTCCTCACTCTGAAAGGGTTCTTCCTATCTTGTGACTTTATTTTTCTTGCTGCAATTTTTGAAATTGAGGTGTAATTGACATACAATGAACTGCATGCAAAATGCACAATTAGGTAAATATTGGCACACATATATACACCCCTGAACCCATCATCACAGTCAAGACAGTGAACATAGCTATTGCCCCCAAAAGTTTCTTCTTGCCCCTTTGTGATTCCTCCTTCCCACACATCCCTGCCCAGCCTACACCCAAGCAACCATTGGTTTGCTTCTTGTCATTATGGGCAAGTTGGGGTTTCCTAGAATTTTATGTATATGGAATCACTCATATGTGCTCTTTTTTTGTCTGGCTTTTTATCATTCAGTATAATTATTCTGAGATTCATCCATGTTATTGCGTGTCTCAATAGTCCATTCCTTTTATTGCTGGGTAGTATTTTGTTGTACGAATATACCACAATCTGTTGATTTATTCATCCATTGATGGACATTGGCTATTACAAATCAATCTCTGTGAGTATTTGTGTACAAGTCATTCTATGAACAAATGTTTTCTTTTCTCTTGAGTAAATATCTATGAGAGGAATGACTGGGATATATGGTAGGTGTATGTTTAACTTTTTAAGATACTGTCAAACTGTTTTCAAAAGCGCTTGCACCATTTTGCCTTCCCGCCAGCAGTGTATGGGAGTTCCAGTTGCTCCACATTGCCGACACTCGATATAGCCAGTCTTTCAAATTTTAGCCACTATATAAAATACTGTAGGTATGTCGTGGTATCTCATGGTGATTTGAATGGGTTTGGGTCATAATCCCAAAAGACACAATTGTGAATGCTGTAATCCCCAGTGTTGAAATCCTGAAAAATCAAAAATCCCTAAAGTCTAATATCCCTAACGTCTACAATCCTGAAAATTACAATCACGGGAATCCTAGAATTTCACAAAGAGCAGCACTACGTGGAAAATGACTGTAAATGTATTCCCTGAGGAGAGCCATGTCCTAAAAGAACAAAAGCAGCTATTCATCATAATGCAAGACTGCAGAATGAAGTTAATGATCATGAAGTTGGCCAGCTCTTATAGACTATCTCTGTGCAGTTACCCAGAATCTATCCCTGTAGTGTACGTTTTCATACGCTGAATTTTCTTTTTAGTTTTTTTGTTTTTCTTTCCTTTTTCCTTTAATTTCTTTTTACTATTTTAAATTGTCAGCATTATTTTTTACAATTCTCTGTGCTATGCATTTCGTCTTCACATCATTTCCAATACTGGAGGTATAGATTGCATAGAGACTTTTAGAGAGTTCTAATTCATTTTATGCATTTTTTTGCAAATTTGACTCCACAAAGTATGTTATCACAATATTGATTTTGTGTGTAAGCATTGTGCTATATGTAAAAACGTTTGACACTTCCTCAATAAATGAGGAGATGTCCTTTTTATACATCTGCATTTGTGAAAGATAAAATTTCTCAAGATCTTGGCTTCTTGGGCAACTGCATATGCAGTGGTGACATATCCAAGTTTTTGATTAATTTTGATTAATGTCTGCTATGTATTTTATGAGTCATCTATCAGAGAAAGGCTTAGCAAACATTTTCTCCCAGTTTCTGGCTTGTCTTTTAATTCTTTTAAAAGTGCCTCTAGAACAGCAGAGGTTTTTAATTTTTATGAACTTCATTTGGCAATATTTTCTTTTATAGATTGGGTTTCTGGTGTTGTAACTAAGAGATCTTTGCCTAACCCAAGACCACAGAGATTTTTTTCCTATGGTATCCTCTGGGAGTTTTATAGTTTTTGGTTTTACTTTTAGGTCTATAATACATTTTAAGTTAATTTTTGTATATGGTGTGAGCTATGGATAAAGGTACGTTTTATTTTACATGTAGATATCTATTTAATAGCACCATTTGTTGAAAAGACTAGCCTTTCTCCACTGAATTGACTTTGAAACTTTGTTTAAAAAATATATATATTTTTCTAGACTCTATTTTGTTCCATGGTTCTGTCTTTATTCCAGTACCACATTGTCTTAATTAATTGCTTTAGTTTTATAATCAATCTTGGAACCAGTAGCATTCATCATTTAACTTTATTCTTTTTTTTAAAAGTTGTTTTTCTCTTCCAAGTCCTTTGCATTTCCATGTATATTTTAGAATTGGTCTTTCAATTTCTACAAAAACTCCTGTTGTGATTTTGATTGTGATTATGTTGAATCTCTAGTACTAGGTTGATTTGAAGTGGTGAGAATAAACATACTTATCTTGTTCCCAATCTTAGGGAGAAAGTATTCAGTCTTTAACCATTTAGTAGGTTTTTTGTAGATGCTCTATATCAGGCTAAATAAGTTCCTTTCTATTCACAGTTTGCTCAGTTTTTAAAAAATTATAAAGGAATATTGGATTATATAATTTTTTTTCTACATCTATGGATATGGTCACATTTTTTCTTTTTTTGTGTGGCAGACAGAATAACAGCCTTCAAAAATGTCCATGCCCTAATCCTTGAAATCTGTGAAACTTACATGGCAAAAAGAACTTTGTTAATATGACTAAGTTAAGCCTATTTAGATGGGGAGAATATCCTAGATTATCCAAGTGGTCCAATGCCATCACAAGCTTCCTTAAGAGATGGAAGAGAAAGGCAAAAAAATCAGAGATGGAGAGGTGATGGCAGAAACAGAGCGGGAGGGAGAGAGAGTTAGTTGAAAATGTTATGCTGTTAGTTTTGAAGATGAAATAAGGAGGAAGTGTCTATGACCTGGAATGCACACAGCCTTTAGAAGTTGGAAAAGGCAAGGAAATATGTTCTCCCCTAGAGCCTCCAGAATTAATGCAATCCAGTATTAACTTGATTTTAGCCTAGTGAAACCCATCTGGACTTCTGATTTGCAGAACTGTAAGATAATTTTGTGTTGTTTAAGCCGCTAAGTTTGTGGTAATCTGTTATATAACAAAAGGAAATTCATATGATGAATTACATTGGTCTAATTTTGAATATTAAACAAACTTTGTATCCCTGGAGTAAACCTCCTTGGTCATGATGTATTACCCATTTTATATATTGTTGGATTCAATTTGCTAAAATTTTATTTAGAATTTTACATCTGTGTTCAAAGGGCTTTGTCCGTAGTTTTCTTTTCCTGTAATATCTTTGTTTGGCTTTGTCATCAGAGTGATGTGGCCTCATGGAAGGGGACACATCCCTTCCATTGGTTGGAAAGGGTTCTCCCCTCTATTTTCTGGAAGATTTTGTGTTATATTGGTATTGCGGCTAAGACTGAGGTATTTCTCCTGCTCTCAGACATCACTCAACACAATGCTTCTGACGTCAGGGTGTGTGGGTTATTTCTGCACATACCAAGCATTGTCCAGCAGACTCAGCTGGGAGTCCTCTCGTTCAGTTCAGTTCTGGCTCTATCTTCCTGGAGCTGTCTTCTTCAGATCCCACAGGTTCAGGGCTCACTCCCACCAGACCTCCCCCCACTACTGATGCCAACTGTAAGCCCCTGTGCTTTTGACCACCCCAAGGGTTCTCAGGATTCCTTCCTCTGGTTCGAATAATTTGCTAGAGTGGCTCACAGAACTACTTTACTTATGTTTACTTATTTATTATAAAGGATATTACAAAGGATACAGATGAACAGCTAGATCAAAGGCATGCATAGGGAAAGGTCTGTGGGCAGGGGCACGGAGGTTCCTTCCATGCCCTCTCTGGGGGGGACCACCCTATAGGTACCTCCACATGCTCGGCTCTCAGGAAGCTCCCTGAACCCAGTCCTTTTGGGTTTTTATGGAGGCTTCATTACGCAGGCATGATTGATCAAATCATTGGCGATTAGTGATCAACTCAATCTTTTGCTCCTCTCCATTCCCTAGAAGTTGTGGGGTGAAGCTGAGAGTCCCAACCCTTTGATCATGCCTTGGTCTTTCTGGTGACCAGCCCCCATTCTGAAGCTACCAGCCACCAGTTATCTCATTATCATATGCTATGGTCTGAATGCTGGTGTCCCCCACCAAATTTACACATTGAAACCTAACCCCCAAGATGATGGTATTAAGAGATGGGGCCTTTTGGGAAGTGATTAAGTTATGAGGGCTCCACCCTCATGTGTGGCATTAGTGTCCTTCTTAAAGAAGTTGAAGGAAGTGGCTGGGTCCCTTCTGCCCCTTGTACCATGTGAGGACACAAAAGCAAGGCACCGTCCATGGAGCATGGAACAGCCCTCCCCAGACACCAAATCTGACAGTGCCTTGATCTTGGACTTCCCAGCGTCCAGGACTGTGAGAAATAAATTTCTTTTGTTTATAAATTACCCATTCTAAGATATTTTGTTATAGCAGCCTGAACAGACTGAGACAGCATACAGAAGACACTCTTACCACTCTGGAGATTCCAAGGGTTTTAGGAGCTGTGTGACAGGAATGGTGCACAGACCAAATATGTATTTCACAATATCGCAGCTTCCTTAAATGTTTACTAAAATTCCCCAGTGAAGTCATCTAGTCTGAAGTTCTCTTTGTGGGAGGGTTTTAACAACAAATTTAGCTTATTTAATAGATATTCCCTTATTCCTTTTAATATCTGTAGAATCTATAGTGAAATAATTTCTCTCATTCCTGGTGTTGGTGATGTGTGTCTTCTCTGGTTTTCCCTGATCAGTCTAACTAGGCGCTTATCAATTTCATTGATTTCTTCAAAGAGTCATCTTTTGTCTTTATTGATTTTCTGTATTATTTTTCTGTTTTCTGTTTCATTGATTTCTGCTCCAATCTTTATTATTATTTTCTCCTGCTTACTTTGGGTTTAATATGTACGTTTTTTTTTTCTAGTTTCTAAAGGTAGAAGCTGAAGTAATTGACTTGAAACTGTTCTTCTCTTCCAATATTGACATTTATTGCTGTAAATATCCTCCTAAGTACTGTTATGGTAGCGTCCCACTAATTTTGTGTTTGCATTTTCATTGAGTTCAAAATACTTTATAATTTCCCTTTTGATTTCTTCTTTGACCCATGAGTTATTAAAATTATTAGTCTCCAAGTATTTGGTGATTTTTACATATCTCTGTTATTGATTTCTAACTTAATTTTATTATAGTCAGAGAACATTATTTGTATGACTTGAATTATTTTAAATTTATCCAGACCTTTTTTATGGCTCAGAATATGATCTCCCTTTTAAAATATTCTCTGTATACTTAGAAATAGTGTATATGCTGATGTTGTTGAGTGGAGTGTTCTGAAAATGTCAATTAGGCCAAGTTGTTTTATAGTATTATTCAAATCTCCCAAATCCTTAGTGATTTTCTGTCTGCTTGTTTTGTCAAGTATTGAGAGATGAGTATTGAAATTTCCAACTGTAATTGCAGATTTGTCCATTTCTTCTTGCAATTCTATCCATTTTTGCATGATGTAATTGTGGATTTGTCCATTTCTTCTTGGAACTCTATCAATTTTTGCATGATGTATTTTGAAGCTTTGTAATTAGATGAATAAACATTTTGAATTGTTATGTCCTCTTGATTGACTGATCCATTGATCATTATAAAATTAACTTCTTTATTCCTAGTAATATTTTTGTGATCTGAAATCTATTTTGTTTGATAGTAGTATAGTGACTCCAGCTTTCTTTTATCTAATGTTAGCAGGGCATACCTCTTTGCATCTTTTTACTTTTAATCTGTTTCTATCTTTATATTTCTTTCTTTTTTTTTTTTGTTTTGAGACAGGGTCTCACTCGGTCATTGAGCTGGAATGCAGTGGCCTCAGCATAGCTCACTGCAGCCTCAAATTCCTGGGCTTAAGCGATCCTCCTGCTTTAGCCTCTTGAGTAGCTGGGACTATAGGTGCGTGCCACTATGTATTTGGGTCATTATATTTAATGTGTATTTTTTTGTTTTGTTTTGTTTTTGAGACAGAATGTTGCTTTGTTGCCCTGGTTAGAGTGAGTGCCGTGGCGTCAGCCTAGCTCACAGCAACCTCAAACTCCTGGGCTTAAGCGATCCTACCGCCTCAGCCTCCCAAGTAGCTGGGACTACAGGCATGTGCCACCATGCCTGGCTAATTTTTTCTGTATATATTTTAGTTGGCTAGGTAATTTCTATTTTTAGTAGAGACGGGGTCTCGCTCTTGCTCAGGCTGGTCTCGAACTCCTGACCTTGAGCCATCCACCCGCCTCGGCCTTCCAGAGTGCTAGGATTACAGGCGTGAGCCACTGCTCCTGGCCTTAATGTGTATTTTAAACAGCATATAATTCAGTCTTGATTTTTTTAATCCAGTATGACAATTTCCACCTTTTTATTGGGGTGTTTGGATTATTTACATTTAATGTGATTATTGACATGGTTACATGTAAGTCTGACATCTTGTCATTTGTTTTTTATTTGTCCCATCTATTGTTTGTTCCCCTTTTCATCTTCTTCTGCCTTCTTTTGGATTAAGTGAGTATTTTTTTTGTTTCCAATTTATCTCCATTGTTGACTTCTTAGCTATAACTTTTAATTTTGTTATTTTAGGGGTTGTTTTAGGGCTTACAGTATGTATCTTTAACTTATTACTTTTGAATGATATCATGTCACTTCAGGGAAGTACAAGAATCTTACCATAGTATATTTCCCCTCTCTCAGTCATTATTATATTGTTGTCATGCATTTTACTTACATATATGTTATAAATCCCATGATATACATTGCTATTGCTTAAATAGTCAATTATCTTTTCAAGTGGTCTAAATATTAATAAAACATATATTCATCCATGTAGTTATCACTTTTGGTGCTTTTTTCCCCTTGGATCCATATTTCTCTCTGGTATCATTTTGCTTCTGCCGGAAGGACTTCCTTTAGCATTCCTTGTAGTGAAAGCCCATTGGTGATTGATTCTTTAAGCTTTTGTATGTCTGAAGTAGTCTCATTTTGTCTTTGTTTTTGAAAAATACTTGTGCTGGGTTTGGAATGACAGGCTGACCTCAACTTTCTGTGGGTACTCCAGTCACACATATATAAGGTTGTTTAAAGTTGCCCTACAGATCATTGATGCCCTCTTTTATTTATTCTTATTTTTATTTTTTTAAGGAGAAGGAAAGAGGAGTTTATCAATTTGCTGGCAAATGAGGAGGCTGGCAGATTCCCGTCTCAAAGTACCAACGTCCTGCTTCTGAGCAGAAGTACAGAGTTATAAGGTTCTGATTCATCCCATCTTCCATGTGACTTACGCCTGGACAATTCCTTTGAGCCATCTCCTGTGGCACAAAGAACAAAGGATACTCCCCTGCCCTTCCCGACCACTGGCCTGAGGCAGGGATATATAGGTTTTAGTTCTCAAAAATGATGAGGGGGTTTTAAAGAGACAGAAAGCATTTTTACCCTTTTCAGTTCATTTTCTCTGTTACACATTCTCCACTGTCCATTTTACGCCTCCACATCTATGGGAGGAGAGGCGACATTGTCATCAAGCTACTTCTTGCTGAATTGGGTGATGTCCTCTTTTAAAAAAATTCTGTTTTTCTCTCTGAGTTTTATTTGGGTAGTTTCTATTGCTATGTCTTCAAGTTCACTAATCTTTCCTTCTGCAATGTCTAATCTGCCATTTATCCCATTCAGTCTGTTTTTGACTTTAGCTTGTGGTTTTCATCTCTGTAAGTTTGATTTGCATCTTTTTTATATCTTAAATGCTTTCACTTAACTATTTGGACATATGGAATACAGTTATAATAGCTGCTTTAATGTCCTTGTTGACTGATTCTAACATCTATGTAAATTCTGAGTCTGTTTTAAAATTAATTGATTTTTCTCTTCATTATGGAGCATATTTTCCTGCTTCTTTGCATGCCTGATAATCTTTGATTAGCTGCCAGACATTGTGATTTTTACCTTTCTTGAGTATTTTTGCATTCTCTTGAGTATTTCAATCACATATACATTAGGTGTTTTTATATTCCTGGTTATCTTTGTCTTTCTACAAATATTGTGAACTTTGTTCTGGAATGCAATTAATTTATTCGCAGGAAGAGTTTGATCCTTTTAGGTTTTGCTTTTAAGTTTTGTTAGGTGTGACCAGAGCAGCATTTAATTTAGGGCTAATTATTCCTCAGTGTTGAGGCATGACTCTTCTGAGTATTCTACCCTATCCAGCATGAATCATGAGGTTTTCTAGTTTTGGCAAGAATAGACTTTATTCCAGTGTGATTGCTGGGTACTATTTCCTCTAATATCTTTGGATAGTTATTGGCCCAGACGTAGGTATTTTCCTTATACACATGCGCTGATCAGTACTCTGATGAATGCTTGAGGGGGACCCTCTGCAGGCTTCAGGGTTCTCACTCTCTATGTAGGTCTCTCCTCTTGAGTGCTCTGTCCTGCAAATTCTAGTTGTCTTGGTCTCTCTGGACTCTCAGCTCCATCTCCTCAATTTGGGGTGTTTTCTAGGCTGCGCCTCTATTCCTGCTTTCCGTGATGCAGCCTGGAAGCTCTCCCCCTAAGCTGAGATGATTTTAGGGCTCACCTTGTTTGTTTCCTGTCTTCCAGTGATACTATCCTTTGTTTTCTGACTTCCAGTGTCTTGAAAAATCATTGTTTCATATATTTTGTGTGCCTTATTTTTTGTTGTTTCAAGTGAGAGGGTAAATTTGGTCTCTGTTACCTCATCTTGGATAGAAGAAGAAGTCTTTATGGCTTTAAGCACCATCTATATGGTAATGACTCCCAAATTCAATACCCCTGAACTTCAGACTCTCATATCCAACTTGGAATAGTCATGGCTCAGCCCCTCAAACTCACCATGTCCGAAATGGAACTCCTGATTCCCCTCATCCAATCCTTCCTTCCTGTCTTCCCTATCTCAGAAAATGTTCGTGAAGATGTTCAGGCAAAAAACTGTGGAATTAGCCTCTTTTCCACTCTTTCACTCACATTCTATATCACTACCTCATTAACTCCTTGACCTTCAAAATGCATCTCCCATCTGAGACCCCTTCGTTACCCCATCACTGGTTGAAGCTACTGTCATTACTCACCTGGAATCTTGCAACAGCTTCCTAACCCCGACCACCTGCTTTTGTTCCGTGTTCCCCCCATAGTCTATTTTTCCTTCAGAAGCCAGTGAGCCCTTAAAATTTTTAGTCCCATCATGATTGTTCAAAACCCTCCAATGGCTTCCTAACATAACTTTAGAATAAAGCCGGGGGTCCTTGTCGTGGTGCCCAGGACCCTATATGATATGGCCCCCACCACCTCTCTCATCTCTTCCTCTCCCCTCTCTGTCTCGCTCACTCCACTCTGGCTCCCCAGGCCTTCTTGCTGTTCCTTGGACATGCGAAGGACCCTCTGGCTTCAGGGGTTACTTCCTCTTCCAGTGCCTGGTTTGCTTCCCCTACGTTATTTCCATAAGTCTCCATCTGTCTCAGCTCAAAGTCACCCCCCAAGAGGGCCCTTCCATAGGTGTCTGACCTAAGACAGCTCCTGCTGCTTCCTAGCCCCTTACTCTGCTTGATTTTGCATCACAGAGCTTATCTCCACCTGACATCTTACACGTTGACTTGTGCATGTACGTATGTCCCTCTCTCTCAGTGGCATGTAGGCTCGTGAAGGTGGGGACTTGGTCTTGGTCACTGCTCTGTTCCCTGTGCCTAGAACGATGCTTGAGGTACTCAAGCAGGTGCTCCATGAAGCAGATTGAGTGAATGAATGGATGAGTGCTCTTCTGGGCCACTGGGCACAATCTACCGGCTGTGCGACTCTGGCAAAGTCCTGTGCCATCTCAGGGCATGCCCTTTTCTACCAGCCACTGGCTAAAAGCCCTAGGCATTGATGTTCCGTTCCCTGCCACACTGGACACCACGCCGGAGGGGGCTGGGCGCGATGCGCACTCTCCAGCCCTTGATGGCGCCCGGCTTTGCCTTGTCACGATCACCACCAGAGGGCGCTCGATGCTCAGTGTGGACCGGGGCTCCTCTGGGTTGGTGGGTGTCGCCGGGACCGACGGTCATCTAGGACCCTGTTTGCAGGTGGTGTACATGCGTGTGGGGAATGGGGAGGCGTTTCTAGGGGTCCTGACTCTGGGGTTCAGGGCATTCGATCTCACTTCTGCTGCTCACCCTCCCATGTTCCCCACCCAGAGACAGACCCTGGGGACATTTTTCACCTGTGTCTTCCTGGGGAAGGGAAGAAGTGGGCCCACTTGGCGGTGTTCACATATCCTGGACCCCCAACCTCCTTGTGGCTTTGGATCAGACAAACAAACCTTCTGGCGTCACTGAGCAGGGCGACCGTATTATCCCTGGGGTCTTTTCAAGGAGCCAGAATCCTGGCAGACCTGGCCCAGCCTCTCAGCCCTTCGCTGCCCCTCCACAAGTCAGGGAAGACCCCACCCCAGGTTGTAGGTTGTCTCTCAGTCTCCCAAAGCCCTCGCAGGGCGATCTCAGCAGGAGTGAGGGAGGCCTTGTGAGTGGAGAGGCTCACACATAGGCAAGCTCATTTCATTCTCTCAATAAGTTGGAGTGGTTTTTCTATTGACCCGCATACAAATGGGGAAACTGAGGCCCAGAGAGTAGGAAGGACGTTTGAAGTCACATATCAGCATGTGCTGTGTTTGGTTCCACTGTATCTTCTGTTTGGGGTGTGCCCGATGCCCCCTTGGGCCATTCCCTTTCTAGAGAGTTACCCGCTCCTGCTCCAACGCAGCCTCTGAGGCTTTGCACTTGCTGTTCCCTCTGCCTGGAACATCTTCCCCTCAGATCTTCACGTGGCTGGTTCCTTCGTGTCACAGAGGCAGCAGATGTCACTCCCTCAGAGAGGACTTCCCTGGCTACATCCCATCCCTCTATCCCACCAGCTTGTCTTATTTCCTCTAGAGCACTGTCACCATCTGAAATGAGGCAGTTTCCTGGTTTCTGGCTTACACTCCGTCTCCCGTCAGACTGAAAGCTCCACGAGGGCAGGACCTTGCCCGACTTGCTCCCCAACTGGCTGTGTCTCGCACAGGGCACACGGGAGGAGGAGCCCATGGCTACTACTGAACAAGTGAGTGAGGGGGATGGAGAGTTGCCTGTCACCCATGAAGGTCCCCAGACAGGGTCCCAATAGCACAGAGTCACTCCTGAGCCCTTCCTGGAGGCCCCAGGCTCCATGATGCCCTGGGGCTGATGTGCCCACTCCTCTCTGGGCTTCTTACTCCCCCGCCTGCTGCCCCATAAGGGGGGCACTCCTCAGATAGGAGGCCATGGAGTGTTTGATTTAAGAAGAGCCAAAACCAAGATATGAGAGGAGGAAGGAGGGGAGCAGGGGACCCCGAGGGTGGGGTCCAGCCTCTGGTGCCCTGGGAGTGAAGCTTCAAGGACCCAGGGCACAGCTGCCCACACCCGAGACTGCAGAGGCGCCAATGCCTTTGTTTTCCAAGACTCAGGCTGTGTGTGTGGCTCATCTAGCAGTGACGACTGCCCTTTGTGAGACGGTCAGAGGCCTGGTCTTGTCAGGAGCTGCAGAGGACATCTCCCCTCGCTGTGTGTGAGCGATAAGTGCTCCTAAGAGCCCTCCTGGTGCCAAGAGTGCCAACTTGGGGGACGGCCTAGGGACTGGGTTGAGAGCAGAGGGTGGGTGCAGCAGGAGAACCAGTCAGGCTTTGGGCCAAGAAAGTCTGGATTTGAATTCCGGCTCAGCCACTTCTGTGCTGGGTGACCTTGGGTGAGCGACTTCCTTTCTCTGAGGTGAAAAGAAATTAACTCTGAGGATTGTGCTTTTCTGGAACTGACCCTGGAGCTCAGCTTTTCTGTCTGGTTCCTGGTCACATTCAATGTCCAGCATAAAGGGCACCTCCTCTGGGAAGCTGCCCTCCACCCCACACCTGGAGAGTCTGCTGGGTTCGCTCAGTTACGCCTGTGTCTGTAGCATGCTGGTGTTGTCTGTTTAGATGTCTGTCCCCCTCCCACTAGACTGGAGCCCCTGCAGGCAGGCTGTTTCATGGTTTGTGTCTACATCCCACATGCCCAGGGTGGGGACAGGTAATGCTGAGTGGCCTGGCTCCCTGAGACTGGACCGATTTCTCTTCTCAGGGATCCCTCAGGATAAACTTGCCACCCCCATCACCCCAACCTGACCCCTCATCCAGCAATCTCTCCCACCTCTACCCCCTTAGTGGGGTTGCCCAGAGTGAGATGGCATCATCAGCCACCGCAGCAGCTAACCCACCATGTGCCAGGCATGGTACTGAACCCTCAACATGTCTTATCTCATTTAATCCTCATGGCCATGCTATGATACTATTTTTATCCCCATTTTAGACATGAACAATCTAAATCTCAGAGAGATCAAGTGACTTGTCTGAGGTCACACAGCTCACAAACGGCAAAGCTGATGGTGTGCTGGTAAGTGTTTAACAACCATTTCTCCAAACAAACAAACAAAAGCTTTAGCTTATGGTGTTTGCTACTTTCTCTGGTGTGAATGCTCCCACAGAATCTCACGTTCCCAGCATGGCATCACTGAATGTGGGGTCGGGAAGAGATGCTCACAGCTGGCCCTTGTGAATGAGTGAGTCCGCTTCAGCACACGCAGGGGCAAACCCAAGCCTGGTCGATGCTGACCAGTCACCCTTCTTTCTAGATCCCTAAGATCTGGTGTGAAGAGATACAAGGAAGGTGCATGAGAGTGTGTATCAAAAGGAAAAAGAATATACATACAGACATACAAAAGAACACGCATGTGTGTGTGTACGATTTGCTTGCATGTGCAAATCTCGCAGGATTTGCCAGAAACTGGTAACATCACTGGTTTTCTC
This sequence comes from Lemur catta, assembly GCF_020740605.2. NCBI lineage: Eukaryota > Metazoa > Chordata > Mammalia > Primates > Lemuridae > Lemur > Lemur catta. The sequence goes on along the minus strand of NC_059130.1, from coordinate 100,227,483 downwards.
CAGGGAAGGCAAGTGGGAGACAGGGTAGGAGAGAGATTTTTTTCTGGGTATCCTTTTTGTACTTTTAAAATTTTGAACCATATGAGTGTATTAACTATTCAAAAAAAAACTTGAACAAACAAAAACCAAACCCAGACAAGAGAGTTACCGTCAACCACAAACAGGCCCCGGGCTGGTCTGTGCGGCTGCAGCAGGGCAGGGTGTGCTGAGCGGCTCGAATGGTGGTCGGGGCTGCCCACCAGACCACACTGCCTTTTGGCAGCCCTGGGCTGTGCAGCCAGGCCCTGGGTGGGTGGTGCAGAAGTCATGGTCTTTCCGGAGCGTGAGGGATGGGTGCACTTGTTGTGATTCTCATCCGTGCGGCTTGGTCACTGAGACCATGGCACTGCACTGCACTCTAAACTCAATTAGAAATTTAACAAACCTTATAAATCCTCCCCAGCCTGAGCCTTGTAAATCTCTGGAGTGGGGCCGGCTTAGCACTTATCCATCTCTGCCTTAATGACCTCCCCAGCCCGGCCCGGAATGATTCAGGGTTGGCGACAGGTCTAATTAGTGAGCGTGAACTGCAGCTCCAAGTTAGGGGAGGAGGAAGAATGAGCTTGGTCCCTGCCTCAGTGGCGTTAGGGAAGTGGGTCCTGGCCCTTGTCCAGGCCAGACCTTGGGACTCTTTTGCACAAGGGAGGAGGGGAGAAGGAGGACGTGGCAAGTGTCTCTTTGCTTGTCAATGCAGCCCTGCTGATGGTGGGTCCCGCATGTGTCATTGTTTGGGGAAGGCTGTCGTGTGGCCTGACACGTATAACATTATTGTGTCAAGGGCCATGTAGGACCCAGTTAGTCTCTTAGCAAGGCAGCAATTTTGCGGGCAGATTTGAGGCCAGGTTGATGGTGTGTGTGGTGGAGAGTTTTCAGGGTGGGTTCTGATTTCCTGGGGTCTGAAGGAATTATGTTCCAGAACCACACATGTAAAATCAGAGAGGGTCCAGATGGCCCCATATTTAAGAGTTCAGGGTTTAGGTTTAGTGAGAGTATGGATTTTCTAACCCAGCTGACTATCCTTGTGAGGTAGTGAGCTCCCCGTCAGTGGACAGACAGTCTGGGATCCTCTACCATTCATGGAGGACCAGCCATGTGCCTCCTCAGACACCAAATCTGCCACCACTTCGATGTTCAGAACTGTGGGAAGTAAATGTATGCAGTTTATGGTATTTTTGTTATAGCAGCCCAGATGGACTAGGACATTTGGGGGTGGGTGGGTGAGTCTGAGGCCCTCCCCTTTTACCCATGACTCCTCCTGCTTAAACGTAGGAGGCAGCGCAGGCTCTGGGGCTGCCTGGGGGGACCGGGTCCCAGCTCTCACCCCACCAGCCCCTCTGACCGCCCCCCGCCCACCCCGTGGAGCCACAATCAGGAGGAGGCCTGGGTAATTGGTTCTATGCAAGCTTCATCCTCAGTGGTGCAAAAGGGAAAGTTAGAAATATTTTTATCTATAACTCATGATGAATAAAAATTTAATTACACAGAAAAATTTAAATTTCATAAGAAATAAATATTAATCCTGAAGAGTGACTTTTGTGGGAAGTTAACTTTCACATGTTATCAATCTGGGGGTACCTGGGGTCTGAGAGGGCTGGAGAGCCTCGCCCCCCACTGTTTAGGCTCTTGGTCTGGGGTGGGGGGTCTCTACTCCTGAGACTGACGGTTCAAGGACTCAGATCTCCACCCAGCGAAGCCCACCTCTCCCCAGCCTTGAGGGCAGCAGGGTGGCGACTCTGAGGGTCTGCTACCCACCCTCACCAGGCCTGTGTCAGCACGTCAGCCCCTCCCTCCCGTCAATGACAGGCCATCACCCTCCACTTATTTTTCTAGGTGCTGAGGCTACTGCGGGGAAGGAGCCAGACGCCCTCCATGCCTGCATGGGGCATAAGGTCACATGAAGGAGACAGACACGAAATCAGTAGCCACCAAGACCGCTGCCCAGTTAATACCCCTCTACTGGGCACAAATCTTCTGGCCCTCACTTGGTTTATTTATTATTGTTATTTTACTTAAAAAATTCAAGCAAAACACACATACAGAAAGGTGCCCCAGACATAAGCACACAGCTCAGTGAACGGCGACAGTGCGTGAGAATACACACTCTCGGGTTGAGGCGCATAGCATCCGCTCCAAGCTGGGCATCTGACACAGGGGAAGCCCTGCCTTGGGGACCTTCACAGACGGCTGAATGGATGATCCTTGCTGCCGGACCAGGGAGAGAACGGGTAGGGTGGGGCTTGAAGTCCCAGGCTCCTCTGAGATGGGAGAGCCCAGGTCTTAATTCCAGGACACTTGGGATCTGGAACTGCTGCAAGCCTTTGGCTGTTGCCCCTCATTCAAAATGAGAACTGCTGTGTGGCCTTGGGCAAATGTCTCAACTGTCTGAGCTTCAGGTTCTTCTTTGAGAAATGGGGATAAAAGTCCCCACTCTGCACCTTCCGGGGTTCGTATGGATTGGGAAGGGGTACCAGAGGTGGACATCATAACCCTGGTCACAGGGATGAAGCTGATCCTAACTGTGAGCCACTCTGGGTCATGCCCTGTGGTGACGTGGACACGCCAAGCACACCGTGTATCTCGTTTACTCTCACTGCAAGTGACCTCCCGGTGAGGCAGGCCCTGTTACCACTCCCGTGAGTGGGGACGCTGCGGCATGGCACCCGGCCCTCGGGAGGCATCTGAGGAGGGTGGGATGGTCAGACAAGCTTCCTGGGGAGCGGTGGGGTAGGGGGTGCTGCTCTGGGCTTGCAAGTGAAGGCAGGATTTGGGACCTGGATTCGAGGAGGGGTCCTGCATAAGCAGGAGTGAGGAGGCTGACGTGTGCGTGCTGTGTTGGGGGCTGGAAAGGCGTTCTCTGCTGGGCTGGGGCGAGGCCAGGCTGGGCTCTGAGCTGCTAGCCTCACTCACTTCTGCACACATGCTAGAGCTGAGGCCATCCCGGGCCAGGGCTGCAGAGCCTGGGTCTGTGAACCTGCTGCATGGGGTGGAGGAGGGGCAGTAGAGACAGGAACTTGGACATGGCCTGGCAAATCAAGTCCTTGGCTCTTGGGCCTGAGACCAGGGCTAAAGGGGCTCGCTGGGCCTATGTGCCAGCTGGGGGCCGTGGGGTGATACCCAGGAGTCCTTGTCCTGCAGTTGTCACCAGTGCAGCTGGCTGGGAAAACCATAGCTCGTGTGTGGCAAGGGGAGTCCAGAGGAGGACAGGGCCCAGGGGTTGGAATCCCCTCAATGACCTTTCATGGAGGTGGGTGCCAGGGACATGCACTTCTCCAGGGACCAAATGGGCCAGGTCCCCCTCAGTACTGGAAAATACCTTAGATCCTTATTTGGCTGGTGGTACTTTGGGCAGCAGGTAGGAAATTCATCTTCTGCAGCAGAAACATAGGAAAGCTTCCCTCCGCCTTCCAGACCAGACCCAGACACACATACACATATACTCACACGTCCAGACATGGGTATGCACGCAGACACGCATGCACAATGTACACACAGACATCGTGCTCACACAGACACGTGTGCACACGCACATGCTTGTACACAGCCGCCTGCAGGACCACAGAGACCCCCGGGTGCTCAGACGTCCCTGGCATTCACCCTCCCGACTGTGTTCTGCTGATGGAATGCAGTAATATTTTTCTATTAAATGTTGCATTTGTTGTGCCTTTTAGTAGCTTCCCTCATTAAAAATGATATTATCCCTATAAATAAGCTGGCGTCTGAGAAGAGTGCCGACTCCGTTTCTCTTCCTAATTGAGACACTTAGCTTTGATTTGCACGTCTGCACGTCCTGAGCGGATTAATTTTCAATTAATGTTCCTGGGCGGGTGGCTGCAGGCAGTGTGGGCTCAGGCAGCCCAGTGGTCTGGGAGTAGCCGCCACTGGAGCTGGGGCCAGGGCGGGCTGGGACAAGGAGGACACAGGGAGGGTTTTTCTCTAGTGTTTCGTGGCCGTGTGCAAGAGGCCCCTGGGGCCTGTCGGGAGCTCTGTAGTCTCGTTCTTTGTGGGAAAGCGGTCCCCGGAGGCCTCATTTGTGGGAAGTGCTCTACTCTCCTGTCATGAAAGGGCCCCCAAACTCTGGCCCTTTGCTGACGGAGGCCAGGGGGCCTGTTCAACGCTCGGCTGTTAAGGACCCTGCTTTGTGGGCCTGGCAGCTTTGAGCAAAGCTGGTTATGGTGGCCTCACTGCCTCTGCTAAGCAGGGCCAGGAGTTAGTCCTGCCGTCCACGGGCCTGGTGCCTGGTGTGCGGGTGGCTACCCTAGGGAGGGCTGAGGGCCTGTGTAACTTAAACGGTTAAGATCCTGGGTTCTGCAACCAGACAGTTCTGGGATCGAAGTCTTGTTCTGTCACTTCCTAGCAGGGTGACTTTGGGCCATTTCGTCTTGTAAAGACTTATTTCCCCATCTGCAAAGTGGGGATAGTAAGATGAAATGCCATAAATGTTGTGGGGATTAAATGAGACAACACAAGCAGTGCTTGGTGCTCATTAATGTGTAGCTCTCCTTCCTCTCTCTCTTCTTCCTCCTCCTTCTCTTCTTTTGCCTCCTCTTTCTCCTCCTGCATGTCTATCCATAAGGCTGGTTTACCACCTGTACCTGCCCCTCCATCTGCCAGACCCTTTGCCTTGGACCTGTGCCTGCAAACAGGAGCCTCCCTGTCCCACCTGGGATTTCCAGCTGCCACGGGGACTCTGTACCCATGGCCTCTTTCCCCTTGCTGTGGGTGTTTGGTGGCTCAGGGTGCTGATGTGCTTGTTGGCATCCTGGGAACCCCTCCACTCTAGCTGGAATGGTCAGGACAAGGTCTCACCTGCTCAACCCAGGGTGTCTGCTCAGTGCATTGGGTACCACTTCCTGGTTCTGCCCTCAGCCCCTGGCGGGCAGCTTCCCTGGGCCTCAGCTTCCCGGGGTTTAGCCTTCTTTGTGGAATCCACATAAAAATGAGTAGCTGCATCTCAGTCCTTGAGTGTTGTCACAGTCAAAGACACACCAGTCTGGGAGCCAAAAAATGGAAAAGCCACTTGAATGTTTATTAAAGTCTTTTGAAGAACACTAAGGAAGATGCTATTCACAAGAAACGGCATTGCATCTTAAAACCCTAGTTTCTGCTATCATCTTTCTATCTATCTATCATGCCTGGCTGCTGGTCCTCAAATCTCCCCCCTCTGTGTCCCAGGACTCCCCCAAATTCTCCCCCAGATGCAACCTGTCCTGGCTCTGGTCCAGAGGTTGCTAAATGGTGACCCAGGAGCTTATCTTGCTCATAGACTTATCTTATTAGGTCTGCATAATATTACATTTATATTTTTTGAAATAGTGGGTAACATTTAAAAAGTGGAGATTTCACATAAAAACGTGCATTTCTAGCTTCACTTAAAGAATTAGTTCTGGCAACACCGGGCCGCCTCATTCACTTCTGATCCCCACCTGGCACCTGTCGGCATCTGCGCCCATGACCCTTGTTCTTGTCTTCCCCTCCTCCTTCCCACCCCTTACCCTGGGCCAGCTCATTTCTCTCTGACCAGTGACTATGCCTTGTCCCTTTGGCCAGCCAGCTCCTAGAACCTCTCATTTCTTCCCCTTACTGTCACCATAAAGGCCGAGGAATTGGGCAGGCAAAGACGGCCCCCTCTTGGGCAGGTGAGCAGAAGGAAGGCATGTGAGCATTTCTGTGTTTGTATTTTTTCTCTTGTGGCACTTGCGAGGTCATCCCCCAAGCCTGAGGCCAGGGCAAGTCCTCCCAGCTCCTGGTCCCCGAGGGTGGGGCTCTAGGGCCTCCTGCCAGGCCAGTTAAAAATTCCTCTCTTCAAAGCAAACCATCCCCATCTCAGAACTCTCCCATCAGAGCAGAAGGATTTTCTAGAATCAGCATCTTTCGCTTCTGGAGTAAGTAATGCTTTCCAAACTGCAGTGTCCTCCCTTGCTGAAGCCAAGGTTCCCCCTAAGGACCTGTCCTCCTTCCTAGCACCAGGTGCTGTTGTGTCATCTGAGCCTTTCTGCCCATCCTCAGGGCCGCACTCCTGGAGTGGCTCGTGCAATTCCAGTCCCTGACCTTCCAGGCAAATGCTGGGAAGATGTTATAGCCCCAGAGCTCAGTGGGCAGATGATGTGAGTTCAAACCCTGGTTCTTCTGCTTCACTCTGTGACCTCGATGAACTTATCCCAGCTCTTTAAGCCTCAGTTTCCTCTGCAAAACAAGGATAATAATAGTACCTATTTCCGGGGGTGTGGTGCCGACTGGATGAGATAAAGCATTGCACCCTGGTACTCAAAGCGTGGTCTTCGGAGCAGCGCATCGGTATTGCCTCGGTGCTTATGGGGAATGCAGATTCTCAGTCCTCACCCTGGGCCTGCTGAATCTGAACCCGCGTTTCAACCAGATGCCCAGGGGTTCCCTGTGCACAGTCAAGTATGAGAAGCTCTCAGTTAGCACAGCTCTTGGTATAACAAACGTGGTAGCTGTCACAATCATTAGTCTAATAAGAATTCCTCATACTAAGGCAGATTCTGGTGCCGGAGAGAAGGCGGGGGCTCAAATCCCGGCTCTGCAAATTAGTGTCTTGTGCCTACGTCAGGCTCCCTCCTTGCCTCCTGTTCCCCGTCTGTGAAAATGGAGATAATGATGCCACCTCTTGGAGCTGATTTGAGAGCTAAATAAGATTAAGCAGAAGGTGCTTCAGAGAGTTGTGGGAAGTGATTCTGAGATATGGAAGCTCTAAAAGCATTTTGCACATGTTTTATGTGCACTTTCTGCTATTGTCCCCACTTTATAGGTGAGATATTGAGGCACTTCAAAACCAAGGGTTTGTCCATGTAGCCAGTCAGCTACAGAGCTGTGTCTAGTCCTCAGACCCTAAGTCCATGACCAGTGCAAGACCCCACACACAATGTCCTAGATCTGCCGGATCAGGCCACCGCCAGGGTCCCTGGACCCTGTCATCTGCCCACCCCCTGCCCAAAGCCTCCAGTGGTGCCTCGTGCCATGCTGTGCTGCTGGCTGATTGCTTCTTGCTTCTGTGTTGGGGATGACAGTGGCTGCAGACCAGGGAGGGGGTGGGGAGAGGAAGGGTGGGGCGGCTCTGGGAACTGACGGTTAATTAAAATGTCCTCAGAGGTGATCAATCCACAGTCAGTGGCTGGAATCCGCAATGACCCAGCTCCTCTCCGGACAAGCACGTGGCCTTCCTGGGGGTGGCAGGCAGCAGGCCTGGCTGTCCTCCTCCTGGTCCTCGGAGGCTGGGCGCTGGGCAGTGCTGTCGACGCTGCCTCCAAAATATTCCCATCTTGTTTCCATAATAGCTTCTGTCACCGCTCTTGACAGGCCAGCCATTAAGTCTTTGGCAAAATTGTAAGAATTATTAACATATGAGGTATTATATTATTTGACAGCTGTCGGCTCCTTTAGAATTCACATCACCCCTGCTCCCTCCCTCCCCTGCCAGCCCCCTCCCTCGCTTCCCCCCCCAGCCCATGATGGGGGAGGGGCCCCTCAGTCACTGGGAGCAGGGACAGACAAGCCATCTGGAGCGTCACTCACCATCACTCCTGCACATCTGTGGAATGTTCCCTGTGGACAGACCCCATCTCTGGTCTTAACCAGGACCCCTCCTCAGCATCGGCCGCCCCCACCCACCCAGCCTCAGTGGCCTCCGTGACGACTCCCCACTCTCCGTCTACCCCTTCCCTGCCCGTCGGACTCCTGACAGCGCTCGGGTGCCCCAAACATTCCTCACTCGACACGACCCAAGCCAACTCCCCGTCTGCATGCCTCACTCCGTCAGCTATCCTGTTTCCCAGGCCAGAACCCCAAGGGTCACCCTGGGCTCTTCTCCCACACCCGCCCGCACAGGCTCAGGCCCCCCCCCCCCCACCTGAGCCATTCTGCATCCTCTTGACTCTGCCCTCTCCTTCCCATCCTTGATACCATTGCCCCACCCGGTCCCATCCTCTCTTGCAGGCCGCCATGTCATTTCCTTAGGCAGGTGGCCTGCCACATCCCCGTGGGCCTTCCCATCAGAGTGCCTACCTGTCCCGCCTCCTGGTGCCGGGTGCTGGTGGCCTTCCTCTGTGGCTGCAGCGGCTGCCTCAACCCAGGCAGGCAGGAAGGGCCGGAGAAGGAATGCCCCTCTCGACCAGGTGCTGATGGGAGTTGGTGTATAAAGACCCCAGCTCCTTCCCCCTTGGATAGGATAACTCTGAAGCCCGTAGTCTACCCTGTGGACCACCGAGGTCCCAGTGGAATGAAGCTTCTTCCCCACTGTGGTAACCAGCTTGGTCAAGGCCCCCTTCCTCAGCAGCCTTCCTTCCCCACCTCCCCCCGCTGGGATCACCTCTCAAGCAAACCCCTTGTGCTCAAATCCTGGTCTCAGAGTCTGCCCTTAGCGGAACCCAAACGAAGACAGGACTTGCCCTCTGTTGGTCCCGCACACTGCAGCCAGGTGAGCCTTGGGCGTGCACCTCTGACTCTTTCACGCCCTTCTTAGCGTTGTGCAAGGTGCAGGGGGGCGGGGGGGGGGTGGTCCCTGTGCCTCCGCATTCCATCTGCTGCTACTGCAGAGGGAGGTTTTCCTGATGCCCGTGGGCCTGGACCCAGAGAACCTGACTGTGCGCAGTATTTGGGGACTGCTGTTTACATTTCAAAAGGAGTTGCCACAGGCCTCACATGGCTAAGCTTTTCTGGGTATCTTCATTAGATAAATTTGGCATTTACACAGCTGTAAAATAATAAAGAGAAATACATTCCCAGATTTCAAAATATATCACAAAGCTATGCTAAATAAAACTTGTATTGGTTAGCACAAGACTTAATAAATTAACAGACATGTCCAAAATACCCTAATAAATAATAAAAGTGGCATTTCAGATGAGTGTAGAAAAGATAGGTTAGTCATGAAATGAGAGTGGACAATTACTTAGCTATTTTAAAGACACCAATTTCTCATAAATTCCAGGTGGATCAAAATGTTAATATAAAAACCAAATCCTACAAGAACTCGTGAAGACAAAGGTGATTATGGCAGGATGAAGTGGGCTTTTCCAAGCACTCATAAGACTGTGATAACTGACAAAATAAAAATAAAGAAACCCAAAGTTAAAAAGCAGACCAAGTGAGAGATATATATAGGCAGTATATACTACAGGGGAAAAAAAAAGAAATTTAGTGGGTTTAGTTGAATCAATCTCCATTTTAGCTTGCTCCTGACACCCAGCATCGTGTACTTAAAAATCCAGATAAGCTGGAACAAATCCTGAAAAGGCAAACATTGGTCATCTGCCTGTCAAAGTGCTCACCCTCATGATGAGGAAGTTCTTCCTGGTGTCCAACCTGCATTCCTCTTGCTGACAATGGGAGCTTCTTCTCTCTTTCGGTCCTTACGGGAGTGGGAGGGCCTGTCCTTGAAAGAGCTTCCCCTACTGTGTGTGGCTCCCAGGGCGTCCAGGCCAGCAGGAGGCCTGAGCAGGTGCGTGCGTTGGCAGATGTGGTTTAGCCACACTTGAGATCCAGGAGGGCTCATGAGATCATCAGCCCCGACACACAGGCTCACAGCTGGCCCTGCTGTTGTGCCGTCCTCCTCCCTGTCCCCATGTCCATCCTGAGCACACCCTGATCTACCCTGTCCTGAGCCCCATCCGGATCCCAGAATTGAGCCATCTCTGACCCCCACTTCTCCTATCCCAGGCCTCGGTCGCAGCCCCCATGGTCAGGTCTTGCTGGGCTGCGAGGCCGCTCCAAGCCAGGCCGGCGGCGCAGGGAACAGATGGGCTCCCTGTGGACGCGGCAGCAGCGCAGAAGCTAATCCACTTTTATCTCGTTATGGTGACAGCCACCCTGTTAAATGGAATGGACTATCGATTCGGGGCTCACTTCCAGCCTGAGGATTTTCCATCACAGGCCTGAGTAGAATAGGAGAAAAGCAACACTTATTAACTCAGGTGCCAGTCAGGGAGAGGCTGGGGTGGGGAACGGGGCTGGCGGGCGCGGGCGCCGGGCTGGCAGGCCAGGCCTCCAGGGTGCCGCTGATCCAGGCTCAGACCCAGCACCCGAGGGAGCCCTCCTTGTCGCCTTCGCAAGGCAGATGGGGGACGAGGGCGCAGAGGCGCGTGACACACACTGGCTCCCATCCTCACGCAACACCGATGCCCACGCACACCCAACGCTGACGCACATGTACACACAATTCTGACACACACAGGCAACGCTGACGCAGATATACCCAAGTACGCTGACACACAGCAACTCTCACACCCACAGCCACACACTCAGTGCTGACACACACATATGCACAACACACCTGCAACACCGGCACAGATTACACAAGTACAGTGACACACAGCGCCACTTACACCCGTCACGGACACACATACACACTCACTGTTGATACACAACTACATAACCTCTCAGCACTGACACACACATGCACCCAGTGATGGAAAAATATACACACAATGCTGTACACATATACATACAGCACTGACACTCACACTCACCCAGCAGGGACCCACACATATCACATACTCCACACTGTCACACACGTATGTCCAATGCTGACACAGGCATATGGACAAATGCTGGCACAAACACACACACACACATTACACTAGTACCATGTACATGTGATACTGACACACAGAAACATCAAATGCTGATACACACACACTACAATGATGACCCACTCTTACTCACATGCCGAAACACACACCAATTGGCTCATATACCATAAACATACCCAGTACCTATCGGGAGCCACGTCCAAGTAATACACATGTGGCATGCTGGTGGCCTAACACTGACAGACACAAACACAATAGTGATACTGGCACATATGTTAATATTTGTCATCTATTACTGACACACAACTTAACGATGCACACACATATCTATACACAATATTGATGCACACACATGCACACTGGTTGTTGCCTTTGTTCAGTCTCTAGTCACCGTGGATTGCTTTTCCTGCGATGTCCTCGGCGGTGCTGGGCCTGGACAGGAGAGGAAGACTCTGTCTCTGCCCTCAAGCAGCTTTGCCTCTAGTGGGGGAGGTGGGCACACAAACAGACCATACAACACACAAAATAATCGCGGCGGACCCATCTATAGCGCTTAGCATATGCCTCTCGCTGTTCTAAGCACTTACCCATATAAACTTCAAAAATCTTCACAACTACTTTTGGAGGTAGGTACTATTATTAGCTTCAGTTTGTAGATGAGGGACCTGGGCACAGAGAAGTGAAGTGACTTACCCAAGGTCACACAGCTCTGAAGTGGTAGAGCTGGGATTTGAACCCAGGTCATCAGGCTCCAGAGTCTGTATGTGTAACTTCTATGAATACTGTTTCACTGCAGCTGCCTCTGGCTGAAAAAACTCCACATGCCACCACTGTCACCGACCTAGACCTGCCTGCACACACAGACATACCCGCAGCACCATCATGGCCCATTCGGAATGACCCACCCAGAGCAATCCACCCCTGCTGGCACCTGGCCCCCTTCCTGGGAGGGTCGTGTCTGGGGGCCCAGAGAGGAGGGGCAGGTCACGCTGGAGGAGGCCCCGGAGGGGAGTTCTGAGCAGCAGGGGTGGGTGCTTTCTGGGGAGTTGGGGGACAAGCCTGGGCCGGCAGGTGTCCCACGGCCGGCAGGTGTCCCCCGTCCATCTCTTCCTCTGCCTGTGTCCCAGGCCTCCTTTGCACACCCCCAGCAATGGCCGCTTTGTGTAGCTAGGATCTCTCAGGCAGCAGGGACACTGCCCACAAACTGATTTTCTCAAACAGGGAATGGGGGAAGGTGAGGCGGGAATCAGGACAGCAGTGAGCTGGGCCACGAGGCCTGGCTTCTTGGGACAAATTCTGGAAAGACGCACGGGGAGGCTGTAGCCTGTGATGCAGAGCCTGGGCCTGGACTGACCATGTTCAGTTGTCCAGCCCCTGGCGGCCTCTGTCTGACTATGAGTGGGCCATTTAACCTCTCTAGTCCTCAGTCTCCCCACCTGAAAAATGGAGCTAACAAGGTCATCTCACACATAGGATTACTGGGAGGATTAAACAAAATGACAGGTGTGAAGCGCCCGGTCCGGTGGGGCGGGACATGGGAACTCCTCTCCCCTGGGCTGCCGTGTCAAGGGCACCTCCCCTACACTTGTGGTTACGTCGGAACTCTGGAGAGGGGCTCAGCGCCCCCGGGGAGGAGTTTCAGATCAAGGGGTGCCCCAGTGGTCAGGGTCTGGGGTCAGGCGGGCTGGGGGATTGCTATGGACCCAATTGTGTACCCCCAGAATTCATAAGTTGAAGCCCTAAACCCAGTGGGATGCTATGTGGGAGGTGATTAGGGTCAGACGAGGTCCTGAGCGTGAGGCCCCCACGATGGGATCAGGGCCCTTATGGGGGACACTGGACAGCTCGTTCTCTCTCTTCCAAAGGGGCTGTATGAGCACAGAGCGAGACGCAGCTGCTCTCCAGCCAGGAAGAGAGGCCTCACCAGAACCCCACCACGCGGGCACCTTGACCTCAGACTCCCAGCGTCCAGACCGTGAGAAAAATCAGTGTTTGCCATGTAAGCCACCCAGCCCGTGATGTCTGGTGACGGCAGCCTGAGCTGAGACAGGAGGGCTGCTGGAGCGGGGGTCTGAGGCAGCCGCTGGGGCCCAGCTCTGCCGCTCAGGACACATCTGTGTCTTGTTCCCCACTTGGGAAATGGGGGCCTGGCTAGGACGTTGTCCAAGGCCATGCTCCTCTTTGACACCATCCATCATGTGACCCTGGTGTTTGGGGTCGTTCACAGCCCCTGGGCAAGTTTCTGAAGGGTGTGGGGGAAGGCGAGACATAAATGGCCCGGCTGCCTGCCCACTGCCCCATTTCCTGTGGCTGTGTGGCGCTGGGGGTTGGGGGGCCAGAATGTTCCCCCCTGTGACCCTCCCTTGCCTGTGGCCTGGATGCTTCAGCGTCACAGTCTGCCCGGGCCTTCCCAGGCATTTCTGGAAGGTAGGATGTGGGCCGGAACAAAAGACCTGGGGACTCACTGAAAGTGCCCTGTGGCTCTGCTCTGTGCCATTTGCCAAGGTGCCCTCCTGCCCCCTCAGCCCAGCTGTCCCCACCTCAGCCCAGCTGTCCCCTCACCTCAGCACAGCTGTCCCCACCTCAGCCCAGCTATCCCCTCACATTAGCCCAGCTGTCTCCTCACCTAAAGCACAGCTGTCCCCACCTCAGCCCAGCTGTCCCCTCACCTAAAGCACAGCTGTCCCCATCTTAGCCCAGCTGTCCCCACCTCAGCCCAGCTGTCCCCTCACCTCAGCACAGCTGTCCCCACCTCAGCCCAGCTGTCCCCTCACCTAAAGCACAGCTGTCCCCTCACCTAAAGCACAGCTGTCCCCCCTCAGCTCAGCTGTGCCCTCACCTAAAGCACAGCTGTCCCCACCTCAGCACAGCTGTCCCCACCTCAGCACAGCTGTCCCACCTCAGCCCAGCTGTCCCCTCACCTCAGCACAGCTGTCCCCACACCAGCCCAGCTCTCCCCCCTCAGCACAGCTGTCCCCACCTCAGCCCAGCTGTCCCCTCACCTCAGCCAACTACACTCTCAGCACAAGCCTCGCTGTTCCCCAGCATCAGCCCAGCTGTTCCCAGCATGAGCTGAGCCCTCTCTCACCTCCGCCCACCTGTCCCCATGTCAGCTGCGGTGTGTCTGTGTCAGCCAGCTGTCTCCTTTATTAGACCAGTGGCCCCGCTCGCTAGTCAGCCCCGGCATCCCCACCCCTCTGCTCGGCTGTTGTCCCTCAATGCCAGCCCGGCTCATCCTCCCCAGGTCAGCCCTGTGTGGCTTTTCTTCTGTCATATCCGCCTTGCTGTCTCCCCGTCCGCTGCGTCTCTCCTTACATCGGTGCACCCATTCTTTATCCCAGGTACCTTGTCAGGGAGTGGAAGGGCAATATTGGGGTCCCCCAGGGCAGCCCCTAGCGTTGCTCCAATGTCCCTCAGCACGGGGGCAGGGGTGAGGCTTGCGCTGATCCCCAGCCACACCCTGCTCTTCCCTGTGAGGGACAGGCTGGGGGAGAACGCACGGAGGCTGGAGGAAGACAGAAGGAATTCAGGCATCTCTGTGGGACCCCAACATCCTCCCCTGCCCCTTCCAGAGCCAGAGGGAGCACCTGGCATCCCCCCATCCCCAGAGAGGCAGGAGGGACCCCAGGCATTCCACAGTCACCCAACTGCAGATAGGAGAGACAGTTCCTCGTCTTCCCCTCCCCGGCAGAGGCAGGAGCAACTCCTGGAATCATCTTCCCCACCCTAATCTGAACCCCCAGAGGAGAAAAGACAGATCCTGATTAAATATGCAAATTCAAGCAGATGGCAGAGCACAGTGATGGACGGGCTGTCAGGGGAGCACATCACCATGTGATGTGTGTGTGGCTGTGTGATTAGCGCGGGACACTGCACCCGGAGGGGGAGGGGCTGGGCGGTGGGCTACCCTGCAGGGGAGTGGGAAGGAGGGGATGGGATGACTGGCCACGGCGGCCAGCCAGGACCTCCCCGTGCCCAGTCCCGGGCCTCTCCAGGCCTCTGCGAGCCAGGATGGTAATTCTGTCAGATCTGATGGGGCTGGAACAAGAGGGGATTCGTTAGTATAATCTGCACCTGTATCTCTGCTCTTGCCATCGGCCAAACAATAAAAGACACAATATTTACACAACTTACCAGGGGAAGCAATATTGGGCCATTGATTTTGTGTCCCTCGGATTTTCACGGTCTAAACCTTAATGGTTTTTAATCATAAAATATTAGCGCCGCAGGGCACTTAGCACTTGCACCTCGCTGGTGAGGGATGGCCTCCTCCCCTACCCGGCTCCAAGGGAAGCGCCCCGTGGAGCAGAAGCTGATAGCCCCCTCTGCGCATGCCCAGGACATCAGAGCCTGCCAGGTGCCGGCTGTGGAACTGGCCCAAGCCTGGGCACACCTGTGGGAGCCCCTGGAGGACAGGCTGCCCTACCAGTCCCGAGTTCTAGAGGCAGAGCAGGAGTGAGGAAACAAACTCATCCCCAGAAAGTGATCTGCCTTCAGGCTGGGCACAGTGGCTCATGTCTGTTGTCCCAGCACTTTGGGAGGCCAAAGTGAGAGGACTGCTTGAGGCTAGGAGTTCGAGACCAGACTGAGAAACATAGCGAGACCTTGTCTCTATTAAAAATAAAAAAATCAGCTAGGCATGGTGGCCCATGCCTGTGGTCTTAGCTATTAATATTTGGGAGGCTGAGATGGGAGGATCCCTTGAGGCCTTGAGGTTGCAGTAAGCTATGATTGTACACTGCACTCTCACCTGGACGACAGAGTGAGACCCAGTCTCAAATAAATAAAAAAACAAAAATAAATTTAAAAAAGAAAACAAAGAAAATGACTTGCCTTCATCAAGAGTTTTTAAAATCAAAGTTTTTGCCTTCGTTTCCCTCTTCCAGATACATTCTTCACCCCAGCTCTGCTCAAGGACTCCTACCCACCTGTCAGATCTCCTAGGTGGGTGCTCCGCAAGGATCGGACCAGCTCTTGTCCACTGCTGTGTCTTCAGGGCCTGGCACAGTGCCCGGAGCAGCACTAGTGCTCAGTATTGGTTGAATGAATGAATGAGTGGATGTGCTAGACTCTGAAGGCAGGTTTCAAAGTGGATTTTTCACTTATTCATTCATTTATCCAGTCCACAAATATATATATATATTTGTGCTGTGACGTCTGCCTAGCTCACAGCAACCTCAAACTCCTGGGCTCAAGCGATCCTCCTGCCTCAGCCTCCCGAGTAGCTGGGACTACAGGCATGCGCCACCATGCCCAGCTAATTTTTTCTATATATTTTTAGTTGTCCAGCTAATTTCTTTCTATTTTTCTTAGTAGAGACAGGGTCTCGCTCTTGCTCAGGCTGGTCTCAAACTCCTGAGCTCAAACGATCCACCCGCCTTGGCCTCCCAGAGTGCTAGGATTACAGATGTGAGCCACTGCGCCCAGCCCAGTCCACAAATATTTATTGGCCACCCACTGTGTGCCTGGTCTCAGAGATGAATCAGACCCAGGTGCTGCCTTACTGTGGTAGGTGCTGAGCAAGGGACAGCCACGCACTGGGGCCCAGTGGGAACATGGGGGTGGGCTTGGGGGTGGATCTTGGAGCACGAGATGGAAAGGGCTTTTCAGCAGGGGGTTAGACCCTCCTAAAGAAGCTCAGCCTCCTGGGGACCACTCTGAAGGACCAGCCTTGTGAGACGTGGTATCTGAACATATCACATCTCAGCCCTTTTGTCCCTGTCAGGGAGGGTGTGCTGGAAGGGGCTTCCTTGAAGAATACAGTTTGGACGTTGTGAGTGTGTTTGTACAAGCAGGAAGCTCTGCCGGCTCCCTGGGAGAGGGTGGTTTCTCTGGTGCAGAGGAAGAGGCGGGTGGGAGGGGGTTGTTGGTGCTGTTGTTTATTTTTACTGAAAATGAACACACTGCCCACCCCACCCAGACTCCCCTCTCCCCGCGGCCTGCGGGGAAGTCAATAGCAATGGATTAAACATCGAGGGGAAGGCTGAGAGCACAATTGGAAGAAAGATAAAGATAATTAAAACTAATTCCAACTGTTCCCGGAGAAATCAATTTCATAACTTCAGTGCGTCCCTAAACTTGTTCCCGAGGCTCTGCAGCTCTGAGCAAAGGGCATGTGTTTGAGTGTGTGGTGTGCAGACACAGGCGTGTACATGGCACCCGTAGTGTGCATGCATGTGGTTCATGCACATGTGTGCATGCTTGTGTGCCCACATGTTGTGCTTTGTGTATGTTGGGGGCCACACAAGTGAGCTGGGCAGCAATCCCTCTGGGTCTCCATGTGGTACCAGCTTGTGGCCTCACCTTGCCCCTAAGTGAAGAGGTATAGCAGGGGCAAGAGAGTTAGGGTGGCTGGATAGGGTTAGGCCTCCCTCCCCTATACCAAGGACTTTGAGGCCACCTATCTAGTCCAACTCCCCTTTATACACATGGGGAAACTGAGGCCCAGGGTGTGGAGGCTTGCTCTGGGTCACACAGCGAGTGAGAAGCAGAACTGAGACAAGCATGCTGGTGTCCTGGGTTTCTTCTACTCTGGGGACTTCACTGGCCATTTGGGTGAGGACAGAGACGGGTGGAGATGGAGCTAGACCTGACCTTATATGGCCAGGGGCTTCCCTGTGCCCAGCCCCTGCATTTGCCCACGCATTCATTCTTCAAACAGGCCACGCACCTACTGTGTGTCAGGCCCTGTGGGTCCTCCAGCTTGGCTGGGAGGCTGAAGGTGACCACTGCTGCCTCTGGGAGACGCTGGTTCCTCTGGAGGAGGGGACTGAGCAGGGCTGTGGGGGTGGGTGGGTGGAGGCCTCCCCTAGTGCCTTATGGGGCAGCCTCTGAAGCAGTGCCCAGGACAGAGCCCCCCTAAGAAGCATGAGCTGCCAAAGGGTCTGCCTTGCTGTGGGTGGCTCTGTTGGCATTGCTGTCACAGCTGGTGACTTCTCATAAGGACCTTATGGTTTGCCTCTCAGGGGACTTCCTGGTGTGGCCAGGAGTCCTGCCCACACCCAGCACCCCTTGGGTCTGATATGTCCTGCCCAGGGCCTGGCCCAGGCCCCGGCACACAGTAGGTCCTTCTCCAGCATAGGGCTGGCGCACACATTAGTGAACCTTAAGGTACTGAAGTGAACCCCTCCAAAAAACGCAGCCGGAAAACTGCCCACATCAGGGTGTGGGTTTTAACTGCTCTCCCTGCCTGTGCCTGTGTCCTTGTCTCCAAAATGGGGCAATGTATCCACATGGCAGCTGCTGTGAGTCTGAGACGAGGTGACATCGAAGAAGTGCCCAGCACATAATTTTCTGTCCTCATAGGCCCTGAGCTTCCTGATGGGGGTCACCCAGGGAGCAGGGGCCAGGAAACAGCTGACAGTCACACGGCTGCCTGGAAGTAGGGGGATGGGCGAGATGACATCTCCCAGTGCCTTTAGGACAAGGTGTCTGGGCACCCGGCCTGGGTCCACCCTTCCAAAGTGGGTCTAGCAGTGGGGACCCTGGGGCTCCTGGAGCTGTGTGCTGCAGTGCCCCAGCTCACCTGTAGATGGCAGCATTGGCAAGCAGGAGCCAAGTGGGAGACGGCAGGAGGGGGCTGGGCTGGGCCAGGTGGGCTAGGACTGTAGCCACCAGCCCATGTCCCCAAGCCCCTGCCTTGCCCCACGGCCTGAGAGCAGAATGTGGGGGTGGGGGGCAGAAGGCACCTTGGGAATTCCTGGTGGGGGAGAAAGGCTAGTCCCTTCTCTTCCTGAGACAGTTCCTCTGGGAGCTAAAGATTTCCTGTTGTTGAGTCGGGGGGTCCGGCCAGGACACTGTGGCTGCAACTTCTTCTCTCAAAGACCCTCACACCCTTAGAAGTGGCACCTCCAGGAGTGGGGGTGAGAGGGGTCTCTGGCACAGGGCGGGAGGCAGCCAGGCAGGCCGGAGGTGCGGTGAGCTGAGGGGTGGAGTCCACGCTCCCTCCTCTCCCCTGCCTGTCTCGGCATCCCCTCCTCTGGCTCCCTTTCCCCAGGAAGCTGGAGAGCAGCAGATGGGAACTGTCAGCAGCTCGTTAGGGTTACAGATGGGAGCTGGGGGCGAGGGAGGGAGGAGGAGAGCTGGAGGTGGCAGAGTTCTTGGCCAGGCCCCTGCGGAGGCCCAGGCAGGGCCCAGCAAGGGCTGCAGGGCTGTTGCGGGAGGGCACTGTAGTCCCTGCTCTGGGTCACTCCCCAGCCCCAGGGAGAGGCTCAGGGAAATCCCAGGTTCTCCAGGCAGCTGCACCTGGTAGTAATCTGGAGGGGAGGGGGCGGAGGGGGGGTGCCGAGGAGCCTGCAGGCATCCCTTGTCCTTTGCCAGGGCTGGCCTCCTGGGGCTAGCTGGATGGCAGTGCCCCTCCTCATCCCTGTCATCCCAGCGGGCCTCTGAACTCCCCAGGGTTGGGGGCTGGGAGGCTAAGGATAGATTTGACGTAGGGCGGGGGATGATGGCACCCCCAGATCACAGGGGTGAGGGGACTAAGGACCATCCTTGGTCTGCAGGTGCTCTGGGGAGGAAGCAGTGGGTGAGTCCAGACTGCGGGGTTCTGCCTCACCTGCCATCGCCCTGGGTGCTGGGGGAGGCAGCTGCTTATAGAAGGAGAATGTTCGGGATACTCACTGAGCCCTGACTGCCCAGCCAGCCTGCAGCATCTTGGCTACCAAGCAGTAAAGGCTCCGGGCAGTGGCGGTGCCCAGGGCTAGGGCACAGGAAGCCTCACTGTGGGTGTCTGTTCGCTGCTGACTCCTCGTGACCTTCAGCAAGTCACTATCTCTGAGCCTTAATGTCACCATCTGGTAAATAATAATAATGATAATAATAACAGCAGCTCCCTTCCATGGAACGCTTACATAGGACCCAGCACTATATGATTATCTTACTTAATGCTCATGACCCCATATGGAGAGATGAAGACGAAAGGAGGTGACCAACTTGGCCAAGGTCACGCACGGAGGAGCAAGCACTCAGACTCAGTGCTGCCTGAAGTCAAGGCCTAGGTCCTCCCTAGACCTTTCCATCGGGTTGTCAGCTCTTTCTCTGCGTCGTGGGGGCAGGGGGCTGACACTCCTTTCCTAATGTCTCCCTAGGAGCAGGTAAATGGGAATGAGGCCTTCGTAGGGTTCCAGATTTAGCCAATAAAAATCCAGAACGCCTAGGGAAATTTGAATATTAAATGACAAATGTTTAAGTATAAGTATGTTCCATGCAATATTTAGGACACACCTATACTAAAAAATTATTTGTTTTTATCTGGCAACTCTGATCAGTAGAATGCATTTTAAGGTGCACTTGCTAATTCCCAGGTACTGTGCTGGAGGTCAGGAGTTGAGGGCTGGGTGGAAGAGAGCAGAGATGTGTGTGAGTCTTGCCCAAGCTTTGCCACTCACAGCTAGGGGTGCCTCTTCAGGCTCAGTTTCCTCATCTGTGAGATGGGGAAGAAGGACTCCCTCCTGCTCGCACCTAAGGGGTGATGCAAAGTCTGCAATGCTCAGTTGGATGTGGGCACGTTTGAAGAATCCAGAGAGCTTTGCCAAGATGAGCCCCGGTCTGGTTAGTAGTGGGTGCCAGCCCAAGCCCGGCCCCTTCCCCATCTCCTGGCACCCACCAGTGAGCCTCGCTGCCCACCCCCACCCCCAGCTCCACAGAGGCCCGTAGGAGCAGGCTGGTGTCCACGGAGGGTCCTCAACTATACTTCACAGGCAATCAGTGGTCACTTACACACCTCCTGCAGTGGGTACTCTGGTCAGTGGGGGGCCTGTGTTTGCAGTCCAGTGCCACCACTGTCGAGCTCGAGAAGTCCCCTCACTTCTCAGAGTCTTGGTTCCCTCATCTGTAGTGAGGGACAAAAGGATCTACATGTCATAGGTCATTGTGAGAGCATGAAGAAATGGCAGAGAGTGGACACTCAGGCAATGCTGGCTTCCCCCACTCTACCCCCTGCTTAATCTCATGGCCAGAGACTCAGATTGTGTCACAACTGCCAGGCCCATCTCACTTAAGAAGGGGACTCTGCCACCAACATCACCTTCATCTGCTGTAGGCGGATGACTGGGTGGAGAATCCAAGGTTCCCCGTGGTCTGGGCTGAGATTTGCCTGCTGGGGTAAGTGATGGGGTCAGTCATATGTGCTCCCGTAAATATGTGGGTGCAGATGCGCACACCCCCAGCACCCCCAGCACACACACAAGTATATCCACACCCGCACGGAGAGGAGGCTCCTCTAGTTCATCTCCTCTGGACCCTTCGCCTGACTGAGGTTCGCCCTTTCTCTGTAAAACTTACAGCCCACGTGCACCCCACACAGCCCTCACCCACCCACGAGGCCGCTCCCTGACGGATGATTCCATGGGGTTCTTCTCCCAAAGGCTGAGTCATGGGCTCACGAAGAGTCAGTTGTATTTGTTTCCAAATTCAATAACAAGTGCCAGTAGCACTTGTTATTGAAATTCTGTCATTTAATTAAATAATAAGTAAACCAAAATATTGTGAGCACAGAAAAAGTTGTTGTCTCTATAACATGAAATTGAAGTTTTTAGAAAGACTCTATAAGGGTGAATTGCTAAAAAAAAACCAAACCTGTGCTGTTGAATTAGGTGTGGATAAGCAACTGTAAGATAAGACTGGGAGCGAAATTGTAAAAATCTAGAAGATGCGGCTCTCATATCACTTTGAAAGAGTCTTTTATGTTCTTGCTCCACTTTAGAGAAATTGAAATTGGAAATCGAGGATGATGTGTTGTGGCTTTAGTTTACCCAAGGAAGATGACACAGCTCCAATCAGTAGACCAATAGGCACAGGAAAGACTTGGGCCCTGCATTAAAGAAAATTAAAAAGCCGAGAACCTCATATGCTTTAAGTTGAAATAGATTGTTGACGTTCTGGAGGTGTATATTGTTTTTTATGATTTCCCCCAGAACCAATTTTTTGGATTAACCCACCACCCAGACTGATGGTATTAGTTTAACCAGAAGATGTTTTCTGCACTGAGGGACATGTCTGTGCACACGCAGTCACATGCCCTCATAAGCATATCCGTGTACACACACTCACATATACCCACCCCTGCACATGCACAACCCTGCACACACACATAGACACACAGATACATACACTCCCCCAAACCATGTACTTGCACACAGACACCTGGGTACACGCACCCTCACACCCTCGGGCTCACACGTATCTGTCCAGAGGCACGCACTGCCATCTGTCACTCGCACACGCCTGAGCACACACATAGACGCATATACAAGCCGAACCCTTTTTCCCCCTGCAAGAGCAGCCAAGGCAATAAGCAGAGGCTGGTTTTTAATCAGAAATTCACCCTTCGGTGTTTTTCCTCCTTTGGCTCACTGGGGGATTGGGGAGGACGGAGGAGGAGGAGGGAGGATGCGGAGGGGGCCGGTGGG
This sequence comes from Lemur catta, assembly GCF_020740605.2. Classification (NCBI taxonomy): domain Eukaryota; kingdom Metazoa; phylum Chordata; class Mammalia; order Primates; family Lemuridae; genus Lemur; species Lemur catta. Next base: position 100,205,489 of record NC_059130.1, on the reverse strand, counting down.
AGGAGTCAGCCTCAGGGCTGGATTCGTCTGGCTGGCACCGGCTGGTGCAGGTGAGCTGGGTTCCAGCTGCATTATTGAGTGTCCTGTTCCACTTTTATCTGAAGCGAAGCCAGGTCTGCCTGAGAAGGCGGCCCTTCGGGAGCGCCAGGAGGGAGGTGGGGGCAGGGTCTTCTGAAAAAAAGAAGGGCCATGGGGTCTGTGGGGACCCAGGACTGGGCTTGGCCTGTTGGGCCCAGCCTCCTCGCTGCTAGGCCTGAGGAGACCATGTGAGGGTCTCTGATCTGGGGTTCAGACCTGCATCAGATCCTGGGCGCTTGCTCAGATCTGCTGCCTCTGAAGCGCTGTGAGTCGGGCTAAGGAATCTGCATTTTAAACTCCCCAGGCGCTCTGATGAGTAGCCAGCCTTGGGAACCTCCAATGGAGAATGTTCTACTTCCATAGATGACCTCTCTCTGGGGATGCCCAGAGATGTGCTGTCCCCCGGTACCCTCAAGACCCTGTGTGATCTTGGCCAGGGCTGGGGAGATCTCTAAGACAAGGCTAGAGAGTCCTGGGATTCTGGCAGCTGGGAGGAATCTCATACTTGGGTCCTTCATTTTATCAAAGGGGAGACAGAGAAAGGGAGGGAAAGGGACTTGCCCAAGGCCGTCAGAGGGTCAGGGAAGTTGCTGGGATTTGAACCTGTGTTATCTGGTTATCCAAAGCTCCTATTTTCTGGCCAGTAGGGGCCAGATTGTGTGTGGCCATAACAAACACCTCCAAGTCTCAGTGGCTTAAAACAACAAAGATTTGTTTCTTGTTTCTGCCACACGTCCAGCAAGGGTCAGCAGAAGCTCTGTTTGTCTTAGTCACTCAGGCCCCGGCCGTTGCAGCAGCCAGCATCGCAGATGCTGCCAGTCGCTGGGCAGAGGGAAAGAGGGCTCAGGAGGGAGCACTGGCACGGAAATGCTCTGGCCCAGGAGTGTCCACGCCACTTCTGTTCCCAGTCATCGGCCAGAACGAGCCGCATGCTAGTTTACTCCCTCGTTTCCAAGCGCAGGGAGTGAATCCCGCCACCTGCCAGGGAGGGGGAGAATTGGAAACAGTGCACAGCACCGGTCACGTCCAGCCTCTGCTAACTGCACGTGGCCAGGAGCCCACTGTGTCCCTGGCAGGGGCCCTCAGGAGGGCCAGCTCTGGCAGCCCTTCCCCTCCCCTCTTCAACGCAGTCCCAGCCTCTCCAGCTGTGTCTCTGCCCCTCCCCTCCTCCTCTCTTGGGCCCACCTTGTACTGCTGTTCATGTTCCAGTCCAGGGATTCCAAGTTCCAGTCCTGGCTTTGTCTCCAACTCACCATGCAGGGAGATCCAGGGTCATCCTTTCTTGTCCGGTGGGCCTCAGTCTGCCCATCTGTACACTGGGACTCTGCCTCTGAATCACGGCCCCGCTGCCTCTGTGGGAAGTGTTTCTGGAGGCCGCCGCTTGTTGAGACAACAGACCTGGGGGAACAGACTTTATTTTTCCTCCTTTCCTGTCCCTGTTTTAGAAGATCCCACATATGTTGGGCCTGAAGGCATCCCACGCGTCCTGGGAGCTGAAGGGGCTGCAGCTTCTGCCAGAAAATCCCTTCTTGGAGGTGGGAGCTCTCCCCAGAGCGGGGTCAGAGGTCCCCCTGCCATCCCCATGGGGGCAGGGGCGCTCCCAGGGCGACAGGCAGGTGGCCTCAGCCGGGGCAGCAGGATCGTGGCTGGGCAGAGAGCCCTGCCAGCTCCTCTCCCTCTCGCCTGGAGACAGCCCAAGAAGTGAGCTTCGTGTCTTCAGGGATTGAAGCTTGACGCCTGGAAGGACTTCCTGGCACAGGCAGGCACTGCATGGGGGAATGCAGGATAGGGAATCTTTTCTGATGTAAATTTAATGTTTAATTAGTCTACAAAGTGTAAACGTTTCTTACATTTTAAAAATGTGTTTACAAAAGTAATACATTCTCACTATAAAAAACAAAACACAGAAGTTTATAGAGTACGGAGTGAATGTGCTTCCCTCCCCCAGGCCCGTCCTCCAGGGGCAACACAGTCAGCAGCCTGATGCGTGTTCCAGACCTTCCCCCACAGACACGCCAACGAGACCGTAAGGTTTCAGGATGGGTCCTTACAAAAATGGGATCATGTTTTTGTTTATAAATACAGTTCTGCAGCCCACTCACTCACTGACTCACTCACCTGCCCACCCACCCCAACTCACTCACCTGCTCACTCACTCACCCGCCCAGCCACCCACTCACTCACCTGCTCACCCACTCACCCGGCCACCCACCCACTCACTCACTTACTCACTAACTCACTCACCTGCCCACCCACCCTCTCACTCAGCTGCTCACTCACTCACCCTCCCACCCACCCACTCACCTGCTCACCCACTCACCCGCCCACCACCCACTCACTCAGCTGCTCACTCACTCATCCACCCACCCACCCCACTCACTCAGCTGCTCACTCACTCATCCACCCACCCACCCACTCACTCAGCTGCTCACTCACTCATCCACCCACCCACCCACTCCCCTGCTCACCCACTCACCCGCCCAGCCACCCACTCACTCACCTGCTCACTCACTCATCCGCCCACCCACCCACTCCTCTGCTCACCCACTCACCCGCCCCACCCATCCACTCACTCACTCACTCACTAACTCACTCACCTGCCCACCCACCCACTCACTCACCTGCTCACTCACTCACCCGCCCACACACCCACTCACTCACCTGCTCACTCACTCGTCTACCCACCCACCCACTCACCTGCTCACCCACTCACCTGCCCACCCACCCACTCACTCAGCTGCTCACCCCACTCAGCCGCCCACCCACCCACTCACTCAGCTGCTCACTCACTCACCAGCCCACCCACCCACTCACTCACCTGCTCACCCACTCACTCACTCACCTGCTCACTCACTCACCAGCCCACCCACCCACTCACTCACCTGCCCACTCACCCGCCGGCCCACCCACTCACTCACTCAGCTGCTCACTCACCTGCCCACCCACCCACTCACTCACTCACCTGCTCACTCACCCGCCCACGCACCCACCTACCCACTCACTCACCTGTTCATCCACTCACTCGCCCACCGCTCGTTCTCCAGACATGTACTGAGCCGCTGCTGCACGTCTGATCCTGAGCAGAGCCCTGGGGCTTTCGTGGGCCTCCTGGCCCGGGTTCCCTAGCTTGGCTGAATGGGAGGTGACTACTGTCTCGTATCAAGTGCCCTTTATATACCAGATGCTTTCTTAAATGTTACTGAATCCTCTAGGCTGCCATTGCCCATTCTAGAGCTACCTGGATTAAATGCTACCTCCTCCAGGAAGCCTTCCCTGACGGTGGGTGAAGGTCTTTCTCTTGCTGCTATGACCCCCTGTGCTTTCTTCACTCTTCTCTGTACCCCCTTCAGAGCAATGGCCTGTTTGTGCCCCCTGCCCCCGGTAGACAGTAAATAGCTCCCTGGGGACAAGGATGGTGGTCAGGTTCAAGTCTATGTCTATCATTTCTAGCATATGGAAGACACTGGCTCCCAAAATGAGTGCAGCTTCTTGCTGGCCCCGTACAGACTCAGGACTCAGGGTGGGACCTGGGGTGGGAGCTCCCCCTCCCCAAGCCTTTCCTTTCCTTTCTGTAGACTGGGGACACCTCTCACTGCCCCCACCCCTACTCTCCATTCCGCCCCAGCCAAGAGATCCCACATAAGTATCTGTGGGAGGACTCAGAACCTTGCCGGAGTGAGTGGTGAGTCTGCACAGCCTTGTCATAGTTTGAACACATTGTTTGATGGGAAACTCACTACCACTCCCAGAGCCCCTTCCTGTCTGCTGGGAAAGCCTTCCTTGCGTGGAGCTGCAGTCTGTCCCTGAGGCTGGGACTCACAGCCAGTCGGCCCAGGATGGGCCCGGGACACCAGCCGACCAGCTCGCCTCACCTTTTACAGAGGAAGGAACTGCATCCAGAGAGGTTAAGTGACTTATTCAAAGTCACACAGCAAGAATAGAGGATTGGAATCCCTGCTGCTGGCTCCTAGTCCAGTGCACCTCCCCCTGCCCGAGGGTCCTGGTTCTGACCTCTGGGCCTCACTGACCCATGGGCTTCCTCTGTCTCAGGGATTGGACTGGGGCCCCATCCTGACCGCCTCTCTCCAGACTGTCCGAGCGTCGCTCCCTGGGACTGAGCCGACTGGGCTCGAAAGGCTGCGGTTCGGCCCCACCTCCCACCTTGCCACCTCCTTCTCCAGCTCCTCTCATTTTTCCTCTGAAAGGAAAAAATTAATAGAAAATGTAAGTGAGCAATCTCGCGGACGAGGCGGGTTTTCATTATTTGCGGCTGGGGCAGGCAGGCTGGGGAGAGGATCCCAGTGAAGCATGGATTCTGCCAGGAGCCTCGGGAGATAATTGAGCGGCGGCAGCAGAGGCGGCGGGTGCGGGGCGGGCGCGGGCTGCGGAGCTGTATTATCATTAGAATTTACATGACACATTAGCCAGAAGTGGCAGCGTTCATCTTTCTAACCAAATCTCATTTACCAAATGAGCAGCCGACACTTGTTTTATCAGCTGGCTCCTTCTCCACGCGGCTTTCTGCTCAGAGCGCTCCGAGTGGGCTGCTGTCCCTTTGGGCACAGGAAGGACAGGCCACCGACAATTATTGAGTGCTCACTGTGTGCCAGGTGCTTTTTTACATGTTGCTGAATCCTCAGAATACCCCTGTGTGTAGGCAGTGCTAGTACGCCCATTCTATGTGTAGGGAAACTGAGGCTTAGAGCGGTGAGGCTACGCTTTACTTTTGCACTGCTCTAACAATAATAATGATCAACTTAAGAAGGTGGACTCTGAAGCCAGACTTCCTGGGTTCAAATCTTGGCTCTTCCACTTGCCAGCTGTGTGGCTTTGGACAAGTTACTTAACCTCTCTGGATCACCTTGTCCTCAACTGCGAGATGGTATTAATAACCATACCTGTGTCAGGGCTATTGTGAAGACTGAATACAACACTGATAGCAAAGCGATTAACATTGAGCAAGCTTTAACCCAGTGAGCACTTTGATAGCTATTAGTTATTACTATTATTATTTTGATTGCTGACACTGTGCTCACTAGGTGCCAAGTGTGGTGCCAGGCACTTTCCATTCAAGATGCCATTTGATCTTCCCAACAATACTGCATTTTTTCTGATGAACGATCTGAGGCTCAGAGAGGTGACTTGGCCGGCCCACGGTCACTCAGCTCCTGAGTGATAAAGATTTTTCCTGAGCTGGAACTGGGTCATTTTGAGACCAAGACCTATGTCTTTCTGGCTACACCACGGTCCTCTTTGAACTGCTCCCTGCGGCCCTCCCTCTTGGCCCCTCCCTCTGTCCCAAGGGACCTGCAGATGTGGGTGTGTGTGTGTGTTGGGGGTGGTCAGCTTCTGCCCTCAGGAACGTGTGCTGCTGAGCCCATCACTCTTGCGGGCGAAGTGGTGAGGCTTAATGGCAGGGAACTCCTGACTGAGCACCTACTATGCGCCGGGCTGGGGGCGAGACAGAGATGAATGAGATGCAGCCTCCAGTGACAACACAGAGGGTATCACCTGACAGAACATGATTAATTGCAGAAGGAACTGCAGAGACAACAGCCAGGGCTGGAGTGTGCAGGCGGGCGGGAGCCAGAAGCTCGGCCGCTGGGACGAAGGGCTTGTTCACTCATTCGGCAGATAGTTCTTGAGTGCCTAGTATGTGCCAGGCACTTTTCCAGGTGCTTGGGGCTATCGCTGGGGACAAGCCAGACAATTTCTCTGCTCCCATGGAGTTTAAAATCCCATGTGGATGACAAAGAATAATGACATAAAACCATAATGCAGCTACTTTCAGATGGGAAGCGCCCTGAAGACAATGAAAAACGCTGATGGGGCAGAGGGTGGGGAGGTGTCGTTAGACGTTGAGGTTGGAGGAGGATTCCTAGAGGAGGTGACATCTGAAGCATGACCTGCATCAAGGAGAAGGACCTGCCATCCGAGGATGTGCGGGAAGGCTGTTCCAGGCAGGGGCCCAGGGTGGGAGCGTGGCTGGAGAGTGGCGTGTGAGGGGAGTGGGGCAGGGGACATTCATGGTCTTCCCGGCAACCCTGCCTCTTCTCTGGGTGGCCTCTTTTTGTCCCCTCATCAGTGTCCTTTTCTGCTTGAAGGTCCCACGGATGCACCTGGAGGGGCAGAACCGCTCCTGGAGCTGGGGTTCCCTGATCCCTCCTCTCTGGCCTCACCTCCTGCTGCCCGCTGGCTTTGCACCCCAGACTCCAGGGTCTTCCACACCCCTGTGCCTCTGCCCACACTGTGCCCTCCATTTGGAATTCCTGTCTCTGTTTCTGTTTGGCAAACTCTTTCACATCCTTCTGGACACAGCTGAAATGAGACCTCCTGGGGAAAAGCTGACACCCCTCCCCTGATCCCTCCATCCCCAAGCTCCTTCTCTCAGAGCACAGGACAGGCTGTGTTAAAATCACCGTTTCCTGGAAGCGGGGCCTTGTTCATTAATGTCTGTTGATGAGTCAAAGAACGATGTCCCTTTTTCATCCATGGCTTTGTAACTTCTGCGGGGACTCCTCGCTGGGGTTGCAGCTGTTGGCCTCTTGAACTGCTCTCTGACTCTGAGGCCGAAGAGGCATCAAAAGGGACTCCTCTGCTTTGTTTCCTCCCCTCCCCCATGGGGGTTACCCACCTGAGTGACCTAGGCTGGCGGTGGAGCAGCCCCCTGGCTCAGGAGTCTGTGCTGTGCGCCAGGAAATGACTTGGAGATGCTCTGTCAAGCACAAGATATAAATTGCAGGCAGTTTTTAAGCGTTTGGAGAGATTGCTTTTTGAGTGGCAACCTGCATCTGTGCATGTCGGAGGGGGCGGGGCAGGGATCCATTTGCTTTCCTTTATCTTCTCTCCTCCCCGGGGCCCTATCCCTTCTTGGCCCAGCAGGACCTCAGCTCAGGCCTGGGATAAGAGGGAGGGGGCTCTGAGGTCTGCCTGGAGGGGGCCCCAGGGCCCAGCCTGTGGCCTCCCACTGTGCTGAGGGGTGGAGGGGCGAGGGGCTGGCAGGGCTTGGCCAGGGTGCCCACGGACAGGCTAGCAGACAGACAGCGGCCTACGTGCCAGTGGGCAGAATCCCCATCCCCGCTCCCCCATGTCCAGCAGGATAGACTCAGGGGCCTGGCTTTTGATGCTTCTCTGCTAGGCCGACGTTTAGGGCATAGATTTCACTGCATTTTCTTCTGTCTCAGCCACACTCATCAAATCCCAGAGAGGCCCCAGCTCAGCCTAGATGTTTGTTCTCACTTTCTAGACCTTTCGGGCCACAGGCTGGGCCTCTGTGTCTGGCTATGCAGGCTGCCGGGGCTGGGGGTTAACGGGAGACAAGTCTGTAAACCAGCGTGTTTGCAGTGGGGCCGGCAGCAGATCCCGGAAGCAACTGCTCATTTGTTTCTTCATTCATTCACTCACTCGTGCAAGAAATTTAGTTGAGTGTTTACTTAATAAGGGTAGGTATGGTTTTGGGCCTGGGAGTACAGGGGTGAATTAACTTGAATAGGATCTGCCTTCATGGAGTTTCCACAGGAATTTGTTCCTTTACTTCAGCTTCGGGTCTCTCACTGTTTCATGGTGATGGTACCAGCGCTCGCCACTTGGGGAGGTTTGCACAGTCGATGGTGTTAAGGCTGTAAAAACCCTATAAAGCACAGTGAGGACTTCATAGATGCGAGCTGTACCCCGATCCTGGTGTTGCCGTTGTTAACCCCGTGCCCTTGGGAAGCTCCCTGAAATTTCCGTGCCTCAGTTGTAGCACAGGAGTGTTAGTAATGCCGCGTGAACTTGGAGGGCTGTTGGGAAGATGGAATGGGAGCCGTGCCTGGCACGCGGTGAGGGCTGTGGGATGTTCGCTGCTATGTCCCCCCATGGTGTGCACAGTGAGGCAGCAGCCAGGCTGGATGTTCACGAGGGCAAGGGCCACACCTGGCCTGCTCGACACCTAGGCCCCAGCCCAGGGTTGGCACACAGTAGGTGCTCAGTGAGTGGTAAAGGGCATGAGATGCTCTGCTTGAGGAAGGACCCAGCTCTGTAACCGGGGAGCCCCAGTCTGAGGGGGGAGACCCGGCCCTGCTCTCAGGAGCCCCAGTCTGAGGGGGGAGACCGGCCCTGCTCTCAGGGGCCCAGTCTGAGGGGGGAGACCCGACCCTGCTCTCAGGAGCCCAGTCTGTCGGGGAGTGGGGGGGGAGACTCAGTCTTGCTCTGAGAGACCCTCAGTCCGAGGAAAGGAGCAGAGCCCCTTCTGAGGGGAGGAGTCCTGGTGTGAAGGGGAACCATGTTCCAGCGCCAGAAGCCCTAGTCTGAGGAGAGACATGGCAGAAACTTCCCTTCCTTTCCCCTCTCCTGGCCGCAACCTTCTCTTTCTGGCCTCCCAGGTGGATCGTCCCTTACCTGTCTTGGAGCCCAGTCCCGGTCCCAGCACGCAGGCATGGATGCTGTGGGACAAGATGTCTGCAGCTGGGAGTGGGGCGCCTGAGCCAGCCCTGGGGGCTGGGGTGCAGGGCCCTCCCTGCCCCTCCCTGTGCCCGGCTCCAGTTAGTCCCCTGGAGGGATCTCTCTGGGGCTCCAGCATCTCCTTCCAGATGAGACCCTGTCCCTGTTCCCTGGGACACGAGGGCCCCCGTGAGCTAGTTACTAGGGGACTCCTCATTTCCACCCCAGGAGGACAGGGGAAGCGGGTGTTCCTGGACAGGGGTCAAGGATCTGCGGTCAAACCCACAGGGAATCCATCTGTGGGAGGTTGAGGTCTGTTCCCAACCCCAGGGTGGCTTCGGGCCATGCTGTGGTCCCTGCCCAGGTGGCCCTGCGGTCATTTCCCCCTCACAGAAGAACACCCCTGGGAGGTAGACTCAGCTGGACTCAGGGCAGGGGCCTTTGCGGGGTAGGGACCTCCTGGGCATGCATGGGGTTTGGGCTGGGGCAGCTGCCATGAGGTTTCCCCTCCCCACCCGGAAAGAGGGGCCACAGCCCCCTCACCCCCCCAGCAGTCAGGAGGGCTCCCAGAGGACCTGGCCTCCCCAGCACGCACAGAGAGCTGCTTACGGTTTGAGTTAATGCTCCTTAGAAGGAGTGGATGGGTCCCTCTGGGGCCTTTCTGGAGATTATAGATCGCATTCAAACCAATCCACCCTGGAGAGGGAGAGGGAGAGGGGCGGCGAGTGCACTAAATCAGCCTTCTGAGCCCAGGAAGCCGGGGAACTGGGCAAGGGCTGGAGTCCCTACTACAATGGAGGCAAGGCAAACACTTAGAGGAAATTACACACTAGCTGTGGGTTTAGTAACTAAGCAATTAGCCTGACTCCACCTATCAGGTAGGAGCTATTGTCATGCCTAGCTGACAGGCGAGGAAGTAGACCAGAGCCGAGGTTAGGTAGCTTGCCCCTGAGTGGTGGATCAGGGATTTGAACCCAGGCACCCTGGAGCCGGAGCAGCTCTGCTGACCGCCAGGCTGCAAAGTAGAGCAGGACCTGGCGCTCCACCAGGAGGTGGATCCAACCGGGAGCTGCCGCTGGGGTTGAGGCCCCCTGGCAGGTGCTGGCTGAAGCTCACGCCTGCAGAGGACATTCCCTGTTCTTCTCTGTGGCCAGTAGGCTCACGGGGGACATGTGGGGCTCATGTTGCTGGGGTCCCTTCCTCTCCCTGGAGTCTTAAGAGTTATGGGATCTGAGAGATGTTCCTTTCCCAGTCCTGGATGGTTGGCCACCACCTGTCCTGAGGCCTGGGCAGAGACTGCTTGTCAGATATTTTGGGAGGAGATATTCAGGTGTGGGCTGTTTTCTCCTGTTCTGTCTGGACCGGGGGAGGTTCTAAGGCGCTGCTAGCAGCAAGGGCGGTTGCCTCGAGACTAGCACCCTTGCGGCCCTGGGTGGCTCTAGCTCCTGCTCCTGGGCCCAGAAAGATCCAGCTCTAACCTCAAGTTGGGCTGTGGGAAATTGCAAAAACTCCTGACCTGCAGCTAGATGGAGGGTGGGTGGGTGTGGCCCAGAAATAGCCAGAAGCCATGACTCTGAGAGAATAAGGAGCTCTCTCCAGCCCTCCTGTCCCCCGAGTCTCAGGTACCTCAAATCCCAGGCCATGCTCTTGCTTAAACACTTTTTAGTGATTTACGATTGCCTGCAGAATAAAGCTCCGTTTAGACTTTACATAAATTTCAAAGTTCCTTTTATCTCAGCCTTCTGTGGCTAGTTAGGGGACCAAGAGGTCCCAAGGAAAGAACCAGGCCAGGGCTGGGAATGTGCAGCCTCCCCGGATCCCTATGACAGTGTCACTATTGACATGTTCCAAGGTTACACGTTACTTCTCTGGACATGCACCAGCTCAGGGCCTGGGCCAGAGGGCCTGGCTCATTTGCACGGTTTCTTTAGGGGATGAATCCCATCCTTTCTTTTATGGACGGGACTTCAGAATCCCCTTCTCTGTACTGCCTCGCCCCACAGAAGCCTGGATTTGGCAGGGGTCACCCATACAATGAAAAACTGCAGTTGCAACTTAGGGATGTAAACAAAATGAACATTATTTGTGTCTTCCGCTGTCCTTTTAAATTTTATCCTCATGGCTTATCGGTTCACTTTTAGGTAATACGTCCATTTAAAAAAGTCACTTTTGGGTATAAAGTAGATTTCAATTGCAAAATGAGAATGTATAGTCCCAGAGAATAATCCACATTTCAGATTGATTCCATGTCAAATCTTTCCTCTCCTCCAGCCAGAGCAGCTGGGGACAGGGGACGTGACTGCTGTAACTGACTCCTCTGGGGCTGGGGAAGGGGATGGAGGTAGGGAGGGGGAAGTGACGTTCTTTTCTCGTTCTGGGGCTGTCTGATACACATCTCCTTCATTTCCCCTCAGCTCCCAGGTCCCCGTGGGCCGTCTCCACACGGACTCCTGCTGTGGAGTCCCTGCTCTTCCTGGCAGTGCCCGTGGGCGGGACTTGAAGGAGTCCCAAGCTGCTCTTCTTCCCATGGCTTGGCAGTGAACACACAGCCTTTGTGGACGTGCCGGCCGTCCCCAGGGCAGCTGTTTCCCCTCCACCACAGTCTCCTGCCAGATAGATTTCCCAGGTGGGAGTGAGGCCCCAGGATGGGGTCGTGGTCAGGCCCCCTGGTTTGGTAGGCAGTGTCGGTTCTACGCTGGCGTCTCCAGCTCCCCTTTATATGCACAAAGGACAGTGCAGCCTCCTGCCTCCCACCGAGACAGTCGGCAACAGGTGTTCAGTGCCAGCCACGTCCTGCTGCCCATCTCAGCCCTCCCCCACCCACTGGCCGTCAGGCAATACGACTGACAGGAAGTCACCAAGCTCAGTGAACCACAGAACACTGAGTCCCAGCTCCGTCCTTAACGAGGTGTGTGACCTTGACAGGTGCCGTAACTTCCTCATGCTTCAGTTTTGTCATCTGTAAAATGAACGTACTAGTACTTACTTCACAGACTGTTGAGAAGAATAAATGAGACAAGTGCTTGGCACGTAGCATCAACAAATAACAATTCGACATTATTATTATTGTCCATGGACTCTGGGGCTTGGGAGGCAGCAGGGGCGTGGCAAGAGCACAGACTGGAAGTTGGAACATGGCAGATCTGGTTAGACTCTGGCTCAAGTCTGATGACTTGGAGCAGATGAGTCACCTTCTCTGAGCCCCAGTACCCACAGCTGTGAAATGGGGCTTTCACTGTCCCACTTTGCCTCAGGGCCATATAGGCAATTTATTGAAATAGTTACTCTGAACTCAGGGGTTAGTTTACAGCAGGTGACTGAGAAAAGGCAGCCATTGTTTTCTATTACTGGTGGCAGAGAGGATGTCCCCAGAGGCCCAGGAAGTGCCAGTACTCACCAGATGCCCCCTTTAAATCAGCCCCTCTGCCTTGAATTATCTGTGCCACTTTAGTCACCAAGGAAACAGTGAAGGGACCCAGATATTACGGAGAAGGCCTTGATTTATAATTACTGCACCTCACAGGCAGTGATCTCTCCTCCACCACCCCGTCCTGGTCTTGCATGTTGGAATGCAGCTCTGCATTGTCAAGAGCTGGGAACTTCAGTCTCAAATTAAATGCAAACAGATGGATATCCCTCATCTGCACTTTACTCTCAGCCGTCCTGGCCAACAGGGGAGAGGGGAGGAGATGTCTCTGCCAGCCTCGCTAATCAGCAGGCTCATTTTCCTTGTCCTCCTCCAGCCATAAGGAGAGAAGAAGTGTTATTCTGTTTGGCAAGCCAGTATCAATATCTCCAGAGTGATATGAGGAAGAAAATGACCCTGGGCTTCATTGGTCCTCTGGTAGCTCTGGTGAGACTGCAGGAGGATTGCTGGGGGTGAGGCTCCCTCCCCGCCTCGTCTCACCCCTCCCCATGCAGGGCGGCCCCTCAGGCTGGAGTAGAGACCCACGGGGGTGGGGGGGGGTGGGGGTGGGGGTGGGGGTGGGGGGTGGGGAGGGACACAACCCTTGGAAACTGATGGAGGCCCAGACAGAGGAAGGGATGTGCCCAAGTTCACAGAACAGAGCTGGGGCTAGAACCAGGCTTTCCAGCTCCCCGCTCCACGCTTTCCTGCTAAACTGGGATTTTCAAACCTTTAAATAGCAACGGAATCTTTTAGAAAGTGAAATCTAACATGGAAACTCAAGACGTAAAACAGATAAAGTGGAGATGCTCTGGTGAGGTTGGCGGGGGCAGGGCAGGAGCTCAGTCTAGTGGCCTCCCACGCCCCAGTTGAACCTTGAAACTCCTTCACGGAACCCTAGGGTTCTGCGGCACCCGGTTTGAAAACCCCTGCAGTAAACTCTGTTGTCTTGATTCTCAACATCTACATTTAGGGAAGAATATTCAGAGGTTTGGACTCTAGTGTTTTTTGAAATCAACCAGAGACTTGGGATCCTGCTTGGTTGCCTCTCCTGCCGTGGGCATTGACTAAGAGAGGACAGGGAACCTGCTCCCCAGCGTCAGAAGGAAGAGCCGACAAAAGGCCAAGCTTCCGAGTGGGTCAAAATCTGCTTCTGGGAAGATCCCCCCTCTAGCTGGGTAGGGCCAACATCTCCCCTTGGGGAGCAGTGGGAGCCTGTCTGTGAGGGGCAGCTTCCCTTCCTCTGGATCCTGGAAGGGGCAGGACTCGGGGGCTGCTGGGGACAGCTGTGTGTCGGCAGGCGAGACAATGGACTGCTCTAAGCTAAGTCTGCTCACCTCTACAGCAGGGATGGCAACACGGCCTCAGTGGTCGTGTGATCCAATGAGACGAAGGGCATGAAGGAGACAGACAGAGTCCCTGGTTCATAAGAAGTGCTCTGTAATTGTTGGTTCTTAACTTCACGTGCTCATTTTTTATTCAACAAATGTTGATGTGAAACCCTGCGCCCCGGGCTGGTTGCTACGGATACAGAGCTGGCTGGAAGGGTTGCTGGCTGGGAAGGGTGAGGTGGTGCGGGACTCTCGGTCCCCGCTGTTCGTACCTGTGCTAATGCTCTCCTTGTCCTCGGCCCTTTCTCACAGAGCCAAAAGGGATTACTGAGTCCACTGGTTTTTCAAATCTTTTTTTTAAAAGCAAGAGCTATTTTGTAAAAAGGAAATAATAACAATGGAATTCTTACTGTGGTCTGAGAACTGTATTAGCTCCCAATGATCCTGTCGTTCTGTTATGAGGTCCATACTGCAGCTGAAGCAATTGAGACAAAGAGGTTAAATAATGTTCCTCATGTCATGGAGCTTACATGAAATTCCAGAACATAAGGAATGTTAGGTAGGAACCGAATCTGCAGGTGGCAGACACAGGCCAGGAGGGCAGTTCCTAGGGGCAGAGAAGCTGGGGACCAATCAGGGGAAGGGACTGCAGGAAAATGCAGAACGCCTCCCAGTCATGGACATCAATCATCTGGTAACAGCCCACACCTCCCGTGAGCCCTCCCAGACCAGGCCAATAAACGGAAACACCACCTGGGGGTACTCAACGTCTTTCTCCACTCGTGGAGACTGGCCCGTTCCTCTCTTGGGAGTGTATTTTTGCTTTGTGTAGCTTCCTTCTTTTCTGCAATAAAAGCCGTTTGTGTGGAATTGCTTCCTGTCTGTGGTCACTCGGTCACACCGGGCCGCTTGTGATTCTTCCAAGCAAGGAGCCAAAGAACCAGGACAACAGTCCGCCAAGAGGCTGGACCTGACAAGGAAGATCTAAACGGGCCCTAAAGAAGAAGCTGGGGCTCTGCATTTTCCTTTATCCCTCCCTGCCATACAGGCCTACACGTAGTTTAAACACCATGGATGCAGGTCAGCCCTCTCATTTGGTGAAAAGGGAAACTGAGGCCCAGGGAGGAGGAGACTTGATCAAGGTCATTCAGCCAGGCAGCTGAGCTGATACCTAAGCCCAGGTCTCTGGGCTCCCAGCTCAAGGCCTTGTCCCTGGCTGCACCAGGTGATCTCCTCAGTCCTTTGCAGTGAGAACATTCCTGCGTCCTCGCTGTCCCTGTGGTGGGGTCTTCTGGGCCGGGCCATCGGGATCAGGCCTCCTGCAAGGGACGCCGAGCAGAGCCCTCCCTGAGGGGAGCAGCGGCTCAGTTCTTGGACTCCCAGGCGGCTCCCAGTTCAGACTTGTTTTCTGTTCTCTTTGAACTTCCCCAAGTTACAAACCACACAATTAAGGGCTGGCTAATAAGCCATCCATCTTGTCCCATAAAGAGAGTGCTGCAGGCCTCCCGCCGGCTTCCCCCGCCTCTGGGAGGGGATCGATGCCTTATCTCAGCCGGGCCTGTGTGGAGGGGAAGGAGGGAAATGAAAGCACTTAATTAAGGCGCAGAGGAGCGGAAAGGGAACACTGCGTCCTCCCTGCTCCCGTATGTCCCCTCCGGAGGCGGCGGGCAGCTGCAGGGCCTGTGGAGACGCGTCTGCCCAGGCTGCGGCCCTCTGCAGGGAGCAGGGAGCAGGTGTCGGAGATGAGACGGGGCACCGCTGTCCGGGCCAAGCTATGGCCCATTCTTCGCCGTCTACCTCAGCCCCCTCCCAAGCAGGCCCAGCCCTGGCGTGGGCAGCGAGGAGGGCTGCAAAGCAGCAAGAACTGCCTGAAAATGTCCTGCCCGGCCCAAACAGACCCCATCACAGTGTCTCTTTCAGAGCGGGAGAGCTCTCCGGGCTTTGCACCCCTCATGACTGTAAATGCCCACAGAAGGGAGCATCTCCTGTGAGCTTCAGAGAGGAGGGTTGGGGCCCAGAGGGCACACGGTCCCTCTCTCGGGCCCTGGGAAGTGCCCATGGCCAGTCTTCAGAGCAGCGGGAAGGCGAGCGTCCACATGTAGAAAGCACCACACACTGGGAAGAGCCTGTTGCCAGAGTTTTCTGGGCTGTTCAGAATCCCCCCCACCCCCTACTATCTTGTGTGCCCCTGTCCTCTATGGATGTGAACTTGGGCATCTCTTGCTCCCTTGGCTCCTGGCACCTGTGTCCGGACTGATGTCAGACCATCAACCTGCACAAGCCCTGCGGCCGCCTGGCCGGGATGTGACCCTGGCACAGCTCTGGTCTTTCACATCTGGCCCCAGGACAGACGGAGGTGAGATCAGTCTCGGAGGATCCTGAGCCTGGATGGAGGGTCCCCAACCAAGCGGTCCTGCTCTGCCCTACCCCCGGAGGCCTGAGGTCTGCCCACTGCCCACCACCCCTTCCCACCTCCTTCAGGGACTCAGGGATGGGAAATTGAGGGAGCTTTGAGCAGCAGTGGGGGGAAGTTGACTGCTCCCTCAGGCCGGGCCCCGTTTCCTTACCACCCAGGCGTGGCAGCCTTAGCAGGTCTACTCAGGAGGACCAAGGGGAACGTTTACAAGGGGAGAGTCCTCAACCCAGGGGACTTGTCTACTTTTCAATTGACTTGAGTGAGTACAGAGCTGTTGTCCCCTGCTGCTCACCCACAGGTGTAAGTACAGTGTAGTTCTGACCTTGGCCACTTGTCCCCCCTCAGAGGGCATGGGCTGAGCCTTAGCCAGAGGGCTCAGGCTGGTTCCCATTCTGGCGCTACCCCAGCCGCCCCTCTAATGGTCTCTTGGGGTCTGGGTTTCTCACTCACGTTGCTCACTCCTGAGTCCCGTCTGACATGACCAGGCTGCTTCCTGCCTCGCTGTCCCTCTGCCTGTTCTTGTCCTGGGTATAATCTTGTCCCGGGGATCTCCTACTTCTACTCCAGCTATTGCTACCACAACCAGCTTCAAGCAGTTGTACCAAACAGCACCTTGTGCAGCTATACCATGTTTCTTTCACTTTCTGCCCTAGGTCCTCCCTGTGCAGGGCTTGAGAATCCTATGGGGACACAGCACCCACATATATGCAAACCCGGCAGTGTGAGTCGGTGAGCCAGCTCACATCGGCTCACATGAGCTGATTGTTACATATTCAGAAAATTTGTTGGACACATGTTAAACCGGTGACAGCTTAAAATCAACTATGGTGGGAATATTTACACCACAGCAATTGGCAAATGCTACAAATCAGTCTCCCCCTGCCCCCAAGAGCCAGTTTACCGGCACACCATTGCGGGGAGTTAATGCTCATCCCCTGGGGTGACCCTTTACCAGTGGGGGTCAGGAGTTGGTGGGTAAACACTCCCCTCTTCCATTCTTCAGCTGGATAATGCTGAGGGGTGTTCTACACAGCTCCCTTCCCCAGAAGGTCCCTGCAGGGTCAAGCCTAGTTTCCCACAACGTGGCTAGTCAGATATTGTGCCCTGGCATTGGATTTTCATCTTTCTCTGTTTTATTCCCTCCAGCCCCGAGTCCTGGGGGAACTGGGATATTTCCCAAAATAAACTACTTGCTTGCATGCTCTTGACTCAGACTCTACTTTCGTGGGTGAGGGCACAAGCTAAGACTGCTCCTTTAAGTACAGACTATATTTGCTTCCCTTTCCCAGAGTGCGCCATTTCTATGCCTTCATCCCTGTGGTTTTTATTTCTGCGTCTAGCTGTGATTGTACAGAGTCCTCCCAAAGCAACGACTCCTGATTTGCCTCAGAACATCTTCTGTAGAAGCGGAAAGGCTTTTAAAATATTCAGTTCATTTACGCAGCAAAAAGAACATCTTCTGGCCTGGGTGCTGTCTGCACGTCTATTGCCTGTTCCTCTAACAACTTTCCTCGGTGATTGATTTCAATTTCCATTTGCAAGTCTAACCACCACCTGTGTCTTCTCCTCGTGATTGGATTTCTCTATCGCATTCCCCTATCACAGCTGCCCAGGAACCTTAAAGCTGGAGGTTCCACCCTAAGTCACTTAACAAGCTCTCCCCGAAACAGATTTTTACATGTGTCAATCTTGTTTCCAGTTTCTAACCCAAATCACCTGCCCTGATCCACCTTAAACTCTGCCAATGAGATATATTGTTGATGGTTGGATGTTCTGACCTGTTACTCAGTTTCCCTTTGATAGCAGAGGTCTATGGGTTGCACTTAGCTGAGCACTGAGTGATGGTTGGAGAGCTTTCTAATTAACCGGGTCATGAACAGTAGCCATGGTGGTTCTTGTGCTTGTCTCCTTGAGATGGTCATGTCCCCAAAAAATTAAGTCGGGCTGGAATGGAAGAGGAGTAGGCATTCTTCCCCTCCTTGTCCTCTACAAAATTCAGTTCTGTTTGGCCCACGCAGCTCCATGAGGCACATGACCCTCTCATCAGTCCTTGATGGGCAGTGGCAGGAAGGATGAAAAGGGGAGAGGTCACGGTCATTGAGACCCTGGGGAAGACACAGAGGAGAAGGGAGATGCTCATGGTCAGTGGAATGATCTCTCGTAGCAGTGCCAGGCTGACTCTCTGAGAAGGTCCCACTGGGCTGCCCAGGGGGTTGGTACCATCAGGAGCCTCCCAGATACTCCATGTTAGGCACTCCTAAGGGTCCTCCCAACTCTGTCTTGTGCCTGGATGTGCTCCAGAGTTTGCAAGTCTCTCACATTCCATTTCTGAACTAAGGAGAGAATGGAGAATGGCAGTGCACAGGTCTGGCCTCTCTTCCCTCCATCTCAGGGATCTGCAGCCCACGGGCAGACTGGTACATTTTTGCAGAACACATTGGGAGGCCCTATATAGGAGAACCACAGATCAAAATTCCGAGACCCAGTTCTGTTGCTTCTCTTTGTAAAGAGCCAACATGGCAGGCTATTCTCTGCTTCCTAATCCCCTGCCTTTTGAGTCCTTAGAGCTCAGGCCCTATGATAGAGACCAATCGGGTGCTCCAAATATCCATATGCTATCGTACAGTTCCCAGCCTTCCTTGCAGTTAGGTTGGGGCCATGTGACTCATTCTGGCCAATGAGGTGAAGGTAGAACTAATGTGAGTTACTTCCAGGATGGCTCTTGAAAACATCTCATGAAATTATCCAGCTTCCTTTTCCCTTTCTGTGGCAACAGTGAAGGCCATGACTTGAGGCTGGCAGTGCTACATGACAGAAGAGCTTGGATCCCTGAGTCACCACTGTAGGACAGCCACTCAGCAGGGCCACTTGATCCACTGGGGTAGGCAGAATTTTGGCCCCCATGACCTTTGCCCCCGATGTTATATGATATGTTACATTATGTGGCAAAGGGGGCTTTGCAGGTATAATTAAGATTACTAATCAGATGACTTTACATGGGGAAATTATCCTGGATTACCTGGATAAACGCAATGTAATCACATGGGTCCTTAAAAGAGGAAGAGGGAGGCAGAAGAGGAGGTCAGAGAGATTTGAAGTGTGAAGAGGACTTGACACCCCATTGCTGACTTTGCAGATGGAAGAGGCCGTGAACCAAGGAGTGTGGACAGCCTCTAGCAGCTGACAGTGACTCCAGCCAACAGTCAGCAAGGAAATGGGGGCTTCAGGTGGGCTAGCAACCTGAATGAGCTTGGAAATGACTCTGGAGCCTCTGGTAAGAACCCTGTTGGCTGACACCTTGATTTTGGCCTTGCACTACCCTACGTAGAGGACCCAGCCAAACCCCAGCCTGGACTTTTCACCTGTTATGAGATAATAAATGGGTGTTATCTTAAAAGCTACTAATTTTGTGGTAATTTGTTGTGGCAGCAACAGAATACTAATACACCCACAGAGGATTTTGTGTGCACAAGAAAAAAAATCCTTTAAGCCACTAAGATTTCAGAGCCTGCCTGTTGCAGAGATAAGCATGCTGACTGTGACTAATACAGGCCCTGTTAGCACCAGTGTGCGGGACCTCCGCTCTAGCCTGGAGGCAGGGTGGAGAAGAGACATGGTTCTACCGCATCTCAGTGCCTGTCCAGGCCTTCTGGGGAGTTGACAGTCTCAGCAGAGATGGTGCTCAACCAGGAGTGGAGGCTGAGGTCTCATGAGCCCTGGGGAGCAGTAATGTGGCCCGAGAAGAGGGGCCCAGAGCAGGGAAAGGCGGGTGTCCAAGATCACGCAGCAAAATGTTAGCAGAGCTGAGGCTAGAACCCTGGGCTCCTGGCTCCCAGGCCTGGGCTCTCTGCCCAAGCTGGGTGTGAGCAAGACTTTGCACGGACTCCACGTGTGCCTGCCACGCAGCCTCCCTCCTCTCCAGCTCCCGGATCTCCAGGGTTAATGCTCTGCGCAGGAGGCTGAGAAGTGCAGCCTCTCTGCTTTGGTAATTGAAATCAATTTCTCAGCCTTATCTTTAGGAAACCTATATAGTCTAGACTGTAATCTGAAAGCTCGGGCTCGGGCAACTTTTAAATGAAAACCCCTCTGTGAGGGGGGAGGGGGGAAAAGAACAAGTGGCTCACCCCTTTCCGCAATTTCTCAAGGAGCCCGGGAGTGTGTAAGTGATGTCTTTCTTTCTCTCCGGGTGTTTGGCTTCTGAGTATGTGAGAATGCGTTTGAAGATGTGTGAGCATACACGTGCGTGAAGATGTGGGTGTGTGGGGGTGTGGAGTATGTCAGCGTGCATGTGTTAGGAAGGGGAAATCTGTATGGGGATGTATGTGCATGTATGCACGTGCTTGTGTGTGTGAGTGAACACGTGTGAGGTGGCCTTCTTTGGTGTTTGTTTTTGCCTCTGAGCCTGTGAGTGCACGGATGAGGGAGGTGGGCGAGAGTGTGTTCATGAGCATTAGCGTGTGTGTGTGCAAGTGCCCAGAGTAAATTCATGGGCTTGTAAATATGTGTGAGATCAGAGGATTTATGTGTCCCATTTCAGAGGGAATTTCCCAATAGGGTCTCACTTCTGAATTCTCCTGGGCCCAGGAATAGTTTCTTTTAATGCCTTGAACGGCCTTACTGAACTGCCACGTACCCTGCAAACCTTCATCCTAACACTCGGGCTTTCGCCTGTGCACCCAGGGAGGGGAGGCCTCAATTTGGCTACCCTGGGGAGGTTTCCCTGGCATCCCTCCCCTTCCCCGAAGCCTGCCCAGCGTCCCTCAGCATAGCTCCTCTCTGAGGGTTGATTTGCCAGCGGGCAGGGAGCCTGGTTTGCTAGGTCCACAGGAAGACCGGAAGCAACATTAGGAGGATTTCCCAGCTTCCCCTTGCAGCCTCAGGGTGAGACCTCCCAGGTATGGACCCAGCAGGTGATGCTCCTTTGTCAAAGCTTCTGTTTCTAGACAAACAGGCCTGTGCAGGTGAGGGCAGCTCCTCCCCTCGCCCCCACCCCCACCTTAGCAAAGGGTCTCCCGCCCTCTCTGAAGCCCCATGGATTTCTCATTTGAAGTCAATCAGCCTTGAAATCCCTGCCAGTGCCTGCAGGGTAATTACGGGGCTGGTAATCAATGCCAGCCTCTCGGCTGCCCCGGGTGGGGCTGGCATAGCCACAGTTCTCCTGGGCTCCCGGAAAGACTGGAGTGGTAGTGACAGCTGGGATCGGGAGGACCTGGCTCAGGAATGGCCTTGCCCCATTTGGGGTTCATGCCTCCAACTCAGATAGGGGAGAGGTTGGGAGGGTGAGCAACTGCCTCTCAGAAAGGTGTGGAGGCAGAGGGTGGCTGTGGCATCAGAAAGGATGGGTTTTATTAGGTTGAGGACAAGAGGAAGCCTGGGGGGTCTGTTTTGGGGGTGGAGGGGAGGGCACTGGGAGTGGGCAAACTAATCTTGGGTCCACGTCGAATCAGCAGTACCCACGGAGTGTCTGAGATCGGCGCCTCTGCCCTTCTAGCTTAGTTCAGGTCCTGTTTAAGATCTCTCCGCACTGACCAAGTGCCACTTTGGGAAGTGACAAGGATGGTGTATGCTGGGTGTGGTGGTGGTGATGGCTGAGGATCAGTGGTGACGTCGAGGAGGTGCACTGTGGCGTTGGGGCTCTGCTGTCATCAGAGGTGACATGAGCAGGCGGTGGCGGTGTGCCAGGGTCAGAGGAGATGGTGCGGATGGTTTGGGGAGGAGTGGGTGATGGGCACCATGCTGGAAGCAGCGATTTTGTTGGTGGTGACGGTTAAGGTGATGGTGGCAGTGGAGGATGTGAGAGGTGATGATGGTGACAGTAACTGCAGTGTGATAGCGGGGATGGGAAGTGTAGCCAAGGGTGATGATGACTTTTGACAGAAGTAGAGGTGTGGATGCAAGATGGACAAGACCCACAGGATGGGGTCGGGAGATAAAGGGGCGTAGCTGGATTGGGAGATGAGGCCGCAGGGGCTGGCCAAGGTGGAGTCAGTTTGAACCAAGCGAGCTGCCCACGGTGGGAGCAGACCCTGCACAGTACCGACGGCTAATGCTGGGCCAAGTGGTGCTGTAGGTCCCCCTGGGGCGTGAAAGTGCGTGAAAGGCAACGCTTGCATCCCAGGAAACAGCTTAGCTAGAATCAGGACCCCAAGCAGGGAGATGGGCGGGCAACGGGGGGGGGCGAGCAGGGATTCCAAAGCCCCATCGCTGAGACACTGGAAGCCAGACTCCCCGCCCTACATCCCAGGGCCAGGAAGGGCTTCTGGTTGGGCCTGGGGAGTTGGAGATAGAGATTAGCACCAGGCAGAGAACCAGGAGGATGGATGGAGACCCACGGCTTGGGCACAAACTGTGTGGTTTGGCTTAAAGCAGAGTGTAAGGAGGACTCTACCCCATGGAGACAGACTCACAGTCCCCCCAAGTAATGGACAAGTGCATGGAGGGTGGGTGTGGGGAGGGCCCTAACCAAGTTAGAGAGAACGGGAGCCCTGGATGGAGAGTCCCGGAGGCAGAGGAGCTTCACAGCCAGGAGGCTGGCGAGGCGGGGGCATCGGCTCGGCGACCTCACAGACCTGTACCAACACCGACGCTCAGTAGCTGTACGATCCTGGGCAAGTTGCTTACCCGGAGACTCCGTTTTCCTCTCCATAAACTGGAAATAATAATACCTACCTTGAAAGGGTGTTGAGAGGCTTAAATAAGCCAATGTGTGTCAGGGCACAAAGTTGGTGCCCGGCAAAGGTGACTTATCCTCAGTTCCTTCGAGGTAACCCTCCTTCTCAGCCACCCTCCAGGAGGGGCAAAGCCGACCTGCTGTGAGACGCGGGATGCAGAGAGGCAGGCAGGGGCCTCGGCACGGACGCACCCTCCTGTTCCTGGGAGGAGTTGGCAGGAAGAGCCCTACGTCAGCAGAGTCCCCAGGGGCCCATCCTTGCACCTGTGGTCTAGATGCCAGCCTGAGGTGGGGAGGAAATGTCCCTGTGCCTGGGGCTGGGCAGCCCCTAACCTGTGCTCCGGGCTTTTGCACCCTTTGCTCCTCCAGAGAAGTTTGGTGTCAAGGTCAGATCAGTGACCAAGGACCTGGGGGCCTGACTGAGTCTCTTTTGTTGTTCAGAATGACTCAGAACCCAGTGTCCTAGGGGCGGGCTGAAGATGGAAGGACCTACTCCTGCCAAGTAGGTAGCCTTGGGCTTACATCTGGGTCTCCCTTCGGTGGTACTGTCCTGTGATGAAGGCTCAGGCCTTCAATGAAGCCAACAATGTCCTCAGTGTTGGTAGAACTCAGTCTCCTTTGTGTAAGGTGGGGGCGGTGCTGCCAGCATCCCAGGCCGCCGTGAGGATGGAGAGTGGCAGACACTCACCGAGGTGGCTCCTATAACCGTCACCCTTGGTATTCATGCCCTTGCATAACCCTTCCTTTTGAGTGTGGGCTGGACCTGTGGCCTGCTTCTAACCAAGAGAATATGGCAAAATTGTTAGGGTGTCCCTTCTGTGATTGTATTACATACAGTGGCAGCACCCATCTTGCCCTGGGACTCTGTCCCTCGATAGCTTTGATGGAGCAAGTGTCCACATTAGGAGGCCCATGGGGCAAACAGCTGAGGGCAGCTTCCAGCCTCCAGCCAACTGGAAATCAAAAAAGCCTCGAGGGACTGAATTCCACCAACAACCCTGTGAGCGTGGTGTGGCTCCTTCCTCAGTCGGCCTTCAGAAGAGGCCTCAGTCCTGGCTGGCATCTTTACTGCAGCCTCTAGAGATCCCTAGCCCTACAGACCCTGTTAGATCATAAACCGTGTTGTCTGAAGCTGCTAAGCTTGTAGTGATGTTGTTATGTAGCAATAAGCTAACACATGGGTGGTGCATGAATGCTGAGCCCAGTGCTGGTGCGTAGAGGTGCTCGCTCGGCGTAGAGTTGTGTGACCGTGTTCCTGGTCTGCTGGCTACTCGCCTAGTGCTGCGTGGGGCCTGCCCGGCCCTGGGCCCTGGTGGGGTGGAGTCCCCACACCCTGGTAGGGAGAGGAGAGGAAGATTCTGTGGCCCAGACACACACAAGCTCCACCCCCACCCCCAGAGCCTTGGGCCTTTGCCCCTCAAGGACAGATCTCCCAACCCAGCCCACGTGGCTCTGGATTGGACCGGCTGCATGGGTCCAGAGACTGCTGGAGTTTTGAAAGTGGCATTGGTGCACTTTGGGGCCTCATTTTCCCTCTCCATAAATTGGGAAAACCACTCACCATATGTCTCTTCTCTCAGAGGAGCTGGACGAGTGAAGGAGTGAGGAGGAGTGGTTGAAGATGGGCGAGTGCAGACGGGGGCATGTGGGGAGAAGGCATTTCCAAAGCAGCTTGGGTGGCACAAGGACCGAGGGCACTGGAGAGGGAGACAAGGATGGGGCAGGCCCTGGGGGCTTCTTACCATGACAGAAACAGAGACCTAGAGAAAAAGAAATAGAATCAGGGAGACACAGAGACAGAGAAACAGATGGAAGGTGGGGGGAGAGAAACAATGAGAAACAGGTCAAAACAGAGTGACGCACACTCATACACGCCGACATACACAGGCAGACACGGGACACACAACCGACAGGGGACAAAGACCCACGCACAGAGAGCCTGCAGAGATACACAGACGGGGGTACACACAGACACAGAGTCAAAATCACATGAGGATACACAGATACACAGACATGTGAACCCGGACCCAGGGGCGGCACAGCAGGAAATGCAACTGGACACACCAGAGAGATGCACACGCACACAGAGAAACACACAGACACACACACCCCACTGGAGAGGGGCACATGCAGAGGTCAGGACAAGTGGCCGCGTGCCGTCCCCGGCACCAGGGCTGGCTGAGCTGTGTTGCCCATCCGCTGAGTGTCCTTTTTCAGATCCTCCAGCTGAGATGCGCAGGTGGGGTGGGGGCATTTCTGGGTGATGGGTTGGGGCTCAGAGACCTCTTCCACTCCTGGGCCAGCTGACCCAGGCCCCTCTGCGAAGGTTCACTGGGAAGGGTCTGAAGGAGGGGAGGGAGAGAGGAGGAGAAGGGAAGGGCCAAACTGTGGCTGGCAGGGGCCACCCCCCAGCCCCATTGCTCCTCTGCCCCAGGCAAGGCCCAGACACGGATGTTGCTGTCCTCCCCCACCTGCCACATTCCCCCGTGGACCCCCAGAGGCCTTCCTGCAGGCACTGCCTCCTGAGGCTCTCCAGAGGCCACTGAACCCAGAAATGAGGCCCTGGGTGACCCCAGGACAAGCCTCAGTGCCCACGTTCAGCAGAAGCACCTTGGGGGGCCAGTGTCAGGCTTAGGGTGACTCTGTAAATCAGAACATTTTGATGCATAAAATCTGGAAACATGAGTCTATGAATTGTAATCGAGCATGACGAAATCTCATCAACAGAAGTAAATATGAAATGTGAGACGGCGGGGAGATGCACAGATGTGTTCCCGCGTCCCGACCCCACACTCCTGGCTCTGGCTCGCCGCCCCACCCCAGATTTATTCTCTGCACATGCTAAATTAGCCCTAAGTGCCTCTGTCGGCTCGGCTCGGATGCTGCATTCCTCTCTTCTCTTGTCTGTCTCCTGAACTCTGGAACATTCTGCCCTCTGCCTTCACAGCAGGAACCATCTCACCTTTGCCGTCCATTGGGGCATAGACTCTTGGTCGGAAGAGTCAGGAGAAGCCAGCTTTAGCAACTGCTGGCCTGGAGCTAGTGACACTGGGTGCCTATTTCCTATTCCGGCCTGTGCAAGCAGTTATCCCTGCCCTATCTTCTCGTAGGCCTTCTCAGAGCCTTTGTTGTGCTAATCTGCAAGGCAAAATTCCAAGCAAGGGTTGGAGCAGGCAGGGTTTCACAAACTTACTTGGCCATAGACAACTTTCTAGCCACAGGTCATGTTGGCCTCAGCATCTTCTGGGCTAATATCATTCCCTTTGGATAATGTTGGTATGAGTCCAGTAAGCCCATTCGTTACCTGACTGCTGGGCCATTTGTGTCCCAAGCAGGACCCCAACTTGGGAGAAGGGCAGAGGTGTCTCACCCTTCTGGCCTTTTGGAAAGAGCAGTGACTTTGTAATCTTATGGCAAGTTAGGGAGGGCATGTGCCAGGTGGGGGCTTCTCTCAAGAGTGAGATCTGTCCCTAGACAGGCTGATCTTGCCTCAGAGTGAGTCATGTCAGTGTGTGTGCGTGCATAAGTGTGTGTGCGTGTGTGTGTGTGTGCACGTGCATAAGTTCTGGACTTCAGGGGGCTCCCAATCTTTATTTTAGAAGTCTGCATTTTCTTTGGGAAGAAAACAGCCCACAGAAAAGCACACTTAGGGACACACACACACACACACACACACATGCACCCTCGCACACAATCACATGTACACACAGAGCCAAACATACATACATACATATACATGTTAATAATATTCACTGTGGTAGGCAGAATTCTAATATGGTCCCAGGAGTCCCACCCCCAATGTACACGCCCTGTGTAATCTCTGCCCCTTATGTGTGGGTGGGACATGTGACTATGATGGGATGTTCCTGTGACTAGGTTATATTTTATGGCAAAGGTGAAGGGATTTTTCAGATACAATTAAGGTTCCTAATCAGCTCACTTTAAGTTAATCAAAAGGGATGTTCTCCTGGGTGGGTCTGACCTAATCAGATGAGCTCTTAAAAAAGGGTCTGAAGGTCGGAGAGAGAGAGACAAAGATTCTTCTGCTGACCTTGAACAAGTTGCTGCCATGGTTCTACAGCTGCAAGGAAACACAGTCTGCCAACAACCACATGAGCTTGGAAGAGGACCCCAACCTCAGATTTGACTGCAGCCCTGGCCAACACTTTAATTGCAGCCTTGTGAAGCCCTAAGCAGAGGACCAGCGAGGCTGCATCTGGACTCCTGACACAAGGAAATTGTGAGATAATAATTGTATGTTGCTTTAAGCTAAGTTTGTGGTGATTTGCTATGCAGCAATGGAAAACTAATGCACGAGCATTCCATTCAATGAAGGTACACAAATACTCCCAAACACTTCCATATGCACACAGACATGTATGTATGCAGACATATTAATATAAACATTCACATATTTACATGTATACCATACTCACATATTTATATACATAAACATCTATATAGATATAAATACATATACATTTTTAGTTAGGTACACATATACACACATGCATGCACCCATAAACTTAGAGACATGTAAACAATCTGTACCTCCATATTTGTATGAATACAGACAGGTATATGCACATAGACACACGTAATCATAGTGATGACAAGCATTTATTGGATGCCTTCTATGTGCCAGGCACTGGCCTAAGTTCTGCACATGTATTAGCTCAATCAGTCATCACGTAGACATGCACATGCATGACACATGCATGCAGACCGGCGTCCCACTGAACTTGTATAACATACCACACCACCATACACTACCGAGGCTCAGAGTGAAGGGGCGCACAGCTGGAGCAGTTTCTCAGGGAGGTTTCTGGTGTCCTGTTCTTTTTTCCTCCCTCTAGCGCCTGGCAGGTGGGTAAGTCCCAGCAACTTCACTCCTTTTCCCTCCCCAAGGAGGGGCCCAGAAGCCACCTACCTGCTGGCTTCGGTCTTTCCACTAGGTGGTGCTAGACCAGCATCTGTGGGTTGCCGGGCAGACTGCGGCCGACTGGGCAGCAGAGCCTGGGTGAGGGAGAACAGATACGTGAAAGAAAAATTTCTCCTGGCCACGACATCCCCATCCTCCTCTGCTCCCTTTCTGTCCAATATGACTTTGGAGCCCTAGGACCACTGGAGCCCACCACAACCAGGAGCCAAGCCTGGGGTGGCAGTGTTGGCCAGGTTCCGGCCTTGCTTGACACCCCTCTGGGGTCATCCAGACTTTATTAGTTTATTTAGCAAACCATTCACTATGACCCAGCGACTGTTCTAAGTTCTTGACAAATATTAATTCATGTAACCCTCCTAATAACCCTAGGAGAAAGTACTATTATTATTACCATTTTACAGATGAGGAAACTGAGGCACAGAGAGGTTAGGTAACTTAACCAAGTTCACGCAGCTATTATGTGATGACACAGAAGGAGAGAGGGCAGGATTGTTCACCCCATTTTAGAGATGGGGAAACTGTGTAGCCCAGTACCAAGGCCAGAGAGTCAGTGGAGGAGCCTGGCCTTGAACTCAGAACTCAAGCCCAGTGCAGGGCTTTTCTTCCTGGGCCCTGGGCTTATGGAGATGAAGGCTGAGGCTGCCGCCCAGTCAGAGGTTGTGACAGGAGCAGTAGACATCCTCCTTCGTGTGCTCCAATGACCCCTCACTCGGGTTTGGAGCCCAGGAAACGACTTCCGGCCAGTGAGGCTCTCTTTGGGATTTTCACGTGGATTCCGCATAAAGGCATACAAGGTAGGGCCAGGCCCTGGCTGCTGCCCAGCCACGGGTGAGTCTATAGACTCAGACGCCAGAGTGGGCCTTTTACAAGATACACAACCCATTCTACACTCAATTGCGTCCTATAAATCAGGTTAACCTTTTCAACGCTGCACGGAGAAAATTAATTACTCATATCGGAGCACATGACCTTTTTCCTGGGCAGGCTGAAGCGAGCTGCTCTGAAGCGCCAGGCTCCTTGTTCTCCACACTGCGGCATCGCAGCCTTTAGGAACTCACACGGTGACCTGCACATCCACCCAAGGACAGCGGTTTCCTGCTTGCTTCCCAGGGGCGACCATGTTGGGCTACTCAGTGCCCCTCCCAGTGACTGGGTCCTCCTCACTGGGCCACTGGGGGCCGATGGTGGGAAAGGAGACCCTCCCTGCCCCTCCTGGCAAGCCCTGGCTCCGCAGGGTGGGGGGAGGGAGGAAGGGAAGGAAGAAGCATTAGAAAGTTCTGTATTCCCCGGGAGAATTTTTCTAGATACCCAAGAGTAGAGAATCCCTGTTGGGGTTCATATGGGAGGTTTTCCACACAGGGAACCCCCCTAATGTCACCCCACACTCTGACACCCTCCAACTAACTAACCAACATTGACTAATGGGCCGTCCAACCACCCAAGCAACCAACCAACAGTTCAAGCAAACAACCAATCCATCCCCCGCCTAGCCAGCCAGTGGACAAGCATGTAGAAAGTGTGCACTGAATTCTTAACCTTGTGCAGCTCTGGGGAATATGGGTGGGAAAGAAGACACAGGTCCTGCCCTCCAGGGGCTTATGGTTTAGTCGGGAACACAAAGCTTAAAGCAGGGAACGAGATGGCATGGAGTTATTGGGTATGTGAGGGAAGACTCTGGATTAATCTTGGAACTTTTGAGTCTTATAGGGGTCGGTTCCATTTTTTCACTACCTGTAGTTGCCAGCCACTGGCAACAGAGGGCAGGTCATTCAGTAACATGTACTTGTCCCTTGACCATTGTCTCAACCGCACACGCATGTCCTGGCAGTGAGGACAGGGCACAGAGATTCGGGGTTCTGCCTTGAAGTTGGACAGACTTTCTACTTCAATCATGGCTCTGCCTCTCGTTATCCGGAGTTCCTTGGGCAAATTCTCTAACCTTTGAGCCTTCATTTTCTCATCCAGAAAACGGGTATAATAAGACCCACCTTAGATGGCAGCTGTGAGGATTCAATGAGATACTGCCTGTAGCGTGCCTAGCACAGAGCTCGGCACGTCGTAGGTGAGAGGCCTTTGTGTGCCTGAGGCGCATGTGGTGGAGGGGCCTGGACTGATGTGCTCGTGGTCCTGACCACGGGCAGGACCCAGAGTCGCTCACTGTCCTGTTTCATCTAAGGGAAGGACAGTCGATGACTGGACCTCTGAAGGCAGGAAGTCCTTCTTCCCATTCTTGCCATGGTTTGGAGCTCTAGGTCACATGAACAGGTCACTGCCTGGGAGGGCCCTTGTGCTGGTTTGAGTTGGGGGCTATCTGTGTCCCCTATCCTGGGGGATTTCTTGGATGGTGATGAGCAGGAGGGTGGGGCTGGGGAAGGTGGAGGTGAGGGGCTGAATGAGGCCAGAGGACTCTGCGCACCGCAGGGCCTCCCTGGGGAGGAGATGCCATTGCGTGCAGGCGGTGGGAGGGCGAGCGTAGCACACCAGGACACAGGCAGCCAGGTGAGAGTGGCGCTGCTGGGGGCAGGGCCCAAGGCCACCACTAAGCTGTGGAGGGTGTAAATCCAATCAGAAACTAAGGGCACTCTTGGGGACTAGGCGGGTGATTGTGCCACTGCCAGCCCCAGGTAATCCCACGGTTCCTGTAGCTTCAGCGTCACTGACATCCTGATGACCCACTGTCAGCTGCATTCTTGAGTTCCAGGCCTGCGCACCGGAGTGCCAGCAGGACACTTCACCTGGCTAACGCCCGGCACCTCTCTCACTGGCCTGACGCTGAACTTTGTCCTCCAGACCTGTTTGTCTGAGAACAGCTAGGTGTGCCCGGGGGTGGGGCCTGGCAGCCATGCCTCCGTGTGACTCTGCCCACCGGCCGTGGCTATCGGACCGAGGTGGACAACTGACGCAAGCTTGGCCACTCAGATTTCCCCCCCTCCAAAGTCCTGGAAATGACTGGTGCTGGTCATTCTGGGCTGATCTTTGGACTGAGGCCTTTAAGCCCAGGGGAGTTGGTGCAGCCTTCCTCGGTTCGTCACGTGTGTGGAGAAGTTGGAAGAGAAGAGGGAAGGGGAGGTGCAGAGAAGGTTCTGGGCTCCTGTGAGCTTTACAGCCCTTTTGAGTTTGGGTTCTGGCCCTGCTCTTGGGTTTCATAAAACACCCCTATGTCCTTATAACACTTTGCTTTTAAAAACTCTTGTGCCTGTCCACTGGGCTCTGCCAGCAGCAATCCCAGGTTCTTTCCTACAGCGGCTGGGACACGGCTCCTGCCCTTGTCAGCAATGGACGGGGAGGAGGGGAAGGGGTGGGAGGAAAGAGAACGATGGAGACCCATCAGGTGTGTGTGACAGAGTCTTTACAAGGCGTGTGAGTAGGACAAAGGGATCGATAGTCCGGGGGTTGTGTTTGTGTGTGAGGCATGGACACACACACTGACAAACAACGGATGAGAGACATAAAGTTGATCGATGACACACACCTGTGCGCAGAGCACAAGCGAGGGACAAGAGCAGGAGCCCAGCAGAGGGAGCAGCCCGGAGACCACGGAAGATGCTGGGACACGGAGAACAAGGCGCCAGGTCTGCCCCAGAGGCCCCCGCCTGCTGCCCAGGGTGGGGCAGAGGGCCTCAGACACAGACTCTGCCCGGTGTCTTCCTGCCTCTGTGGCCACAGTGTCCAGCTGGGCAGGGCACACTTCCCCTCTGGGGACGCTCCCTTCTCTCTGGCTGCCCCCTGCCTGCCCCCCACCCCCGCTGGATGCCTGGGTGGGGCCGGGTAGAGCTGGAGAGAAGCCAGTGATCAGGCCCTGGCAGGGATCCGCCTCCTGCCATCATCCCAGCCCCAGACACACACACACACTGACACACACACACACACACACACACACACACACACCCTAGACACTGACACACACAGATACGCTCTCACACGTACACACTGACACACACACACTGACATACACAGCCATGCACACGCATATATACACACAGTGACATACACACAGCTAGGATCACACACACACACACACAGTGACATACAGGTGCAGACACATTTGTATGTGTATAAAAGCACAGAGACACACATAGGCAGACATGCTCCAACATACACAGCTTTCAGATTCACACAAATGTATAAGAACATCCACAGACACAATGACCCAGAAATACACACAGACACATAAACAGCCAGACACACTTATAGGATAACAGATAGAGATGCGTATACAGTCGCAGATACACAGACATTCACGGATATATGCAAATAGACGTGAAGACCCTCATCAACATGCCAAGGCAGACCCAGACAGCACCGATACATGAACATGAACACATATGTGTAGATATGCCCAGGCACATGCACATATGCAGACACACAGCTCCCAGACATACATACACATAGTCCCATGCAGACATGGTCCCTGGGCCCGCGGGTGAGCTGGGCTGTGATAGCAGACAGGGCCCAGCTGGTGGCCCTCAGGTTTTACACTGGGGAAAGAGTTGTGTTGGGGGAGGTGACTGCTCCCCTGCACTGCTGGTCTGGTGTCACTGAGCAGGCTCCAGGAGAAGGTGGGCCACCTAAGGCTCCTGGGCAGGGCCAGGCCTGGGGAGGGAGCAGGGCAGGGCCAGTGGGGGCAGCAGGACCTGTGTCCCCAGGGGAGGGTGTGGGAAGCAGGGCCTGAATCTGGGCACAGAGAACAGGGCTTACAGGGGTCTCGGTGAGGCTGTGGCCTTCCCAAGCTCCTGCTGGTACTGGGAGCCCTCCGCCTGGTCCTGGTAATGAGTCCATGATAGTGTATGTGTGTGTATCTATGTGTGTGTGTTTGTGGGTACATGTGTGTATATATGTGTGTATACGCAGGCAGGCATGCCTACGGGTGTATAGGTTTATATGTGTGTGAATGCGTGTGCATGAACACACATGTGCACATGCATACACACATGTATAGGTTTGGCGGGTTTGTATGTGAGCAGGACCGTACGTGTGTGCATGTGTGTGTATATGCATGTAGACGTGCACGTGTGCACAAAGCCTGCATATGTTTGTGGATGTGTGGATGTGCACGCCGTGAGACTGTTGTATTCTGAGCTGTCATCAGTGCCACTGTGCTCTGCGTACCTCAGCCTGGGGCAGCTCCAGATGTGGTTCCAACATTCCTCATTCACTGCAGAAAATCAAACAAACAAATGAAAAATTAACGCCATTGTTAGCCAGGGATGCCCCTGAGCTGACGAAGCTCCTCTAGCCAGCCAGCTGCAGCAGATGGCGGAAGCTCCCGGGCTCACCTTGGCGCTGGTGCAGACAGGATCATCAGGAGGCTGCACAGAGGCGGGCTACCGTGGGTTGGGTCTTGATGTGACTGGGAGAGGCTGTCAGAGCCTCAAAGGTGTGTCTGTCTCTCCTACCCATCCCGGTTCCAAGAGCCTCCCCAGGGCAGGAGGGAGGGGGAGAGCAGGAGGAGATGCACATGAATGGGGCACCTAGCATACAGTAGGCGTTCACTAAATGCTGTTGATGGACTAAACTTTACATACAAGTTCTCACAACAACAGCATTTGGCAGATCAGGAAGCTGAGGCTCAGAGAAATTATTTAGGTTGCTCAAGGTCCCAGAGCTTGTGAATGGGGGCACTGGGAATCAAACCCATCGCTAACGCCTGCTCAAGTCCAGAGTCTTTCCACTACACCATCAGTGTGACACACCCGTGGTGCATTAAAGGTGGCTGCAAATTTTCTGCCACTTTTCCTATTGACAGGTGGAGTCTAATTCCCCGCCCTGTGAACCTGGGCTGGGGTTAGAGACTCCCCTTGCCACTTCCAGCCCATTAGGAAATTTTCTTCTGGGAGCTCTGAGCCAGGGTACTAGATGTCCGATACCCTGAGACTGTCTTGCTGGAGAAGCCACGTCTAGGTGCTCTCGGCGAACGTTCTGGCTGAGTCCAGCCTTCCTTATCTCTGCGAAGGCGCCAAATGTGTGAGTGAGGCCATCCTGGACCGTGCAGACCGCCCCCTCCTCCAACTGAATACCGTCACTTCTGGTGACACTCCATGGAACACAGGAGAATTACCCAGCCGAGACCACCATCTTGAATTTCTGATTCACAAAATAGTGAGCTATGACAAAATGATTGTTGTTTTAGTCACTTAATTTTGGAGTACTTTGTTATGCAGCAATAGAGAAACTGGAACAGACATATATTCACATCAGCACACACACACCACGAACACACATGCTTAGAGATACACACACTCTCACACACACACAGGCGCTCACTCACGTGCACCTGCGTCTCTCTCTGATTCCAGTTCTTCCAGCAACATCAGGCTCCTGTGTGTACTGATGTGCCTGTTTTCTGGGGTGAGAAGTGCTCACATCCAGAGAAATGACAATGGCTCTTCATTACCCAATCGGTTTCATTGTTTGTGGGACTTTCTCATTTGAATTATTCCCAAGAATCAGAATGAGTAATTTTACATGGAAATGTATAAAAAAGCAATAATTACCAGTGGGTGTGTGGTAGTAAACAGTTCTGTTGGGCGGGTCCTATCCATCCTTGGCCGTGCCCTTCACATCCACTCCAGCCTCGAACCTAAAACTGGGAGCTGGGATGAACGGGGCTGGTGGGCAGACAGGCAGGGGAGGAGGCTGACTGTGCTGGAAGCAGGAGAGAAGGCTTCTGGAGGTCCCTAGGAAGAGATTCACATCCAAGGGCCGAAAAGGGCTGTCGTAGTCCTGGGGTTCCTGAAGCTGCCTCCAGCCATCACCCGAAACCAGCTGGCCTGGCGGTGTGTGTACGAGTGTGCATGGGTACACGGGACAGTGACTAGGTGAGCTGTGCCCTCCTGCACATCTCTGCTGTGTCTGTGGGTGTGAGATGGTGTGAGTGGCACTGTATGTTACACGTGTGTGCTAGTGACTGCTTGTGAGTGTGTAACTATGGCACGGGTGCATGACCATGCATGTAACAAGTATGGCAGTGTGCACGTGTGTCTCCCAGTGGGTAATCTCATATGTTCATGCATGTGCATGCCTATGGGTGTGAACTGTGGGACTGGGGGAACCGCACTGCTCCATGTGCTTATGTGTATGACCAAGTGGCTCCACATGCCTGTGTGTGCCTATGTGCGTGTGTGTGTGTGTGTGTGTATGTGTGCACACCACTAGGTACCTGCAGTTGTGTGTTTTGGTGAGAAGCCACACTCCCCTTGAGGCAGAGTGGTGGCGGTGGAATTCACCTGTAGCTGAAGGCCATGTCTGACTGTGAGGACATCATACCACCTGAAATAAACCAGACACAAAAGGGCACATACTGTATGATTCTGCTTGTACAAGATGCCTATAGCAGTCAAATTCATCGAGACAGAAAGTGGAACAGAGGTGACCAGGGGCTGGGGGGAGGGAGGAGTGGGGAGTCATTGTTTCGAGAGGACAGTTTCAGTTTGGAATGATGAAAAAGTTCTGGAGATGGATGGTGGTGATGGTTGCACAACAATGTGAATGTACTTAATGCCACTGTAGTGAACACTTAAAAATGATACATTGTATGCTTTGTATATTTTTCCTCAAATAAAAAATAAGATCCTAGACTCTGGAGTCAGCCAGCCTGCTGGGTTTGAATCCCAGCTCTCTTATAAACAAGCTGTGTGACTTTGGGCAAGTTGCTGAACCTCTCTGTGATTTGGTTATCTCATCTGCCAAATGGATATCATAATCATATCTACATTGGGGGTTGCTGAGGGGATGAAATGAGTTAGTATCCGTGATGTGTGTGCCTTGTGAGTCAGCTGTTATCACCCTCAGCAGCCCCTGGCTGGAAGCTGGGGGGCGGGGCTCTTGGTCAGGAGCCCAGGAAGCAGGGCCAGTGCTTGGGGCCACTGGGCGGGTCGTCTGCATCCCTGGGAGTGGGTGGGCACACTCGCCCCTGCTCTTGTGCCTTGTCATCACGGCACAGAGAACATTGCAGAGCCACAGGCCTTGATGGGGTAGAGCTCCCTGGCACTTGGCTTGGGTGGTGGAGCAGAGGGAACAGGAGAGAGGTTAGGAGGAGGAGGGGAGATGGGACAGCTCTGTCCCGCTGCCTGTGCTGCTGCCCGCAGAGCCTCCGGCCAGGCTGGAGGTGTGGGTGGGCCTCCGTTAAGGGAACTGACTCTCTCCTGGCCTTGACTGGGACACGCAGGAGAGCCCAGGTCTCTGCCTCCCTCCTGCCACTCTCTGATCTGTTTCCCACAAAGAAGCATCGAGATCCCTGTAGTGTGAATGTGACACGTCCCTCCCTTTTGCTCCAGGGATGGGCGGGACATTCCTACCACTGCCTGGGAGGCCCTGCTCCGCTCCGAGCGCCTCCACTCCCAGCCACGCTGCCCCCAGTCTGCTCCCGCTTCCTTCTCCCCACACGGCCTTTGGAGTTGCTGGTCTGACTCCTCGGAAGGATCCCCGTGCCCTGAAACCTGCCCTCACCGTCGCTTCCCCATCGGCCAGGCCCTGGGCTGGACTCTGAGGACACAGGTGGGTTAAACCTGGGCCAGGTGAGGCAACGGGACACCACGGGAGAGGGAGGAACGAGGTGTAGCGCAGCAGAGAGTGGTGGGGAGAAAACATGCCCCCAACAGCGCCATCCCTGAAGGAGGGCTGACTTGGTTAGATTCGGGGTGCTGTGTCCTGGTTACTGGTGGCCAGGCTCATGGTATGAACCTTGTCTTCTCTCTTCAGGTCCCTGTGGTGGAATTGAAAGCTGAGCCAAGCAGTGTCAGTGTTAAGGGGTGGCTTTGGGGGACTTCAGTCCCCCCCATCTTCCATCAGCATTTCCTCTCTAAAATAGCACGGAATAAAATTTGAAATCAAAACAGTGTGCTTGTTATTCAAATGTGCCTTAAAGACGAGTCCTCCAGCTGCCTGTTCTGATTGGGATGTCAACCCTACGCCCATGTAGAAATTCCGGAACCAAGACTGCAGCCAGGCACCAAGCCTCACTCTTTTTTCCAATAATTCTTTTACAGAGTCTCCACTGCTTTGGGTTTGGCCCCTGTTTTAGTTCTCTGTTGCTGCATGACGAATGAGCCCCAAACTTGGTGGCCTTAGCACAGCAAACATTTGTGATCTCAGTCTCTGAGGGTCATGGGTTTGGGAGTGGCTTAGCTAGTGTGGCTCTGGGCCCAGGCCTGTCATGTGGTTGCTTTACTGGTTTGATTAGAAGCAAGTCACTAAGTCCAGCCCACCCTCAGGGGAAGCGGAATGAGGCTCCATCTCTGTAAGGAAGGAATAGAAAGAATTTCTTGAACTTACTTTGAAACTATCACAGCCACTAATGGTGGTAAGGTTTAGATTTAGAGCTGTGACATTGGACACTGACCCAGCTCATAATAAGTGGCCATTTTGCCATTATTCCTTAGCGGTGTTGCTTAAGGAGGAGGGATAGTTAGCAGAACAAAATGCAGGCATTCCTGGGCCCTCCAGTCCAATGCCAACTACTAAATTAAAACTTCCTTTAGAATACTAATAAGAATGACTATCCCTGCCTAGGTGAGGTGGGGAGAATCATGGGGGGCTTTGCATAGGAAATAACACTGTAACATTGGGTTTTGAAGGATGAATAGGAGTTCTTCAGGAAGATAGTTTCTTGAGGAAAGTGCAGCAAAGTAGGAAAATACAAACTTTGAAGTGAAAAATGAAAGAGGTTCAATCCTGTCTCAGTTATTAGCTGTGTGAACTTGAGCAAGTCACTTCCCCTCTTTGTGTCCCCTTATCTGTAAATTAGGAGTAATAAAACAAATGAGGCTGTGAAGTTATTGTAAAGATTGGCGAGAGTGCACGTGAAGTGCCTGTCAGACCGTGGGTATTTAATACGGGGTAGACAAACATTCTTGTTTGTGGGCATCCATGTTCAGGCGTCTGGGGCCTCAGGGGTCTGACGTGCTTGGGGCAGGAATAGAAATTCTGTGGTCTCGGTCACGTTCATGGGACTCAAGTTCTTTTCTGTCTCCTGCCCCAGCCCAGCCCAGTTCACCGCACTCATTGACCTGACCAGCCAATAATGATTAACTTATAAATCGAAGACTGTGGGGCCCTGCCGGATCCAGTCTGGAGGCATGGCGGAGAGAGCAGGTGAGGAGGGGGGGCCAGTTGAGTCTGTCCTGTCTGCTGCTCCCAAGTCAGCTCCACGGGCAGTTGACTTTGACCAGAGGGACACTCAGAATGGCAGAAATGAATCTCGTCTGAGATGCCCTCCTGTCAGCCCCGTCACTGCCCCGTTCGCCTGCTTGGCTGGCCCTGGTGACAGCTGTCTGTAGGCAGCTGTCTGGGTGTGAGAGATCAATGCCTCACCCACGTGGGGGCCACAACCAGTAAACAGAGGGCGTGTTAGGCGCTGGAGAAGTGGCCTGGGTTCACCGCCCAGGTTCTGTGTTGACCCAGTGTCAGCCTCCCTCCCTGGCAGGTGTGGCTGTGATCCCGTGGCTGCCGGCTGTGGGGGGTGTGGCTTGGGCTTTCCTCTGCAGTCCTTCTGGGTCTCAGAGGGACAAAGTAGGGACAGCTGGAAGTTCTGTTCCTCGGGCTTAATGCCACCATGCTACTTTTGGGGGGGCTGTATTTCATCATCATTATTATTAATATATTCTGAACCGTCCAGGGAAATTTATTGTACTTGTCATCTTCCTATGGGACAGAGCAGGCAGCTCATTGGAAAGGGGGCTGGAGACCTAAGAGCCAGCTCTCCTTGGGTGACTTGAGGCACATCACGTGACCTCCCTAAGCCTCAGTTTCCTTCTCGGTGAAATGGGGATCCCGGGCTGCCAGGGCTGGGTGAGGTCAGATGAGCTGATGGCTGTGCACTCGCTCTGGCTGTTGCGGGGACAGGATGTCAGGGGACGATGGCGTCTCTGTGCTCACTGAGATCCTGGAACGGCTTTAATCCTCTCTGATGTGATGGGCCCTTTCTCACCAAGGGCGGGGGCTGGAGAGGCTTTGGCGTCTCCCCTGTCAACCCCTTGTTCACTCCAACCCTGCGAGCACAAGTCCCAGGTGGACGTGTCTTATAGCAGAGGCTGCAGTGAGAAGCCTCAAAGGCAGACGTTCTCCAATTGTGGGCCCTGCGCCAGCAGCATCCGCCGGGAGATTTCAGAAATGCATCTTCTCAGGCCCCACCCCAGACCTCCTGACTCAAACTCAGGACGCGGGGCCAGCCCTCGGCTTGGTCCTGATATTGACATGCTTTTTTTTTACCACTTGCTTTTGAACTTGGATGATACTGACGTTTGAGAACCACTATGCGAAGGCATTACCCCTTCCACACGGTGCCCACACCTTCCCCCATGGGGGCTCCTCTGAGTGGGGGAGGCTGCAAGGCCTATGCTGAATCTCCCTGCTAGAGAGAACCCTGGGCAGGGGTGGGGGTCTCTTCCCTCTGACTAGCTCACGAGAACCCTGAACCTCGCCAGTGGGGTTGATGCCAGGGTACTTGCATAGCTCATTAGCTCTACTCTGGGCTTCAATCCCTCTTAATTAGTTTTGCAAAAAAATATTCATTAAAAAAGCCCAAACTCATCACAAATTAGACACAGGTCCTTGCTAAGTTTGTGGGTGTGGGTACATCCGAATGTCTCTGTGCTTGTGTGTGCTGTGGAGTGTGGGGGAACGTGAGCGTGTGAGTGGGTGCTACCGAGTGTGGGTTTCAGCGACTGTGACGGTGCCTGTGTGTGAGTGTTGTTGTGTCTGTGTTTGCACAGCCACTTCGTCTCCAGGGGGTCCCCACGAAGCAGGTTATGCCTTCCTGTGTCATGAGTCACTCTCCCTAATGTAGCCAAATTGCAGGAAACACCACCCTGCCCATGCTCCTCTGCCCTGGTGCCTATTAAAGGCCTGAGCTGGCCAGCTGAGCAGCGAGGACAGCAGTGCCCCCACCACCAGGTCAACCTTGGGTCCAGTCTGAGTAATTGAAGAGCCTGTCAGATGTCCCCTTATGTGTGTGCTGTCCCCTTGTGCCTGGAGCCTCCACCCCTTCTTGTTCCACTGGGATCCCTCTGCTCCTTGGATCGGGCTGCAGATCCTCAGGCCTCCCCAGGGAGAATCCGCCAGTAACAGGGCTGCCCAGGGGGCTGGGGAGAAGCCCATATTTGGGGTGAAGGGGCTGGGGGTGTCCAGAGATGCTTAGGCCCAGAGTCTGGGGGCACGCCCTTCCCCTCCCCATCCCTTTCCCACTCGCCTACTGCAGTCCCTGCTGGGAGCAACCCTATTTGGAGCCAAGTAAATTTATGGCATAATCCCGAATGGAAATGCATGGAAATGCTGCCAATTACCATCGAGCCAAGAGAGGAGGCTGCATCCCCTGGCGTGCCCTCCCCGGTCTGCTGTCCGTAGGCGCCCAGCCTTGCAGAACCCGCAGGGACAGAGAAGCTGGCCGGGACGGCCTAGACTGGTGGAATGGGACCATTTGTATAGAACTCTTTATTCATCTCACCTGGCCTTGAAGATTTGCAGCAGGAATGTCTCCTTCGCATGAAACCTGAGCAAACCAGGGAAATGTCATTCCCCGAGTCTCAGCAAAGCCGACAGCTGATGCGATTTATCTAGCTGAGATCAGTTCATCAAATTTGGGTAGAGCTGAGCCACTGGAAAGACGGGAAAATCTGATACAACTGCGTCTGCTTAAAATGCAAAGGCTTGTGGAGATTTTGGAAACACTGTAAGGAGAGTCTCAGCGAAGCCAGGAGGAACGTTTAGCAGGCACGGGGACTGCGCTGGGGGAGCACTGGGGGCTGGGGAAGCTCCTGCTCTGCCGAGGGAGACCAGGCACCCTTGTAGTCTCTGCTCTGTGCTGGCCTCCCCTGTTGGCCTGGGTCCGATCCAGTCCAATGAAGAAGGAATGATGACTACTGTGTGCACACTCAAGTCTGGCCTCCGGGGTAGTGTGGTGGGGGTGATGTGAGACATGGCGCCATCCTTGAAAACATCCCAGTCTAACGGGGGAGACAGAGACATGACAACCTGTAACATAATGGAATCTATAACCAGGGTTTGTGACAGAGGTTCAAGGTGCTGATAAGAGAACAAAGGGTGGGAGAAGGTCATGGTGAAGCTCTCAGGCCCTGCAGTCAGATGGGCCTGGTTCAAACCTTGGTCTTGTCATCTTTACACAGGCTGTGTGTCCTTGGGTGAGTTGCTTAACCTCTCTGAGCCTCACTTTCCCACCTGCGGAATGGGTGTAACAATTCCTACTTCTTAGGGAGTTGTGAGGATTGATGAGATACTGTGTATTAAATGCTTAGCACCAGGCTGGGTGTACAGTAAGTGCCTAGGAGTGAAGCTAGCATCCAACTGGGAAAATCTGGGAGGAGGTGGGGATTCCAGCTAGGCCCTGAAGCACGGGAAGGATTTTGGTTGGTGGAGAGAGTGAGAGAGTGCCCCAGAATTATGGAGACATAGCAGCTGGCTGGCTGCTTGTCACAGAGCCACAGTGCCCATGGAAGCAGAGGGGAGGCTCCCTGGGCTGGGGTGATGGAGGGCTTGTTGCATTTAGGGCAGCTCCCCTCCCCTTCCCATCAGCCCCTGGCCCCAGAAAGAGTCATTATGTCACTCCCCCACTAAGCCCTCCCCTCACTCCATCTTGTTTCCTTTCCTATGAGGATTTATCAGTCCTCCCGAGATGGGCTTAGCGGGGACCAATTTCCTGCCATCAGTCAGAAGTGGTGGCATTTGTAGGGCAGCGCGGAGGCCCGGGAGGGGAGGGAGGGAACACCATGTGCCTTCTCTCTGGGGCTGAGTGCTGTGCCCCACCCTCCTCCTGGCTGCCCTCCGTCCCTCACTATCTGCTCTTTCCTCTGGCCGGGGCTTTGCAGCCAGCAGGACGAGAAGAGACACCGGGAAGTGGGGAGCCGGGAAGTGGGGAGCCGGGGCTGGGCTAATGCAGGGGCCGAGCAGGGGGAAGGTGTGGCTGACCTGTGCGGCCATCCCTCAAAAGGGCACTGAGTTTTGTGTAAGCGGCTCTCCTGAAGTAGGTCCCCAATATTCTGGATTTATTCAACTTCGTGGCTCTTGGTGATTCAGAGCAGGAAAATATTGGCTTGTGGCAGGCTCTGGCCTCGGTGGGTAACTGAGGCAGTAGCTTCAGGGGTCCAGGAGGGGATAAATGGAGGCCAAGACTGGGGGTCTAGGTTCTCCCTAGGCTCATGGATCTCAGGGGTGCAGGCTGCTGGGCTCCTCTCAGCCTTGGCAGGAACATTCTTAATTTAAAGGTCTAGGCTGGCCTCAGGACTGCAGTTGACCACTGCTGGCCATCTCCTTCAGGAAGCTCACCTGGATGCAACCCGCCCGCCAGGCCCTCCCTTTGGGCTAGGAGTGATCCCTGGGTCTACAGGTCCTCCCTAAGCCCCTCTCTCCTTACCTAGACACAGAGTTGCAATTTATCGAGCACTTATTACATGCCAGGCCCTGGGCCAGCACTTGACATATACTAACTCATTTAATTCTTTATCAACCTGGAGAGACAGACATGATTAAAATTACCCCCATCTTTTAGCTGAGGAAATGGGTTCCAAGAGGCTGGATGATTACTCAAGGTCTTATTTTAAATGTCACCTCATCAGAGAACCCTCCCCTGACTACCCATCTGTATTCCCTGTCCCCCACCCCCTCGCTTTCTCCATCTGCCGTTTTGTTTTATTTTCTCTTTGCCTATTGTCCACCTGCCCCATAGAAGTGTAAGCGCCATTAGGGCAGAGACCTTGCCGGTCTCGTTCTATCTCACACGAGTATCTGTGAATGAATGAGAATGAGCAGACACAGGCCATGTGGCTGACGTGGGCAGAGTGAGGATTCCAGCCTGCTGGTCTGGTGCAGAAAGCCACGCCATGGTCTCTGTCAAGGGTACATCAGTGCCTGGAGGGAGGGGTTGTCACATGCAGGGAAGCCTCAGGCCAGGGGTCCCAGTCAGCTGATGGCAGGCTAACGTTCCGACTCCAGCCCCTCTTGTGGTCAGCAGATAGAGGGAGAGGCTAGTTTTGAGGAACTGGGGCGGGGGCAGGAGGCTGGCAGCCCCAGGCCCGGGGCTGGGGGAGGACTGGGCCCCTTACCTCCTCCAGGCCAGCAGAGTCGGGCCTGCTCTGGATCTGCTATCTGGACCCAGCACAGCTGGGGCGGCTCGTTGAGCTCAGATATTTATTAAGATTTGGGGTGGGGGGATTCTATTTGTCCGGGAATGACGGGGACAGGAGAAGGGCTTTCTGGAGATGACTGGCAGGAGAGATAAGCCTGATGTGTGACTTTCTGACGCTTCGTTGGTTTGAAAATGAGTCCTGGGCCCAGAGACGGGATTGACAGGGGGATCAGAGAGGGCCGGGAGTCAGGAGACCGGGTCCTAGTGCCTGGGGAGGAGGCGGCTGCGCCATGAGTCACCTTGGCTGGGCTGCTGGGGAAGGACGGGGCCCCAGGCTGCTGTGTTTTGGGGTCAGTGTTTTTGTGTCTCTGAGTGCCTGGGCTTGCCTTTGCTCCTGTTTTTGGAAGGAGCCCAAGTGCTTGGAGCTCACAGACAGAGAGCCAGGAACACACTGCTGTGCGGTGGCTGGACATTGTCCATATTCACTGTGCCTGCTCCCCTGGCCTGTGCCACAGAAGGCCGGGCAGTACCAGCCCTCAACGGGCTCCTCTGTCCTTCTGCTGGCTGGTTTGGCTGATGGGAACCCTGGGCAGGGAGGAGAATAGGGTCATGGTTTCCATCCCACTCCTTCTCTGCAGTGTGGCTGGGGGGTGACTGTGACTCCCTACCAGGGCCACAACTCTGTCACATGGCCCTCGCCCTATAGCTACGGTCTTCAAGTGCCCTTCCCTTCCCTTTCAGGCCTCAGTGGTGACAGCTCCCAACTCCTGCAGGCCCTGGGGTCCTGCACCAACCCTTGTCGACTCCCCTACATTGTGCCCATGACTCTGTGAACAGTCCCTTTACTAGCCACGCCTGTGATCCTAGCACTCTGGGAGGCCGAGGCGGGAGGATCGCTTGAACTCAGGAGTTGGAGACCCCGTCTCTACTAAAAATAGAAAAAAAAAAATTAGCCAGGAAATTAAAATTGAAAAAATTAGCCGGGCATAGTGGCTCATGCCTGTAGTCCCAGCTACTCGGGAGGCTGAGGCCTGAGGATTGCTTGAGTCCAGGATTTTGAGGCTGCAGTGAGCTAGGATGACTATGGCACTCTAGCCTGGGTGACAGAGCGAAACTCTGCCTCAAAAAGAAAAATACTCCCTTTACTAATATCTGTTTAACTTGAATGTGACGTCCCATTCCTGCTGGGATCCTGACTAATACACCAGCACTGATGCAGAAAAGTTACTCCTAAGTGTGCCTGGCAGCTCCACGGACTGTCTGTCTCTTGCTTTAATAGTGTTTGGACAGAGCAGCCCCAGGGACTCCTCCTCTTTC
The DNA here is from genome assembly GCF_020740605.2 of Lemur catta. Taxonomy (NCBI): domain Eukaryota; kingdom Metazoa; phylum Chordata; class Mammalia; order Primates; family Lemuridae; genus Lemur; species Lemur catta. The sequence continues at coordinate 100,161,832 of NC_059130.1, read as the reverse complement.
CAGCCTCCACTGCGCCCAACCTCCCATCCAGTCACGAGCTCCGGGACCATCGTCTCGGCCATCCCCTGCTTCCAGGACCAGCAGACACTTTTTGTGGTTAGGTCATTACTCCCGACCGGCCACGCGCTCCCAGATTCATCAGAACTATCCGACCGAGGAGGAGGCTGCTGAGGCCTGCCTGGTCAGTGTGAATCTGTGGGCCCCCTACACCTGCCTCTCTCTGGGCTTCTGTTTTGACCTTGACCATGTTGTGGCCGTGGAGAGTGTTGGACACTTCTGTGAGGGTGATTGAAAGCTTCTCCTGAAAATGCAAAACCAGCCCCGTGGTGCAAAACCAGCACCCTGTCTGCACCCTCTTCCAGCACCTGCAAAAGCCAGCCCGAGATGAGTGGGGCAAAACCGTGGATGCCATGGAAGCCCATGGAAGCCACCCTGGCTGTGGAGAAGAACCTGAACGACCCCCTTTTGGATCTGCATGCCCTGGGTTCTGCCCGCACAGCCCCCATCTCCGTGACGTCCTGGAGAGTCACTTTCTAGACGAGGAGGTGAAACTTGCGAGGAAGATGGGCGACCACCTGACTGAGCTCTGCAGGCTGGGGTGTGTGAAAGGCTCACCCTCAAGCAGGCCTGGGAGCCTTTGGAGCACAGCGGCCTTCGGGGGGCCCCTCTGCATCCCATGGTGTCAGGGCTTCTGCCAGAGCTTCTTCCTCCAGCCACCAGGCAGCTTTCTAAACACCCTGGGGCCCTCTCCCAAGCCAAGGACCAAATGGAAACAATAAAGCTTTTTGCAGTGAAAACAAAACACAAAACAAAGGTGCTCCCACGGGTATTCCCCAAAGTGGCCATCAGCACTGATGGAAACAGGCTTGTCACTGGGGTTTCTAGAGGCTGCCCCTGCCCCTGCGAGTTGGCCCCAATTAGGGGTAGAGGGGAGGCCTCACTGCTGGGGCAGGAGAGGTAGGTGGTAGATCCTTCTCTGCCTTTCCCTTCTTTCTTCTTAGGATTTCATGTTTCTTATCTGTAAAATGCAGGTGATAATAGGGGAGACATTAGGTGCCAGGCACCGTATTAAGTGCTGTGTGTGTGTGTGTTTGTGTGTATGCATGATCACATTAGTTTTCCCGGAAGTCCTATGAAATGGCTTCTCTTAGCATCCCTAATAGAAAGGAAACTGAGGCTCAGAGAGGTGGGGTGCCTTGCTCAAGTTCACACAGTCTGAAAGTGGTGGACTGGAATTAGAACCCAGGTCCCTCTCTGCGCATTTGAGACAGAGGGAGGGGTCACTCATTCCTTTTAATGCCTACCTGGTATCTTATTGCACGCACATACCACTAATTAATTTATTCGATCACCTGTTGATGGACATTTAGTTTTTTCCTATTTAAAAAAATATTTCAAACATTGATACCATAAATTCACCAATTCACCTATGTCCATGTGTATCTTTTTAGGTAATTCCTAGAAGTGTAATTGCTATGCCAAAGGGCATGTGCATTTGTAATTTGGATAGATGTTACCAAATTGTCTGAACTTGCATAGAGACTGTACTGGCAGCAACGTGAGATGCCAACTTCCTCTCATGCTCACCAACACAGTATGTGAGCAAGCTCTTTGATCTTTGCCCATCTGGTCATTAAAAGGTGTATCAGCTAGTTTTATTTTATTTTGCATTTTTCTCATGATGGGTGAGGTTGAGTGTCTTTTCAAATGGTTCAGACATGTCTCTATTTCCTGTGCTATGAACTGTCTTCATATCTTTTGCTCATTTTTCTATTGTGTTACTGGCTTTTTTTCTCAATAGAGCTTATTATTCACGTGGGAAATTAACCCTTCATCTGTAATAAGCACCACATAGATATTTCTCTCAGTTTCTTGTCTTTTGACTTTGCTAATGGTGATTTCTGCCATGAAGAAATTTTCTATTTTTTTTGGCTTTGGGTGTCTTTTCAAAGAGCTTTCCCAAATTAAGATTTTTTTTTAAAAATTTTGGCTGGGCATCATGGCTCATGCCTGTAATCCTAGCACTCCAGGAGGCCGAGGTGGGAGGATCACTTGAGGCTAGGAGTTCAAGACCAGCCTGAGCAAGAGCGAGACCCTGTCTCCACAAAAAATAGAAAAATTAGTTGGGCATGGTGGTGTGTGCCTGTAGTTCCAGCTACTTGGGAGGCTGAGGCAGGAGGATCGCTTGATCCCAGGAGTGTGAGGTTGCATTGAGCTACGATGACATCACTGTACTCTAGCCAGGGCGACAGAGCAAGACTCTGCCAGAAAAAATAAAAAATAAAATGAAATAAAATAAAAATTTCTCCATGGTTTCCTCTAGGCTGCTTATTATTTCATTTAAAAATATTTAAATGCTTGACTCATCCGTAATTTATTTGATACAAGGTGTGAGGTATAGATCTAATTTTAATTTTTTCTCAATGGTTGCTCAGTTGTCCCAAATTGATTGAATAGCTCATCTTCTCAATGATTCCCCCCAGGTTTATGAAGGCACAGTTGGCAAATAAAAATTGTATATATTTATGGTGCACAACATATTTTGATATATGTATATAATACATTATTATTATACATAATTATTACATAATTAAACAATATATATTATTGTATATAATATTGACTGTAGTAACCATAGTATACAATATTTCTCCAGAACTTATTCATTCTATCTGACTGAAACTTTGTACTCTTTAATCAACATCTCCCAATTCCTCCCTCTCCCTACCCAAACGCTGGCAACCACCATTCTGCTCTTGGCTTCTATGACTTCAACTTTTTTAGATTCCACATAGTAAGTGAGATCATGCAGTATTTGTCTTTTTGTGTCTGGCTTATTTCACTTAGCATAATGTCCACCAGGTACAACTATGTTGTCACAAATGACAGGATTTCCTTCTTCTTTAAGGCTGAATAATTTCCCATTTTGTGTGTGTGTGTGTGTGTGTGTGTGTATACACACACCCCACATTTTCTCTATTCATTCATCTATCAATGGACACTTAGGTTGATTCCATATCCTGGCTATTGTAAATAATGCTGCAATAAACATAGGAGTGCAGGTAATCTCTTCAAAGTCCTAATTTCAATTCCTTTGGATATATCCAAATTCCTTTGGAATTGCTAGATCCTTACTTTTTTGAGAAAACTCCATACTGTTTTCCCTAATGAATGGCTGTACTAATTTACATTCTCACCAACAGTCTACAATGGTTCACTTTTCTCCACATCCTTGGCAACACTTGTTATCTTTTGTCTCTCTGTTTATAGCCATTCTATTAATAACAGATGTGAGGTGATAGCTCATTGTGGTTTTAATTTGCATTTTCCTGATGATTAGTGATGTTGAACATTTTTTTCATATACCTGTTGGCCATTTGTATGCCTTGTTTTTATCCTCAATTATTTTGAATGCTCACATGTTTTTTAATTCATTTCTGTGCTTTGAATTTATTTCTTTTTTGTTCCATTGACATGTTTGTCTACTCACAAGTTACCTCCATATTATTCAGATTATTATAGTTCTATAATAAGTTTAAATATCTGATAGAGCTAGCCTTCCCTCATCACTCTTCTGGCTATTTTTACATGCTCATTTTTTTCGTATGAACTTCAAAATCACCTCATTTCATTAAAAATTCCTGTTGCTATATTCTGGAACATGTCGATGTCATAGATTAACTAAGTAAATACTGATATAGCTTCATGATGTTAATTCTTCCTATCCAAGAACATGGTATGCCTTTCCATTTGTTCTAGTCATCTTTTGGGTCCCTTAGTAGCATTTTAGGGTTTTCTTTATATATATTTTGCACACTCCTAGATATTTTATCTTTTTCGTCACAATTGTAAATGTTTTCTGTTCTTCCATTATATGCCCCAGCTGGTGGTTATTTTAAAATATGAAGGCCATTGATTTTTGCATACTAATGATGTATGCAACATTCAGTGCCACGTCACTGAATTACCTTATTGTTGGTAATAGTTCTGCAGTTGATTCTCATTGGTGTACCAAGTATGTACTCATATCTTCTGCAAATAATGATCATTTTACCTTCCTTTTTTAATTTGTATATACTTAAAATTTCTTTTAAATTTTATTGCTTTAGCTAGTACCCACAGAACACAGTGAGGTAATTATGAAGATATTGGATGTCCTAGATTTTTTCCTGACTTTAATGAAAATGTTTTCAGTATTTCCTCATTTGGAGTTAAGGTGGATATCTTTTATGATGTTAAGAAGTAGCTGTTTGTTCTTATTTCACTAAGAGTTTTAACAAATTAAGAATGGTTGCTGATTTATGCAGATAATTTATGCTTAGATCCTCTAAGGTGGTAAATTAATAGATTTCCTGACATTAACCTAACTTTTCTTAAACCCACTTGATCATGATATATAATAGCATTCTTTTTCTGTGTTGCCAGATTCCATATGCTACTATTTTATTTGGAGTTGTTGCATGAAATGCCTAAGTGAGATTGTTCTGTCGTTGTTTGTGCTCTTCCAGTTGAGTATTGGTAAGCGTGTTAATGTTATGGTCACTTTGTAAAAATAATCTAGAAACTTTCCCTCTTGTCTATGCCCTGTAACAGTTTATTAAATAGCCCTAGAGAGATCCATCCCTTGAAGACTTGGGTGTGTTCAAGGGGCTAACCTCAGCCTGCAGCTGGCACCTGGGAAGAGGGTCTCAGTGACTCGGATGATTCTGTGACCTCTGTGGTTGGTCCGGCAGGACAATTTCAGTGGTACTGACTACAGACCCAGAGGCGTAGACTCCCAGGTCCTCCCTCCCACCATCCTGGACCTCCAGGCTCGGTGGGCCTGCGAGTATTCCAAATGAAAACGTCATAGCAAAGCTGGGTGGGAAGACACAAGCAGGGCGAAAGGGGCTGGATATGGAAGAGAGAACTTCCTAGGCTGGGCTCAGGTATGCGGTGGGCTGCTGAGGCTGGGTGGGGCTCCAGGCACCCCTTGCCTCTGTCTGGGTAGCTGGGTCTGCCCCATCCCGCCCACCACGACAGCAGCTTCCAGTTCTGTCTTGATGTCTCCAGGTGGCCGTGGGGGCTCTGCCTGTTCCTGGTCACTTCACCTTCTGCTACGGTACTTTGTGTCCAGTGACCAGCAGTGGGTGGGCAGCCTCCAATCATTTCTGTGTGTTGGCCAAGGACGCTTCTTCCCGACACTCCATAAACACTACGTTATGCGATGCAGGCCTCCTCCCCACCTCCTCCCCAGCCTCCCCCTGCTCCCGCCCCTTCAGGCCTGCTGGCACAGTTTAATTTCCAGCCCTGGTATTTCTTTCTAGCCCGTGACAACCTCAGGTGGAAGCAATTTCACCGTCTTGTAACTCACCGGGTCATTATAATTAGTATCCGGGCACCCGGGGCGAGGGCGGAAGGAAGAAAGGGAAGAGTTGATCCAGCCAGGCGAGGAGCAGCCTCTGTGGCTGGGGGCTGGGCACCCCTTCCTCCCGCTTCAGCTTGTAACTCCCATTTTCTCAGGGCTCTGATTCCACCGGCACCCGCTCCCCTCTGTGTGTGGAGGTGGGAGCAGGTGGGGAATCAGGAGTCTCTGACCGGAGTGAGGGGCCTGAGAGCCCACGTCTGAGGCCGGGGTGGGATGAGGGGCCCTGGAAGGAGATACAGCCACCCCTCCCTCTGCCCTAAAGGACGTGGTGTTCCTCTGTGCCACCCCTCCCTGCCTCTGGGTCCCTGCAGTCTCAGAGCCAGAGCCACCCAGAGCTGCTGGTGGTGGCAGTGGGGCAGACCTGAGTGTAGCCCAAGGCACAGCAGGAGTGGGAGTGTCACCCGAGAAGCTCCCAGCGAGGGGGACAGGGAGCAAAACTTCTCATCATGTTGGTAAAGGTATGTTGGTTGCAGCAGAAATGGACGTAAGCAAGAAAGAGGGTTTATGGTTAGGATATTGGGCCGTCTGACTCAAAGTTAAGAAGAGGCCAACCAGCTCTGGGAATAGGCAGGACCGAGGTCACCCCAAGGACCCTGGAAGTAGGAGGGGATCTCCTCTCCAGCTCCCACAGCTCCCAGTCTCTGTTTTCAAGTTAAAAGTTCCGAATTCCACAGAGAGACTCAATTATTCATTCGTTTGTTCGTGGAATATTTGTTGAGCCTCTCCTGCATGGTAGGCAGAATTCTGGGCACCAAGGAGACAGCAGTGATCCAAGGAGACAAATACTTCTTTTGCATCTCACATTGTCATGGGGATAGAATCTGGTCAGCTCCGTTTGGGTTAGGTGTCCACCCCTCAGCCCATCAGCTGTGGCCAGGTAGTGTTCGTGGGCCAGGAGGTCACTCCCAGTGGGTTCTACTGCAACGAGCGCAAAGCCCTTTAAGACACACATCAGCTCTTGAATGGCATTGCTGAAAGCAGGCAGTGGGCTTGAAAGAAACAAGGCATGGTGGAGCTCATTCAGTCACCTAGACCAGTGAGCGTTTGCTCTGAGCAGACTGGGTGTTTTCAAGGAGCATCCTGCATGCCCTCCCCTGACCCCCAAGTCTCTCTGGATCCTCTAAGTCCAAGCAGGAGAAGCAGGGCTGGGGAAGGCTCTCCACCCCAGCAGCTTCCTCCCTGCACCAGACCTGACTCGCCAGGGCCTGGGTGAAGGTTGCATTTCTCCCTTTCTGCTATCATCCGCCCCTGCCCTGGCTGGAAGCTTCCATGGACAGGGACCAGGCCTGCTCCTTCTGGTATCTGCCATGGCAGGAGCCAGCCCAGGGCTCAGGGCAGTCTTGGTGGGGGCTATGACATATTGCTCCCCACACCTCATCTCTGACCACCGCACACCCCCAGGGCCAAGGTCTGCTTTGTTCCCTGCCCGTCCCCTGATTCTACAGCTCAGAGAAGAGACTCCCAAGGCTGCCTCATGTCCTCTCCTTGTCCAACCCCCCTGGATTTTCTTGCCTGAGCCCAGGGAGGCCTGGCTTAGCTGTGCCTGGTCAATGTAGAAAGTGCCTGGACGCCTGTGAGGACTCCCCTGGAAATTCCCAAATCAATCACTCGGGGTTTCCCACTTTAGACCCAATCTGTAAGGTCCTGGGCCACCACCCCTCCCGGGCCGGAGCCCTGTAAGGGGACCGCTTATAAGAATACCATTATTCTCCTTAGCCGGGGGCAGGCCGGGCCCTCACTGAAGCGGGCTTGCCATTAGAACCCTGCAGAAACACAGTAATAGCCTGCACAGAAAGCCATTTGTAATGTTGCTATAATTCCCATGATTCATTAAACAGGAATGGAAAATGATAACATTTCCCCTGGAAAAAAACTCCTCCCGGAGTCGCATGCTGAGTTCACTTGGCTCAACTATTTTATTGACTAAGCATCTTGTTGTGCTGATGTGAAGAGCACACAGGCCCAGGCCATTTAGTTTTACATCAGCTGAAATGAAAGCAGGGGAGGGGGGCCCGCCGGGGCCAGGGTTAGACCCTGGAAGGGAACTGCTGCCCCCACTTGAGTGGCCCGGGCTGGCATCCCTGCAGGCCTGGGGCCCTCTGGGGCTGAGGGTCCATTTGACCAAGTCCCTTTCAGCGTCCTCTCCTCTGGGAGGGTGCAGCGTGGGAGGGCTTGGGTCCGCCTGTGCCCGAGGCCTGAGCTGGCCTTGCTCAGCCCCGTGGGATGCCGCCCTGGGAAATGCCGTGCGGTTTCCCAGCCCTCCTACACACGTGATCTGTGAGCCCCAGTGGCTTGCTCATCTCCTCCCTTTCCTTTTATGGTCTCAGATCACCAGGCCCTTCGGGGTCCCTGGCGGAGAGGCCTCTGGCACCCAGCTTGCTTCCAGCGCCCCTCTCCCTCCACTGCGCTGCCCTAGCCAAGGCCTTACTGTCCCTGCCCGCCCAGCTGTGCCAGGCCCAGCTACTCAGCTGCTGTCTCCAGCCTCCCCAACAAAGCCACTACAGAGTGGCCAGAGTCATTGTTCCAAAAAGCAAATATGACCACATTTACTGTCTTGCTGGGAACCTTGGCGGGATCCCCACTGCCTAGTGGGCTCAATCCAGCATGCACTGTGTGGCATTCAGGGCCTTTCCCAAGCTGGCCTCAGTCTCCCTTTCCAGCCTAACCTCCGGCCACCTCCACCCTTGCCCCACCATGCACTCTAGGCTTCAGCGAACCTTCAGGGTCGTGCCGGTTCCCCAGGCCACACCACACGTGTTCGTGCCTTTTCTATGCTGTTCCCTCAGCCTCAAATGCTCTTGCCTTTCTTCATTCCTTGGGGAATCCTGGTTTCCCCCTGGAACAAGCCATTCCTGAAGTCCTCCCAATCACACTTAACAGGCCCCTTCCCTTCTGGTTGTTCAGCATCAAACCTTGGTGTTACCATTTTCTCCTCTTTCTCTCATACCCCGGGTCCCTGTAGCTGACCTGTCACCAAATCCTGTTGGCTCTAACTTCAAAATCTAGCAAGACTCTGATCATTTCCTGGGGCTTGCTTGGATTATTGTGGCCTCATCCGGGGCCTCCCTGCCTCTACCTTTCCTCCCCGCTCCCCTTCACAAATCCGAACACGTTGCTCCTTTGCTGAAACGCCCTTCACTGGCATCCTGTCTCACTCAGAAAGCGATCCACGACCCCCACCATGTCCGTGAAGACCTTGAACAGCCTGACTCCCGGATCTCCCTGCCCTCATCTCCTCCTCTTGCCTCAGGGCCTTTGCACGAGCCATTCTGTCTCACGCTGTGTTTCCCTCCCCTGAGCCAGTTATCTGCAGTGTCACCTTCTTGGTGGGGCCTTTCCCAGCCTTCTTTAAAGTTGCAAACCACCTATACCTATTCCTCTGGCACTCCTCTTCTCCCCTTTCCTCTTTATTTTTCTTCATAGCATGCATCACCACCAACACAGCATACATTTTATTATTTTTGTTTGTGTAGTTTCTTTTATTTTAATTTTTTATTTTGTTTCCCTCCCCTGGACTATAAGCTCTATGAGGACAGGGACTGTTTTTTGGGGGTCTTTTTTGTTTATTTCCAAATCTCCCAAACCGTGATTGCATACATTAGATGCACAGGACGCATCTATTGAATGAATGAGAGATGCCAAATTCCTACGCAGCTTTCTGTGAGCCCAGCAGAGTCAGGACTGTCCCCATGAAGACCCTGAGGCCTGGACAGAAAGAGACTTAACTCAGGGACAATGGCAGGGCCAGGAGGAAGCCCTTGGTTTCTCAGGTGACAGGAGCAGGATCTGCAGGACAGGTCTGGGCCCCTGCCATGGATGGGGACAAAGCACTCACAGGTCTTCAACACAGAGCTGCGAGGAGGCTGGTGGCTTCTGCTGAGCTGGTCACATTCTAGTCATCAGACAAGTGCGGACCCAGCTGCTGGGGCCATATGTTCCCAACAATGTCCTGACTCAGAAACTGCCTTGAAGCTCTCTCACAACACACTCTGCTGAGTGATCTTCCCAGAAATGGCGCTGATCAGGAACTTGTGAGGAACAAGGCTGGCCCAGAGTCCCCTCCTCTCACCCCTCTGATGAGAGCTGAGGCTGCTCACTGGGAGTGGATGCAGGGACTCCAGGCCTTGTGGACCCGAGGGAGCAGAGGCTGTGGACAGTCGCTCCTCCTCTGTGACCACTACTCCCAACACCCCGTGTGTCTGGACTCTGTCTCCACACTGCCCAGAGAAGGCCCAGGGTCTGGCATCTTGTCCCCCACCCCTGCCATGAGCCCTGGGCATGGGTGCAGGAGCCAGCTCCTCCCCAGCAGAACCACGCACACTCCGGCCAGTGCTCAGAAAATATTTGATGGATTTACAAGAATCAAAGCTGGAGTCTGCCCAATGCTGGGGTGAGCCCTTCTTTCGGCTCCTACAGGCCCACTTGTTTAGCTTCTCTTTGCACCCTTCTTGTGGTGAGGAGGTTACTACCTAATCAAGTTCCAGTCTCATTTGGGTTTTCTAGAAGCAGATCCTGAGACCAGGACTAAGTGCAACTAGCTTATTGGGAGGTGACCCAGGAAATACTGATGGGGAGAGGGAGGTCAGACAGGGAAGGAAGGAACCCAATCTACAGGGTGTGATGCAAGTGCGTGGCCACGTGGGCACTTGGAGCTTGACCTTGCTGCATACAGGGTAGAATGTGTCTCGGAGTTATCCCAGTGGAGGGGCGAAGAAGCTGGGCTGTTTGCTCACCAAATCTCATCCGTCACGGCTGTCACTAACTTCTGGTCCTTCCAGCTGGCCTGGGCACAGTTGGAGCATGCTCCCCCCTCCAGAAAGCCAGTCTTGGTGTTGGCAGTAAGCTGGGGGGTATGGCGAGGTCTTGACCGTGGCTGCTTTGCTGCAGAAGGGGTCCCTTCTGCATTGGGGCATTTCCTCTCAGGGCTCTGTGCACCCCCCAGTCTTTGTCTCACCCCCAGTCACTGGTTCCACCCCCACAGCTCCGCTCCTGTCTCTCTGGCCGGCCTCCCCCCAGTGCAGGGTGCGGTCCCCTCTCTTAGATCCTGCTCCCAGCAACTTTCCTGCTCACGTTTCTTTCTCTTCACAGCTGCCAGCACGAGCTTTTGAAATGCCTCATTGCTGCCCTTCTCATGCTGCACACGTATTGTCACATGTTGACATCACCTGCTCACCAGTTGGTGGTTCCTTAGACTGAGCTCAGGAGGGTGGGATCTGGGGATCCTGTCCCAGCACTTAGTAGGTGCTCAGCAAGTGTTGATTGAACTGAATTGGCCTTGCAAACCCAATCATGTCCCTCCCCTGACTAACAGCCGTCACTAGCTCCCCAGTGTCTTGAGGGGAGAGTCCACGGTCCTTAGTCTGACAGTGTGACCTGCCCCTGTGGACATCTCCAGATTCAGGTTCCAGAATGTTCTCTCTTAGGCCTCCATCTGCCCATGCAGGAGCCTCATGCATCCCTTCCTTTTCTTGGCTCTAGCAGGGTAACAGACTCAAAGGCTTCAGAGGCCAGGTTAGAAAGTAAGGAGTGAAGCAGGCAGGTGGATGGCAGTGGGGAGTGGTGGCGACTGCAGCAAACTACTGAGAGCTCATGTCCCACCTACGAGTGTTTATGTTCTAATGCTCAGAAACCCAGTGCCTGCCAACTCTAACTGGGCTTTGGCTGAAGGAACGCAGCCTGCTTTGTTTGCAACACCGTCCTTCTGCCTTATTCTCTGGAAATCTAGCTCCTTTAGAATCCAGTTCCCATGTCACCTCCTCCATGAAGTCTGCAAGGATTCTCCCGGCTGGAAGGACTCTGTCTACTCTACTGTCACAATCTTTGGAGCGTCTAGTAGACTATTTGTGTTCCTTAAAAAAAATTGAGCACTTACTATGTATAGTGACCCATGCCAGGGGACTTCTACATATTTTATCTCACTTAATATGTCTTTCTAATGTAAAATGTTTGTTGTTGGGAAATATGACACATACACAGAAAAGTGCATAAAATACAAATATACAAAATAACAAGTAATTATAAAGCAACCATCCATGTAAACACCACCCAGGTCAAGAAATAGAACTTATTTTATTGACGAGGAAACATGGGCCCAGAGAGGTTAAGTGATTGCCCCCTGGTGACACAGCCAATAAGAGGGAGAATTGGAATTTGAACTTGAGGGTATCTGACCTGGGTGCATGATGTTATCACACCACAGCTGCCTTACCTGTGACTAGGGTTGCCAGATTTAGGAAATGAGAGTATAGGATGCCCAGTTTAATGTGAATTTCAGATAGACAACAAATAACTTTCTGGTGTAAGTATGTCCCATGCGGTACTTGAGACATACAAATACCAAAAGGTTATTTGTTGTTTATCTGAAATTCAAATTTAACAAGTGTCCTGTATTTTATCTGGCAGCCCTATGGGCCACGTCACTTGGTCGTTCTTGTGCAATGGTCATTTGAGTCTGAGTCTCTCCTCCCTCTCAGGATGCTCTCGCAGGGCAGAACTCTGCCTTCTTCACACCTGAGGTCCCCATATACACCCCAGTCTGGGCTCGGAGGGTGCTCAGTAAATGCTGCTTGTACGCATTGCTTACAAATTGTTAACCCTGGGCAAGACTCTGGGGCAGTTTCTGCTGAACTTGGCAGAAAGCCTGCCTCCATCATTAGCAGATCCTGGATGCTTTAGAGAAAGGAGATGAAAGCAGCTGTGTGTCCCCCTTCCTCTACCCTGACCCCTGTTCTAGCCGTGGCCGTCTGCTCCTGAGACTCAAGCTCATGCTGGGAGGACTGGCCAGGGTGGTAGGACTTGGAGTCCCTGATCTGAATGTGGCCCTCTATTCCAGGGGCATGGTGGGGCTGAGAGGTGTATTGTTCCCATTATACAGATGAGGAAACTGAGGCTCAGCAAGGCTAAGTGATCTGCCAGAGATCACACAGCTGGTTTTTTTGTGTGTATTTATATTCTAAAGGGATTCCATAGCTTGGTGGACGTGGGGATAGAACCAGGTCTGACTCTAGTTCTCTAATTCCCTGTCCCACCCCAGGACTGTGGCTTCCCAGCCTATGGGACTCTTCCTGGCATAAGAGATGAGTCTTGGGGGGTGGAGGTTGGGGAGAGGGAGAGGTGGAGGCCATCCTCACAGATATCGGTGGGGAGGGTCTAGGCTGATCCTCAGTCACAGGCACTCCTGGATGGGCACTCCAGGGACCAAACTGTCCGCCCACCCATGCACTTCAGGGCAGACCATGTCTGCAGGGCAGTGGAGGAGGGTGGGCTGGTTAGGAGTGGGTTCCTTTGCTGTTGATGTTTCTGGGCAGACCCCAGGCTCAGGTTGTCATTGCTTCAGTCTCACTTCACCCCATTAGCCAAAAAAGCAAGTCATTCATCAGGCGCTGCTTAGTGTAGAGCTGGGCCAATTGCAACCAAGTCCTTCTTGCTTGGCTTTGCAGCTCTGCTGGAGCTGGGGACCCCCACGGGCTTATGCGGCTCCCCAGGATGTGCTCAGGGCCTCAGCCACACGCAGCATGTGGGAATATCTGGGTGTGTGCATCTAATCCCACACCTGCACAACTCAGAGGACACCTGGGCTTGTGTCCCCTCCTGAGCCCTGGCTGTAGGAGACCAGAGTGTGACCAGAGGAGGGGCGACTCAGGTTGGAGGGGACTTACTGTGTCGTGCTTGTCAGAGAGGCGGAGGGCAGGCTCTGTGGTCCCCAGCTCTGGGTACAGAGGGCAGTGGTCTCTGCCCAGCTCAGCGTCAGCGGTCAGGGATGAGGTGTGTCCAGGCTAAGATGGCTGCAGCCTCCCATCCTGGGCTGTCCCCTGGTAACCAGAAGCCGTGAAATGAGGTGTTTCAGTTCCCCGAGCCAGAAATGGGCAAACCACAGGGAGGGAGATTTGCTTTTCAGATACGGCTGCTGCAGCTGGAGGCTGTGCGCCAGAGCGGCCCCTTCTCCCGCCCCGCCCGCGCCGCTGGCTGGCCTGGCCCGGCCCCGGGAGGCCTGGGCAGGCTTGGGGACACAGCCCCTGCTCATCCCTAAGCCCTGGGGGGGGCGGACAGGAGCACCATCCCATGCCCCAGCTCCCACAGACCCGAGGACCCTGTGGCCTCCCTCAGCTGGCCGTCCACAGCCCCCGCCCCAGGGCAGCGGCACCTCACTCCCCCTCACGCAGACAACGAGTATTTATTAAGTACTTCCTTTGATTGAAGTATTTTTCCAGTTGCTGGGGAACAGCATATAAAAACCCTCATATTCCTAGAGCCATCATTCTGGGAGGCGGGGGAGACCGACCACAAACATTAATAAGTAAAATCGAGAATATGTGAGATGTGACAAGTTTCATGAAGAAAAATGAAGCTGGGATGCAGGATAGGGAGTGTTAAGGGTTGTAACTGTAATTAGCGTGGGGAAGAGACATGAGCCAGGACCTAAAGGAGGGAAGGAGGGAGCCCAGCAGGTTCCTGGGGGAGGAGAGGGCCAGGCAGGTGCTGGTGGACTCCCCCGGTTTGAGGGCACATGGTGAGGTGGGACGCCTGTGTCGGGGGCTTGGAGCCAGGGAGGGGGTTAGGAAACCAAAGCCCTACAGACTCATTGTCTCGCTGCCATCTACCGAGCACTGTTACCAGCCGGGATCTGCCCCCGTGTCTCCACAATGTCATCGCCACAGTCTCATGATGACCCTGGGAGGTCAGCACTAGGATCATTCCCACGGAATAGATGAGGAAACTGAGGCTTGGGGAGGTCACGTGACTGTGCAAGGTGTTACAGACCACAAAAGAGCCCCAACTGGAGCCCAGACAGGTCAGGCTCCCAACCCCATGCTCTTCACGTCTCCTGGTCTCTCAGAAATGGATAAAAAAATAGCCATCATACCTCAGCCTCACTTTGGGGAGATTTGCATTCAGTTCCATGTGGTTTGCTTTGGAAGGGAGCCCCTAGGTCAGAGCTTTCTGGGCGTTTGCTTCTTCCTGACTGTTCTGTCTCCACATTTAGGGCTTCTCTGTTTTCCACGGACCTACGCACCCTTGGGCTGCCTGGGGTCTCCATGGTCCACGCCGAATTGTCTACCATCTTGCCTCCTCCAAGACGTCTTTCCCGACGGAACCTTTGGCACCTGGTGGCTGCCTGTCTCCCTGCCCAGTCCTGACACCAGAGAGCTCCCATTTCCCTAACTGCTGCCTGCAACGGGCTGAGTTCTGACCCGTCCTCCTCCTCACCAAATCCGTATGTTGAAATCCTAATCCCCAGTAACGCGGAATATGACTGTATTTGGAGGTAGGGTCATTGAAGGAAAATGAGTTCGTTGGGGTGAGACTTAATGCAATATGACTGGTATCCTTGTAAGAGGAGCAGATTAGGATGCCGACACCTGCAGAGGGAAGACCTTTGGAAGGCGCAGGGAGAAGATGCCCCTGCAGGCCAAGGAGAGGGGCCTCAGGGGAAGCCAACCCTGCCGACACCTTGATCTTGGACTTCCCGCCTCCAGAACTGCGAGAAAATAAATTTCTGTTATTTAAGCTGCCCAGTCTGTGAACTGTTGTGGCAGCTCTGGCAAACTAGGACGCCTCCTTTTCCCTTTTCCAAATCCCTGTTCTGGGTGGGAGAGCAATGCCTCACGGTCGCCTCTCCGGGCTAGGAACACAGCGAGCCTCACCGCGAGTTCCCGCCTGTGTCCTGGGGAACAGAGCTCCAGCCTTGCTGACATCCCGGCCACCGACAGCCGTCAATGCAGCGTCCCCCCAGCCAACACTCCAATATGCCACTCTTCTGCCACGCTGCTCTTCTGACACACCGGCGTTCTGCCACCCTGTCGTTCCGGTATGTTGGCCATCAGCCTCGCTAACATCCTGCCCCGGCAAAATTCCTCAAAACTGACATGGAGAAACATAGACTCTGGCCGCAGCCTCGTTCTGCCACGCTGACATCTCACCCCACGGACGTTCTCGGTGCTCTGAGACAGTGACCCCTCCATATGCTGACCTTCCTGTCGGAACGCCAGGGTTGGCCAGCCTTCCCATTTCACTGGCTAATGAGCATTCCGTTCGGTTCTCTCTTCCTCCCTGCATCACCAACACGTTCCAGCTGCCAGCCCACTGCCCTGCCATCGTCCTGGTCATTCTCACGGTAGCCCTGCCCGCTGGCTTGGCCCCATGCCGCCTCCACCCACACCAGACCCATGTCCCCTCTCCCTCCCCCTGGCACCCTGCTCTAACTGCTCCCGTGGATCCAGAGCCGAAGGCACCGGACATGCCTCAGGCTGCTCGTACTCTCTTCTGGGGAGCAGTTGCATGGATGGAGGTGCAGGGAATGGGCAAGGGGTCCACAATTCCAACCCATCCCTGCCTGGCTCCAGAGTTTGTGCTCAGTCAACACCTCCACTCTGAGCTGCTCCATTTCTAAGGTTTGGGTTCTGCAATCCCCCTTTCTGAGCAGAGCCTTGTCTCTTACCCTCTCATTCCCTAGAGACAGCTCTTGGGGACCCACACTCATTGAGGCCCCCTCAACCCCCCACCCCACATCCATCAGCCCAGGTGGCTTAACTGCTTCCTGCCCAGCAGTGTCAGGAGATTAGCTGAGCCAATGGTGTTCTCGCCCACATCGCAGGACCCTTTGTCTGTCACCTTTCTGTCACCCAGTCAACGTGGGGAAGACCTGGAGCTGATGGATGAGCACTGAACTTAGAGTCGGGTTCAAATCCTGCCTCTTGCTCTTAAGGGCTGCACGGCCTTGTGAGAGTTGCCTGATGTTCCTGGACGTTTGTAAGTGGGGCTGGTCTTGCCTCTCATGCTTTAGATGAAATAACGGGTAGAAGGTGCTTTACAGCCTGCCAAGTGCATGTGGGTGGGAGGGGCTGCCGTGTGTTTGGTGTGGTCACCTGCTCCATTTTGAGCTGGGTTCAGGCCTGGGCCCCTGAGCTGCTCAGGGACCCTGTCACTCATTTATGAGAAAGTCCCTCTCAGAGGGGAGGATGGCTTTATGTCCCTAGCCCCTATCCACTCCCCGATCCTGCCCCCTCCACCAACTGAGCCCCGCCCACCACACACTTCCAGGCTGTTATTTCACACACAAACATGTTTATGTTCTTCTGCCTAGAAAACAATTTCCCCCGACCATAAAGTCCCTTGAATACAGCACCTCCCTCCTCATAAGTGTCGCTTACCTTTCCTTCAGGGTCGAGTTTCTAGAAGGAATAGTTTAGATATAATTAATTCAAATCTTGGCTTTACTTGCAGCTGCATGTCGTGGGCAAGTTCCTTTGTTTCTCTGTGCCTCAGTGGCCTCATCTGTAAAGTGGGCTTGATAATCTTTACCGGCATGTTAGGAAAATTAACTTGGAGTCTCCGTGTGAAGCACACAGTGCAGTCTGGCACATAGTAAGAGCGAACTGAATAATTCATTGCCGCTATTGTTCTTGTTGTTTTAGCCTCACCTCCCTTGTTGTCCTCAATCAGCTACAGCTTGGCTTCCTCCTCCCTCCCCGACCCCCACCAAAAAGCTCTCTGGCTTGAGTCACCAGTGGCTTCCCCATGGCCACTCCCCATGTCCCTCCTGGGCGCTCTCCCAGTGTCTCTGCAGGATTTGCACAGCTGGAGGCTGGCAGAAGTCCTGTGATGAATGCCAGCCTGTGGCCACTGGGAGGCTCATGGGACAGCTCCACGACAAATGAAGGGCCTGGTACAGGGCTTGTTGCCTTGTGGGTGCTCAGTGTTTGTTGCTGGGGGCCTTCCCAGAAGGAGCTCTGGAAGCATAAGGAATGGGGCTCCCGAAAGCTCCAACATGTTTGGAGGTTAGTTCTGGGCTGAGGCTCAGTCATTTCAGGGATGTTCAAAAGGAATCTGGACTGGCAGCCCCTTGAGGGTAGGAACTGAGTTTCATTTGACTAGAGCAGAGTAGCATCCAGAGTTCTCTGTTGAAGATGAACAGAGGGATCGGGATGAATGTCCACGCGGAACCAGCTCTGTCAGTCTGCGCGGTTAGGAGGAGGAGCGGGGGGTTAATGCTTTCACGGGGTGAGTACACAGCTCCGTCTCCGCAGTTCCAGGGAGGAATCTTTTTCCTTTTTAGCTCAGGCAGCCTGGCTGCTGCATTGCACAGCTGCCTGGTTTGATCTCTTATTTATTACAGAGAATATTCTCTGTTATGATGAGTGAGGGGGATGGAGTTTCAGGAGCCTCAGTTTTCACTGCTGACTCTGTGGCCAGCCTGTTCAGGACACTGGCACCTCCGCTGGCCACTCTGGCACTGCATTCATTCTCTCACCCATTCATTCTTTCATTCACCAAGTGTGCTGGTGCATCATATGCCAGGTCCTGAGCCAGGTAGGGGAGAGGTCAGAAGAACAAACATGGGAGTGGCTGAAAAATGGTCCCCAAAGATATCCATGTCCTAATCCCTAGAGCCTGTGACTCTTACCTTATACGGCAAAATGAAATTTGCAGACGTGATTAAGGTAAGGATCTTGAGATGGAGAAATCATTCTGGATTATCTCGTGGGCCCAATATCCTTATAGGGTAGGGGCAGAAGGTTTGGAATGGAAGAGGGGACAGTGATGTGGGCAGAGGTTGAAGTGATGTCCTTGCTCTGTGAAGATGGAGGGAGGGGCCGCAAGCCAAGGAATGAGGGTGGCCGCTGGCAGCTGACAAAGGCGATCGGAAAGACTGGAGTCACCTTGGTGTGAGCAGTTTCAAAGGCTGGAGGCCAGTGGTGGGACGGGAGGGGCGGGAGTGGAGAGAATGAGTGGAGGAGGAAGACCCCGGAGTGGAGGGGGCAGAGAGGCGTCTCAGGGTGGAGGGACTGAGCGTGATTTGTTGTTGACGGTTCTGAGCAAGGGAGAGAAAGGGTCTGATTGAGGTTTTTAAAAAGATCACTCAGGCTGGTGCATGGCTACTAGACTGTGGGGTGGCAAGTTGTGGGAAGCCAGGACAGCAGTGAGGAGACTAGTTTAATGGTCCAGGAGAGAGATGAGGTGGCTTTGACCAGGGTGGTGGCAGTGGAAGTACACAGGTGGAGGAAGTGGCCAGATTTGTTTTTTTTTTTTTTTTTTTTTCTTTTGTGCATTAGGACCGGAAGGACTTGGCCATGGATTGGATTGTGTGAGTGTGCTTGTGCATGTGTGTGTGTGTGTGTGTGCATATGTATGTGTGCACACACATGTGCATGCACAATGAGAGGAATGTAGGACGGCTTCTAGGTTTTTGCCTGAGTAGTGGAGGAGGCTGGGGGAAGAGCAGAAACATGTTTTTTGGAGGGGGAAGATTGGGGACTCATTTCGTCTTAGAGATGTTGAGTTTAAAATGCTTGTTAAGAAATGCAGATGTAGACATTAAAGAAGCAGTTGAAAGTGTGTGTCTGGTGTTCAGGGGAGAGGTTTGGGCTGGAGATACAAATTCAGAGTCATCAGTGTACACTGAGCACTTACGTGCGAGTGGCTGGGTGAGGGTTCCCTGGGAGAGATGGAGCTACAAGTACTTGCTCAGCACCGTCTTCTCTGTTAGCTTCTAAATGCCACAAAAGCAGGGCCCTTGTCTGCCTCCCTTGTGCATGGCTGTGTGCTGGTACCTAGAACAGAGCTTGGTGTATAGTAGGTGCTCAATAAATGCTCATTTGAGGAATAAGGTGCATGAGTGTCATAGGAGTTGGGTAGGTCGCAGAGCTGAGAGGTCTGAGCGTGTCAGCCCCCGGGCAGGAAGCTGTCTTGTTACTATTCAGGAGGGAACATCATGAGCCATTTCTCTTTCCCACGGCCACACCTTTGCTCCTGTCGTCTCCTCTGTCTGGGATTCGCTGAGACCCCCCAGGCCTCGGATCCGCAAGGACAAATCCTGCTCCCCCCGGCCACCGAGCGTAATGAACGCCCCGGGCAGCTGTGCCATCCAGCTCCCACTGACTCGTCTTGTCCTCAAGGAGGTTGAGAGGATTCCCCAAACCCTCGGAGCTTCAAGAGCTTGGCAGTCACCGGACAGAACAGGAAATAAGGGGAGTCTGGCGGGTCTCCCCTCACAACTTGTCTTCCATGTGCACACAAACTGGAGTCCTAGACTCTTGCCAGGAGGGAGGTCAAGTTAGGAAAATGCACATTTTCTACATTTTGCAAAATGAAGACATTTTGCTTGTTTGGGGTTTTCTCACCTTCTTCTGTCACCCAGGATTTCTTGGTCTTTTTCATCCTCCCAGACAGGAATTTCTCTGGGGTTTGGAGATGCCCTTAAGCTCCTGCCTGCTGTGTTTCGGTCCCTTGGTGCTTTTGGCAGCCGTGGCAGCTCAGTGCTTTGGGGGGTCCTGTGGGTCTGTGTGGCTCTCTGCCTCGCCGGTGCCCCCCGTCTTCAGCACAGACCCCTTGAAACTGGGGGAGCTGCTTCCCGAGACCCCTGGACCTGCCTGTCCTTCCTTACTGGGACCACTCCAGGTCCTGGTGGGACTGTGACACCCCCGTTCCCCCTCTGGAGCCATCTTTCCCTTGGAGACCCAGACAGCGGCTTGTGTCTCTCTACTAGGAAGATGCTTTCAGACCTGCCTCTTCCTAGAAGAGGTGCATTTAGCAGGCTAAGTTCTGCTTTTCTCCTTTCTGTGACCTCACAGGCAGGTACGGCCAAGTCCCTTTGTGCCTCCCACTTCTGCTTCCCCAGTGATGACTTATTGGTCAAAGTCTGTCCAGAAAAATAGTTCCCCTCATCAGTTATTTAACTGATCTGAGCCAGGGTTTCTTCATTTCTACACACAATGGGAACGATAGCACCTCCCTGCTCGGGTTGTTTCAACGATTAAATGAGATGATATATTGGAATGTTCCTCACACACTTCCTGACACTGAGCAGGCACCGAATAATGATCCCACCCTCTGCCTTCCCCTACCTCCCTCCATTCCTGGCATTTTCTCTTCTCTCGTCCACTGCCTGTGGGTTACCAAACTGAGGTGTCACCTAAGCCCTGCCCAAGCTGCCGGGTGGAGGGTGAGTCCCTTCTTTCCCATGGCAGCTCCCACTGGCCCATCTACAGGGGACCAGCCATCCGCATTTGCCTGGAAATGAGCAGGTTTTTCAGAGCTAACACCAGGAAAGTCCCAGGCAAACCAGGAAGAGTTGTCACCCCCCTCATTGGCCCTCTCTGTAATCATTGCAGGGGCCAGAAGCAGGCTCTACCTGTACTGTTTCTGACTCCACCTTGGACAGGGCACGCAGGACTGGCACCTTCTAAATCTAGTGGTCCCAGCCTTGGTCAAGGGGCACCAGTTCTTGGCTCTGCCAGCAGGGTCCCTCCCCCTCCGCCTCCTCAATCAGGGGTCTCCTGTCCCACCCCCTTGGGAGTGGTTCAGGGCTGCAGGCAAGTGGCCCTGAGACTGTCAAAGGCTCCAGTGTTGGTCCTTCATACCAGTGGTCACTGACACTCCCGACCAGCGTCCCCCAGCCGCCACCACCACAGTGCTGTACGCAAGTCAGTTATTGCGCATCTCCCCAGGGGCACGGCCTCAGGCTGGGTGTGCTGTGACAGTGTCAGGACCCTCCCCGAGTTTTACCTGTCAGCTCTCGGCTGGCCTGGGAAGCAGGTCTCTGAGAGGCAGCTGTCAATTCTGCTGCACCGGCCTGAGGCTGGGCCTTCTGGGCCACGCAGTGCCTGGCCTGCACCAGCTGGTGGCACAACCCTCCTGGGAAAGGGCCATGTAAACAGGCCCTGGGGCTCCCCTGGGCATGGATGACCTGTGGGCTTTGAGGCCTTTGACTCAGAGAGACCTGTTTTTCATGCCCGAGTCCACCATTTACTCACTGTGCAGCCTCGGGGGCATTAACCACCCTCTCTGATCTTGCTCCCTTCTGTATCTGTAGACTGGGAGTGGTAATACCTTCAACACGAGGTCACTAAAGGGGAAGCACCTGGCACAAGGGGAGTGTGGTGCCTGGCGAGGATCTGGTGACAGGCAGTCCTTTCCTTCCTGTTTCTCTTTTTGTGGGACTTTGGTCTGTCTGTCTCTTGTCTCATTGGTATTGCAGCGTCGGCCAGCATCGGAGGTGGATGGGACAATAGAAGCAAGGACAGTCATGATTTAGAGTTCTTCTTCTGCAGGCCAGGAACAAGTTAACCAAATGTGGCACAGCCCTATAAACACGGATCAGTTACGTTCCGGCTTCACTGGGGCACGGGAGTGGGGCCTGAGGACTTTGGCTGGCGCAGTCTTGGGGGCAAGAGAGGCCTTTTCTCACCTCCTCCCTCCCTCTTATCCTCTCCCCTTTGCCCAAACGTGGGTGCAGACTGGCCTCCAGGCTGGGCATGGCCTCAGGGTGCCGCCTGCAGCCCCCTCTCCTGTTGATGAGCTGGAGTCTTGGGAAAAGCCTGCAGGCTTTTCTGAGTTTCCCTTTGGTCATTTGTCATCGTAATTTGTAATTTTGGGGATATTAATGTCTCCCTAATGGGAGTTTTGGTAGGCTCCAGCAAGACAGCCGGCATGAATACTTGTCGCAAAAAACAAAGTGCTGAGTGCCCAGGAGTGTGATGAGGTGACTATGTGACTTTTAGGGGAAGAGCCATGTCGGGGTGGGGACGGGGCATGGTGGGAGTAGGAGAAGGGCCCTGGGAGCAGGGCTGGAGGGAGGGGCCCGCTGTCCGGTCACCTGGGGCCCAGCCTGCCCCTCACTGCCGCGCCCTGCCTGGCTGCATTGATTTACTGGAAAGTTTTTAATGGGTTATAATTGGAAAAGGCCTGGGTGAGATTTGCATATTGATTTGACATTTAAGTATATGATTAAATAAAAGCTGACTGAGGTCATCACTTGACTAAATTGGCTTAATGAGTGTTGATTACCCTGTGCATGTTAATTTCATTTACCCTGATTACTCCATCTATCTTTCCCAGGGATCTATTAGCACCTTTGACTCAATTGTGCTTGATGGAACAGGCAGCAGGGTCAGGGGCAGTGCGGGGGTGGCCCTGGCCCGTCTGCCTGTCCATCTGGCTGTCCGCTGAGGCCCGGAGCGTCTGACCCCCGTGGCATTTTCTCTCTCTCTCTGGCTCCCACCCTGTACCTCCTAATCACAGACTCAGAGCACCAGCCCTTTCTGAACCTGAGTGCCTCCACTTAGCAATCAGGTGTGGGCAGGGAGGGGGGGCAAGCTGTGATACGGAGAAGATGAGAAGCATCTCCTGTCTCCCGTCTACACCCTCCCCACCCAGCACACACAAAAACACACCTTCCTTGTGTGAGCCCGGGGGAGAGGGGGCCAAGAATTTGTCTGCTCCCTTGTCCAGCGTTTCTGCGGTTCTGAAGGTGGGGATCCCTACAGCCGGTTTCATCGATGCCTTCTGCTTGCCCCTGGGGACCCACACTCTGCCTTTCTCCACCGTGCTCTGGTCCTTCCACCCTGCTCACTGTATGGACCTGCCAATGGACTCCTTTGCCCTCTGGTTTCCTGCTGGGTTCAGCCAATGGGGAGCCAAGCAGGAGATTAGAGGGAGGGAGAGAGCAAGTTTGGGGTGTTCATTTCCTGGCTCTTCCCTGCTCACTGGCCAAAGGTCTCAGTCTCGTGGGTCGGCCCCCTCCACAAGGCTCTCTCTCTGGGTTCCAGGGCTGTCCTTCTCCTTGTCCTTTCAGTTCTAGGGTGGTAACAAAGCAACAGTCCCCCTCCCCAATACAGCCTGGGGGAGCTGCACTATCTCTGTGGTTCCCTACACCCTGGCCATACCTTTGTAAATAGACCCTTCATAAATGCTCCTTAAATTACCCAATTTGAGTGTGCCATCTGAGACCCTAACTGATACAGCAGGCAGCATATTTTCCCACTCAAAAATCAGGACACACAGTCTGACTAGTCCAAGCCTAGATCAATTCAGGTCTGCCCCGCACCCTGGGTCCCTGGACACTGGTGGAGGATCCACCCACTCAGGACTCCCTGCCAGAGTCCTGGCACCCCATTCTCCTCACTGGCCGTGCCAACCACTTCGACCTTCCTGGAGCCCCTGCTCCCAGCTACCCCTCATCTCAGCCCACATGCTCTCCCCAACTTCCTAGAAAAAGGCTATTAGTTGTTAGTGGGGAATTTGCCTTAATGCTGTGCTCTTGCTCACCCAGCCACAGTTCATCTCTTGGGGATCACATTTTCTGGGTCCTTCTGTCCAAGACAAATATCCCCACCTTTGCCCTTTTTTCCTTCCTGTTTTCCCCATAGATGCCACTGTATTGCCACGAGTCCTTTCCCATCAGTCCAAAAACATGTAAGTTTCCCCCTCACCCCCGTCCTCTTCTCCTTCACAGGTGGACGCTGAACAAGCCGCCTGCACTCATTGTCACGGGTTCTTCAGCCCTTCTGTCCCCTCACCAGCCACCTCCACGGTAACAACTCCAAAGGGGCCATCTCAGACCCAGTTCCTGGGGCTGTGGGTTGCCCAAAGCAAAGCCCGTCTCTCCTTTCCTGTGTCAGCGTGGAGATTCCTCCCCAAATTGCCCAGCTTGGAAGCTGGCTGAGACGTGATGTTGTTCTGGTACACCTGCCTGGGTCCGTCAAAGTCCAGGGGGAGGGAGACACCCGAGCTTGGAGCCCACGTTCATCCCACCAGGCTTCTGGACAAGACGCCGTCAGCTCCTCTCTGTTGTATACACTCCTCTCCCTTCCCACTCGCTCCCTCCAATGTCTCACAGGCTACAGTCCCTTCCTCTCCATCCCGGACAAGACACCCTAGTTCTGGCCTCACCATCTCTTGCTTGGCCTGTAACTATAGACCCTGGGCAAGGGAGGCTCCCCTGCCTCCCAGCGCTCCCTCCAGCCCAACCTCCACTCATGGCAGCTGGGGCTATGGCTCTGAAGGGAAAGTCTGATCCTCTACTTGAAAGGGCAGTGCAAGGGCAACCATTGCAGCATGCCACAGTGTGGTCCTGGGGACTCCTATGCATCCATCAAGGCCCATTCAGTGGTCTTCTCTTCGGCGAAGCTGTCCTGACTCCATCTTCGGCAGAGTTTATGCCCTCCTCTGAGCCCTGTGCCATCTCATTTCTTTCCCTGCCGGAGAACTCATGACAGCTTTCCACAAAGATCTGTTTCTACGTCAGCTTCTCCCTCTGTCTGGGAGCCCAAGCCCATGTCTAATGTGTCCCTGTACCCTAGGGCCCAGGACAAGGCCTGGCAGAAATACTCATTCAATCATTTAACAAATATTCATTTGGCCTTCCTATATACAAACCATTGTCTGAGGATAAGGCACTGGGGCATAGTAGTAAACAAAGCAGACAAAAATTCCTGCCCTCTTGAGCTTACGTTCTAGTGGTTGGTAGAGAGAGACAGATAATGAACAAAAAGACAAGATGGTTTTAAAAAGACACAAATGTTATGAAGAACACAAAGAAGGGTGATATATGAGAAAATGGATAGGGGCAGAGTGGTGGCCAATTTAAGCCAAGTAGTCAGGGAGTGTTTTACTGGGAGGTGATTGTTGAATTTAGACAAGAAGAAGCCAGCCATAGAGGTGCAAAGGCCCTGGGGCAGAAGTGAACTAGGAATAGAAAAGACCAGTGCACCTGCAGCAGTGGCTTCAGGGGGCAGCAGTGGAGTGGTCCACCCTGGGGAGAGATACATTTTATCACTGATATTGTTTAGATTGGTCCCTGTGCATGATGATAATAAAATGCAGATTGATTTTTAGTTGGTTTTGTTACCATGGTAAGACATTAGTGACTTGGTGTGTGGGTCCCCAACTCCTTAGCATGCAGGTCAGCAAGCAGAAGATTCTGAGAATGGTGGGCTGGAGGTTTGGTTTACAGCTGGACCTAGCCACTTTCACACTGTGTGTCCTTGGGCAAATTGCTTGACTTCTCTGGGCCTTATTGCTCAACCTCTTGCTTCCCGTGTGGGTAAGTTGGCAGTTCAGGCCTGTGCACAGAGCTCCCTGCATTCCTCCCTTTCTCTAGACCCGATCCTGGGGAAATGCTGATGGGCATACCAAGACCACAGACCTCGTCCCCACGGCCCAGCCTGCCCAGATCTTTCTCCATATCTGGCAGGTGGAAGGGCAGAACCCCTGGGCTGAGGGCAGTGGATCCCAGGGCCTCCACTCTTTGTCCAGTTGAGTCCCATCTCGTTGAGATGGAGGTTATTCAGTCTTCATCCCAAGGCCACAAGAGGGCATGTGACTTTCTCTCAATCACAGCAAATCGGCAGGGAAGTGTGGACCTTAAACTCAGTTCTGATTCAAGTCTATTGCTCCTTCCACCTGGCCCCGGGTGATTCGTAGACCCTGGTTGTAGACTCTTCTGGAGGGTGTGACCATCCTCTCAGCCTCTGTTCTTCCATCAGCAGAGGAGGGGAAGTCAAGCCTGCCCGCTTCCCCTGGGGGCTGGGTGGCGTATTCCTTTCCTAGGGCTGCCATAACAAATGACCCCAAATCTGGCGGCTTTAAAAATCAAAAATGTATTCTCTCACAGGTTTTGGAGGCTGGAAGTTGGAAATCAAAGTGTTGGTAGGGCCATGCTTCCTCCGAGGCCTCTTGAGAAGAATCCATCCTCACCTCTTCCTAGCTCGTGGTCACTCCCAACTATCTGTGGCATTCCTGGGCTTAGAGTGGCATCACTCCAGTCTCTGCCCACGTCTTTTCATAGCCTTCTTCCCTGTGCCTCTCTCTCTCTAAATCTTTCTTTCCTTATAAGGCTACCAGTTACTGGATTTAAGGCCCACCCTCATTGCATATGACATCATCTTAACTTGAGTATATCTATAAAAACCCTATTTCCATACAGGGCCACATTTGCAGGTACTAGGGATTAGGACTTCAGCATATCTTTTTGGAGGGGACACCATGCAACCTGCTGCAGTTGGTGTAGGAAGGAACAGTGACAGGGAAGGCTTAGAACTGAAGACTAGGAGGGAAGACCAGGGGGCAGGGGCCAGGTGGAATTCGAATCCAGCACCTTGTTTTGAGGCCCTTGCCCTGGGAGTGGGGTGGGGTGGGGGATGGGCTTCTAGCTTAATCCCGCACAGTTGAGCAATGGGTGGGGTGACTCAGAGCTGGGGCTGCCAAGCTTGAGGGTATCCTAGGAACGCAATCCTGCGCTCCTGGCATATTTCCCTCACCTTATGGGGCTGAGAAATACAACATTTTTGGAAACTTGGAAAGCTTAGGTTAAAAAAAAAAAATAACCCAAACCTTTTATTTTTCTTTATGGGGAAAAATAGAAATTTTGGGAAAATTTGAAACATATGCAATACTTATTTTTGTAGCACCCTTTTCATATCTAAAGTCACTCTCTTGATTTAGGAGTGTAAATGCAACCTTATGTAATTCGGTTTGCTCCATAAAATGATCATGTTTGGCAAATTCAATCAAAAACTATAGCTTGCTCAGACAATAACGATAAATTTGCTAATTGAATGAAGTTTTCAACGCTTTAGACTTGGGAACAAATGGAGTCTGTGCAGCTGAGCTTCAAGCATGCACTCCGCTGAGGTGAACGGAAAATAGCACGCTAGGAAGAACGCTATGTTCTAGATAATAAAATGTTATATATAATATTAACAATTATAGTCAACACCTTATTAGGTGGCTGCTATACTCCCTTTTGACCTAACCCTGTGAGGCGGGGCTCTCCCCATCTTACAGATGAGGAAACTGAGGTTCAGAGAGGTTCAACCATTTGCACAAGGCTCTCCAACCTTGTACTGGCTGTGCTTTCAGATGCACTAGGAGTTGAACGTCAGCGCACTTATCAATAAAGGTCTGCTTCTGTCATGACATCATATTGTCATCAGCTTTGCCCAGGCCGTGGAGATTTGATTCTTGGATTTAGTGTTGTCTGCTGTGCGGGGCAGGTATGATGTCTTCAGCATTAGGAGGCAAGCTGAGAATGTGAGGGTGCCTTGGGACCCTACAGGAACTAGGGCAGGGACAAAGCAAGGGTCTTGAGCCCTGGGGGTCAGTTTGAGGATGCCAAGCAGGGCGCTGAGGGCAGTACTTATGGGGGAGGCAGCTGGCAGGGAGTGACACAGAGGAGGTGCTGGTACCCTGGGCCAGGGGCTGCCTGTGTTGGTTTGTGAAAGGCCGAGGATGCTGCTGGAGGTTCCGGGAGAGCTGGGAAGGAGCTGTTCTTGAACGTCCACTGTAAGCTTAGGAGATGAGTCAGCTCTCCACAGAGCCAGAGCCAGAGCCAAGCGCAGGGACAGGGGACAGCAGGGTCCACGAGGAAGTCAGACACGAAGCCGAGAGAGGGAGCACAGGCCAAACACACCAACGTCCCTGAGCACACCTCTGCCCCTGGACATGTTGTCCAAGTCAGTCTCACTTCTGAGCTGTCACTGTTATCATTTCCTGCTTCTACACCTTTATTATTTCATTTTGTGGGCTCTCCCGAGGCTGCTGAGGGAGGACCCCCAGGATTCCTGCCTCTTCCTCACCGAGGTTTTCCTGCCTGTCACCTGGCGGTGTCAGCAGAGCTGCCTTCTTTCTCGCCCCCACTGGAGCCTGGCCGGGCCCCCTGACTCACCTTCCACTTCCCTTGCCTTGCCGGGTTCTCTGACCCCAGGCGGCCCTGCCTGCAGGAGGAGGGAGCTGTTTCCTGGGCGACGACTTGGGGGAGGGCGGGCGGGGAGGAGGCTGGCATCCCTGCTGGTGAGGGCTCAGAGGAAGCATATGCCATGCCGGCTGCCCTGTGAATTATTCAGCGGCCGTGAGAACTGACTCACTCCCCAGTCTGCCATCTTCCCCCGAAAACTTCCTGCTGTTTCCTCCGCGGCGAGCCCACCTCTGCCTCGGACTCGAGGGCTTCACTCGCTGTCTAGGGCCTCCGTCCTCAGGATGCTCTTTCTGGGCGTCTTTGACTCTCCCCTCCCTTATTTCCCCCTCCCGCCACCCCCGGCCCCCAGCTGCTGTGTCTGTTTCCTCTCTACCAGCTGCCGTGCTAAGTGCGCAGGTGTGGAAACTGACCCTGGGCAGGTGAAATCACCTGTCCCAGATAAGACAATTACGAAGTGACAGAGTTGAACCTGACTCCAGCCTGTGTTCTTGGGTCTTGAAATGGCCCCCAGAATGGTGGAGAAGATTCTCTTCAGAATCTGCCCTGAGGCTGCCGGGGGTGTCAGATGGGGCAGGTGAGGCCAGGGCAGGGTTTGTCCACGTTGGCTGTGGACTGTCCTGCCTGCCCAGCCACCTGCCCGGGCGCCCGGGCACTGGGTCCCCAGCACAGGCTGCAGCCAGTGGAAGGGCCCTCCGACCTCAAGCCTACCGCAGGCCTGGCCAGAGCAGAGGCTCCTGGTCTCGCCACCTCATCCCTCGGAGGAGCACGAGCAGGCCCAGGCTGGGCCTAGATGCCTCACTAGAACCCGCAGGCCTCTCTGCCCCGCACCCCGGCTGCGCTGGGGAGAGGAAGCCCTGTGGTAGGTGGGGCCCTAGCACGTGGGTAAAGGCTGCTCCAGGAGGAGGGGAAAGGCTTAGAGCAGCCACAGGTGAGACGCACACCCTGCACTGAGGATGGAAGGGGGCGAAGGGGCTGTGACCGGGGATGTGCCTCTCGTGGGGCCCCAGGAACCTGGCAGAACTACTTCGGCCACTCAGTGTGGACCCACGTGGTCTGTCTCCCCGTGACAGGTCCCAGGGCCAGGACTCTGAGGTGCCTGCAGACCAGCTGTGCTTGGAGGCCTGGAGGAGGCTGCCCTCTTCTTCAGCTTACCTGGCTGAACTCAAACACACAGCGATATTTTTGGTCTGGTTCATGGGGCTTCTGTGACCATGGCCACCTCCTGGGAATTGACGTGCTACAAAGAAACGAGGCTTCTGGATTCTTCTCCCCGCTGCTCTGAGGCACTTCTACGGCTGGTACTTAGCTCTCCCCTCCCACCCCTGTGTCCCCAGGCTGCCTGTGACTCGGCCAAAGCTCCCACCACGGGTGCTGCTGGCACAGGTCAGAGATCGAGTCAAGAGAGATCCTCTTCACTGAAATTCATAAAACCAGCCACCGTGTGAGTTGTTCAGGTTGTTTAGCAGCGTCCACCCAGGAAGCCCTTTCCAGGTAACCCCAAAACTTTGCACTTTGGTGGCTTTGGCTGTGCCTGGGTTTAGATCTACCTGGGCTGAGGGATGGTGCAGGAGGTTGGGTGCTCTGAGCAGAGGGCTTAGCTGAGTCAGGTGTTATTCGCTCTCTTTACCTTTCGCTTCGCCTTTTATCCACGCCAAGCTTGGGCACAGGCTTTGACTGATGGAAGCCAGCAGGAACTTGGTTTCCCCACCTGCCGCCTCCCCATGGCCTGGCTCAGGCCATTTTCCTGCCCCTCCCTGCACGTCTCTCCTCCCTGTGGCTCCTCGGAGTCCCCTATGCTGGGCCCGGGCTCTGGGATCTCACGCTGTCCTCTTCCTTCCTGCACCCAGCCAGGGCCTCCTGCTCTGGCCCCTGGGCCCAGGGGAAGGAGGGGTGTTTGGGTTCTCGTGGCTTCTTTGCCTCTGATTCCTCATAGTCACTGGGACCTTTCTAGCCTCCAGCCACCTCCCCAAGATCAACCACGAAGCAGTCATCCCTGATGACCACCTCGTGCTTCCCCCCAAGGAAGGCTCACTGCCTTCCCCTTTCCCTCTGTTTTTTTCATGCCCACCTCCCCCATTTGAAGTGGTTCAAGTCTTCCAGGGCCTCGTGCATGCAATCTGGACACCTGCCACTAGGTGGACTGTAGGGGCTGGTCTAGAGAGTCACCTTGAATGAAAATCCTCTCCATGGATAATCGTGGACATTTAATGTTTTCTCAAATCTGTGCATTGCAAAAGCAAAACAAAAGAAAACAAAGACCAAAATT
The DNA here is from genome assembly GCF_020740605.2 of Lemur catta. NCBI lineage: Eukaryota > Metazoa > Chordata > Mammalia > Primates > Lemuridae > Lemur > Lemur catta. The sequence continues at coordinate 100,131,685 of NC_059130.1, read as the reverse complement.
ATAATATATATAAATTACATATATACATATAGTGTGTGTGTAGTAGAATTTATCAAATAAAAAGCATTGCAACTAAGGAATCTAATGACTACATATAAAAATGATAGCTAATTTAGAGCAAGATGTAGAAATAGCCAAACATTTAGGGAAATCAGGCGTCCTCATTAGCCCTTAACTGCTAATAATTCAGCTTAATTTTACTTCGACTCTTACCTTCTCTCATTCTCAGAGCAATTTAATTTTGGCTTCTCCAAGGCTTGTCTGAGCCCTGAGACCTCTGGTCAGCCAGATGAGACGTTAAACCCTGGCGCCTTTCCTTTCTGTGGCGTTTACTTCCCCAGTGAAAGAACCTTATCTGTGATTGCTTTCTGCAAATCCCCGGGCCCCTTTGTCTGTGCCCACAGCCCCGACGTCTTCTCCTTTTCACAGGGAAAAACAGAAGCCAGAGGGATTGTGCTACCTGTGTGCTTTATTTTCCTGGGGTTGTCTTTTTTTCCAATTAAGAAAAGCATTTCCTCGCTGTGACCCCTTCTGGCCAAACTCTTCCACCTTTGGAGCTGTGTCTTGTCTACGATCCGTTTGTTTCTAGTTCTTGGGGTCATCCGCTGACCTCACGTCTTCGTAATGCTTTGGCTCGTGTAACCTCTGCTTTGTGGAGCGCTGCTCACTGTTATCAGGGCTTAGTGTTAGGGCAAGGCCAAATTATCTCAGATTTCGCTTTTTAAAAGTATGATGAGAACTGTGTAATGGCATTTAAAAATGAAAACGTGTGGTTTTCTCGTAGGGAGCAGTGACCACGGGGAACCCCTGATCTGACGGAGGACACAGTCTGGTCCAGGGGACCTTGGGACCGTTAAGGACAGGCCATAGGCTCCCACCCCTTCCTGCCCCAGGAGCTGCTCTTGCTGCTGTTTGCTCCAGAGTCCTGTCAACTTTTAAGACCCAGGTCGGGAGGAGGCAGGAAAGGAACCAGGAGCAAGAGAGGAGAGAGGGAGGGGCAGAGGCCCCAAAACTCAGTCCAGTTCAATTCAGTGTAGCCCAAGCACCAGACTTAGCACAAAGCACTGGAAATTCAAAGTCTGATCAGCTACATCATTTGTAGGGTGAAATGCAAAATGAAATTATGGGCTCTTTGTTCAAAAATTATTAAAAATTTCAAGATGGTAACAACAGAGCATTAACCCAGATGCAGATGAGAAAGGGAGTAGATGCATCCTAATGTGCCTTGGGGTTCTGAGAAACACAGTTTGAGAAACACTGAAAGCAGAATCTGAGACAAGACACCTGGGTCCAGGTGGTTTATCTGGGGAAAGACCCGGGGGCAAAAGAGAGGGAGCAGGGAGGTGAGACATGAAGGAGGAGAAGCCAACGTAAGAGTAAGCTGTCAGCGTGGCTTCTGGGCCACAGTCCTGCCAGACTTCTTGAGAGTGTCCCAGAATCTCCGCCCGACACCCCGAGAGCTGGGGCATCTCTCCACCGACTCCCAGCCCCATCCGTGGAAGGTGCCCCCGGGGATGCCAGCTTTCTCACATTTCTGAGTTGAACTTTCTCTACAACCAAGGAAGCCCCCAGGCTCCTGGAAGCTTTGGGAATGTTCCGGGGCAGAAGTAGACACCTGGGAATCCCACCTTGAGGTGGGATTCTTCAGTGAAAGATGCATCTTGAACTCAGGGACAACGGCCCTCCACAGCTGGGGCTGCCGTCAGAGGTGGGCTGAGGGGAGGGGACACTGGGCAGAGAGATGTCTGCTATGAAGGTGTTCGAGTGGAAGGGACACAGGTGTTCTGCATGTTGGAGACCTTTCTGGCAGCTGGTGAGGGCTGGGCCAGAGAGTGGCGGGTGGTGCTGAGGTCGTTGCCACACCCCAGAAAGAGGGAGCAGGAGATGCCTTGTCTGAGCCCCGGACCTCCCCAAAGTCTGCATCCCTCCCCTCCCCTCCCCTGCTCTAATAATTAATTCCCGGCCCTCGGCCCTCCGGGGCCTAGTTATTTCCCTGCTGCCACAGCGATGGGGCTGGCGGGGCGGGGGACAGAACTGTGTTGATTAGATCTCTCCAGCATCAGCGGTTGGGTTGTCTGAAGTCGCTGCCTAAGCAGCCTGGGCACCGTCCCATTTGTCACCGGTATTAGCGCTCGCACGACGACCTGCCCGCTGCTGCTGACGAGAGCCGGAGTTCGGAGAACGGGTCCCGGATGGCCCATGCGGATTTCCAATTTAGAATTTCTGTCCATTTACCAGGGAATCACCCCTAAAGAACACCATTTACGGAGCTGACAAAGGCCACATTGGATTTTGGATTCCGTTGCTCTGCGTTGGTGACAGGCGGGGAGGAATGAAATACGAGGAGGAAGCTGCCAGCGCTGCGTTTGCTCGAGGAAGCACTCTCTCGCCCTCTCTCCGACAGCCCCTCGGTCTCCCCTGCAGCAACCTGTTGGGCTGTGAGCCTCCCTTGGCCACTGTCTCTTCCCAGGCCTCCTGTGGCCTATGTCTGTCACTTGCCATCCTGAACGTCTTCCCCCCGCCCCCGCCCTCTCCCACCACCCCTTTTGTTTCCCGTGGCCGTGTTCCCGGTCTCTAACTTCTAGACTTTCCTGTGGGGCTCTGCCTCGTTCTCTGTCCCAGTTTTGGTGGCTGTTTTATCGAGCTGATGGAGGTCCCTATTCTATATGGTCAGAGGGCTGTGGCAAAGACTATGGGATGTGGTCCCCAAGTCCTATTTTATTCCCTCCCTGGGCGAATTGAAGGACTATATTTCCCAGCCTCTTAAAAGGGATAATGTTTAAGTTGAGGTGCAAAGATGAAAAGAAGCTGGGCTAGTGACGGGTGGCAGGGGGTGGGAGTGCATTCCAGGCGGAGGGAGCAGCTGGGATAGAAGCTCTAAGCGGGCAACAGATGGATCTGGGGACAGGCAGAGACCAACATGACTGGGTTTGGTCAGTGGAATTATCGATGCCAGCTCTTCACTGCCCTGTGGTTGTATCCTACACCTCCACACTTGCCATGGCCTCATGGTGGCAGGAGGACATTTCTCGCTATTTTAATTAGGGCTTGGCCATGTGACTTGCTCTGGCCAATGGGATGTGAGTAGACATCTTGACTTGCAGAAGGTGGACTTGTGCCTGTGTGGTTGGGGCTGCAGTCTTGTGCTCCGCCATTGCTCAGAAGAGGACATGCCCCAGAATGCCCCAGAGGCCCACTGGTCCCTGGAAGAATGAGAGACGTGTACGAATCCTGAACTCAGTTCGTAGTTTGGAGCCAGGATCAGCCAAGCCCAGATCAGCAAACCCCACAGACACACTTGTTGTAAGCTGCTGGGTTTGGGGTGGTTTGTTACGCAGCATTATTGTGGCACTAGCTGAACAGATACACTGAAGCTGAGTGAGTGCTGGGGACCGGGGGCTGGGATGAGGCTGGGGAGGTGGGCAGGGCCAGTTTATGCAGCATTTGTCAAGGCACGAGGAAGAGTTTGGATGGGAAGCCTTTGAAAGGTTTTACCTACAGGTGTAGTGTATACATAGGGATCATGGAGCCCCTTGTATAGATGGGAAAAAAATAAGGGCCAGAGAACTTAAGCAAGTTGACCAACATCACAGAGATAGTAAAGTGACAGAGTGGTATCAGACCCCAGATCTGTCTGAACCACTAAATAGTTGTCTGAATTCCTCCACTTGGGTCACATCTGTCTGCCCCAGCTTCACAGTGTGACATCCTCTGATCCCGTCTCCAAGGTCTTTGGTGCTGACCACTGCTCCCTTGTTCCTTCTCCTTTGCTTGACTGTCCAAGGGGAGGTCCTCTGCTCTTCCCTGCTCTCAGAGTCCTTCATGGTCTGTCAGTGGGTCCCCTGCCACCCCTGGGTAGCCAGCCTCTCCTGATCTCACCACTGCTCCCGCAGTCCCCAGCCCGGGGCAGAGTCCACTCCACACCTGCTGCCTCCCCTTCCACGCCTGGGCTGCCACATGGTGCTAAGGATAATAACAGACTTTGGTTCCCAGGTCAGTGAAAAGAGCATGGGGTTCAGCATATGACAGACTCAAGTTCAAATCCCAGCTGTAATACCTGGGACACGTTGCTCACTTTCTTTGAGTCTTAGTTTCTTTGTACATAAGGGATAATGAGGCCACTGTCAGTGGGCTCTTACGAGAATGAAATAACTTATAAGACAGGCACTCAGCAGATAGGAGCTATTGTAAGTTGTTGTGGGTAATGAAAAATGGTTTCCAATGTCACCTGGGCCCTCGCCGCCCCACGGCCATCATTATACCTGGCTCTGTCTTCCTGTCACAGGCTCCCAGCTGCCCAGCAAACCTCTCCACCCTCCCTCCTCCACCCTCCTTATACCATGGTCATGCCCTGAAGACAACCTCAACTTACCCTTTCCTGAGCAGATCACAGTGTCAATGTGGGTTCCCTCTATGTCCTTCCATTCTCTCTCAGTGTCCCCAGCCCTATCTCAGAGGGAGGGGCTCCAGCTTCCCCATGCGTGCCCTGGATCCTCTTTCCTCCAAGACCCTCCTCCATCAATTAGCTCCTTAGATCTTTATTTCTTTGTTCCTGCCTTCATTCATTCGCCACCCTCCCCCCTTCTCCAACCCTGCCTTAAAGCCCTCAGCTGGTGCATTTGCTCAAGCTTTTCCCAACTGGAAAGCCCTTTCAGTACTTCCCAGAAGTTGCCCCATTTCTTACCTTCCCTTCTCAGCAACACTTACGTTCTGCCTCCTCACCGTGTGCGCTGTCCTCCCTGGCTCCATTCTGGCAGTTGTCTCCACCTAAACCACTCTGTCGAGGCTACCAGCGACCCACTTACCGAATCCAATGACAGGTCTCGGTCCTTATCTTACTGGATCTCTTGGCAGCAGCTGACACTGTCAACTGCCTTGTTCTTCTGCCAACTCTCTCTTCCCCTGCTTTGAAATGTCTACTTTGTCCAGGCTTCCCCTACCTCTTGTCAGTCCCTTCCTCTGCTCCTGCGGCTCCCTTCAGGGACTGGTTCTGGCCCCCTTTTATCTCCGTCTTTGGAAGGGGCATCTAACTGTACAGCACTGACTCCTTTGTGACTTCTACATTGTCTTCCACATCCGTGTCTTCAGCCCAGGCCTGGCTCCCATGCCCGAGGCCGGTCCAGCCAACTGCCCACTGGGCACGTCACAGGTGCCCACACCCATCGTCCTGTCTTCTCCAGACCTGGTCTGCTGTCTGTGCTCTGTGCACAGCTTAGTGGCACAGTCTGTCATATTCCCCAGGTCAGAAATCTCCTCTTCAGCTCCAACATATAAGCAGTTGCCAAATCCACCTTCGTAAGAGACCTGGCTGGGACCCTACCTCCCCCTCGTACACTATGTCTCCCAGGAACCTCCCCTGACCCTCCAGAAGGGCAGGGCCTCGGCCCCTAAGCATTGTGGTTGGTTCACTGCACTTCCCCTGGGCTGCACTTCATCACACTTGCAATAAAATAAGCCATCATGTATTTAGTTGTTTAATGTCTATCTTCCTGTGAGACCGTGGGCTCCACGAGGGTGGGGGGTGTTTCTGTCCTGTTGTCTCTGGATTCCCAGTACCCAGCATGGTGACTGCTACATGTTAGGGGCTCAGCAAATACTTGTGGAGTGCCTGGCCGGCAATGGGGAAGAATTCTAGACTGGGAAGAGGTGGGACAAATGCCCCCGCATTTGGTGCCTACACAGAGTAGAGAAAGGTGCAGACCCTGGAACCCTTTGCCTGTGCCCCCTCCCCCACAAAGCCTCTGAAGACGGCGCTGCTGAGCCTTTTGTTGTATTGACAGGAGGTGAAGCAGCTACAAGCTCCTTAATCACTTCTCCACAAACATGGGGAAGCCTCATTAATCCCGGTGAACGGATGATCTATTGTTCCCAGCTCTGGTTTCTGGCAAACTGGCCTCCCTCTGCAGAAGCAGAAACTCCCTGGGCAGGGGCATCCCGTCCCCTTTCACGCGTGCAGATGAACCACCATGCCTTGGGAATGGTGCCCCTGGTGGGGGCTCCTGGCCTGGGTGAACCCACTGTCTGCACTGAGACCAGGACCAGTCTTCCGGGGACTGCCACTGCTCCCCTACCAGGTAGACAGAAATTGAAAAGGTTGAAAATATCCAGTGCTGCAGGGGAAATGAGCACTCTCACGTGGTAGTTGGTGTGTATGCGTGTGTGCACGTGTGTGTGCATGTGTTTGCAATCTGGTAGTATGAGTGGTTAAGTTCTTTAACTCTGGAGCCTGACTGAGATAAAATCCCAGCATTGGCACTTGCCAGCTGTGTGGGCTTGGGCAAGTCACCTATTTTCTCCATGCCTCAGTTTTGTCATTTGTAAAGTAGAGATAATAATAGTATCTACTGATAGGGTTACTATGAGGACAGATACATTAATATATTAAAGGCCTGGCTTCGGTTCCTCTATCTGAACCGAAGCACTTTAGAAGCCCTGTTCCCTCTCCCCACTCCAAACGAGGGGACCAGAGGGTTGCTATGGAAACCATGGGGTGGAGGAGCACCCCATGGTGCTCCCAATGGTGGCTTTTTGTCCAGTGCTTTTGGGGCTCCTTAGAAGTGAGACTCAAATATCCCAGCTCTGCCCTGCCGTGTGGCCGCATCCCCTCCCTTCATGGCTGGGATTAGACGCGGAACTCTGCGTTGTCATCCTGGTTTTGCTTCTGACTTGTGTGAACCTGGACAATTTGCTTTTCCTCTGGGCCTCAGTTTCTCTGTCTGCACAATGAAGGAGTGGGCCTGGAAGGGAAATGGATTTTATTTCATATGCGCCTGAGATCCATTGATGGTGGCTGGAGCTGTGGATTGAGAAGGATTCTGAAGTTGTGTCCAGGCTCTATAGGAAAGAGTATCTATGATTGATTAGTGATGTCTGCAATGGGGATAGGATTGAGGAGTGGTACTCTGTGTGTCTTGTATTTGCCATCCCTAAGCCAGATGCTTGATTTCTAAGGAGTTCACCTTCTTGGTCCAAAGTTGTTCAGTGCTGTACATGTTTAGGATGGGACCCATTAACAGTCTAGACATAATCTAAGCATTGGTCCCAGGAAGCCCCACTCTTTGTGCTTCAATGTGACCCAGGTTTGAGGGGGAAAGGAGTCTTCTATAGCTCTGTCTCAACTGCCAGTAAATAGAGCTGGTGGTCACCATGAGGTGATGAGAGACTTTGGCTCTAGACAGCGGAACCTAGGAGGGAGCTGGGACCATGTGAGGCCGTGATGACTAGCGGGGAAGGGTGTTGCAGCAAGCATTATGGAACGCCATGGAGCAGGCAGGCATGGCAGGGTTGTCTGTGGCCAGAGAGATAGTAGTCAATGAGACCAAGGGAGCCAATCTTGCAGTGTGCCTGGGGCCGGCTCTGCCCAGGGTAGGACCAGTGGTGGGGCTGGCATGTAGGAAGCCTCCTCTCTAGGAACTTCCTGTAGACTCAAGGCCCTGGCCATGGTGGCCTCACTCCTAACAGAACTCACTCTTGGACGTAAAAAACGGGCAGGGAGCAAAGGCCAAGAGAAAGTGGCTGGGCCAGAAGGCTGGGAAGCTCTGAAAGTGGAGGGGATTTCTGGAGTCTTTTTGGAAACCTGAGGTCCTCCTAGGGCGCAAGGTTGAAAGGAGTGAGAGTGGAAAGGTGTGACCAAGGGGCTCCATTCCTGGTGGTGGGGGTTTGCTGGAGGTCATGTCGTGGGCCCAAGGGTTTCCCAGCCTGCAGGCAGTTTTAGAATCAATGACGTTCATAAACACGGAACTCATCAACAATTAAGCTCATGTAACCATCTCTTTCTTTGTAAATTCATTGAAAGTTAGGAGAATGAATTTCATTGTTCTTTAAATTTATTGTCTAACTCAATCAAGGTTCTTTTATCAACTTAATTGTGTCTGTATAATTCCTAACTCAACAAAAATGTCAGAGAATGAAGTTGATAGTTTTCAAAGCTTTATTCTACATCCAGCAAGTATCTCTTCCTGTCTTTTGACAATGAACCATTTTCTGTACTTGGAACCCAAAAACACTTGTGTCCTAAGTATAGGACACAGTCTATTGAGTTATACAGCTTCTGCCACAAGCAGCTAGTCAGACAGATCTGGGTTCAAGTTTCTTCCCCTGCCCTGCACTGCCATATACTGGTTGTATGACCTTGGACAAGTAATTTAATCTACTTGTACCTTAGTTTCCCCATCTGTAAAATGGGTATAATAATATCTACCCTGCAGGAGTATTCTATGATTAGCTGGCTTATTATATGTAAAGCATATAGAAGAAGAGGGTTGGGTATGTAGAAGGTGCTTAACAAATGGTAGCTATTATTATTTTATTATTGGAGTAAATGCAAATTCACAGTAACATTTAGTTGCAGTAAAGCATGACTTTAGTAATAAATGCTGTAATGCCAAGATACAATAACATAAATACAGTAACACAGAGATACAGTAATACCATTAGAGTCCTATACACAATAACAGAATCACTTACATGGATACAGTAGCATAGAGACGTAGTAATGTAATTGCAGTAATGCACAGCCACAGTTACAAATGCACATAATAACTTTTAGCTACATTAAGGAAGATAAATAACAAATAAAGTAACAGAGCTACAGTAACAACATACAGTATCTCACAACTACAGTAATGTATATATTGCAGTAATATATAGATAAATTAACTTAGAGTAAATACAGAAACAGTAAGTCACAACTAAAGTGACATTCCCTATAAGGGAAAGATAATTACAGAAATATCTGGATCCTATAATATGATTATAATTTTTTATAGGAATTATAATGCATAAGTATAGTAACATGTCGATAGAGTGATGCACACAGATACAGGAACACAGATACAGACCAGGCAATGTTGCTTCCAGCATTCTCTTTGCAGTTGGAGTTCTTATCTTTTTGGGTCATAGCTTTTCTGAGAATCTTGTAAAAGCTATGGATACTCTTCCTTGGGGCAGGAGAAGAAAACCTTCCCAAATGCATTTATACATCGCAAAACCGCATCTATACAGCCCTAACTCTGGTCTGACATTTAATGTTCAGGTGTCCCAGACTCAAACACTTGAGAATCAGAGCAAGGAGATATAATCTCTGAAGAGATCAGACCTCAGTCCACTGCCAGGCATAATCCAGGCTGGTGCTCTGGTCCTCTCCCTGCTTACTGCACGCTGATTTGATTTGGCTTTTAGGTGACTCAGTCTTCCATAATGTTGGAGCAAATAGGGACCCCTCCTCCCCTCATGTCTCTCTCTCTCATATCATGGTTCTGAGTTCCAGCTGCTCCTGTTGGCTAACCTGACCTCTGCTGAGGAGAGATCATCTTTGAGCAAAAGTTCCTTTTGACCAATATCCTGTAAAGCCTCAAAAGTCAGTTCCAAACAGCCCGTGCACAGGCTAATTGGTTCTTTTGTATGGGGATGTTGGTGGCAGTTGCAACCTGGCTGGTGCTTGGGGCTGCAGTGGAAGGGGACTCACTATTTGGGGGCAGCTGGTGTCCACTGAAGCCAGACTGGTGGACCATCTTCATAGTCACACTTCCCCGGGCCAGCTTGGGGTCCAGCCCTGACTTGCTATGTCAGTTAGTGATTGCTGCTTAACAAAATATCCTAAAACTTTGTTTAAAACAATATACATTTATTATTACTCATGAGTTTACAGGTCAAGTGGATGGTTCTTCTGATCTGGGACAGGCTTGGCTGGTTTTGGCTAGACACGCTCATGCCTCCGGTCGACTGGCTGGTCTAGGATGGCCCGGGCTGGGAGAACTGGCTCCAATGGGCGCTCTGCCCATGTGTTTCCCACATCCCTCAGCAGACTTGTGTGCAAGGCAGCAGCAGGATTCTGAGAGAGAGAGTGAGAGAGAGAGGTATGAAGATGCAAGCCTCCTGGGGATATGGCTTACACTGGGGCACTGTCACTCCTGCTGCATTCTGTTAGTCAAAACAAGTCCCAAGCCCAGCCCAGATTCACGTAGTGAGAAAACAGATTCTACTTCTTGATGAAGGGGGCTGGAAAGTCACATTGCAAGGGTATTGATACACATAGGAGAGGAGGATTGGGGAGCAACCACACTTGCTTTCCAGGGAGAATTGCTGGAGCCTCTGTCAAGCCTTCACTTGGATCCTTTAGCACTGTGGTCCCCAACCCCTGGTACCAGTCCATGGCCCGTTAGGGACCGGGTTGCAGAGCTCAGCTACCCCTCCCCCTCTTTCATGAAAAAATTGTCTTTCATGAAACACAGGATGGGGGGGGGAGCAAGAGGTGAGTGACAGGTGAGTGAGCGAAGCTTCATCTATATTTATAGCTGTACAGCTGCTCCCCATCACTCACATCACCGCCTGAGCCCCGCCCCCATCTCCCCGGGTCTGTGGAAAAATTGTCTTCCATGAAACCAGTCCCTGGTGCCAAAAGGGTTGGGAACCACTGCTTTAGCAGAGCCAAAGCTGCATTTTGGGCCAATTTCTGGCCATACGCACCTGAGGCACAGCCCCATGTGGGCAGCAGGGCACTTCTTCTGGTCTCTAACACATAAGTACATCCTTCCCTTGGCCGATTGCCCAGAGATGAACCCCTGACCCAAAGGGGCTTATCCGTTGGCTTCTAGTGACCTGCGTCTTTGCAGGATTTTCCCCAAACCATGAGCTGGGCCACATTTCTCTACTGGGAATCTGAGATCTGGACGCAGAGGCCATGGAACAGTTAGCGGTGAGTGGAGACTGAGAGGCCACAGTGGAGAAGCATGCCAGTGTGGAGAGCAGAGCAGACTCTCGGAGAGAAGCAGAGGAGAGGGAGACCACTGGGCCCACACAGGAAGCCGAGAGAGAAGTGGCCTGGTCCTGGGTGCTTTCCTGTTTCCATAAAACTTGGGTGAATTTGTTGTCTGTCCTTGAATCCATGAAACCTCTGGTTCCTTATAATATGCTCTTCACTCTTGCTTGAGAAAGTCTGATGGGGGTTTTATTCTTTGCAACCCAACACTGTTGACTAAAGGACCCCTTTGGGAGAGAAGGCCAGGTACCCCAGCTTCCATATGGGGTGTCAACCCGGAGACCACCCACCTGGGGCCCCAGTTTGTTGGTATTCATCCCACAGGTCCCAGAGCTTGCTCTCCTGGGTCTCACTGAGAACTCAGCCTTAAAATAATTAACTTTCTGTCTAGCCTCTGCCCCACATCAGAGAGACACTTGATAACTGAGAAAGTCATTGACATTTATTCCCGACGTGCTCGAAGCTGTATCTTAGGGAGAGAGCCACATAACTCACCCACCACAAAAATGATTTCCCTAAACTAGGTTTGAATGTTCTGCCTTTTACTTTTGTATCAGACTGATGGGAAACAGATGTCTGAAAAGAATTTCAACACTTTCTTTTACATTCGCATTGAAAACATTGTCCCTTGAATACCCTTTACGTAAAGTCCTGTGTGATAAGTTTCTCTAAGAATTCAGGTAAGAGTTATGAAGGGCATTTTATGAGAGACCTCTGAATTCCAATCCTTTCTCTTTTTATTTTTGTGGTTGCTGGGAAGCTCATGCCCAAGGTTACCATTCAGTCATCGCTGACATTCCCATACATGCTGGTGGCTTCCTGTGCCTCTAGTCTGAAAACCTTCTCTGGCCGTGGGAACATGCTTGGCAACTTTCAGCTGCTGAAGGATGAGAGTTGATGGATTAGAAATCAATATATATATTTTGATTTTTTAAAAAAATATGTTTTCTGTTGCTATTGTAACAAATTACCATAAACTATTAAGTCTATTAAGTCTAACAACATAAATTTATTATTTTACAATTCTGGAGGCCAGAAGTCTGAAATAGGTCTTAAGGGCTAAGATTAAGGTGTTAGCAGAACTATATTCCTTCTGGAGGCTCCTAAGGAAGAATTTGTTTTTTTATCTTTTCTAAAAGCTGCCTGCTTTCCCTTGGCTTGTGGGCCCTTCTCCCACCTTCAAAGCCAGCAGTGTAGTATCTTCCAGTCTCTCTCTCTCTCTGACCCTCTTGCCTCCCTCTTATAAGAGCTCCTGTAATTATATTGAGACCACTGAGATAATCGAGGATAATCTTGGCATCTCAAGATCTGTAACTTAATCACCCCTGCAAGGCCCCTTTGCCATATAAGGTAAACTATTCACTGGTTCTGGGGATTTGAGAGTGGACATCATTCAGCCCACCGCCACATATACGTCAGTATCCTTGCCCCATTGATGAGACAATTCTGAGGCAATGTTTTCCAGCCTCCAAGAAGATCCTCGGCAGGATTGAATCCCAGTTGCTCACAGCATCACAACCCACTTGTGAACACAGCTTTACGGGTTCTCTTTCCTTCATGTGTTTCCACTTCCTCCCACACTCCTTAGCATCACCTCTTAGATAAACTACTTGCACCCAAAGTGTTGTCTCAGGGTCTGTTTTGGAGGAAAAATGAACTGAAATAGGAACCATATCAGCCTCGATTTATGGGTATATTTTCCTTGCCCTCCTTCTCTGGAGTCCTCTGAATTTTCTATTTTTAACAGAAACACACACAAACACAACAAAGAGCATAATGCAGAAAAAGAATATGAGCTTTGGAGCTAGAAAGACATAGACTCAAATGCAAACTCAATTTCTTATGAATTGTGTGTTTTAAAGCATTACCGGTCTCTGAAGTATCTTCTGCATCACTCAAAACAATATTTTTTGTGGCTTGTGTTGTGTGAGAACAAAGTGCATTTCATGTTACTCTTTAAAATTGATAGTTCATGTATATATGCTCTAGTATGCAGAATATTTGCATCACCAGAGCATTTATTTCATGATCAAATGAGATACCAGAGACTTCCCAGTGTGTTCTGGTTAATGAGAACCCCTAGTTTTACATTATTGAAGCTCATTTTTCCTATACTTAAATTATGAGGGCATTTATGCATAGGCCTCTGAAATGCTTGTTGCCTAGAGTGGAGCCCCCATTACCTGGTGATTGGGGAGGGGTCTGAGTTGCATGCATCTTGTCACTGGGGGGGGGGCTGTATGCCCTGTTCATGGTCCTGATCTGGGCTTCGGCCCTATAGGAGTAGCTGTCTCCAAAGTGGGGTTCTCAAGATGATCTTTTAGAAGTGGAAAGAAAATATTAAAACTGTAATTTACATTGATTGACCTATTAAAAGATCACAGCTCAGCTTTACTAATATTTAACAGATGGAATGGTATTGGTGGCTTGTCAAATGTTGAGTGGTCATGGGATGTAGAGGGGCCAAGGTGTGCTGAGGGCAGAGTAGAATCCCACAAGGCAATGGCATTAATGGTGGTGTCTACCTTCATGTGTCACTTCTAGCTGTATAATTCCAGTTTACAGGTGGCTGGTTAAGGGATCCATAAATCATAAAATCCAGTTTTATTTTAAGTAAACTTTTAACTGAATTATGAAGTACAATTTATATACAAAAATGTGCATAAATTTTAAGGATACAGGTCAATGGGTTTTCACAAAGTGAACACATCCATATGACCAGCATCCAGATTAAGAAACAAAGTGTCCAGCATCCTTGAAGCCACTTTTATGATGCCTTCCTATTACTACCTACTCCTGGGTCACCCCTATCCTGATTTCTAGTGCCACATATGAGTATCACATTTTTGGACTTTGTTGAAATGAAACAGTATGTTTGAATTACTTCTTTCATTCAACATTCCATTTGCGAGGCTCACCCATATCACGTGCTTATTGTAGTTTGCTCACTCTCATTGCTGCCAACATTCCATTGAATGTATGTACCCATTCTCCTATTAGTAGCCGCTTTTGGTGCTTCCAGGTTTTGGATTTTATAAATAGTGCCACTAAAAGCATGCATGTCCTTTTTTAAGATAATTCAATTTTACCTAAAATAATCCTCACAAAATGTGCATGCAGCTTTAAACTTTCCTGCAAAGTACCATGAAGTGAAGATAATACTAATAAATGCACAAGCAAATAACTAGAAAATGGAAAGGATGATATTTCTACTCCAAATAGAAAGTTTTGGACCAATGATGATTATTTAATCAGATCCAGTAAGAAATCAGACTAAAAAGAAGGAAAATTTTTAAGAAGATCTTGCTATGTGTATTTATACACATGATCATTCATGATAAAACTTGAGATATTAGCTAATGAGAAGATGAAGTGTCTGCAGTTAGCAAATGAGGATGTCACTGGTGCCATGCGCCAGATATTTCTGATTCCTTTCCAACAATTGACTACGTGTCCTGCTTGGAGTGAAGTTTGGCCATTGAATTCTGAGCAGAAGTGATGGCTGTCACTTCCAGGCAGAAGCTTTAAGAGCTAGCGTGCAATTCATCACATTTTCTTTTCCCTTTGCCACAAGGACTGTCAATGTTCCGGAAAGAAGCTGCTTAGTCGGTCTGGGTTCCCGAGTGAGGCTGTGCCACAGCTGGCCTATGATGTGGACGCGGCATGCAATGAACCTGTATTGTTTTAAGCCACAGATACTAGGAATGTTTGCTATCATTGTATCATCAACTGGCCTCTCCTAACTTATGCAATACTATCCTTAAAAACGAAGCATCTAGAACACAAAGACAAACTTCTAATTTTTTTTCCAGTGATGTCTAAAGTTATGTGATGCTCCCTCCGGTTCTTTACATAAGTTCTGATACTTTGTGACAAATGTTTAGATGCCTCTTTTGAGATTTTATTACTTACTAGTGAAAGATAAAAAGCCTCATACCATCAAGAAAATACTTGTTCTTCCTGCCTCAGGAAAAATAGATGAAATAATCCACAGAAAAAAAACCACGGACGAACAAAAATGCATTCCTTTGTCAGCAAATGTAGTTGGAAGATGCAAAGAGAGCACTGCCAAAGATGTGAAGAAACAAATACTAGAACAAATTATGCAATGCAGGAGATTTACTCTACAATTGGATGAAAGTACAGGTATTTCTAACATGTCTCAGCTTATGGTATGCACTAGATTTGGGTTTCAATAATGCAATACACAAAGAAATACTTTTTTATGAGATGTACTGAAGAAGATATAGTTTTAATAACCAATGACTTACTTAATGAAAACAATGTTTTATGGGAAAGCAATATAAATATAATCACTGATAGAGTGGACGCTTAACTGCAATACGTGAAGGTTCTGGATTAAAGTTACAGAGATTACTCCAAACATGAAATTCATTCAAAGACTAGCTGTTGAAACAAAAAAGTTGAGGACAGAAGTATACAAAATTATGCAGGATGTTATCGATGTGGTTTATGTTATAAAAATAGACCTTTAATATATAGTCAAATCCTTACAATATTTTATAATGAAGATATACAGAGAGGTTTGATTATTTTTTAATGCACTATAGTGGTTTGATGGTTACCTTGTGGCAAAATAATGAGATGTGGAACTTTATGATGAGTTATACATTTTTCCTTTACAAAAACAGAAGGGTTTCAACCTTGCTGACAATTTTTATGATAACTGGCTGTCAAAAGCATGCTATGCAACCAAAACTTTTAAAAATAAATTTTAAGGCCGGGCGCGGTGGCTCACGCCTGTAATCCTAGCACTCTGGGAGGCCGAGGCGGGTGGATCGCTCGAGGTCAGGAGTTCGAGACCAGCCTGAGCGAGACCCCGTCTCTACTAAAAAAAAATAGAAAGAAATTATCTGGCCAACTAAAAATATATATAGAAAAAATTAGCCGGGCATGGTGGCACATGCCTGTAGTCCCAGCTACTCGGGAGGCTGAGGCAGGAGGATCGCTTAAGCCCAGGAGTTTGAGGTTGCTGTGAGCTAGGCTGACGCCACGGCACTCACTCTAGGCAGGGCAACAAAGTGAGACTCTGTCGCAAAAAAAATAAATAAATAAATAAATAAATTTTAAATTTTGAAATGATTTTATGTTTACAGAAGAGTTGTGGAGATAGTAGTATACTTTGTGGCCAGTTTTCAATAATGTATCTTCTTATATAACCATGGTACATTTGTGAAAACAGAATTAACCTTGGTACCTTACTATTAACAAAACTCCAAACTGTATTTGGATTTCACCAGGTTTTCCACTAATGGCCTTTTTCTGTTCCAGGATCCAATCCAGGATACCTCATTGCATTTAGGTGACAGAGATTGTGAAAGGGAAAAAAAGTGCCCACATTTTCTCTTTCTCTCCATAGTACACTTGATATGTGAACAACGACCAAAAGAAATTAATGCTATGGAGAGAGCATGTTTAAAACAAACATTTGGAAATATTTCCATTGTTTTGTGATTTTTGTGATAGAAAACATTATATTAATACATATATCACCTATAACAACTCCTATGCATGCAAACTTCAAAAACTTGGAAATAATATTTTAACCTATTTAAAAAAAATCTTTCAAGGTGTTTCAGAACCTATTTGCTAAAAATATAAAAATGTAATACCTTTTGATTAGTTTGTAAGAACTGCTGATTGACATCAGGAGAGATGGAAATTTGCTTGCTGAATTTCAACAATAAACTTTGCATGATTGGTGGATGGGAATGGAAAATAACTGAGAATTTAGTAAGCACAGCCAGCATTGCTGTTTTCCCATTTGGATCAATGCATCTTTGCAAAGTATCTTTTTTTCCCTCCCAGCCATAACAACACTTAAAAATAATCTGACTTAGGAACCAGACTTTGACCTGCTGTTTCATAAAGCTTTGCTTTTAAAAATGAAACATTTTCAATCACATGGTGCTCATTAAAACTTATGGTGAAAGCAAAAATGCTTTGATCCATTAACAGAGATAGAAAAATAAAATAATTTAAAATCTTTTATCTGAGTCTTATTTTAAATATAAATTATTTTAGTTATGTTTTATAATGCATGTAAAATATTAGTGCAGTGGTATAGGAATACACTTTATAAATAACCATGCCAAATGCAGGCATGTGTCCACTTTAAAAGAACGGGTAGGTGGCTGGATAAAACAGTTTGGGATGGGGACACCCGTGGAGCTGGTGCCTGGTGGATGCTGGGGAGGGGGAAACTATGTGGAGGCTTGGAGGGCTGCCAGGGACAGAGGGGCATCAAAGCCACCAGGCTTCCATGGCACATCGGGACTCTGTGCCAGGGAGGCAGCCAGGACTGTCATGAGAGCAGGTGTGGGGGAAGGAGAAGAGTCTAGAATTAGCTTGTTGCCCTAAAACTGGCAATGTCAGTGTGCAAAGAAATCCCTGGGCACCCATGTGCCTACCAAGTTGCAGCCCTCCCCAAGCCCCACCCCACATAAGCTGCTGGTCTGAGTTTGTCTGTCTGCCCAGGCTAGGAAAGCTTCTCTCTCCCACATGGCCCTCCTCATCGTCTGCTGGGGTTCTGTCATTTGACGCCATATCTTCCATCCCTTTGTCTGGAAGCCCCTCACTGGGGTCGGGTAAGTGGTGGTCCCTAAAAAGATATGTCCGCATGCTGACCCCCAGAGCTTGTGAACATGACCTTATTTGCACATGCAATTAAGTTAAGGATCTTGAGATGAGCTCATCTGGATTGCCCTGGGCAGATCCTAGGTCTGGTAGTGTCCTTATGAGAGACAGAATAGGAGAAGACACATCACACAGAGGCGAGGAGGGGGCCACGTGAGGACTGAGCAGAGACTGGAGCGCCGCTCTCACAAGCAACGCCAACAGCCGTCAGGAGCTGGAAAAGCTCTCTGGTCCCCTAGAGCCTTTGGAGCAGGCACAGCCCTACCTACACCCTGATTTCAGACGTTTGGTCTCCAGAATGGTGAGAGGACACATTTCTGTTGTAAGCCACCCAGTTTGTGGTCATTTGTCATGGTGGCCACCGGAAACTAATACAGCTGCCAATGTTTTAGTCCCAGCTTGGACCACTGGGCAGCCTTCTCTGGCCTCTCCAGCCTGGGATACAGCTCTTGCTTTGGGCTTCTGAGCTCTCCCTGGGAGGTGAAGTTCCTATCAGAACTTGTTCCTACATGTTAGAAATGCATTGAACTGATTAACTGTTACTTTCCTGGGGCAGAGGTAATGCCATTCTTTATTATTATTATTATTTTTAAAAATAAATATGGGGTCTCTCTCTTTCTCAGGCTGGTCTCAAACTCCTGAGCTCAAGCAATCCTGCCTCGGCCTCCCAGAGTGCTAGGATTACAGGTGTGAGCCATCATGTCAGGCCCCATGCCATTCTTAATAACCAGCATTTCTTTGGTGCCCAGAAAAAAGTCTGGTGCATGGTAAAGATGATGACAATAGCTTATATTTGTTGAGAACTTAGAAAGTAAAAGGCACTGTTCT
This sequence comes from Lemur catta, assembly GCF_020740605.2. NCBI lineage: Eukaryota > Metazoa > Chordata > Mammalia > Primates > Lemuridae > Lemur > Lemur catta. Next base: position 100,113,441 of record NC_059130.1, on the reverse strand, counting down.
AAGTGCACTGAGCACAGTATCTTATTTATTCCTTGCGTTATCCCTATGCGGAAGGGCTGTTGTTAGTTCCATTATATGAACGAGGGCGGCTGAGGCTTGGAGAGGAGATGTAGCCTGCCCAGGTTTGTACCATTTACAAATAGTAGGGTCAGGATTTGAACTCAGGTCTTTGGCTGCAAAGCTTGCATTCTTAGCCTCTATTGTCTCAATTAGTAAGTGCTTGGTAACTATTTGTCAAAGAAATGAATGATCCTTTCTTTGGGGCAGGAGCCTGGCCTTCCCCATTCAGGGTCTGGCCTCCTTAGAGCAGCGTCTTGGTGAGAGCTCACTGCAAGAACCCATTCTGCACACAAATCTAGCGAGAGTGGTGATCGGGCTTTGCAGCCCAGAACTGAGCAATCCATGCAAGCTGGGGAGGGCTACAAGAAGCAGTCACTCTGTGACAGCTGGCAGCTTGATGGGACATGGCTTGAAGGGGTGATGACTCTGGAAATCAGAGCAAGACCCTGCAGTCCTCCACCCTCTGCCAGCTCCAGGGCAATGCTGGGTTCATCTGCTTCAGTGATGTGTATTTGTTGGTGAGTACAGTGTCCAAGCCAAATTAAATGAATTTGCATCCTCTGAATGTGTGTGTGTGTGTACGGGGCGGGGGTTGAGTAGAGAGAGGGGGAAGAGATAGATGGGGTGTGTTATATTGCAGATTTTTTAAAGTCAAAAGCAGTTGAACTCAAAATAATATTTTGGTGCCTAAAGGGGGTAAACTTCAATTATGTTGAATGTTTCCTTCTGAGCAAAAGCCCATTGCTGATAATGCTGAATAAATGAGGTGTTACCGTATTAATATTGTCAATAATAACAAACATTTGCACAATGTTGTTCAGGCTACACGACATTGATTCATTGGTCACTGTGTCAGGTAGGAATGTTCACAGCTTCAAGCATCTGTGTATCCGACTAGAAGGGGCTTGAACCTAGTGGACGTTTATTGTTAATTCACAAAAAACATCATGGTGGGAGGTTCCAGGGCTGGTTTAGTGGCCCCGTGGTACCATGGAGGGTCCATGCTATTCTCTTTCTCTTCTGCCATCCTCAGATGATGATAGTGGTGTTTCCATTTGTGGTCGCCAGTTGGTTACTTTGTTACCAAACACCTCCGTCTGCCACAACCTTGAGAGCAGGAAGGAAGGTTCTGGAGACAGCACCCTCTCCTCATGCACCTTCCTCCTTTGATCAGGAAGGGACACCTTTCCAGAACCCCCTGCAGACTCTCCCTTATATCTTATTGGCTAGAACTGTGTGCCCACACCCACCCAATGCCATAAGGGGCACAGGATTGCCATGGCTTGCTCACAGCGACCAGGCACAACTGTCGTCTGCATTAGGGCTGTCAGCAAGAAAGGAGGCAGAATGGCCATTGGGCTGGCTGCATTCGTTCATCCCACGGATGTTTTCCTATGCTCTATTGAACCAGGGGTGGGGAATCTGTGGCCTCGGGGCCACATGTGGCCTTTTGACTGAATACAAATTTTACAGACCAAATCCTTTTGTGTAAGGGATATGCAAATGACTAAGACAGAGGTCTGGTTATAATCTGTGCTATATTATCTCCATCTTAGGGACAAAGAAACTGGCTCAGAGGGCTGAACCGACTTGCCCAAAGCCCTCTAGTGAGGGTGAGTCCAGAATTCAATTTCACATCATTCTAAATCCCTTGTGCCTTGCACTGCATGAGTCGTCTCTTTGATGGCAGTGGTCTTCGTGGAGTGGCCCGGAGTGGCGCGGCCTGTATCCTCCCTGGCAGAATGCTAACTAACGGGGCTGTGTTTATGCCCTGGTCTTTCTCTGGCAGGTGCCGCCCTGCCCATCCTGAGACTTACGGAGTCCGAAGATGCTCCCACGAGATGCAGATGGAAGATGCCCCCTCTCTGTCAGGCAGGCAGGCTCCCTGCAGATGGGGGCCAGATGGTGGCATTATCTGAGCAGTGGGATGGAGCCAGGAGAGGGGTGCTGGGAGAGGTGGGGGCCAGGCTTGGTCAGCCAAGTGTTCCGTGGAGAGCATGGCTCAGGCTGGAGGGGTGGTGCCTGGTAGGTTCAGAGCTGCTGGCCCGTGACAGGTTGGGCTGAGGTTGGCACTGTTGCCCAAATCCTAGCACTTGTCACTTCGAGTGGATCGGTGCCTAGAGGGAGTGGTGCAGACCCTGAGCTCACTGGAGCCTCTGAGAAATGCTGAGCCTGGAGTCAGGGATGTAAGGGCTCCTGGCCGAGTCCTTCCCTTTGTGCTGTGACCACATCTGCAGACCTGAGACCAGGCTTTCGGGGCACTCTGCTCCCAGGAGCCCAGTGTGGCTCTCACCCGTGAGCAACTCTCAGGAAGCAACAGGAGTAGCAGCTGAAAATATGGACTCTGGAGTTTGACTTTCTGGGTTCGCCTCCTAGCCTCACCACTGATTAGCTGTGCAACCTTACACGGGTCACTTAACCTCTCTGTTTCCAGATTTCCTCATCTGTAGAATGGAACTAATAATGGTGCCAATCTCATGGGGTTGTTCTGAGGATAAAATAAGATGTGTGTGAAGTGCTTTGAACAATGCCTGGTGCACAGTGGGTGCTCCATTGTACGAGCTGGCACTATGATTACACCACCCCTGGGACACTGCACAAACCTCACTAGCTTGTTTAACCCAGACGTCAGTGGGATGCCTACATGTCCTTGTATTTGAGCTCAATTTTTGTGAACTTCTCAATTTCCATGGCTTGGAGAAGTCCAGCTCTTTCCCTAGGACTGCTGTGACATCCAGGAGACTTGAGGTCTCAGGTCCCTGCCCCTTCACCCCAAGTCCACCTGGGCTGAAGAATCTAACTGCTACTTTATTGGTTTTCACAAGAAACCCAGCCACACCAAGCATTCAAGATGTGCCCACACACAAGTAGTGGCAGTGGGGTGGGTGGCGGTGGGGTGTCACAGTGGGGCCCTCACACACGGTGCCTCTCACTGCTTCTCCCGTTGCCCACCCCCTGCTTTCCTACTCTCCCCACTGCTCCCCCCTCTGCCGAGCACAGGGGCTGCTCCCTGGACCACACCAGTAGCTTCCACTGACTGAGCGCTTGTCACAGGCCGGGAGCTGTTCTAGGCACTTTTCAGAGCCACTGCAGTTAAACCTCATGAGATACCTGTATGTGCTTTTGCTGTCCTCATTTTGGGGACAATGGAAGGGGTCACACAGCCAGGAAGCGGCAGACACAGGGTTTGATCCAGGCAGTCTGGCCTCAGAGCCCAGGGTCCCCCTCGCCACCGCACTGCTTAGCTTTTCCTGAAACCTTGGTTCCAGGCCCTGGGGCTCAAGTTATATCTACACGAGTTTATACAAAATCTTTCCCCAACAAACATGGGATCTCCCTTAATAGCAATCCCTGCTCAAACTCGTTTCTTCTTTGTCTCTCTGCACACACAGGGGGCCAAGAGGAACTGTACGTAAAGTGCTGGGTCGGTGGCTGGTCAATAATGGGTGGTCATTGTTACCCGTGTCTCTGCCCTCAGCTCCCAGCGCGGAGCCCGGCACGGGTACCATCAGAAAGGGCTTGTTGAGTGGCATTTCTGAGACTTCTGGAGTGATTTGTGTCTGGGTAGCTGGCCCAGGGTGCAGTCTCTCCTGAGACCACCCTGTTCATCTTCCTTCCTCCAGCTGAGTCCTCTCCCACCTTGAAGGCCCTGCTTCCCCTCTTCCGCACCTCCCCTTTCCAGTCGCCCCAACTTCCCATAAAGCCGGGCCTAGTGCAGACTCAATCCAGGCTTGTGGGGGCAGGCTGAGCACACGGTGTGCCTCCCGCTCACAGGGGAGGGGGCCAGGCCGCACCCCTCTCAGGGGGCCACGGGTCCAGGCTCCCCCTGGCTGGGAGCTGCGATGGGAGCTAGAAAAGAGGCTTCTCCTGGGAGGGGAGATGGAGTGGCCAGAGAGGCCCCTGTGCCTACAACCTGCCCAGTGGCCCCTGCCATCCCCAAAGCTGCAGAGTCAGATGGAGGCCAGAGCCAGGGCCCGGGGTACCAGTGCCAGCCCCGTGCAGCTTGGCTGAGGGACCCTGGGCCGGTCCCTTCCCTATCCGGGCCTCCTTATCCTCTGCACCCGAGGGCTGGGGGGCAGCTCCACCACGATGGGTGCCGTGACTCTGGTTGGTGTGAAACTGACTGGTTGGGGGGATTCCTGCACCCCGTGTGGATACGCTCACCCTCTGAAGGGTCGGGGGACCTGGGCTGACCTGGCCTCTGCGACTTCTCTAGGGCTTTGGAGGAGAAGAGACCACCCCCCACCGCCAGGCCACAGACAGACGTGAGCCCCCTACAGCAGGGCCACCGACCCACCCAGCCCACGAAGAGTGTGTGTGCCTTTGTGTCTATGTTTGCATGCGTGTATGTGTATGTGGCTCTATGTTTGCATGTAAGTGTGTATATCTCTGTGTTTTCTGTGTGTCTATGTTTGCATGTACCTGTGTGCCTGTGTCTCTGTGTTTATATGTGTGTCTTTCCTGGTGTGTGTACCTGTGCTGCTCACCTGCCAACCTTCAAGCGCTTCTTCCTGCTCCCCCACCTCCCTGGAGACCCTGCTTGAGCCCAGCCCCTCCTCTGGCTCGCTCCTGGCCACGTCTTCTCTGACTCCTCGGCATAGAGTGTGACAAAGCCCGAGTTTTTGGTCCCTCGGTCACTTCTCCGAATGGCAGGGCTGGACTGCAGCAGGTGAATGGGAGCGTCTCTCCTCTCCCCAGGCTGGCCTTCCTCCTGCTCCAGCCTCTCCTTCCTCCTGCTCCAGCCTCTCCTTCCTCCTCACTCCAGCCTCTCCTTCCTCCTCACTCCAGGCTCTCCTTCCTCCTGCTCCAGCCTCTCCTTCCTCCTCACTCCAGCCTCTCCTTCCTCCTGCTCCAGCCTCTCCTTCCTCCTGCTCCAGCCTCTCCTTCCTCCTGCTCCAGCCTCTCCTTCCTCCTCACTCCAGCCTCTCCTTCCTCCTCACTCCAGGCTCTCCTTCCTCCTGCTCCAGCCTCTCCTTCCTCCTCACTCCAGCCTCTCCTTCCTCCTGCTCCAGCCTCTCCTTCCTCCTGCTCCAGCCTCTCCTTTCCTCTATGCTCCCCTCGCCTGCCCCATCCTCTCTGCCTCCCCATCATGGTGGTCTCTGCCTCTTTCTCTCTCGCCCTTCTTTCCTGGTCTGTCTCCTCCGGCCTTGCACCGTGCCTCTCTCTGTCTCTGTCTCCCCCTTCCCTGGCCACCAGAACGTGCTGACAGCTGCTCCTCTGGGAGGCGTGAAGACAGGGCTGGCAGCTGCGGAGCTGCGGAGGGTGCCGGGCCAGGAGCTGGCGGGGCTGCTCTGTATTCGGGGTGGGCGGGTGGCCGTGTCTATGAAGGGAGAGGAGCCCCAGAGTGGAGGAGGAGGAAGGGGAGGCAGAGCTGTGGGGTCAGGGTCAGGTCATCCCTAGGAGGGGACTGAGGTCTTTGGGGAGTTGGAGACGGGGGCGGATGGAGGATGAGGGTGTGTGTGTGTGGAGCCTGGACGCTCTCAGGAAGGAAAAGCTGCTGTTCTGGGTCTCGTCCCTGCCTCCTCTAGCCCCGCATGGGCCTGGGCACTAACACACAAAGCCACAGCAGATGGCACAGGACCCCATTTCCCTGAGCTGTGGTGGTCGCAGACCGGGAGTGGCCTGCAGGCTTGGGAGCAAAAGATGCCACGTGCATTCTGCACCGTCAGCAATGCCAAGGGGCTGAGGGGGAGAACTGGGAGGCAGGAAGCAGGAGCAAGATCCACGGGCTGCTTGCTCTCCAGTGCCCCAACTGTGCTGAAGGCCAGGGACTCAAAATCACCTTGAACTCCTTAGCCAGGGAGCTCAGGGCTCACAGAAGCAGCTCATTCTGTTTTGAGAAGCTGGTGTCTCCGAGAAAGAACAAACAAACAAGGTAACAAACTCCTATTCATCCTTCAAAGCCCAGCTCAGATGTTACCTTCTCATGGGAAGCCCTGCGTGACTCTCCAGTTAGATTCTCTTCTGTGGCGTGTCTCTACCTTGGACCTGCTTCCCTCTTGGCCCTGAGCCCACCACTCGGTAATATTTGTGTAACTGTCGTGCTCATGAGACTTGGAGCTCCTTGAGGGTAGGGCAAATATCTGATTTATTTCTCCAGCGTCCAGCAGGGGGTGGACCTGGAGTAGGTTTCTGAGTCAGGCACACAGATCCTCCCATGACAGTCTGGGCCTAGGGATAGGGTTGGTGGGATAAGATGTTTCAGGCCCAGCGATCTATTGTGAATGTCCCAGGGAGGGGCAGGGTGGTGGAGGGGGTGTGGCTGCCCCTTCTGAGAACTGGGCCACCAAATCTTAGTCAGTTGGTGAGCACCATGGCTGAGAGTCCATTCTAGGGGCAGCTTCCCCTGGGGCCCTGGGGCAGAGAACAGTGTGGAGGTGTCGGGAACTCCACTCCGAAGGAGAGATGTGGCCCCGACCTGGAGACCCCCAGTCTGAAGGGGACAGACATGGCTCTTTCCCCAGAATTGGAGAAAGGACACAGCCCATAGAGGGAATGTGTCCCCTCACCCTCCAGGCTGGCTTGTCATCACCAGTCTAGGTGATGTCTGTCTGTCTGTCCTGTCTTTATTCAGTTTTAAAGCAATTCCTCCACCTGCAGTGCTGTGTCTAATGAACCTGACATTCAGAGAAAATGTCTTTGGTAAAGGTCACAAGAGGGAGGTGGCATTCTTGCTGACAGCACCTGCCCTTCCTGTGCCAGCACTCTCCTTCAAGGCACGGTGCCAGGGCTCGTGTCCCTCAGACTGTCCCCGTACCCCAGTTACCATGTCCACGCCGCTTTTTCCCAGCCTCTCAGTCTTCATAAACCCTCTCGCCTAGAAAGGCACAGCGCGGGTCCTGCCTCACTCGTTATTCATTTTCCCTGCTGGCCGTGGAAGGCGCAGGGGGGACTCAGATCCCAGCCCTACCTGGCGGGGCACCTGGGCCGGGATATCCCGGGGACAGCTAGCTGTGCTGACATCGTGGCTCCCGGGTGCACCTGCAGGGGGAGGCAATAGATAAGTCAGGCGAGAGGCCAAAGCTTGGTGGTGAAAAGCCACATACTCCATGCTCAGAAGTCCGGCCTTCATCCTGGGGAAACTAGTGAGTCATTGTGAGTTTGAGCAGGAAGGTGCTTGGCATGTTTGTGTTTTGGGAAGGTCGCTCTAGCTTCAGGGTGAAGCATGGATGCAGGCTGAGGCAAGAAATGATGGTGGCCTGGTCCAGGGCAGTGGTGGATTTGAGAGTGTTTCTTGGCTGAGGGAGAGCAGGGGTAGAGAAAGGTCGTCGTGGTGACTAAGGGGAAGGTGATGTTATTTACTGAGATGGGAGGGGTAGGTGGGGAAAAAAACAGGATGAGTTTTTTTTCTTTTTTTTTGAGGCAGGGTCTTGCTCTGTTTTCTGGGCTAGAGTGAACTGGTGTCATCATAGCTCACTGCAACCTCAAACCCCTGGGCTCAAGCAATCCTGCCTCCGCCTCCCAAAGTGCTAGGATTACAGGTGCACACCACCATGCTCAGCTAATTTTTTAATTTTTATTTTTGTAGAGATGGGATCTCACTATGTTGCTCAGGCTGGTCTCGAACTCCTGGCCTCAAGCAATCCTCCCACCTTGGCCTCCCAAAGTGCGGGGATTGCAGGTGTGAGCCACTGTGCCCGGCCGTGAGTTGGTTCTGAATGTACTGAGTCTGAGGTGGCTGGGAGAGGGAGACTGCAGCGGGCATTTGGGAAGGGGGTCTGGAGCTCAGGGTGGAAGTCTGTGCAGGGAAGGCTCACTTGGCAGGACTTGCGCTAAGGTTGGGAACTGAAGCCGTGGGTGTAGACGTGGTTCCGAGGGCAAGTGTGTAGACTGAGCAGGAGGGAGGGCCCAGGACAGCGCCGTCATAGATGATGATATTGAGAGGCAGGACATGAAGGAGTCTGCAAAGGAGTGGTCAGAGGACAGCACTTCAAGCAAGGAGTGGTCACCAGGGCCACCTATTGGGCAGCCCAAGGAGGAAGCCTTGGCCCTTCTTATGTTACAGGTGAACACAGCAAATAACTTGGCCAGGGTGGAGCTGGGAGTCAAATCTGCTCTATCAGATTCCAAAGGCCATGCTCTTGGCCACGCTACGCTTCTACCCACTGAAGCCGGTCACCCACAGCCTCAGCCCTGCCCAGTCCTTGATCCAGGGATGCCCTGGGGAGGGAGGCCTGGGGGAGGCCCGTCCCACAAGGCATGAGGTCTGTCTGGGCCACGCTGCTATTGACCATGTGCTGGAGGAGGTCCCACCCCTTTTTCCCCCAATGTCATTTCTGATTTAACCCCATATGACCCAATCTTATGCCTCAGTTTCCCTGCTGAGCCCTTTGATTAGCCAAGGAACTGTAGTCTACCCTGAATACCATCCTAATAATGGCTAACATTCCCGTGGCATTTTCTGCATTCCAGCCTTTCCCTATAGATTATTTCATTTAATTCTCCCAGCAACCCTTGAGGTAGATAGCATTATTCCTGCTTTACAGATGGGGAAACTGAGGCATTGAGCATGTAAGTACCTTGTCCAAGCCTACACAGCTGGCAAGTGTGAGAGCTGGGATTCCAACCCAGGCAGCTGTGCTCTTAACACTGAGCTCTACAAGCACTCGGAGCCCTTCCTTGGCCAGCCCTTCTTTAGCTCCTGTTTCCTTCTGTGAGTGTCGTGATACTCAGCACCTGCCGCTTGCGTCTCCACTGGGTGATGGTGATGAAGGTGGTGATGATGGGGACAGTGGGATGACACGCTGACTGTCATTTTTCTCAGATCCCCCTTCTGGTGCAGCTGTTGCCTCTGATGGTTGGTGGAGATGGTTTGCCTGGAGCCATCAGCTCTTTGGAACCCTGGGTTTCAGGGAAGTTAAAGAGGGGAGTTGTAACAATTTGTCATCAGATAGATGCGGTTCAAGTCTGGGAACTTGGGCACAGGAGTTAAATCTATCCACTCCTCTGGTTCTTCCTCAGTAAAATGGCCCCAGTAAGAGCGCTCCACTCCTCCTGCACACAGGCAGGGGTAAGAGGGATGTGATTATAACGTGCAAAGCTTTGTCCACATTCATCATTGTTAAAGTTGTTTAACGCAAGCCGTCCCCCGGGCCCTGGAGACCCTACAACATAGCAGCTGGGGATGTGTGTGGTTGCTGTGGTCGGGAAGGCCGGGGTTGGAATCTGGCTCTGTTATTCCCTCGCTGCCTCTCGCAGCCTGGGGTGCCTAATCTGTGAAGCAGGGGTAATAACAGTACCTGCCTCGTGGTGTACAGAAGCCACTGATTTCTCAAACCACAGCTGTGTACAGACCCTTTGTCTTTGGGAAAGAGGTGTAATTTTTCTCCAGGGTAGATGACCTTTCATTTAGCAATATGCCTTGGAGGCTGTTTTTGGAGTGAAAATTGCCTCTCCTTCCCCAGGGGCTCGGACTCCACGGGGCTGCGTGGGGACAGGGCAGCCTTGTCTGTCCGTTGGAGCAGAAGCTGCTGGTGCCCATGCGCCTCAGCCGTCTGTTTCCAAGGGACAGCGAGGTCCCGAAACCCTCAGCTGAGGGCTTTCTCCCGACTGCCAGAGAGTCAGCGCCACTGGGATCAGCCTTTGGCCATTAACGGATGGAAGTTGGAGGCTACATACACTTCTCTGACCCTCGGGTGGGCTGACTCCGAGGTGTGTTCCACGCCACCTCACAGAGGTCCCCCGGGAATCGAGCCCCATTGCCCACAGTGACTGCCTGCTCGTTGGCACCCTCCCTCCCCTCCCCCTGCCCATCCCCTCCCCTCCCCTCTCCCCTCCCCTCTCCCCTCCCCCTTCCTTCCCCACTCTCCCACCCTAGCTTCCTAGGAGACCTCTCCCCAAACGACTGACTCGCACTAACATCCTTATCTTGGGTCGGCTTCTCAGTGAACCCAGCTCAAGACATCCAAGATGGTGGGTGTTTCCCCAGGATACAGGGGAAGGATGTAAGGAGGGCTTTCAGAGACGGGGAGTCTGAGCCACGCGGTGGAAACCCATGCACTCAAAGACAAGAGGTGGCCCGTGAAACGTTACCAGGAATGGCCGAGGCACAGGGGCAGCAGTTCCGTTTTAGGTCAGGTGCCAGGCTGGGTGACCACTCTTGTCATCCTCAACCCTTCAGTGAAACTCACACATGTGGGACAGCACCGCACTCATGCTAGTTTGGGGACTCAAAGGCTGCAAAGTTCTTTGGGTTAAATTAGGGCAGAGAGAAGATTCTATGTGCAGGAGGCAAGACCCCATGAGATGGAGACTCAGCTGAGGGAGAAAACTGATGCGAGTGAAACTGAGGAGAAAGGTAAGTCCCTCCGGGTCTTGTTGGGGCTGCACGATTCCCTACACATGTGGAATGCATGCTGGGGCCATTTTACTTACCTTTTAAAAGAAGAATGGACTCGCAAGATTGGATGATGTCGGGACATCCAGGTGCCTGGCAGCTTGAGCTTAGGTGTGTGGAATACCTGGCACAATGCTTGGTTCACACTCCTGGCTCAGGGGGTGGTAGAGGAGGTTTCCTGTGCTAGGGAGACACCCACAAGGGGATAGAAGCTTGGCCTCATAGGACTGGGTTTAAAACAGCTGAGTTAACAGGCCCCAGGGAGAGGTCCACTCTCTCCTTTGGTAACTAGGAAAGCTCAGTGCAGCCTGCTATTCCTCTGGTCAATTTTCCAGACATCCTTCTTTCCAGAGCATCCAAATCTCAGACGCTGGGGGCATTTTATTTCTAATTTGTGGTCAGGCATATACAGGCATAATAAAGACTGTGAATTAAAGTTGCTAAGTGATCAGGAAGCAACCATTTCTTTGCTCTCCCTTTTGTGTTATGGCTGCAGTATTTTTCTTTCTGCCACAGGGCCTTTGCACATGCTATTCCTATTGTTCAGAGTGCCATTCCTCCAACACCTCTGCTCTTTGCCTAGTTACCTATTCCTGCTTATTCATCAGACCTTGGCCCAGGTGTGGCTTACTAAGGAAACCCCCCCAAATGCCAGATACCTTTCTTACAGAATTGTGTATTTTTTCCTTCAAATCTTAACCCATGTGATTATGTGAATAGTGTCTGTAAGCCAGTGGCGCCATGAGGCAGGGGTTACATCTGAGTTTTTTTCCCCTCTCTGTACTGCTAGCATCAGCACAGCCTGCCCAGCAAAGGTGCTTGCTAGATGTTTGCTGAAGAAATAAATGAAGATGTTCTTAGTCCCAGAGTAAAGGGATAAACTCGGTCGGGTCTATGGGTTCCAGGGCTAATAGGGCCCCTTAACAGCCATCTCCTGCCTCCAGGTGAATTATTCCCCTGCTGAAAACTGCAAATGTTCCCCAGCCCTGGCTCTGCTCTTCCCGCTGCGAGACTGAGGAGTATTAATTGTGTGGGAACGACAGTATGCGCGCCGTGAACAAAGTGTCGTGTGGCACAGACGTTTGGAAAATTAGAAGGTAAGTTTCCTCCCTCCCTCCCTCCCCTCTTTTCTTCCTTCCTCCTTTTCTTCCTTCATGTTTCTGACCTTTTAAATGCTAATGAACACAGTGATGTCCACAGGAAGGGTCAGCTCTGCAGCAGGCCCCAAATGTGTTTGATCCTGGGATTTATTGATTTTGCAGAGCAAAATTGTGATTTGAGTTTAATAGGTTATTCTTGGGGGAATGCTGACCTACAGTCTTAGTTTTTTAGTCCCATGTTTAAGGTCCTTAAAGACTCGGGCACCTCTCACATTTCCTCTTTGCTCCAGCCACATAACGAGGTGCTCGCTCATGCCTCCGTGCCCTCTGTCGGGGTGAAGGTAACCCTACTGCCTGCTGGTTGAAATCCATTCATCCTTCAAAGCCAAGGCCAAGTGTCACCTTCTCTGTGAAGCTCTCTCTGACCTTCGTCTGTGTTCTCAGAGTCCCTGATATATCCTTCTACCAGGGTACGACCATAATCATCTATAAGGAGCTGCCGACATGTCTGTCCTCCCTTTAAACTCCCCAGGGTTGAGGCCAAGGCCACATCTGATGGCCACATCCTCAGTGATTGACTCAGGACCTACATGTTTATTTGCATAATGTTTACTTGCTGAATAATGGCATGAAAGAGAGGGAAATGGAAATGTTTCCAGTCTCAAAAGCCGTAGCAAGAGGATGGCCCAGCCTCAGAGAGTGCAAAAGAGGAGGAGAGATGGGCTGGGAATGGCGAGGGGTGTGGCTCGGGGCTGGGTGCCGCACACAGTGCTTGTCCTAGTCAAGGTCATTGGCCAGACTTCACTGGCCACTTCCTGGTCTTCAGCTCATGCAGCCTCTCATGGACATTGAACAGAGTTGTCCACTCTTTCCTTCTTGACATATTGTCTCCTCTGGGCTTCCAGGATACCACATTCCAGCTCCATGGTCCCCTCTCCTCCCCGCCATTGGATCTCCAAATGTTGGCGTCTGAGGGCTCAGTCCTGGACCTCTTCTCTGTACTCATTCTCCCCCAAGAGATCTCGTCTAGTCCACCCACTCCAGTGTCTTCGCTGTGCTGCTCTCCCACCCTGCCCGTGCCACTGGGAGCCAGAGGCATTCACCCAGCTATCTGTCCAAAAGCTCCACTTGGGTGTCTAGTAGGCACCCAGATCTAACAAGGCCAAAGCAGGATCCTTGATTCTCTCCTCCCTGAAATGTGTTTCTTCTCTAGTCTTTCCATTTCAGAAAAAGGCATCATTACTCACTCAGTTGCCCAAGCCAAAAACCCTTCGGGAAGTCAATCCATCAGCCAGGCCTGTAAGTTGTGTTCCTGCATATGGCCTAAAGCTCCCCCTCTCCGGCCACCTCCTCTGCTGTCACGCCGCCAGCACCTCTCACCTGGACCACTGCAACAGCATCCACACTGGTCTCTGCTTCCCCACTGGCCCCCATAATCCTTCCCGTTGCCACAGACCAAACTTATGAGAGTTGTTGAAAGAGCGAGGCTTCGGAGTCAGACAAACCTGCGTTCATGTCCTGGTTCTATTATGTATTAGCTGTGTGACCTTGAAGAAATGACTTACCTTCTCTGAGCCTCAGCTTCCCACTTGTAAATAAGGACTAAAGCAATCAACTTGCTTTACAGACAAAGTGTCCATGGGGTCGTCTCTCCTGTGGTTGAAATGATGAGATGGGGCTGGATTTGGTTTTACCAGGAAAACACAAACTCAGACTAAACATTTTAAGAGTTGCATTTGGAGATATGCACGTGCTGAATTTTGTAACCATTGTGATAGTATCTCCTAAAGGTCACACCCTGCCTCAGGGGATGTACATACGCTAACGTTTGGTGTTTGAAACAACCCATGAGACACACCCCTGCAGGAGTCTCAGGGTGGTTAAGTAACTTGGCCAAAGACACGTGGCTTGTAAGCGGCAGGTCCAAATTTTGAACTTCAGTTCCTCTACCCGGGAGAAGCCTGTGCTTTCACCATGCGTGGCCCCATCAGTGCACGGGAAAGCCCTGTCCACAGGGAGTGGTCTCACTTGACAGAGGCAGACTCAGACTTGGATGTGGACTTGGGCTTGAATCTAAGCTCTGTTTTTTATAAAGAGGTGGCCTCAGCCAAGCCACTAAATCTCTCAGAGTCTCTGTTTCCTTTTGAGAAAAAACTCAGCAGTAGCCACCTCATCCGTGTACGTAATAACATGTTAAAGCATCGGGTAAACTGTAAACACAGGAGGACTCTTTCCTCCCTTAGCATTGGTGGGAAATTGGGCCCAGAGAGACTCCGCTGCTCTTTTGGGCTCAGTCCTACTTCCTTGAGGGCTCTCCTGCACCCAGAATTACTATCGTGTCCCATGGTTTCTCTTGTTGACTCAGTTTCTCTATGAAACTCCTCAGGCTCCCTCTCCAGGGCTCTGTCCTTCTGGTCCACTATTTCAGCCTCCTGGGAAACCTGTCTGGAGTTTTCACTTGGAAAGAAATATCTGCGTCTACAACTCCCGTTGTAAAGTATTAATACTGGTATTCTCGCCCCTAGGAAGACAGGGGTATTCTTAACTCGGATGCAACAGTGAAGAATTTTTTATGCTTCCATTTCCAGAGGTTAAGTTTCCTGTAGGGATTGCAGTTGTGAGACGCGGCCTCTGCTCAGACCTTCGGCTTCTTCTGCTTCCTAATTCCCGCCCCTGTGGTGAAGCCCCCGCCCCCGCCATCCTGGGTCCTAGGAGGTGGGCGCAGTGACCGCCTGCGGCCGGCGGGGGGCAGCAGAGTACGAGCCAGCCGGGGCGGGCCGCGGGGGCAGGCGGGCCCGCACGTTGGTGGGGAAGGGGCTTTCGCGGGGGAAGGGCTCTGTCCTGCGGGGGAGCAGGTGGGGACGGAGCAGGCACAGCGGCCACATCCCCACGGCCCACGGTGGCGCCTTACACTTGCCCTCGGCCCGGGGCACCAGCCCGTTCTCGGATTGTGAGCTGACTTCCAGGGATCAGGGCAGCAACCTCCCCTACCCCCACCTTCCTGAAATGAAGAGATCGCGTCCCAGGAGGACCGCAGCTTGCCTTTCCATCTTAAATTCACCTCTCCCGCTGCCTTGGCGAGGACGGAGCCTCAGCTGTGCTTGAGGAAGGGTCGTCATGAGACAGCCTCTGAGCTACCGGGCAGGAGAGGAGAGGAGGGGTCCGGGCACCGCAGCGAGGCCTCAGTTAGGATCAGCAAATAAGAGATCGCTGCAAACGTTCTGCCTGAGATGCATCGTACAGAGTGATTCATTTTGTGCCTGACATTTCCCCGTAGCCCTGAAAGCCCAGCAGGGCCTGCTTGGTGCTGTAATAAATGTCGCCATTTGAACGTTATTAGTGGTGTCCTCTGACCTGTGGGGTTACCCGGCGAATCAAAGGCGGCTGTGGAAGCTTTAGGAGACCTGAGCAGTGTCCTGGAGCCCCTGGAGGAGGAGGCAACAAAGGATGGGGGAGAGGGAGCCACACACATCTGGGTGCGGAGGTGGGGTCACAGGACCGAGGGGACCTGGCCAGACATTTGGGCAGTTTTAGCCCAGATTCCTGTATGTGTAGGATGTTTGCACGCACTGCCCTGTTTGCCCTGTTTGTCTTGGTTCCATTTTACAGTTGAGGAGACCGAAGCCGAGAGAAAGAAAGTGACTTGTTTAGAAGTCCCAAAGTCACTTGGCAGAGCTGGGACTGGGCCCCGGGCTCCTGATGCCCAAACCAGGACACTCTGTGTTCTCTGGAGGGTGGAGCAGAGACAGCCGGAGCAGGGACAGAGAAGGCAGCTGATACAGCCCAGGCACGGACCTCAGGGCATGGAGGCCCGTCAGGAAGGCAGGCCCCTGCAGGGTGCACAGGGGGATTCTGCAGAGTGGGTCCTTGGGGCTGCTCTACTGATAATTCCCGGATGCTGAATGCTATGGGAGCAAATGCGTGTATATGACTTTTCCTGTGGACAATTGCATTCCACCTTCTGGCACCTTCTGCACACCCAGCCCTACCTCCTGAGCTTCCAGTCTGCACCTGCATCTGCATCTGCATATGGGACGTGCCCATCAGAGAGGCCACAGACCTCTCAGACTCCTGAGATCTCAACTGTCAGCTCTTTCTCCATCCCCCAAGCTTCTCCTCCTCTGGGGTCTGCCAACTCAGTGAATGGCACCTTCCCCAAATCCTTCAAGTCAGAAATCTGAGCATCACCTTCAACTTCCACTCCCCCTCTTCCCCACATCCGATCCATCTTCAAGTCCCCTGGATTCCTCTTCCTTAATGGCACTCAAGTGTGTCCTGGCACAGGTCCCATCCTGTGCTAGGTAACCCAGCCCATGGAAGCTGGAATGGCTTCTCCAAGCAAACTTCCTCCCGGGCGATGGCAGAGGGTCTCCACTTGGCAGTGCCGAGGGGGAGGCGTGATGAGAGACGCACCCACCGGGGGGTGGAGGGGGGGGCACAGACATGGCATCCTTTAGGGAGGGGAAGTGGGCACAGAACAGAACTGTTGACAGACTCCAGGCTGCTATATTGGGAAGATTTGACAACACACACAAGGAGAGAGTGAGGGCGCGTTGATGGCTGGTGAGAGGCGCGGAGGCCGGCTGGGGATGTGCCGCCACCACCCACACAGGAGGAAGTTGGGAACAGATTGCTTGGGACCAGTGCCAGCCTCCTGAAGAGCCATCCGCTTCCTTCCCTCTCGCCTGGCTCTGGCACCTGCTGAGCAATTGGGGAAGGGGCTGTCTGGTTGCAGCCAGGCTGGCCAGGAATGTGGGCTTTGAGGGTACGAGCTGGGATGAGAACCCAGCTTTGCATAGAGCAGCCTCTCTGCTGTTTGGCCTGATCGCCCCATCTCATTCTATCCATCCATCCATCCATCCATCCACCCCATTCCAACATTATCCCACCCCTCTATATTCCCATCTTATCTCATCCCCCCTCCCCCCAGTTTCCTATCTCTAAACTCTCCGCCATCTTATCCCACTCACGCTCATCAGTACAGATATTTCTTCAAGTTATGTTCGTTAATATCTCACCTTGAGTGGACGAGGAAATAAGAGAGTGGGATTTATTTATTTTAGTGTTGGGGTGATAATTAATCATACTCTGCCCCTTAAGCTGGTTTGGAACCAACTGAACAATAGCACGGGAGTTGGGCAGATGGAGATCAAAGTATCACCTTGATTGTTGACAGAGTTGTGGGGACTGTGGCTTGGACATGTGGCCACAGTGGGGTCCCCTAAGGCCTCCTTCTCCACACTCACTCTCTAGGCACGTGCAGGACTGGACAACTGCAGGTCTGTGCCCTGGGGGCAGCCTCAAGGGGTCGGGCCGCACTGGAGTTCCTTCTCCCATCAGGTGATTCCTTCCCTCTGGAGTCAATCGGGACATGTCTAGTTCAATGCCACAGCGCCCTTGGTAGGTCTGCATTTCCTGGCCTCTTGTAACTGAGCAAGATCTGGCTGTAAAGCAAAAGTGTAAGTGATTTCTAAGTGTTGGTGCACTGCCCCTGCCCAGGTGATATAGAGAAGTTGAGAGAACAGTGATTAGACTCCCACATCAGTGACTCGATCTTAGGAGGAAATACGAAAATGAGAAATAACCTTTAAAGTGCTTGAAGTGAGAGCTCAATTCATTGAACAAATGCTGGCGGGCTGGGAGGAACTGAAGCCGTCCATCTTTAATTCCTCTAATTTTAACGCCTTTATTTTAGAGGCCATTCTCTAGCCCCACTTCATTTACTCCCACCCCGTCTCCAGGAGTCCTCTGGAACGGAGTCCCCATTCCCGCTGGATCTGTCGTCCCTCCCAAGGCAGGGAGCAGGGGGAAGGCAAGATGCCGAGAGACAGGAGAGTTTTCGTCCCCTTCTCTTCCCCTCTGTGAAGAGCATGAAGGGGGCACAACTGCAGGGTACCCCACACATGGCAGGGGCCGAGTCTGTGTGGGCCCCTCTTTGCTCCCTGGGCCCCCCTGCCCCTCCTCGCCTCAGCCCCTCATGCCTGCCTGGCCCTGCTCTGCGCACTGAGATTCCCACCCCGCTTCCTGTCCTGGCTGGAATCCAGGCATGTTCACGATGACTTATTCTCCAGAAAACTGCTGGTGCTGGTGGGGTTGGTGATCACCCACCTTTGGAATCCAGACATCTCTTTGTCCCTCATGCCTCTCAAGTGACAAGGGGGTCTTAATGCCATTCAGAGACCTGAGACAAAGTCTGGCAATGGCAGTTAATGAGTGCCCGGGAGGGAGGACTTGAGCAGCACTTGTCAAGTGTGTGTGTGTGTGTGTGTGTGTGTGTGTGTGTGTGTGTGTTGGGGGGGTCACAATCTGTGAAGACCCCTAAGCCAACCAGTTAATATCGTCTAGGACCATCTGGGCAGTGGGAGGGGATTCCTGACTTGGAGTCAGATGTCTGACCATTCATAACTGCATGACCTTGGGCAAGTCCCTTCACCTTGGGGAGCTTCAGTGTCCCGTTGTGCAATGGGTGCCTGCAGCACAGGTGACTCTATGGCTGAGAAGGAGCCCCCAGTGAGCCAGGTGCTCCGCGATTGCCATTTCGTCATCGATGCGATTCTCACCAGTTATCCCTGCGACGTGCTGGAAGATGGCCGAATCAGGTGCCCAGGGCAAGGACAGGGCTCCTGGCTCAGCCCCAGAGGACAGTCAAGGTTTCAACAAGCAGAGATGGAGGTATTTCAGGTGAGGGCAAAGGCTCACGTGGAGGCTGGAGGGCAGAGGTGGTGCTGCCTAGTGGTGGGAGTTCGGTAGATGGGTCGACCCATGAGAGCTCCGCCAGGAGAGCTGATCTGCAGAACCTGGAGCATCTCAGGCCAGGGAGGCTGGAGAGCTCAACTTGGCCAACGCATCTTTTTCACAGATGGGCAAACCGAGACTCAAAGAGGGGCACGGCCATTAGCACTCCAGAGCAAATTAGAGGCAGCTCCGAGCTGGGACTGTGGCTCCAGATTCCTCCGATTTCAGAGGCCTTGGATGCTCAGTGAAGGCACTGAACTTGACCCTGCTGCCCTGGGAATTCACTGATGCCCTTTAAGCGGGGGAGCGTAGCTGGGAGACAGTAGCTGACAGAGGGGATTGTCTCTCCCTTGTGTCTTGTTGCCCCCAGATGAAAATGAGCACTTTTGGCCAGTGACACAGGTGTTTTGCCCACCTTGAGTCTGGACACTGCGCTGAACCGTTGGCCTGTCCCTAGATGGAAGGTTCCCAGTCCTGGCTGCATTGTTGGAGTCACCTGGAGAGTGGAACAAAAGAAAGGTGCCCAGCCCACCTGAGGCTCTGTGAGACCCACCGCCCACAGGTGAGTCCCTCCCAGCCAGCCTGGTGCTCAGGGCTCCACCGGGAGACCACAAAGTCCCCCTGGAGCAGGAGTTTGGGGAGTGGCTTCTCCTGAGAGGATCATGCTGCAGGTGTGACTTGTTAGAGCTGTGTTTCCGAGGGTGCACGGTGAGGGCAGGGCCGGGAAACCCAAGCCCCAGCCCCGTCCCTCCCGGCTGCCAGTTTCCGGTCGTAAGTATTCCTGTGACCTGTCGGAGGCGCCTCGCCCTTCGGCTGGTTCTAATGATACAGCGGGCCCTGCCATCTCCGTTTGCCATGAATTCCTAACTGTCGCCGCCTCTGGGATGGTCGTTAGCAACTCAGCATTAATCTCTCCCACGTCCATCACTGCGGTGATTAGGGTCCTTGACTTGCCTGCCAACCCCTCTGGCGCAGGGGTGCGAGGCGGGTCCCCAGGGCCCAGCTGCCCTGCCCCACGTGGGTGGGGGAAGGAGGGGGACAGGCCAGCTTGTTAAATCTAATTACCTGGCTGCAGACGGCGGGCCTGAGCTCTTCTGAGAGCCGGCTCTGCCCACCGCGTAATCCTCTGCCGCCTCTGCGCCATAACGAGCCGGCCGCCGCCGCCAGCTGCCGTGCCGCTAGATGGGACCGAGTTTAATTGCTACCCAAAATGTCAGCCCTTTCAAACCCACAGTATTTCATCACTTACCTTTAAAGAAGGGGGGGGGGGGAGGAAAAAAATCAATTTGGACTGTGAGTTTAGGCAGCAAAACCTGCAGAAAGGGCTGCCCAGTTCTTCAGGGGAGCTGTTCTTTTCATTAAAATAGCTATTTTTAAAACTCTCTCTCTCCCTCTCTCCCTCTCTCCCTCTCTCTCTCTCTAACACGAGATGAAAAATCCCAGCTACAAGAAGAAACCCTTTCATGAGGGAATAATAATATAAAAAAAGAGTTTAAAAAAGCCCACTTCTAAAATGGGGCCCTTCTCTCTCTTTTTTTTTTTAACCTCTCAAAGGTTAAAAAAAGAAAAGAAATCGGTTTTATTCTCAAAGGGCTTTCACACGTGTGTGATCTCATCTCACCCTCACAGAAGCTGGGGGGGTGGGGGAGGGCGGGTGTCATTGTCCCCATTTTGTGGATGAAGGAATGAGGCCCCAAGAGGCTAAAGGCTCTGCTGGGGGGAGGGGGGACACACCCACTTAGAGGGCAGGAAAAAGGAGCCCCATTTTCTGTTCTTCAGACTAGTCTCTTCCTATGGGACCATGTGTCCTGTCCCCAGACACACTCACATCCCAAATTCAAGCTGTTTGCCTACTAGTCAGAAAGTAAAGAAAGGGGACAGTGAAAAAAAAAAAAACCCCACAGAGACCCGTTAGAGTTTAACACTCATTTAACTCTCTGTGAGATCACAGCCATCCTTTCTTCCCTGGGGAGAATTTTTTCCCCATTCCTTTAGAAGAAAGGAATGTAATTCCTTTGGAGATTACATTCCCTGGAAGCTGGTTTCTTAAGCTCCCGCCTGAAGAAGTGTTCCAAAGTCTGCAGACTAATTAACCCCATTGTTCAGAATTAATCACCTCAGGAATATTTGGAATCAACAAGAAATGTATCAATTGGGCTCTTAATAAACCTAATGAAACGACTCAACATAAAGGCATATGAAATAGACTTTTGAAACATTAGCATAAACCACCAACCTCCCAGAGCTCTGGCGGCACAATCAATCTTAATTGACACTTTATTAGCACCACGAATGGCTGTCAACTTGGCAGATCCCCCCACGTTGCCTGCTGAAGTGACAGAGTTGTTTTGTTTTGTTGTTTTGTTTTTTAAAGAAAGAAAAAAAGAGAAAAGCAACTTGGGAGGTTTTGGTGAATGAAGATGGAGGAGAAAGTGAGTCACAGTCCTGGGGTAGCGATGGAAGTGATGGGGTCTGTGGCACCTTCCACACTCAGCCGCCATGTGCTTTCGGGTGGAAGGATTGTCAGTGACACACAGCAAGAAGCAGCCCTCAGCTGTCCGCCTCTGCTGTGTTTGCCAGGAGAGGTACCACTGGAGTCCTTGGGGTGGGGTGTCCGGCACAGATGGAAGGAAGGAAATGGTGAGCCGTGAGAAGGTGCCTGGAATCCTTCTTGCAGTTTTGTTTCTGTTGCGATGAAACCTTTGCTTCTAAAGGTCGGGGACTGTTTCTAATCCTGTATTCTCTAGTCCCTCTGAATGTCTAATATTAATAACTCTGCCCTGAATTTGGGATAGATATCAGAGGTGCCCCAAATTCTTCCTAGCAAACTCAAATCAACCACGTGCCAGGAAATAACATCCCCTGGGGATTTACTTCAAGGGACTTTGCACAATTTGGTTTTCTGTCCTGGGTGTCTACGATTATTTTGACATGGTTGTCTTCCCCTTCCCCTTACTTCTCTTTCTTCTCCTTCTCTCCTTCCTCCTTCTGTAATTCCTGGGAACACAGTTTTAGGGCTTAGGTCAGCTAGGTGAAGTGGCCCCACACTTCATGGAGTGGCTCCTGCTTGCTTAGAGCAGCCAGAGAGCATGAAGTCTTGGGAAGAGCATGATGTGTCCCGGAGACGGCACCGACAGCTGCAGAGTGTCCAGTCCATGGGCAGAGAGTCTGAGAAACAGAGAGGAGGCAGCTCATGCTTGATTTGAGACCTACGAGAGAGTCTGGCAGTTCCTGCCATATGCCCCCAAGTTGGATTTGAGTCCTGCCTTGGGCAGATATTATAACATTGGCTCTGGGGCCAGACTGCCGGCATTGGAGTCCTGGCTCTGGGGCTTCTTAGCTGTGTGACTTTGTGTACCTCAGTTATCTCATCTGTAAAATAGAGTAATATTATAGCAGTGACTTCCAAAATGATTGGTATAAAGATTGTGTAAATAATGTAACATTCTTAGAACCGTGCCTGGCATAGAACAAACACTATAGAAGTGCTTTCTTCTTGTTATTTAGAAGAGAAACTAGAAGAAAGTAATAGCTAACATTTATTGATCTTTCACTATGTGGTGTCATGAAAAGTCCAGGGTGGAAAGAGTTGTGAGAAGAGCGAACAGGGTCAGACACTCCTGATTGATAAGATACTGCCTGGCGGTCTCCTGTAGTCATTGGTGAGCAATGGACCCAGGCCTGCTGGGATCGAAAGGCCAGGCACAGTTCTAAGCACATGCACTCTCTTATTTTATCCTCACAGAATCTTATGAGGTAAGTACAATATTTACCTGCATTCTACACACAAGGGAATGGAAACAGAGCAGTTAAGTATTTTGCTCAAGATCATATAGATAGTAAGTAACGGAACTAGGATTCAAACCCAGACAGTCTGGATCCAACACCTGTAACCTCCGACAGTTAGCCATGTACAGGTCAGGACCTGGTGCTTCCATTTTGAAAGCAACGTCAAAGAGCACAACCACAACCATTTCTCAAAGATCAGGCCAGAGCCCAAATCTGAGATCAAAGGACTCTGGGTCTTTCTCTGAAGGTGATTTAGGTTGTTATTTTAGAGTAAATGGACAAACTGATCCTAAAACTCCTATGCAGATGCAGGGGACCCCAAGTGTCCAAAAACAATCTTGAGAAAGAATAAAGCTGGAGGACTCACAGTTCTTGATTTCAAAACTTCCTACAAAGGTACAGTAATCAAAACAACGTGGTACTGGCATAAGGACAGACATACAGATCAAGAAACAATCCCATACACCTATGATTTTTGACAACGGCGCCAAACTCATTCAGTGGGGAAAAAGAGTCTTTACGATAAATGTGCTGGGGTAATTGATTGTCCACGTGAAAAAGAACAACTTTGGACCCCTACCTCAGCCATATAAAACAATCAACTCAAAATGGATCAGAAACCTAACTGTAAGAGCTAAAACCATAAAACTCTTAGAAGGAAACGGAAGTGTAAATCTTAGTGATCTTGGATTAAGCAATAGTTTCTTAATTATGACACTGGAAGTACAAACAACAAAAGAAGAAGTAGATAAACTTAACTTCAACAAGTTAAAAATGTTTGTGTATCAAAGGACACTAGAGAGTGAACAATCTACAGAATGGGAGCAGATATTTGCCAATTATATATCTGATAGGAGTTTAGTATCCAGAATATATAAAGAACTTTTACAACTCAATAACAAAAAGACAAACAACCCAATTAAAAAATGGGCAAAGGATTTGCATAGACATTTTTCTAAAAATGATATACAAATGGCAATAAGCACATGGAAAAATGCTCAACATCATTAGTCATTAGAGACAAGAAAATCAAAACCACATGAGATACTGCTTTACACCCACTAGGATGGCTTTATAAAAAACAAAATGGAATATAACAAGTGTTGGTAAGAATATGGAGAAATTGGAACCCTCATGCATTGCTGGTGGGAAACCGTTTGGCAGTTCCTCAAAAAGTTAAACATAGAGTTACCATATGATCCAATAATTCAGATCTGAGGTATATAGCCAAGAAAATTGAAAACATATATTTCCACAAAAACTAGTACAGGAATGCTCATAGCAGCAGTACTCATAATTGCCAAAAAGTGAAAATGACCCAAATGTCCATCAAGTGATGGATAGATATACAAAATATGGTATATTCACACAATGACATACTACATCGTCATAAAAAGGAAGGAAGTACTGATTCATGCTACAACATGGATGAACCTTGAAAACATATTGCTAAGTAGAGGAGCCACACAGAAAAGCATTTGCAATTCCATAGAGACAGAACGATTAGTGGTTGCCAGGGCCTGGGGCAAAGGGAATTGGGAGTGATTGCTAACAGGTACGGGGTTTCTTTTGGGGGTGATGGAAATATTCTGAAATTATTTAGTGCTGATGGTTATACAATGTTGTGAATATACAACCCCACCCCCCCACTGAATTATACATTTAAAAATGATTAAAGTGGTGAAATTTATGCTATTAGAATTTTACCTAAATTTTAAAAACTGCAAAAGAAAAATGTAAAAAAAATTGACCTGATTATGTCAGTCCCCTGCCTAAAATCCTTTCGCTGCCTCCTGTCATTCCCGAGGCTGCTGGAACTGCTCCCTGCCACCTCCCCAGCCTCATCGCAGCCCGGCCGGCCCCTTCCCCTTGGGTTCTGGCCTTCTCCTTCCGTCCCTTAAGGGAATGTGCCAGGCTTCCCGTCCTGCTCTCGGCCTTCGCACAGGCTGTTCCCTCTGCATGAAACACCCTTGTTCCACCCTCTGCATCTCTCCAGGAACCTTCCATGACCTTCTAGACCAAGTCAAGACTTGCATAACTCTTTGTTCTTTCCTTCTGAGCATTTGATCTTATTTGTGTGTTTGTGTGTTTGCGTGTGTGTGCATGCACACAGATTATTTGAGCGATGTCTCCCTTTCCCATCGGACTCCAAGTCTTACTCACGACTTTATCCCTGGCCCTTAGCACAGTGCCTGGCACACAGCTTCTAAGTTACTCCGCTGCTGGTCCCTCCTCCTGTGGGTTCAGGGACTGACTTCACTAGCCCCTTGTTCTTCTTGGCAGCTCCCTTTCATGCTTCTAGCCCAGGGGCTCTCAATCCTGCCTGCTCACTTGGATTACCCAGGGGAGTTTTTAAAAGTGCCCATGGCCGGGCTCCAACCAGTCAATTGAATCGGAATTTCTGGGGGTGTGACCTGGGCAAGGCTAATTTTATTAATAAAACTTCTCAGATGCTTAGTGTGCAGACAGGGTTAGAACTACCCCTCCAGCCTCATTTCTATCCTTTCCAAACCACTGCAGAGTGGGAGGGATTATCCCAGCTTCTCTCCTCCCGCTCACGTCAATCTAACCTCATTTATCCCGAGCACCTATGATGTGTCAAGTCTGTGCAGGTCCCTGGAGAGCACAGAGACCTAAGACACCGTTCCTGGAGACAGCACATCCCTCCAGCATTTTCCTAAGGGCTTTTTAATATCAGCTAATGCTAAGAAACAAAACCAAGCAAAGAAAGCAGCAACGCATTTCTGAGTTAGCAGAAGGAACAGAAGGTCCCAGCTCAAAGTCATCACTGGGGATTTTTCAAATGTGGCTGCGACATATCTTGGTCTGAGGCCTTCCCGAGTCCCTGACTTAGCACCTTGCCCCTGCCTTACTTTTGCTCATGGTGAGGTGTTTCTCCAATGCTCTTTTTGCAGCAGTCCTGGTTGGGTGAGACAGAAACCCCCTGGGGTGGCTTCAGATGTTCAAAAGGCTGGAGCAATGTGCATCTGCAACTGTAGCCTGGTCCCACCTTGGCGGGCTACTGTCTCACGCAGAACCCCACAGGGTGGCTCCAGGTTCCTTCATGGGAGGGACTGGGGTAACCACTTGTTTGCAAACAGTTTGGGATAGGGATAGGGGATTTGTGTTGCAGCTCCACTTTCATGGAAAGCACACAATTTTAACTCAGGTTGTACGTTACAAATCAAAATAACTAACAAAATTTGATAAAGAGGGCTTTGTTTATAATTTACATATGATTTGGAAAACATCGCTAGATCCACGTGAAAGAATGTTGTTGTTATTATTTTATAGTAGCTCTGGGGGTGAGACATTGGTGAAGATTTTGGTGGGTCAAAGCTATCCCTTGGCACTGTCTCTGAAAAGACTTCCCCAACTTTCTTGGGAAATGCTCTGTTTAACTGTTCTGCGAGCTTAAAATGAGAGCAAAACTTGCATCTTTTAAAATACGGGCATAGCTTTGGCATGTGATGCAGGGAGCAAAGAGCTTTGGTCTCAGTTTCCACTCTGCTGTTGACTTACTGTGCGACTTAAGGAAACTAACCACCGCGATTTCTTATTCTATAAAACGTGGATAATAATGTGACCTACCTCTTTGGGTTTTGGGGAGACTCAATGAGATAATACATGTATTGTCTTGAATATATATATGTGTATACACACACACCCCTCGGAGATATTGCAGATTCAATTCCAGACCACCACAATAAATCGAATATTACAATAAAGCAATTCATATGAAGTTTTTGGTTTCCCTGTGCATATAAAAGTATGTTTACACTATGCTGTAGTCTATTAAGTGTGCAATAGCATTATATCTAAAAAAGGTACATGTCTTAATTATTAATAACACTTTATTGCTAAAAAGTGTTAATGATCATCTGAGCCTTCAGCGAGTTGTAACCTTTTTGCTGGTGGAGGGTCTTGGCTCGATGCTGATGGCTGCTGACTGACTCGGGTGGTGGTTGCTGGACCTAGGCATGGCTGCGGCAATTTCTTAAAATAAAACAACAATGAAGTTTGCCGCATCAATTGACTCTTCCCTTCACAAAAGATTTTTCTGTAGCATGGGATGGTGTTTGATAGTATTTTACCTACAGTAAACCCTCTTTCAAACTTGGAGTCCATCTTCTCAAACCCTGCTGCTGCTACAGTATCAACTAGGTTTATGGAATATTCTAAGTCCTTTGTTGTCATTTCAACAATGTTCACAGCATCTTCACCAGGAGTAGTTTCCGTCTCAAGAAACCACTTTCTTTGCTCATCCATTAGAAGCAACTCTACATACATTCAAGTTTTATTATGAGATTGCAGAAATTTAGTCACATGCTCAAGCTCCACTTCTAATTCTCATCCTCTTGCTGTTTCCACTACATCTGTAGTGACTTCTTTCACTGAAGTCTGGAGCTCTTGAGTGACTAGGTACGTTGTCAGTGAGCAGTAGTATTTTGAAAAGAATCCTTTGTTTTCTGAGCAGTAGGTCTCAACAGTGGGCTTAAAATAGTCAGTAAACCATATTGCAAGCACCTGTGCTGTCATCCATGTTTTGCTGTTGCATTTACAGAGCACAGAGTAGAGTTAGCATAATTCTCAGGGGCCCTAATTTTGGAAATGGTAAATGAACATTGGCTTCAACTTAAAGTCACCAGCTGCATTAGCTCCTAACAGGAGATTCAGCCTGTTTTCTGAAGCTTTGAAGCCAGACATTGACTTCTCTCTAGCTATGGAAGTCCTAGATGACATCTTTGTCCAGTAGAAGGCTGTTTTGTCTACACTGCAAATCTGTTGTTTAGTGTGGCCACCTTCATCTTTCTCTTCCCTAGATCTTCTGGATAACTCGCCGCAGCATCTACATTAGCACTTGCTGCTTCACTTGTACTTTTGAGATATGGAGATAGTTTCTTTCTTTAAACTTCATGAACAGATCTCTGCTAGCTTCAGACTTTTCTTCTGCAGCTTCTTCACTTCTCTCAGCCTTTATAGAATCAAGGTAGTTAGAGCTCGAAAAGAGGGGGAGAGACGGGCGGAATGGCCAGTCAGGGGGACAGTCCGAACGCACACAGCATTTGTCGGTTAAGTTCGCTGTCTTATAAGGGCACAGTTATGGTGCCCAAAACAGTTACAATAGTAACATCAAAGATCACTGATCACAGATCACCATGACGGATATAATAATAATGAAAATGTTTGAAATATTGTGAGCGTTACCAAAATGTGGCACAGAGACAGGAAGTGAGCACATGCTGCTGGAGAAATGACGCTGATAGACTTGCTCAACACAGGGCTGCCACAAACCTTCAATCTGTAAAGAAACACGATATCTACAAAGTGCGGTAAAGCAAGGCACAATAAAATGAGGTTCACCTGTAAGGCACTCAGCATAGTGCCTGGCACAGAATAAACTCTGCAGAAACTATGATGAATAACTGTGTGAGCCACACGTGGATGTGCACATCTGTGTGTGTGTGTGTGTGTGTGTGTGTGTGTGTGGCCTGAGTGTATTTCTGGCACTGTCCCTTATGAACCATATTATCTAGAATATATAATCTCATGAATAATGGAGGAAAAGTTAGGCATTAATATTTAAACTATGCTCTACATTGTTGATGTTTTATAATGTGGGGTTGGTTTTGAAATTATTTTTGGTCTTTGGAATGATGTGGCAGCAAACATTTTGTCAATGGACCCAAGCGCTTGTTTTATACGTTTGTTCTAATGTCCACCTATTTGAGAAGGTGGCTGTTTTTAGAGACAGGGTCTCGCTCTGCCGCCCAGGCTGGAGTGCGGTGGTGCAATCATAGCTCACTGCAGCCTCAAACTCATGGGCTCAGGTGATCCTCCCACCTTGACCTCCCTAAGTGCTGGGACTACAGGCGTGCGCCACTGCGCTTGGCCCAGCAGTTTTAGATGGATCTAGACCATTACAGTGACAGGCCACAGGGCTGGGTCTTTGAACCTGCTGCCAGCTTCCCACGCTGCTGGGTATGTGGCCAATTTCTTGGATGATGGAAGACAGAGCTGGCAGAGGCGAGGCAGGGGGTGGAAGGGGTAAGACGCGAGCTTTGTGGTCAGGGAGACCTGGCTCGCAGTTCCTGCTCTGCCACTCACAAGCCACGGAGAGGTTATTGGTGGTCAGCAAAATGCCAGTGCCTAGTAGCTGCAGGCACACCGCAAAGGGTGGCAGTTATTAGTATCACTAAGTTTGGGGACTTTTATAGCATCAGGGAACAAACCTTGTAAACATCACAAAGAAACAACAGCCTCCTTCACGTGCACTGAGGCCCCGCCCTCCCAACCTGAGGGCCGAGGTGCCAGAGGGAGATGCTGTCAGCGCTGATGGGGGACAGGGGCTTCCCTCGGGGGCTTCTCACTCAGGTTCTGCTCCCTGAGCCTTGCCCTTCCACGGTGGGCACCACACCAGTCCTGCCAAGGTGCAGGCGTTCCTTTTTCCCTGTCCTCTCCAGCAGAACAGGGGAGGGCTATTTTCCAAAGGAATTCAGCAAAAGGCAGAGAGCATGAACCCTGTCACAGTGCGAGGGTCGCAGAGGGACACTAGAGCTGGACTGCCCCTTGGCTAGTTCTCAAGCTCTCTGGGCCTCAGTTTCCTCATCTGTAATATGGGGATAATTTTAGTACCTTAGTACTCATAGTACCAACATGTAAGATTGTTGCAAGGCTTATAATGGTGCTTAGTACGTGTTAGTTATATGAATAATTGTCACCAAGCCCGAGTCCTTGTGGAAGGAGTGCAGACCCTCTCATCTTCTCCCAACAGTCCCCCACAAGAGATTGGGGTGCTCTAGAAAGAAGGGACCCTGGCTTGTTCCTGTTGGTATTGCAAGAGCCCATCACAGGGCCTGGCACACAGCAGGGATCCAATAAACAGTCTCGTGGGATTGGGCCTGTGAGTCCCAGTTTATGGAGAAGGAAACTGAGGCTCACAGAGGAGCAGGAATTTGTCCTAAGCCACGTGGGGTTGTCGGCGAAGGATCTGGGTTTGCCTCCAAGTCTCCGGCTCTTTCCCCTCTCCCAGGGGGGTGACCCAGCCCCACCCAGCCCCGAAGCACCTACGCCCTGCACCCTGACAGCTCCCTGACCCCCACCTGGGGAAACGGGCTTAACAGGGCCACCCCACTCAGGGGCCTCGCATGGCAGTTCCATGGCAACCTGAAAGTGCAGCACTGGGCTGGGGGCTGACCCAGGGCAGAAAGAGAGGATGGGGGGGTTTCTCTGTCCCTTAGGGGTGTGGAGGCAGCTGACAGGACAGGGAGAGAGCAGAGGCGATCAGGTGGGGATGTGTAGATACAGCCTCTGGGGGGAGGGATATTCCTGGCCCTGAGTGGCTCCTCTGTGCCTGTCACAGTGTGTGGTCACAGACGGGTCTGGTGGGGGGCATGGAGTGGTTGCCAGGTCCTGGGGTACCAGGATCCAGGCTGGGAAGTTGGAGGGCCGGGATGGTGAGCAGAGCCTGCCGGCCAACTCCAGGGCTGGTCAGAGGGACAGAGAGGGACAGAGAGATGGAGGGCTTCCTGCACATTTTCTCTCTCAGAGGTCCGTGCCATGGCCAACAGGCTGCTGACATCGCTGTAGAGCATCCTGGTGATGGGGACTTGTGTGGGCAGAGAGCCCTCTCTGTCTCCTATGCCCAATGTCCTTGCCCGTCCTCTCCTGGAAAGGATCTGGGTGACCTCCACTGGCGGCTCTGGGTGGGAATACAAGCACTGCCAGCTAGAGAGGCGGCCTGGCATAGTGAGAGGAGCCTGGCCTGGGGGCCCCATCCTCAATCTTCCGTGTGACCTTGAATGGGAACCTTCCTCTCTCTGGGCCTCGGTCTTCCCATCTGTAAAATGGGGAGATTACATCTAATGACCTCTGAGGCCTGTCCTTGCTCTGACAGTGACTGGTATCTAGCAGACACCTAATAAATATTTACTGAATAAATGAAGAAGTGAATGCGGTTCCAGACTGGTGGCCGGAATGGGCAGAAGGTGACTTATGAGACTAACTTGGAGAGCCAGTAGCAGCAGTGACCATTTATCCACCGCTTACTCTGGGCCTGCCACTATGTTGAGCATTTCCCATGTGCTGTCTAATAAAATCTTTACAACTCCACAATGATACAAACTCTATTGTTTTTCCCATTTTACAGATGAGAAAATCTAGGCAGAGTGGTTACACACCTTGTCCAACAAGCCAGAGTGACAGTATTACTCAGGACACCTTCATTTGCTTGTGGCAGAAATGCAACTCTGTGAGCTCATGAACCAAAGAGAACTCATTGCTCACATCCCTGTGAGGTCCATGGGTGTCTGGACCCAAGAGCTCAAAGGGTGATTTCAGGAATTCCCGTCTCCCCTGCTCACCTCCACGTGCCTACTGACATCTTGGACTCACACCCCAAGGAGAAAAGCAGGTGTGGGGTTACAGGTCCTGATTCTGAAGTCAGATTATCTGGGTTGAAGCTTGGCCCTGCTCCTTACATGCTGTGTGGCTCTGGGCAAGTTAATCAGCCTCTCTGGCCTCAGTTTCCTTGTGTGTGAAATGGGAATAAGAGTAGTATTTCCCTTGCAGGGCTGCTGTGAAGATTAGGTGAGTTCCTAAGTGTAAAGTGCGGACAACAGTATGTGTGCACTACTGTGACTAGCTTGGCCTTTAGCAATCCCAGAGGGAAAGAGACCCCTCCCTCCGCCCACGAAGAAGCCCTCTGTTTGACTAATATTGTGCTGATGTGGACCCTGTGCCACCTTTTAAAGCAAGCGCGGTGGCTGGGGGAGGGAATATGCTGATTAGTCTTGGTTCCGTGGCCACAGCAGCGTGGGGAGAGCCAGGCCTCCCCAGTGCCGTGGACTGGGAGTGGCAGGAGGAAAATCACGGAGTGTCACCAGAGGGGAATGGCGGCCAAGCAGGCACAAACCAAGAGGTGACCACTCACGTGGCAGTCCTGGGATTTGAACTCAGGCAGTTCGCCTCCTGAGCTTGCAAGCACGGATTCTTCTCCTTTTTAAAAAGGTAATTGGTCCCTTATTTAAAAATGTTTAACTTACATACAGTAAAATTAGCTTTTTTTCCCTGTTCAAATCTATGTGTTTAATTAAACACATGCATAGATTCTTGGAACTATCACCACAAACAGGATATAAAACAATTCCAACACCCGGAGGAGTTCGCTCATGGTGGGACTTTGAAATTAGTCCCTCCCGGTCCCCAGCCCCTGGCAACCACTGATCTGTTCTCTGTCCCTGTAGTTTTGCCTTTTCCAGAATATGCAAACGGAACCGGCAGCTTGGGACCTTTTGAGACTGGCCGGTTTCACTCAACATAATGCATTTGAAAGTCATCGTGGTGTTGTGTGTATCAATACTTTGTTCCTTTTTATTGCTGAGTAATATTCCCTTATCCGGCTGTGCCACATTTTGCTTATCCATTCACTTGTTAAAGGACATTTGGGTTGTTTCCAGTTTTTGGTAATTATGAATAGCGCTGCTATAAACATCTGTGCACAGGTTTTTGTGTGAATGTAAGTTTTCATTTCTCTGGTACAGAAATAGCTAGGAATGAGATTGCTGGGTCGTATAATAAACCTTTTCAGAAATGGGCAGACTGTTTTCTAGGGTGACTGTATGATTTTGCATTTCCATCAGCGACGTATGAGAATTCTAGTGGCTGCACATCCTGTCTGGCACTTGGTAATTGGCAGCAAATTGGCAGTATTTTTTACCTTTGCCATTCTAAATAGGTGTGCAATCCAAGCAGGAAATCGAACCAAAAATTTTAATAAATGGTGGTAGTGGCTATGAAAGTCAGAAAAAGGCTTTCCGGAGTGATCCCAGACACCAGCGTGGGGTAGGTGTGGGGGAGGAGGATCCCTTCGAGTGTTTGCAGGAACTGGGTTGTTTAAGACAAGTTCCAGGGGGACCTGGGTGAGCGGAACGACTGACTCTCCAGTGTCAAGCCGCATCCTCCCTCCGTTGCACCAGCGAGCTCTGGTTGCCAGGGAAGGACCTGCCTGGCTGCAGGAAACGCAGGAGGCTCCCAATGAATGCGCAGCAGCGCCATGGAACTGGAGACCGTTATCCTAGCGAGGTATCTCAGGAATGGAAAAACAAACACCACATGTACTCCCTAATAAGTGGGAGCTCAATGACAGGCACACATGGCACAAGGGGATTTAAAGGTCATTGGAATCCAAGAAGTGGGGAGGGTGGGAGGGGGTGAGGGGTACAAACTTACCTACCGAGTACAATGCACACTGTTCTGGTGATGGGCACGCTAAGGTCTGACATTATACAAGGTGTATCCATGTAACAAAGTCATTTGTACCCCCTTAATATTTTGAAATAAAAGGATACATAAATACAAATCCATGCCTGAATGGTAAGAGAAGGGTTGTCCTCAGGCTTCCCCTGGGGCTGGGGGACGAGGTGGAGCTTGCACAGCAGGTGGAGGTTGCACTGATTGACCTCTCTTGGGTCTTCTGGACCGAAGGGTTCCTGGTGAGGGACTCAGCTCAGAAAGAGCTCCATGTGGCATTGCCTGGCCCAGGGGGAACCCTGTGCCCACTTTATAAGAGGGAGGGCGGGCCATGGGCTTGGGAGGGGTGGCAACTGGGGATCGCCACAAGGTCATCTACTCTGGAGATGTTAATTGTTCCTGTTAAATGAACAGCTGGCCATTGCCCCGCCTCTCGGCAACCAGGGAGTCTTTGAGGGTGCTGGATCCTCATTAAAGCCAGCAGGCCTGTCCTGCAGGGGACTGACAGTGCTGACTAGGCTAGAAGCTGGCCTGTAGCTCCCCCAGGCCCAGAGCTGCCCGGGCCCAGCTCCACTCACCCCTCCTGCCTCTGATCCTCAACTAACAAAAGCCCCAGGGAGGCTGGGCTGAGTGGATGGACCATGGCCCTGGATTTTGGGGGCAAGAAGTGCCTCGTGTGGCTGGGCCAGGTTGTGGCTTGGCCTCCACCCAGGGGACAGGGGGCTCTCTGACTTTGCATCTCACATGACAGAGGAGGGGAAGCAGAGAAAACCTCTGTTCAAGAAGCTCAAGGGCATATACGTTGGCCAAGGAGGCAGCCCCTGCCAGCTATGATTGTAGTGGCACTGACCATCTGCCTGGCCCCAAGTCGCCCCCCACTGCCCTGCCACTGTGCCTGGATTTCTACCATCAGAGTCTCGCCTTTGATTAAAGCTGTGAGTCTGGAAGAGCCGCGTGAAAATGTGTCCGTGTTACCTGGGGAGGGCAGGCATCACTTTACGTTGCTTGGTGAAATTAACCGCTGCCGCTTAGATCATGCCTAAGGCAGGACAGGAGAGGGGTCAGTTTTGATGAATGGGTGAGGTGGAAAAAGACAGATTGGTCTGAGAAAAATGCAGGCCTGGTTGTGGCAGGCAGGGTGTGGTGGGCAGGCAGACTGACCACAGGGGAAGGGGTATGGCTGCAGGCAGGAGGGCAGTGCAGGGGTGGCCCGAAGGCGTCCTTCTGTCTGCTGCTGTCTGAAGGACACATACACCTTGAGAAGTCTCTGTGCTCCTGAGACCATCGGATGCTGTCCTGGGGCTGCTGTCGGGGGCTTGCAGGAGAGTCCTGGAGGACTGCAGCTGCTCCCCCGTCACCCTGCTCCAAAGCAGCCTCCAGCAACATCCCATACCAGCAACATCGAAGGTGACTGTGCCACCTCCTCCCAGTTAGCGCATTTGGGGCTGGGAAGACAGACTGTGACACAGACAACGATGATGACAACAGCAACATCTTGACAATGACAGCAACAAATGCCACTTTCGAGTGCTTATTTCCCACCAGGCATTGTGTGAGCACTTCACACATGTGAAAGCCACGTAATCCTCACAAAGACCCTTTTGTCACCTCATTTCACGGAGGAGGAGATGGAGACATAGCTGGCTCAGTGTCATATGGTGAGTACAGAAAGGAGCTGGAATTCAGATGAGGGTCTGTCTCACTGCAAAGTGGATGCCCTTGACCGCCGCTCAAAGTCAAGTGGAGCAGAGGTGGTCCACCCCTTAAATTCAGGTCTGCAGCGGACAACGTGAGGAGCCCCTGGGGGTCTAGGTCTGAGCTGGGTAGGGGATAGGGGACCTGAGACATGACCCAAACCCTGCCCAGTCCATCTAGGGTGGCACTGATGGGTGATGGTGGCAGTGTTTTCTGCTGGGGCAGCCCCTACCCTTGGCTGGGCACTCACAATGGGATTCCTCTGTCTTCTCCCTGGCAAAGTTCATCCAAGGAGTACTTGGCTATAAATTTCTTCAACTCTGCAGCCACCCGGCCCTGGCCCCAGCCTCGGTCTGTGGATGCTGCTGAACAGACAACAGATTCGTCACTGGGCAAGTCCCTGAGCCAGCACAGCTGTCAGCAGGGAGGAGTGGCTCTGCACCACGGCCGTGGCACATTTACCCTTGAGCATGACAGGTGCAGACAGAGACCTCAGAATTTGTGGCTCTTTCCTCCGAGTGATGGATGGAGCTGGCTCCTTGAGCCTCCGATCCACCACTTGCTGTCAGAGATGAGCCCAGCTGGAGGGAGAGTGAAGCAGAGGGCAGGATGTGCCCTCTCTGTGCCTCTGGGGCAACTTTCTTGGCAGGCAGGGCTGGGCATGGGTGCAGCGACCTTGGCCAGGCTGGAAGAAGGGAGCTTGAAGGCTGCCTCCTGATGTCTGCACCCCTCCCTGCACAGCCGACAACAGCAGGGCACGACTCTTCCTTCCTGTGTCTCTTGCCTTCTTGCTTTCTTCCAACAATCCATCCATCTAACAAATATTTCTGGGACGCCCACCATTCGCAGGCACTGTGCTAGGTGCCGGGGAAAGAGCAGTGAACAAGACCCCCAAGATCCCTGCGCTTAGAGTCCAGGGGGGACGAAGCCAACAAACACCACAGAGACACCAGAGAAGCCTCAGGGAATTATGAGGGCTATGCAGAGAATTCAAAATGGTGAGACAGAGAGTGACCAAGGGGCCGCTTTAGGTGATCAGGGAGGAGTCTCTTAAGCGGTGACACTGAATGATAACACAGTGCTGGCCATGTGTGGTTTAGGGGAAGAGCCCACTGGGCAGAGGCAACAAAGTGCCTGAGGCAGGAGTGAGCCCCGAGGGTTCCAGCAAAGGTGCTCTGGCGACTGGAGCATGTGGCAGGGGACAGAGGCCGGTGAGGCAGACCCAGGGCTACTGCTTCACAGGGCTTAAGTCAGCACGAGAAGTTGGGGTTTTATCCTAACTACTGGGGGATGGGAAGCCATTGGGGATTTAAAGTAGAGGACAGGCACGATCTCATTTATATTTTGAAATGATCACTCTGGTTTTTTTAGAGCAGATGCCACTAGCAAAATCCAAACTTGCTGGAGTTCTCCAGCTGCCAACACACACAGCCTGCCTGGAATATCCAATGCTGTTTGTACTGGTGCTATGCTGGCCATATACAATGCACTGGGTCTAAGACTATTTTAAATGTGTAAAGTTTTGTAGTGGTGTCATTATACACAGACGCATACCTCATGAGTATTCCTTTATGAGACATGTGGACAAGGTCCAATCTCATCTAGGGAAGATATAGAGCCTTGAGTAAAACTGGCACCATTACAAACCATCCTGAATCCATCAGTTACAAAATCTGCTCCTAATAAATTGCATAAAGTAGAGAAGTTAAATGTAGGAGCCTCAGAAGCGTGGGCCCATTGGCCCAAAGGAATATTAACAGATTGACATTTGAGTGTTGATGTTTCTCGAGCTTCGGGCAGCATCATAATTCAACACATGGTTTGGTGTGACAACATTTAGTGTGATATGTTGAATCTGAGATGAGTATGTCATATATAAAAGAGAGAAGAGTTAGCTAGAGCTCAGAAAGGAAAAGGAGAATAGAAATTGAGGAGCGTGTATTCAAGCATGATAGGAAAGAATTTGGAAGTCCTGGAGTTGAATCACAAAGAACAGCTTGAATTTAGGACTTTAACATTCTGCTTAATCTCTGAAATAACTCAGGCTGTCTATGGGCTGATGCATCTGGCCCAGGTGTCATGATATAACCGTGTAGTCCCACGGACCGTGGATTAGTCCTTTAAATCACTTTGTGCCACAAGGAAGAAGGGGCTCCCTGAAGGGTAAGCTGTGCTAGATCTTGGAGTGGAGATGTCTTGGTGTTGGAAGGCAAGGATGCTTTTAAAGATGCCTGAGGGAAAACTGGAATGTACGCAGAGGCCAGCCCAGAGGGAGTCTCCCACGCCCCCTGTTATGATGACCAAGCAGGGACAATCTGAGCATTAAGATAAGGAATTTAGGCAAACGGCACAAATTAAGTCTGTAAATGAGCTTGAGTCCATAAGGCTATTGAAAAATGAAAGTTAACATGAAGCATGCCAGAGGAAGTTGGAAGACACAGCACCAATTTTCCGTATGGTTTAATGAAGGAGATTAAGTCACGTGGCAAGAGGCTCACACCTAAGTTGTGGCCAACACCCAGGTCCCAATCCAAATTTTTGTTGACTTGCTCCATTTGTTTGCTTAAAGGATTCACATGCATGCAGAATCACACTGTGATATTTATTTGGTTGTACCGTGTTTGATGTTTGCAATAAAGCAAGGGGGGAGTGTAGTGATCTGCAAGACTTGTTTCAAAGGCTTAGCAAGCACGTGCATACACTCAGACCCACAAGGCCCAGATTTGGCCATTATAAACTTTTGGATGACATGTCAACCAACACTGCCCTTTGCCCAAATAGGCTTTTGTCACTAGGGAAAGGGTATGTATCCTATCAAAAAGAAATTGAGGTTCCTGGAGGAAAGGTGAACAGG
The DNA here is from genome assembly GCF_020740605.2 of Lemur catta. Classification (NCBI taxonomy): domain Eukaryota; kingdom Metazoa; phylum Chordata; class Mammalia; order Primates; family Lemuridae; genus Lemur; species Lemur catta. The sequence goes on along the minus strand of NC_059130.1, from coordinate 100,076,621 downwards.
GATGGTGTTGTTTTCCTGAGGCCAGAGCAACTGACACCGCAGAGCCATACTGAGCCAACAGATATGTGTGTGCATGGGTGTGTTTTGAATCTCACAGGTTAAAAAAAAGTAAATTATTGTAAAATTTAAAATTGGAGAGACTTTATATATAATCCTGATTTTTAGTTTCTTTAAAAAAATTGAAAGATCCTCACGGGAGGCTGGAGTTGAGCAGGAACCTCCCTCTCTAAACAGAGCTGGCCACTCTAGTGAGTCTGGGTCCCCATCACGCCCCATTGTCTCTTATTTAAATCATCTTCTTGAACTCTGTGGACGTGTGCGTTTTTGACCCCTGTTGGTGATACCAACAATAAATACCACAATACAACAATAAAGGGTCATTATTACCACTGCTCTGAGGGTGAGTAAATTGCCTGAGGTCACAGGCTCTGCAGGGACTGAGAGCTGGTTACTCTGTCATGCATTCTCCCCTTCCTCATTACAAATAGAACCCTATTACTATGATTTTTTGGTAGACACGGGGTGTCGGGGTCTCACTCTGCTGCCTCCTGGGCTCAAGCAATCCTCCTCAGCCTCTCGAATAGCTGGGACTATAGGCATGCACCGTGCCTGGCTTAGAACCCTATTTTATTTGGAGCAACCTGCCCAGATGAAAAGAGTCTGTTTCCCAGCCTCGTTGCAGTTAGATGTGGCCATGTGATTAAGTTCTGGCTGGAGACACGTAGGCAGAAGTGTTCTAAGGACCATTTTTAAAAGCATCCTTAAAATGGAAGGGCAAGTCCTTTTTGCCCTCTTGTCCTCATTCCTCACGCCTGGAATGCAGATATGATGGCTGGAGTTCTTTCAGCCATATTGGACCACGAAGTGACCCTGCAAATGGAAGCCAAGAATTTCAGAATAGAAAGATGGGAACTGGATTTTCTGACGCATGGGCGGATCCACCATAGCAATCCTGACCCACATTCTATCAGATTTCTCTTATGACGGCTAACAAACCACGTGTGTTGGAGTCAGTTCTCAGCCACTGTAACTGATGCAGTGTTGAGGCCAGGATTCACACACAGTCTGCCTGACACCAGCGCCTGGGCTCTTACTGGTTTCTCTACCCAGCTTTCTAGTCCGCGAGGCAATAACAGCTGTTCCCAGACTTTCCGTATTGCCTGAAGCTGCCTTCGACACCTGCTTCCTGCCTATTGGCGTTGGAGGAGCAGTCGGACCACATGCCTTGGGCTGGCTAATGGCAAGTGGCGGTCTTCCAGTTCTACAGAAACCCAAAACTGACCCAAACAAGGGCAGTTTGGGAGTCCCTTGGTCGGGGCCTGCAGTTCCATATGTCACCTCGCTACAAGAACGGTAGCCTCTGAGCTTCCTTTCTGGGCTGTCCTCCAAGGCCAAATGGCAGATAAATAATGCCTGCAACAATGACCAAAAGGGAGCGGGTCCTTCAGGGAGACCCCAACAGTCTGCCGAGGCTGCCACCAGCTGCTACTCTATTTTTACTCATGTGTAGGGTGTTCCTATAGTGACAAGTGTCCTTTTAGTTCAAAGTAATGGATCTCTCTTGTTTAAGTGGTTGGGATTATTAATTTTGCTTTTGGCACAAGAAAAACCCACATGATCAGATACTGAGATGTCTCTGGGGGTTGTGAATGGATACAGCTTTCTGGTTGGAAAATTCTCACAGTTTGTGCTCAAGTCTCTTCCATCTTAAAAACAGTGATGATGATAATATTAACAGCCGTGAAGCCACCTTTCTTCTTACTTCCTCTTCTTCCAAGAGTGACCTCTGCCCCTCCTCTTGCTGCTCACCTGGGGGCATCTGCCTCCATCCCCCTCCCCACTCCCCACCTCAACAGTTCTGGTTAATGTCGTTGGCCACCTCCAGTTGCTAATCTGATGACTAGTTTTTTTAGTTTTTATTTTACTGGAACCCTCTGTGGAGTTCTTTGCTCTCATCCACTCCCTCCCTGAAATATTCTACTCTTTCCACTTTCTGACGATAGGGTCTCTTGATTTTCTTTCCATCTCTTGGACCAATCCTTCTTTGGTCCGAAGCCCATGCATCCTTGGAGCTCATCCTCCATGCCCTCCCGGCTTCCCGCCTCCTCCTCCCCCTCCTTTCTCTCCCACTGTACGCGCTGTCCTCAGGCTGTCCTGCAGTCCCCTAAATCCACCTTGCACCTATTCAGCGGTGATGTCTGTCTGAGGTCAAGTTTCTCAGACGCAGACTCTGAGAGGGAGAGGGGACAACACCCGAGGGGCTGAAAGACCAGGACAGCACAGAGGGAGGGAGGGACTGAACTGGATGCAGTTGCACCAAAAGCCTCGTGGATCCCACGGGGGCCCTGGACCTGGGTGGTCCTTCCGAGTTGAAGGCAAGGGAGCCCAGCCTTGCACCCCTGCAGTGGCGAGTCACTGGATGGGACCTGCCCCTGAGGAGGGGGCGTCACCTCGGATGAGGCAGCTTCCTTTTACCAAAGGGATTTCCTAAGAATGGCCCAGCTCGAGCGACAGCAGCCAGTGTTTCCCTGCAGCTGGGGAACTTCGTGTTTCGGTCCTGGTGGGGGATCTGGGCAGCACCACAGGGTCCACAGTACAATCCCAAGTCTAAATTTACAGCCTTGATCTTGAAAGCAAGAAGAAAGGTGGCTTCACGGCTGTTAACATCGTCATCACTGCTGCTTTTAAGATCGGAGAGACTTGAGCATAAACTGTGAGAACTTTCCAGCCAGAAGGCTGTATCCATTCACAACCCCCAGAGACATCTCAATATCTGATCGTGTGGGTTTTACTCGTGCCAAAAGCAAAATTAATAATCCCAAAGACCAAGCGCCGCACTTACACATCCGGCTACCTGCGCTGCCTCCCCCACGCGGCTGCAGCTCCCGGACGCAGCCCGCTGTTCACGCTGTTGCTCCTCTCTGCCTAGAACATGCGCTCTCGGACAGCATTTATTAATGCTCTGCGTGTTTGTGGAGTGCCCCCTCCGTGCCCAGCGCGGTGCTAGGCCCTGGGACACTTGCCAGGGGCCGGCTGGAAGTCAGCTCTTGGGCACGGAGCCAACCTGCCCAGTCCAGGGAGACCGATCAGGTGGACAGAAGGCAGGACGGGCAGCAGAGTCCACCAGACCTGGGAGGGCCATGCTGCCCCCTCTGGAAAGCTCCTTGGAGACAAGCAGTGGATGAGGGGGAAGCAAGACCCAGGGAAATGGTGGCAGGAGTGAGTGTGGGGGCTGGGGCCTGGGCTCAGATGACAGGCCAGATACGAGCAGGGGCTCGGGGAAGGTGGAGCAGGGTGCCTGCCACCCGGCGTAGCCTCTGCCTGGAGAGCCACAGGCATCTCCCCGCTGGGGCCAGCTGCCCTGCTGCAGGGACTGGCCTGTGGGCCCTGATGACTCAGTGGCGTTGGAATCACACGCAGCCCTGTGCCTGTCTATGTGCCCACAGACATCCCTGCGCCCGCTGTGCACAAATACGTGTTTGTACCTCCAATTCCCCAACAGGTGAGCCCATGGCACATCCATGTTTCCCACACACATACACATGGATGGACACGCACATAATTCCCATACACACCTGTGGCCTTGTGTCCACACTCATAACCCCTCCCCCTGTGCTCACACCGGTGGGATTCCCCCCCTCCACTGGCACACACACACATGTGCAAGGACATGCATGGACATGCTCACCTGCTGGTGTGGGCACGCACTGCACTGCACACACTAGTCTGGGAAGTCTGAGTGACAGCTGTCAAATTGCAGCGCTGTGGGCATCTGTCGAAGTCGCTGCTGCAGGGCAGGAGGAATTATGGCTCCCGTTGCATCAGCCTCCAGAGGGGAGAGATGAGCCTTTTCTCTTTTCTCTTTTTGGGGCCAGCCTTCTGAAGTGCCATGAATAAGTATTCAGTTGCCTTCGCTCCCCAGAGACCAGGTTGCTCTCTAAATACCAAGGTGGGAAAGTGGAGACTTAAAAAGGTCATTATCAAATATGGAGAGGGTGGTATTTAGCTGGCAAAGTGGCTCCTGGAGGAGAGACCTCAGGCCCCAGCGGGAAGCCTTTGTTGTCAGCCCCATTGGCTGCCCCGGGTCCTGGAGGCGGGAGGAACAGGAGGCTCCATCCTCCAGAGCAGAGCTGCCCCTTGAGCTGGGGGAGACAACCCCCCAATGACAGGAGTAGGGCTATTGGGATCACGGCTGGCTCTGGATGGGAAGGAATGGTAGCCCTAGAGGTGGTGATCTTGGGGATGGGGGAAACAAGAGAGCTCCCCACTTTTCCTGGGGAGCAGGTGGGAGGAGGCAGGACTTCAATTGCCACCCTAAGGCCACAGGAGCTTGGCAGGGGCCCAAAAGACCATCCCTCTGCTTCTTAGAGAACACCTCCTTTCCTTCCTCCTTTTGCAGCTAAGGTGGGTTAAAACAAAGGTTACGTAACAGCTTGGGAGGACAATTCCTTTCAGGGTCTCTGTTTAGGGAAACACCTTGCTAAGCTGCCTGGGCTAGAGGGTCAGATCCTGAGGGCATTGAGTTGATAGCAACCAAAATAATAAGAATGGAAAATTGGCTAAACTGTTCTGCATGAGAAAGTGAGAGGAATTGGTTTTTCTCCAGCGATGGTGGGCAGAGAGAGAAGAAAGGCTTTGGGGAGGGGGCAGGGGAGAGCTGGGCAGGAGTAGGAGACTGGGCGTGCTGGGCCTTCTGCATTCGTCCCTCCAGGTCCTGTCCCCACCGCTGGCCACCCTGCTCCGTGCCCAGTGCCCAGGCCTGACCTCCATGAGCACCTCTGACCTCTGCCTCTGGCTGCCACTTGGGTTTGGCCCGGGGGCAGGGGATAAGAGGGCGGGAGGAGAGAGGGGTTGGGGCATTCAGTCCTGGGCTCCCTTCCTGCGGCTGCGGGCCCTGTGGGGAGGGCCCCCGACTACTGCTGTGTGCACAGTCCTGCCTCTTTCCTCCCAGCGTAGCCACACCTGTTTACCAGGATGCTGGGATGATGTCACTGAAGATGGGCTGAGCCTTGGGGACAGGATGCTACTGTCTGCTTCTAGCTCGGGTCAATACAAAGAGAGGAAGGGCTGGCACAGGTGGATGGTGATGGGGCCATGTCTGGGGCACGTGCTGGGGGAGGGGTCATAAAAAGGAGGCTCATGACCCTGATGTGGGACCTTCTTTGTGACAAAAACCTCAGAGTCACCAGGCCCCACTGCCCGTGACCAACAAACTGCCCCTTCTCGCTGCTCAGGTGCAGCTGGTCTGTACGTGCTGGGTGGAGGAGGGAGGTGGGGGTGGGAGAGGCCTTCAGGGACTGTGACTTGGGGCTGGATTTATTTTTCTGGCTCCTGAAAGGCAGTGAGGGAGGGGGGACTGGCAGAGGGGTGCCTTTCAGGGCCCATTTTTTCCCCCCGACTCGTGACTCATAATGCAATCAGATGACATTTAAATATTCATGTCATAAAAAGGATGCAGATGCAAGTGTGAGACTGGTGGGCTGGGTGGGGGAGGAGGAGAGAGGGCTCGAGATCCGCACACTGCCTTTGTAGAACGGGAGGATCACAGGCGAGAAAGGGCGTTTGGGATCATTTAGTTTGACTCTCACCTGTGGCAAGAATTTCTTTGTGGCGTCCCTGAGGGGTGGGCCCCTGGGTGGGTACCTTCCCCACCACCGACTCACTCCTTCCCAGAGAAACACTGTCCATCGTGGGGCAGCAATTCTTGCTACTGGGAATTCTTCCTCGGATGGAGCTAAAACCTCCATTGCTGTCCTCATTAGTCTCCCCAATGGTTCTAGCTCTGGCTCTGGACCACCTAGGATGTGGTGGTCACTCTACTGTCCCCTGACAGCCCCCAGTGTTCTTCAGCAAGCGGCTATGTCTTCCTAGCTCCCAGCTATGCAACCCTCAGGTCCCTCTGCCCTTACCCAGACCTTTCTTAAGGTGCTGCCAAACAGACCCCAAGAAGAAGACTGGGAGAGAACTTGTATCCGCAGATTGATACTCCTCCTGAGGGGGACTGAGTCCCCTGGACTGTCCCCATGTCTGGACATTTTCCACCTGACTAGAGAGTCAGTGGGGGACCAGTGGGGAAGTGGCGTAGGGAAGAGAATAGACACTAGCTTGGGCATCAGGAGACTTGAGTTCTCCATCCAGCCTGGATACTCCAGGCTGTGTGACTGGGAGGAAGTTACTTCACCTCTTGGAGCCTCAGTTCCTTCATCTGCAGGGTAGGAACACCTGCCTTACAAGGATGTCATGAGGATTAATGAACCAGGAAGAGCAGTGTCCTTTGGCTGGAAGGACCAGGACACTCTGCTGGGATGTGGGTTCTCTAGGCCAGTTCTTGAGGCAGAGAGAGAAGAGAGGTGACCCTTGGGGTACCTGGGGATCCAGGGTCCCTCCTTGTGGGCTCCAGGTGGCGGCTGCTCAGTGGTGTGGCTGCTCATGGCTGGGCAGGAGGTCTTCAAGGTGGGGCAGCAGACCCAGCTGTGTGCAGTGGAATAGATGGACACATCCCAGAGCTACAGGGTGTAGATTTGCTCCCTCACTGGCTTTGTGATATTGGGAAAAAATCCTAACTTCTCTGACCCTTAGTTTTTCCATTTGAAAATTATGGCAAAAAAAAAAAAAAAGAGGCCAGACCCTCCTAGGGGCGTCCTAAAGATAAGGGAGGCATTAATGGGTTGAGTTTAACAGGAAATGGACCCGAATGTGCATGTGCAGGGCCTCTCAGAATACCAGGATGGGTGGGGCTGCGGGGGGTGGGGGAAGGTGTCAGCAGGGCACTGGCCCGGCCAGACCAGAACCATCCCTCCCTCCTGGGGGCAGTGGAGGGAGAAGTAGACCCCACCCCATGCCTTAGAACCCAGGGCAGGACAGGACTCTGAGGGCTGAAGTCCGGCAGCCCGTGTAGTGTGGGCATTGCCACTACGGACCCCAGCTGAGGTTCTCAGCCTCGACTTCCTGACTGATGGGGACTCGCCACCCCTCAGGGCAGTCCGTGGCCTTGCTAGAGGCGCTGATGGGAATTCTGCCTCATTCTCTGCTTTCTCCACTGTCCCCTCAGCTTCCTTGGCCCCAGTCAGGCTTGAGAAGGTTCAAGAAGCTTCTACCCTTGGGGCTGCAGGAAGAGGACGTCACGTAACAGCGGGGAGCAGGTGAGGCTCCGACCTGTCCCGCCTCAGACCTTTCCTCTTCTTGGGGATTGCTGCACACTTCCACTTCTGCCCCAAGCTCCCTCCTGACCCAGCCTCCTACTTCCCCTCCTTTGAGGTCTTCTTGGGACCGAGGCTCCCTCAACACCCTGTCCCACTGCACTGACCTGTGTCCGTCTCACCTGTCCCCCTCCTCCGATGAGCACTGCTTCCCTTGCTGTTTGGTCACCCTCCCCGGCCCTTGGCCCATCTCTGCCTCCTTCTCTCATGGGCCTTTCTCCACGAGGAGCTTGTCTCTCCTATCATAGCCTCTCTCTCCTGCTGCCTTGCCTGCTCTAGCCTAGAAACCTCCTGCAGCCTCTTTCACTGTGAAAAGTAGCCAAGAAATGGGTAAACAACACCCCTCCCTGGACCCATGGCTCTCATGGCTGTGACTGTGTATCTCGTTTGCCCTGGAGCTAAGCTTCTTGAACAATGGCCTCTATTCCCTGAACACACTTCCCCAGTGCCCCTGCCTGTGTAGTTGCTCTTCTGCTCCCATCAAGACCTTTCCAAGGTCACCAGTGACACCCTCCAAGGTCACCAATGACATACTTGATGCTAGGCCAGATAGAATCCCCTTGGTCCTTACCTTGCCTGGCTTCCTACAGCCTTTGGGACTGGTGATCACATCCACTTCCTTTTTTTTTTTTCATTTTTTGAATTTATATTTCAAAAGATTTAGGGGTACAAATGGTTTTGGGTTACACAGATGAATTGTATAATGGTGATGTCTGGGTTTTTAGTGTACCTGTCACCCAAATAGTGTACATTGCACCCAATAAGTAGTTTTTCTTCCCTCACCCCCCTCCAAGTCTTCCCTCCTTCCCTCCCCACTTCTGAGTCTCCAGTGTCCCTTGTACCACTCTGTGTGCGCCTGCATACCTGTGGCTTAGTTCCCACTTATAAGTGAGAATGTGCGGTATTTGGTTTTCCATTCCTACATTGCTTCACGTAGGATAATGGCCTTCAGTTCCAAGCAAGTTGCTTCGAAAGACATTATTTCATCCTTTTCTATGGTTGAGTAGTATTCTGTGGTGTATATGTATCACATTTTCTTTATACACTCCTTGGCTGATAGGCACTTAAGTTGGTTTCATATCTTTGCAATCGTGAATTGTGCTGTGATAAACATACAAATGCATGTGTCTTTTTTATATTAATACTTTTAGCTCTTTGGGAAATCTCCACACTGTTTTCCACGGAGGTTGTACTAATTTACATTCCCACCAGCAGTGTATAAGTGTTCCCTTTTCACTGCATCCACCACCAACATCTTTTGTTTTTTGGCTTTTAATCATGACCATTCTGACTAGTGTAAGATGATATCTCACTGCAGTTGTAATTTGCATTTCCCTGATGACTAGTGATGTTGAACATTTTTTCAATGGTTGTTGGCCATTTGTATATCTTCTTTTGAAATATGTCTGTTCCATGTCATTTGCTCACTTTTCAATGGGATTATTTATTTTTTTCTTGCTGAATTGTTTGAGTTCCTTGTAGATTCTGGGTATTAGTCCTTTGTCGGATGTATAGTTTGGGAATATTTTTTCCGACTCCGTAGGTTGTCTATTTATTCTATGGATTATTTGTATTGCTGTGAAGAAGCTTTTAGTTTAGTTAAGTCCCATTTATTTATTTTTGTTGCATTTGCTTTTGGGATCTTAGTCATGAGTTCTTTGGCTAGGCCAATGTCCAGAAGGCTTTTTCCTAGATTTTCTTCTAGAATTTTTATTGTTTCAGGTCTTATATTTAAATCTTTGATCCATCTTGAGTTAATTTGTATATATGTTGCGAGATAGGGACCCAGTGTCATTCTTCTGCATGTGGCTATCCAATTTTCCCAGCATCATTTATTGAATAGAGTGTCCTTTCTGCAGTGTGTATTTTTGTGTGCTTTGTTGGTTGTAGGTATTTGGCTTTATTTCTGGGTTCTCTCTTCTGTTCCATTGATCTATGTGTCTATTTTTATACCAGTACCATCCTCTTTTGGTTACTACAGGCTTGTAGTATAATTTGAAGTCAGGTAGTGTGATTCCTCTGGATTTGTTCTTTTTGCTTAGGATTGCTTTGGCTATTTGGCCTCTTTTTGGCTCCATATGAATTTTAGGATTGTTTTTTTCTAATTCTGTGAAAAAGGACATTAATATCTTGATAGGAATTGCATCAAATCTACAGATTGCTTTGGGCAGTATGGTCATTTTCACAATATTGATTTTTCTAATCCACGAGCATGGATTTGTTTATGTCTTCTATGATTTCTTTCCTCAGTGTTTTGTAGTTCTCCTTGCAGAGATCTTTTACCTCCTTGGTTAAGTGTATTCCTAAGTGTTTTGTTTTTTGGCAGCTATTGTAAATGGGATTGAATTCTTTTTATTTTTTTTTCTTTTTGAGACAGAGTCTCACTTGGTTGCTCTGGGTAGAGTGTAGTGGTGCCATCATAGCTCACTGCAGCAACCTCAGACTCCTGGGCTCAAGCGATCTTCCCGCCTTGGCCTCCCAGAGTGCTAGGATTACAGGCATGAGCCACCATGTCTGGCTGGGATGGAATTCTTGATTTGATTCTCAGCTTGGTCATTATTGCACACCCACTTTCTTTGGACGTGCTTTTAGCTTTGAAGGCACCACTGTCTCCTGGATTTCTGTCCACAGTCTGGCCCAGCTTTTCAGCTCATCCTTGTTATAGATGAGGCTCCTAAGTGTTGATGCACTTGGTCTTCTCTTTTCACTCCTCACAGTTTCCCTGGGTGAGTCCATCCATTGGGTGGCTATGGTTGCATCCGTATGCCAAGGACTCTTGACTCTCTCCAACCTGGGCCTTTCTCCTGAGCACCAGACCTACATATCCAACTGCCCACTGGGCATCTCTATTTGGGTGCCCTTCAAGCTCCCATGTTCACGCAAACCTCAGCATCTTCTTCCCCAGGCTCTCTGTGACAGACAGTGTCACCTCTATCAACCACCACCCAAGCCAGAGACTTGCGAGGCCCGTTTGGCCCCCTCCTCTCTCTTGCTCTTCTACTTCCATCCAATCAGTAGGCCCTGCCAGGTCATCTATCTACTTTCAAACATCTCTTGAGTCTGCCCCTTCTTTTCTGTTGTGAATACAATCTCTCCAGTCTAGGCCCAGCAGCATCTCTTGCCTAGATACTGACACAGTCCCCCACTGGCACCCCAGCTTCTATCTGGTCCCCCGATCCCAGCAATACCAGCAGTGCTCTGCCCCAGGGAGGAAGTGAGATATCTGCAGAGGTCATTAAGACAGGCCTCTGGCCCTCCCATCCCCTGGACCCTGGTGGAACCTGGACAGACCTGGAATTCTGATTCCTTGTGAATCAGGTCTTAGCCTTGGGGATAAGGGGCACATGCATGCATGTGTGCTGCCTGGGCATTGTGTGTGCATGCGTGTGTGTGTGTGTGTGTGTGTGTGTGTTTGTATGTGCTGGAGAGGGAAGATGATTAAGGAGGCGTTCCTATCCCCATGGTCCCCAAAGATGTTTCCCAAGAGCCTGTCTCCTGCACGTTGCCTGCCCACGTGGGAGAACAAAGCTTTTTCCAGCTGACTGCGCCCGTGTTAGCTGAGACAAGAGTTGTACATCTCAATTTTTATCACACAAAAATGAGATAAAGAATGCTAGAATGGATGCTGAGGAGACGAAACGGAAGAGATGACTATTCCTTTACTGTGGAGACCCCTCATTCCCTCCACACCTCCCAGTAGAGCTGTCCCTGTTGAAATACAAGCACTCTCTCTCTCTCTCTGGGGCCTTCAAAGAGGGTGTCGTGGCTCTTACATCTTAAAACACAGGGAGAGTTAAACATGTGACAGTGGCAAGAAAAGCAGCTCCGAGACGCATTGAGTGTGTGCTGCCAGCCCGCGCGGCGCCGCCTTCACAGTCCTGCCTTGATGTTGCTGCCTCGACTAGACAGAAGATGTTTTCCCTCTCGATTAGGAAAAAAGCCACAGCTTCACGCCTGCCTGGGAGGTGGCAGTGCTGGAATTAGCACTGGGGGAGGGGACCAAGGCGACATCCGTCTCCCTTGTCTTGCTTTCAGCCCTGGCCTGGCCCAGACGAACATTCTGGCTTCCTTGGGGTCTTTCTGTCCCTCCCTCCGTCCCTCCCCTCCACTTAGTCACACAATCAATATGAACTTGAGCCGCTTTCTATCTGTGCCAGGCCCTGTGGTAGATCTGAGGTCACAGAGGAATAAGATGTGGTTCCTACCCTGGGGGAGCTCAGAGCTAGACAAAGAGACTGATGGAAAAATAAATAAACCCAGGTAGCAGGGAGGGTCTTCCTGCCCCTAAGATCTAGGTCAGATCGGTTCAAACCCCCATTCAACAGACTAAATCTGAAAGTCTCCCAGGGTTCCTGCAAATTCCTGGAGGGCTTTTCACGTACAGTGGTTAAGAGCACAGCCTGGAGTCGACTGCCTGGGTTCAAATCCCAGCCCTACGTCTAGCTAGAGCGCCCGGTGTTACTCAGCGGCTCTGTGCCTCCGTTTCCACATCTGCAGAAAGTAGATAATAATAGTACCGACTTCCTAGGGTGTTGTGAGAATTAAATGAATTAGTTTATGTGCAACGCTTAGAGCAGAGCCTGGTGCATCCTAAGCACTATGAAAGATTAACTCTTATTGTCATTGTCATTGCTAGCTCTGGGCTCCTGCTTGCATTGAATTAATTCAGTTTATGCATCTTCTTACCCCCTGCTGGTGTCGTCGGTTTCACCCTGAGTCAGCCCAGACATGGACCTCAATCCTTTTCTTTATGTTCCATTAAAAAAAAAATCAGCCTCACCCCTAAAACAAAGCGTGGCTGGGCACACAAAGTCTCTGTGGGTAGCCAACATTTCCAAAGGATGGGGAGAAGAAGGAATTTATAGATTGCAAAAATGCCAGCAGTGCAAAAGTCCATCTTTGATATTTCCATTCTTGAAAGCCCCTCAGCTGTTTCCACCACCTGAGCTTCTGCCTCCTGTTACATTGTTTTATTATTTTCCCCTTTGCTCCCTCCCTCTGTCCGCTCCCTCTGAATTCCCACTTGTTCCCCATGCAGAGCAGTTTAGCTATCTCTTTTGGTTCTTTGTCTCTTGTCAAATCCTACCCTTAGGATGTTACTGCCCTACCCAAGGGCCTTATCAACGTATTTTCTTATACAAAGACATTTGCTTCCCTAAGAGCAATTCTGGTGTCAGATGTCACATCAGTCAGGATCCAGCCAGGAAAAAAGAAACAGAGAAAGCTCCCTCAGTGTCGGGACAGAAGGGATTTAATGCAGCGTGTGGGTTACAGATGGTGGCGTGGCTGCTCCAGTGGAGAATGTGGTGAACTGTGCTCCTGCTCGGACAGAGCCACTGTCCCAGGCCCTCAGGTACCCCCTTCCCTCTCCCCATCCAGTCACTGGAAGGTTCTCCAGACACAGCAGCGAACCTCCAGGATCTGCCCCAGGGCGTCTTTCTCCCGTTGTTAGATACTTGGAATGTCACTGCGGTCTGGATGAACAGGGCGAAGGGGTAGCAAAGGCAGATGTGGTCACTGTGGAGGACACAGCAGGTGGGTGGGACGGAGGCGGTGTGGCCAGACCAGGGAGAAATCTGACACCCGATGCTGGTTTACTTCTCAGCAGCACCCTCCCACAGAGGGTGAGACCTGTGGGGAAACTGAGGCCCACGTCATAGAGCAAATGAGGGCCAGCTGGGGCCCCTGAAGCCCAGCTGAGTGCTCTCCCCTGACGTCCCGTCCCCAGACCTGTATTGTAACCACATCACAGCAGCGTCAGGAGGAGGAGATGAGGAGGAGGGAGGAGGCGAAGGTGAGCAGAATCTGCTGGAGGCGAGGACGAGTTCCCTGCAGGGCACGCAAGGCCGCAGGGGCCTTTGAGACGCTGCAAAGGCAGCCAGGCCAGCCAGGCGGAGCAGCCACGGGCGCACACAGCCCCCTTCCGTGAAGGAAGGAGTGGGAAGCACTTCCAGGGTGGCAGTGGGGACAGGGAACCCACCCTCAGCCTGACACGGGGGCTGGTTCACTGCCGGCTGAGCTCCGCTCATCTTATAAACACACAGCCCGTTGGAACTAAAAGGCGTCAAGTGGAGATGGGGCATCCGGTCCTTCTTGGGTTAGTCCAGGTCAATCTGGCTCTTGTTTAAAAGTAACAGGCATGAACTTTGGGCGACTTAAGCCAAAGGGCAACGACCGGAAGTCTTTGAGGTTGTCCCAGACTCAGGAGGAGATGTGAGGACGGGCCTAGGAACAGACAGGAGCTGAGGTGGTGATGGTGGGCCAGGCGGACAGAAGGTGGTCTCGAAGCCAAGGTCATGTGCTTGACCTCCAGCCATGGCCTCTGCCTTGGCATCCCTCAAGAGTCACATGGGAGGGTGAGCTGAGGTCCCACGCCTGCTCTCTGGCTGTGTAGGGTCAGGAGAAAGAAAAGCTGTCTTTCCAGATCAAAAGTTTTTTTCTTCCCACCAAGACAATATTCAATCCGGGAGAGGTAACTCCCTGCCCCTACCCCCAAAATCTGAGTGATGTTGGAAAATGGGCCTTGGGGAATCAATGCCCAACAAATACCCACTGACCGGAGCTCCTTGGGCCTTCCCTGGTCCCCAGGGACCCCCCCCTCCACCCTGTGCTCCCCATCCTGGTCTCCAAGGACCCCCCCTCCACCCTGTGCTCCCCATCCTGGTTCCCAGGGACCCCCCCATGCTGTGCTTCCTGACCTGGTCCCCAGGGACCCCCCTCCACCCTGTGCTCCCCATTCTGGCCCCCAGGGATCCCGTTCCACCCTGTGCTACCCGTCGAGGTCCCCAAGGCTCTCCTCCCTCCCTCCAGCTGTCCTAGGGACACAGTTTTTCATTTAAGCTGCCGCAATATCTGCTCAGACAATCATCTCTCCCTCTCCACTTTCCTTTGGCAGCGTGTTGCTGTTCACTCTGCAGCCAGGACATATTTAAAAGAGAGAAACTTTAAATTAACTTTGGGAGAGTTTAAATGAAAGAAAACAAACGCTCACTATTTTCACAGGTGAGAAAAGGGCTCCTGGCTCCTGGTGGAGAATTATGGGCTTCCCTTCATTTTAGAGCCGGAAAGAGAATCAGGCAGTTTTTTTCTTTCCCTCATCCCCTGACACCCCGCCAGCCCCCACCCACACCCCACCAGCCATGTGCCAGGTTAATGGAATAGGAGGTGTTAGCCCTGTCCTCCCCTGGATCCAGGCGGGGCTTGCTTATGGGCTCCGCAGGGTGGGAGGGAGCGGGGCCCCAGACCCAGGGATTATTGCATTCTCCTCCCCAGAGTCCCAAGCCTCTCTTCTGGAGGAGGCGCAGTGGGGAAGGAAGGAAGGAGGCCAGCTCAGCCTCCACCTGTAGGCTGCCTGCTTAACCTGGGGTCCCCCGAGGAAGGGCTGTCCTGTCCAGGCCTCTGCACTGGCCCTGAGACTCTCCTGGGATGAGCGACTCTCTGATGAGGTCCTCTCCGGTCCTCGACCCTGTCTTGGTGCTGCTAAGAGGGCAGGAGGGAAGATCTCCTTCCATTGCTTCCTCTGCCCACTGCCACCTCTCCCAGAGTGGGCTGGGATCCAGCACAAAGATGGGTATCAGCCACTGTGCTGGGATACGGAGCTGCACCAGAGCTTGGGGGCTTCTGCTGAAGTTCTCTCTCCCCTCCCCCTCCCCCTCCCCCTCTCCCTGTCCTTCTCTCTCCTCCTCCCCTCTCCCTCTCCCGCTTGCTCTCTCTTCTCCTCTGGTTTTAGGCTCCTGGGAGGACCAAGCAGTTGGGCTCATTCTGGGTGGGCATCTCCAGAGTGTCCCACGTGTTGAGACGGGTCTGGGGCTGCCTCTTGCTCAGGCGCTGTCCCTCCCACGGGGAGCAAGTGATGGATGGTTAGGCTGGTTCTGTTCTAGGCACTGGGACAAATATTCTTTTCCTCTTCTTTCCTGTCTTGCTTGCTTGCCTGCCTGTGGTGCGATTTACGGGGGCAGGCATTTGAGGTGCGGATGTGGGGGAAGGTGCCAAAGAAGCTGCCGGGTCTGTTTGCTGTTGTCAGCTGCAGGCTTGCCCGAGATGCAGACGGAGCTCCAGAGCTCCTTGTGGCCCAGCTCGGGCCCTAGGACAGCAGCTGGGGTCTGGGGCTGAAGCCTCATCCTTGGAGAAGCCCCTCTGCACCCCCTCTTGTCCAGGCTCCACAGCAGCTGGCTGCTCAGGTTCAGAGGTTCTGTCCCTGCCACCTGTCCGAAACATCGCTCTTACTACGGGCCAGGTTCAATGCGACAAGTTCCACTGACATTTTCTTTCTCTCTTGTTTTTCACTGTGGTAAAATATACATAATATAAAATTTATCACCATTCTTAAGTGTACAATTCAGTGACGTTAAATACATCCACATAATTGTGGAACCATCACTACCATCTAGTTCCACAACATTTTTATCACCCTAGATCCCTCCAGCAGCCACTGCCTATCACCCTAGACCCCTCCAGCCCCTGGCAACCACTGGCGTGGTTTTAGATTAGTTCTATGTTTAACTTTTTGGGGAAACTCCAAACTGTTTTCCATAGTGGCTACACCATTTTACATTCCCACTAGCAATCATGTTTTTGCCAATACTTATTCTTTTCTCTTTTACCAAAAAATTCTTATAACCATGTTGGACCTTGTAGCATTTATTGCTCACAATAATCCCAGGAAGCAAGCCCTTTTAATTACTCCCATTTTACAGATGAGAGAATGGAGTTCAGAAAGCGTAAGTTAACGTGCCTAGGTCACGCAGCTTGCAACGACCAAGTGAGAATCGAACTGAGTCCTGCTGACTCCAAAACCAAGGCTCCTAATCACAAGGCTACACTGCGTCCCACCTCTACCCACAGCAGACTCTGCCTTTGATGTGGGGAGGAACAGAGAGGCAGAGTTAGCAAGTTCAACTTGACCAAGTCACTTAATGCCCTCGAGCCTTAATTTTTTCACCTGTCAAATGGAAATGATGCCT
This sequence comes from Lemur catta, assembly GCF_020740605.2. NCBI lineage: Eukaryota > Metazoa > Chordata > Mammalia > Primates > Lemuridae > Lemur > Lemur catta. The sequence continues at coordinate 100,060,459 of NC_059130.1, read as the reverse complement.
GTTCCGCGGTGTCCGGGAAAATAGTCCATGGAGGGCTACATGGCTGTGAGGGAGGATTCTCGTTTGCTGAGGGCTCCAGACACTCATTTCCACACAAGCACAGCAGAGACTAAGTCAGAGCTCACAGGCAGACAGACAGATACACAGCCAGGCCCTTTTGAAGGATAGCACTGAGATGCGGAGGAGGTGGGGAAGCATTAGCATTAACACTAGCATTAGGGTGCAAAGACTTTACCATTAAATAAACAAACAGATAAATAAATACCCTTTAATACTATTTGGATGATAAAAGCAATCCATGTTTTTTTGGGAAGCCAGGAAAACACAGAAAAGCGTAAAGAAGGAAATAAAAATGACGCACGGTTCTACCAGCTAGCAGCACACACTGTTCACACTGATGTGTTTTCTCCAGTCTTTTCTTAGGCACGTGTGCAGGGTCTGGGGGGCTTTCCTGCCTATGCCTGAGTGTGTCCTGCTCTGGCATTCAGCCATGCTACAGCATATCCGATGAGCTGGTGGCTCAGGGCCACCACCATTTCTTCTGGGATTGAAGTGCCTCCTGGAAGAAAACGTATCCTGAGGGAGGAGGTGTCCAGGCAGGGCCCACTCAGCATCTGTGAACTCCCAGACAGACAGAGCTGGGTCTGAACACCAGCTCCACCATTGGCGCGTGGGGAACTTGGACCCATTTCCCTGCTTTACAATCTGTAAGGTGGGGGATAATAGTGGTGCCCAACTCACCAGCTGTTCAGAAGATTGAATGGGAGAATAATACATGTAACAAGGTACAAACTACAGTATTTTTTTTAAGTTTTAATTTAATTTTCTTTTTTCTTAGAGACAGAGTCTCACTCTGTCACTCAGGCAAGAGTGCAGTGTCACGATCATAGCTCACTGCAGTCTTGAACTCCTGGGCTTGAACAATTTCCCTGCCTCAGCCTCCTGGGTACCTGGGACTACAGGTGTGTGCCACCATACTCGGCTAATTTTTAAATTTTTTTGTAGAGACAGGGTCTTGCTATATTGCCCAGCTGGTCTTGAACTCCTGGTCTCAAGTGATCCTCCAGCTTCGGACTCCCAAAGTGCTGGGGTTAGAGGTATGAGCCACGGTGCCTGGCCAACAAACTACAGTATTTTCATATCCAGAAGCCACCATCTATTTCTCTGTATAAACCAGAGACAAAAATGGAGCAGAGTTTCTTTGTTTGAGGAAGCTACGGGAGGCTTTCTCTGAGTAATGCAAATGTAAGGCTAGCAGGTAAACTTATTGAGAGGTAGCAAGACATTTTGGTGTGTGTGAGCCCATGTGCACGTGTTGCCTAACAGAAGAGCTGGTACCCTGCATGCTCAGGTGGTGCTGGCAGCATTCACACTTGTGCACGGGCAGATTTCCACTGGGCAGACAGGATCAGTTTTTAATAGGAGCATCCTGTTTCTCTCTCCACTGGTATTTAGAAGCAAGTCTGACCCTCTAGGGCTTTTGAATAATGTAGAGAAGATGAGGGCTGAGGCCTCAAGATGGGGTCACTGGACTCTGAGATTAAGATTGGTGGGCACTTAACTAATTGGAAACATGCTAACAGATGTGTTTGTGTTTGTACCCTCACCTGCTGGGCTGGGCCATGCTGGTATAGGCATGTTAAGTACTCGGAGTGCTTGGCACACACAAGGTATGCAATGCATAGAAGTGGTTACAAGGCTGTAGGGCCAGGTGGGGATGGTGAGGCTGAGCATTTCATAGGGATGAAACACAGATTTTCCCATGGCCCAGACCCGTGGACACCTATGTATGTCCCTGGGAAGAGGGAGGGGACTTAAGCAAAACTAAAAAGAGCAGTTTGAGTATAAGCCCCATAAGCCCTTGGGGACATTGACAGCACTCTCTCCAGGAGAGGAATGTGACCTGCCTGCCTGCCCCTGTCCCCTTCGTCTAGGGGCTTCATCTCCTATTCCACCCAAGCCCATGGTCCAAGTGGGAGCTGCCCATCACAGAATTCACCCTGATCCTCACGTGAGTGAGCACATGACCCAGGCCCAGCCAGTCAGGAACTTTCCCTGAGAATTTTCAATTGGAACTAAGGGAAAGGAGCCAATCCTTCTCTGAAGGCAACGCCATGAGCTGTGATCCTCCAAGTTGCTGGCAACCTTCCCCACGCTGTGGGAGAGAGCAGTCTGAGCAGGAAGGAACAGAGCTAGCACATGGAGAGAAGCAGAGGTGAGACACAGAGTGGGAGGGGATGCTGGGGGGGCATTCAGGCTCCTGGCTCTGGTCACTTCTGCAGTCCAAGCACACCCCTCCACTTCCCGAGGTTTGGACACATGACCCAACAAACTTTTCTTTTCATCCAGCTATTTAAAGTTGGGATTCGAGAACTTGAAAGGCCCTGGGTGCTAGATGATTCCAAATGCGTTGATGGTGTCTGGCTGCACATGATAGAAGCCTGTTAGGGGTCATGGTGCCTGCTGAGAGGGGCAGTGCCCAGCCAAGGTATTATTATCCCAGGGGAACGGCAGAGACAGCCAGGAGAGAAGCCAGTTCTACAGAAGACAAGCAGCACCTTCTACAGAAGGCAGATGCAGCAGAAAGTTGCGGGTGGTGGAAGTAGGGCCAGGTCATATAATTGCACAGACTTATTTGTGAAATCTATCATATGTACACGCAATCGATGCAGTCTGGTATTCGCTTTATTTCCACTTGACTTTACAGCTTGGGCATTTTCCCTTAAAATTAAATATGATTTGAGAATGTGATTTTAATGACCATGTAGCATTCCATCATATGAATCTAACTTAATCTATTTAACAAATCCTCTAGTGCTGGGGATTATAAATAAATTGTCTTCATATTTGGGGGGAGTTGTTTTAATTTTTTTGTTATTGTATACTATGCTGCTAGGAGCTTCCTTGGAAATAAATCTTTGTGCACATCTCTAATGATTTCCTTAGGAGAAATTGTTATAAATGAAATTGCCGTATCAAAGGGTATGGACATTTTAAAGCCTTTGATCCATATGAATAAATTGCCTTGCAGAATGGTTGTGACAATTCACACTGCCACCATAGGGTAGAAGAGTTTCCTTTCCTCTGAACCTTTGCCAGCCCTAAGTACTATCATTTTTTAAAAGCTTGGTTAAGGTGACAGGCAAAATGTATGTCTCATTGTTTTAATTTGAATTCCTTTTATTACTAGTGATGCTTAAATTTTTCATATATTGATTGCCTATTTGTGGTTTTTCTATTGTAAATTTCTTATTTATGTCCTTTGCTCATCTTTCTAATGGGGTTTTCAGATTTTATTGATTTGTAAGAGTTATTCACCTTGCCTGTGATATACGTTACAAATATTACTTCCTGGTTTCCCAGTTTATAGTTTGATTTTTAATTTTGTTTGTGATATTTTTATCTACATAATGTTTTAATTTTTGTATTTTCATATTTGTCATTCTTTTCCTTTGTGCTTGCTTCTTGTTAAAACAAATAGTGCTTAAAAATACTTTCCTTACTACAAAGCAGTAAATATTCACCCATATTTTCTTATGGTTCTTTTAAAATTTAATAGTTTAAACTTCCTCATCCATCTAAAATTTATTCTGATGAAGGTGAGGTAAGCTTCTAACTTTTTCCCTCTCCAATTAGTCAATCATTTGCTCCAACATCATGTGTTAAATGATTCTTTATTTTATTGATTTTATTTTTATTTTTTACCACTCATTTGAAAGGGCACCTTATCACCCACTGAATTTTTTCTGGTGCTAGGATTTATTCTGGGTTTTTTGTTAGGTTCGTCTGGTCTATTTGGATATTCTTAGACTAGAACATAATTTAATTTATGGTTTTTTAAAAAACTTATATCAAGGGTCCTTGTTTTTCAATAGGGAAATTTAATCCAGTTGTATTTGTTGTCAAAATTTATCATGCGATTTTGCATTGTCATTGTGTTTTTTTTCTTTTTTCTTTTTCTTTTGGTCTGTCTTGTTCGTTGCTGTATCTCCATTGGCTAGAACAGTGCCTGGCATAGAGTAGGAACTTGATAAATGCTTATAAAATTATGGAATTGTGAATTTAATATAGGATAAAGGTAACCATTTAAATAAGCAAATAACCTCCTTTGCTTATCTTGAGTCAGTTGTCTAGCCATCCAGAAAATAAATAAATATAGATTCTTACCTTATATCATGTACAACAACAGATTTCAGATGAATTAAAAACTCAATTTTCAGAATAAACTAAACAAATCTTAGAAAAACTGTAGGAGGATATGTTTATAACAGTGGAGTAGAGAAGATTCTCTTAAATAAGACGAAAAATGCAAAAGCCACAAAAGAAAAGATAGATTATTCTGTCTGCACCCAAATTTAAAATTTCTTCACGATAAAGGATGCCATAAACCAAGCCAAATAAAGTAACACGCTAGGAGAAAATACTTGCAATATATATATCAGACAATAATCTCAGCATAAATGAGATCCCACAAATCTGAAAGAAAAATAAAACAAAATCAGTACAAAATAGGACAAAAGATATGAATTGGCAATTCACAGAAGGGAAAATGGCCAAAAATACATTAAAAATATTTTGATAATCAGGATCATAAAAACTAAAATGACAAGGAGACAGTTTTCACTCATTTGGTTAGGAAACATCAAGTGTGGATTGGCTAGGATGTAGGGAAGAGGGTGCACTCGTACACAGCAGGGGCAAGTGTAAATTAGCGACATGCAAGGCAGTTGGGCAGAATCCATTAAAATTAAAAACAGTGCACCTATAGTCCTAGCTAATTGGGAGGCTGAGGTGGGAGGATCTCTTGAGCCCAGGAATTTGAGACTAGCCTGGGCAACATAGCAAGACCTTGTCTCTACAAAAAAATGAAATGCAAATAAATAGCAAGGCATGGTGGGATACATCTGTAGTACCAGCTACTTGGGAGGCTGAGGCAGGAGGATTGCTTGAGCCCAGGAGTTCAATGCTGCAGTGAGCTGTGATCACACCACTGCACTCCAGTCTAGGTGACAGAGGGAGACTCTGTCTCTAAAAAACTAAAAAAAAAAAAAATACACACGCTCTGACTCAGCAATTCCACTCCTTGGTATTTACCCTCCAAGAATTACTTCCACATGTACAAAAAGAGGCAGATATAAAGATGCTTCTTTCATTCTTATAAGACTAAACAACTGTAAAGATTCTTATTATTTTTCTATAGAGGAATAATGAAATAAACCAAGGAATATCCATAACAAGAGTTTTAACGTAATTGTGCCATGAACCTGTCTGGCAGTCTGGTGAAGCCTGTCGATTCCTTCTCAGAATAATGTTTTAGTACATAAAATAAAATACATAGGATTACAAAGGAAGCCAATTATATCAAATACAATTATCAAACTTTTAACAGTAATATATCATGATATATGCATTTTTTATTAATATATTTAATATCAAGATCTAGAGGCAAGTCTATTAACTACTGAACATTTGAAGTTGAGTGTAAACAGTATTTTGAGATACCTGCAATAACAAATGTGATATGACAACATCTGCGATTTCGACTGGTGACAAGGTGCTAATCCTGTTGTTTGTTGCCCATTAGATCTGTTTCCTATTGCTGCTTAATGAATCACCACAAGTTTAGTTTCTTATCTTACATTTCTGGTCCAAAATCGGTATCAATGGGCTAAAATTGAGGTGTTTTGGGAGCTGTTTCTTTTGGAGGCCCTAGGGGAGCATGTCTCCTCATCTTTCCCAGCTTCGAGAGGCTGCGCATTCCTTGGCTAGTGGCCCCGCCTCGTGGCTTCTGGTTCCGTCATCTCGTCTCCCTCTCAGACTCCCACTCTCCTGCGTCTCTCTTACAAGGATGCTTGTGATTACATCAAACCCACTAGGAGAATCCAGGATAATCCCCCCATCTCAAGATACTTGATTCAATCACACCTGCAAAGTCCCTTTGGCCTTGGGTCACATAGTCATAGATTTGGGGAATTAGGACATGGATATATTTGGGGGCCATTTTTCCACCGACCACTCCTGCATTCATAACTAAAGGAAACGCTAAGTCACAGTTAGAGTTTAGTAAAAATAAAGATGCAAAACTGGCCACTCAAGTTCATAGACTCCTCCTGAATATACCCATGAACCCTAGATCCACAGTACTGATACCCAGTAAATTGCCATCCAGAAAGGTCGTACTGACGGGCACTCTTTCAACAGGCTATGAAACTGGCCATTTCCCTCAAGCTGTTACCTATACCAGGTTTTATCATTAAAAAAAGGAGGGGAAAGGAAAGTTAGAAAGAAAGAAGGAAGGAAGAAAAGAAGGAAGGAAGGAAAGAAATCTCTGCCAATTTAAAAAGGGGAAAGACACATATAACTGAGAATTTGTCTCTAGCTAGACATTATACTACCTTTTACTCTCAAAACTTGCTTGAAATTTCCACACCATATTTTGGTATTTATGACTCTAGAGCAGAGGTTGGCAAACTTTCTGAAAATGGAAGATAACAAATGTTTTATGCCTTTCAGGCTATGTGGTCTCTGTTGTAGGTACTCAATTCTGCCATTGTAGTGTGGGAGAGACGTAGACAACATGTAAACAAATGAGGGTGATGTAGACCTTTATTTACAAAAAAGCATTGGTGGGCCTGAATTGCTGTGTAGGCCGTAGTTTGCCAACCCCTATTTTACAGCTTCACTTTATATTAAAAATATAATGCAAGCCACATGGGTAATTTAAAATTTTCTAGCAACCACATTAAAAAGGTAAAAAGAAACAGATGAGATTAATATATTTTATTGGCTTCAACATATCCAAAATATTATATTTCAACAAATCATCAACATAAAAATTATTGGGATACTTTACAGTTTTTATTTTGTAGTATGTATTCACAATCTAGTATGTATTTTGCAATTTCAGTGCATTTCAATTCAGACTAGTCACACTACAAGTCTCAATAATCCTATGTGGATAGTGGTTACTGTATTGGACAGTGCAATTCTAAAGCACAAGTCTAAGCATGATTTTGTTTTTTTCTTTGCAGGAAACAATTTTTTTTTTCTGTTAAACAATTAAATTTAGCTAGGATATGTTTAGGCCTTAATTTTTTTCAATATTTTTGTCTATTATTTAGAGATTTCTTTCAAACTGTGGACTCAGCTTTTTAACACAGGACACATTTCTTCTATTATATCTTTGATTATTGCTTTGGTTCTGTTCTTGTATGTATTTTAGAAGCACTAGTTATTTGGGTGTTGGGTCTCAGCTATCTCTTACTTACATATTTTAGTCTCTTTTTTCCTTTGTATTCTAGGGAAACTTAAAGTTTATCCTCCTCATCGCTAATTCCATTTTTCTGCACTGTTTTTTTTTTAATTTTGTGGGCTTTTATTGAAGATACTGTAAAATTTATAATATTTCCTCATCTAGCCCTCTTTTTATTTCTGCCTGCTCCTTTTTCGTCTAAACCTTTTGTTTTATCACATCTAAACCTTTTATCACTTACTTTCCTCCCATTTTAAATTCAATTAATTGAACATAAAAATAAGCTTATTCACTTAACCCTCTTTTAAAAACCTTAATATAGTATCTTTAAATTGTCTAGTGTATTTGTCAGCTACTGCCACAATAATGCTGTGTAACAAACCACCCAAAACAGCATGATGAGCAACAATATGTATTTATTCTCATGCTCACAAATCTGAAGGTTGGTTGGGGTGCTTTAGCCTCGGGCTGTGGCCTGTGGCTCTGCTCTATGTCTCACTCTGGGCCAGTGGCCACCTGGGACATGCTGTTTTCATGACAAGAGTCAAAGCTCCCTGAGAGGCAAGAAGAAACACTCTATGGAGCTTAAGGCTGAAGCTCAAAACTCACACACTGTCACTTCTGCCCACATACCATTGGCCAAGCTGGTCACATGGCCAAACTCAAAATCAATTGGGTGGCATTTTATCATTTCACCTTTTATCACTTGTTTTAAAGAGCCAATTTATAAAACCACAGTGATATACTACTACATACCTATTAGAACAGCTAAAGCAAAAAAAAAAAAAAAAAACCAAAAAAAAACCTGACAACAACATGTGCTGGTGAGGCTGCAAAGAAACTGAAATTCTCATTTCATGCTGGGAGAAGTGCAAAATGGTACAGCCCCTTTGGCAAACAGTGCAGCAGATTTTTATAAAGTTAAGTATATATCTACTATATGACCCAGCCATCCTGCCCCTAGGTACTTACCCAAGAGAAGTGAAAACTTATACTAAGTGAAAAAAGCCGGGTTCAAAAGGCTACATACTGTCTCATTCCATTTGTTAATCTATGACATTCTGGAAAAGGAAAAACTGTAGCGGCAGAGAACAGATGAGTCAGTTAATAAATGATTGCAAACGAAAACTGGGGCTTTCTAAAAAGATCTTTTGTTTTCTTTATTAAATTGTTTTTATCAGAAGGCTCTTCTCCTTAGTATAAAGTGATGCAAACACTGTTTTATATTATGGTATATTTCAAAGTCTGTGCTGTTGGTTTTTTCCTCTCTCTAGTTTTGAATGAAAAAAATTTCTAAGTCTAGTGTTTAACCCTAATTAGAGAGGGTGACTCTTCTTTGGTTCTTCTCGATCTACCTGGTTGTAGTTTTTCTATCTGATTTCAGACAAGAAGGTCAGTTTTCACACTGGTTTTCCTATCATTCAGAGCTGGGCCTGGCCCAGCTGGTACCTCGGCAGGACCAGAAACAGTGTCCAAGGGGCACTGTCTGGGGTACCAGGGGAGCTAGTCCTGGATTCAGGAAATCCAGGTTTAGGATATGACATGTGATACCTTTGGTGAAGCTTGAAAGAAAACTCTACTCAAGAAAGGGGTCCCAGGACAACAGAGACTCAGGCCTCCAGATTGCTAGGCTAGGTGACAGCGGAGCCAGAAGAAGTTGCAGGGACTGAGGGGACAGGACTGAGGGAGTTCAGACAGAGACATTCCATCCCCTGACCCTGCCCCAAGGGGAGGCAGGGGGACCAGGTGCCATCTAGGCTTGCCAGCCCTAGGGCCCCTACTCTGCCCAGCTTCTTCTCTAATTGAAACCCTCCTTGTCTTCCGCCATCAGCCCCAGCTCCGGTGCCCGGCAGGCAGAGTGCGTGTTAATCATTAGCAGATTTATGGCTACGCAGCCTGCATAGTTCTGCAGAGATGAGCTCCCCAAAGGAAGTTGATGGGTTTGGCTGGTGCCTCTTGCTTCCTCCCTTGTTTCTGAAATCACCTCTGGGCAATCAGTGACTTGCTTCCGTCCTGTGGTCTACTCTGGGTGTGCAGGCAGCCCACTGGTCTCCTTGGGCCGGCCTTGCACTTGGGGGATGCCCTGGGGCAGTGGCAACATGAGTGCCCAGTGGGGCTAGGGCAGGGCCTGCTGCCCGCCCCCTGCCCCATGCTACAGGCCTCCTCTCCAGGTGTAGCATTGACCCCTTATCCCTGAGCTCCACTCGCTTCCCTGGATCAAGCTCCCAGCTTGGCCTGTCTGGTCTTGGGCAAGGCCCTTCTCCTAGGCCTCAGCCTTCCCTTCTCAATTATCCAGGGCAGTGACTAGTCCTGGGAGGGGAAAGGAGGATGGGGTGGTGGGTCCTGGACTGAGTGGGGGAGAGTCACCTTCCTCTCCTGGGCCTGTGTCAGTGGGGCCAGGACGGAGCTGAGCAGCACTGTGGGCAGCCCAGGAGTGCTGGGCCTGCAGATTCAGAGAAGCCACATCCAACAGCAGCTGTGTGTCGCTCCATGTCACGCTTCCCTTCGGTTACTCTCAAACCTTCAGCAGTGACCTTGTTAAATATCACAGCCTTGTCTCCAACACACTGGAAAACACAGTGAGGGGCTCTCCTCCCTGTTTAGGACAGAGTGCTAAGGGGGGTAGCCCCGCTTTTGCCAAAGACCCTTTGGTGGTATCAGCTGGCGCCCCATGGAGGTGGGGTGAGATGAGGCATTTGTGGAAGGTGGTGGCAGTGACATCTTTCTGAGTGAGTGTCAGACAGTGCACTGGGGAGCATTTCAAGGTGGGGTAGGCTCTTGCAAGGGTTGATGGTGGCCGACAGTCCAATTTACTGTAATTTAAAAACTCCTGGGGATAGGGCCTCCTCTTGCAATATCCACGGGAGAAGGTGGGGACGTTCTGGTGACAGGTTATCACTGTTTGCTGTGCCGGCCCTGGGGAGGAGATAAGAGAGGCTTCCCAGATGGGCTGTCACCTGAGTGGCTCTTGCAGGGCAGCTCAGCAGCCAGCTTTGCCCGCACACACTTGTCTGTGTCTTAGACTATTTCTTTAGCACAAATCCCCAGAAGTGAAATTTCTGTGCCAAAGGATAGGGCATCAGTCAAAATTCTTTTGGCTGTGGTGACAGAAAACCCCTCCAGCGGCTTATGAGACCCTAGACACGTGTGGGTGGGGCTGCACGGGCTCCCCTGCAGGAGGGGACAGATGTGGCTTCCCCCGGGGTGGGCACTGGGACTCAATCAGTGCTTCCGGGGCCCATTCTCTCTCCCTGCATCTCTCTTCCCGGCTTTCCTCAGAGGTGACTTAATTCCCAGGCAGGCCCTACTCCCTGCAGAGCCCCTGGAAGCTCCAGACTTGTCTCCTGCCAGCTCAGCCATCTGCACAGAAAGAGACTCTCTCTTTCCAATTCACTCTGCACATGCCCCGGGCCGAGTCCCCCTGGACCAGCTTGGGCCCTGAGTTGGACACGAGGGCTGGGAGAGACAGTGCCTCGGCCAGCTAGTCCTGTGTCCCAGCCCACTCCTGGAACCTGGTGTGGGGTGTCCACCCAAACTCGTGGACTGAGAACGAGAGAAGGGGGGCTTCCCAGAGCAAAACCAGGATCCTGGTACCAAAAGATGCTGCACAGCAAACTCCACCAACACCCACCTCCAGCAGGGACATTTCTAACCCTCTCAATATTTAATCAGATTTTGTCCTCAGCAGTCACCAGCGGCTGCAGAGAAACCTGCTGGAGCAGAGGGTCAAGGGAGCCTACAAATCCGCAAAGGAGTCATTTATTGGTGTCACATGGGTTCAAAGCCACTGCCCGTCGGGAGCTGCTGGGAGCCGGGAATGGAGAGTGGCCCTGTGTGCTGGGCACTGTCTGGGCCCAGGGCTCACTGCCTGAGAGAGCTCCCATCGTGCGTGGGGGATGCGCACACAGGGATAACGGACGGGCGAGTCAGCAGGGCACAAGGTGCTCCGAGAGCACAGAGGCCGGGCCCTCAGGCGAGCCTTGGGTGGGGGGTGTGTGCCTGGAGAGGAGGCTGGGATTTGAGACTGCGAGGATGACTGCTAAAGCCAGGAGGGGCCTGGGGGTGACGTTCCAGACAGAGGACACAGCCTGAGCGAAGGTTGGAGCCCCGAGAGAGGAAAGGGCATTTAGTAAATTCTGACGAGCACATGTGGCTGGAGGGTTGGCATGGGCATGGGCATGGGCTGTGGGGACAGTGGTGTCTGCTGAGTCCCAGGGGCCTTGGTAAAGGACAATAATGGGGAGGGACATCCCTGCCAAGGGCTTGGGCTTGATCTTGGGCAATGGGACGCCAGTAAAGGGTTCTGAGTGCAAGGGAGGCGCGCTCAGGTGTGTGTGGTCTGAGGTAGCCGGGCCGTGGAGGTAGGGCCTGTGCCTAGGCAGCCGGAGGGAGCAGGGGACCCACGGAAGATGAAGGGTGACACAGGGCCATAGCTCTCGCTACTGCTCCCTCTCCTTCCTCTGGTCTGCCTTCCCTCTCCTTCTCTTTCTACCCTCCATTCCCTCTTCCCTTTTGTCTCCTTAGAGGGCGGGAGCTGCCTTTCCAGAAATAGAAGTTTATGGGGAAGTTTATCCTTGGCACGAGAGACATCCGCCTCACTCCAGAAAACCCAGGGTAAAATAAATCTAATTAAATCTGTTACTGTTCACAGAGACTAGTTTTGTGGGCAATTGACCTGTTTTATTTATTATGTAAACCATCATGAAACCCGAGCTCCATATTATTTATGCTAATGGAAGGGAATAGGTAATAAATCCCGCGTGAAGATGTGGGCAGACCAGATGGTGCTGGTGGCACTTTGATGGCTCGTGCTGGAGGAGCTGGTGCCAGACGTCGCTCCCAACCCCACGAGAAGGACTGGGAGGTGCTGGGAGCGGGTGGGATTGCATCTTGGGGGCAGCCTCACTCTCAGCAAATTGCAGAGTGCTGATGAGAAGAGAGGTCTTTCTGGATCAGCTCCTGCTCCCTCTTGGAGGAAACTCCAATCTGTGTTATGTCCCTCGGAGACATCGGAATAAAATTAGACAGCACGCCTCCCATGTGCCACGTGCTAGGGCAGGCCTGTCACCTGCGTGCTCGGATTGGATTTCCACAACCACCCTGAGAAGTCTCAGGGTTTTATAGGCGACAAAACTGAAGCAGTGTCAGGGCTGGGGCTTGAACCCAGGTGTGTTTGAACCTGGATGTGTAAGCCTGAAATCTTTTCAGGGTGCCCTGGCCTTGGAGAACACGGATCTGGGAACGAAGTAAGGGTGTGGACCGAGAGGGAGGGAGGCAAAGAGGGTGGGAGCAGTGAGGGAGTATGGGAGGATTGGAAGAGGGGCAGGGAGGCGGGGAGAAGGAGAAAGGAGAGAAGGACGGAGGGGAGGATGGGAAGGGGGGAAAGAGGAAAGGGAGAGAGGGAGAGGCACTTCTCTCTCCCCCTGAGAGCAGCTGGCCCTAGGTCTTCTGGGGAAATGAAAGACAAGATGTGTGAGCAAGAGCAGGGACAGTGCACGTGCAGGCCGTGTCTGTGTCTAGCTGTGAGGGCAGCTGTCCCTTAGAGAAATGGAAAGGCAGGGGGCATATTTACTGCCAAAGGCTAACAGCGTCATCTTTTCTTCAAAGAAAGGAAGGCAGACACACAATCAGGAGGCCACGAAGAAGGATCTGAGTTTGCAGTAGCCTTGCAAGTAAGCGGAGTTGGCTACCAGCCTGCACTGCCTTCCCCAGCCCGCTCCACCCCCTGCAGGCAACACCAGGCAGGTGCAAATTCTTGCTTTGCTTTGGGCAAAAGGGCCAAAAGAAAGGAATTTAATCCCAAAGTGGTGTGATTTATTTTCAAAGATAGCAAAGGCCTTGGGGCTGCTGTGTGGCAATGAAAAGGGTTTTTTGGACTTGCTATGTGAACTTGAACAAGTTACTTAGTTGTTTATAAGCCTCAGTTTTCTCAGGAGGACAGCAGTGCCCACCTCCAGTGTTGCTGATGGGAACTGAGCAGGGCAAGGCACAGCCAGCATGGTGTCTTGCCCAGAGGGGGTGCACGTCTAGGTCTCACAGGGACACCAGTAAGAGGTTCCCAGGGAGGCACATTCTGAGATGGGGGGGGTTCCAGAAGCTTATTGCAAGGTATGGAAGAGGGAAGGAAGTAGGATTGGGCAGAGGTTGTAGTTGCAACAAGGGGCTTAGCCCTTGAGAGCTCTGGAGCTGGGATGTGCCTGCAGTAGAGTGACCAAGTGACCCACTGACCCAGTTTGCCCAGGACAGCAGGGATTCCTGGGATGCAGGACTTTTGGTGCTAAGATTGGAAACTTCCTAGGCAAACTGGAATGAACTGGTCACCCTACCTACAGAGTTTTCCTGCTTAGCAAAGGAGCTGGACCTTTGTATCTCCTTGAATGTGGGCTGCCTCAAAGGAGGGGAGTTAACCTTGAGCCAGGTGGCTTTCCTCGGCTGAGGGCAATTCCTGGGGAGAGACTCAGCTGTGAGCCATCAGTTGCCAACATTCCAGGCAGTTGGGGGAATGAGAGTCTTGTTTCTGAAGGTAGGATCTGGGAGGCATATCACAGCATCCACTGCAGTTGCTGGGTGAATTCTCTCCCCCTCACCTGTGATACAGACCAGGGTAGTTATAAAGAGAGGTTCCAAAGGTGCCACAACTAGTGTCAGCTGCTGCCATCCTTTAAGAGCTCAGGGAGGTCTCCTCCAAGCCCTCATGTTGGCTTGTTCCAGGGTAAGATCTTGCACCTCTGCTGCAATATAGACCCATAGGGTCTGTACTCCAGGGCCCCAGAGGTCCCCATTACAGGTATAGTCTCTTGGAACACCACCTCGGGGCAGTGGAACTCATCAGATTTTTCATCAGGAGATCTTTGGCTTTTCTTCCTGGTGATTAATTTTTTTCCCTTTCTCTAGTATGGGAGTCTCAGACTATCCTCATCCCAGATAATTACAATAATTATAAATAATAACAGCTGACATTTATAGAGTCTTTACTAGTGTCAGGCACTGTTCTAAAATCTTTGCATATAATAGATCATTTTATCCTTCCAGCCATCCTATCAGGTAGATACAGTTATCCCTATTTTGCCAGTGTAAAAGCTAAAACCCAGACAGGTTAAGAAATTGATAAAGTTAAGCTTTATCATAGCTAAGAGGTGGTAGAGCCAGGATACAAACCCAGACAGAGTGCCTCCTGTGCTCTTCTCCATTGTGCAAATGACACCACTAGATTGAGACTGCCAAGTCAGTCAAAACTTGTAATTGGTTCTGGCTGGCAGTTCTGTCCCTGCCTCCTTTCATAATGATAACAATCCTAAAAATAATCATAGGTACAACTTATCAGGTTCTAACACTGTCAGACACTGCGCCAACAGGTATACCTTCTTATCTTTTTGATTGTTATCATAAGTCTACAAGGTGGTCACTCTTATTATCCTCATTTTATAAATGATTGTCACTTACCTAGGTCATAAAACTGGTAGGGTTGTTCTGGCTACTTATTGCTGGGTAGCAAACTCCCACAAACTTAGTGACTTAAAACATCCACCATTTTATATCTCACTGTTCTGTGTGGGTGAGGAATTCAGGTGGGGCTCTGCTGGATGGTTCTTCTGCTCCTCACAGCATTGCCTGGGGTCCCTCAGTGATATTCAGCTAATTGCTGGATTGGTCTGGAGGATCCAATACAGCTTTTCTCATATGCCTCGTGTCTTGGTGGGCCCAGCTGGGTTCCTCTTTCTCTACTTACAGTCTTAGGGCATCCTCATGTGGTCTCTCCAAGCCAAATCATTGGACATCTTATGTGGGAACTAAGGGCTCCAAGTGTGAGTGTGCTAGGAGGCAGCAAGTGGAAGCTGCCAGTCTCTTAGGGCTCAGGCCTGGACACTGGCATAGCATCACTTCCAACATATGTTGGTCAAAGCCATCACAGAGGTCACACCAATGCAAGAGAGAGAAACATAGACTTCACTTTGCTGCCATCTTAAATCCACCCCAGAGACCAAGTCTGTTTGTCTCCAAAGTCCTGGTGTTTAACAGGCTCCCTGCATGTGTCTCCCCTTTCTTTATGAGCTTTCTCTTTCCTCTGTGATTCCTTTTCACTGCAGAAAACTCAGCAACCAGCAGTTCCTCTGCTCCTCAGCTCTCAGGCTCCTGAGAGTGGCTGGTGGTGTAGAATTGCCTGACCTTCTGAACCCTCTTCTCCTTCCCCTCCTTCTTTGCTTGCCTTCCATGTCTGTGCTCTCAGCCTTCAGCTGCCTGGCAGCTCTGTCCTGAATTGGCACGTGGGCCCTGGCAGGGGATCAGGCCACCCACCAGGCAGCACGGTGGGTCAGAACTGAAACCTGAAAGTGAGGCTGGCAGCTGGGGCAAGTGGCAGGTAGAGTTTGCCTGGGGCAATGCTGATGGTGGCAATAAGGCAGCACAGTCCTGCCAGGCTTGGGGGGCTCAAATCTGGTCAGGTTGTTCTCCTGCTGAAAACTTTCTGTGGCTCCCCATTGCCCTGAGGCTAAAGTCCTGTAGGATCTGAACTCACCTACTCTGTAGCCTCACCCCTCCACACTCCTCCTTTGTGCTCTCTTCTCTGGCCCACACATCTGGGAAGATGCAGGGGTTGGAGCTGCTGTAGCCATCTTGAAACCATAAGAGGCCTGGGCGGGGAGTGGGACATGGGCCTGAGAGGCAAAGATAGAACCAGAGAGGGGGGTTAGGCAGAGAGGGAGAGAGAGGAAGAATCTGGACAGGTGGTGTAGACTTGGATTGAACCAGACCTGATTACGTATACCCAACTTTTCGGTCACTGAAATGACATATTCCTATATGCTTAAGCCAGTTTAGGTTGGGGTTTCTGTCATTTGTAACAGAAGAGCCCCAGTGGTGGTGGGAACTGAGGCTCAGCCTGGACATTCAGACTGAGTTCAGCCCTGGGTAATGGTAATACCTCTGTCCTCTGGGGAAGGAGCCTAGAACCTGGCTGTCTTGGCTGGATGACTCCAACTTGTTCTTGTATAGATGGGGAAACTGAGGCCCAGAGAGGTGAGATCACATATGGAGAGAGTGAGGTCTCTGGACTCTCAGCCCAGTGGTCCTTCTACCACTGGAGATGCTTCAGAAGGGAGCAACTTTCAGATCTGGGGCTTCCTACTGAGGCCCCTGACCTTGCCCTACATTGTGGGCAGTGTGTAGGGCTCTGTGCACACACAGAGGACAGACAGAAAGGCCCAGGCTGCACTTATGGGAAACGATGGTAGTTGGACCTGTCTAGCCTGGGAGGTGGCTGAGATGCACCAGGCAAACCCTGTGTCCCTGGTCTTAGTGGTACACAGAGGCTGCAGGGCTAAGGGCCAAGAGGGCCTCATGCAGGCAGCCTCAGGACTGCCCACTGGCCAGGGGGCTGGAGAGCCACGGGCTAGGCCTGATTAAGTGGGGTGACACCCCATTGTTCTGGCCAGCTCACTGGATTCCAGCCACCCTGGCCTGCTCTGTTTCTGGAATGTGCCCAGCAGTTTGTGCACCAGGGCCTTTGCACATGCTGTGCCTGCTTCACTGAAAGCTCCTTCCACCCTCCCGCTCTCTGCCTTGGTATCCTCTTTTCATCTTTCAGGTCTCAGCTTAAATATCACTTCTCAGGAAAATCCTTCCTTATCTGCCTTCAATAATTCAACAAATATTTATTGAGCTGCTAATATTATATATGCCAGACATATTTTCTGGCGTATATTTTCTAGAGGCCAGTGGTGAACACCAATTTGAACTTACAATATCCCTGGAGGTAGAGGCAGGTGGGTAGAACACACACACACACACACACACACACACACACACAGACAGGGGCACCCAAACACAAACATACACAGACACGGACAGACACAGACAAAAACACACACAGGAAACCGAAGTAGGGAACAGGGCGAATAAATGCTCGGGGAGGAGATGAGGAATTTCGGATTCTACAGTTAGAAAATGGCGCTCTAAGGAGGCTACATCTGAGAACAGACTTGAATAAAAATAGAAGGTAGGAGGCAAGGGGAGATCTGGGGATGGGACTTCCAAGCAGAGGGGGCAGCAGATGTGGCCGGTGGGGGCCCTGGATGGGGAGCAGTGAGGGAGGGGGAAGAGGTGGGGCCCCAGGTGCAGACAGGGATGCAGGTCAGGGGCCTAGGCTTTCTGGTCCCAGTAAGGATGTGGGGCTTCACTGGATTTTGCCATGAGAACCCATGGCAGGCTTTTAAGCAGAGGGTGGCAGGGTCTGAGTCACAATTTTGCAGGCTCCCTCTGGCTGCCGTGTGGGTGGCAGGCTGTGGGCGGAGGAGTGTGGCAGCAGGAAACCACGCCAGGGGTCCAGGCAGGCACCATGCTTGCTGGGTGTGGGACCGTAACCATCGTGCTGGCTGCAGGGGTTGGCTTCTGGATACAGGTTCCAGGTCGAGCCATCGAGACTTGCCAAGGACCCGGATACGGCATGTGGGAGAAAGCTGGCAATGGCTTTGGCCGGAGTGGCTGGGTGCTGCTTACTGAGAGCGGAAGACCGGCAGGGAGGGGTCGGTGGGGAGGCCCAGGGTTCATTTAGGTTGTATACAATTTGGGTGCGTCTCAGGCCAGTGGAGATGTGCAGCAGGCAGTTGCATATAGGAGTTTCAAGTTCAGAGACGGGGCTAGAGCTGGAGTGACACATTCGTGCAGCCTCGGTTTAAAGAAGGCATCTGGTGCCACCGCGTCCTCAGATGCACTCGCCCAGGGAGAAAAGGAGGAGAGGGAAGAGGGGAGTCCAAGTCCCGAGCCCCAGAAATCTTCTCCACTTGCTTCTGGGACATCACCCTCATCCGGCTTCCCCCTAGTTAGTTCAGAGGTCAGGACTAGCGGGGGGCTTGCACCTGTCATAACAAATTACTACCGACTGGTGGCTTCAGACAACAGAAATTTATTCTCTCAGTTCTAGAGGGCACAAGTCCAAGATCAAGGTATCTACAGGGCCACGCTCCTTCGGGATGGTCTAAGGGAGATTCTTTTCTTGCTTTTTCCAGCTTCTGGTGGCTCTAGGGCTGGGATGTGCCCCCAGGTGGCAGGTGGGGGGCGGGAGTGGGGGGCCCTGCAGAGCAAGTCGCTGGGTCAGGCCCCGGGGGCTGCTTTCAGGGCTGGATGGGCAGAAGTTTTGAGTTTTTCCTCTTTCTGGAAGGAAAATTCACCCTCAAATCCTCCCCTAACACCTGGGGAGTGTCACCTACTCTCTTCAGCCAAGGTGCCAAATGCTAATCCTGGTCTGGGCCCAGATAAGCTGCTGTTTAAATAGTCAGAGATTAGTTTTCAAATTGACAAATAGAGCCCATCTGGAGTGCTTGGAGCCGGCCCCTCCAGGGCCTGGCTGAGCAAACTCAGTTTAATTAGTCCTGGTGCTCAGCCCGGCAGGGGTGGGGACAGGCTGGGGGAGGGGGTGGTGGCCATCTTCCAGCTCAGTGGCCTCGCCAAGGCAGCTGGACTCGCCCTTGTCTGTCTGTCTGCCCAGCCTCCGCCTGGCTGTGCTGAGCCCCCAAGGGCTAAGGGACAGGAGCGGGGTGGGGGGGGTGGGGAGAATTTACTCTGCCTGTCCCCCAGGAAGGACAGATCTCAGCACCCCCTTCCCCAGCCTCCCCCTGCTTCTCCCCACTCCTTCACACACCTCATGCTTTTACCCAGGCCTGTGCGTGCACTCCATCCATTCATTCACTCATGCACTCATTCATCTGTCAGATAATCCTTGAGCACCTACTGCTGGCCAAGCATCGGTCTAGGCACAGAGGGGCGAGGGTCCTGCCCTGGGAGGGGCAACAGATATTGGTCAGATAATCACACAAACAGATCTTCAGTCATAGACTCACGGAGATGCACAGTGTTGGGAGAGTGGAGGGGGGCTTGCTGTGGTTGGCAGAGGGGGGGCCCCAGAGCTCTGAGGAGGCCCCAGAGGAAATGCCACTGGAGCTGAGATTTGGAGCAATGGGGAGTCAGCCAGGGAGGGGGAATGGGTTTGAGAGTGTGTGTGTGTGTGTGTGTGTGTGTGTGTCTACACATGTGCACACACATACATGACATTCCAAGCAGAGGGAGAGCTGGGTGCCAGCCGGGTGTGTGTGTAAGCAGGGGGAGCACTGGGTGCCAGCCAAGGTGCAGAAGCCTGGCACTTCTGCGTACCCAGGTGAAGCCTGTGTTCTGGGGACAGGGAACAGGGTGTAGCCCAGAGGGGCCAGGGCGCAGGCTGGGCTGCCTGAGGTCCAATCTGTCTCAGGCTTCGGTCCCCAGAGCAATGGGACACCTTCCCAGGCTCGGTCAGACCTGCATTCTGCAGAGATGGCACCGCTGCAGCGTGGCGATCAGACCTCCCTCTGCTGGAGTGCTGCTCCCCAGCCACCTCGCCCTCCTGGCCAGCTCCCACCGCAGACCACCCAGCTGGCTGCGTGGCTGCTGCCCGACCCCACGTCGGAGGCTCCCCTTGCCTTTGTCTCTGTCTCTTCAGGGTCCCCCTGTGCTAGGCAAATGCAATGACAGAACGGATGGAGTCCTGGCTCTGGCAGTACCTCCATGGTGAGTAAAGACAGTGCTGACCGAGCGTGGGGCCCTCGGAGTCACCCACTCTTCCCTGCGTGTGCTCGCTGACCCTGCACAGACATCTGTCATCTCCCCGGCCCCAGGAACTGGTGGTGTGTCGGCAAACATTGAACAGCTGGCTCTCCAGAGGGGAAAAAAGCCCTGAATTGTGGCGTTTGCTGATTTCAGTAAACATGCCCCCCATGGCCAGTCTGAAGCTCCGTACCTGCCATTGCTGAGCACAGAGCTGGGCAGGACGTGCGCGGTCAGCACCTGGAGGCTGTACCAGGCAGCTCCAGCCACCACTGTCTGGAGCACAGTGTGTTACGGGAACCCAGGCCCACAGGCTGGGCAGGGGTGTTTGGCCCAGCCGGGCCTCTGGCTGTCGCTGCTGCGGGGGAGAAGCAGCACAGTTGGAACACGGACTCTGGAGCCAGGCTGCCTGCGTTTGAGTCCTGGCTCTGCCACTGAGCAGCTGTGTGACTGTGAGCAGGTTGCGTGACCTCACTGTGCCTCAGTTTGTGAGACAGGGATGGTAACGATACTAACGCCTTTCCTGGAACGGTGGGATGACTAAATCGGGCACCATTTGCAGAGCACTTGGAAAGGTGTCCGGCACACAGGAAGTGTTTACTAAGTCCTGGTGGTGACTTCAGCATCGAGGCATCCTTTGGATCCCCACCCCCCACCTGTCCCAGGCCCAGGACCTCACTTCCCCTGAGCCCAGGCAGCTCTTCTCGGGCCTTTCCTGTGGTCTTCAGAAGGGCCCTCTGGCCTACGGCCAGTCCAAACAGCCTCCCAGCCCTCTGTGCCCAGATCTGGGATCCCAGACCTGGCCCTTTGTGGAACCAACAGACACTGCTTAAATGCCAATGACTCAACTCAAATTCTGTCAGAGAAACTGGGGTTTTATGTCAAGTTACAATTCAGGAATTTTTAATTGAGGCATCTTAGAAATGTTCAATATCATGAGATGTACACCCCGTAAAAGGCACTGGAAAATCCCAGCCATGACCAAGGAAACAAGGAACAAGTCCCAGGCGGAATGGAGCAAGAAGAGCCCAGTGTCAGTTTCTCATTAAGAACCATTTCTTCCTCATTCGTTTTATTTTGAGTAGTCATAGACAAGGACTTGATGTTAAAAAAAAAAGTTAAAAGGGAGAAAACCCTAAAAATGGGGGGAAATTGTATCCATTCATGTCATTTTTCTTTTTTCCTACAGATTTGTAAAAGACAAGTGCATTGGGAAGTCCTGGTGAGGTCCAGTGTCCTGGGAGGAACGGTACTCAAGTGTTTATAAAGGTGAGGGCAGGGTGTAGGAGGGCCACCAAGGTGATGGCAGGGGCTACCGCCACCCTGGGCTCCAAGGATGTAGAGAAGTGGCCCTGGGGCACTCGCCAAGGCCGGATCTTTCCTGGGGTTGTGCACAGGAGCACCGGGGCTGGGGGTTGTATTAGGTCATCCCGTCCTTGAACCCTATGCCTGTTCTTCTCCCAAGTTTGCTGCAAGTCCCAGCGTGCAGGAAGATGGCTGGGGCTTGCTGGGAGGATGTCTCACGTGAGACCCTTCCTTGCAAACAGTCTCCAAGGACCCCAGCCAGGCTTGGCCTGGACTCACACATGCCCAGTGGACCAGCAGCTCTGCCATCCTTCAGGACACAGAGGAGAGCTGGCCCTTGAGTTGAAAAGGTGGCAGTTGGCACAACAAAGGCAGGGCCAGGCTGGGCGGAGGCCAGGGCTCCCTGACGGGTCTGCTTTCTTCCTGGTGATTACCCATTACCTCCCGTCAGTGCTTGATAAACCGTTATCAAGGAATTATCCGCCGCAGGCTCCAGCATCAGTATGAAATCCATTACTGTCCGTCAAGCCCTATGGCTAATGGGAAAAACCCGGCAGCTGCCCGGTGTGCCAGGCGGGGCTCAGGCTGATTCGTTATCTGTCTATTACTTCAGCAATCACACCTCGTAATGGAATCTGGGATGGGAAATGACAAGAAGTCCCAGGATGTGTTGTTCTGATGGGCAGCTGGTGGGTGGGGCTGGCTGGCTGGCTCTGGAGCACGGAGTGTGGCAGGAAACTGACCCAACGGGTCAGCCCGAGTGCCGGCCCCATCAGCTGGGGGGAAGCCCTCCACTTGTGGTCCACGAAACGTTCCCAATACAGAGCCAGACAAACATGTTGGGGACAGAAGCCTGAATGGGTGGATGGATAGATGAATGGATGGACAGACGGATAGATAGATGGATGGGTGGATGGATGGATGGATAGGTGGGTGGATGGACAGGCAGATGGATGGGTGGGTGGATGGATGAATGGATGGATTAGTGGATGGACAGCGGATGGATGGATGGAGTCCTAGGCCATATCCCAGCAGTCTGAGGTCTGTGCCTCACTCTGTTCCTACAAGCCCCGTCTTCCTGGGCTGAGTGCCTCCCTTGTCCAAATGCAGAGATCAGCTGCTGTAGCAGCCTGGTGTGAATGTGGGCACTGGAGTCACACCTGTGTTTGAAGCCCAGCTCTTGAGCAACATGATCTCAGGCAACTGACTTGACCTCTTTCTGCCTCTGTAAAACAGGGTGATACTAGAATATTATCACTTGGCTGAGAGTCTGTGGTGCTGGTTGGCCAGGAGGCATCCCTCATCTTGTCCCTCCCTGTTTGTGACACCCCGGATGATGGCAGCATGCACTCATTAAGTGAGCTGGCTCAGGAGCCAGCCCATGCTTGAGTTCTGACTCTAAGCCGTGCTGCAAACTTCCCTCCACTCCTCCCGTGCCTCCCCTGTGCAGTGGGGCTCACGGTAGGTAGCTTGTGTGGCCGAGGGGATCCGTGAGGTACCATCACCTCTCTGGCTGCATTCCCAGTCCTCTCTGCTCACTCACTCTGCTCCAGCCAGGTGGGCCTCTTTGCTGTTCCCCGGACATGCCAAGCTCACTCCCACCTGAGGCCCTTCACGCCGGCCGTTCCCTCTGCCTGGAATGCCCTTCCCCACGTGTCCACACATCTGGCTCCTTCAGCTCATGCAGAGCTTCACCATATGTCACCATCTCTGCAAGGCCTTTCCCAGCCACCTGATCTGAAATGACAACCCATTTCCCATCCTGCCTCCCTGGTTGTTTTCCTGCTCAGCACTGACACCTACATTTTACCTGTTCATTGTCTAACTCCCTCCCTCTGGGATGGAAGCTCCCTCAGGGCAGGGAGTTTTGTCTCTCTGGTTTGCTGCTTAGTCCCAGCAACGAGGGCAATGTTGGGTTCTAGTAGGTGCTCACTAAATATAAATATGAGTGAGTGAATGATGGATGTACACATACAGCACACAGGGAGACGCTGTGTGCTCATGCCTGCCCCAGCCGTGAGGGTTCCTTTGGCCCTAACTCGTCTTTGGCCTCTGTATACCCTCAACGTCAAGTTGAATTAACTCATGGAAGCAGACGAGGGACCTTGGGTGGGGAAGGGCTGGGGAACAGCTAAGCAGCCTACTAGCTCAGCCAGGCCCTGAAGAGACTCCCAAACCTAATTATCAGTTTTATTAAAGACAATTGGATTAGACACGTCTGCAGCAAACGTTTACTTGCATGAGCTGGGGGAGTTTATTCATTTTTCATTAACGTGCCTGCTCCCCTCTCAATTGTCAGCCCTTGGAGCACTTGGCTGGCCGGATGTCCACCCTTGTGGGCTCTGCCCTCTCACCTGGCTGTACCTGTCTTCTCCTGCCACCCACTCCCACCTCCTCCCTATCCCCCAGGACAGCACCCTGCCTCTCAGTCTCCCTGCTCATGGGACGGGGCGCCCAGCGGGTCTGTGACTGACCCCAGAAGAGGGGAGCTGCACAACAGCAATACTGCACTGTCCCTCCCTCCACTGTCAGCCCCTCCCCCACACACTGTCCTAACAGGGGGGCCTCCCCTCAAGGCAAAAGAGGGCACTTCACAGCCCTGGGCTCCTGCCCCTGCAGGGAAGAGTGCCACCCACATTCCCATAAACAGATCTCTTTTGTTACTCCCCTCCTCTGGGCTTGTGCACTTGCTGTTCCCTCTGTCTGGCATGCCCTTCCCCAGTCTTGGCACGGCTGGTGCCTTTCCACCCTTCAGGTCTATGCTCAAATGTCACCTCTTCAGAGACGACACTTCAGAGTCAGCTCCCTGACAACCCTACCTCAAGGGGCCTTCCAAAGTCAACTTGTTTATTTCCCTCGTAGCTCTTACCCAAGTGGAAATTATCTTGTTTTACATTTGTCGTGTAAGTAAAGGATCCTCATGACAACCATGTAATGTTAGTATTAGATTACCCCCATTGTTCTGGTTGGGAAGCGGAGACACAGAGAGGTTAAGTAACTTGCCAAGGTCACCCAGCAGCTTGGTGGTGGAGCTGTGCGTCCTGTGAATGCAAAGCCCCTGCCCTTTCTGGAGAGTCACTTCTTAATGCATATAGGGTCCTGGGATGACCTGCATTCATGACTTCTGCATGCACAATCTCGTTCAAACCAAGACCACAGGCGCCCTGCTCTGGGGTGGGTAGTGGGTAGTTCAGCAGGCCAACCGCCACATCCCCAAGCTGCCAACCGCTACAAAGCAGAGGTCATCCGGTGGACCCAGGTGCAGGAGGGCAGCCCCAGCCTGCGTGTCCTCCAATCCTCAGGCCAGTGGGGCCAGGAGGTGTCACCACACCCAGTGGCAGTATTTTCCCACCTGCTGCAGATATTAATTTGGGGTTTATAGAAAAATCCATACGATGTGAGTTATCCAGGGTGACGGTCACAGGCAGAGGCACAAAATCAATGGTGAGAAATTGTCCTATTTCACGGCTTCTGTAAACGGGGCTGCCTGGGCCACTCTGGGTAGGTGCAGGCAGGCGAAGGTCAGCGGGCTGCCTGGCCCTGTGTGGCTGGCGCTCCGCTGGCTGCCAGCCCTGGGGGACCGCTCTTTCAGCACCTGCTGGGGCTGATTTGTACTCTCCCTCGGCACTGTCAAAGGGCTTGGTAAATATTTATTAACACTTCTCCGCAGGCGAGAGCGCCTTCTTGGCTGCGGCTCCCTGGGCATCAGACTGCGCAGAGACGCTCCTTGCTACAGCCCAGGCTGGCCTGTGTCAGACAGCAAGGGAGCCCCAGGCAGCCCAGGGACCGGGGGCCCAGCCCAGGGCGGGAGCAGTGGCTTCACCTTCAGAGAGGGCTCCCGAGGTTTTGTAAGGGAGTAAAAGTTATGGCCAGGCAGATGCCCAGTCTGGGGGGATCCTACCCCACCCCACTGGCTCCCACTCGGGGCTGGGCCACGTGACTTCGTTGGCAAGCTCAGTCCTGCCTCCAGGCTGCGTCTCAATTCTGGTCAGAGGCTCTGGAGCAGTGCTGTCTGGTCGAAATCTAATGTGAGCCACAAATGCAACTTTTAAATTTTCTAGTAGCCACATTAAAAAAGGTAAAAAAGAAACAGGTAAAATTAAATTTAATACCATCTTTTACTTAACCCAATAGATCCCAAATATCATGGCAACATGTAATCAAAATCGAAAAGTATTGAGCCATTTTACCTTCTTTTTGTTATGCCGAGTCTTTGAAATTGGGTGTGTGGTTTGATACTTACAGCACACCTAAATCCGGACCAGCCACATTTCAAGGGCTCAACAGTCATGTGTGTTGGACAGCACGGTTATAGAGAGCGTGTCTGGGATTCACGTCTCTGCCCAGTGCCAACAGGGGCCAGCCCCAGGGTGGGCGTCGGGGGCTGAATGGGTGGCATGGCTGTGATTGCCCACCAGATGTTTCCAGTTCTCCTGGGCACAGTCCCTGAAGGTAGGGGTGATCACATGCCTTGCTGTGGCTAGTGGCGTGGGTGTGGAATGTGTATCTTTAAGCACATGTGTGTGATTGATTCACCGTGCTTTCCTTCCTTGCACTGCAGTGACCAGCAGCGATCCATCCATGTGGTGGCCGTGCTGTCCACCCGAGTCCCCAGGGTGAGAAGCTGCGGTGCCGGCACTGTTGTCTGGTGAGGGCTGCTCTCTGCTTCCAAGACGGCACTTTGTTTTGTCCTCACGTTGCAGAAGGCAGAAGGGCAAGGGACGCGGGGTGAAGTCTCTTCTGCAAGGTCCTCAATCCCACTCACAAGGGCTCCACCCTCACGACGTAATCACCTCCTGAAGGCCCCATCTCTTAATACTAATGCGTTAGTGATTGATTCTTTAACACATACATTTTGGAGGGGGACACCATCATTCAAACCTTAGCACCGGGTGTCGCTTGCTGTGTCCACCCTCTGGGGTGGTGGGATGCCAACCCCGGATCCCTGGCTCTCACAGCAGGCTGCAGGTGTGTGTGGCAACACCTAACAGATGAGAATTCCCGAGTGGCTCTTGAACTACCGTGGGGCACACGTGGGCTGCTCGAAGTGCTGCCCGTTTTAAGCCCCGTGGAGGCCTAGCCCCTTCCCACTACTGATCACTGTTTACGAAAGCCCCGGGTGAGCTCACAACTGGAAAGGCCACCTCTGTCCCTAGAACTTTAAGGGGATGGGATTTCCTTGGATCCTTTGGATGTTTTCCAGCCAAGGTCGTATTGGGGCTCGTTGAGAGCCTGGGTAGACGGCATGCCTGGGGGAGGATGGCTGAGGCCAGGCTGGACGTCGTGTGCCCACCACGATGG
Organism: Lemur catta; assembly: GCF_020740605.2. Lineage (NCBI taxonomy): Eukaryota > Metazoa > Chordata > Mammalia > Primates > Lemuridae > Lemur > Lemur catta. Next base: position 100,034,031 of record NC_059130.1, on the reverse strand, counting down.
CTGCAGAACTATTTGTAACCACTCCTTCTGGAAGCAGCCCCTGGCCCATCACTAAGGGGTCTCTCCCAGCCGACGGATGTGGCCGTGCTGATTCCTGAGCAGCGTGGGAAACCCTCACCTTGGCTGGTGCTGAATGGCACCGGGGTGCCCGATGACTGACTGCAGTCTTATGAGATGTGCAGGGAGGCCAACGGAATCGCAAAAGGGAAGGTGTGGGGAGCCAGAGGATTGGGGGGATTTTCCCTCTCTTTACTGTTTGTGGGGTGGGAGAGTGATCATTTACCACTACTCCGATTTCTAGGAGAAGCGTTTCCACTGGGATGAACCTCAGACCCAGCTCTGCGTGGGCTCGGCTCACCCTCTCCTCCCCGCGGGAAGAGGAGGCCTCCTTTGATTGGTGGGTTTGGACGAAGGCACTGAGCACGCGCAGCTCTGCCCTCCTGTCCTTGGGTGCTGCCTGCCTGCAGGGGGTTCTCTGCCATCGCTCTGTGTCCCTTAGGGCAGCGGGCTCTGCCCAGGTGAGGCAGGTCTGTGGCTTGGGGGAGGAGGTTGAATTCTGGGGATCATCTTAATAAGATCACGTGGCTCTTACACCTAGACCAGGTTCTCCTCTGTCCGAAGGCTGGAATTTTGATCTCCATTTGTGTGATTCCGTTGGGAAGAGAGGGATGTCATTTACTGGACTTTCTTAAGCCTCATTGGTGTCAAAAAAAAAAAAAAGCATCTTGTTAAAAAACAAAAAAGGAAATGAATAATTTTTTTAAAAGGTCTGTTTGTGAATTCTTGGGCATTGCCCTTGACGCTTTACTTGGCACACCCCACTGAATGCCAAGGATGACAGGCCCATCTCACAATATGACTGGGCACAATAAAAAGTACCTGAATCTGGAAGTGGCTGGGTGGTGAAGCCAGAGATGTCACCCAGCCAGCAGGACACTTGGCTGCCACTCACTACCTTGAGACCTTGGGCAAGGCACCCAAACAAGTCTGGGGTGTAGGCTTCAGAGTCACACAGACCTGGAGCCTGACTTCCCCATTTCCTGTGCGATCTCAGAAAAATCACTTAGTCTCTCTGAGCCTCAGTTTCCCCATTTACCATGCCTCTCATGGTGCTGGCCATGATGGCCTTTCCCCACTGGTGTCAGCTGGGTCAGATGGACAGAGGTAGCCCAGGAGTACATACGGGATGAGGAAAGCTCTGGAAATGGGCTGTCTTCCCTGCCTCCCCCATCCTCTCTCTTCCTCATCTGTCTAATATCCTTTCAAAAACTCACCACACCACCCACAGCAGGGGCACAGAATACGTCCATGGACAGCGTTCACCTCCCAGCTCCGTGTTTCAGGCTGATTTCACGCCAACACGTCTTTGCATTTTGACTCTGCCGGATCGGGGCTCTTTATTTCGCCGCAGAATTGTGGTTTTTTCTCATAAAGTGTTTACTGGGTATGTAAAATATAATCACAGCTTTATGAATATGAACTAGATTATTTTAATGATTGCAGGTAATTTAGAACTTAAGGGCAATCACATTTTCCAGCCGTCTCAGGGTGCCTGAGGAGCACGGGCGAGCGGTCCTGAACAGCCTGGTCTCGCTCGCCTGCCCTCGGCGGCATGGCCGATCCAGCCCGGTGTTACAGTGATCTGATTATTGTAATTGACAACATTAGGAATAAAGAATCCGCACAGAATAGCACTGGTGCCTGTCATGCCAGAGTGGCTTTATTCATTGTCAGAGAAGTTCATAAAGTTGAAAGAAAGCATCTACGTGGGTTAGAACACCACAAAGCATGTTTCAGTCCTTTCTTAATTTGTAAATAAAATGATGAGTTACAGAAGCCTACTTTAACTGAATTGAAATCAGCCCTGTGCACCCGCCTCTCTCTGCTCTGTGTCCCTGGGAGTCCCGCGCTGTCGCCCAGTCTCTGCGGGAATCCCCTGCCCTGCCTGCCCACGGCGGCTCCAGGGCCTCTGCGTTTTCTTTGTCCCAAGGTCCCAGCATTCTGCTTATTCTCCTTTCATGCCAGTGTCCCCCAGTCTCTCCCTCGGGGTACCCTCTCCCCAGTTTGCCGCAGAGTCAGAGCCTTTTGGGTGTGGCTGTTCATAATACACATAGGGATCTAGAAGCTCTCACTCTTTTCTCTAGAACCTCAGATCCTCTTTTTAGGGGGCAGTTGTAATCTCTATGAATTTCTGCTCTCCATTTTATAATTAAATATACTAACCATCGTTTATTGACTGTTACGGTGTGCAGGTGTGGTGTTTAACCACACATGGGTTATCTAATGGAACATCTTACAGCCACCTCCTATCATCAATTTCGTTATGCCCATTTTACAGACCAGAATGCTGAGGCTCAGAGAGGCTAAATTGCTTGCCCAAGAAAGTACATTTTAGTTAGTGGCCGTGACAAGATTCAAAGCCAGGTTTTGTATGACTCTTAAAGGCCACAAAGTCACTTTTTCTCAGAGAGGTGAGGGAGGAACAAAGTGGGGTGTTCATGCAGGAAGTGTGGGTGCAGGGGCGAAGAGGAGTGGGATCTGGGGGGCATTCCTGATTGGTGGCGGTTGTTGCTTCTGGGAACGGGAAGGCAGGCCCTTGGCGGAGTGAGAGGAGTTAGTTGAGTGGTGAATTGCAGATTTGTGAAAAGGAAAGGAATTTTAAAATATGGAGGGGGGTTGGGGGGAGAGTTTTTATTGATCAGAGGCACTTAGAAGGAGGCGAGAGTCCAGGTGAGGGAGAGAGATGTCTAGGAACGAGGAGGCACTCCAGGCCATGTGGGTGTGTGATGTCCTTCAGCCGTGCCGGTGGCTGCAGAGATGGAGAAGAGGTGGGAGGGGAAGAGAGACGATGTCAGGCTGCTCCGTGGTCCTCACCAAGGTGGGGGCAGGCAGGAGCATGAGTCGCGCAGCTCCAGCCCCCTGCCCATGGGGACCACAGCCAGGCTGCCCTCACTCCCCCACCTCCACCTCTCAGGTCCAGCGGAGCCACTTTCTGCAGGTGATGCTATAGATTCCCAGTTTGGGGACCCAGTTAAGGCAGGACGATTTTCCTCTCATTCCTGCTAATTTGCTGCTTCTGCTTAAGCTCATAAAAAGTTTCCCAGCAAAACCATTCCGGCCTGAGTTCCTGCTGGAGCCCGCTGAGCTGCGGTAATTAAGCTTTGATTAGCCAGCTATAAATTCCCTTTTGGAAGCCAGCGTTGCCCTTGGAGGGCCTCGGCAGAGCGTTCAGTGCATGCATGCCCCAGAACGCGGGTCAAGTTTCCCGGGGTCAGTGGTCAATGAACGTCGTCAGGGATGGAGGCGGGGGTCATTCTACTCTGTCTGAGATGGCGATGTGCAGGAAAAGGACCCAGGCCAGCCTCGCCACGTCCCAGAAGTGGGACAATGTTGGGCTGGGCTTCTGGGTGTGCAGGATACCGGTGTGAGACACCCCTCTGGAGAGCCCTTCCTGGCCTCTGTTTTACAACTCGAAACAATAGGCCCCAGCCAAATATATTTTTCTAACATCACAAGCTTGTTGCAAAGTCAGTTTTATGGATGCACTAAACCTGCCTTTTAAATTATCGTCAAGTGTAATAAAACGGCAGAAAATCGTCAATTTTCCTGAGAATGTGAGTAAAGTGAAAGTTAGTTACATGTTGGCGTGTGAGCTGCGGTCCAGCTGTGTCTGTAATCGGAATTAAGCCCTGCAAGCTTTGTGGGAACAGCTGTTTTCTGGTGGAGCAGCAAGGCTTAGATTTTATTTGGAGGAGGTAGGGCCCTAATCTTGGAGAAGTGGCCCCTGTCTGGGAGGTGGAGAACTGAGAGTCACACAGAGACCAAAGAGGAGGAACGAAGGATTCAAAGTGTTTCCAAACCGAGGACCCCGCCTTCCACCCCCAACCGCAGCCCAGCGACTTCAGCTAGGAGCTCAGATGCTGTAGGATGGTCTAGACTACATCGTGGGGAGCAGGCAGCAGTGTGCTATGAATGTTTAGTAACTGGCTCTCAAAAAAAAAGAAAAAAAAAAAAGAAAGAAAGACGCAATAATGCCTGATGTGTAGTGTTTGCCAGGTTTCATGGTGTAACACAAATTCTTCCAATTTCAAAGTACCAGGGTTGGTGTCACGGCACGTGGGTTTGGGAAGGGACACCCTGCAACGCAGCCTTATATGGCATTTCTGCCGTACAGACGCAAGAGATGTAAATGAGAGCACAGATAATGAACTATGTTATGAAATAAGTAAAATATAGCACAATAATTAAGACGCGATGAGTTCTGAGCATTTATTACTGTTGTTTCTAATACAATTTACTTAATTGTAAGCTAATATAATTTGATTTTTAATAATGGCTGTGTTTAACAGCTGGCTTGAAAAGTCTTGAAAAATCAGCGCTTGACTCTCACGAGCTGGTTTGAGCCTGCACCTGCAAGCACTAGAACAGGCTGGAGCAGCCACCGGATGGCGGTCTCCAAAGGCGGGACCACCTCTGTCGTGCCCGCGGCTGGATCCTTTCCACCGAGCTCAGCGTTCAGCGCTCAATAAATATGTGAGTTTATGAATAACAGGTGGCAGGAAATGTCCTTTCCAGTGCGTTTTCCTGTGACAGGACTGATTCAAAGCCAAACAGCTCTGCCCTCCTACTGCCTGGAGCTGCCAGGGGCCCGACCAGGTCATCCTGGGAAAGAGAAGGGAAGGGAAGGGACAGAAATAGATACAGGATGCTGACACCTTGACTGTAGCCCCATGAAGCTGATTTTGGAATTTTGGTCTCCAGAGTTGTAAAAAGATAAATTTGCGGAGTTTTTTTGTTTGTTTTTTAGAGGAAGGAATACATCCCAAGTTATTAAATTTTGCATTGTTTTAAAGTTGCTAAATTTGGGTGATTTGTTACAGCAGCAATAGGAAACTTATACACACACCCTGAGACACACACCTAACTTCCACCACCCTCTCCCCTCTGACTGTGACCTGCAAGGCTCACCTCCAACCTGACCTCTGGGAGTCCCACTGAGCTCTAACTTCCAACTCCCCCCCCCTAGTCCTGACCACTCAAGATTCGCCTCTAACCTCTGACCTCTCCAGTCTCATCCCTGACTGTGTACCCTGATATCTCCATTCTCTCACCTCCCAAGGTTTCCTTCCAGACTCCAACCTGCCACTGTGCACCCCAACTTCTCATCCCTCAAGGTTTCTCTCCAGTATCTGGTCTTTGAGCCTCCTGCCTCCTTAGCTCCCCGGGACCTCACCCACTTAGAGCTCCCCATGGGCACCCTGTAGTCCCACACGGGCACAGCCTCCTGTCTGGCAGGCTCTCTATCCCGTGTCCAAGGATGGAGGAGGGGGCAGGTGACTTTGGGTGGCCCTGCCTTCCCAGTGTCTTGCATGGTCCAGTGGCTGCAACCACATCATCAGAGCGACTGGTGTTATAATCAACCAGAGTAAAGAATTGGCTTATTTTGATGACATACTTTAATGACTTCAATGAAGTAGTCAATAAATAAGGACCTGAATTGACCTGAATAATCTAATAATAATCAAAGCTATTGTTTATTGAGGATTTATTGTGAGTCTGACTCTTCAGCTACATTTTTCATCTAACTCCCATAGCTACCTCTGGGAGAGGAAGTATTATTATTTCTGTCATATTACAGGTGAGAACATTGAGGTTCGGAGAGGCCAAGGGACTTGCCCAAAGACACACAGCTAGAAGGTGGTAGAGCCAGGATTTAAACTAAACAGTGCAGCCCAGTGCCCATGTTCTTAACCACACTTTATTTCCTCTCATTCAAGCCTCAGTTTCCCCAACTGAGAAAGGGGATAATGGCAGTACCAACCTCATAGACTGGCACAGTGGTACCTGGAGAATTTCTCTGGGGGTCTTAAAATGCCAGTGGGTCAGCTGGCCTCTGATGCCAGCCCCCAGCCTGGCCTGGGCACCAGTCACTTGGGGTCCTCCAGGACTCTGCTCCTCTTGCCTGGAACATGCTGCTCCCAGAGAGCAGCCACTCTCCTCTGGCCTTCTCTGAATTTCCTGTCATGGGCTGCTTGGTGCCTGGACAATGCTCCTCATGAAATGCCGTTTGTCCCTGAGCGCTGCAGAGCAGGGCTGGCTGCAGAAGGAGGCGGCTGTCCTGCTATTCCCTGCATGTGACAGTCTTCCTGCACACTCCTGCCACCTCTACACTTCTCAGAAATGCTTTTTAAGTGGCAGATGCAGCTTATGTGTCCTCTGTGCCAACAGGGCATCAGGAGCGCTTGTTGCCAGCACTGATGGCCGCCCTGAGACTCGGAGGTGGCCTCATGGGTCCTGGGAGATGCAAAGGCTTAGAGCAGAGGCCTTGAGGTGGTGACAGGTGGCGTCAATGGACACTGAAAGGCTTCACCTCACCCGAATCTCCCCCGTCCTAATCCTGCTGCAGTGCCCTATCCCCCCCATTAGTGCCTGAGGGGAAAGGGCTGAGCTCCACACGGCCCTGATTAGGATGCAAATTGGTATCTAAGGTGAATGAGACATTAGCAAAGCTTCTTGGCTTCTTTAGGGACCTCCCAGAACTAGGTACACGGTGAGTCCCCCAAGGGAGGCACTGAAACAGGGTTCAGGCTGCTGTCTGGCGTCAGAGGTAACCCAGGGCGTGACCCGACTCTGCCTCCTATCAGTTGGGTGACCTTGGGCCAGCATCCTAACCTTGTCCCACCTCTAAAGTGGAGCTAACGCTGGAGTCTGTGTCAAAGAGCGCTAGGAGGGTTAAGTGGGAGAATGCGCATCAAATGCCTACCCAGTGCCTGCCTCCCGGTAAGGGACCAGTAACAGACAGTCGCCTGAGCCCCTGAGGACCCCTGGTGCTCTGGAGCCTGAGCCGTCTTCTGCCTGGCCCAGGCACCCTCAGCCCAGGACAGGGTGGTCGCTGCCCCTGCCCATTTCTCTTGCCTCCAAATTCGGGCCGAACCTCCCCAGTGGATACGGGCTCATCAGATGTGCCAGTCCTCCTCTGCGCTCGTTTGCCCTCTGTCCTCCCGCCTGGCGTCCTCTCTCCTGTGCTGCCTTCACCCCCAGTTCAACTCCAGCCTGCACCCCATCTCCTTGCTCTTGCTGCCGGGCCCTCGGCATCTCCTAGTGCCTGCACCTCCCACCCTGGGCCTAGGGGTGCAGACCTCACATGCCATCCGCCTGAGGCCCTGGGAGCTGCTGGCCCCTGGTTTTCTCAGATGAGCCCTTGAGCGACAGCGCTGAAAGCACCCTGGGAGCTGCAGGCTCAGCCCTCCCGGAGCAGCCCAGAAAGGGAAGGACTTCCCAAGGCCCTGCCAGGTGCCAGGGACAGTGCCTGTTTTCTTCACCTCCTCTGTTTATAGAACAGGAGACACACGGCTCTGGGATTAGACGGGGAGGACATCCACGAGGGACCCCAGAAGAAACTCCCAGTGAATTATGGGGATCTCATGACTCTTTGGGGACCCTGTTTCCAACAATGCGCTTTCCTTGTTGTCTAAGTAAGAAGCTCTGCCTTCATTATCCCAGTTAGCCTCCGAGGAAATAAAAATATTTCATTCCTTTGACATGATTTTGTGCTGTTTTGCTTTTACAATCATTCCCTTTTAAACGCATTTAGTTTTAAGCTCCTCAAATCCTGTTTAAGTACATGGGGATAAGTCATCAATGAATAAAGCAATAAACAGAGAAATAGGAAGTGTTGCGAGCTTCCTCTGCTTCCTGCTTTGCTCCACTCTCCTTGAAGCTAGAACCAAATGCCCCTCCTGACTCGCACCAGCTTGAGGCCAGTCCCCCCAGGCAGGGACCAAAGTTCACCCAAGGGCACATAGCTCAGTGTCTGGGCATGAGGCCAGTTTGGCTGGTCAGCCTGGGCCAGCCCGAGGTCACCCCTAGACCTTAGACCCTGTTTCTTGGAGCCCTGTTTGGTGCCTGTCTTAGGTTCTCTAGAAGCAGAGCCTGAGATGGGGATTTGGGTGCCCAAAATGTGTTGAGGGGATGCTTCTGGAGAAGGGGAGTGAGGACGCAGGATAAGGCAGGGTCAGGAGTGAACAAGGGCGAGGTCCCAGCAGGGGCCTGGCTTTAGGATGATCCCCCGGAGAGCCTGGAGCACACAGAACACCACAGGGTGGGTCCCATCTTAAGGAAAGGGGGAGGCCTTTTGTGTGGCCACATCGTGTGTCACTGGCTGCCCCAGGGGTGGAGGACGGGAAGCGTAACCTCATGGGGGAGAAGGCACCTGACACAGGGACAGCTGGGAGCCATGACCAGCCAACACTCCCAGCAGCAGAGGGGTGAGTGCGCTATCTTGTCAAGGGATCTGGGCAGGGAACCTACTTTTCCCACTACAGTGGCCCAGCATGTCCAGAACGGGCCTCTGCCTCCCTCTCACCAGGCTTAGCCAATCGGGGGCCAAACCTGAATGGGCTGAACATTTCCTGTCCATCTTACTGCAGTTTTGCAAGTTTACAAGGCTGGGCTCTGAGCACTGCTTTAGGAGGAAGCTTCCTCTCTGAGGAAGCTCAGAGAGCTTGAACAATTAATCCCAGGTCCCACAGCTGTTGGGTGATAGAACCAGCATTCAAATCGAATTTCCAAAGCGCGTACCTGCACTGTGTTCTTGTCCCTGTGCTTGTCAGTCCTGCCGGATGTCACTTGCAGGGACTCTCGTTAACTCCTACCCAACTGCCCGCATCTTTTACACGGTTTCTCTTCTGGGCTGCGGCTCAACTTTACACATCACCCTCACCCACAGAAGTCGGTCACTTCTGGTTTCTGATTCCCTGCCCTTTGCCCCCACAGCTGCATGTATTTGCCCCGCCCCGGCCCTGCCTACACCCTCTTCTAGGGCCTGGGTTCTGCCAGGAGCTGGGCATACCTGACTTGCCCACCAATTACACCTCGCGGGGGAGGGGTCCAGGTCCCGCCACCGCTGTCTTTGCCGACACCTCCGTCGGCGCAGTTCCTCCGTCAGACAACAGGCATTTATCCCTGACAGTCAGAGGCACAATTGCAATCAGATGCTGGAGGCCTGATTCTGGGTTGTCACCAAATTGATGATGGCTCTTCAGTCAGAGGGAAGGTGGCAGCGCAGGGGTGGGGAAGGGCTTTAGAAATAGCCCGACTTCTGCAAGAGACCGTGTCCTCTGGGCCAGGGCTGGGCTGTGGCCAGGGCACAGTGGGCACCTGCATCTCCTCTGCTGCTGTTTGGGAGGTCACATGACAGAAATGGGGGGATGTGAAAACCTCGGACAAGGTCCAGGAAAATGCAATGGACGTGTGCAGAGAAGGGCCAGTGACACCAAGTATGGAGGGAGGCTTTACTGGTGCTCACTGGGGTCTGGCTCTCTTCTGCCTGCTGGGCGCATGAGAGACCGACTCCCACTCCAGACAGCTGGAGCCACATGTCTGGCTCTGGCCCCTGACCTAAGACAGGCCACATGTCTGGCTCTGGCCCCTGAACTGTGAGTGGATGGAATGTGTGTCACTTCCAGGCTGAGGCAGCAAAAAGCACTTACACGATCCTCCAGCCCATTTATTCCTCAGCTGAGGCAGCTATAGAGCAGGCCTTGTGTTGAGATGGCAGAGTCACAAGATCAGAGCAGCCTGGACAGCTGATTTCACGATGGAGGACACGTCACCTGACCACGGAGGAATAAAGGTGCGTGGGAAATAAAGATTTCTATGTTAAGGGTTGGTTGTCACCGCATCGCCTGCCCTACTGATGCAGTTGCTGTTTACTGTTCACCTACTATGTGCCAAGCATTGTGCTGCATGCCTCCTTGGTGTCATCTTACTAAATCCTTGTGGCACCCCTTCCAGGCAGGCCCTACTATCAGCTGCTTTTCACAGATGAGGAAAATGAGCCTTAGAGGGATTGAGTGATGTCTACAAGCCGTCAGACAACTAGCAGGTGGCAGAGCTGGAAGTCAAGCCCAGCTTTGTCTGATTCCAGAGCTGTAATTCTTAGCACACACACTCCAGAGAGGACACTTTGGGTTTTCTGTCCTTATTGGCCTCCAGGCACCAGGGCTTGGTAGGACACTCGGGAGCATGCAAAAGCTGTCCCCAGCATGTCCCAAACATTAGCAGAGTCCCTGAGTTGTGCTTAGTCCAGTGAGTGGGAGTCAGTCAGGGGCCACAAGCACAGCGGTCTGTGCCCCTGTGCAGCTCACAGCCTGGGGGAGGGGCCGGCTAAGCAAATGTGTGGGGATTGGAGCGAGCGCTGGGTGTGTGTGTGTTTGTGTACCCTTGTGTGTGTGTGTGCGTGTGCACGAGTGAGGGTGAGAAGGAATGGGTTCAGCAGGAGGCTGGCCTGGCAGAGGGGACAGTGTGCTGACAAGGAGGGTGTGTACCAAGCAGAGAGAGCAAATGGAGGCCCCTGGCCTCTGCAGGGGGAAGTGGAGGTGGTGGGTTTGGTGGGGGCCGTGGGTCTGCCCTGTACCCATGCCCAAACCCTGCTCCCCAGCTCTGTCCTCCCAGGAGGCAGAGGGCCGGGTCAGTGCACCTCTGCTGGTTTCGGGGTACAGAGTGGGGCTGTATGAAAAGGCTAATGAACCCGGGAAGCAGAGTGATGGACCCATTTGTGGACTGTGGTCCTGTGTCCCCTCCAGGGGCCAGGCTGTCCGCCCACCCAGAAGACAGTGAGAAGCATTGTTTGGCTTAGTTTTAGCTTTTACCGAGTCAAAGGCTGAGTCCTGAGCTGGGCATGAGGCAGTAAATAGACTAGATAGAGGCAGACAGATTTGAGTTCAAATACAGTTTTACCGCTTCCCAATGAGCGACCTTGAACAAGTTTTGTTCTGATTCTCGATATCTTCATTTGATAAATGAAAACAACCACATTTCCTTCAAAATCCACTTATGAGGACTAAAGGCACAGGGGACATTCCTCTGCCTCCCTCCCTTCCCACCCTTCTGTGGGTGCTCCCTCCAGCAGCCCCCGGAGGACAGAGGGCAGGCCCAGGTCTCCTTCCCTGGCTGGAGAGAGCCCTCCTTGGGCCCTTCTCCGGACCCATGAAGGGAGGCCTGGAAAGGCCACCACGGGCCCTGCTGTGGGTGGCCCTGCCTTCCTCCGGAAAAGAAAGATCAACTTGAACATAAAGCAGCCCCAAGTTCTCCCAGCATCATGTCCCCGGAGGGAGTTTGCGGGCCGAGTAATGTATGGCTCCATTTTTAGATGTTGCCGAATTCCATTTGCTGGGGATCTGTGTTTTATTGCCGTATCAGTGTTTCTAAATTGCACTATATTTTCTTAGCTTGATGGGAATTTACAGCAACCGGATTGGAGCAAAATTGGACTCTCCCCGAGGCTGGGAAATCACTGGGGTCGATTGCTATAGCTGCTGCCTCCCCTCTGACTGTTTCTGCTAATTATTCATATTAAGAAGGAATCGGAATCTGAGGACGGAGGCCCAGGAGGCTCCCTTGGGGAGACATTCATCAGGGCTGGGAGGTCTGTGGCTGCGCCCTGGGGAGGGCTGTGGCGTGGGGTGGGTGCCCAGGCAGAGAAGAAGTCCAGGCTGGGCAGCTGGGGAAGGCCCCGCCAGCAGCCAGCCTCAGGCTTGGTGTGGCCCAGGGAATACCAGACATTCAGTTGACAACCTCAGTAACAGGAGCAATAGTGCTGCACGTTAGAACATTCCTTAGTGGCCTCAAAGCACCTCCATGTCTTCTTGATTCTCCTGTGACGGAAGAGGACACGGAGTATCAACCCCATTTTACAGATGAGGACGCTGAAGCCCTAGGGATTAAGTCATGCGGTAGAGCTGAGATTAAAACCCAGAACTGTCTGGCTCCAAACTGGTCTTTGCTCCTCCCTGCACACATCGTGGCTTTTCGTCCCCTCCATCTCCACACCAGAGACTTGGCTGTCATTTGCAGAGCCCTCACTTTGCACTGGGCACCGTGCTGAAGGTCCCAGGCACTGTCTCATTCAAACCTCCTACGGGGGTAGTTAGTACTCAGCCCATTTTATAGCACAGCCTCAGGATGTTAAGGTACTTTCACAAGGTCACCCTGTGACCCCTAAGTGGCAAAGGTGAGCTTCTGTCTCTGCCACTGTGCTCTCCTGTTTCTGGTGACACCAGCTCACCCAGCTCCTGCTGATGGAGGAGCGAGCTGCCCAGCGAGGGGTGGGGATCCCGGTGCATTCTGGGAGTCAGATGGCGCCTGTCTGGGGCCGACATCCAGCAGGCTGCGGGTTTGCACCAGGAGGCCGGGTGCTCAGGCTGCACCTGCATTTGCAAGTCACCACTTTCCTGGCTCTAGCCTCCCAGGGTGACACGGAACCACCCGGGGCATCGGACAGAGTGAAGAGGGAGTCCCGAGGATCCAGCTGGGGACTGCGGGAAGTTCTGGCCCGTCCCTCTGGCAGGTCCGGGCAGTTTATCTCACTTGGCAGCGATCCTCTGTCTTAAAAGCACGTCTGACGTTTTGTGCAATAAAGTTAATGGACTTCTCCATCTTAGAGCAGCTGAATTCTCTTGGAGCAGATGCTGAGGGTTATGGATGTTCTAATTAGGAAGCTGCCTTTGGCACTGAGGACGGGAGGGGAGGCTGGTGATGTTTCGCACGCCCTGCGCAGACCCCCTGCCAAACCGCTTTCCCGAGCTTGCTGGTGCAGACGCGCTGCGGCAGAGGAAGGAAGAGAAGACGTTGCCTTCCTCTCGCGTCTCCCATTCCCCTTCCGGCACCGACATCCTCCTCATCTAGCCGGAAGTGGCCAGGAGGGCCAGGCAGCATGGCCAGAGCCTCCCAAGTCTGAGCCACCACAAGCGGGGTTTACTGTTGTGACCAAATAAAACTCACAACCAAGTTAATCTGACACATTTATTGATGTGCGTAATTGTTATTGGACTGCACTGCAATTAGGCATAAATGGTAGGTTGTTCCTGTGAGTGACTATAATTAGTAATTCTCGTTTTTGGCCCAATCAAGTTTGGATGTTTGTTTTCCATAAGCACAGAAGTTCCCGCGTGTCTGCAAACAGCACTGGTATTGACTGTTTTCTGATTCACTCGTTCACTTATTTGTTCATTCATTTACCAAATCTAGGAGACAGAGGTCCCAGACTGGAGGCCTCATTCTGCTGCTTACGGGGTGATTGTGGGTGAGAAATTCCATTTCTCTCTGCCTTGGTTTTCCGCATCTGTAATAAGGGGATGACATCTCTGGCTCATGGGGTTAGGGTGAGAATCTTGTGAGATGAGGCATGCAGAGAGCTAAGCAGTGCCAGGCCTGGGGCTGTTGCTCAACTAGCTGCAACTTGTTATTACTATTATTACTGATGACAACTTCTCCTGAAAAGTAAGAGCCATGTACTAAGAGCTCTCAAGGCTTCGGTCCTCAGATGGGGGTGCAGAGAGGGTCTGTCCCTTGGACTTTGCAGGGCCTGGAGGTCTGGTTTATACAAGAGGCCACAGAGCCAGTGACGTTTGGGTTATGGCGACTGTTGTGACCTCATTCTCACAAGTAGGCGAGTGGGGCTGGGAAGCTTCTGGTTTTCCACACCTTTAATCTCACCGCTGCCCAGACCCTGGGGAATAAGAGCTCCCTGCTGGGCCCCCTGCAGAGGATAGCACTTGCACAGGCCCCGGGCTCAGATGGCGCTCATGAAATGCTCGGCTCTGTTTCTGTTCCGGAAGACACATTATTGGAGTTTAGGGAATTCTTAGTGACCCCAGGCTGAATTCAGGGGAAGGAGGGGAGGCTGGTCCTCACCGCAAACTGTCAGTAAAGGCTTTGGGCCAGAGGGACTGGACAAGAGCCTGTGTCCTCTTGGAGGAAAAATCTCTCCACATCTGGGAGCCGCTGGACTCACCGGGGAGAGTGTGTGCTTTGCCAGCACATTTCGCACTGGGAGAAAATGGCCTGGAGACAGCCTGGAGCAGGGAGGGATCGTGGGGCTGCAGTGAGACCAGAGCTGCAGGAAGGAGCGTGTGGATGCTGGACGGGGACCCTGGGAGCCTGAGCCAGGAGGGAGCTGCAGGGACCAGGCGGGAGTGAGGCACTGTTGGCTTCTTGAGCTGGGGAGGCAGAGAGCCCTGGGTTGGACTCTGCCACTTATTTATTGGACCTTGGGCAGGTTATTTGGCCTGAACCTCAGTTTCTTCATTTGTAAAACGGGGTCACAGCAGATGCTGTCAGTGTCTTGCATAATCTCCTGTCCTGACCACTTCTGTGCAAGCTACCCAACTTCCCACTGCCAACATGTGCATTGCTCTTCCTGAGGCTTCTTGTCCTGGCCCAGAGCCCTCCTGGCCACCCTGTGGCATGCCAGGGGTAACCCCGACTGACCACCGCTAGGGGACCATCCGTTACCAAAGATTGACGGGACGTGTTGTATACATACTCCAGCTCCCTCACCTCCTGAAGGGAAACTCTCGAGTTGCATGTTCTACACTGGCTCCCAGAGTTCCCCGCAGGACTGAGCTCAGTTGCCTACAGAGGCAGCTGGGTCGGTGCTGCATCCTTTGTTGGCTGCCTTCCTTTGGCGTCTCACGTCCCTGTTCCCCTTTCTTCATCTTGTATTCAAGTCCTGGTCTTGAGTCCAAGTTCAAGGCCTCTTCTGGGGGGATCTCAAACCAAGGGGGCAATAGTGTAGCCTTCTCCTCGCACTATGGGGCTTGATGTAGGTTAAGTATCTAATACGTTTCGCTCCCATCTTTGGCCTTATATCCTGTTGAGTGCTGGCAATGCAGTCTTCAAGGGGCTCCGGCTATTGGGGAATTAGGAACAGAGTCTTGAGCCAACCTGGGCTGACACTCAGGTCTTTGGAGATAACAGACCAGGGCACTTCTGGGACGGAGGCAGGACCCGGGGGCTTGCCTGGGGGGAAGCCGAGTGTTCCAGGCGGGATGGCAGCTCCGGAAGCCATCTCCATGGGGCCTCCTCATCCCGGATGCTGTCTGGAGGCCGAGGCAGGCAATAAATCCCCTCGGTGGAGCTGGTCCCAGCATGGGCCACCCTGCAGAAAGGCTTCATCAGCGGCTTCATTTGCATAAGATAATGAAACCGCAGTAAAAATAGTAAAAGAAAAAATGGCCTGGCAACTTTGTTTCCATAATGACAGATGCTTCTTAAACACTCAGCTTCTGTTTCCCAAGGAAGTGCCATCAAGGCCCTGGAGGAGCCGCGTGCCCTGGCCCAGCTTGATTCTTGGAGTGGGGACCTGCAGCCCCAGGAGTGGCCCAGCCCTGACCTCCTCCTGCCTTGGCTTCCTCCAGGTGCACCTGGGGGGCGGGGGGGAGAAGGGAGCAAAGGGGAAACTGACAGAGGAGTGGAGAGGAACTCCCACCCAGGAAGCCCGATGCCTCTCACTCAGCACACGCTTTCATGAGAATCGTTCTGTTTCATTCTCATGTGAGCTCCCTGATGGAGTTAAAATGGGCATCCCCAGCACATAGGTGAGTAAACTGAGGCTGGTGAATTGTCCAAGGTCACCCACTTAAGTTAAGATGTCAGAGGTGCCTTGGAACTTGTCTCCTATGTGTCCTTGTTTCCTGTCCAGGTGCCTCCTGTCCGGGCATATGTGGCCTTTGCCACGGGGGATGACTGGACAGAGGGCAGGTCCCTGACCTAGAAGGGTGGTGAAGACCTGTGGGAGGTGGAGCCGGCTCCGTGGGTCTCAGGCCTCTGTGCCCTGAGTGGGGTGAGGTGGCCAAGGTCAAAGGAAAGGGGCCCCTCTGGGATGGGACTCTCCTGGGCCTAGAGACCAAAAAAGAACTCAACCAAAGTGTGTTTTTGAACTGTTGTCCTGTCATCTCCAAGCCACCAGGTGCTGCAATGACTGCCTTGGAAGCAGAAATAGCAACAGTAATAATGATGATGAATAAAATAATGGGTGAGGGAGCTGTTTCTCCAGCTCAGAGGGAAACCTCTGGTCTCCTTGCGCTTGGTCCTGCCACCTCCTTCCACCTTAAGTGTTCAGAGCCCTGATTTCCTGATTCTGTGAAAGATGGCTTGGCCACACAGGGCGGGGACAGTGGGAACTGAGCAAATTCTCAGGGTGCAGATGGGTCTTTACTCCTGCAAGATGGCCAGTGGGAGTCACCCAGCTGCCAAGGAAGGTGTCCTGTGGAGGGACTGAGCAAGACATCTGGTGAGGCCACTCTCCCAGGCTCTGCGCTGACTCCTGGAGGTGGAGCTGGTGGGTCACTTCCTAGGGCTCCCTGAGGCTGGAACTGAATACGCACGGCAGCAGGGCCTGGGGTTCCTCCGTGGCTGACTGCATTTCTGTCTGTGGTCCCTCCCCAGGCTCCCTCCTGCAGCCTGTGGAATCTTTGGCCTACTGGGAGGGAGAGGAGGGGAAGCTTCCAGATGCTTTGGGTCTTAGACTGGAACTTAAAAGCTGAGTATTTGGCCACCTTGGTTTTCTGATTCCTCCATGCCTGGGCCAGTCCGGCATGTGCCATCTCATCAGATCCTGGTAACGGTCCTCAGAGGTGGGTCTCCCCATCTGAACCCAAAGAAGCCCAGAGCAAGGGGCTGAACCCACAAAGTTAGACTCCAGCATTCCTGATCCTACAGCTAGGAGGGGCTTGCACATCAGTCCTGGCAGAGGGACTTGGGGCACCCCCTCTAGCACAGACTTTCTGGGGCTAAGGGTAGGAAAGCATTTCATATGGTGGGGGACTACAGGCTAAACGGGGAAGGAGGGCCCAGCTCTGCGCTGCTCTTGAATGGGCGGGGTGGAACCTGTGTCCTCAGAGGCCAGATCAGGAGGCTCCCTGAGGCCTCTGCTGCATTAAGTGCCTACCCCCCACCCCCATCCCCACCCCAGCCTGGCTGCTTACTGTGCCCAGCGGGCCAGCAGCCCCCGAAACCCCTGTGTGCCTGCGGGCAGTGCAGACTCTCGGGCCTGTCCCAGACTAGCTGAACCACAGCCTTCATTCGCACAAGATTCTCGGGGCATCTGTACGTGCTTTAAAGCCTCACAAGTGCAGGTCCGGAGCCACGTCCTACACACCCCCCTTCTCTGAGAGCTTTGCCATCCAGCTGTCTCTGCTGGAGGCGTGGGCAGACAATGTGGAAGTGGGACATCCTCACTATAGGTAGTTGCTGTTGGGCCCTGGAGCCGCGGGCACCTGAGCGGAGATGGGGGTGGCCATTTCCTGCCATGAGCAAGGAGGGGGGAAGGGAGGGAGGAAGGGGGAGAGACGGAGAGAGAGAGAAACAGAGAAACTGGACTGTGCTTCTGTCAGACCCCTTCTAATGAAACCCCCTTTTCTCTCCAGTGGGTTGGAGCGGGTCTCCGTTCCTTGCCACAGTGAACCCTGAGCAATGAACCTCCTTGAATGTCCTGCTCCTGGGGCCCAGTGCACCAGGACTAGGAGTCCGCCTATGTCCTCATTCCTGGAAACAAGAAGAGCACAAAGTACATGGGCTGGGGCAGAAATGGCCAGGCTCACAGCAACTGGGGCCCGAGCCGGGACAGCACCTGGCTGCCCCTGCCGCACCGTGCAGTCAGTGGGAAGCTGGTGCCGTGCTGCGTGATGTGGGCTCCACGTCCTCCCTGGAGAGGGAGCAGCAAGGCCCCTCTGCCCGAGGGAGAACCAGCACCCCCCACTCTGCTCTTGGGGGGGCGGTGCAGGAAGGGCGAGGCCCAGCATCATTTCCTTGCTTCCTGGAGGGAGAGACGTGGCAGAGTGCTCCGTGCCTGGCAGGGACAGCCAGGTGGAGGCGGGCTCTGAGAGGCTATGACGGGCTCTGAGAGGCTCTGAGAGGTAGTGTCCGGGTTTCTCAGAGAGGCTGGGGGCCGTGTAGGCTCTGCCCAATCCAGAGACAATCAGAGCCACTCGAGGGGCTCGAGAGGCCTGGCCGACCCTCGTGCAGAGCCCAGAGTGCCAGAGATGGAGGGAGGAGTGACCACGCTATCTCCGGAGAGGACTTAGCCCATAGGAGGTGCCAATTTTTCTTCTCCCCTCTTCCTCCTCTTTCTTAATGAATTACTGTCATTTACTGTTGGCTTATGATGTGCCCCCCTGTGCTATGTACTCAACATGCTTTTTCTCATTTAATCCCCACAACCGCTCCATGAGGGGGTGGTTGTCACAATCATGCATCTTACAGATGAAGAAACTGAGGCTCAGGGATGTTAAGTTGCTTGTTGGAGGATACACAGCTGGTAGGTAGAGCTGGGACTCAGACACAAGATATTTAAGTCTGTGAGTGAGTGGATGGATGGACGGATGGATGGACGGGTCCTTTACCTACTCCCCCACCCCTGCCATAAGCCTCATTTCTACCAGGTCTCTTTCCACGTCCCCCTATTTTCTGATGGACCTAGAGTCCATCCTGAGCCCTGGTGGGCTTCCCCCAGGCACAGTCGTTACCTCTGCCCCTCAATGGCTGGGACATCCTTCAACCCGGGGCCTTTCCGTGCCTCCTACCTGGCTCAGACCAAGGCCTCTTCCTGGGCTGTAGCTCCAGGTTAGACCAGAGCTCTAAGACATTGCAGCCCACCGGGTCCCACCTCCTCTCCATTCTGCAGAGACCACTGGGGCCTGGGCTTGGCTTTCTGGCACTTGTCAGCTGAAGGAACAGGAGGGTGCATATTTTAGGAGGCTTGCCAACCCACGTTGCCTTCTTTGGAATTTTCCATCTTTCTCAACCATCCTAAAGTGATGAGCCTGGGTCCCACGATTATATTATGTGTTCCCTCACTTACCCAGGCCACAGACGATTGGACCACAAGTGACCACTTGACCCAAGCTGGTCCAATCATGGCCCCTTCCCTGGGAATTAGACCTGGGACGCCCGGGCTCAGCTGAGTCAGGGTCTGGGCTGTGTCAGCGTCTGAGGTGAGAATGCGGAAGGGTAAGAATATGTGTTAAGAGCTTAGCACAGCGGCTGCCACGTGGGATGTGCTCAATAACTATTAGCGATTTTTAGGATGATGTCAGAGGGGAGCATGGACGGTTCTGGATGGAAATCAGTCTCTCCCAGTGAAATGTTTGCATGAGACTTGGAGGCAGAGGTGAGGCAGAGGCCGCCTTCCTGCCCCCTTTGGGGCTGTTTCCGTCGTGGGAGCAGGGGGCTTTCCAGAAGCACCACGCCCTTACCCATCTCCAACTTCCTGGGTGGTGAGAAGCAACTGGGATGCGGGTGGTGGCCCCGCCTCCTGATGCACACTGCCTGAACCTTGGATTGCAACTCCGGGCTGTGTCTCTCCCTCTCAGCTCTGGCACTGGGCCCAGAGGTGGCCGTGCCCCTGCTGGGTCAGTCCTTGTTGTTCTCGGAGCTGCTCCTGGGTGCCCAGGTTGGCTTTGCTCCCTCATCTCTTCCCTTCCTGCCCGAAATATCCTGCCGGGAACTCTGATTGAATATACAGTTTCCATCTCCAACGTAAAGCTTCCTCTCTTCCAGTTTAAAAAAGCTCAGGCAAGATCTCTGGCCAAGCTTGGAAAAGATGTTTACCCAAACTCACCAACTGTGACCAAAGGGACAGGGCCACATGAGGATGCGGCAATTCTCAAGGGAGCACATGGATGGGGATAAGTTGGGGATAGATATGCCCCAAAGAAGAGAAGGCAGAGTCAGACAGACAGTCTCAAGGACAGACCCTACACCCTCGAGGTCTGCACCAGGAGGCTCCTCTGCACCAGGTCCCCTGCCTGGGACACAGTCATCCCTGGGGGAAGACGGCCAAGTTCATTGCCCAGCACCCTCCGGTTCTAAGGAGAGAAGAGAAACAGAAAACACATCTCAGGGGGGCCCTGTTTTCTAGAAACATTTCTTTATTTAAAATTTAAAACCATATTACTTCATACAGCAAACTGTGCACTTTGATATATCACAGTGTCTTAAAAAGGAAAATAATTGGATTTGTTTGGAAATTTATTTACATCAGCCTAGAATGATTGGCAAGTAACACAGTTACTATGAAACCCAAATTGTTACAAAATGCTTACAAAAAACTATATTCATAGAAATTCTGCATGTCCACAAAGGGCATCCCCTGAATGGCCCAGAGACCAGTGTGTGGGAACCATGTTGAGCGAGAGTGGGGGCATCCAGGCACTCTGGTCTGGGTAGTGGGACAGGCCAGGGGTCTCACAGGCCATGGTGCTGCCTGGGGGCTCAGGCTGGGGGCTGGGAACTGAAGTCCCCATATGGGAGGCCCAGCCAGGAAGTCGGCCCAGGCAGAGGCGGGCTGGGGACTTAAAGCACAGTGGCATGGGGCCCCCTGGAACCACTGATCTCTGTGCAGCCAGGACAGGCCCCTCCTCGGGAGGCTGGATTCAGATGTGCTTGGCCAGGGCCCCAGGGCAGACCCAGAGTCATGCACAGCCCAGCCTGGCATCTGGCCGCCGAGCGCAGGGAAGCCCACCCTGCCCTTCTCCCCTGCATGCTCCAGCGATGCTCAGACCTGTGAAAAGGGTAAAGGACGGGAACTGCCGAGAACAGACGGATGTGGGAGAGACAGGGACAGAGGTCTACAGTCTACCGGGGGGAGGCTCTCTGCCAACTGCCCTGCTGGGGAAGGTGCCACAGGAGAGAGCAGGGCAGACAGATGGCAGGGGCTGTGCCAGGACAGGAAATGCCTTGTTGCCTCTCATCTTTCACCTCTCTGGCTCCGTGGTCACTCCCTGACAGCTGGTCTCTGGTCAAATGGGGCTGGGGAGGTTGCCCAAGGTGTGACAAACTCTCGGCTGGCATTTGACTGAGTCTACGGCTGCTTCCCCGTATCTGGAGGCCTCGGGGTTTTGATCCATAAAATAGAGACAGACTGTGGGGTGATCTGAGGTCCACTGTTCTAGAAGGCAGGGGGCATGAGGGCAGGACCAACACCTAGGGCATCAGGACATTGTATCGTCATGCTAGCAATGCCCTCACGCCACTCTCTTTAGAACGTGTTTCACGTAGCTGAGAGCTGTGGGGAGAGCAGGTTGTGGTCCCCTCTGTGTGCGGGTGAGAATCTGACGCGGAGGCCTTTGCTCCCCCCACCCCCACCCCCCTTTCCAGGATATTAGGGGCAGAGCCTGACACCTACCTGGCAACTCTGCAGGCAGGTATGGGAGCCTGCCTGGGGTGGCCCCTCTTCCCCAGCCCTTCTGCCCCCTATTAATCACCCTGGGACTAGAATGTAATGTCGGCACAGGGGCCAAGTACTAGCATGACGCTGCTTCCCAGACATGCCCAGCTGCCTTGCCTCAGACAGACTCCGATGGAGGCAGGGCCTCCTGGTCACTCCCGCCCTCCCCAGGAGGCACTGGCTGTGCCAGGCCACCCGGCAACCCCATGCAGCTCTGCCCTCTTCTCCAGGGTCTGAGGCTCTGATGTATGCAGGGCCTTCCCCACCCACAAGGGGCTCCCCGCAATCTCCGTCCCAGACTTTGCTGCTGCAGCCCCTATCTCTCACCTGGTCCCCACCCATGCTGGCTGGGTTATGTACACTCTGTGTGCAGACGTGCGGGGAAGGGTTGTATACACATGGGCTACAGGTCATATATACACTGTGCATATATATATATATATATATATACAGTATATATATATATATTTTTACATTCATATATATATTGTACAGAACATTAACCTTCTACCTAAAACAGTTTTGTGACTTCATGTATGACCTCAGCTCTGAAATTTTAAGTCCAGGGCAAAGCCAGGACCGAAAGGAGGGCTTGATTCAAACTGGCATGGGACAGAGGGCACGGCCCTTCCACTGTGGCGAGTGGCTGAGCCCATTCCAGACATGTCCAACCAACCTGGGACTTGTGTCTAATCCCCAGAGCTGCCCTCAGAGTTGGGCCCATTTCTTTATCTGACCATGGGGCTGGGCCCGCCCCAGATGTTAAGTCCGTACAGCTGTTTGGCCAAACCTCTAGGCCCTTCATAGATGGGTGTCCACACAGGACCGTTCCAGATGTAGGCCACAGGGCGCGGCCTGTTTTCAGATGTTTGTGCATATCGCTGGGGATGGCGCAGGGAGGGATCAACTTCATGCTGAGCGATGAAGCAGCAGCTGCACCCCCCACTTCAGCACCCCCGGAAAAGCAGGCAGGGAGGGGGCTTCTGATTGTTCTTGGCGAGTGCGTGCCTGGCAGAGAGGGGGCAATTTCCAACCTGTTTGGCCCTTGCCCCAGCCCGGGCCAGGGTCCCGTCTTCCAGTTCCTGGGGCGCGCGGCAGCAGGGGGAAGCCAGGGCGTGTGCTTCCATCGGAGGCAGAGTCTCGGCCGTGAGGAGAGGTGGCCCTTCCA
Organism: Lemur catta; assembly: GCF_020740605.2. Classification (NCBI taxonomy): domain Eukaryota; kingdom Metazoa; phylum Chordata; class Mammalia; order Primates; family Lemuridae; genus Lemur; species Lemur catta. The sequence goes on along the minus strand of NC_059130.1, from coordinate 100,011,853 downwards.
CCCCTCAGAGACTCAGAGTCCAGCTAATCAGCCACGGGGACATTTCCACTCTTGACAGACACTTGCAGAGTGGAGCCACCTGAACAGAAGTCTCAGGATTGTCCTCTGTCCAGAGCAGGGCAGTCAGCAGCAGGTCCAGGGGAGAGAGATCAGGCGGGCTCCCTGTACAAACGCCCCAGGGCCTTGGTGGGGTGTGGTAGGGTGTCTTCTCACTGTCGCCCCTCAATTTGGCCAGTTTGAGCCGGTAGAGAGGAGGCGCTGGCATTTTGGGGTGAGGTGGGGGCATTCTTGCGTTCTGGGCGGGGATGTGGGATTAGACAAGGACATGCGGCACCTGCTCAGGCAGGGTCCGTCTTGGGCTCCACCCAAACCAGCTTTCCCGCTTCCCGTCAGCCCTCGGTGCCTGCATGAGTGCACGTCACACGCGTGCACCCCCTGCAGCTCAGCTCCACGCCCGCAAGCAGGGCAACACGTGACCTGCCTCGCTGGGAACACTCCCCTCCACCTCCCACCTCACAGATCCAGTGTCGCCTTCAGGCCCTGGGAGAGACACGGCGCACACGTGGGCAGAAGCAGTCCCCACTGCACTTCGAACACAAACACAGGCCATAGCTAGAGGCTGAGCATCAGCCGCGCCTACTGACGTGAGGCTCGAGGGGCCGGGAGGTCAGGCGGTGCACCATCCCACTGCCACTGGCGCGTCTAAAGAACATTCAGGGACTTTTGGGGGATTCCCAATTGAATTGTGCCTCTGTTTACTATCATTCTTCACTCCTTTTGTGAAAAGTCTTCCTACCCCATGGCACTTCCTTTCCTTCCTCCCGTCACAATCCACATATGTGCATTGCCTCAGAAGAGCATGGCATGCTCACATAGCGTCACGCACACAAGTACACACATGTGCGAGATGTGCACATGAACGAGGCGTGTGCTATCAAACTGTGCTGGACAGAGGAAGACGGTAGTTAACGACTGTGTTTGCTGAGAGCAACTTGGCAAATACCTTCCTTAGAATCCTGTTACCTGGACTTTGCAAAAAAAAAAAAAGTTTTCCCTTCAAACAGGACGTGCCATCTGCAGCAAAGCCACGAGTCCCTGAAGGGTTTTGCCCCCACTTGGCCAGTCTCCTGGTGCGTACGCCCACGCATCAGCGGGGAGTCTCTGGGACAGATGATTTCCCCGTGACTCCAGTGCACAGACCCCGTACCCTGCCTTCCTGACTGCCTCTGCTCCCACTGCGAGCCGGAACATACGTGTGCGGCACACACACTCACAAGCCACAACTGCACATGGCTCTTGTCTACGTCACGCATGGCCCTGTGTCCCACGACAGTCTGGTCCTGGCCTCCCCCTGCTCTCCACTGTGCGCACACACCTACACACACGTTTACACACATGTTCACACACACAGACCCCTTGGTGACATGGCTTCTCCTTTTACGTGTATTTGGCTAGCTGCAGGCTTTATCCCGTCTTCCATCCTCTGCCATTCAGTGCACAAAGGCGCACACACACACGCAAGCACACACACTCGTGCACACATGCACACACATGCATACTCACCGGAACCCCGTTACAACATGGCTTCTCCTGTTTTTACATACGTGGGGCTTTGCTCTTCACCCAGATTTGCCTCCGTCGTCCCTTGATGTACACACAAGTGCACATGAGAGCCCAGAGGATTCACCTATCACTGCGTGCCCTGAACTGTCCTGTGTCCACATCTGGCCTCATCCCAGCCCCCAAAGCTCACACACACAGAGACAGACACACACCCCGCATACACCCTGGAGCTCACCACAGCATGGCTTTTCCTGTCATTACGTGTGGGGGCTACACTGTGCGTCTGGCCCTCTTCTCGCGCCTCCAACGTACACAGCCAGTCAGAGCTGTTGTGACTCTGGGAACCAGCTGGTTTGGTCCTGCAGCTCCTGGCCTGGAGGAGCGACAGTATTTACCACATGAGCCCACTGTGGCCTTCGGCTTTGTTAGAGACTCCCCTTCACCCCAGCTGAGAAAGCCTTGAGATCTAAACGTCCCTCTTCCCTAACAGGCTCCCAACAGCAACGGGGCAGAAGTGGGAGAGGGTGGCTGGTGTCCCCTGCTTCCCTGTCCAGAGTCTCCAGCCTCCCTCCCCTGCTCAGATGGCCCTCTGTCCTCGGCCACAGCAAGCCTGCTGGCCCCATTGTATTCTCTTTAAGGACACTTTGTTCCTAACCCTCATGTCTCATTCTTTTCCAAGAATCTTAATGTCACACACCTCCAGAGCATCCATCACAGCAAGCTGGAACCCCCAGATCATTGGGTCCACCCCCTGCCTTGTACCCCACCTGCTGCCACTTCTCTGCTGTCTTCCCTAAGCCCCACAAGGTCGCAGCTGCTCTGGACTAGAGACAAGGGCCAGGGTGGTCTTGTGTCTCTGAGTGGGGTCTTTGGTTAATTTTCCAGGAAGCAGCTTCTCTCTCCCCACCCTTGGGGCCTCTGCCAGCTAAGACATCCTGTCCCTGAAATCTGCTTTCTTCTGGAGAGCATCTTAAGGTTTGGCCAGTCCAGGAGGCCAGGAGTTCTCTGGGTCCCCTCTGGCTTTCCTCACCCACCCCCAAGTCAGCCTGTGAAGTGGGACACTGACCCCTCTTTTGAGGAGGGGAGGGTTGACTTTCACTTCAATCTTGGCTACTCTTCTCCTTCCAGGAAGACAGAGGGAGGCGAAGGTCAGCCAGCCAGGAATGGGAGTTGCTGATGAGCAGATGGCGAAGAGCCCAGGTTCCCGAATGCCAGCAGGAAACAGGAAACAGCTCGCCAACCAGCACAGTAAGAACCATTGGCTTCAGGGCCTGCAGGATTTCCATGCAACCTGCTGTTCCTCTGCTGGGCTTCAAATATCGGCTGAGTCTCTGGGCATCCTTTGTGAGAGATTTAGGGGGTCCTCTCTCTTCTGGCCAGAAAGTGGAGAAGAATTTTCTGTGACTGCTCCCCCACTTATATTCCTAGGGACCTCCTAGAGGAGTGGGAGCCATTGGGACATTGTCCGTAAGAATCCAAAATGGTGGCCTCTATTTGTGCATTCTCTTCTCTCTCATACCGCAAACTCCTCTCTTCCCCTGTCTTCAGCTTTGCCAAGACAGGGACTGCCATGGGTGGTGCCAAGTCCAGAAGACCATGACTGTGTGAACAGCTGTGAGAGATGACGCTTTCCTTCTGCCCAGGCATCTGGGTGGCCACCCTCATCGTTGGCTCCTGTTGGCAACCACACTACAACTTCCTTAAGGCGCCAAAGGCTTGCGTCTCTGGCCTTATGGCCAACCCCTAGGAGGCCTGGGCTCTTAGGGAAGGAATGGCAATATAAGAGCTGTTTCCTATTTTCTGTGGCCTCTGCAGGGCCATGGCAGAAACTTCTGAGTCCAGAGGAGAGGTGAGGGGCAGGTGAGTTTGGCCTGAGAGAGGCATGTGCTTCCTTTGGCCTTGGCTATCTCGGCTGGCAGCTTTAGAAACCCATAGAAGAAACAAGAGGAGAATGAAGCCCAAGCAACTGGCCTGAGGGCCTGCTGGTGTCCTGGTAGGTAAGGGCAGAGGGCTCCTGGCCCAACAGGCAGGCAGCAGCTCTGGTCCCCAAGCCCGGCGTGGGGGTAGGGGACATTCCTTCCTGTCTCCTTTGCTTTCCTCTGCCCAGCCCCCAGGCCTGTGGTCCCCACCCCAACTGTGCCTAGGGGAACACGGGGGCTAACGATGTGCTGCAGGCCATGCTGTCCTTGCCCGGAAGCCGGCGGTCATTGAATGTGTGCATGTTGATGACAGCGTCAGTCTTGACCATCATGGGAGGCTGCGGCTTGTGCTTGACACGACGCTGGCAGGTGAGGGAGAAGCGGATCTCATCGGCCACAGTGCTGCAGAAGGAACGCTGTGTGGGGGACAGGAGGGGAAGAGAAGGACGAGTGGGTGAGGCCTGGTCCTGGCCAACTCCTCCCCTTCCTCCCAGAGGCTGCGCCGAGACTACCCATCTTTCAAACCTTCACCCCACTCATCGCCCCTCTCTACCCTACAAGAAGTTTAGGAAGCAGTCTCCAAAGCCCCACATTCTTGTTTGGAGACTAAGGTAGGTAGCGCAGGGGTTGTCATCTTATGCCCATTTTACAGGTGAACTAACTGAGGCTCTAACTGGCATGTACATTAAAGTTTCAGAGCTCTGGTTTACCTGTCTGATTTTTCTCCACTAGACTCTGAGGGCAGGAACCAGCCAGTTTCGTCACCATGAGCCCAGCTCTTAGCACTAGGCCTGGCCCAGTCAGGGCTCAAGAAACACTTGCCACATGTATGGCTATCGCTTCTCCTGGAAGGGCTTCCAGCTAAGGGGAGGAATGACTGTCCTCCCGTTCAGGAAAGTCCAGCACGTTTCTCAAGGTGGGTACTGGGAGGCAGGTCCCTGTAGGGCTGTTGGGTGGCAGTGGTTTCCTTCTGGCCTGGGTCCCTGCAGGTAGCCAAGAGGGACAGCAAGAGTGTTGCGTTGCCCACAGGTGTCTGATGGTGGTGGCTTTTATGAAACCAACTGCCAGAGGTTGTCCTGTGGCTTATATGGAAGGCAGTGGAGGCTACTGATGCCTCAATTTACCCAGTGAGGCCAGGACATTAGCACCAGGACCACTGGTATGCAGGCCATGGGGTGCAGAGGGATAGGGACCTGGCTTTGAGTTCTGGCCCTGCCTCTTCCCAGCTGTCACCTCTCCAGGCCTGCCCATCCTCACCTACTAAATACAGAATATCATCCCTTCTCACCCCCTTCTCAGTCCACAAACACCTAGTGTGACCCCACTATGTGCCAGGCTCTGTGCCAGGCCTTAGGCATATAGCAGTATGGAACGTGGACAAGGTCCCAGCCCCCAGGGAGCCTGTGGTCTAATGATGGGACAGAAAGAGATGACAAACATGTGAACAGAAAGAATTCCAGATAGTGACAGCTACTATTAAGAGAATAAGGCAGGGACATGGGACAAAGAGGGGCTGGAAATGGGGACAGGTAAGGAAGCCTACATGAGAAGGTGACATTTGGGCTGAAACCTGAATGGCCACAAGGTGCCAAGAACACAGCCCTCTAGGGGAGGGGACCTGCCAAGTGGCAGGTGTGAGGGCCCTGGGCAGAATGTGCTCGGGTGTTGAGAGCTCAGAAGCAGGCTGGTGCTCGTGGGGCAGAGAGGACCAGGCAAGGGCAGGATCCCATGAGCTTCTTGGTGGCATTCGGAGCTCGTTCCGACTGTGATGGGAATTCCTAGAGACTGGCTGTTCTTCTCTGCCACGATCTTTAGTAACCGTTCTCTATTGTTGAATCGTTCAAAGGTTCCCCCCTCCCTTATTTTTTCACGCTATAATTAACACTTCAACAAACTTCCATGTAAATAAAACCGCACATATCCTTCGCTACTTCCACGGGGAGCGTTTTTTAAAAGTAGAACACGACTGGCCAAAACGTATGGGTACTTTGAAAGACTCTGAACCTGCTGTGAAGCTGCCTTCCAGAAACGGACTGTTCAGATCCCCTCAGCAATACTGGGAAGCATCCCTTCCCTGAGACCCTCGCTGACTCTGACACCGAGTATAACACCATCTTCCCCCTCCTCTTTGTTGACTTAGGCTTGCTGGTTACAGAGGACGCCATTTCGCCATTTCGTTTTGGTGGATTTGTAAGCGGCTTGTTTATGTTCTCTCTACACAGGGCTGAACTGCAATCTCCTTGCATGCTGGACCTGGACCTCTTTGAACTTCTCCATGAGAGATGCGTCCCTCCAGCCCAGCAGCCCTCAACACAGGTGCACATTTAAATCACCCCGTAGGCTTCCTTAAAATGGCAATGCCAGGCTCCACCACAGACCAATTAAAACACAGAGTCTCCGGGAATGAAGCCAGGGCATTAGCACTTAAAAACTTTCTCCCTGTGATTCTAATTTGCTACTGGGACCAGAACCACTGCCCAACCATGCTTGAATTAATCAGACGGCTGGAGCCTGGTTCTACCATCTGTACGCTTGGGCTGACCGGCAGGTCTTTGCTCCTCTTTTTTTAAACTTTTGATTATGGAAATTTACAAATATATGCAAAAGTAGAGAGAACAGTATAATGAACCCCTATGCAACCATCACCCACCTTTAACAATTACCCTCGAGGGTTTTACGCAGGGAAATAATATGGTTCGAATTCAGTTTTGAACAGGGCACACTGGCTGCTGTGTGCACTGTGGACCGCAGTGGGGAAGTGTGGGGGCTGCAGGCCAGTTTGGGGGTTTTGGCAGACTCCAAGCAGGAGGTGATGGGGGCCTGGCCTGGGGTGGGCGACAGTGATGGGAAAACATGCCCATCAGGACCGAGGTGGAGCCGGCGGCACTTGCGGGTGGACTGGATGCAGGGTGGGCTGTTAAGAGGGTGAGACGAGACACCACTGTGCTCCTGGCACCTAGGACGGCGAAACCAGCACAAGCCCTCCCTCTCCCTCCTTCTCCGTCCTGTGCAGGCCCCAGCTCGGCGGCTCACCTGCTCTCTCTCTGCTGTTTTGCGGAGCTTGTACACAAACTCGCCCACGGCCACCAGCACAGACAGGACCAGCCCGGCAGCCAAGACGATGAAGATGCCCCCGATCTTCTGGATGCCCAGGGCGCTGGCCTCTTTGTTCTCCTCCTCGGGACACCCGCTGCCCCGCCACCACTTCTCCTTCATGATGTGCAGCTTGTCCTCCTCCTGCAGCTGAAGGATGGCAATGGTGATCTTGTCCCGGTAGGGGGAGCCTGGGTGGGCAGAGGGGAACCCTGGCTGTCAGTGGTGTCTGGCCCATCCTGCGTTTGTCCCGCCAACACCTGGGTCAGTGCCAGCCACCATCACTAGCCCCCCAGTTAGCTCTTAAAAAGGGGGACCCTATCACTGTTACGCCCTCCGCTTAGATCTGTATAAGGTATCTGAGGGGGGTGGAGGTGTCCTGATTTGGGGAGGGGGGTCTTGCCCATTGGGTATCGTCCCTACCGTACCTGTGCTGCGTCAGCAGGGGTGGTGAGAGGCGGGTTTGCGTGGCTGCTGGGGACCGACCCCCACCTGTGTTGGCCCCGTCCTCAATGCTTAGGCCAGAGCCGCCCTCGAGAGGCACGTGGCTCATCCCCTGCTTCTGGGCTCAATGGAACGAGCTGGGAGAGGGAGCACGAGAGGACGGGGGGACACGCCCATGCGTTGTCCACACCCCCGGCCCCTGCCCACCTCCAGCCCCCGCTCACCCATGGGTGTGCCGATGCCATAGCCCTTGGAGTCGATGAGGCCGCCGATCTGCGTGAGGTTGCAGTTCCTCTGGGTGACGTACTCAATGGTTGTGGACTCCATGAGCAGCGCGTAGTCGGCCGTCAGGGTCCTCTGGATGCCCTCCTCGTTGTTCTTCACCAGCGCCGAGGGCTTGCTGCTCATGAAGGCCCACATCTTCTCGAAGGTGGAGATCTTGGATTTCTGAGCCGGGAGGGAAGGGGTGATGCACACATGGTTACTGGGCACACCAGGGACCAAGCACCGCATACCCCACCCGCCAGGGCTCGGGGCACTGAACTCCGTCTATGGTCTTCAGAGTAAGGGAGTGCCACCCACTGCTCAGATGTGGAGACTGAGGCCTGGGAGCAGAGGTCCCAGGACACACAGCTGGTGAGTGAGAAAGGTGACGCAGACTCAGGCCCACCCCCTGGAGACCCTGAGTTCCTTGCTGTGGCACGAGTGGTCTTCAGACTGAATTTTTAAAAATTAATTTTCTTTCTCTAATATTTGTTTAACAATTAGCATGTGCAGGCCTTGTTCTAAGTGCCTTACCTGCATTAACTCACTGATTCTTCACAGCGATCGCACGAGGCAGGTATTAATATTACCAAGGGCCCTATTTTTCAGATGGGGAAATTGAGGCATGGCCAAGTGCTTGCCTAAGCCTACCCAGATACTAAGTGGCAGAGCCAGGCTTTTCAAACCCAGGCCACCTGGCTCCGGAGTCCATGCCCCTAACCACCCAGCGGCTCTGCCTCACAGAAACCACTGTGTGGGCGGGGAGGGAGACATGGGTGCCGACGAAGGCAAAGCTGGGTGGGTCCTGGGCCCCCACCTCCACTTCAACCAAAGCAGGTCTCTTTTCTGTGCTGTGTTTCAGGGGAAGACTTTGTCTGCAGCATGTGCTCCTGTCTGTTCCACTTCGTCAGTGAGAGAGAAGCAGGGTGCGAATTGCAGGGAAAAGTGAGGGCGCTCAGAGCGGGTGGTCGGCAAGTCCCTCTGGCTGCTCCAGGCCCAGGGCTGTAGGGCTGGGACACCATTGTGTGAGCAGAGCCAACGTCCCCAAGACCAAGTTGGCGGGTGGGCTGCTGTGCCTGCCCTGGGGAGACTCAGAGAGGTCACTGGGGTCAGGAGAGAGCGGGGCCAGGGCTGAGTGTCTTTTGCTGCCTGGGGAGACTGGACGGACCAGGATGCAGGGCATTCGGGCGATTTCTTGGGAACGTAGTGCCTGCCAGCTGCCTGCTCCCAGCAGGGATCAGCCCTGCCCCGGTGGGCCCAGGGGAGCAGGTGGCTGTGCAGGCCCCACTGTACCCGGCTGCTTCCAAGTCTGGCTGTGCCTGTCTGTGATGTCAGCCTGTCTGACTGGCACCCGGCCAACTCCAGTGTGCACGATGGCATGGGTGCGCTCGAGCAGGCTGGCGCAGGGCTGGGGGCTGGGCGGGAGGTGGGGAAGAAGCTGTGCCTGCCAGGAGGAGGCCGTGGAGCCTGGGAGGCAAGCGTACGTTCTACTCTCCTGGTGCTTCCTGCTCTGGCAAGGGTGGCCTCCCAAAAGACTGGCTCCTGGAGTCCCAAGTACCCCCTGGGGGGGAGGCGACAAGGACAGGAGGGAGCCCCAAAGCGGCAGGCAGGACCCCTTGGAATTCCATCTGAGCATGGAATCAGTACCGGTGATGCCTCCCGCTCGCACAGGGCCTGGGAACACCTTCTTAGACAGGTGTCCTCTCCCCACCCACAAATGTACCTGCCCCAAAGCCAAAGGCACGAAGGACTCAGATGCCTGCAGCTCTCACTGGGCTGCTCCCGGCCCCTGGTGGTCCTCAGCCTGCCCTACTTTAGGCTACTCCTGCTCCGCAGCTACTCCCAGCTCAGCATGACTCTCTCCCCTCTGCGACTCCGGCCTCCAGGCCTTTGTGCCCTCTGCTGTCCCAGCTCCCCGGCTCTTCTTGCCCCTCGGCTCTTCCTGAGGTCCCGGGCTCCCCCTATTCTATACTCTCACCCTTAAAAATACTCCTGATGTCCAGCTCTTCTGACCACTCCCTTTACCCCTGTTGTTTCCTATTTTCTAGATAATTTCTGGTATGCAGATTTTCCCACTTCTGACTTCTTTTGCTCCCTCCGTTCCTTCCTCACTGTGCCATGCGCCCACTGACTCTCCTGTAGTGGAAAGTCCCTAAATGGCTCCCAGGGGTCCCCGTCTCCTGGTGTTCATATGTTTGTGTAATCCCCTCCCCTTGAGTATGCACTGGACCTAGTGACTTGCTTTTAACTCCCCCAGGTGATGGCATGTCACGTCCAAGATTAGGCTAAAAGAGACTGTGACTTGTTCTCTCTCTGGCTCTTCTCGCTCTGATGGAAGCCCGTGGCCACACGGAGAGTTGTCCTATGAAAGGTCCACGTGGCAAGGGGCAGCGGGCAGCCTGTGGCCAGCAGTCAGTGCAGAACTGAAACCCCAAGTCCAACAACCCGGGAGGAACTGAGTCCTGCCAACAACCATGTGAGTGAGCTTGGAGGCCACGCCTGGACATGACGGTGGCATCGGCCCCCACCTTGACTGCAGCCACGTGAGAGACCCTCACCCAGAGGACTCGGCTAAGCCACCCTGGGTGCCCGGCCCACAGATTGCGAGGTCATAACTGTACCTGCTTTAAGAAACACAGTTTCTTAACACAGATAATCTGTTATGCAGCAATAGAGAACTTAACACCTTCTTGCCCACATACTCACCTAGGCTACTTCTGTTCCCAATACACAACTGAATTCCAGCTATTCCTATAATCAGATTATCCAAGTCCAACCATCCCTGCTTTGCCAGATACACAACCTCCCCAGACACTCTATCATCCTGGTCACTGGAAGCTAAATGCTGTTCTCTCTCCAGTGACCCCAGCTCCTTTCCATCCCTGTCTCTTCTGCTTTCTAAATTCTCTCTCTTCTACTGGAGGTGGGAACCAAGGGTGGATGAAGCAATCAGGGCTCCCCTTACACCTCCTAATGCTCCACCCATCCATCCACCCATCAATCCATCATCTATATATCCAACCACCCATCCATCCATCCATCCATCCATTCATCCACTCATTAGTCTGAGCATGCTCTCACCATGTACCATCTACACACTAGTTAATTCAACTAACTATCCCAACTATCCACTTAGTTACCTATTTATCCACCCATTCATCCATCTACCCAACCATCCTTCCCTCTCTCCTCCTCACCCTTCCTACCCACCCACTCTCCCATGCAACCAGTCATCCATCCAGTAAATCTCGAGTCCTGGCAAATGCAACTTGACAGTGAACCATTCCGAGCCTTCCCCCACCTCCTGCTTTCTAAGAATGGGATGAGAACTTCTCCTCTTTCTCCAAACTCCTCCTTGCATACTCCCCCACCCCAACACCTCATTCCTCCTATATCTAGGCCTGCCTGACACCAAAACACATGCTCTTTCCAGTAACACACCAGAGATGGAGACGAGATTTCAGTTGGGGGCTGGAGGGAGAGTTGAGACAGATGGGCTTTGCAGAAGGACAGATGACAGCCACTAGTGGGTAAAGGAACTGAGTGAGGAAGATGGGAAAAGACACGAGAGAGCGTGGACAGTTAAGATGGGAGGTGACAAGGCATGAAGCTGGCTGTGATGCTGATTTCAGGAAGCTCCACCTTCCTGGCTCCAGTGCCAACAAGTTTACTGCCTCCATCACTTTTAGGCAGATGGGTCTGAAATCTGCTTCCCTAGAATGGCCACCCACTGTTCTTGTCTTACTTCTTGGGGCCCCCATTCTCAACCATGTCTGTTCATGGCCTCTGCGCACCCTTAAGTTCTGTCATTCTGTCCTTGAGTGATTCTGGGGCACAACCCTGCAATGTTTCCCTCTGGCACGTCCGAGGCAGACAGAGATAAGGCCAGGGCCACCCTGGAATCTCAGCCCCTCTCCTGTCCCTGGTCACCGCAGGCCTGAGTTCTTGTCACCGGTCTGAGCTGTAGTCACCACCCCAGAGAACAGAGTCCCAAATACCTACAGCTCCTGTGTCATCCTGCCAGCCCCAGCCCCTTTGGGAACCTTAGTAAGGATCGCTTCAGGGCCAGTCACCCAAATCAATTAATGGAATCGTCTGCAGCAGCCAATACAGGGGCGAAGTGCCAGGATGGAGATGCCTTTTTTATCAGGAAAACTGGCAAGAAAGTAAGTTTCAGGCTCACGACTTTCAATTCCAGCCTCCTCAAAGAAGTAAATTGATTTTCCCCAAGTGAAGATACTTAATCTTGAGAATTTAACATTTCTGTATGAGAGAATGTATATAGGTCTATACATGCATACATAAATACATATTTCAGTCCCAAAGGCAGCTGAATCCCGGGGAACGTGTGCAGAGGGGCTGTGGCAACGAGACTCCATGCAAGGCCCTGGGTATTTTCCATACTGGAAAGGACACCTTTTCTAAATTAATTGGCTTTCTTATCCTTGGTGTGAAGTCTTTGGCCTTATCGGATCTGTGGACTTGAGCAGTGAATCATTTCTCTTGGGTTGTTTCCGTGGGGACCGGGAGTCCTCTTGGAGCCCACTGCCTCTGCCTGCTATCGCAGCCTCCCCATCCCCCGTGGGACAGACTCGGTGGGCCTCCCCCAGCAGCAGCCCTTGCTGTCTGCATGTGCCCTGAGGCTGCGTGCGAGGGCCGGGGGCTGCAGGCTGGCCCCTGCTGGGCAAGAGTCTGAGGTGAGGCCTCGGGCTGGGGGTGGAGGGAACTGCATTGCTCAGACTTGGGTGTCATGCCAGCCTGGGTTCCAATGCCAGCTCCTTCTGTGACCACAGACCAGTGACGTCACATCTCTGAGCCTCACTTTCCACATCTGTAAAATGGGGGTTATCAGAGTGCCTACGACATAGGGTTATTGTGAACATTCAATGAGAAGAAGGCGTGTGAAGTGCTCAACACAGATCCCGGCCCCCAAGTCTGCATACGTGGCTGGTGTCATCGTTTCTCTTTAAGGCTCAGTTTTCTCATCTGGAAATTGGGGATAAAAATCTCTGTAGTGCCAGGGAATTTAAATGACATCATACTCAGAGGTAGAAGACTCCAATGCTGATGGGCCAGGCAGAAATAACCAAAGATGGCTGGGCAGGACTATACCAACTGGAGACAAAGGTTGCCTCTCAGATCCTGACAATTGCTGCTAATTGTTGTTTTAAAAATACACATATATAAGTAAGCAATGTGTGCCCCCCAAAATCATAACTATGGGCTGCACAGGCCTATCGCCAGTTTGCAGCAATCAGCAATAAGAATGGTTAACATTTATACCATGCCTACTCTGTGCCAGGCACTGCTCTAAGCTGTACACATGAACTGTGACATTTAATCATCTCCATAACTCTATGAGGTGGCTGCTATTATTACACCCATTTCACAGATGAGACAGCTGAGGCACAGAGGGGTCTTCAGTAGCTTAGTGGCTTTCAACAACTTCCTCGTCATTACTGGCCCTCGCCTGCCCCTGTCCCTGCTCCACTGCCTGGTCTCTCTGGGTCTCTCCCCCTCTGAGGACCTCAGGGCAGAGGGAGTTGGCCACCTGGTGAGAGGAGGCACCAGTGTCCCTCACGAAGCTCAGCAGGACCCATCCGGAGGGACCTGGAAGAAGGGAGCATCTCTAGGTGTCCGTTGGCTGGTCCTCTCCAATGTGCTCTGGTTAAGTCATCTGCCCAAGAGGGGATAAGGGTCTAGCCAGCTTCCCTGTCTTCTGGGTCAGCCAACGGGAGGGGTGTGCAGTGGAGAAAGCCTTTGCCCTCAGTGCTCTGATATGCCCGGCCTTGGGCTAACCACTGCACGTCCAGGGGCTCACGGAATCCTCTCGCCAATTGCTGCATGCTGGGAATCAGTATCCACCTCATCCACGTGAGCAAAGTGAGACTCAGAAGCGCAGTGACTTGCCCAAAGTCACCAGCAGCAGAGATATCACCCAAGACTCAAATCCTGGTCTGACTTTGAAACTGATGTAACTTGACGGCACCAGGCTGCGCTGCACTGCATTCTGCCTGCTCACCGCACCCTGGTCCTCCCCCTGCTCCTGCTTGCAGGCAGGGATGAGGCTGTATGTGAGAGGCCAGCAGACGGGTCAGGAGAAACTGGAAGCTGAGTTTGGGGAGCATCATTCTGAGCCCTCCAGCTCAGGGATGAGTCTGCGGTGCAGCTGGGAGGCAGGGGGTGGGCCGGATGGCCTCTCCACGCACCTTCCAGATGAGATGCTAGGATGGAGTTGTGCCAGGGGGAGGGCTGGGGAATGCCCAGGGACCCGGGAGCCTGGAATTCTCAGCCCCAGCTCCCACTCCTTTCCTAAGCCACTATCCCTCCTGCCTGTGCTGTGTCCCCTCCCCCAAACACGGAATACGGCTAAGTGCTTGGAGAAGCTGTGTTCCAACATCCTCTCCTTTCAACGCCACCCAGCCCTCCCCGTAAAGAACACACTTTCCCAACGTTCTCCTTTACATTTTGCCTACATATTTTTACAGCCAAACAGTGCTTTCAAAGGCCTCCTTTTTCATCTCCTAATTAATTTTTATCTTCCAAGACGGAGGGAGGACAACACAGGAGACGCTGTTTGTGATGTCTGCTGCTCCCTGACAACTCTTCAAATGAAATTTCCTTTGGAATGATGGGGCCGCCTCCAGCCACGCATCTCCCCGGCTGCAGGGCGGGGGCCACGGATTTAGAGCCCCTGGAGGGCCCGACGTCCTGCTTCCTGCTGTTGCTGTGTTTGGACATAAGCTGGTTCGCTCCCTCGCATTTGACTCTTGGCCAGGGGCTTTTAAAGACCGTGTGCAGCCTAACCAGGAACCTGCGAACCACAGAAGTGCAGTTCATCCGTCCTGCACTCTGAGACCTTCAGGGGATGACACCTGCTCGGTTCCCGTCCTCAGCACTGTCTCCTGCATTTGTGCCACTTGGCTCCTGCCGTCTTTAAGTCCACTCAACATGTGTTATCTGAGTGACTATGATGTGCTAGGAATGAGCTGGGATGGGCACATGGTCAACTGACTGTGGCTTCGCTCTTCCCCAGTGGGTTCCTGAGGACTGTGGCTGGGTCCTTAGGGATGCAATATGGACATAGTGACCAAGAGCATACGCACTAGAGTGAGACTTCTTGGGTTCAAATCCCAGCTCTGCATTCCACTAGCTGTGTGATGTTAGGCAAGTCAGTTCGCCTCCCTGAGCCTTACTTTCATTATGCATAAAATGGAGACGCCAATAATCATCTACCTTCCTGGGATGTAATGAGGATAGTATGAGTGAACATAGGTAAAGTGCTTGGAACCACACCTGGTACATGGTAAATGCCTAATAAGTGTCACTGTTATTGTTGACTTTGCTAATGTCCCCTGGACATCTGATGGCTATTCCTGGAGCTGTCCTCTGCTCAACCCTAGTGCCAGCCTTGCCGTGGGCAGGGGAGAGGACCACCCCTCCAGGAGAAGGCCCTAGAGTGGATGTGGCAGAGGGCACTGTATGTGCAGACGGAATGACTGACCTTGTTCCTGGCTCCACCATTGACCTGCTGTCTGACTGTGAGCAAACCGCCCAGCCCTTCTGGGCCTCCGTTTCTCCAGGTTAAACTCAGGTCTCCTCCCAGCTCTAACTTTCAAATGTTCTGTGATAATAAGGAGGCTGCCACCTGGTCCAGGGGTGCAGGTAGGACTAGAAAATCCAGCTAGAGACGGCAGGGGGTGGAGAGGCAGGGGAGTCAGTCTGTCCAGGGACCTTTGGGGTGGCCACCTTGCTCCAGCTCATTGTTTGGCTGGGGCTAGGGGGTCCACACCTGGGCTCCTCTCTGCCTCCACAGCAGCCCCACTGCCTCTGCCCATGAAAAACAGCCTGGGCAAGACAGGCGTCATTTGAACGAAGGTAGGAGACAATGTGGCCAGACATAAAGAGCAATGGATTGACCATGAGGAGAGCGACAGAGTGGGGTTGGTTCTGCAGGGGGCTGTGGAGTTGCTCTTTCTGGCCTGCAGGCCCTTGTGAGCCTGGGCCCGTGAGCCCCAGCATCCCAGCTGGGTGGCGGCATCTGTGTCCCTTCTCTGTCCTCCTTGCTGTGCCGTTTGCAGGGAAGGTGGGTGAGGGCAGAGGAGGCTGCGGGAGGTGCTGCTTGATGCTGAGGATGGCGGCTCGGTGGGGAGCTGGGGCCAGGCTCTTGGAAGCCAATCTGAGCATCTTAGCATGGAGGGAGGCAAGGGCATCCAATCAGCGGCAATGAGCCTGCACCGGGCTTATTTATGCTGTTTCCCTTTGATCGGGAGCCCTGCTTAGAGACGGGCTCATGGGTTATGCATGAGAGATGCTCTGGCACAAAGGGCTGGGCTGCAGCCTGGGGACAGGCACAAGCAGGCAGGCATGCACACATACACACACATACACACACACAGACACACGTGGGTCACTGCACACTCACACAGAAGCTAGTATGCACACCCATGCAGACACATATGTATGCACGGAGCATCACACACACAGAAACTAGTATGCACATATACATGCAGATACACATACATGCATGGGCCATCACACACAGAGGCTAGTATATATACACACATGCAGACACACATGTATGCATGGGCCATCACACGCATACAAACACACATGGGCCATTACACACACACACACACACACACACACACACAGGCCCATCCTCCCCACTTATCCAGGCACATCTCAGGGGACATTCAAGCAGACAGAAGTGCATCTATTGTCTGCACACATATACATGTAGATTCTCTGGCACACACTTGCATACACTCGCAGGCACATATCTACATGCCCAGATCACAGAGCTGCATCACACATATGCTCAAACACTCATGTCCAAGCACAAATACATCCCCTCCACAGACTCTTGTGCATGGGCACACGTGTGTGCATGTGTATGCAAATGCATATTTCCACATATTATGTACTGCTACATGCACACATGCAGCCATGCATGTATACACATCCTCCCATGCTTGCTCACACTCATGAATGCAAACAGAGTCCCATCGTGCTCCTAACATGCCTTTGACAATACTCTTATCTCCTTGTACTCTAAATAAGGAGTGGCCTCTTAGGCAGGTTGTGTTCACAGCTTCCTGTGGCAGCAGCAACGTCCAGGAGGGAAGCTGCTTTCCTCTCTCCTTTCTCTTCACTAAGTAGCTACTTCCAACCTCAAGGAGGGACACCAGGGAGGCTGGGCGGGGGGCAGAGGGAGAGCGCTGGGGGCTCCAGTGCTCAGGAGGTGGGAGGATTTCCCACCCAACCTCTTCCTTCTCCCTTCACTCGGGCCCCTCTGGAGGCTCCATCCAGCACCCAGAGGTTTAGCCTGGGCGGAGCCAAGGGCTGGGGGTGAGGACTGGGGCCCAGAGGAAGGGAAATAGCCCAGGCATCCAGGCTGATTGAGAGCAGTTGATTAATTAAAAATAAATGAAAGAATGGATCTGTAGCCACAGAGTTCCCAAGTCTTGAGCATTTCCGAGAAATAATTGGAGCAGCGGTTCTCAAAGCACGGCCCAGCCCTGCAGCAGCAGCATCTCCTGGGGACTTTTTGGAAGTGCACATTCTTGGGCCCACCACAGACCTACTGAATCAGAAACCCTGAGGGTGGGGCCCACAAACTGTATTTGAAGAAGTCCTCCAGCGGGTTTGAATGCACACTCAAGTCTGGGAACCACTGGCCTAAAACACGGGCTTTGGAGGAAGGCAGACTTGGGTCAGTAACTGGTTTCTCCAGGTGTGAGTCCTTGGACAAGCCACTTAACAGCTCTGAGCCTCGGTTTCCTCACATGTAAAATGGAAACAATTATAGCACCAGCCTCACCAGATTTGTCATGAAGGTTAAATGAGGCCAAGCATTTAGCACAGTGCCTGGCCCACTGTGAGCTCTCTGTGGTGGCAATTACTCTTATTACTTTGATTTCTGGAAGAACATTTACAGCTGTTCGTTCCCAGCGTCAGCCTAAGAGTCTCCTAAACCCCCAGCTACTCTGGTAGAAGGTGAAAAAACACTGGGGAACTGAGCCAACGCTTTCCAAAGCAGGAGGAGCAACAGTCACGGTGGAAATTCATTAGAGCAGTGACTCGCGCAGGTGACAGGGACTTTAGCTGAAGACACCAGCATTCCAACAATGTAACATGTTAAATAATGTTTGTAGACACTTGTTCAAGTTTTAAGCCTCCTGCCTTCCTTTGAGGATCTGCCCCCTTTGCTGCTGTCTCAGTGGTGCAGAGCTCCCCCCTCCCAGGCCAGCCTCGCAGAGGGATGGCGCTGAGACCCAAAGCCAAGGGCAGGGAGGCCACCGGCCCCAGCGCCTGTCTGTGTGTCTGGGCCACTCTTCTCCTTCCCCCACCCCCCACCTGTATTCCTCCGATGGCTTAAGGAATCATAACACATTCACAGGGCTTGTCTCGGGTACAGAAACTTCTAGGATTTGTGCTGAGACCAACCCATATGGCCAACATCACCACACATCCCCAAAGTCAGCTCAGCTGAACAGAGAGGGGCTGGGCCCCGGGGGCCCATGGGCTCTGTGTGGTTAAGGAAGGACAAAGATGCCTTTTCCTCTTCTGTTCAGTAAAGGGTTTGGGGAGGGTCAGATCGTGGTGCTTCCACAGGAGGGAGAGGGCCTCACCTTGAAGAAGGTCATGGTGGCGCCGTCCTTGACAGCCCCATACTCGATTTTGGTTTGCTTGGCCAGGTCATCGGCAGAGTCGATGGGCGACTCCATGCGCTCCACGGTCAGAAAGGCAGCCAGGTTGGCCGTGTAGGAGGAGATGATGATGAGCGTGAAGAACCACCAGATGCCGCCGATGATACGCGTGGACAGAGCTTTGGGCATCAGCTCGGACCCTGGGCGAAGGGAGGAGACAGGCGTTCTCTTACAAGGTCTAGACCAGGACCACCTGGGGCTCCTGCGTCGTGGACTCCACTGATGCTCTACTGAAAGCCGGTTCCCTTTCTCTAGACCAGCGGTTCTCAGAGGTGTGGTCCCTGGATGGGCGGCATCAGCATCACCTGGAACTTGTTAGAAATGCAAATTCTTGGGCCCTACCCCAGAAGCTACTGAGTCAGTAATGTCGGAGGGCAGGACCGAGCAATCTGTGCTTCGAACAAGCCTTCCAGGGGACTCTGATGCAGGCTGCAATTGACCAACCACTGCTCTAGAACAACATACACATTCACAACATTTCACCAGCTCATCAGAATCTCAGATGCCTAATCACGGGCCACCTGTGTGGACCTGGGTTAAGAACACCTGAGCGTCGCAGCCCCTGGGTTCTCCAGTGAATCCTGCTCCCAACTCTCCGTGCGCTCTTGTGCGTGACACTTCCCCTCTCTGGGACTCCGCAAAGAGTGGAGAATTGTCCTTCCACTGTCCCAGCCTCCCATAAATATCGTGATGCCGCAATGATATAATTTGAGGAGAGATTGCGTTGGCAATACAAGTGGTATACAAATTCAAGATTGGCGTGCAGTGCTTTGCAAGAGGAGAAAAATCAACATTTTTTGAAGCTCTTTGCTGAAATATTATCACTCTTCCTCCCCGACCTTGGGTGTGGAGCACAATTTAGATGAAACCTTCTAACTGAAGTAATTAACTAGGTGGCTTTCAAGAGATTTAAATAGCAAGTGACTGCTGAACTTTCCAGAATATTTGGACCTGCAATTTGAAAAGCATCTGCTTTGATATGGATGTTTTTTTTTTCCTCAAAGAAATCACTCAAGGGAGAGTTTTTCAAATACATAACTATTTTTCTCCCTCCTAATCAAAACCACACGGAGAATACATCGGGGGCCAGTGCTTTGAATAGCAGCAGGAGGTGGAAGAGGAGAAGCTATTACTGCATTGAGGGGCTTCCAGGTCTTTCCCAGCTGTCACTGAACAAAGATGATGGACAAAAAAGCAAGGTGAGGCTTCAGGATACTCATTAATAGCGGGGACAGATTGCGGCACTTCTCTTGAAAGCTGCCTGTCACTTCGGAGCTGCTGGAGACCACCAAAGCTGGTCAGCATCCCCCCCCCAACCAACCAGCCACTCCCAGCCTCCCCAGTTTGCACCAAGCTGAGGTTCAAGCTGCTCCCAAAGGAGAGTGGCTGGACCCCCGCCCAGGCCCGAGCTGCTGCCCTCATCTCTGCCATGGCTGAGAGGTCCCTCCTGTGTGGGGCAGATTCACCTTCTCCTTTCCTCCGTCACTCAAGTGCGCAGCACAGGGCTTGGCATGGAGTGGCACTCAGGACACATTGGGATAGCACCACTCATTCATTCATTCATTCATTCATTTGGCGTTTGCTGATGGATGTCTACTGGGTCTTTCGGTTACACACAGACGAGTGAGGGACAAGGAAATTTTCTTTGTGCCTTGAAGCCCCTTCCCTCCCCTGCCCCCTAGTCAGTGGGGCTCTAACATGGGCAGAGACTTTGGTTGTCCCCATTTCCTGAGATAAGCGGCCCTGGACGTGGGACTCCATGGGCAGAAGCAATGAGCCCATGGCTCCTGGCCAGCAGGGCTGGGGGGTGGTGTCCTCCCTGGGGGTCTTTTCCTGGCTGGTTGTCCCCGTTCCAGTGCTCGCCCTCCTGTTCCTTGGTGTCTCTGCTTCTCACACCTTGGAGTGAGAGCAGGTGCTCTGCTTTCTGCTATACTTGAGTAGCTGCAGGTATTTCCAAAGGGTGGGCCACCAGCGCAGGGCCAGGTGCAGCACACTGGCCTTCCCTCCGGAGGATGTAAGAGAATCGTGTCCTTCCATGACCTCACCTCCGATGCACTCACACGGAAGTCCCTGCCTCAGCCACGGCCCCTCCTACACCAGGCAGCCCCCGGCCAGGTGGTCTCCTGAGTCCTGTCTGTGCTACATCCTGAAGTTCTTTTAGTCTCTCCGTCCTCCACCCCCAGGGCCACTACCCTGATCAGATCTCATCATGTCATTCCTGTACGGGCCTCCACCCAGCCTCCCAGCCACAGCCCGACTTTGCCCCAGCCAGCAGGATGCTCTATGTCCACCACAGCTGGGGCAGGAGGTGCTGGGGACACGTCCTGCATGCCAGGGGGCCGGCGGACTATCTGCTTCGGGCTCAGCCCCTGAGCTGGCTCCAGCCAGAGCAGTGGTGTGGGGTGGTCGGGCGGGGGGGATCCAGGGCACCCGGGTAGCCCGGGTGTCTCCAACCTTCTGACGGCCTGGCAGGCTCTGAGCCTGCCCTGGGAGAGTGGGCTGGCGCTGCTCACTCCACAGAGGCTGAGGGCCCCTTGGGGAGAGCAGACCCCAGAAGAGGAGGCCCCGAGAGAGGGCACCTACCTTGCTGCATCAGGGACCCCATTCCGAACCAGAAGCTGTTCAGCAGAGTGAAGTTATTTTCCACCACCTCGGAGCCGGGGTTGCAGGGGTGAGCGTCGTACCACTCGTAGGGGCTGAACCTGCCGC
Organism: Lemur catta; assembly: GCF_020740605.2. Classification (NCBI taxonomy): domain Eukaryota; kingdom Metazoa; phylum Chordata; class Mammalia; order Primates; family Lemuridae; genus Lemur; species Lemur catta. The sequence continues at coordinate 99,991,149 of NC_059130.1, read as the reverse complement.
AGGAAGAGAGGGGCAGTGAGGCTGAGTTGCAGGGACATCGAGGGAAGGGGCGTCCGTGTGGCGGCAGGCGGAGGTTTAGCAAACACCGCTGTGCCAGCCACTTGAGCGCTGATAGCCTTGTCGTTCTGCGGGGAGGCAGGGAATGGGAAATCAGGCCATTTTTCTTCTTGTTCTTTATTGTTAGTGCCTGTTTCTGGTTATAAAAGTAATTCAGCAGCATCTCTTAAAATTAAAAGTGCATGTGCCCTTCAACCTAGCAATTCTGGAACTCATTATCCACCCTGGGAAAAACATTTGTACGTGAGCATGAAGAGGCGTGCACGGGTGTTTATCAAAGCATTGTTTGTAATAGCGGGAAACTGCAAACAACCTAAATGTCCTTCAGTGGAGGAATGATTAAATAAACCACACCACAACTATATTTTGAAATATTATGTGGCTGTTAAGAGAGAACGAGACACTTCTAGAAATACCAATAGCGAAAGACCTGCAACACACATTGTTTGGTTACAGAAAGCAATAAAACATAAGAACAATATGACCACATTTATATAAATAGATTCCTGAAGGCATAACCATACAGCTCTTTATGTTTATTCGTATGCAAATGCATACCAAAGGGTCTGGAAGGATCCATATATGAAAAATATCAGTGTTTACCTCACGGGAAGGGAGTTAGCGTAGCAGAAGGAAGTTCAGGAAGGCTTGTTGCTTTATATGGATCATATGAATTTTTAAAAATGAGAACATGCTTTTAAATTTTTTGTATAATTTCCTTAAAACGGAAAAATGTAAGAAACACTCTTTCTAAAATATTCAAGCAGTATAGAAGAATACAATTTGAAAGTGAAAGTGCTCCAGCATCCTACCCCCCCGGAGAGAACAATGTGGTATGTAATTTTTCAGATTTTTGTCTTTGAATGTACAAATACATATATGGCAGGGAAAAAAATTGTTAAAGCCCCCTACTGCCTTCTAGGGAAGAGGAGTCCTGATTACTGAAGGGAATCTTTGTTTACTGTGTGGGCTCCAGTGGGAGGGGCCCTGGAGAAAGTCCCCGGCTGGCAGACGGGTGGGGGTGTGTCCTGGGATGAGGAGAGGAGGAGAGACCTGGAAGGAGAGACAAGTCCAGAGGAATTTTGTTTTGTTTTTTAAGTGCAATGTGGTGGTGACTGTCCTTTTCCATCTCCTTTCTCAAAGCTTTAAGATTATACTGATCACCGGTGCTCACGGTGGGAAGAACTTTGTTTTCATGAAGCAGGAAGATCCCTCAGACAGGAAATCCCAAAGTGAGGCTTCAAACCAAGAGGGGGATTTTCAGAGGAAATGACCATGAACTGGTTAGAGGCTCTAAAATCCACAAGGAAGAGATGTAGCATCAAGAGGGCAGAGATGAGAGGCTGTTGTGAGAAGGGATTTTGGAGAAAGCCTTTGGAGCACCCTCCCTGCCCCCGCCAGGTGGAGAGAGGGGTCTCACAGGGGGCTGGGGGCTCAGGGTGCAGCCCTAGACCTGAGCAGGCGCACGCGGCGAGGGGTGGGCTGCTGCGTGCTCCGCAGGTGGAGGCGGAAGAGTCCCTGCTGCACAGCATTGGCCCCCGGGCCTGGAGCCCGGCAGGTCTGAGGACGCAGCGTCCACGGTGTTCCCCTGGACCAGATGGACACGTGCAGAAGAGAGACCCAGCCCAGCCCACCTTCACTGCCATCCTAGAAGGGCAATGGGACTGTGACAGGGAGAGGCTACAGGGACACGGGCTGCTGGAAGACCAGGGGCTGAGCAGGGAGTGGGCTGCAGAGGGGGCCCTGCCGGAGGGGCCGTGGGGAGAGCTCCCACCTCTGGACACTCCGGAAGGTGGGGTGGGAGGAAAAATAAAGATGATTTTTGATGAGATCCCATGAGTCCTGCTCTTTCAATGTACCAGTTACACACACACACACGCTATATATATATATATGATATCTTTTAAAACAAAAAATACCATATCATGCATTACACTGTCCTAGCATTTCATAATTCACATAACATCATCAACCTCTTTTAAGGATCCAGCTGATCATCCATAACCACTTTGTAGATGTTTCTAACCATTCCTCTACTGATGGCATTTAAGCCGTCCTGTTTTCCACTGCTGTGTTCTCTGCTGGAGTAAACATCCCTGGACACACCTCTGTGGGCACCAACGCCAAGGGGGTCCTCTGGGGCTTTGCTAAAAGGCTTCTGGGAGCCTCTAGAGGGTGGCTCAATGGGGGTGTTGCAGCGGGGTGAATTCCTAGAGGTGGGATTGCCTATCACGGGCCTCTCGGTCACCGAGTGCCATTGCAGGCTGGGGTCCTCACCACCTCCTGAGAGGCAAAAGCACGGTGGGTGCTCATTTCACCGACAGGTCACTGGGATCCTGCAGTCAGTGGGATGGAGGGTGCAGACTCTAACCCCGAGGCCACAGGAGAGAAGAGGAGTGAGATGGCCACTGGACAAGGGAGGAAAGTGCCACTTGAAGTTCTTATATTTGTGGATCTTGGGTTTATAGCCTGTGGCTGCAAGGGCTGCTCCAGTCTTGCGCGCAAACAAGAGTTAGAAGAAGCCGACCTGGAGACAATCTGGGTCTTCACAGAGAAGCCTACACTCCGGCTGCAGCCACGGAGGTGTAGACAGGGCACCCGCTGTGGTCGTAGCTCTCTCTTCCCTGGGACACTTATCTGTGCCAGGTTTGGCTGAAATGTGGCTCCCAGGGGCTGGAGGGGCAGCTCACCCTCAGCCCTGCCTCCTGGGTCAGGCACTTAGGACTACCTCCCTGCCACGAGCGCCCACTGTCCTGCTCTCTGTGCAGAGCAAGCCCCCTCCCCTCCCTCCCTGTTCCCTCCCACTTCACCAGGCAGGAAGTGGAATATCCCAGTGGCAAGGGAAGTCCTTGCACAATCCCTAGTCCCCTGGTGCGGGACAGGCACAGGCCAGGCCAGTCTGCAAGACAGACAGCCCTGTGCCAAGCCGGAGCTGCCTCACAGTGGGCCTGGGGACTTGGGGACCTTCACAGACCCCATCCCTTGCGGGTGTGGGCAGCTGTGTCCAGATCTCCAGCAGCCGGCATGGAGTGGTCCAAAGAGCACAGGTCACTGGGGGTGGGGTGGGAAGACACCTGCCTTCACCCTCCAGATGTGTTGTGCTTGACCCCAACAGTGTGGTAAAAAATCAAATCAGTGGCCACAAAGAAAAACCATGAGATGTCACATAAAAATCTGAATTTTCCTCTGAAAATCATGAATTCTGCAACACTGGCCCTGCATCTCTGCCTAGTGCAATCCGTTGGGGCTGAGTGGTAGCTGCCCCCTTTAGCCAGGTGTGAGCTTTCCAGTTTGCTGCAGTCCCCACCACTCCCTGCCACCTGTCACCAGGTCTGCTTCACGCCCTTACGCTACCTGTCTGGCCCCGGCAGGCACCTGTGTTGGCCACCCTTGTTGCAAAGTTGGGCAGGTCGGGGTTTGAAGCCCAGCTCTGCAGAAGAAATGCTTCCTGACTCTGGGCAATGACTTAACCTCCTTGAGCCTCAGTTTCTGCTTCTGCAAAGTGGGGATAGTTATAGCCACCTCACAGGACTGTCGTCAGGATTTGACAAGATGGGTGTTGTGTTATGTGGGTGCTGCACAAGGTGACAACTGTACTACGACGCTCTCCCAGGCTCTGTGGCCAAAACCCTTATCCCTCTCCTCTCTTCTCAGAGATCTCCTACCATTCCAGCAGCTCTAGAAATCACATCTCTTCCTGGAAGTCTCCCCAGACTAAGCTTGGGAAGGGGAGTCCTGCTTCCCTAGCAAGAGCAGAGGAGAGAAGCAGGCTGGGCTGGCAGCCGCTGGAGAAAGGCCAGGACTCGGAGGGGACGGGACACGCGTCCCACGGGCAGAGGTGGCGCTGGAACAGCCCGAGTCTCTGAGGGGGTGGGAGCCGAGAGGCCGCTGGAGCCACCAAAGTCAACGTTGAAGCTTGGAGAGGGGCTCCTGGCTTTCAAGGGCTTGTTAGGCCATTAGAGGCAAGGGGTGTAATGAAAGCCTCTCTGCCACCTGCCACCTGCCACCTGGCCGACCAGGCAGGGTCGCTGTAGCAGGGCCAGGCGAGCAGCACAGGCTTGGGGGCAGGGTGATCTCGCCTCTGGCAGCCTCCCCTTTGGTCTCTCTCTGTGTGGGAGGGGGAGTGGGAGGGAGCAGAGTTGGGGGAAGGCTTTCAAAGGAGGCTCAGGAGAAAAAAGGCAGAAACACCAAGTCCTTGGATCTCAAATTGCCTCTCCAGAGATGTCTCTTTGCACTGTGCTAGGATTTAGAGAAAAAAAAAAAACAACAGATGAGGGGCGTGGGCTGGGCCTGGCCGGAGGGGGCAGAGGGCCCAGTGGGGAAGGGGGTGGGGTGCTGGGCCCAGCAGCCACAGACATGGGGCAGGGAGGACCCCCGGCCAGAGGGGGTGGTCACAGAGAAGACGCCTGGGGACCCAAGCTCAAATGCCTCATGTGTCACCTATTGCTGGCATGGCCTTGGCAAGTAGTGAGACTTTCCGAGCCTCAGGTATCTCCTCTTCCAGGGAGGCTGTGAGAACTACATAAGACCACGGCTGTAAAGGGCAGAGCACAGTGCTTGGCAAACACTAGGCGCTCACTAAAGGTTGAGTGAAACCGGTCTCCTAGTGACCTCCTCCCGCCACCCACCAGCAAGGGAGCACTACGTCCACTCCATGTGAACAACTGAATGTGCAAGCATGTTGCTAGCATGTATCCCAGACGGTAGGGGTGTGTGTGTGCCATGTTTCTGCATGTGGGGGTGTGCATGAGTTCATGGGGCACTGTTCCCCTGCTGTTGTGGATTAGATAGACACAGCCCGTTTCCCAAGTGCTAAGCCACCCGCCAGGTCACCCAGTGCACTGCGTGTGCTGTACCAGGCAGCTGGGCCAAGGGGTGCAGCTTTGGGCAGTGACTCAGCCTCTCCAATCCTGCAACTGCTGCATCTCAGAGTCGTGGATATGGCCCAGGGTGAGGACTGGGTGACTCAGGCCTGGGGGGGCCATGGAGTGTTCCCTGAGGGATCCAAAGGGATCCGAGACACAAGGAGCGGGAGAGGAGCAGGCAGAGCGGTGGCCTGAGCCTTGGGCCGTCTGTGCCAAGGGCTGGCGACGTGCCGGCTTGCCTGGCTCCCTAAAGCTTCCACCTTGGGCCCGAGCTCTGGCCAAGGGATTGCCTTACCTGGCGATGACAAAGAGGACACAGCTGACACCCAGGTAGGCGAGGAGCACATACATCCAGATGTCCGGGGACAGGGGGTTGAGGAAGGAGAAGACGCTGGGGTTGGTGCCGTTGGGCTTGCGGTACAGGATGCTCACCCCGAGCGTCATGAAGGGCTTGGAGAAGTCGATGGCCTTCTCGCGGACGTGGGTGATGGTCAGCGGCGCCACGGCCAGATCTGCCTTCTGCAACGACAGACAGACAGACAGACAGACAATGAGCAAAGCCTCAGATTAGCCGGGCACAGAGCACCCTTCCTGGAGGAGGAGAGAGAGCGGGGAGTCAGTTGTCCGAGCCCCAGGTCACTTTGCTCTTTGGTGACAACACTTACTAACCCTCCTCTGGGCCAGGCCGTGCCCAGGATGTGGGGACACAACGTGGGATTGGACGTAACCTTTGTCCTGCAAGAGCCGTGGCCTTGAGGCGGAGGACATGGTGAACACATGCAGAGGATGGAACCCTATTAAAGCTGTAACCACGTGGTCCCTTCTCAAAATGGTGCTTTGTCAAATAAACACAGTCCAGCAACCTACAAACACTTAAAAATAGCTCATGTTCCCTATTCATGTCTTTCAGACACCACGAAGAGGACACAGAGTCCCCCACAACGCTCATTTAACCTGCATTCCTCTCCCATCCGTGGCTCCGCCCCAGTCTGGATAGTCTTCATATCCTAAAAGTCCTGCAGAACGAGCTGGGCAGAGACAGTCCCCTCCTTGGAGGGTCAGGGCAGGTAAGAAACTGAAACAGGCGCGTCCAGGCCCCTGAAGAAGAGGGGGTAGGGCGGGGCGGGGAAGCGCATATGTTAACAAATTTTAGCCCATCACAATTTTAATGAGGGGATTAAAGTTCTGTGTCTCTGGTCTGAAGCTTTTCCTGATTAAAAATCTAAACTCCCTCATCTGTCATTCCCATGCCATCTTTCCAGACTCACCCCACTGGTCTCCTCCCACGTGGGGCCCCGTGGAACGGCTTCCTGTTTGCCATGTTCCCTTTCCCAGCTGCCTCTGCCCCGTGTGGATCGCCCTCTCCCTGCTGTCCCCTTCTCACCCCGTCCGTACTCCTCTGCACATGCTGCCCCTTCCAGAAACCCTCCCTGGAAGCCTCCAGTGCCGACCACCCGTGAGGCTGGCGCTGTCCCACCGTAAGGCCCCACCCAGCCCTATTGCAATGGCGCGGTCTGTGCCCCCACAACCTCGTGTCTGATCTGCTCCTCGGCCTGTGAGCTCCTGAGAGTGGCTGGGGCTGTGGCAGCTCCCCGGCTTCCCTTCCCCATCCCCGAGCTCCAGCTCAGCCTCTGCAATGTTTGCTCATTAGTAACGTTACCGTCCGGAGGCTGCCTCTCGGGCGCCGGTGGATGTTTACTCCTCAGACTGCGGACAGTTATCAATTCCATTCCTCAGGTGGGGCAGACCGGAAAGACGGCTGGGTCCTGCAGGCCAGCACTGAAGACCCTGTGCCAAGTCCTGAAGGCCAGCAGTAAAGGCCCTGCCTCGGAAACCCCCTCCCAAGGCAATGCCTACAGGCGGCCACCCCCTGGCTTGGTCTAGCTTGCTTCATTCAATCATTCATTCATTCATTTATTCATGTCCACTAGGCACTAGGGATCCGGAGTTGCCCAGACAGACCTGATTTCTGCTCTCATGGGGCTTATAGTCCAGTAGGGAAGAGGGACATTAATCAAACTGTTTACCAAATGGTAGCTGTGAACACTATCTCTAACTTTACTTAAATTAGCATAGGAACTAGCAGTCCAGCCAAAATCAGACTTCAAGGAGGGAAGGGCTAGTGTTGGTGGAGCCCCAGCTTCCAGACGGCTCTGCAGGCGCCCCAGGCTGGGAGGAGCTGGGGCACTCACAACTCTGATACTGCTCACCCTGTGTTTCCCCTTCTCATGGCAGCACCCCCACGCCCCAGCGCTGATACTTAGAGCCCAAGGATTCGGTGAACTTCAGAACCCAGGAAAAACAGGGAGGAGGAGTCTGTTATAAAGGATTATTATACTGGGACCTTCCTTTTGCAGATTTCTGAATGTATGAGTTGGAACTCGCCTGGCTTTGAAGGCAGAGGAAGAAGGAACAGGGCAGCTACTGCCGCCCCAGCTCCCGGAGCCCTCTCAGGTCAGGGCGTGCGCAAAGGCAAGCGACAAAGGGAGGCAGAACTATCTGGGAAGGTGCAGGGTGACTCGTGCGTCTGCTCCAGACCTAGTGTGCACGGGCCTTGGCCCAGTCTGGTGAGCGAGAGACCAGACCCTGTGGTCACAGAGCTTCCGGTCAACTGAGCCATTGCTGGCGGCTGTAGGTGGGATTCCTGGGTGGCGTGGGAGCCTGGGTAGGACACCCTGGAAGGTCCCTTTCAGTCCTGAAATTCTGAGATCCTCTATAATGCCAATGTGACAGGGACGTGGACGGCCTTTGATTCCTGAACTTGGCCTCCCCTAGTCCTGTCGCTTCTAAGTACGGTCGTGTGCCGTATAATGACATCCCAGTCAACTGTCAGTGGACCACATATATAACAGTGCTCCCCAAAGATTATACCATACTTTTACTGTACCTTTTCTGTGTTTAGATATGTTTAGATACACTAATACTTACACTGTGTTACAACTGCCTGCAGTATTCAGTACAGTAACATGCTGTACTGGTTTGTAGCCTAGGAGCAACAGGCTAGATCATATAGCCTAGGGGTGCAGTAGACTAGACCATCTAGATTTGTATAAGTACACTATGATATTTTCACAATGATTAAATCACCTAAAGATGCATTTTTCAGAACGTATCCCCGTTGTTAAGCGATGCTTAACTATACGTTGCTTTGGGAGGCTCTGACTCCAAAGTTGTCAGCAACACCCAGAATGCATTTGGAACTGGTCTCTGGGAGTGGCCCCGGGGCTTGCAGTGGATTCTTGGGAAGAAGCTCAAAGTCAATGTAGGTAGAACTTCCTTTGACCTTTGATGGCAAGTTGGATGAGAGACTTGTGGCTGGGAGATCAAGGTGTTTTCAGCCAACACTAAATTTCACCAGAAATATTCCAGGGGCTGGTGAGGAAGCCAATCACAGGGCCATAGTCCCTGTTTCTTCACCCAAACCCTGTCTGAGTCTTCTGAATCTCCCTGTCACCGTTCCTGCTCTCTGGCTTTCCAGGGCTGGGAGGTGGAGGTGTCTGCGGCATTCTGCACCTACAGCAGCCAGACAGCTGGCCCATGTGACCTGCACTGGGAGTCTGGATATGTGTTGTCCCGTGGGCTGCAGGAGGGCTGGAGTTCTCCACTTCACCTTCGGTTTAGGCAGGAAATACTACATTTCATCATTGGTTACAATTTCCCTGAAAAAGGCATTATTTTGTCCAACTTCCCTTGAAAGATCGGAACAGATGTCAGCCTTTGCCGTTTCAGTTCATTACTCAGAATGAAAGGCCCAATCTTGGCAGGTTCTTCTCACTTGCGCAAGTTTTCTTTGAGGATGATTCATAAAATCATAGGCTGTCAGAGCTGGATGAGAGACCTTTAAGTCTTTTCGAGAGAATACATCTATTCCAACCCCACATTTTTTTTTTCAATAGAAGGAAACTGAGGCTTGGAGAATTCCTGGCTCTTTGCTGTCATATGTACGGTAATCATGTCCTCGAACACCAGACCTCCAACCTGTCCAACACTGTCACTGGTCTTACAGGTGATTTGTTGGCCCCTTCTGCCTCACTGAGGACCCTTCTGCACATTTTCTTAACCTCCGGAGCAGGCAGGACGGCCTTCCCAGAACGTGCTTCCACCAATAAGCAGCTCCACTTACCAAGGATCTGCTGGGACCTGCATGGCTCTAAGCCCCTCCTAGTCTCCTCTATCCTTGCACGAGGCCACCAGCCCCAGAACTGAAGGCAAGAATTATTTAACCAGCGACAACTCCACATTTTGGGCCTCAGTATCCAGGCTACTAGTTGACAACCTGGCTGCTAGTTGAACCCTGCCTTGTACCCTAGAGTGAATGCAGGACCACCTCCTGCCAGGTTCTAGGGATGGGGCTGTGACTGTGGTCCCAGTTCTGGCAATTTGTCACTGATCAGCCTTCTCTTAGGAAAGTGGTCCTCCCTGGGGATTAAGATCTGGTCCCTGAATCCCAGCTTGCTACCTGTGTCTGGTGTCCCAAATATGGTCTCCACCAGGTATTAAACGGTATCACCATACTCCGGATGAGGATAGGGTAGCTTACTTAGGCTAGGATGTTTGTTTAAAACTGGTGAGGGCAGCCAGGTGTGGTGGCTCACACCTGTAATCCCAGCGCTTTGGGAGGCCAAGGTGGGAGGATGACTTGAGGTCAGCCTGGGCAGCATAGCAAGACCCCATGTCTAAAAAAAATAATAAAAAATTTTAGCCAGATGTGGTGGTACACAGCTGTAGTCCCAGCTACCTGGGAGGCTGAGGCAGGAAGATTGAGCCAAAGTTGCAGTGAGCTATGTTAGCACCACTGCACCACAGTCTGGGCAACAGGGTGGGACCCTATCTCAAAAAACAAACAAACAGGCCAGGTGCAGTGGTTCACACCTGTAATCCTAGCACTTTGGGAGGCCAAGGGGGGAGGATCGCTTGAGGCCAGGAGTTCAAGACCAGCCTGAGCCAGAGTAAGACCCCATCTCTACAAAAAAATAGAAAAATTAGCCAGCCGTGGTGGCTCATGACTGTAGTCCCAGCTACTCAGGAGGCTGAGGCAGGAGGATCACTTGAGCCCAGGAGTTTGAGGTTGCAGTGAGGTATGATGACACCACTGCACTCTAGCCCCGGGCAACAGAGCGAGACCTTCCTTGTTTCAAAAAAAAAGGGAATTAAACATCAGTAGCCCAGGGCAGAGAAGAAGTCTGGGAGACTCTGTCTCAAACAAACAAATAAGCAAAAAACTGTCGAGTGGCTGAGCCAGTACTTGGACCCAGTTCACTATGACCCCAAAGCCTAGTGTTTCACCACTCTACCACACAGGCCCCTTGAAATGGGTTGAATTGTGCCCCTCAATTATGTTCAAATCCTAACCCCCTGGAACCTGTGAATGTGACCTTCTTCGGAAATAGGTCTTTGCAGATGAAGTCAAGTTAAGAGGAAGTCATATGGAATTAGGGTGGGTCCCAGTCCAGTGACTGGTGTCCTTATAAGAAGAGGAAAGGATGCACAGGTACACACAGAGTAGAAGGCCATGTGGTGATGGAGGCAAAGCTTGGAATGACGCAGACATAAGCTCAGGAATGCCAAGGACTATAGGCAACTGCAGAAGCTGGGAGGGAGCATGGGGCAGATTCTCGTTCAGAGCGTCCGCGAGGCACCAACCCTGCTGACGCCTTGATTTCTGGCCTCCAAAACCACAGGAGATTGAGCTTCTGTTGTTTTAAGCCCTGTGGTTCGTGGTCAGTTGTTGTGGCTGCCCTAGTATTCTAATGCATCCTGTGCATGATGCATGGAGCTCCTTCCACGGCCTGCTCCCGGCCCCAGCCTGGCAGCTCTCTCATTCTGAACAGCAGACTTTATGGCTGGTCCCACCCTGCCTTGTCCTGAGCCCAGTGTTACATTCCCAGAGACCTGAACTTGACTCTGGCTCCCGACCTTGGGGCTTCCCAGCATAAAGTTTCATTGCCTGGTTTGAGGGCCCTGTGGCCGCAGGAAACTACTGACACACCCCCGCCTCCCCCCAGGTCCCTCTGCTGCATGAAAACCAGCCTCACTCCTGCCATGAGTGCAGGACTCATCCCTGGGGCTCTGTATGCTGGCTCCCTGCCCACATCTCTGGTGTGTGGCATCGTGGAATTCGCCTTCTGATCTTCCCAAAGTGGTGTTTCTCGAGCCAGACTCCCCCATGCTAATTAAAATAGGTTAGGACTTCTCAGTGCTCTTGGGGTAAAACATTCTTACGGGGGGTTGCTAAGCCATACACGATCTAGCCCTGTGCTGTCCAACAGAGCTTCTGCAGTGATGGAAAGACTCCACACCTGCACCATCCAGTATGGCAGCCACGAGCCACATGTGGCTGTCAACCACTTGAAGTGTGGCTTGCGTGACAGAGGAGCTGAATTTATACTTTTATTTAATTTTAATTAATTTAAGTTGAAATTTAAATAACCCCATGTGGCTCGTGGCTGCAGTGTTGGCAAGTGCCCCCCAGCACCGCCCGGCCTGGCGCCACCTGTTCTCTCCCTGCCACCTCCTTTCGGATCCTCCAGCCCCGTCGTCTCTCCTGCTCACCTGGAGTCTCTTCCTCCCCAAACTCTCTGTCTAGCGAGTGTCTCCTTCGCCTTCAGATCTCGGCTCAAACATCATTTCCACAGACTCACTCCCCAGAGGAAACCAGGTCTCTGGTGACTACGCTCGTCACACCAGGCACTTCCAGCTCCTGGCACTGATCACGGCTGTGATTGTCTTGGGAGCTCGTGAGAGTGACGCCGGAGCCTGTCATCTTTTCCCTGCCGCGTGCCCCCAGCTAGCCAAGCGCCTGGCACCCAGTAGGCCCTCGGTAGAGATTCTGGGAGTGGAGAAATAGGACCTTGTCGGTTTAGAAGAGACACCACTGGGCCAGCATGTCCTCAGAGTCAGCTGGCTGAGCACACGGCAGCTGACGACAGGCGAAAGCAAGTCACAGACGGTGTCTGCCGCTGACCTACCTGCCCCTCAGCTTAGGAAAACGCTGTGTCCCTGAAGGGCCCTGGACCCTGGCCTGACAAACCAACATCCTGAACAACCCGCACATCTGAATAGAGGGGAAACGGGCGCTGGTATGTTCATAAGTGCCAACCAGTGGGTCAGCGACTGACACCTGCGACCCGCTCACTGGCTTCCTGAGCTGGTGGCAGCGTCCCTGCCTGACGGTGAAGAATGATGTGGGTGCCTCTCCCAGGCCTGGAGAAGTGCCCAATTCCTGAGGCCCCGCGGGCCCCACCCTGTGCCTCTGTCTCTCAGGAAGGCCAGTGGGTCTTCCCTGCTTCTCAGCCCCGGGGCCCCGGGATGGATGCGCCACAGGTTCCACCTCCAGCTGACCCCACTGTCCAGGCCGTCACTGCAAGGTCTCTTCCCTCACCCCGTAGGTCCCTGACAGTTGTATCTGCCCAGACAGGGCAGGTCCTGCCCTGGAAAAGTCCCAGGGCAGCGAGTGCCCTGCCCCCACAGACCAGGTTAGGTGCTGGTTATGTGCCCACGTGGCCGCTTGCACGGCTCCTCAGTGCCCTGTCACAACTGAGTTGTTATTTGCAAGTCACTCTTTAATATCTGGCTCCTCCGCCAGCATATAAACTCCAGGAGGGCAGGGATTAAGCTTGTTTCGCTCACTGATGTATCCCCAGGGCTTAGCTCAGAGTCGGGCTCAATCACGTTTGTCGGAAGAATGAACATCCAAACCCCATCGGGGTCCCGACCTCCTGTCCCCACCCAGTGGGCTGAGCTCTGGCCCCAGGTGCCCTGCTCAGCACCCCATGCCCCCCCTCCAGCTCACCCGACCTTCCCCTGCCTGTTTCTCTCCGGCGAGTGGAGCCTCTGCTGTGCCCTGAGCCCTGACGGGCTCACCTGCACCTTGGGAGCTCCTTCCTTCCGACTTGTCAGTGGATCCCCAGCACTGAGAGCTCTCACCTGCCCTCGTGGGCCACCTCAGGCAGGTCCTGGTGACATCCACAGCCCCATAGAGCTCCCCAGTCACTGCCCTGGGCAACCTGGCTCACTTGGGGAGGGTCCATCTTTGGAGCCCACCTGTCTTCCCCCCAACCAGCCTGCCTTGCTCCATCCAGGACTCTGCCCTGCCTCCAGGTGAGCTCCTAGCACGGCTGGCTTTAAAGTGCCCTGCCCCCGGCTGGGGCACAGCCTTCCCTGGCCTTGCAAGCAGGGGCTGGGACCAGTACAGGCAGGCCAGAACCAAGGTCTGCTTCCTGGTTGGGAGGAAGACAGGACCCGGTGGAGCAATGGTGGTGTCTTTGATACCAGATCTTCCCGTCACTCCTGCCAACCCACCTGGAGGCTGGGAGACCAGAGTCCACAGTGCCATGGCCATACTGGTGTGGGGGAACAGCACCCCAAGTCCAAGTCCTCCTTCACCCAGCCTTCAGCACCATCCTCTGCTAATTAATACCACGGAGGCAGAAATGACCCAGACGCCTTCCCTGGACGCCTCTGACTGTCGCTGGCCAGGAGGACAGGGCATGGCTACCCCTGTCGCTGGCAAGTCTCCAGGATCTTCCTCCAGGGTTTCCGAGGATGGGTCACAGCGACTCCCCCTGCTCTACTACCCATAGGACCTGTCGGCCCAGGCCCCGATCTGGGAGCCAGGGAAGGTCTTCTACTCGGCCGCATTCCTTGCTCAGACACTTATCTTGTTGAATCTACATCTAGTCCCATGTGCATAGACAACTGCCTGTTTCCTCCATTGGAAAGCAAGATCCTGAGAACCAGGGAAGCGGTCCTGCCTGTTTTGCTCACCGCTGTATCCACAGCACCTAGCATGGGGCCTGACTTAATAGATTTAGTGAATAAACGAGTAAACTGGTCAATGGAAGCACTGGAGATTTAAAGGGGTCCCCCAGCGAGCCCTCCCTCAGGAGTGCCACCATGCAGTGTTCAGGGGGTGCATTGGTAGTCATGGGGAGTGTCTGCAGACCACCCGCCGGCCAGCTGCCAAACGCAACCATTGGCCCGGAGCCACGGATAGCCAGAAAACTGCGCTCTAAATAGTCACGAGTGTCGGAAGAGATGGGTAATAGGTGCTAGAAAATTCGTAAGTGTCAGCTGAAGGGTCATGTCCCTGTGGTTCACAAACAGGCCTCCTGAGCTGACGGCCACCCAGCAGTGAGAAAGGATGGGTGTGGCTTTTGCAAGCCTGGAGAACTGCCTGGAGCCTGAGTGCCCATGAGGACAGTCCTGTGCCTGTTAGGGAGCTCAGCGGGATTTCCGGGCTCCATGGCACACTCTGAGGGATGCACCTCCACTGCCATCTCTAGAAGGATCCCCTGTCCCCACTCCCCATGTGCCCACACGGTGTGTCCGCCCACAGCCAGCCAGCGCTCCAGGGCTCCATGCGCTCAGCTGCGGCCTCAGCCAGCCCCGTCCAGGTGCGGACTGCAGCAGCCACAGCGCCCTGCCCAGGTGTGTTGCCTGGGACATCTCTTCCTCGTTCCCAGGGAAGCCTGAGTCACTGTCCTCTGGTTTGCACTCTCAGCACCTCCTGTAATCCTCTTTGCTGCAATGATCAAAATCTTAATGAAATTTCACTTGTCTGATTCATTGTTTTTTCCTAGAGGGCAAGAATCATGTCTGCCTTAGTTATCCCCACCCCTAGTCACTGCCCCGGGGTCTGGCACATCGTGGGTCGGTGCTGGGCTCAGACCCCTCTCGGGCACCATTTCAGACCCTCTGGCTCTGGCTGACCTCACGGAGGTACAATCCGACAGCATTTCATCTCTAGCCCTGTGGCTTCTTGTAGACGCTGCTGTAGGATCCTGATCAGCTCCCATACCCCCTACGCCAAACCCAGAATGCATGGAAGTTACCAGTGGGTAAACCTGTTCCCTCTACTCCAAGACACGGGCCTAGATGCACTCTGTAAGGCTCTTCCAGGGTGCAGACTCAGTCTGAGCTATTGGTCAGACTCAGTGGAGACCTGCTAGATTTTGCATCCTCGAGTTGACTTCCCCTCCTCGCTGCTCTGCCTCCCTGGCCCCTCGCTCTCTCCTGGCATCACACTCCCTAACCCAGTGGTGGCAGGAGGCCCCCCGCAGGCTCCACTCTCTAGGAGCCCAGACCCAGTGCTGTTGAACTGACGAACAAAGGGATGACACCCCATGGGGGATGGAGAGGTGCACATTCCAGTTGCTCCCTCTGGCCTCAGTTTCCCCCAATACCCCCTTCACCCTGAAGTGCTATTGCTCTCCTGCGCCTGTTTGTCTGGACCCTGACCCCCTGCCAGGTTGTTTCCAGGCCTTCCCCAGCTGGTCTGAGCTCTGTAGTGACTCTCAATGGGGCGCCAAGTCTTTCCTGAACCCCTCACCTGCTCACCTGGTCCTCAGACAGATCCTGTGACACCCTGAGCTTCCCCAGAGCTCCTCAGCCACTGCTCTGGGCAACCCTGCTGCCCTGACAAGTGTCTACCTTTGCTGTTCCTGTTTCCCCTGCCCTCCACTGCCCCGTCCCACCAGGATTCTGGCCTGCCCCAGGTGAGTTCCCAGCATGCCTTGCTTCCAAGTGAGCTTTCCCTGGTCACACAAACAGGGGTATGGAGCCCCTCCTAACACCAGTGCATGTAGGCCAGAAATAAGATCTGGTTCTTTGTTGGAAGACAGGAGACACAGTGGGCGATGAGGTCATGGCCTTGACCTTAGGCTCTCCCCTTGCACACTGTGGCTGGGAAGCCCATGGGTCAGGACTCTGCAGCTGCATCTCCGGGCAGGTGTGCAAGTCCATCTGCTCATTCATCAGTCCTTGCTCTGCGTGTGTCCGGCCTCGTGCCAGGCTTTGGGGTAATAGCTAAGTTCGGTCCATCAAGTGCTCACTGTCTGGAAGAGGAGTCATGCAGGGAAACAGGCACTTCCAGCTGTGCCACCCTCCCTGGTCTACACTCGGTGTTATGGGGAAGCAGAGGGGACACGGGGTGGTGCCAAGGCTACCCATAACCACTGCTGGTCCCCATCTTGTTTTATACTTCATCTGGGTCCAGCCCTATCTATGCGCAGGGAAAACTCATCTGGCCATATGTACCACTGTGAGAGGGAACAACTTACAGAGAAGAGAACTAGTGGCTTCCTGTGGCCTGGCAGGTATTTTCCCATCACCTTCATACCCTCTCCTGCCCTTTTCTCCCCCAATTTGCCCACCCCTGTGCGTCAAGGGCCTTGGAGGGCAGCCACGGCAGGATTCTGGGTCTCTGAGGGCAAAGTGTGAGGCCAGGAGCGCTCGAGGACCACGCTGGGGCTGGCCCTGGCCCTCAGGAGGTCACGCTTGTGCCAACTCATGGACGCTGCTCATTCCTCATCTCCCTTGACCTCCCTGCAGCCTGTGACCCTGACCTGTTTCCAGTAGCTTCTCCTCCTCAGGCCTCTGTCACCCCGTGCTCTCCTGGTTCTCCTCCTTCCTCGCCACCCTTGCCAGCCCAGGCGTCTTGTAGATTTCTCCTTCATTCCTGCTGTTCAGGGTCCCTGAGCAGTCCCCGTCTCCACCTCCCGGGCTCCCCGCAGGCTGTGGCGACCACCCACATGCTCAGCCTCCAGCCCTGCTCTCTTCTCCAAGTGCCCAGCCACAGGGCCGGCCACCTACCCGACCCCCATCCCAACGTGCCCCTAACTGACCTCACCACCTCTCCCAAATCCTCGACTTCTCCAGGGGGCTCTTGGTCGGGGGATGCCACCACCACCTCCCTAGCTGTTCAGAATTCCTCGCTTCCTCCTACTTCCTCCATCCAGCCAATCATCAATCTCATCAATTCCACCCTCTCGTCTCCTTCCCTGCTTTCCCACGGCAACACTCTGAGTCGAGGCCACCACGCTCACCCCCACCTAATCCCAGTGGTGGCCTCCACGCTGGCTCCACATTGGCCCAGCAGCAGAGAGACTTTCCTCAAGTGCCAGGCTGATGTCATATCTTTCAGTTGTGCCCTGTAGCTCTCAGGATTAAAATCAAACTCCTCAGTTTAGCACTCAGGACTCTTCAAGGCTTGTCTCTGGCCCCCTCCTCCAGCAGCAGCTCTCCTCTTGGCTTTAGGCTCTCCACTCCTGGGGCTCTGTTCCCACACTCCCCAAGCAGGCTCCTGGGCAGCTGGTGCCAGGACACAGAAGCTCTGGGTGGCAGGACACAGGGGAGTTCGTTCCCAGTGTGAGAAAAGGCCAATGTCCCAAGTAAAGGGGTGATACCAGGTATGTGCCTCAGTTCCCTGTGAGTCTGATCAATGTGAGTCAGTTCCCTGAAATTACTATTTGGATTCAGTGGAGTAAGGTCTAGGTCCTGAACTACTGTGGCCTAGCAGGATGACCACAGCTGAGGGGCCACCCTCCCGCTGTCCTCATTTCAAGCACGGCCATATTTTAGACAGGGAGGCTGCCTTGGAGGCTGCCTTGGAGGGAATAGTGATGAGCGGGACAGCTTCTGTGTACTGAGCATTCACTGAGCACTGGGCACTCTGTTGAGCATTTGGTGCCACATCTCATTAAATTTTCCCTCGAACCCTGGGTAGAAGGCTCTTTTATTATCCCCATTTCATAGATGTGGAAATAGAGGCCATTTCATAGATGTGGAAATAGAGGCCAGAGAGGTTGAATAACTTTCCCACTGTTGGCAGAAATGTGTCAGACCCAGAACTTGAACTCTTTTCTATAGGATCCCAGAATCACAAAAACACACGGGAGTAATTTAAAGCACAGATGTGAGTAGACTTTTGAGGAGGGGGACGTGAGAGCAAGCAGGCAGGAAATACAGAGAGTGACCACTGGGAGCAGAGATGGGGGACGGGTGGAGTCATCACCGCTCTGTCTAATCACATTAGTTGCCCCATAGTTCAAGGCAACTTGGGGACGGTGAGCGTGTGAGCAGGAGGGGGATGCATCCTCCGGGTGCCCCGTCTTCCTCCGCAGCCCTTGGAAGGCCACACGGCAGGGGACAGAGCGAGCGGGGAGTGTCTAGGAAGTGCTTTCTAAGTCCTGCTGTCAGAGGCCCCACCCAGGGCCCTTGGATGGGCCCCGGGGGGCAGATACTCACAAAGGTGGGCATTCATCATTTTTACGCCTACATTCAGATCCCTAATAAGGAAGTAATAATATTGCCAGGCCTTTACCATGCTTCCTATGGGCTAGTGAGAAGACTAATTATCTGACGACACTAATAAATGGTTATGATATTATTAAAAATGGCACCAAGCTAGGATTAATAGGCTCATCAATTGTAGGGAATCGGGTCTAACAAGGTCCCCTGCATGCTCTGTCAGGGCCCGTGGCGGTGATGGATACGGGGCTGCCGGAAGCGCGGCCCAGCTGCGCGGAGGACGCGGATGGGGCTACCTGCTGTTCCCCGGCTGAGGGTCAGCTCAGGAAGGTCCGGCTGCCGCTGGGTCTCTGATCACACCCCCTTGCCCACGGCTCTTCAGAGCTCTGGGGCCCCTGGAGCTGCGGTGGGTGGTGAGGCTGGCTCAGCCCTGCTCACTTCCGCACGTGGCCTCGGCTCTCCGCATGATCTGATCCCCTTCCCACCCCAGCCCCGCCCGTCTCCGCAAACCACAGCCTCAGAGCCCCCCCAGGGCCCCGGAATCCAGGGCCCCCTCACCAAGTGCAGGGGAGTGGGTAAGATGGAGATGCCTCCGGGGCCTGCTGACTAATTTCCATAATAATTATAGTTATTACTAATAACGGTGACAACACACTCCCTTCCATTTACACTGAGTTCTACAATCTAGAAGCTGCTTCCCCACCAGTTGTCTCCTCTGGGCTCACAACAAGCTGGGAAGAACGCGGGGCGGGCGTCATTATTCTCACTGTCGAGCAGAGTAACTGGAGCTCAGAGAGCTAAAGGGACGTCCTGAAGCCCCCTCCCCAGCCTCCAAGAAACAGCTGTAAGGATAAAATTAAATAAAAAAAAAAAAAAGCAAATACGGATATGGTGCCGCCTATGTAATCCACATATGTTAACTTCATCCTCACGACAATCTTATGAGGTAGGTCCATTAATATCATTTCCCTTTTACAGATGTGGAAACTGAGACACAGAGAGGTTAAGAAACTAGTCCAGGAACACACAGCTGGTAAGCGGCAGAGTGGAAACCAAACCTGGCCCGAGTTCACGCTCTGTACC
The DNA here is from genome assembly GCF_020740605.2 of Lemur catta. NCBI lineage: Eukaryota > Metazoa > Chordata > Mammalia > Primates > Lemuridae > Lemur > Lemur catta. Next base: position 99,972,115 of record NC_059130.1, on the reverse strand, counting down.
GTTAGCGTCTCCTACCAGATTTCCCTGGGAGCCCAATTTGCTGGGGCCTTGGAAATGACTCCACGGACCCAGGCTCTGCTCAAGCTGCCATGCCTTCAGCGCCAGCCTGCCTCCCACGCGCAACCTGCAAGGTCTCTGCAGGGCAGCTCCCCTCAGACAGAGGCAGGAGAAGGCCCTGGCGCCGCCTACCCCAAGCCTGGAGAAGCAAAGCCATAGTCACCCCCAACCTTTGGCTGGCACTTTCCAGGCTGTGAAGATCTGCATGAACCTCTGCCCTGGCCCCTGGGGTCAGGATGGCATTTTGTAGGGGCTGGAGCACAGGGCTGTGAGGCCAAGAGCCTCTGCAACTCCACCACTGTGAATCCCGGCTCTACCACTTACCAGCTGAGGACCTTCAGCTCTCTCTGCCTCAGCCTCCTCATCTGTGAAACGGCTGTTGATAACAGTACCTACCTCGCTGGGCTGTCATAAGGACAAATGAGAGAAGGACCCTAAGGGGTCTAGCACGGATCCGGTCCCTGCATCCAGTGGCAGCTCTCTGATAGAAAATGCTTTAGGCCTGAGCCGGAAGGCAGGTGATATTTACCACGTGCCAGTCAGCTGTGCAAATGGGGCCTCATCTGATTCCCCTAACAGCCTGAGGAGCTACGGTGGTTGCTAATTACTCCTATTTTAGAAATGAAGAAATTGAGGCTCAGTGAGGTTGATGAACTTACCCAGTCACACATCTAGCAGGTGGCAGGGCTGGGACTGGAATCCCAGGTCTCCTGGACCACAGCCTGGGCTTCTAAGAACTATGATGTGTTTGCTTACAGCATCTCACAAGGTGCCCTTGTACTGACCTTCCTATGGGCTGGGCCCTGCACCAGTAGCGCAACAATCCTGCGGGGAGGGGTATTCATGCGCCCATTTCACAGATGTGCAAACTGCTCAGAGAAGTCAAGTGACTTGCCCCTGTTCACACAGCTAATGAGTGAAGAATTGGACTCAGACCCAGGGCCTCCTGGTTCCTCCCCTGCTGTTGTGACCCCAGCCTGTGGCTTCTCCGTTTTTCTCCCAATGTCTCAAGAACCCCAAGTCCCTTGCACTGGCTGCTCCGTCTCCCTGCCCTGCCCAGCCCACTTACGCGCCATACTCCCCTGAGTCCTCTCCCCCGTCCCAGGCAGGGTAAGAGGCCGCCCCTTGGTGCCTCCCGGCGGAGCCTTGCTCATCCCTTCGCCCCAGGCCTCAGCTCCCCGGACCCCCACTGGACCCAAAGTTACTCAAGGCAGTGACAGGTTTATCTCTGCGTCCCAGAGTCTGGTGAAGTGCCTCGTGCTGGCACCTCATGCACGGGGTTGGGACACTCTTTGGTGGTTTGTAAAGGGGCAGAAGGCACTGAGAAGCTGAGGGAATCCTCCAGAACCAGCAAATCGAAGACGCCAGTGGGGCTGGCGCTGAGTCAGGTGGCGGCTGGTGCGTGTTTGCATGGAGAAGAATGACAAGGGCAGGCCCGAGAGAGCTGGGGCACACGTCTTCACATGGGGTCCCCCAACCCCCAGGGTCACATCTCCCCTGCCCCCAGGGGCACCCCCCTGCTGGGACGGCCAGCCGTGGTGCACACAGCGCTCCGCCAAGCCTCCCAGGGGTCCCGCCGGGCTTACGTGGTCGATGAGCTCCTTGATCATGCCGTTCCACTGGCCCTTGTCGTCCTGCGCCCCGTACTTGCCGTCCTCCACCAGCCGGATCTCGTAGGAGAAGCCCAGGATGTGGGCCAGCTCCTTCAGCAGGTCGATGCAGTAGCCCTCGAACCGGTCGTTCCCGTACAGGGTCCTGTCGGACTTCCGGAACATGACAAACGGCTCCTCCTGCGGGACAGATGGGAGGGGACTGCTGAAGCCTGGCGGGCAGGGTGGAGGGGGGCTTGGGCTGGACAGCCTGGGCAGGAACTGCTGCCTGTGTTTCTATGAAACCACTGGGGTGGTCAGACGAATGGCCTGTTAGGCCAGGAGAGGGGAAGCACATTTCCTGAGGGCCAGCCTGGGGCCTCACGCACGGCCACCTACAGCAGCCCCTGCTACAAGGTGGGAGCTCAGTAGGTACTTGCTGATTTAAGTGCCCAGCAGCTACAGGGCTAGTGAGCGGTGGAACAGGGATCTGAACTGGGGACTGCCTGATCCCAAAGCCCAGTAACACAGGCCGGGGGCCTTACAGTGTGGTCCCAGGACCAGGAGCATCCGCACCACCTGGGAACTTGTCAGAAAGGCATGTGCCCAGGCTCCATGCCAGACCTAACTGAACCAAGGACTCTAGGCGGGGCCCAGGAATCTGTGCTTTCAGTGGCCCTCCAGGGAATACTGATGTCCGCTCAAGTCTGCAGACAATGCTGCAGAAAGCCCTCTGCAAGTATCTTCTCTGACTGCCCCCTCGACTCCCACTTAAAAGATTAGATCTACACACTCCTTGATACCTTTCTCTCTCTCCAAGGATCTCCTCAGTCCCCCGCCTTAGGATCTGCCGGGTGACTGACTGCTGATAACGGTGACAGTTTGCATTTATATGTGGCTGCGCCAGGGGCCAGTCAATCAGCACGTGAGACAGCACAGAGCCCAGCGGGGCACCAGGGCTCAGCAGACAGAAGCTGTTATCGCCTTACTTAACCTTAATGCCAACCTTTTGGGGTAGTTACTAGTGATCCCATTTTATAGATGCAGAAAGGGATGTTCATGAGGACAAATGACTTGTGTGAGGCCACCCAGCTGGCACTGAGGGACGATCTGAACTGGGTTGACCCCAGAATGTGAGTTCTCTGCCAGAGACCCTGAGCCCATGGAGCCTGTCCCAGGTGGGCAGGTGACCCCTCAGGAAGGTTGCCTATGGACCTTTCTAGATCCCCAAACCAGGTCGAGAGCTGCCACCCTCACACCTGCTCCTGGACAACAACTCTAGTCTTCTTGGACTTGTCTGGGCCTCCTTCATCCGTCCCTTGCCCTGTCTCTGCCTGAGCTCCTCTGCCTCTTCCTGTCACGAAACACTCCTCACATCCACCTCAGCGCCCAGGTGTCACAATGCCCCAAGCCTTCCGCTGGTGGGTGATAGCCGTTAGCTGGCAGAAGGCATGTAAGCCGGGAAGCTCATGTCCACGTGCCCACAATAAGGCACACACCCGTCTCATCATCCCCTCCACTGGCAGGGCCATTCCCTCGACCTCACGGGCCCCTGAGGTGAGGTGAGCAGCGGAGGCCCCGGTGCAGACCCTCGTCAGAAGTCCCAGGAGAGAAACGCACCGGCAGCCTCACGCCGGGCTCGGGGCTTTCGCTGCGGCAGGCAGGCTCCATTCTATGGTGCCAGCAACACTACCTGTCAGAATCCCATCCCACCCCATGACTGATCTATCCCAGCTTTTCAGCAGCCCTTGGGACACTTCAGAGAAAGCCAGGGAGTGTGTGACTCCCCAGGGGGTTCCCAGCTCTCCAGGGATTCTGAGAAAACCACTTCTCAGTCTAACTGGGTAGAAAGCTGGACCCTTGGGAGGCACCATGCTGAATCTCAGTGCCTCTCACGCTCACCCTCCAACCCAGCAGGCAGCTCATCAAGGTTGGAGAAGAGTCCAGGTGGGGACCTGGGAAAGGTGCTGAGGCTGGACAGGGAACCTTGTCTGGTCCATACACTGCCTTTATGCAAATTCATCTCTGGGCAGATGCATCCTGGCACCCTGGCATGGGCCCTGGCGAACAGGGCCTGGGTGAGATTTCAGTCCCAACTCATCCTTTTGGTTGATGCTCTTGTGCAGTGAACAAGCTACACCACTGTACCTGGTGGCCCTGACTTTAGTTCAAGGGAAGAATTAGAGAGAAGGTGCCATCTTTCCCAGGGGACCTACCAACCACATACAAAATCCTAGACAAAATCTATCTTCTTCTGTAAAATGTAAAAAGAAAAAAAAATATAGAACCCACCTTACAAGGTTGTTGGGAGGATAAAACGAGTCAATCAATGAAAACCACTCAGAATAGTGCCTGGCAAATGTTAGCTGCCAATATTATTATTATTATTAATATCGGCATCATCATCTTCTTCTCCTTCGGGTGCACTAGTTGTCCTGTTACCGCACTGACCTTTCCAGACTGGAGACCACTCCCAGTGTCATCAAAGGTTAAAGACCAGGGCTGGTGGAAAACCATTTCAGGAAAGGTCCCTGAGACAGCTCACTTCCTGACCCTCTCTCCACGCCCCTCCCCAGCCCAATCCTCTAAAATTAGCACTTCATTTGTGAAGCCACCACAGCCCCAGAATCTATACATCTCCATATAAATACGCTGCCTTCGGAGCAGCTGTAAAATGCCATTAATTTCGGGAAGTGCTTTGCGGATGGCATACATATTTAACAGCCAAAGCCCAGAGCATTAAAATGGTGCTCGCCTTAGTAATGTGTCTCTAGACCTGCAACATTTCCTAGGGGGTAATTCTGAACTCCGCCAACTACTTATTCATGGACTATTTCACAATTTATTACTGGAAATGTCCAGACAGCCAATTCACAAGCTCTCTCGGCTGCTAATCGATTGCTCAGTGAAGGTGCCCTCAATTTCATAACTTCACGCTCTCCTATTGCTCTGGGAGAGCAGCCGGAGGAGCAGGGGTAATATTTCTCTTCAACAAGTCACAGAAAACAAGGGCCCAGAAAAATAACCGTTTCCAACTTTCCATTGCCAGGGTTCTCGCTCTGGCTTCTCTACGATCGCTTACGCCAGTGTGAAAGCCAGGCCCGGTGCTAAGCTTCTCCCAGTGGCAGGACCCATGGAGTTGGAAGAGGGGTCTCCAGGGGTTACCCCCAAGTAGAGAAGGATCCAGGGCTTAGGCACCTGAGAGCTGCATTCCCAAGCCCCCTTCTGAGTTAGGCAGTACCAACCCACATGCACACACGCATGCACATGTATGTACAATGCTCCTGGCACAGATACACCACAGTCTCAAGTGCTCTGTCTGCTAGCCCTGCTTGGACCCTGGGCCTTGGCCTCTGCCGGTCAGAACCAGGACAGAGCACTAGGAGTCCTGTTCTCCCAGCAGGATGGGCCTAAAATGGTCCCCCCGCCTGGGATGGTTCTCCCAGTCCACATTCTGGCCTTAGCATTTTCGCTTTCCTGCTGCCGGGTGCTGAGGGTTTGGCCTGCCTGGCAGTTGAGTCTACGTGGGTCACGATGTGCACACGGCACAGACGCACCCATCAGCGAGTACCCAGGCACCTGTGCATAGCCGGTCTCTCACCCGCACACATACGCACACGCACGCCGACACCACTGCTCACATCAGCAGCCAAAAGAGCCTTGAACCTTCAAAAGCAGGGCCTCCAGGAGTGGGTCGGGTGTGTTTTCTCGGTGTGTGAGCTGAGGTTTGGGCAGATGAATTTTTCATGAGCTCAAGGAAGAGCGGAACCAGAACAGAGGCTGGGGCCAAGCAGAGAGGGGGCGGGGGAGGGCAGGCTTCCAGGCTCCTGCTGCTGCTGTTTCGGTCTCAGGAATGGGAAGGCTGCCTGCAGCTCTGAAAGGCCAGAGGGGGCAGTGTCAGGGCTCTCTGTCCATCTGTCTGTCCAGGGCAAGGCGTCCTTAGTGCCTAATCTCAGGGTTTGTGACAGAGGAGAAGAGCAGGTGGGTTTGGGGCTTAGCCGGATTCCAGGGGAAAGAAAGCGAGGAGAAACCCCTCTCATCAGGGATCTTGGATCCAGGCCCTGCTCTCTAGGGCAGGGCAGTTTGATGTTCCTGTGCTGGTACCCTGGGATCTGCCTGTCACTCAAAGTGCTGTTGCCCTGACAACACCCTCCCAGACAAGCAGGGGCTGTGCTCTCAGCAGGAGGTGGTGGTCCCGCATTCAGACCGCTAAGCATGGGCTGGGTTTTCAGCCAGAGCAGCTGCGGCTGGGCCAGGCTGGGCCACTCCCCACTGCCTTGCAGCTGTCCTAAAGACCCCAATCCTGACACCATCCCCTAGGATTCCAGGACATGCAGACCAGCTGAGCCTTTTGGGAACATTCCCTGGAGTATCTGGAGCAGCTCTAGGTTTTCAGGTGGCCTTAGACTTGTCCTTGCATGGGAGTGGGCATCTCTCTCCCAGGAGACCCTGAGGATACTTTCAGCTGGACACAGAGTTTCTTGTAGACCTTTGTAAAGGCTGTGTGTCACGTTTGGTCCCCATCAGGGGACATTCTCCCCATTCCCCTGCCTTCAGAGTAAACAAAGCTTCTCTCACTGCCCCACAGGGACAAGCAGAGCCTGCCCTCCCGTGATCTCCAGGCAGAGGGATGGAGAGAGCTGAATCGTGGGTCACCCCCAGACCACGTGAGTGCTGACACTGCATGATGGGGTTAAGACGGTTGGTGGTCCCATACACGGGCAGTGGGAAATCTGCATCAAGCGGGTCAGCAGCTGTGTCAGAGGTCAAGGCAATGGGGCCAAGGGGCAAGGAATTACTGTGACATCAGGCCCAGGAGCTCTGACTGCAAACCCAAGGCAGAGAATGAGGTGGTGGGCAATCTGGAGTTTTATGTCTCAGCAGGAGACTACAGGGGCTCACAAGGTCGAGGTCGCAAACCCTAAAGCCTTCAGGGACCAGTGGGGAAACAACAGTCTAAGAAGCAGCCAAGTGTAACCAATAGGGAGTGGTATCCGAATGCAAATTCAAATTTATAACACAACTCGCCCTGTGCTAGAGATCACCTCTGTGGCCATGGCCAGGGATGTCTTTCGTGGAATTCAGGCCTGTGGCCAGAGCAGAGGTTTTCTCCAGAACTCTCACTCTGCATGTTGCATTAAGCCTGAGCTCACCGGGGACCGGACCTGTAATCAATAATAACGAATACCACTAACAGCTATCACTTAGCACTCACTCCGTACCATGTATACGTATTAATCATTCGTCCTCTCGACTCTAGGAAGTAGGTGAGATTATTATCACCTCCCTTTTTCAGATGGAGAAACTGAGGCACAGGGAGGGGAAGTGATTTTTCAGGGTCACTCAGTAAGTCAACAGGAAAGCCAGGATTCATCCCCAGAGGTGTGTGTTCTTAATCATCCCATGGTTCTGACCCTGCGTCCCGAACATACCGCATGTCCCAAAGAACTGCTGGGCTCGAGTCTGCCTGGATGCCCTGCAGCTGAGGGGTGGGGGACAGACCGAGCTGTGACCAGGCTGTGGGCCAAGAGGGGCTTCTCTCCTTCCCTGTGTCCTGGGATGCCTGGGAGCCAGGCGGATGCTGGGGGCGGGACCTCCATAGAAGTTTGGGATCTCTGTGAGAAGCTGCAAGTGTTGACAAAGAAGCTCTGAGGATTCACAGGTCAAGGGCATGGGGTGTCTGCCGGATTCTTCCTCTGCTTGTGCAGAAAAATCCCTTGTGCCTCTGCAGAAGGGTTTCATGCCCTTGAAATCAGGCTGCTGCCATTTCAATAAAATTTAACCCCTTGCTCTTTCAAGGTGCTTCTATTTTGCCTCCTTTGGGTGCACGATCCTTAGCTACCTCTTAGTGTTCAGAGTATTGTTTTGTGACCGAGTCGCCTTAGCTCATTCAATCATCTCTCCTCCTAATCCCTTAAATCAGACTAGTTTTACCTTTTTAAAATCTTGCCTCATGAAAAGTGTTTTATTTATATCTCCCGTTCTATGCAGCCCTGCTTTTAATCTTTTACCACCTTTTTATTATTTTATTTTTACCCTTTTACATTTTAGCTTTGTCACACTTTTATCCTTTGCTTTTTGACATTTTGGTTTTACATTTTTTACCTTGCCTAGGCGGAGCTATAAATTATTTAATTTTTCGTCTTTCTTAATATCTTCCCTTATCATCTCATTTCTCATCTTCATTTCCTCTTTATTATTTTCCTTTTAACCTTTTCATTTTGTTCCCTCTCCACTCTCCTCTACCTTTTCTATTTTTGTCTGCATCAATATTCCTTTAATTGCGCGTCAGTCTTCACTCTCATCCCCTTGTGCTTGTTAAATGTTTATTTCTGTCTTTTATATTTTTTATATTACAGTTTTTTTCCTCTTCCTTTTGAGATCTTTTCAGTTATTGGCTTTTAGTAGTTTGGCTTTTAAATTTGTTTGATTAATGAAAAGTTGATCAATAAAGTCCGGCAGGGTGTGTGGCTGTCGGGAAGACGCTAGTTCGCGGGTCTTGCCCCAAAGAGGAAGGCGGGTGTCTCTCCGGCCGCCTCCTCGGGCTTTCCCAGCAGCTCGTCTAGAACCACCGTGACATCTCTGTCGCCTTTAGCATGGATCCTCTCAGTGATCGTGACCCTTGGGGCTGGTGATGAAATCCACAGGCTAAAGTTCCCCTCCAGATGCCGACAGCACCCTGGTGTCTGCCACCCCCTGGGACTCCTGGAAGGATGGGGTTTCTTCCTGTCACCCCCCTTCCTGTTCCATGACGTCCACCACCCAGCCACAGAGCACATACGTGGTGAGCTACCCCAGAGGGGAGGACATAAGACCATCCAACAGGGCCCTTTGAGCTGTCTGTGGGGGGACACAGGTGGGTGCAAGCCCTGTCTGAGCACTGCGGAAGGTTCCATTCCAGGGGAGCCTTAGTTAACCCAATGGGCTGAGCTCCCTGTGTTCAGAGGAACGACCTCAGCATATGGTCCTTATAGACATATAGGCTTTATTATAGCAGACGCTGACTAGAGCCAGAATTGTCCTCAAAGGGTCTTCAGTTGGAATCCACGGGGTTGTGATTGGGCTGCCTCCCCCCAAGATGCCCTGGCTGGGGCCCCAAGAGCAGTGCTGTGTCCCTGAGAGGGTCTGTGCTGAGCCTGTGGGCGCCCTGTGGCCTTCCAGGAGGGACTGGTGCAGGTGGAGCAGGCACAGCCCTGGTCAGGAGAAGGAGGCTGGTGGCCCCATCTGTCCCCTGCCTGTCCCTGAGCTCCACGGTGCAGAGCCGCTGTGGGAGATCCCAGGAGCCCCTTCTTGGGTTGGAAGGGGTGAGGAGTGGGGACTGGAGAGAGGATGGGATGCAATTCCATTCAGGGGCAGTGGCTGTGGCTGACGGCTGGGGACATGACGTTGGAGAGTGTGGCATGTGTACAGACTCCCAGCACCCACTGAGCTCTGTGGTGTGGCCACACCCCCACCACGTCTGGGTTGACCTGTGGGAAGGGCCTTTCCCTGGGAACTGAGTCCTGTTGCAAAGGGCAGTTTACCCGCTTGCTGCCACCCCATCGTGTGTCCTGCTCAGACATCAGGGCCCAGGGAGTGAGTGGGGTGGGAGGGAAAAGCACAGGGGCTCCTGCCCGTGGTCCTGGGCGGAGTTGCTGTGCCCCAGCTGCCCTCGGAGACCCTAAGTGTTTCCACCTTCCTGCAGCCCCACGGCCACCATCCTCTGGCCCCCCAGCAGCCTCATAAAAGGTACCCCATCCGTGACGGGTGGGGGACAGAGAGGTCTGTCCAGCCCACATGGTCACCCCACTCCAGGTCAGACAGTCCTTCTTGCAGGAGCTGCAGGCTCTTACCAGCACTGTGGTGACGATGAGTGACCTGTTTGTCAGAGAGTCTGTGACATTAGGACCTCGGCCTTTGGCGACCTCGGTGATGTTGAGCCCGTCGGCAGGACTCCACACCCCAACCTGGAAGGACAGACAGACAGAGAGCAGGGTGCTGAGTCCTCAATCTACCCGTCCTTCTCCATGTTGCCAAGATCATCATCATCCTCTTTATCTGCTGTCATGTTTTGAGCCGACTGTTCTGACAACAACCCTGCTGTCCTCCCTCCTTCCCTGATGAGGCCCCCAAGGTGTTGAATCTCCTGAATTCTGCCGTCCCCCTTGCTGGCAAACCCACCACAGCGGAAGGGGAAGGTGCAGAGGGAGACGGTAAGTGCACAGATAGCCCAGGGACCCCTGGGGCTGCGCAGCTGCTAAACGGTGCTGGAGGGAATCAGGGGTCCGTGGTCAGTGCCAGGTCCTGCCCTGGGACACCTGGGGAAGGCCCTGGGCACCTGGGCGCTCACTTATCAGGCCTCAGACCCAGCCAGCTCCCAGGGGCAGATCCTTCCAAAGCCCAGGACAGGGCCTGGAATGAGGGAGACGTTCACTAAACGTCTGTGGACCCTGTAAAGGACAATGAACAGTGTCATGTGCAGGAAGGCAGGCTGGGCAGGAGGCCGGCCTTGGTGGCTGGTCTGGGGCTGGTCGCACAGGAGGTGAGGAACCTCCCTGGGTTCACCTTGGGTGCTGCTGGGTTTGAAGGCAGTTTGCTTTGTGGTTTTACTTCTAAGCCAGCAGATACTCTGGCCAAGGTGGCATAATCTCTCTCTCCATAGCATCCTTATTGACATCAGGCCTGAGGCTAGAGGGAGGGAGGGAAAGGTCAAGTTTACAAATGGTCCTAAAGCCCTGGGCCTCTTGAAGGTCCTTTTTGACCCTACTCAGCCCAGCTCTGCCTGATCTCAGCCCCCCTCACTGAGGGAAGGCTTCAGCATGCCCACTCTGTCCTTGGCCCAGTTGGGGGGTACTCAGGAAACTTAATCAATTAAACAGAGAGGCCAAATGCAAACATCCCATTAAGAGAGCTGTGCAGAGCAGATAGCAGAGAGACATGTAATTATGCTTGGGTAATTCTGCCTTAATCCTCCCAAAGCCACCGGCTGGAGCTGGCTGGATCAGCTATGACCCGGATAAGCAAACAGAAGTGATAATATGACAGGCAGAGTGGCCGTGTTTGGGAGCTCAGCAATCCCCTCAGGGCAGGATCTCTGCCGGCGTGGACCACCAAGGCCATGAGGGAAAGAGACAGGCAGACGGCATTGAAGAGGCTCTTCTCTTAAGTGGGCCAAGCTCAGGGCCAAGTCAGCACGAGGGTGCCTAGCAGAGCACCTGGGGCAGGACGTGCTCAACAAGCATCTGTCCAGAGGCTGCATGGACAGCAGGAACCCTCACCCCGGCAGGCATCTATTGAGCTCCGACTGCATGCCCTGCTAGATACCAGGTGCCATGGGGCATGTGAGAACAGTCAGGACTGAGGAGGATGCAGCTTGCAGAGGCTCTCTGCTCACAATCCAGGTGGCTGTGACCAGGAGCCTCTGCAGGCCAACCTTTGTCCAGGGATAATGGAGTTTTTCTTGAGTATTAGCTATGGTCAATTTGTACCAGCTGCCTGGAGGGCAGTTGGGAGAAGGATGCTGCAGGTGGGCTCAGATGGAAAGAGTGCTCCAATGGTCAATTACTGATGCCTGCCGCGGCACGGAGCCGGAAGTGGGGGCATGCATGCCATTTCATTGCCCTCTCTCGAATTTTGGGGCTATCCCCAGAGATGGACAACAGAGAGAGCAAGAATGGGACAGTCACTTGAGTGAATATGGCATTCATCATAGCACTGCCAGAGGAGGAAGGGTCCTCCCTGTCACTGTAGGAGTTTAAACAGAAGCTGGAAGATTCTTGATGAGAACTCATGTAGTCTGTATAGAGTTGAATCAACTGGCCTTGACAATCTTAGGTAGGGAGGCCACAGCCCCTTTTCCTAAGACTGATGCTACATGTGGCATGAAACAGTGGCAGAGGAATGGTGAGGTTTCCCCCTCCATCCCCAAGTCTCACAGTGGCTCCCAGGGTCGGAGAGAAACTCAGGAGTGAGTGACTGCAGTGACCATGGCCACAGCCACAATGAGGCCAGTGCTGGCCTGGGCAGAGCCAGGCTCGTGCCTGAGTGACAAAGGTCACATCCCACAACCAGGGCAACTGCAGGGTCAAAGACCTGGAGGGTCAGGAGGGAGGGAGCGTGACTGGACCGTGGGTATGCCTCAGGGAGCAGTGGACACCAGGCCTGGAGAGGCCAGCTGGGGCATCTCTTGGAGGGTCTTAAAGGCCTAGGTGAGGGGCTGAAGCTTAATGACTCAGCCCTGGGGAGCCACGGGCAGTTTCAGAGCAGGGTAGTGCTTTGCTTGGGGAAGCTCATCTGTCTGTACACTGGGAATGGCTGGAGGGCTCAAGATTCAGGGTGAGGCATTAAAATAATCCACATAAGAGGCCTGAGCCTCACGGGGCAGTGCAGGGAGGAGCGAGCAGTCAGATCCCCGAGGTGCGGAGGCACCAGCAGTGGCCCCTCCACTCTCCTGGCCTCTGCTCCCTGCGTTTTATACACCCCGCCTTGCAGGGCTGGAGAGGTGCCCCAGTGGCTCCCGGGGACCAGCCTGCCAGGGCAGAGTGCAGCTGAGCCCCCAGACCCTGGGTCTCAGGGAATCCTGAGACTTGGGGGCTCACCTTAAATCCCTTCTCAGCCCAGCAGCCTGACTCTGACAGCGTATGTGGAAGGTGCCCAGAGATCAGGACTGGCCTCACTGAATCATTTCTGTGTTGGCCAGATCGAGGCCCCAGGCAGGCCTGCTTTCCCCCTGCAAACTCTCTGCAGTCACAGAGGCCTTAGGAGCCTGCGGGGGAGGGCTCAGAATCTACGTGCTCCAGCCTCTTTCCCAGGATAAGAGTCACCTCCAGTCTCCCAGACAAGCAATCGCTCTGTCTTTGCTTAAATGCCTCCAGTGACAGTGAGCTCACTACTCCCCAGGACAACACCCCCTGCTGTCTGTCCTTCTGCCCCATGACATCCCTGTGGGGACTCAGAGACAGTCTGTTTCCCCATGAAACTTCTGTCATGTTTCCCAGGCTAAGCATCCCCAGTGGCCCACGCTCACAGGGTGACGGTCTGTGTGTCTGCTGTAGCCAGGCCGCTGGCTGCTGCACCTTCCAGCCCCCCAGCCTTCCTGCTCTCTGATGGGCCCACAGAGGCACAGGCCACATGGGGTCTCGTCTAGCCCTGGGCCGGGCAGCTGGATTGGGTCTTGTGCCTGCCTCTGGGCCTCTGCCTGGGGTCTGTCATGGGGGATTCAAGAAACCCCTGCTCCTCCCCTGAGCCCACGCACCTTCTCCAGCCCATCCTCCTTCAGACTGACAATGTCCAGATCAAAATCGGTCCGCAAGCCACTGGTTTTGTTGAAAACAATCCGTCCAGTTAATCCTTCCCATTGAGCCTGCGGAGGGGAGAGGGCAGAGCAGCAATTCCTTGGGCTCATAAATCATCATTCGGTACAACTGTACAATGCTTCATTTTAATTACTCCTTGCACTGATACTGTTCCCCCAAGACCATGATTAATTAATAATCACCTCCATCATTGCTCGGGCTGCGGTGCGAGCCAGCGATTTCCATAAATTCTATTATGCTCTTTAGCCAGCTTTACATTTGCACCTTCTCGTGTACAACATCGATCTTGGATGTGCTCAAATGAGCCCCCGCCTCGAAGTCACCCATGTCAGATCCCCGGAGAGGGCAGGGGGGCAGGCGGGCAGAGGTGGGACAGGCGAGATCTGCTCAGAGGCAGAAAAGCCAACGGGCTGAGCTGGCCCTGGCTGCAAAACCAGACACTTGGAATAGTCCCCAGAGAGGCCGAGGGGGACCAAGAAGGTCGTCACTCCCATCCCCTGGCTCCAGTTCCAGGCACACTGTGGCTAAGAACTCTGGGATCAGAAGGCTGGGCCCAACCACAATTAGCTGTGTGACCTTGAGTGTTTCATTTCACCTCTCTGCCTTAGTTTCCTCATCTATAAAATGGAATTAATCATAGTTCCCATCTTACCAAAATGCAATGAGGGTGAAATGAGATAAGTTATGTAAGATATTGAGAACGGTGCCTGGCACAACTTGAGCCCTGAGTAAATGGTAGCTTCTGTCATTTTTAAATTGTCATTAGCTTCCCTAACACACAGAGAGGCAGGCAGAGGTCGGGGCAGACCTAAACTGAGAGCAGCTCCCTCTTCTAGATCAGGGGTTGGCACACGGTGGCTGGTGGGTCAGACTGGCCCGTCTGCTTCTGTAAATGTTTATTAGCTCACAGCCATGCCCGTGTGTTTGCGTGTTGTCTGTGGCTGCCTCTGCACTGCCACCGCAGAGCTGAATATTCGAGACAGAGACCATCTGGCCCACAAAGCCGAAATTATTTCCTATCTATCCCTTTACAGAGAAAGTTTGCGGACTCCATTCTAGATAACACCTTACCATACAAAGTATTTTCACACGTTCATGTCACGTGACCTCGGCAGCGGCCCTGGGCGGTGGGCCAGGCAAGGACTGTGCTTCCCATTTTACAGACGAGGAAGCAGGCCTGGAGGGGGCTGTGGGTCACGCAAGCTCACACAGTGAACAAGAGGCACAGCCAAACAAGAAGGTGGGGTCCCAGGGCTCCACTCCTCAGTCTGGACTCACTTCCCTCCTCTCTCTTCTCCAAGAGCAGCCAGAATACAGTTAAACACCTAAGCTTTCTGTGTCTGGGAGAACAAACCCCACACATCCTGGAGTCCTTGGGAACAGAGGTGGACTTGGGAGCAAGAGGAGGGGAGAAGATCTGGGGGCTCACAGCCAGCCTGGGCCAGAGAAGGGGCAGGGGAGTGACTGAGGGTGTCTCGAGAAGGGGCATAGGGCAGTGGAAGGTCTGAATGGCAGAAACCTGGCCCCAAGTCCTTGCTCTGCCACTCTGGGTCCTGCCCCCTTGCAGACTCCACGGCCTCTCCCTGCTGAAGTTCCCCAGCACCCAAGCACACACTCACAATCCAACCCACAAGTTCATGGGCCCACAGATCCCTGGGGATCTTCAACTAAAACCCTGGTAGTCTCCAACCATTTGGGCCACTCCAAGGTACTGTACAGTGTTCTGGGTAAATGGACAGGGCAGATGGGCAAATGAGTACACTAACTTAGGCAGGGGCAGCACCCTGAGGGGCCCAGGAGGCCGTAAGATAAAGGAGTTTAGACACTGGGCTTTGCACAAGCGATCTAACCTCTCTGAGCTTCAAAAGGGAGACATTACCTACTTCACAGGTATAAAAAGTGGTGTGCAAAGTACTCAGCACAATGCCCGCATATACAATCACGACTAAGTGGTAGAGATTATTATTTCTCCTTTGCTGCCTCCATCCGTGGAGCTCCCTTAGATCAGGGCTGGCCCCTGGCTGGGGTGAGCTGGGAAACTGGTCAGAGAGGGCCAGTATCCTCCTCTGCATGAGCTCACTGAGCTCTCTCTGTGACCCTGATAGTAGGTGTCACCATCGCCCCCATTTTACAGATGTAGACACTGAGGCTCAAAGAGGGATGGAACTACGCAGGTCCCAAGTATTGGTGAGGCAGGGCAGACTCTCCTGCTGCAGTAGCAGAGCTGAAAGGCCTGGGACGTGGCACCCAAGGAGCGCTGGGGAGAGCTTCTGTGGAGCCCAGGGCTTGGGGATCAAGAGCTTGGGGACAGAGATTAAAAGATGCATCAGAGAAGGTGAAAAGCACCGTTTATGACTTCACAGGGAGGCTCAGCTTCCCTCCGGCTGGCTCCCCAGTCCCTCCGCCTCCCCCTCCTCTGCCCCACGCCCTCAGGCTATCTCCTGGCCCCCAGGGGAAATCACAGCAGGTACCTTCAAGCCTGCCTCTGGGGGAAGCCTTCCAGCCTGTCAGCCACACAGGAATTAAATGCCAGCAGGTGCGCGGCCTGTCTGTGGGCGGCTGGGCAGGGCAGGGCAGGGAGCGCTGGCGGCTCCTCCCCGTGACATTTCCCGGGCCGCCTGCCCCCTCTAGACACCGCTCAGGACCTGCTAAATGAAAGATGCTTCGCACGCTCTGAACTCCGGCCTGGTATTTTCCAGCTCCTCTCGGAAATGCCAGGTCTTTAAAATGATTTACTGTCACGCAGTCAGATGGGGAGATGGGCCATTCGGAAATGGTCGGAGGGAAGGCTGTGTGGGCTCATCAGGCTACCTGGGCTCTGCGAGGCCAGCCGTGGGACCACGGACAAGCCACGGGCTGCTCTGGGCCTCCACGGCCCTACCGTGGAGACAGGATGAATGTTTCTGAAAGGACCCCATAACGGAGTATGAAGGGTGAGGGTCATTCTTTGGGCCTGGGGCCAGGTATGCCACCCAGGGCTGGAGGGAGAATGGGGCTCCCTCTCTGTGGTGGGCAGTGGTGCATCTGCTCCCCCCAGGGATCCACAGCTCAGCCTCAAAAATCCCAAGGGGCAAGGGGTGAAGTGTGAATGGGGTGGGTGTTCCCGAAGCAATGTGGCCTGGAGAGCCACTAGCTGGAACCCCACCACCAAACGGGAAGCCATAGTGACAACAGTAGTGATGATGTCACTGTCACTGAGATGACAGTGATGGCAGCCAACCTGCTCAGTGCTTGCTATGTGCCAGGTGCTGTCCTAAGAATGTCACACGTACCATAACCCACGAATCCTCACAACAACCCTGTGACACACATGCTATTGTTGTCTCCATTGCACGGAGGAGGACACTGAGTCGCAGAAAACTTCAGTAGCTTTTCCAAGGTCACACAGTAAGTGGTTACACTGCCAACCACTTTTGTCTGCTAATCTCCCCACTGAGTCAGAGGAGGGATAGGGCAGCGTGGTGGCCTGGGTCACTGAGACTCATGGTGGCCTCTGGCTGCTCAGCTGGGGCCCTGCTGAGGAAGGAGGTGCTGGGGGTCTGTTAAGGAAGGAGGTCAGGGCTCAGCGTCCCCAAGAGCAGGCCCACGATTGCCCAGCCAGGGGCCTGCCTGGGGCATCAAACGACACTGGGACGTCCTCTGCAGGTGTGACGGGCTGGATGAGAAGGGACTGCCATGGCCCTCCTCTACGAAAACAGCTGGTACTGGAGTCCCTTTTGGGGCGAGGGAACTAGAGCTGAGGACGTAACTGGTCCCTCACAGTGACTGTGAGGTGGTGTCTGCCAGGCGTGGAGACTGGCTCAGGGACGTCCTGGGACTTGTCTAAAGCCACACGGCCGGGAAGAGGTAGGTACGAGATCCAAAGGTACACGTGTCAAGGTCTAAAGCCCGTGTCTCATCCATGTTCCTTTTATCATTGTTCTAATACTTGGGAGGAGTTGTCCTTGGCCTTATTCCGAAGCAGCAATGATGAACTTGGGACCTCAGGGAAGCTGCCCTGCCCGGTAGGTGAGCTGGAGAGTCCCTCTGCTGTTTGCTCTCAGAGCTGCCTTCCTATGCATTCGGGCTTATCCGTGCCAGGATGTGACGAATCCCGCCCTGCCCCAGGCTGTGAGCTCTGTGCTTGCAGCGGCTGGTCTGGTTTAGCCCCGTTGGGCCCCTGGTACATAGCTCCATGCCTGGAACCCCGCAGGCCCCGAAAAAGGGCTGTTGACTAAACGAACGCATGGCCAAGGCAGCCCACATCATTTCCTGTACATTGTGGTTGTTAAAGAGACTGACTACCCGGAGCCCCCCTAACTGCCCTTGGTGTTGCCCTGCACACAGTCACTCCCTCTGGCCTAGGATAACCCTGCCTGGGTCTCGTCCTCCCAAGCCTTCTTTGTCTATCTTTGATTCTGGCCAGGCCCTGGGCTAGGCGCTGTGCACATGGTTTTTCATCGTCTTCCCGACAACCTTTTGAGGCAGGCACTCTTTCTGTGCCAAACTGAGGATCAAAGAGTTAATGAATGGTCTCACCAAAGTCACACAGCTAGTTGTGATGGAGCCAGGATGCCAGTCCAGGCCTTTGCTTCCCTCATCCATAAAATGGGCGCAATAAACCCTGCCACCCAGAGCTCACAAGGACAATGGCAGATGCAGAATCCTTTGAAATTAAAAATTGACACTGTGTTTCCACGGTCACCTCAGTGGCAGGACAGGTTCCCCGTTATGTGGTTTCTCTAGAATCAGCTCCACTGGTGGGGCTTCTCCACAGTGCCACGGTGCCAGGAGAGCTGGGTCCCCGTGGGCCCATGGTGTGAAGGTGCCTGTGTGGGGTGGGCTCCTCGGCCAGGCACGGCACCAGGCACTGTCCCGTGGCGTCTCAGTTTGTCTGCACAGCACTCCCACGAGGCAGGCACGCTCCACACCCCCATTTCACAGATGAGGGGACAGCCCCACCAAGGCTCTCCAGCTTGCCAAGGGCACACAGCAGGGAAGGAAAGACCCTCATCTGTGCTTTAAAGCTCGCGCCTCTCAGTACCCCGTATGGCTGGCCCTATCATTTTCACCCGAGGAAACTGAGGCTCAGAGATGTGAGGCAACCTACCCAAGTTCATATGGATTAGAAACCAGCTCCGTCTGACTCCCGAACCCGGGCCCTCAACGGTACCCACAGCTCCAGGGAGGCAGCCCCGGTGGGGGCCGCGGGGGCACTCACCTCCTTTATGAAGTTCATGAAGCGGCCGCCGAAGCGCCAGGCCTTATGCCGATGGCACTGCAGGGAGTTCACAGTCATCTGGGGCGCCCGCTGGTAGCACACGGACACGATGTGGACGGCATCGTACAGTAAGGCCGCGTCGGTCTGGAGGGGAGGGCCCAGGGCCTGCCTGAGAGCGGATCCGGAGCCCCTCCAGTCCCCAGCCTGCCTGCCCCGTCCCCCTCCCCTCCCCAGGCACAGGGACACGGTGTCCTGGTGAGGGACATGGTGTCCTGGGGCGCTAGAGGTGATCCTGTCCATGCCTCTGTTGAGAGGCCAAGCGTGGCTGACTGCTGCCCTGCAGACGCCCCCATGCCCCCTCTGCAGCTCAGACCTCCTCCTGCCAGCCCTGCCACCCCACCCGGCCACCCCACGCTGCTGTTACCTAGGCCCTGACCACGCCTCTTCTCCCTGCCCCCTCAGCCCTCACTCCTGCGTGTCACAGCCTCAGGCCCACCGTGCCCAGGATTCCTGGGCCTCACCCCTGCTCTCGGGGACCACGTGCTTACAGGCCTGGGTCCCCACCAGATGGGGCCCTTGGGGTGGCACTGTGTCTGCTTCATCTTTGTGTCCCCAGCCCCAGCCTGGATCTGGCCAACACATGACAGGTGTCAAGAAGAGAAGGGGTGGGAGGGAAGGCAGAACTGGGAGACAGGAGAGCAGCAAAGAAGGAAGGCAGGTGGGGCGCCCTTGGAACCCGCCCCCCCCGCTGCCGTACCATCATCACTCCGTCCAGGAGGCCCGACTCTGCCCGGGGAGCCGCCTGCAGCCGTTCCATGGACCACTTCTCCACGATGGCCGAGACGTGGGGGTTGTCCACGTTGAGGATCCGGAAGCCGGTCAGGTTCACCCCCGAGTAGCGGTAGGGCTCCAGGTCCAACGCGTAGAGATCCTTGACAGAGAGAGGTTTGTGTAGGTCGAGGCGTGGCCCTGCCGAGCCGCCCAGCCCACTCCCGCCCCTCCGAATCCGGCCCTGCGGGAGGTGAGGGCTCTAGGAGCAGTTCCGGGACCCCCCTAGGAGCACGGCCCTGGCGTCTGACTCAGAACTGGGGTCTGCTGGGCGACAGGCCCCACGTGCTAACTGGGGGCCTCAGCCGGTTTCTTCATCTACAAAATGGGGATCGCTCCCCTTTCTAGGACCCAGTGGAACAGTTCGCACCCGATGCCCAGCCTCACACACCAAAGCAGCTTCCTAACGCCCGTTTCCTCCCACGGGGGAGACCCACTGCCCACTCTGGGGAGACAGAGACACTGGGTCTGGGTATCGCCAAGTTACCTAGAGGGGGGCTGAAGGGAGTATTTATCCCCTAGAAGAGGGTATTTAAAAACAATCTTTTCCACCTGGGACTCAGAGTGCTGCTCTCTTCCCTCCCCTCGCCCCCCACATCCCCACCAGGGCCTCCTGGCCCCCCGCCTCCTAGGAGCAGCTGACAGCAGTCAGCCTGCCTGTCCCGGGCCAGGTCGCATGCAGCCAAAGGGCCAGGGGGACAGGGTATTAACGCTCAGGTGGCCTGCTTTAGCCCTCCCTGCAGCTCCAGCTCTGGGGGCAAGGTGGGCTGGTGAGGGCAGGGGGCAGAGGGAGAAGCCAGGTGTCCCTAAGCTGGGAGGGGTGGCAGTGGGGCAGGTGGCAGGTGGGAGTGCAAGGAGCCAGGCAGGCTCCGTCCTGTTGGAACCTCCCCGGAACCTGGAGTCAGGCAAAGGAGAGCAGCGTGTCCTTTCACTACGACAAGGAGACACAGTTTCCCAGGCCCGCCCAGCGGCTCTGGGACAACACAGTGGGTTTGATCTCATTGTCAGCTGCTGGTTAAAGGCCCAGACTCTGGTCGAACTTGTAGATTTTTCTCCAGTAGAAAAGGCAATCCTCAAGGTTGCGGTGCTATTGCCTTACAGGACATTAATCTGTTTTCTGTCTAACCTGGCAGTCTCATTCTATGCCCACCCCCTGCCTGAAACACTATAAATACCCAATTCCTTGAATGCTGTTTGAGCCGGCTTTACCATCCTCCTGGTTCCCTCATTAGTGGGTTGAATACATCTCTGACACACGTTCCTTCTGTATTTGCATGAGGCTCACGTTTCTGACTTTTTGAAATATATACATTGACAATCTTAATTGGCCCCATCCCACTAGCAGGGAAACTGAGTTTTAAGGTCATTGTCTGAGCTCTTCCTTGCCTGTTGTCTATACCCTCCTACACTCCCCCCACTAAGCAGCCTTCCACCTGGCCCCTCGCCTGTCGCTCCATCCTGTGCTGGGACACAACGTGGGCTGCGCTTGTCTCCCCGTGACTGCCGCCACCACGAGGCACACGCAGCCCATCATAGTCCCAGCTTCCGCAGATGAGTGACGGCCGCTGGAAAGGTGATGAGTGATAAAACCTGGAGCCCTTTCACACTGTGCTGGCTTCCTCTGGTCCATGTTCCTGATGGATGACAAACTCCCCTGTTACTCCTGCACCCGCAAGATGGCCCCCTCTGGAATGCACCCTGTTGGTTCCTTCTTGGACAATTTGGGAAGCAGGGAAGAGGTCTGGAGCAGGCTTAAGCCCAGGCGAGAAAGTCTAGCTCCAAGCTGGCCCAAGCAAATGTGGCCCTAACTCTCGGTGAGGATCGGGGATGGGGAAGGGGCTGGGGGAGAGCAGGACACAAGGGCTTCAGCAGATGGGGGGTCCCAACTGAGGTGGCTAGAGGGTGTCTATGTGGCCCCAGTCTCAGTGAGGAGCAGAGGGTGGACACGGCGCTCAGCCCTGCACATGGAATATATACGGTTTAATCTCCACAGTCCCAAGAAGCAGGTATTTAATATACTTGAGTCTCTTTTTACAGATGAGGAAAGAGGGTCAGAGGGATGAGGTGACTTGCCTAAGGTCACACAGCTCATGAAAGGCAGAGCTGAATTTGTTCCCTGGTCTGTTTCAATGCTGTGCTGGCCCACGCAGGGCACGAGAGCTGAATGTCAGCATTTCTTCCCAAGTCTGCGTTCAGTGACATCGCACGGGTGGCTGATATTGGCCATGGTGGGAGTATCTGCACCACAGAAATTTGCAAGCCTTACAAATCATGGTATTTGTGTTTGTTTTTGTTTGTTTGTTTTTTCGCTTTCAGAGGGCTGGCTGTTAAACATTTACTAATGCACCGTTGTTTGTCTTACTCAAAAACCCCGTGCTCTGTGTCCCCAGTGGTTGTCTCACGCAAGACATGCATCCGAATTGTCTTTGGAGATCTTTTTTTTTTTTGTTTGGTAAAGTAAGGACCACATCTAGATATTCCAATCCAGAGTCTGGGCAGGGCCTGGGAAATCTGTTTTTCGAAGCCACTATTCTACGCTGCTGCTCGGGAGTCGGGGACACACAGGGAGGGGTCTGGGTTTCGACTGGGATGCCTGTAGAGTCGGAGAAGGGCAGCAAGGCAGGGAGGACACATGTCCCAAAGGCCCCTCCTGGGGCAGACACTGAGGTGACGGGTATGTGGCCAGAACATCTGGGTTCAAGCCTCATCCACTCTGATCACCTCAGCGGCCTCATCTGCAAAATGGGGGTGACAATACTAGCTGTCGTGGGAAAGAAATGAGTTCATAGATATACTTGGAACATGCCAGGTACATACAAAACATTATGTAAGTGTTCAACAAATATTCCCGCTCTGCCTTTTCTAACAGCCGATCGGGAACAGCCCCCAGGGACATTACTGGGATACTGGAGCAGACATGGATTGGGCGTTCTGGTCTTACCCCTCTTGGCAATACAAAAACAATCATAGAGCGCCAACATTTACAGAGCACCTGTCAACCTCAGCACAGCAGAGCCTGTGCCAAGGGCCTTATATGTTAATATATTACCTTGTTTAATTCACATGGCCAGCCCACAAGGAGGTGCTGTTATCACCCCAGTTTAGAGGAAGGAACAGAGCCCTGAGAAAGCAGGCCTTCTGTCCCAGTAGTGGGGAAGCGGTGGGGTCAACTGCAGGCTGAGCAGCTCCAGAGTCCTCCCTCCCCGGTACCCTCCTCCCATCTGCAGGCTCTGACCACACAGCCTCCAGTTCATGCCCACGGGACGCGTGGTCACTCTGCACGCAGGGATTGCAGGGATCTTTCTGAAGTGTAAATTCAACTCTGCCACTCCCATGCTCAAAACATATCAATGACTCTTTATATTCTTCTTGGAATAAAGTGCAAAGTCCTTAGTACAGTTCTGGAAAGCTCTCCACCCTCCGGCCTCACTTTCCTTCCCACCCCTCCCCTTTTGTGTCCTGGGAACACCAAAATACTTTAGTCCCCACTTCCTGTACCCGGTGGCCTGGCCCCCTCATGCTGCTTCTCAGCCCCACGTCTAGTGCTTTTGTGCATGTTCTGTGCCCTGCCTGGAATGCATGTCTTCCTGCCCCTTCTTGGGTGGACTATTCTCTAAGAGTCACCTCTTCCAGGAAGCCTCCCCTGACTGCTTTGCTACCCATGCAAAACAAGGTGAGTCAGGGGTCCTTCTGCTCTTATCTTTGGAACCCCCGGGCTTTCACCCCACTGGTAACAACTGTCTGGGTCTGGGTCTGTCTCCCCTATGAGCCCCAGAGCCAACTACTGTCACCCAAAGTGGAAAGAAGGGCCAGCCAGCTGGGGAGCTGCCTGGGGCACTTAAACATCACTGGGAAGGGCCTGGAATGTGGAGACTGGAGTTTCACAGCCTCCTCTCAGGCAGAGCTCTCTGTGGGCCAGGAAGTTAGGAGTGGTTTGGTGAATTGCCTGGGGTGCAGGATGGTACCTTCCCCAAACTGCCTCTGAAGGAGGAGTGTCTGGGGAGCTGGGGGGACTTTGTTTTGCAGAATGGTGGATGCACTTGAGGCCGGGCTGCACTGCTGGGGCCACGGAAGAGAAGCGGAGCTCCGCCCCCAGGGGGGCGCCCTCCTCACCCTTCCTTGCATGGGCTCAGGCTCTCCTCCCATCCAACGATGACCTAACAGCTAAGGCTCGAGAGACGCCAAAGCATTGGCCTGCCCAGGGCCCCCATGACTCAGTTTATCCTCCTCTAGGAGCAGAGGCCGACCTCAGCGTGAAGGGGGCCATCCTTGGCTGTGGCGGGGGCTCGCTCGAGTGCTGGTGAAGCCAGCCTGTCCCGACTCCAGATGCGGCACTTGGCCTGTTGAGACGCACACAGAGGCTGCAGCCAGTCAGAGCTTGGGAGGGGGCGTGATGGGGTGGCAGACTGGGGGCCACCTTCCTCCCTGGCACCCTGCAGCCTGGGCTTAGCTGCAAAGTGTTGCAGGGCCCGTGACACAGTGTCCCCATCCTTGTCATGTGAGGGCAGTGACAATGGGCAGCTGGTCAAGAGACTCTTTTGTCCAGCTCCAGTTTTTTTTTTTTTTGCCCAAATTGCCCTGGGCCAAGACCCCAAGTGCTGTACACAGTGAACTGTGTGCAACCTTGCTGCTTGGCAAAAAGTTGAGTTCTTGATGCCAAATGTTGACACACTGAATTCAGTATCAACGAGGGACCTTTTAGAAACATTCAGCATAACATAATAGACTAATTCATTAGCACCCCATGGGTCTGAATGGGTAGAAGCTGAAGCTCGGAAAACATCGCCTTAAGGAATGACAGATGAAAATATCTTCCCCATGATATAACTGTTATTGCCGGGAAGTGGCATTAATTGTGATTGCTTATCTATTAATTTATTATAATTCTTTTTTCACCTCCAGGCTTTTACCTAACACATGACATGTAGCAGGGGCTCAGCTGGGGCTGATTAACGCAGGGTTATCTGGGAATGGCTCGAAGCTGGCTGGAACAGATAATGGCAGCTGGGGTAATTAAAATGTCTTCTACACGGAGGAAGGAAACTTGGAGAATTTTTTTAGAAAGAGTTGGTGATGTGGGATTCCTAAAGGGAAGGAAGTAAATGCCAAATGCCACTGTCCTCCCAAATACAGCTGCAGCTGACCAATGGGCGCAGTGAGAGAGAACCACGAGGCAGAGTTCTGGGCCAGCAGGGCTGGAAGGAGGGCCCTGAAGCTGGGGGCAGGACATAGCAGGGAGAGGCCCGCGGGGGGACAAAGCTGATGCCCCGATGTGGGGCACTGCTGAGAATACCCCGGGAAACAGCCCCCCAGTTTCTCCGTAAGCCAATGAGGAGCAAGACTCTGCCCTGCTGGCCTCAGAGGGGTGAAGAGGAATAACAGAAGGCTTTGGAACCAGTGAAGTGTGGGTGCCCTCGGATTTGCAGAGGCTCTGTTCCCTGCAAGAGCCTCAGTCACCATGCCTGGGCCATCGTGGAACTGAGCTGGCCAGAGGAGCCCAGGGAACGCTTTGTGTGGACTTTGAGCATGGCAGGTTTCAGCGGATGGCTTTGGAACTGGGCAGCGCCCTGCTGGGGAGAATCCTTGCTCTGTCCCTTTCTTGCTGAATAACCTCTCTGAGCCTCAGTCTCCATTTTTTCTATAAAACTAGGAGAGGCACATCTCCCTTGAATGTTATTCTGAATTTTGGTTGGGATGGAGTATGCCGAGCACACGGAACACAAGCAGGAGTTATTTATTTAACTTGCACAGTAATAAGTGCTAGGCATTGTTCTAAGCACTTTACCGAAGTCAGTACATGCCATACTCATCTTAATCATCCTATGAGGTAGTGCGTTATTGTCACCATTTTATAGTGACCATTTTATAGACGGTGAAATGAGGCACAGAGAGGTTAAGTAACTTGCCCAAGGAAGTCGAAGAGCCTTGATTCTAACACAGGCAGACTCGCACCAGAGCCCGTGGTCTAAACTGACTGCTGCTATGATGACGTATTGACAATTTCACTGATTATTTTCCACTTTGTATTGCCTTCATCCATCCATCCATCCATCCATCCATCCATCCATCCATCCATCCATCTAGGCATTAGTGAGCACCAACAGTGGACCAGGTGCTATTTGGGCGCTGGAGACAGAGAGGTGAACCAGGCACGGTCCTTGATCCTTAAATACCCAAAGGCAGCCCACCAGCTTGTGAGCTTTGAGTTAGATCCACCTCTGTGCACCTGCCCACCGCAGTGCCTGGCTCAGGGCCTGGGACCTTGGAAAGTATTTGTGTATGGCTTCTGGACAAACGAACAAATGAATGCTTCATTAAGGAAATGGAAGGTAAGAGAAATGGACACTGTCTGGGACTAGGGTAGGGCCCCGGGGGGCATTAGGATCCTTTTCCTAAGATCTCTGACCTTGACCCCAGTGGGCAATGGCATTAATGTAGAGGGTTCTGGGGTCACTGGGGTGGTGCCTTCTCCAGAGTCTGGCCCTGGAAGGTCAGCCAGGCCTCAGGGCTGAGGGTTCAAAGCTTTAGGCTCTGCTGTTCCACCAGTTCCCTGGGGGGATGCCCCTTCTGGCCTTGGAATGAGGGCTTGAGCTTGTTGGAAATGCTTTTAATTATTTACATCTTGGACCAGGAACAAGGCCCAGAGGGAGTTTGTCACAGGCCCTGTGTGGACAGAATGGGCAAGGAGGGTGTACTCAGGATGGGTGAATGAGATACACAGATTTGCTCCTGCCCTGACCACAGGATGCTTCTAAAGGAACCTCCCAGTGTCCCAGCCCTTCTGCTCGATGGCTCCGTCTTGGATTCTCTGAGCCCATGGGCAGACCTCAGACGACTGGCCAAGGAGTGGTCCCCTGTCCCAAGGACATTTCTATCATCTGGCTGGTGACCCAGCCCCCACCCTGGGAGCATTTAGAAATGTTGGGGCCATTTTCTTTCTTTGTCACCAAGACTGGAAATGAGTGAGTGGGGCTCAGAGATGCTAAACATTCTCTGGTGGGCAGGACATTCTGGAATGACGAATTGCCCGGCCCCAAATGCTTGCTTCTTCCTGTGGAGAACACTGACCAGTGCTTGGCCAGTCAGCATGTGACCTGGGAAAGTGGGTGGTGCTCAGCGAGAGCGGTGGTGAGCAGAGGCAGGGGATGGTCACTGGGGTGTGACGTGCCTGGGCAGCTGTGATGCGCTGAAGCCTCTGGGGACAGAGAGAACAGGCAGGAGCAGAAGCTCAGAGCAGGGGAGGGCACCGGGGGAGAGGCAGGCAGCAGACATGGGGGTGAAAACCACAATCCCTGCAGGTCCAAAGTTGCTCTGGATCCAGAACCACCCATGTGGCCTGATGGTTCATTCTAGAACTCCCTGATGACGTGAGGTTACCTGAGCGAGTTCTGCTCCTTGCAGTCAGGAGGGGCCAAGTGAGGGAGCTGGAGCCAGAAGCATCACAGCACACTTAGCCCATTTCACAGAAAGGAAGCCGGCCGGGGTTTCAGTAGGCTGCCCACGTGCACGGCTAAGAGGCGGTGGAGCAGATGCTCCCATTCTGCCCCTCTGCCTCAGAGACCTGCTCCCCACACTGTGCTGCAGTGTGCGGGGGGCACAGTCTGCAGGGACCCACAGCAGCCCTGGAAGGTTGGCCTGTCTCTTCAGTGTTCCTTGTCCCTCCCTCGTGCCTTCTCATCATGGACTCCAGGGCTTTGTCACACCAACCCAGGGCGCTGAGGCCCTAGGGAGGTGACCCAATGGGATGAAAGTCCAAGAAGGATGTGCTGGGCTACTGAAGCAGGGCTGGCTGGAGCCCCCCAGGGCCCAGAAGTTGGTCTCAGCACCCTAGGAACCCAGGGCGGGATGGCAGAGGGCCATGGGCCCCTGGAGTGTGCCCCGCCCCACCTGCCCAGGCCTGTTCCTCTGCTCCCAGGTCTGGACAGAGGTAGAGCATCAGGGATCTGGGGGCCTCACCCTAAGCCTCCAGTGACTTTCCAGGACTCAGCATGGCAGGGAGAAGCAGAAATCCAGAAGCGGTTTGGGGGGAGAAGGTGCCTGGTCTCAGTCACTAGCTTCTAGGATCCCTTTCTCCCAACATGGCTCCTGGCAGGTGCCCAGGTCTGTGCCCTGGACCAGAAGAACATGCAGGTGGCCCCTGAGTTCTGCCATGGGCACAGGGTGCGGAGGGTTGGGGATATAAGGAAGTACATGCTGATTTGCAGCACTTGCCAGCTTCCCACCAGTGCTCCCACCATGGCAATTTCAAGGTACCAACAGGACGTGGTTTGGGTGACATATGCAACCAGCTCTCACACCCGAGCACGCCAGCTCCAGCACACCACCGAGGGGCTAACCTGCCTCTTGGCCTCGACTTATGCTGTTCATTCTATGCAGACTACCCTTCCCTCTCTCTCCCTTGGTGAACTCCTGCTGACCCTTCCAGGCCCTGTTCCAGTATCTGCTTTTCTGTGAAGATGGCTTCAAACGTCCCACCTTTCACCAGGCCCTCAGCACTTAGCACCTCCTAGGCACCGGGCGGGGCACCCTAACTGGGTGCTGGATAAATGGATGAATGAGCACAGAGACCCGCAGCTCTGCAGCGGCCAGGCCAACACAGACTGCAGGAGGCTCGTGTCAGAGAGAGGATGGTCAGCGAGGCTGTCACTGGCTCCAGACCCGGGATGGGTGGAAGAGCCCCAGCGAGGTCTGAGGGCGTCTGGCTCCCAGGCGGGGCGGCTCAGTGCCGGTGCCCCTTGGCACAGGGAGCTCTTTATTCTGCTGATCTCAGGCCACAACTAATTATCCTAATGGGTTTAAATGGCCCTAAATGTTCTTGGAGTTTGGACAGGCCCCATCTGGAGCCTGTAGGTGGGCGGGCCCAGCTGACAGTGAGTGGGCAGACGTCAGCATGGATGTTGCAAGAATCCAAAGTGGCAATTTCTGTGAGGCCTGAGACGTGTGTGGGGAAGCGTGGGGCTAGGAACCAAGGGTCATGACAGTAAAAATAGCTAATACTTCTATAGCTCTGCATGGGCCAGGCATTGCTGTCCACGTTTTACCTTATTAACTTATTTAGTACTCACAACAGTCATGGGAGGTAGAAGCCCATTCTGCAGAGGAAGAAACTGGGGCAGGGAGGTTAAAGGACTTGCCCAAGGTCCCACAGCCACTGAACAGAAGAGCTTTGTTCATAACTGGCTCCAGAGTCCCTGCCCTTAATTATAACATCATGCTGCTTCTCAAAAGTGGGTGGGGCACACAGACATCTTTGTGCCCTTACCTAGGGTCACCTTAGGAAGCAAGTCCACCCTGGATCTCCTCTAGCTGCAGCAAGTATCCCCAGTGGGCTGGCCCAAGCTGGGCCACAATGACCTTGACTCAAGGAGCCCCACCCCCTCCCTGTGCCAGTTCCCAGGGGTACGTTACCAGAGTGGTGAAGATGAAGTGGTAGTACTCGGTCATCATGCCCATGGCCATGGCCTGCAGGAAAGCAGAGCATTAGCCACCTGCAGGGACACCCAAGCAGCCCCCTCCTCCTCCCCGCCCCAGGGGTGAAGACAGGGTGGGGGTGGGGGGACAGGATGGGACTGGCAGTGGGTTGGGGGAGGCTGGCCGCATGGAGCGAGGTGTTTTCTGAGGCCACCTCCCAACAGTGACAAGTACTGGCTAGTGACAGCAGTCAATTTCGCATTGGAGTGCGCAGCCAAATCACCTGGGACAGATTAAAATGCATATTTTTGGGTCACATTCTCGATAGATTCCGAATTCTGCAGGGCCAGGTGGGGTCCAGTTGTCTCTTTTTAGTAAGCGTCTCTGAGCCTGCCACGCTTGGAGAAATGCTGACGGAATCAGCACGAGACTGAGACCGCCTTCGCCAGTGCTCCGGCTCGCTCTGCTGAGCTCTCTGCGCTGGCTCCAGAGAGTACATCCTCCCCCCACAGAGTACACCCTTCCCTGACAGCACCAGGTCCTGGGGGCGGGGGATCTGGCCTCAGTCTGAGCCTCTCCCAGAAGGGCTGAGACATTCCTCCTTCCCCAGTCCTGGCTGACCACAAAGTGGGTCACATGGCTGCCATAGAATTATTATTACCTACCATCAGGAAGTCTATATTGTATTGGGCTATTAAGTATGAAATGTCTGATTTCTTTAAGTACTAAGTGTGACAGTTGATATCTGTGACATTTCACTTTGACACTTCTTGTTTTATTTTTATTGTGAAGGTACATCCTCAGTCTTTCAAGCACACATCTTGGCTTGTGATTATTTTTCAGAGATTTTTTTTAGAGCAATTTTTGCGGAACCATGGATAAGTCAAAAATTCGTGTTATTTTCGAATATGAGTTCCGTTGTGGAACCAATGCAGCGCAGACAGCTCGAAATATCAACACAGTGTTTGGGAAGGATGTCGCTAATGAATGCACAGTATGTTGATGGTTTGAGAAGTTCCATTTTGGTGCTTTTAATCTTAAAAATGAGCCACGTGGGTGATCTGAGACCAAGGTGGATAATGATGAGCTGAAAGCTGTAGTGGAAGTGAATCCACCTCAACTTACACGTGGATTAGCAGCAAGGTTTGACGTTATATTCCAAAAATATTGGACCCTTTGAAAAAAATTGGCAAGGTAAAGAAGCTGGATAGATGGGTACCTCATGAATTAAATAAGCATCAGAAGAGAAATCATCTCGAAGCTTGCCTTTCTTTGTTGTCATGACATAAAGGCGAACCATTTCTACAATGTATTATTATGTGTGATGAAAAATGGATTCTTTTTGACAATCGCAAGCATTCAGCACGATGGTTGGATAAAGATGAAGTGCTGAAACACAGCCCAAAACCAAATATTCATCAAAAAAAGCACATGTACTCACGACTAAACTGGAACTAATCGATCAACACTCATGTGCACATATGGTGGTAAAACTCAGTGGAAACCAAGCAGGTGGGAGGGGGGAGGAGAGGATGGGTAAATCCACACCTAACAGGTACAATGCATGTTATCTTGGTGATGGGCACACTTGTAATTTTGACTCCAATGGCACAAAAGCAATTCATGTAACCAAAATGTTTACACCCCTGTAATACTCTGAAATAATCATTAAAAAAGAAAAGCTAATGGTGTCTGTCTGGGGGTCCAGCGCTGGTATTGTCCACTACAGTTTCATGACACCTGGTCAATTGATTACAGCTATGTCTGTCGCACTCAGTTGGATGAAATGATGAGGATGCTTGTGATTAAGCAGCCGAGATTGGTCAGTAGAGACAGGCCAATCCTCTTGCAAGACAAACTCTCTGTCATCCACCGTATTCACCAGACCTTGCACCAACTGACTACCACTTCTTCCAGGCTTTGGACCACTTCTTGCAAGGAAAAATATTCAATTATCAGCAAGCAGCTGAAAATGCCTTTCGAGATTTCATCACCACTCGCTCTTGAGGCTTCTTCGCTGCTGGCATAAACAAGCTATTAAATACCATTAAGATGGCAAAACTGTGTGGATAGCTTAGGCGCATACTTTGATTAATTGTATTGCTTCTTGTTTGAGATGCAATGAACTAAGCTTTTTTTTCAAAATCGGACATTTCGTATTTAATGACCTGATATATAGTTTACGTATTTTAATGAAAGCCTGTAATCTATAATAATAATGGCTATAATTCATTTTCTACAGAGTGCTTCAGAATGCTGGGTCCACAGAGTGCTCTAGGGGGAAATGTCACTGGGTCAAGTACATTTTGCAAATGCCATGCATTCCTTCCCACCTTGGGGACTCACAGGCCACATCATAACCTTAAAGGCTCAGAGAAGTCCTGCAGTAAGAGACGGGCTTAACTTTGTTTAATTCCTGATTTAGTCAAACCATTTCTAATTCTAGAAGTTTTCAAATCAGACAGACCTAGGGGTAGATTCCGACTCCCTGGCTGGATACCCTTGAGTCTGTTACTTCCGCCTGAACCTCGGTTTCCCTACCTGTAAAGTGAGCATGATCATCCTCCCTATTTCCCAGGATGGTGGAAGGAGGAGTGACATGTACCTGGCACAGAGTAACTGCTCAGTGACCTCAGGTCATGACTGTCCCTACTACTCTGTGCCACGTGCTGGCAGGGGAAGAGCAGCACTGGGTACGGTTGGCCAGGAGGATGAGGGCTGAGGGATTTCTGGGGTGTGGCTTTAAAGGTGCCACTGAAAGTGCCGACTGCATGCTGGGCTCTGGGAAAAACTCTTCGCTTCCCTGCTCTCACTGAAGCCCCCAGTGCTGCGTGGGGTGGGGATTACTGACCCCATCTGCAAGGCGGGGAGGGAGTCTGGGGCCACTTGCTCCAGAGCCACACGCCAAGAACGGGTAGAAGCAGAACTCAAACTCTCAAAGGAGCCTTTCAGCCACCATGCGAAGGAGCGTCCTTTGTGGGGGCAGGGGACAGGGGCTGCCACTCGGCCTGGGCATCCCTTATGGGGCCCAGCTGGAGGACAGGACTTGAGCCCCTCGAGGCCTTGAAAATGCCCCTGGCCCCAGCTCAGCGCATGGCCCGCTGCACCCTCTAAGTCCCCTACTTGCCACCTGGGCCTGGCCAGGTCATGCGTCAAATAACTGCAGAATGCCTCTTCCAGTCACCAGCATGCTTTCTGGGATGACATAATTGCCTTTTACACAAAGCGCCGGCTCAAATCAGTGTTTTTGGTGTCAGCTGCGGCACCCTCGGAGGGGGTTGCAGGCGATTTCGCTGTTTATTTTCCTAGGTGGCTGGCAGAGCTTGGCTCTCGTCCCCAGCATGCCACGCTGAGCTGGGAACGGAGGCCCGTCCCGGACCGAGAGCCGTTCTCCTCCCCCACGTCACTGCAGAGCTGAGCAGATGGCACGAGGAGACTCGATAAACCTCCCAGTAATAGGAGAGTAACACCAAGTGCCGCAGGCTACGGGGGATGAGTCACTGGGAGAGGCAGTGAGGCATTCTGGGGGCTGCGCCTGAGAATCTGAGGCCCCTCTGCGTCCCCCAGGTTCTGCTCCCGTGTGGCTTCAGCCACCAGCACGGAGGTGGGGTGGAAACTGGCGTCTACTCAGGCCCGGCTGGGGCAGATCATCCACCCTCACACCAACTCGGAGCCCGTCTTGCTGCTGTGACCACCCAAGGTCACACAGCCGGCAAGTGGCAGAGCTAGGAGCCAAGCTTAGATCTGGCGGCATCACACCTGTACCTGGGAAAGAGGAGGTGGGAGAGGCGGCGGGCAGACCCCAGCCACCCGCCCCTGCCCCGTCCCACCGCCGGCCAGCGCTCACGCACCTGCTTGAGGATCTGGGCCGCCATGGTGTGGCTGCAGTCGAAGATGATGCGGAATTCCCGGCCTCGCTTCATCTCCTTGAGCAGCGGGCGTGAGTCGTCGGAGTCGATGGGGAGCTGGCGGATCTTCAGGCGGATGTTGTATCTCGATGGGGCCATGATGAGCTCCTGCAGCCGGATGAGCCCTGAGGGCCATGGGGCACAAAGACACACGTGTACACACATGGACACACAGGCATCCACTCAGACTCGTGTGTGCGCACGTGCCTTGGCTATAGGTCTGTGGACACACACAGACTCAGGTATGTGGCCCACAGAGAAGTGTACATGTGCATGGACAAGATCTGAGAGCAGATGTGTGTGCCCATACAAACACATGGTTCACGCGCATGCATGTTGATACGGATGGGACATACACTTGGGTTTATAAACACATGTGTGTACATGCAGATTAAGGCCTGAGTACACACAGATACCTGAACACATGCATGCATATTGAAAAGTAGGCATGGACAGAAAATTCCCACTGTCCACACCACCTGCTCTGCTCTGACACAGAATGGGTGTGGAAACTTGCAGAGCCTAAACCAAAGGCCACCCTTCTTCCTCTCACCACTGACACTGTGTGACATGGGGCATAATTTCCCTAAACATCTCCAGCAAACTGCTTCCAGGATGTGGGCACAAGAGGCAGCTCCAGCCCTATTGTCCTAACCTGTACCAACCCTTGGACCAGGTAGGTGAGGTCGTATTTGTGTCTCCTCCCTGTGCCAAGGGCAGGCTC
Organism: Lemur catta; assembly: GCF_020740605.2. Taxonomy (NCBI): domain Eukaryota; kingdom Metazoa; phylum Chordata; class Mammalia; order Primates; family Lemuridae; genus Lemur; species Lemur catta. Next base: position 99,939,104 of record NC_059130.1, on the reverse strand, counting down.
CTTGGTAAACCCTATCCATTCTTCCACGTTTAATGCAACCACCTCCTCCAGGAAGCCTTCCTCTATTGCTCTGTTCAGCAAAGATGCCCCTCCCCAGATGACCCCCCACCCCAGCTTGGTGGGCTCCTCCCTCAGCATTAGCCTCCTCTGGCCTCACCTCCCTCTCCTTGTCCTGCTATGAATACCTTGATATCGGGGGCTGGGTCCCCATCACCCTTAGCACAGGGCCTGCCATTTAGGGGGAATGCAACAAAAGTTTCCATAATTGGACTGACTTACTGTTTTTTTCTCCCCACACTGAAAAATCTATCCTCCACCTTGGTTAGCATTTTGTAAAACCACTTAATCTGGGGACTTCCAGGGAAAACTGAATGTCACTGCCTAGAGACAAATGGCTTGCTTAGGTCTAATTAAGTCCATTTCCGTCCCCATTTCAAGGTCCATTCTTGCCAACTTCTCTCTGCATAGCCTGGGAGCAAGCCTGCTCGCTGCTCTCTATACACTCACCCCCACTGGAAGGAGGGGGCGAGGTCCCAAGCAGGCCATGCCCTGCCCCACCCCCACTCAGGGCTCAGTGTTCACACAGCATGTTCCGTCACCCCCACTACCAGCACTCCGATTTTCCTTCGGGGAACAACGCCTGCCCCGCTCTCATTCTGTGACTCAGGAGGGATCTAAGCCCAGCACTCCCGGCAGGGCACGCGGGCCCAGCCTGGCCGGTCAGTACAGCCTCTAGAAGCAGGTATTGACTTAGAGATGGAGACATGACACAGTGGGTTCTATCAGAGCGACTCCCAGAAATTGTGCTAGAACAACTGGCACAAGAAGGGGGTAAGAAACATCCCCTTTTCCATTCAGCTTCAAATAGGGAGGATGTAAGTCTGAGTGTCACCAACATAGAACTGAGAAGGATTCCCACAGCGCAGGAGTGAGAGAGGAAGAAGTCCTGATGGTATGCATTGGAGCCTCCGGAGCAGACAGTACCTGAAGCTAACGCTACCCCTGAACTTTCCAGTGAAGGCAGCCAATAAATCCCCACCCCCGATGGACATGCTTGATGCTCTGACTCGGGTGGGGCAAAGGCAATATATGGAACCTAAACATTTGTACCCCTGTAATATGCTGAAATGAAAAAAATCCCTACTCTATTTATTTATTGCTTAAGCTAGTTTGCATTGCATTAAAGTTTACTTTCAACTGTTACAGTATCTCCTGATCTAGAAAGAGTCCCCCTACTCAGCCGACTTCAGAAGCCTTCCAACAGAGAGCCAGTTTCCAAAACAATCCCTGGTCCACATGCCTGGGGCTGTTCTGCTCTCATTCCCATTCCTGCGGGCTGGACGTCGGGATAGCAATCTGATCGGTGTCCATCAGTCCACTCTGCCGGGGAGGGCAGAGAAACATCCCCGTAACCTGAGCATCCCGGAGAGCTCCCAGACAAGCTTTGCCATGGCCGTAGGCATCAGGGACCCCCAGCCCTCCTGAACAGTCCCAAACCCAGGTACAGGGACTGGGAGAAGGCTCTGGACCAAACAGGGGCCCAGTGCCTCCTGGCACCAGACTGGGTGGGGACGACGAAGAGGATATCAGCTGACCTTAGCAAAGGAGGGAAAGGCCACAAAGCTACCCCCAAACACACACCCAGGCCTGTCCCCTCCCAATGTATCTCAGACATTCTAGGTTTGGCGGAATGATGCTGCCTTTTCACACCTGTTACCCGGAGAGGTCCAGAGTGCACAGTTTGCTCCCACCTGCTTGGTTTTCAGACTCATGCACAGCATTAGCAGGTGTGTGAGCTTTGGGGACCCAGGACATGAGGACTGGGACAGGCTGGAGGCTGGAGCAGAGGCCACTGGGACCTTCTTATCAGCCAAGCGCATTGCCCCGTGTAATGCATGGTGACCCACATTCCCCGGTAGCAAATGTCAGAGCTCCTTCCCATCAGCGTGCTCCCAAAGGAGACCAGAGGCTCCTCTCGGCCCACCCCAACCGAGGACTAGGCTCTGTTTGCCTGGGATGAGCTTTCCTTCCTGGCTGCTTCCCTAATCAATCTCTCTTAAAATATCTGCAGTGAATCATGGTTGTGGGAATCATGCTTTTCACTCACAAAGCACTTCTGCATTCATTACCCTATTTAACCATCTCCGAATCCTAGAAGGCATATAGAACAAGGATTTTCACTCCAGCATTACAGATAAAGAAACCGAGGACCACAGAGGTGAAGCGACCCTCCCAGGGTTTTGCAGCATCCTAACAATGGGATCATAGAGACCCAATATTTTGGCTCCTAGGCTGGGTCCTGTTTCTCCACCCCAGGTTATTTAAAACCTCTTCCTTTCACCCTTGATATGAGTTTGTCTTTGTGCACAGATTAGATTAGGAAGGGGGAGGCGTGGCAAAGCTTGTAGGGCAAACACCAGTTGCTTCCTTAGCAGCCATTCCCCCTGAGGTAGGTTGCAATGATGACCCCAATGCTTCACCCCTCTTTATGTCCACACCCTCCGCCATGGAACCTTGCAGTGCCCTCCAACTGGGCTCGACCACGTGACTTGTTTTGGCCAGTGGGGGATATAAGGAGGCACAATGTAGGCCGACACTTGAAACGTAGCTGCACATTGGGTTTGTTCTCTTGCACTCTGCCATTGTCATGACAACATGCCTGGGCTAGCCTGCTGGAGGATGAGAGACAGGCAGAGGAGAGCCATGTTCCTCCTGCCGTCCCAGTCAAGGCCAGCCTCGATCAACCAACAGCCAGCCAACCCCTAGGCCGGTGAGATCCAGCTGAGCCCACAGAAACTGCCCAGCCTGCAGGCTTCTGAGTTAAATAGATATTTTTATTTTAAGCTACTGAGTTTTGGGGGTGGTTTATTATGCAGCATTATTGTAAAAATTGATAACAGAGGCACTCCCTCCTAGCATTTGAAAAGAACTGTGATTTTGTGCGGATGACAACGTGCCAGTCCCAAGAGATCACTCATGAATGGTAGGAGCCAATCAGTGGCAATCACATTCCCATTTGACAGTGTCTAGCGTAGTAGGCATGGACCTAGGGAGCTACACAGGACTGTCTTCTAGAAGGATCTGAGGCAGATTTCCCTCTCTGATAAGAGGCATGAGTCACATGAAGAAAAATCCCTTGGACCCCCACCTCCTGTATGCTACTTACTGCACGCTCGGAGCTGCAGCAGCCCTGTTGTGACTACGAGGGGAAAGCCAAGAGAGCCGTGGCAACACCAGCACGGCACCCTGACTTTGTCAAGCTGCTAACCTCACCCTGGAAAGGCCCGACCCAGACTTCTTGTCAGCGAGATGACTCAGTGGGAACTGTTCAAGTTAATTTAAGTTGTGCTGTCTGTTACTTGCAGCTAAAATACCCATATGGACACAACCCCCAAAGCAAACACAGACAAAGCCTTGAGCACTTCCCACTCCACGGGGTTGGACGACCCACAAGTTGTCCTGCCTCTTGACATATCCTGATTCTGGGAGTGCACTTCTTGCTACCCACTATTCATCATTTGTTATATTATTATTTGGCCGAATCCAACCCTGAATCCCTAGTCTCAGTTGTTTTCCTCATCAAACCCGCTCCCCCGTTGACTCCCCTATGTTTTTAAATGTTTATTGAACTGAATTGAGTTGAATTGAAAATCAAGTTGAATTAAACTGTAATTGAAGATTAAGGAAAGAATGTGCCGGGCCTTGGTAAGTGTGAAGAAACGAAGACGCTGTTACCCTGTCTCCTTTTGAGAAGTTGGTCGTATTGCAGGAGAGCGGGTGTCCAGGTCGCTGGTAATTCCAGGCCATCGGAGCTAAGGACCACATGACATGTACATTTGGTCAGGGCACATGGAGGAGCAAACGACAGACCTCGGCATCAGCTCTGGCCAGGTTCACTAGATGGTGTCCACCGCCACGCCGCAGCGTCCTTTCCTCTGCAAGCCACTCCCTCCACCCCATCCGGCCTGGAGGCCCCCGCCCTGCTGGGCAGTGGTTCACGCCAGCGTCTGTCCTGATGGCTCTGTACCCATGGCTCCATGGCTTTCCGGTTCTTTATTTTCAACACTACCCCGCTCATATCCATTGCTCTTCCATTTTGGCCCCCAGTGTGCTTCCAAGCGACTCCTCAAATTCAGGCCCCCTTTGTTCCTGCCTGGACCAGCACAGCCCCCTCTGCTCCCAATCCTTCCTGTGCATCGATTGCTCTCGGAACCATGTTCTAAAACTCTGCTTTGATTATTCCACTCTTTTGCTCAATACTACTCAATGGTCCTCCGCTGCTTAAAAGATAAAAATCTAAACTCTGAGGCTGGACATCAGAGACCTTGCCCAGCCGGCTACCCCTGCTTATCTGGCTTTCCCTCCCACCTCCTTACTTGAATCCCCTGCCCCAGCCAGGCTGTCCTCTTGGTCCCCTTGCCATGCACAGCCCCATCTACTTGTTGCTTAGGCTGTTCCCTCCACCTACAATAACCTCAGGATAGCTCTCCCCATCCATCCATCCTCGAGGCCCCACGCAGATCTCTCCTCCTCTGGTAAATCAGCTCAGACGAGCAAAGGCCACAGAGGGTCCTTTCCCTGAGTCCCGCAGCTCTGACCATTTGTACACGTCACTTCATCCTCGGCTCTGATGGCCTGGAATTACCCAGGATCCCTGGACCGGCACCCACTCCCCTATAATATGATTAATTTCTCAAAAGAAGACAGGATAACAACCTCTTCATTTCTTCACTCTTACACTCTTTCCTGCAATTTTTAATTCGAATTTACTTCAACTGGATTTTCAATTGAATTCAATCTGTTCCAATTCAATTCAGTGCAAGCAACATTTAAAAACATCTACACTGCACCCATAGTCCCCGTGCTAAATCCTGGAGGCACCAAAACTCCTGATCTGGAAGCAGAAACAGGCTCCTAGATCAACAATCACTCATGCTGGTCTGTTAGGACAGACAGCTCCGTGGTGCTGCAGAAACCCTGGGGGTGGCTTGGAGCTTGGCAGGAGCGCCCCTCAATGGCAGAGCCTTCCTGCCGGGGGCACTAGGAGGGCTGGGGGGTCCCTGCTCTCAAGGATCTCCTGTCTGGTGCTTTGCGTATAGCAGATGCTTGTAGAAGCCCAAGTGAAATAAACAACTTTCCGATTACCCTTTCTGAGGAGTCTCTCCCTACTATTTCCACTGCCCATTAGGATGTAATCAAGAGCTGACATTGAATCACGGGCAGCTGAGAGCTGGAGGGCTCTTGCGAGGCTTGTTGTGGCAGCTCTTGACACGTGGGAAGAGCGAGGCTAGATGGGTTAAGTGACTTGCCAAGGTCACTCTCTCTTAAGAGGCTGGACTAAGAAATGTCTTGAGACTTGAGTCTTTGGAAAGAACGAGGAGAAGAAACAGCTCCACGCTGGCTATGAGGACTCCAACAGGCCTGTGGGTGGGTGTGGCTCTGACATTCACTAGCCGGGTGACAGCAGGCAGGACACGGCACCTCTTTGAGCCGCAGGCTCCTCATTTCTAATTTATCACCCCATAGAGTTACTATGAGGCTTTCATGGCATTAAATGAGATCACACCTGTACCACTTGGTTCTGAGTAGGCAACAGTGGTCTTTTTCAAATGTACGAATCCAGAAGCGGCATTCCTCTCCTGTCACTAGAGGACTCTCCAGGTCTGTGCCTGTCCTGCAGACCCTCGTGAGGACGACTCAGGATGAAGGCAGGGTCCAGGCGGTGCTCAGCACCCTCTGTGGCTCTCCTCCCCCTCCCCCTTCCTGCTTGCTCAGGCCTGTTTGTGACTTACTGCAGCCCACCAGCCCTCTGCACACAGTTGCATACAGGGAGCTATGTGGTACCTGTCTGTGCTCCCCTATGATGCAGAGCTTGCCAAGACCAAGAACTGAGTTTTATTTACCCAGGTATCCCCAGCTCCCAGCAATGGATGGGGTCCAAAGAAAAGGCCCAGAATGCATTGCTGGATTTGTTAGTGGATATCTGCTATGTGTGTGCTCTGGGCCCACAATGAAGGGCCTGAGACTTGAGAGGCAGGGGAAACACGTTGCAGCAAGAGTTTTCTGGAAGGGCCCAGGCTGGACTTCGAAGGTTGGGCAGGACTGGGCCCAGCAGGTCGTCCCCAGTAGAATGCTGGGGTTAGGTCCAGCTGGCAGAGCGTGTGGGACAGGGGCCTCTACACCAGGGAGTCCAGCCTTAGGCCCTGGAGCCCATTTCCTCCGTCTGCCTTGGGAGGATGAGACAAGAGCCTGGTCCTTGCTTCTGCAGGGCTGGCCTTGGCTGGGGTCCAAGGTCAAGTGGGTAGGGCAGGGGCTGGCATCTGTGTGTATGGCTGGGAGTGTACAGATGTCACTGCATGTGAGTGCAGGGGGAGATGAGTGCGTGTGGTGGGGTGCAGGTGTGAGGATGACCAGAAGAATGAACCTTCAGTGAGCACTCACTGGGTGCCAGGTGCTTCTGCATTATGCCCTTCACATCCACATTTTACAGATGAGAAAACTGAGGCACAACGAGGCTGCACCTCCAGCAGGTGATAGAGCTAAGATTTAAAACCAGGAGGCTTTACTCCAGCGTGTACACACATAACACTACACCCTACCACAAGTAAGCCGCGTATGCGAGTGTGCACGTGTGAGTGGACGTGTTTGCTGCAGACGGGATGAGTGAGTGTGAGAGTGTGGGCAGGTGTGGGCGTGGCTTGCAGGTGTGCGTGTCGGTGTAGGTGGGTGCCAAGGGCAGATCAGCACTCAGGCTGCTGGGGGTGGAGGTGGAAGTGTGGAGAAGGTGTGAGGCAGGTGTGAGGTGAGCTGGGGTTGAGTGTGTGTGACCAGGTGAAGTTGGGGTGTGGGACACAGCCCTTTCCCTAAAAGCAGTTGTGCTGAAAAAACAGACAAAGGCCCGATCCTAAGGCTCTGTCCCGCTTCGCCCCTGCCCCAGCCACCCACCTGTACTGTCATCGTAGACCACGGTGGCCGACCGCCACTTGAGGTACTGGACCAGGTCGAGGATGGCGTGGCTGAGCGAGGCGTAATCGGGGTAGAGGTTCACGTAGAAGGTGTCCTTGTTGTCCAGTGGGTGGTGCTTCCAGCGTAGCTGGATGTGGGGCACCTCCAGGGCGTTGCAGATGGACTGGACGGCATTGGTGCAGGAGCCCTGCGAGGGCCCGAAGATCGCCACCACGCCCAGCGCCAGCTGGTCACAGGCTGCAACAGAGGGAAGGGCAGCACACGGGTCAGCGCGGGGGCTGTGGGCATGGGGGGGCGGTCAGTGATTCTCATGACCCTGTAAGGGTCAAACGGCAACCACCCTCGGAGGGCAGACAACGGATTGTCTCTCTGAATCTCACTTTGCTCACCTGGATGTGGGGACTCTAAGAGTCCCTACCTCATGGGATCGGAGTAAGGTGGAGCGAGGTGATGCGTGTGAGCACAGTGCCTGGTCCTAAGGTAGCACTCGTGACTAAGAAATGATCGTCACCTTTGATGTTATTATTGCTGTGATAGCGTCACCAGCTCTGTGCCAGGTCCTGTCCTGGGGGAACTTGGGAAAGATACAGGAATCAAACATCTAAAGCTTCAGCCTCCAGCCTAACCTCTTCCTAAAATCTGACCGGTACGGCTCACCTGTCACTCGCATTGCCACCTGTGTGTCTAAGACACTCTGCGGACCTAACACATCCCCGCTTCCCCTCCCCCACCTCCCCACCTCAGGAATGGCAGCTCCGATGTCCCAGGCCTTATGCCAGAAGCCTTGATTTTGTCTTAACTCTTCTCGTCCTCTCACACCCCACATCCCAATCCGTCAACAACTCCTGTTGCTTCGCCATCAATACGCATCACAATCTGAGCCCTTCTTCCCACACCACCTCCCCCTGGTCCAAGCCACTGTCGTCTTTTGCTGGGATTCCTACAGAAGCTCCTCAGTCACCCTCGCTGCTGTCTATTCTGCGCTCAGCAACCAGAGAGCCTGTCACAGTGTAAGGTAGGTGCTGTCACTCCTTTGCTCCAAGGGCTCCCAACTCAGTGTAACAGCCAAAGTCCTCACGGTGGCCAAAGAGGCCCCACCTGTTGCAGCTCCTCCCTGCCCTTGTCCCCACCCCAGCACTCTTCTGACTTTGTCTCCCCTCCCTCTTTCCCCCCTTGCAGCACTCAAGCCCCGCTGGCCTCCACGATGCTCCTCCAACACACTAAGCGCACTCCTGCCTCAGGGCCTTTGCACTTGCTGTCCTCTCTGGCTGGGATCTTTTCCCTCACATATCCTCGTGACTCCCTTCCTCCCTTCCTTCAGGTCTCTGTGTTGTGTGTCTTATTAGGGAGGCAAGCACTGACCAACTTGTCATAGCAACTCTTGTCCCGCCACACACCCTAAGCCCATACCCTGTTTTATTTCTATCCTTATGAAAGACCACCAGAAGTCGTGTTCATCTGTTGACTTTCTCCTTCCACTGGAATGTGAGTCCCAAGGAGGCCAGGGCTTGATCTATGTTGTGTACTGCTGTCTCTGCAGCGCTGAGTCAACACTGGAACGTCGAATGAATGCCCAGTCTGCCTCCAAACGGTTCATGTTCTTGGAGGAGCTGGAGGGCTCAGGCAGGAGAGACAGCAGGTGCTTCCGCTTATCTGGGGTCACCAGATGAGCAGACCCAGGGCAGCCGGGGCTCAAATGGGGGACTTTGCCTGAAAGATCCATAAAAAGGTGACCTCTCAGGGTCATTCTAGGGGGAGGGCTGTCCAGGAGTCACCCCCCTTTCTTCGGACAGCTGTCCCTAATTCTCCCTGGGGCCTGCCTCCCTCTTCCACTCTCAGCCCACAGGTGCAGAGCATGTGACTGGCACCCAGGCTGACCACTCACTGCCCTTCCCCAGTCCATGGCCATTGGTGTAGAGGATGGTCATGTGACCCATCAGAGCCAATGGGATGCCGTGAGCCCCAGGGGGCTGGGATGGGCACATTTTGCTTTCACTGAACGTAAGATGAAGTAAGACCTGGAGCTGCAGCAGCCATCTTGTGCTCATACAGAAAGAGTGGCACTTGTCTGTGGAAGTTGTTGGTGTGGAGGTGAGCATAGCCCAGAGAGAGAGAAATATGAGTCCCCCACCAAGTGAAACCCTGGAGTCTGGATTTGCAAAATACTTAAGTCATTTAGGTTTTGGTCTTCTGCCACTTAGAACCATCAGCAATCCACCAATAAAATGTGAGCAAGCTCACCTGCCCATGGTCGTGGGAATGACACTACATGCACATGTATGAACACATGATGAACATGGGAAGAGGCAAGACCGAGCGCCTAAGTGGAATACATTATGGATTCAGACTTGTCCTGGCTGCCTCGAGGGCCTCTGGGAGTGACCCACTGGGTCCAGGCCCACCCTTAAGATTTGCAAGGCCCAGGCTGAGAGTACACGTGGAAGCCCATGTACCACGTGTCGCTGAATATTTACATGTTGTAAGTCAAGCTAATAAACTGTTAAGTGAAGCATGTCCTTTTCTCCTACCTTGACAAATGCACCTTCATGACACCCTGGGAAGTCAGGTGGGAATAGAGACTGTTCACAGACAGTGATGTGGGAGGGAGGCACCAGCCCCCACCCTGCCCCCTTCCCTTTCACCACCAGCTCCAACCTGGACCATAAGGGCCTTGCACGCTTGGTGGACACCCCAGCCCTATGTCCCAGCACTGCCCACACTCTCTGCAAACAGCTGGCCCTTGGTCACCCCCAGGGCCTAGGAGTGTGCACCCTGGACGCACGGCTCTCCCCTAGAGGACAGGCCCAGGGAAGAGGCTCATGCAGGCCCTGGAAGTGGGCTCAGGGCCCCCTGCGCAGGAAGTTCAGGGTTCTAGATACTTCAAGCAAAGTCTGGAAGGGCAGGGCACAGGCTTCTAGTCAGTAAGTCCCCTTGGTCCCACTGACCTGGGAGGAGAAAGGAGGGAGGGGGCAGGACCTCCAAAGCACAGGCCCTGGGAAAGGGTCCGTCCTGCCTGGGTTTAAGGGTGGTATGGACTGATCCAGAGATAGAGGGTGGTCTCGAATCCATCAGAACATGTGGTCTTGGAGTACTTTTACTCTTGACTAACATCCACCAACCCCACTGCCTCTTAGAAATGGGAGATATTATGTAAAGAAGTCATTTTTCCTGAAATTTGTGCTTCCCCCAAGAACAGCAGAGAATGCTACTTATGACCTAGGTGAAAGACACAGCAATGTCGGAGGCCGGCTAGTTATTTTTAGGAGTCTTCCGGAACCACCTGGAACATGGGGCAGAACAGCAGCAGCGCTGCACAGAGGGCATCTGCTGGTGACCCGGGACTCCTTGTGACCAATGCCAGGTGCAGGAGAGGACGCGCAGCGGGACACGTGGCATCTTCCTGGTGCTCCTGCCGTTCTGCAGGCCAAGGCAGGGAAGCAGCATTTTGTCCCTGCTCGTGTCACCCTGGAGTCAGTCAGCCATCCTTTGTGTGAGTGTGTGTGTCAGGCAAACCAGTGACAATAAATGCTTCAAATATAGGAACTTGGGGCTTATTGGTAAATTGTCAAATTTAGGGACAGTTCTCCTTTTAAGTCATGCTCTGACCTGCTTTCTCCCTGTCCACTCACGTGATGCTTCTGCTGTCTGGTGCGCTGGGTGTCTGTCCCCACCACCTTGTCACCTTAAGGTGAGGCACTCTCTGAGGAAAGGGGCCACGTGTGAGTCACTCTGTGGCCATGGAGGTTGGACATCAACACAGACGAGATAGTGACAGTTAGTGACAACTGTCCAGGATTGGTCTCTCACTCTTGTCCAAGCCTGAGGCTGTGGCATCCTATAAAATCGTTAGGTTTCTCTCATGCTGTCCTCCTACCTCTGTTTTGAAGGCTGGCTGTCCCCTGATGTCTGTGGTTTCTGTCTCTGGCTCTATGTTCTTGTCCTCCCCTAAGACCTTCTGGTTGAAGACTCGGGTGAGTGACTTGGGTGTGTCACTGCTGCCATCACCGCCTCCAAGAATCTGCCTCGTGGATTCCCCGTGTGATCTATGCCTTGACGCAGGCAGGCACACGCTGCCCCGCCACGCCCACCCTTATACAGCCCACCTCTTAGGTCATGCCCCAGCTGGGCATCCGTCTGAGGGAGGCAGGGGACAGCAGACCAAACACAGGGTATGACGATCAGAGGATTACAAGAGTGCTGTTGAAGGAAGTGACTTTGATTTGACATCAGCTGTGAGGAGGATGATAAAGGTAACTGAAGTAGTAGTTGTGACGTGGAAGACCATTTTGTGAGGCTGTTGATGACAGTGGTGAGGGTGTTGATCAACAGCGTTGATGAGGGTGAAATTGACAATGATGTTGATGTCATGACAGTAATGGTGAGATGGCATGTTGATGTTGGTGTTGATGAAATTGACGATGATAAAGGTGTCAACAACCTCAGGGTAATGATGATAATGATAGGAATGATGATGGTGATGACAGTGTCAGTGGGATGGTGGTGGTGGTGTTGGCATTGACAAGATGGGTGACGTTGACGATGCTGTTGTCATGGCAATGATGGAGATGATGACAGTAGGGGTGGTGATGGTGGTACGGATATTGTTAGAGTGGAGGTGATATGCCATTGCTGCTGCTGATGACAGTCCTTGTGGTGCTGGTGTACTGGTGTTGATAGCAGTGTCAGTGGTGACATGATGATGATGAGCGCACTGGGTTTCATTCTGCCAGACGCAGCGATTAGACCTCACTCTAGGGTAGCAGGAGGCATCAGTCCCGCCCTTCCCCTATTTCTCCACCTTGGCCTCTCTCCATATCTCTTTTCCTGGCCCCTCCATGCTCCTTCCATCCTCTGAGGACTTTCCAGCCCGGAAGAGCCCTGCTGCCCCAAAGGGACCGGGGCAGGGGTTATGGCCACAGCAGTCGCTGCGGCAGCTTTTCCTCCAGATGTTTCCAGGGCAGCAGCCAGCCCCTGTTCTGGCAGCCCTGAGCGCACTGCAGTAATTACATTATTTGTGGCTTCAATTTTGAATCCATTTTCTGGTCATTTTACAGTAACTCAATGGTTCACAGTCATTGCGGGAGTCCACAGCCTGAATGTCTCCCCCCCACCCCCCTTTCCATGGCAATCGTAGTTATAGCAAAAATTATCCCAATCAATTTGTGTCTTAAAAGGAATTGAGCAGCCCGGGAATAAGTGAAGGCAGAGGAGCCCGGGGAGCGCTGGGTCGATTCCAGGCCCGCTCCGGCCAGGCTTGGAAGAGAACACAGGCACGCTCTGGGCGGCTGGCGCGGGCGCTGCCTGGCAGTCACTCGTCTTTTAATTTTCCACAAAACATTTAAAGATAAAGACAATAAGTGAAAGTCCCTTTTAATAGGGAAAGGCCTCCTGGGCCTCATGCGGAGGGAAGGACTAACGCGACCGGAGCTGGCGGAGCTGGCGGGGGCGGGCAGTGCCAGGCTCTGTGCCTCTGAGCCCCTCACCCACATGGCCCGAGGTGGCTGGTCCCAGCTGGTGGGGAAGGGAGCAGCGACAAGAACTTCCATCTGGGGAACATGAATTCCACTGGATTAATTAGAATTAGGCCCGAGTCCACCCCCTGGAAGGGTCCTAAAGACACTCCTGAGGAATGCTGTTTAAAAAAACCCAAGATCAAAAGAAAAAAATGAAGATCGTGGAAACATGAGGCTCCCCAAGGGATGGAGGGTACCCTACGGGGAGTGTGACCCAACAGCAGAAATGCCCCCGGGTCAGACGGTGGCACTTCCCACCAGCAGAGGGATGTTACCTGCCTTGTGCATGCTATCAGAGGGACACTGAGGGATGCAGAAAGGTGCCACTTCATTTTTTTAAGTTGAGACATAACACAATGTAATAAAGTGCATTCATCTTTGGTGCATGACTTTTATGAATTTTTATGTATAACTGCACTCATGTACCAGGCACTCACGTATCATGTACTACCTTGGTCAAGATGTAGAACATTTCCAACACCTAAGAAGGTTCCCTCTTGCCCCTTCCCAGGCAAGATCTGCTGCACACTACTCCCTCCTCTGGCGGTACCCACTTTTCTCTCACTCAACACTACGTCTGCAAGGTGCCTCCAGAATGTTGTGTGGAGCAAGTTTGTTCTTTTTTATTGCTGATTAAAATCCTATTGTATAATTATACCCCGATCTGTCCATTCTCCTGTTGATGGCCCCTTAATTTATTTCCAACTTGTGGTTATTATCACTAAAATGGCTAGAAACATTCTGGTAAGCACAAGCTTTAGTGGATACTGTCCAACAATTCTCCCGAGGAGTTGAAGCTTTCACTACCATCAGACCTGCAGAGAAAAAATAAACCTCAACCACTACTCCCCAACGTCAATTTGAGATCATAGCGCTAGCTACGAAAGATAAACAACAGAGCTTCTAGAAGAAAACATGGGAGAATATCTTCATGTCCTTAGGATAGACAAAGACTGTTTAAACAACACGAAAGACCTTAATCACAATGGAAAAATACTGAAAAGTTAGACTTTTTTTATATTAAGAACTATGCTCTTCAAAAGAAACTACTAAGAGAATATAAAGGCAAGCCCATGTGCAATGGATTTATGAGATATACATATCATATATTATATATATGTACATATCATATATTATATGTGTGTGTGTATATATATAATCTCCAACAAAGGACTCTCATCGAGAATATATAAAGGACTCCTACAAATCAACAAGAAAGTGACTAGCAACTCAATTTTAAAAAGTGGTTGAAAGGCTCAAAAACGTCCTCCAAGAAAGAGAATATGCAAATGGCCGACTAGCAGAAGACATGTGCTCCCTGTCTCTAATCGTCAGGGAGATACAAAATAAAACCACGATGAGATACTCATTACATAAACCACTAGAACAACATAAACCACTAGAACAGCCAAATTTAAAAATAAAACTGACTTTCCCAAGTGTTAGAGAAGGTGTAGTGCACCTGCAGCTCTCCTACATTGCGGGAGGGAGTGCAAATAGGCACAGCCACGTTGGAAACCTCTTTGGCTGGACATATGCACGTTCTATAACCCCTGCACTTCCACTCCTGAGTATATATCCAACAAAAATGAGTATATATTTGCACCAAGAGATATCTACATGAATGTTCGTAGCAGCACCACATATAATAGCCCCAAGCAGAAGCAACTGAAAGGTGCAACAAAAGTAAAATGGATTTTAAAAAACTGTGGCATGTTCATATTAATACAAAGGAACACTATACATCAGTGAAGAGCAATGGGCTGCTGCTGTATTCAACAGCATAGGTGGCTCTCATGGCTGTACTGTAGAGCCAAAGAAGCAAGGCTCAGAAAGGTGGTCACTGGATGATTCTATTTATGTAAAGTTCAAAAACAGGCAAACCAGTGTGGGGCACCAGCAGTCAGGATAATGGTGACCTTCAGTGGGTAACAACTAGGGCCACGAGGGAGGCTTCCGAAAGGTTGCACTGTCTGTATTTCGATTTGGGTGGTCGCTGCATTTTTCCTGAGCCAGCTTGAGTAGGTGTCTGTTTCTTATAACCCAACACTCCTTGACCAAGCCAAGGCTCCACCCTCCTTATCCTGCCCTCTCTTCTGCAACTCCCAGTCCTGCATCTGTTGCTTCAGCCACTAGATATAAGCTCTGTGGTGGCAGGGACTGGCCACCTCACCTTGCCCACCTTGGGATCCCCAGCACCCAGCACACCATGGGTGCTCAACAGAGGATTTTCAAGTACATAAATTGGCCTCCATCTAATAACTTGCATTTTCCACTCCACTTTCTGCCTTATCCCACCCCTTACTCTTTCCCACCATCCTTCAAAGCTCAACTCAAAGTTCTCCTCCTCCAGGAAGCCCTCCTGCTTGTGCCACAGCACACATGTGGCTCTCTCCCATTTTCCAGCTGTTCTAGCTATTAGCCCTATGGCCCAGCTTTCTACCCCTTGGGTGTGACTTGTGAAGGGCAGGGCCTTGTCTCCCACTGGGAATTCACTCATTCTTTCATCTATGTATCCAACCAAACCACCAATACTGATTTGGTGCCTCCTGTGTGCCGGGCCCGTGTTAGGTTCTATGATGGAGCAGTAAGAAGGCAATGGGCTTGCAGTCTAGTGGAAGGAATGGACAATAATCACACAGTCACTCACACACACACACACACACAGGTCAGGGTTGTGAAAGAAAAGTCCAGAGTGTTATGAGATGGAAGCAAGGAGACCTGACCTTGTCTGGAGGTTCAGGGCGGGTGTCCCTGAGGACAGAAGCCTGAGAGCAGAAGGATGAGTTGGCTCAGCAAAGGCAGGAGAGGGGTGGGCTGGGGAAAGGGAATTACATGCAGAGGGAACAGCGTGTGCAGGAGCCCTGAGGTGGGAGCAAGCACAGCACCCTGAGGATGACACATATGCCTAGAACCCAGAGGCTGAGGAGCAAATGGCACAGGTGTGGCTGGAAGGTCAGGTTGCAGCTAGGCGGGCAAGGCCTCCCAGGGCTCTGAGGATGATTTGTGGGAAGAACACACCATCCAAGGTTGTAAGCCATCAAGCCATGTGATCTGGTGGCAGTGGTGCTGGCGGTGGTGGTGCCGTGGCTTTGGTCACTTGGAAGCCCAGGGCAGGACCTCCAGGAGCTGGGGGCTTCTGTCTTGGGCCTGCTCACCAACGCCCTGGCTACTGCACATAGGCTGGGACTATTAGCTCCTGGAGGAAATGCCTCTGGCAAGGCTCTAAACTCTGCCCCGGGCTCCCTTCCTGGCTGGCGAAGGTCCCTGTGCTGAACTGCAAGTGCAGCACCAAGGAGTCATTATATTATTTTAGTAATTTCTAGAAAAAATGGACAGAAACCCAACCTTGCCCTTTGGGGGCGGTTGTACGCATGTGGGCATCTGTGTTCTGACTCCAGGCGTTTGTTCTGTGTCCTGACCTTTTTACTGAGCAGTTTTGGTTGAGTTCAGTCATTCTGTAGTTGGACAAGGCCAGGTAGAGAGAGTCAGCATGGACACTCAGCAGGCAGGTGGACACTCCACTGCACAGCGTCGGCCGCAGGGCATGCTGGAATGAGAGCAGGAGGACACGGCCAGGGGGAGGGCATGCCAGCACCGGGAGAGGGGTCATGGGTGAAGGACCATTCTCTGGGGCTAAACCAGAGTGCGGTGCCTCTCATCTGTCTGCAGGTAGGCTCTGACATTCAGGGGAGCACCGTCAAAAATGTCAGTAGTGACTATGCTCAGTATCAGGGGCCCTCTGACCTTCGGCACACAAGGCTAGGAGGGTGAGACACAGGAGTTGGCCCCTGACCTGATGGTTCAGCATGTGGTGGGCAAGGCAGCTGAGGGCAGTAAGACTAAAGTCCTCTATGGCATTTACTATGTGCCAGACACTATGCTAAGCACTTTACAGAAAGGCATCTATTTTGTAAGCGAGGAAACTGAGGCACAGGGTATTTTGTCCAAGGTCACAGAACTAATATCGGAGTTGCTAGAATGCAAGTCCAGGCAGTCCGGCTCCAAGCCCATGCTGTGCTGCCTTTCTGTGCTAAGATGTTTATCCACAATGGGGCTTTAGAAAACAGAGCCAGCAGGAGGCAACACCTTGGCAGGTCTGCACCTGGGGGCCCACGAGATCAAGGGTCCTGGCCTGGCAGAAAGGTGTTCTTGATTAGACCCTGGGAACCCCTTAGAAAGACAAGGGGTGTTGGCCCCCTGTGGATGGGTCTCAGTCTTCCCAAGCAGCACAGATGACACTGTCCCCTAAGCTCAGCTGATGGGGGGCTGGGCAATCATGCTCAGGCTTGCATACCCCAGTCTAATAGCATTTATTCATTCAACAATCATTTCATTGAGCATTTACTACACACCAGTCTTTTAGGTGCCAGAGGGGTGTATCAATTAACAACAGAGAGCCTTCCTTGCAGTGCTGTTGGAGAAAGGGGGAAAGACATTAAACACTCATGATACTTAACTACAAATTGTGACAGGGGCTTTTAAGGAGAAAAGCAAGGGGCTACGATAGCATATTATGGGAAGGATGACCTAGTCTTCTTTGGGAATGAGACTTCTAGACCTGAGATTTTTTTTTCAATAAAACTCTAACTTAGATCTGTTTACTTT
Organism: Lemur catta; assembly: GCF_020740605.2. Classification (NCBI taxonomy): domain Eukaryota; kingdom Metazoa; phylum Chordata; class Mammalia; order Primates; family Lemuridae; genus Lemur; species Lemur catta. Next base: position 99,922,017 of record NC_059130.1, on the reverse strand, counting down.
ATTTGGTGATACCTAATACAGTGTTGAAAATATTAAAAAAAAACATTTGAGAGTTTTAAACAGAGTTGCATGGAACTCTAGGGTTCTGTGGAAGTTATTTCCAGAATTATGCAACCCTTTAAATTGAATTTGAAAAAATAGATATATGCACACATCCTATATATTTTTTTTGTAAAAAGCAGTAACAAGAAAGCACATTTGTGTAGTCAAGTATACTATATACCATATTGGAAACTGCTAGCTCATTCAGGTATCGATAAGTTACCTTGCTTTTATTTTTAGTGAGGACCTTAGAATAAATTTCTCTAGTCCTTTCTGTGTAGTCATTGGAGTTTATAGTAAATGCATTTACTAATTGGGAAGGATGTGGTACAGTTTTTGTTTTTATTTTATTTTTAAAAATTCAGGTGTAGGAAAACTGTTTAATTGGATTTATTACAACTTATTTTTATGAATTATGATTTTCTTATGATTATGCAGCCAAAACAAAATATAGAAACATATTGAATACAGAGCCAGTGTCAGACTTCAAGGGTCATCCATAGCCTCTGGGGTCAATCGCTGTAGCCACTGAAACAGCTCTGTTGTTTCCATGAAGTCTTTTTATGGCAATTAAATGTTGCATATTTGAACTTATAAATTAATCTGTTTTATATGTATTTTAAATATTGACATTCTGGGTCGGATTTCAATGAAAGTAAAACCAAGTGTGAAAATGCCTGCTTTGGTTCAGGGTCATTGGAGACCTGGGGCTGCCTCCCTACTGCTTCCTTTCCAGCCCAATCCTTGGCCATCCACCCTCCTCTGCCCTCTCATTCCCTCACAGCCTCTGACAGGGCCTGGGAATTCTTGGTAGAAAACCCACCCCTCCCTGGGGATGGCACAGCCTGAGCTGAACGGGGACTGAGGCAGGTCCCCAAACCATGTGGGAAAGGCTGCAAGACAGAGCTCTGGCCCGTGCCCAGGGCCTTGGACTGTAGCCCTACCCCTCCCCAGGCCAGGAAGGAAACAGAGCCAGGAGCTGCACACTCACCCTTCTTGGTGGCCTCGAAGCTGTCATGGAAGTGAATCCTCTGGATGTCATAGGTCAATGTCGTGTTGGGCAGCAGAGTCCTGTTCCTGTTGATGATGTTGGCAGAAAATCGAAAGGCGTGCTCCTCAGCATTCATGACCTGGGCGTTGGGGCCATCCGCGTACTCAAAGATTCCTCCTGTGAGAGACGGTGGGTGAAATTGTGCGTGCTGGGGAGGAGGGCTGGGGCTCTAGCAGCGCTCGGCTCAGAAGGTTTTATGGACAAGATCCCCCTGCCCCAGAAATACTCAATAATACCCTAGATAATTGCCCGACACAGACACTGTGCTGGAGCATAAGAAATATGAAAATCCTCCTAGCTCATTTCACTCAACCAGCAAATTCCCGATAACAGAGCCTGACAGGGCCAAAATAAGATTACCAACTTATTAATATTGCTGTGAAAATCCTCAATAGAGTTCTGGCAAGTAGAATCTATCCCAATATTACAAGGATAACGGACCATGACCACACAGAATTTTATTCTAGGAATCTAAGACTGGTTCAACATAGAGAAATCTATGAATATCATTCCATCCCATCAATAGTTCAAAGGAGAAAAAAAAAAAACCGCACATGATCAAATCACAAAATGCAAGAAGGCTTTTGATAAAATTCAATATCTACTGCTGTTAAGAAAGAATGCTTAATAAAATAGCACTAGAAGAGACACTTCCTTGAAGCATCTTTAGCACAAATCAGCCTTTAATATCATAGTAATGGTGAAACACCAGAGGCATTCTCATTAAAGAATTTAAAAAAGGCCTGCGTGAGGGTTTATATCACACCATTAACCAATCAAATAAAAAAGAAAAAGAAGTTAGAGGCACAACTTTTGGAAAGACATAAATTCTTATTTGCAAATGATATAGATGCCTCCCCCCAAAAAACCCTTAAAATAACCCCTAAACATGAAAACAGTAAGAGCTAGTAGGAGACTTAAGATAAATGACCAGTTAGCACAAATTAATAGTATTTCTTTATATCAGTGACATTCAGTAAGAAAACTTAATGGCGAATGAATTTCCTTTACAATATCAGCAAAAATATTAAATAGCTAATAATAAACCAAGGAAGAAGAGTGCAATTCCAGTTTTAAAGCAATGACAAAAACAAAAACACCTTAAGTGAGAGATAGAAACATAAACTTAAACGAGGAGGCATAATGTATTCCTGAATAGTAAGGTTCAAGGACAGAGGTGTCCATTTTTCCAAATTATTTTTTAACGCAATTTCAATCAGAGTCATGGAAGGATTTTTCTTTCACTTGACTAAATGACTCCAAAATGTATCTGGAAAACCAAATATAAGATAATGATCAAAACATGTTTTAAAAAGAATTATGAGAGGTGACTTGTACTGCCCGATTTTAAAATATATCATGAAGCCAAATAATTAATTCCATGTTGTAATTGCATATGCAAACACAAATAGATCAGTGGAACAAGATAAAAAGCCCCCAGAAGGAGACTCAAGTAGAGATAAGTATTTAAAACATGATAGAGATGGCTATTTCTAATCAGTAAGTAAAGAATGAATTATTCATTAATTGTACTGTGACAATTATTCAATTATTTGGGAGAAATTTAAGTTAGAACCCAATCTTAATCTATACATAAAATAAATTCTGGATGAATTAAATATTAGTAGATAAAGAATAAAAAGAGGAAAGAAAATACTATAGAAGTACCAAAAAAGAAAATATAGGTAAATATTATACAATATTGGGTTGGAGGAGGTCTTTCAAAGCATTTCAGTAAAGTCAGAAACCACAGAAGAAAAATTAACTCCATAGAAATAACATAAAACTTCTATACATCCAAACTATCATATACAAAATTAAATTGCAAACACAAACTTGGAAAAAATATTTGTAACGTATATGGCAGTATAAAGTATGACATTTTGATTTTATAAAAGGCACTTAGTACTCAACAAAAAAGACAAATACTCCAGTAGAAAAATGTGCAAGGTACAAGTATGGATGTTTCACAAAAGAAAAGAAAATAATACAAATGAGCTATTAACACTGAACAAATGTACAACTCCCTAATAATTAAATAAACTCAATTTAAACCAACAGTGAGATATCATTTTTTGCTCATCCAATGGGTACAGATATAAAATAAAGTAAAACACCAGCTTTGGTGAAGGTGTTTGGCAACAGACACCTGCTTAAGTATTGCTGGAAGGGGAAACTAGTACACTGAGCCTTTCTTCATGGCCGCTAGAAATTTATAAAAAGCCCTAAAAACGTCCATGTCTTTGACACAATACTTTGATTTCTAGGAAGTGACTCTGACGGCAACCATGGGCACATGGATAACATATGGGGAAGCAGATCTAGAGATATCCAACCAGAAAAATAGTAAATAAACTGAAGTATATATCCATATAATAGCAAAAATTTAATGACATGGGAAATATCCATGATATATGTTTAAGTGAACAATGAAGGTTTCTACAGGAGGTACAGTAAGACCCCACCTTAGAATAGGAAGAGTCCAGATGTTCTGTAGAAGGTGAAAGTAAAAAAAAAAAAAAGAGGAGGAAGAAGAGGAGGAATTTGTCATTAACAAAAGAACAGAAGGAAACTGCATATTTTGTTCTTAATGCTTTTCTATATTTTACAAATAAATCTTTATTCTTTTTAAAAATCAACTTTATTGAGGTATTAATTTCATCCTAGAAATTTCACCTGTTTTAAGTGTACAATGATTTTTAGTAAAGTCACTGAGTTGTGTGACAATCACCGCAGTCTAGTTTTAGAACCCTCCTGTCACCCAATAAGATCCTTCATGTCCATTTACAGTCAATCACAGTTTTCACTCCCACCCTCAGGCAACCACTAATTTACTTTCTGTCTCTAGAGATTTGTCTTTTCTGCACATCTCACATAAATGGAATCATGCAATATGTGGCCTTCTGTACCTGGCTTCTTGCCTTTAGCATAGTGTTTTTAAGGCATATCCGTATTGTAGCATGTGTCAGTACTTTACTCCTTTTAAATGCTAAGCAATATTACTCTGTATGGATGCACCACATTTTGTTTGTCCATCCATCAGTAGATGGGTATTGGGGTTGTTTTAATTGTTTTGAAAATTAAGAAAATATATAGTGGTTTCCAGTTTCTGGACTGACACCTAAGAAGCTTGGAAGTTGCCCCTCCGTCCTAACAACCAGTGACAAGCTGAACAATCTGAAAAATCAACAACTCTTCTCAGATCTGTGAAAGACCTGAGGTCACAGGGCAAACCATTGCCCCCTAAACTGGAGATAGGTGAATAGAATTACAACTTACTGGAGCAGAAACCTCCGTGGGAACCAGGGCCGGGGTAGGAAAACCTAAAGTGTGATTGACAAGTTCCTGGATGCTCATCTGGACAAGTCCAAGAGACAAAAACCCCAGGGAAACCCATTCGTCAGGCCCTCAGGACTTCCGTGAGTAACACTCACAGAACTCTACCGGGTCCTCGTAGTGAATACTGGAGAAACAGCCCCATGTGCTTCTGGCAGCAGGAGGAGAAAAGGAACCACTTTGACATATGCTGGAGCATTCCATTCTTAACCACGTTTGTCCTCGGGTGAAACAAGTTACCCAGAGCCTAACCTGCTGAGGTTTCATCAGAGCCTGACTGACCTGGTGGAAGAGAAATGCCCCCAGTTCAGCCCACTCTAGCCATCCTGTCCCACCTGGGTAGGGGCTAGTGAGAAGCACTTGTGAGACTCATAGCCCAGGGGCACAGGCTCACTAAAAGACTGACACCTGCTCATAGGACTGTAGCATGCTTCTGCCTCCCCCTCACCTTACCACACATCACTAAAGGCCTGTTTACTGCAGTTTCTTTTACACAATACCTCATGTGTGGCTATCAAGAAAAAACAACAGGGTCTATTAAAAGGAAAAAAAAAAAACCAACACAGTTTGAAGAGACAGAACAAGTATCAGAAACAGACTCAGGGATGGATGTTGAAATTATCACACCAGAAATTCAAAACAATTATGATTAACATGCTAAGGGTGCTAATGGCTAAAGTGAACAGCATGTGAGAACAGGTGGGCAATGTAAGGAAAGAGATGGGAATTCTGAGAAAAAAAAAAAAAAGAAATGCCAGAGGTCAAAAACGCAGTAACAGAAATGAGAATGCCTTTGATGGGCTTATTAGTAGACAGAACACAGCTGAGCACAGAATCTCTGAGCTTGAGGATATCTCAACAGAAACCTCTAAAACTGAAAAGCAAAGAGAAAAAAAGACTGGAACCCCCCCCCCCAAACCAGAACATCCAAGCACTGTGGGACAACTACAAAAGGTGTAACTATGCCTAATGGAAATGCCAGAAGGAGAAGAAAGAGAAATACTCAGAAAAAAGATCTGAAACAATATTAACTTTCCCCAAATTAATGTCAGACACTAAAGCACAAAGCTAGGATGCTCAGAGAACATGAAGCAGGATAAATGGTCCCTAGGCATATCATTTTAAAACAAAGGAGAAACAAAGATCAAGAAAAAAATCCTGACAGAAGCCAGAGGAAAAATACATCTTACAAAGAACAAGCAAAGAACAAAGCAACAAACAGAAAACAGTGACAAACATGGTAACAGTAACAAACGCAGAGGAGCAAAGATAAGAAGGACCTCTGACTTTTCCTCAGAAGCCATGCAAGCAAGAAGACAGTGGAGTGGAATATTTAAAGTGTTGAGAGAAAAGACACGAACCTAGAATTCTGTACCCTGATAAATTATCCTTCAAAAATGAGGAGAAATAAAGATGTTCTCTGACAAACAAAAATTAAGGATATTTGTTGCCAGTAGACCTGTTTTGCAAGAAATGTGAAAAGAAATCCTTTAGAGAGAAGGAAAATGGTATAAGTCAGAAACTTGGATCTACATAAAGAAAGGAAGAATGATGGAGAAAGAATAAGTGAAGGTCAAATAAAAAATTTTATTTCTCTTATTCTTAATTGATCTAACAGTTTGTTCAAAATAATATCAACAATGTATTCATATATATATATACACATACTTATGTATGTTTATATGTAAACAAAATGAATAACAGCAATGATAAAAGGATGGGAGGGTGAATTTAGGATTATTTTGTTATTATAAGGTATTTGCACTACTTGTAATGAAGTGTAACATTATTTGAAAGTGGACTTGGATTATTTGTAAGTGTATTTAATATATTGCAAACTCTAGGGTAACCACTAAAAAAAGTAAAAAAAAGAAGTACAACTAATATGCTAAGAAAGAGGAAATGGAATCATAAAATATGCTCAATTAATGGTGGTGGCAGTGGCTCACACCTGTAATCCTAACACTTTGGGTGGCCAAGGTGGGAGGATCCCTTGAGGCCAGGAGTTCAAGAACAGCCTGAGAAACAGAGTGAGACCCTGACTCTACAAAAACTAAAATAAAAAATTAGCTGAGAGTGGTGGCACAAGCCTGTAGTTCCAGCTACTCGGGAGGCTGAGGCAAGAGGATTGCTTGAGCCTAGGAGTTTGAGGTTGCAGTGAGCTATGATGATGCCACTGCACTCTAGCCTGGGCAACAGAGTGAGATGCTGTCTCAAAAAAGAAAAAAAGTGTTTGATTAAAACCACAAAAGGCAGAAAAAGAGTAGAAGACAAAAAATAGGAGCAAAGAACAAGGGCAACAAATAGAAAACAGTAACAAATATGGCAGATATTAATCCAACTATATCAAATCTCATTTTAAACATCAATGATTTATATGTATCAACTAAAATACAGAGATTGTCAGAGCAGGTCAAAAAATAATTCCCAACTGTATTTTGTCTATAAGAAACCTACTTTAAATATAAAGACACATATAAGTTAAAACAAAATGAATAAGTAAACAAGTGGGATTTATTCCTGGAATGTAAAGACGGTTCAAAATACAAAAATCGATCAACATAATAAGACACGTTATTAGACAAATATGGCTTAATAAAAAGTTTTTAAAAATTGTGTATCAAGAGACACTATAATAGAGTAAAAAGGCAACCCACAGAATGGATAAAATGTTTGTAAATCATATACCTGATAAAAGATTAATATCTAGAATATATAGAGAACCTCTAAAACTCAACAACAAAAAACAACCCAATTCAAAAATGGGTAACGAATTTCCACAGACTTTTCTCCAAAGAAGGTATACAAATGGCCAATAAACACACACAAAAAGATACTCGACATTGCTAATCATTAGAGAAATGCAAATCGAAACTACAATAAGATACCACCTCACACTCACTAGGATAGCCAGTATTAAAAAAAAAAGCAAACCAGAAAATAAGTATTGATGACGATGTGGAGAAATTGGAAACTGCACTATTGGTGGAAATGAAAAATGGTACAGACATGATGGAAAACAGTATGCTGGTTCCTCAAAAAATTAAAATAGAATTACTATGTGACCCATCAATTCCAATTCTGGATAGATACCCAAAAGAATTCAGAGAAGAGACTCAAACAGCATTATTCACAATAACAAAAACATGGAAGCAATCCAAGTGTTCACTGATGGATGAACAAAGAAGCAAAATGTGGCATATATACACTGAGCAATATTATTCAGCCTTAAAAAGGGACATCTTACTTAATGATGAGAAACTTAAAGCTTTTCCACTAAGATTGGGAACAAGGCAAGCATGTCCGCTCTCACCATTGCTTTTCAACATCACATTGGAAGTTCTAGCTGATGCAATAAGACAAGAAAAGGAAGGTATTCGGGTTGGGGAGGAAGAAATAAAACTGTCTTTGTTCATAGATGACATGATCATCTGTGTAAAACTCCAAATGAATCAACTATAGCAAGGTGGCAGGATACAAGTTTAATATACAAAAGGCAATTGCTTTCCTATATACTAGCAATGAACAAGTGGAATTTAAAATAAAAACCACAGTACTATTTATATTAGCATTCAAAGAAAAGAAATACTTAGGTTATAAATCTAACAAAATATGTATAAGATCTATAATATCTGAGGAAAACTCAAAACTCTAATGAAAGAAATCAATGAAGAACTAAATAAATGGAGAGACGGTCCATGTTCATGGAGCCAATATGGTCAAGATGTCAATTTTTCCCAACTTGACACAATGCAATCCCAATCAAAATCCCAGCAAGTTATTTTGTGGCTATTGACAAACTAATTCTAAAGTGTACATAGAGAGGCAAAAGACCCAGAATAACTAACACAATATTGAAGGTGAAGAACAAAGTTGGAAGACTAACATAATGTCAAGACTTACTATAAAGTTATAGTCATGAAGACAGTTTGGTATTTGCATAAGAATAGGTACATAGATCATTAGACCAGAATAGAGGGCTCAGAAATAGACCCACATAAATAAAGTTAACCGATCTTTGACAAAGGAGCAAAGGCAATACAATGGAGAAAAGATAGGCTTTTCAACAAATGGTGCTGGAACAACTGGACATCCACATTCCAAAAAACAAAACAAAGTATCTAGATACATACCTTACATCCTTCACAAAAATGAACTCGAAATGTATTTATAGACCTAAATGTAAAATGCAAAACTATAAAACTACTTCCAGAAGATAACCTAGGAGAATATCTAGATTACCCTGGGTTTGGAAATGACTTTTTAGATACAACACCAAAGGCAGGATCCATGAAAGAAACAAATGATATGTTGGACTACATTGAAATTAAAATTTTCTGCTCTTCAACAGACACTGTGACAAGAATGAAAAAACAAGACACAGACCGGAACACATCTGATAAAAGACTGTTATTTAAAATGTACAAATAACTCTTAAAAATCAACAATAAAAAAACAATCTGATTAAAAAATGGGCCAAAGACCTTAATAGACATCTCACCAAAGAAGATATACAGATGGAAAATGAGCATATGGAAAGATGCACCACTTCTGTCATCAGGGAAATGCAAATTAAAACAATGAGATACCACTACACACCTATTAGAATGGCCAAATTCAGAACACTAACAACAAATGCTAGTGAGGATGTGGAGCAACAGGAAACTGCAGTCATCGCTGGTGAGAATACAAAACAGTAGGCTTTGGAAGACAATTTTTTAGTTTCTTATAAAACTAAACCTACTCTTATCATCCAATCCAGACATTACACTCCTTGGTATTTACCCAAAGGAGTTGAAAACACATCCACACAAAAACCTGCACATGGATGTTTATAGCAGCTTTATTCATAATTGGCCAAATTTGGAAGCAGTAAGATATCTTTCAGCAGGTGAATGCAAACTGGGTACATCCATACAATGGAGTATTAGCACTTTCAAGAAATGAACTATCAAACCATGAAAAGACATGGAGGAAACTTAAATGCATATTATTAAGTGAAAGAAGCCAATCCCATGGAGAAAGGAAAGGATCAGTGATTTCCATGGGTTGGGGGGAGGGAGGGCCGACAAGGTGGAAGGAAGCACAGAAGACTTTTTAGGGCAGTGAAGCTATACTGTGTGATACTGCAATGGTGGATACATGTCATTATACATTTGTCAAAACCCATAGAGTGAACAACACCAAGAGCAAATCCTAATGTAAATCATGGACTTTGGGTGATAATGATGTGTCAATGCAGGTTCATTAATTGTAACAAATGTGCCATTCTGGTGGGAGGTGTTGATAATTGGGATGCTATGAACGTGTGGGGGTGGGGGGTAGCAAGGGGGGTAGATGGGAAATCTCTGTACCTGCCACTCAATTTTGCTGTGAACCTAGAACCGCTCCAAAAAATGAAATTTATTAAAAAGAAAAAACAAAACAGAAAAAAACAATATATGTTTTAAAAGGTGAAAAAATAAATCCGCCCCTTCCCAGAGTACTTGAGCATGCTTACAATTTATAACACATATGTGTGTACGCATGTGAATCTGTGTGGGTGTGCATAAACATCTAAACACACACATCAAAGAAGGCAAGGAGAATTTATAACAAAGGGAGTGGTTTTCTCTGCATGGTAGGCTTATAGGTAAATTTAATTTCCCTCTTTGTGCTTTTCTGCATTTTTAAAAAGTAACAGTGAACATGTGTTTCATTTCTAATCGGAAGAGCCATCATGATTGTGTGTGTGTGTTTAAAGGGAAATAAATGATCAAAATACCATATGACCCAGTAATTCCATTTCTAGGAATATAAATTTAGAAAAATTTTAGAGATATATAAACACATTTTTGTATAAGGATTTTTTTTACATAATATTGAAAAAGCTAGAAACAACTTAATGTCCAAAAGCAAGAGATTACTCAATATATTAAAACCCACCCATATGGCAGGAGAACTTGCAGGTGTTAACAATGAAAGTATAGGATGATACGATACAGTGCCTGGAATTTGCCTCAAAATGTGGGAGGGGGTGATGCGAGGGGGTGTAGAGGGGGCAGGAGAGGGCAGGAGAGGCCATGGGTTGACAGTTGCCGGGGCCAGATGATGGGAACATGAGGACTGATTCTGCTATTCTCTCCACGTCTGTATGACAGACATTCTTCATAAAAAAATATTTCTTAAAATCAGGATATGAATAAGATAAAAATAACAAATCATGGTATTGCAATCAGAAAAGAGACACAATTAATATTACTTGCAGATGCTTATTACTGTTCCCTTAAAAACTCAAGAGAATCAGAGGAAAACCTAGCAGAAAGTAAACAGAGAACTCATCAAAGAGCCAGCATACAAATATAGAAAAACATACAGCCTTTTCACATATCGGCAATAAACAGCGAGGAATTATAGGGAAAAAAGAGACCCTATTCACAAAAGCAACAACAAAAAAAAATAAAACACTTTACAATAAATGTGCAATTCCTATATCAAGAAAACTACAAAACTTTACTAGGGGACATAAAAGAAGACTTGAATAAATGGAGAGACATAACTTACTCCTGGAAGGGACGGCTCAGTATTGTAAAGATGTCAGTTCTCCTCAAATTAATTTATAAATTTAATGCAATTCCAATTAAAATCAAAAAGGACATACCAGAAGGACATACACCGAAATGTTAACAGAGGTTCTTTCTAGAGAGTAAAAAGATAATGGATTGCTTTTGCTTGGTGTGGTTTTGTTTTCCAATTCCTTCTCATTGAGAAAGAGCTTTGGCAATAAGAAAAATAAAAGCTTTAACAAAATGCTCTTAAAGAATACTTAATGGCATAGAGAATTTTCATCCTCTCCCCCCACCCGAGGCTACAAAATATTAATAATATTACGTTATGATACTTGTTACCAGTGAATATCTCTGGATACGAGGGGTTTATGGATAATTTTTATCTTGCTCTTTGTACTTTCTTAATTTTTCCAAATTATTTACAAGAAATATGCAGTATCAATTTAAAATGGGCCAGGCATAGTGACTCACGCCTGTAATCCTAGCACTCTGGGAGGGTGAGGAGGGAGGATCATTTGAAGTCAGGAGTTTGAGACCAGCCTGAGCAAGAGCGAGACCCTGTCTCTACTAAAAATAGAAAAAATTATCCAGGTGACCAAATATAGAAAAAAATTAGCCAGGCATGGTGGCATGTGGCTGTAGTCCCAGCTACTGGGGAGGCTGAGGCAGGAGGATTGCTTGAGCCCAGGAATTTGAAGTTGCTGTGAGCTAGACTGATGCCACGGCACTGTAGCCTGGGCAACAGAGTGAGACTCTGTCTCAAACAAATAAACAAAAAAAATAAATAAATACATAAATAATCTAAAATGTAAAAATATAAACAAAAAACCAAAGAGAGGCTGGGGGGATACCTAGTTGTCATTACCAATCTGAAGAAAACTACCCTGGCCCATGCCAAATGAGGGTCAAAGCGTGGGACAAAGCCATCTCGACAGGGCTTCACACCTTCTTCCTGGCCCCTCAGACCTTGGCAGGTGGGGAGGAGAGGAGAGAGAGGGGCTGACAGCTCAACAAGGGTGGTGACATGTCACATCTCAGCCACTGAGACCCAAGCCTAAGGGATGGAGCGTCAGTCATAGCCTACACAATTTAGTTCCATAAACACCCACCGATCTCTGCCCCAAGCCAATGTGACACTGGGCCCTGGGATACCAAGAAGAAGTCAGTCATAGGCCCTGCTCTCTGGGGAGTGCTCAGCCCTGCAGATCAGCTGAGAATAGCCACGTTAGCAACTGGCGTCTGTTTGGCGCTCCACTCTTATACGCAAGGGTGAAGATGTTCCCACTTGAGGTCTCAGGGACAGTCATGCCTCAGTCCAAACCCTAGCTTTATCCATCGAAGGAACTTAATCTCTCCGAGACTCAGTTTCACCATCTGCAAAATGGGATACATGTCCAAAGGGTTGACCGTTATGAGGAAGAAATAAAACGATGTAAATAAATGCGCAACACACGGCGAGGACTTAATTCATGGCAGCTATCAAAGGAGGAGAGAAACAATGCTATTTAGAAAAACAAAATGAATTGTGAGCTTCCACATTCTAGGGGAGGGCTGACAAACTTTGTAAAGGACCAGCTCGTAAATATCTTAGACGGTAAACATTTTTGGCTTTGTGGGCCAGTCACAGTTGCAATGACTCAACTCTGCCACCGTCGCATGAAGGCAGCCACAGACAATGTCTGCACCAATGGGTACGGCTGTGTTTCAATAAAAATTTATTTACAAAATCAGAGGATGAAGAAAGGTTGATTCATGGGTACAAATATACAGTTTGATAGAAGAAATAAGACCTAGCGTTTGATAGATCAGCAGGGTGACTATAGTTTACAATAATCTATTGTATATTTCAAAGCAGCTGGAAGAGAATAATTCAAATGTTTCTGGCATAAAGAAAAGACAAATATTTAAAAGGATGGCTAACCCAATTACTCTGATCTTCACAAATGATATGAATGTGTTAAATGATCACATGTACCCTGAAAATATGTACATCTATTATGTATCAATAAAAATAAAATTAATTTAAAAAACAGGTGGTGAGCTGGATATGGCCATCAGGCTGTAGTTCGTACCCAGCTCTAGGGGCAGGCAGCCTTTATCTCAGAGCTGGGTGATTCTTGCCGTAAGAAAATCAGCTTAGGGCCCAGTGAACAAGATAAGCCAATGACAGAACTAAACCGTGGTGCAAAGGAAACAAAGACGGGATGTTCAGTTTGTGATGGGGAGGGAGGCCTAAGAGGAAGGGGATGGACATTAAGTAGGCCCAAAAGGACAGAACCCAGGCCCAAAGGTGGGCGAGGCCAGTAAGAAATGCCCTGTGGCTGGAAGGGGCCGTGTCTTTTTGTTAGTAATATGGTGATGCCTGGTGTTCAGTCTTCAGTGAGCCTGCACTGTGCTGTGATCGCCCTATCGTCAGAAAAGCCAGCCACAGGGAACTGACGCCACTCGCGTCGTTTGGGGCAAAGTGAAGGAAGGTGAGCAGTGTCCAGCACCAAGGTGACTCGGGGCAGAAAGAGGACAAGGCCAGCAGGAGGCAGGAAGAGAGAGGAGATGGAGAAGTCAGCAGGGAAACCAGGCAGAGCCAGAGGCGGTGAGGAGGAACTGGAAACCCTGGAGCACTCTCAGAAACGGTGTTGGGGAGAGGCTGCCCCCTCAGGCCCCAACCGCAGTGCAAGGATGGGAATCATTCTACTTGAACATGTTAGGGCAAAGCAACCCCCCAAAGCCTCAATGTTTCAGGACATCTAGGCAGCAAATGCTTGGGTACAGCACAGAGGTTCAGAGAGTGGGTTCCTGGCACAGGCAGACCTGGGTTTGAATCTTGGTTCTACTCACAAACTTCGCTTTTCTCTAGAGAATTGTTCTCAGGGGTAGGGAACCACCTTGCCCAGGGGGACAGGCTGCTCACCTGGGCCCTGGGGGCAGCCTGCAGCCAGTGCCTGACTAATACCAGGGCTCAAAAGGGTAGTCTCCTTGCCTCAGGGTGGGCATAACCTGTGGTGTGACGTGTGCCCCGCCCAGTACTCCCCACCTTGCATCAGGTAAAGCCCTGTCCCCTGCGCTATCCTGCCTTGCTCCTTCCACTACAGGGTTTCCTGAAGAGTAGGATTCCCCTCTGTAAACCCCACACACCCCAGTGCCTGCGCAGGCTCTGCCTCCGGGGTCAGCGCACTCACCTTCAGTGTTGTCGAGGAGGGGAAGGGGACACTAAACCTCGTTAACTGACAAAGCACCAAGGTTCTCCACTGCCCTCTCCCTCCTGGGTCCCCTGTGCCCTCTCCCTTTTGTGCAGGCAGCTTCCATAGAGCTGATGATTTTGGAAGCTCAGGCGCGCTGTGGTCCAGGGTTCGGACCCGAGCTCCGCCCCACGGGAGAGAGGCTGCTCCGCGTCTCGGCTTCTGGAGGGAGCGCCCTGCCCCACGGAGGCTGCTCCCCGTTCAACTGGCTCCTCTCCATTCTCTCCCTTCCCATACATTCCTCATGATCGTTATTTAAAGAGGCTAATAAGTAGGTTGGCACCGTTGATTAATGCATAATCTTAATCATGATTGCATAGTGTAATTGGCATTAATTTGAAGAGCCAGTTCATTATGAAAATAATTGTCAGTGCTTTCTGCTTTAATAAAATGGAGCAGAGACACCAGGGCCGCTAAGGAAAGGGGATAGGGTGTGTGTGTGTGTGCGTGTGTGCGTGCGTGTGTGCGTGCGTGTGTGCGTGCGAGCGTGTGTGTGTGTGTGTGTGTGTGTGTGTGTTATGTGTGTGATGGGTCTTAGGAGATGTGAGCAGGGGTGGAGCAGGGTGCAGCTGGGATATTCAAACGAAACCTCATGTGGAAGCCCAATGGGTAAAACAAATAACAACAAGAGCAACTGATTGTGTTCCAGGGATGTGGCTGCTGGCTTTCCACTCACTACATGTAACACTCACAAGAACCTCTGCAACTCCATTCGATAGAAACTATTATTGCCCCATTTCACACGAGAGAAAACTGAGGTCCAGGGAGGTTAGGATGTTGTTAAAACTACTAAATGGCAAATTCTCTTCTACAACCAAAGCCAGTGGTGTGCTGGAGCCAGCTGGTGCCAGCTTTGGGAGCCAATCGTTAAATTTTCAGGAATTCTGGAAGCCCCACCCCACCCTCTGGACAAGATGGTCCTAGAGACTCCTCCAGGCCTAAGTCCCAGGCAGGTGGGCGCAGAGGGCTGCGTCTCTCACTGAAGCTGCGACCTCATGACTGTTTAGGGATCTTCTGGAGTCTGTTGAGGTTTTCCTTTCAACAACTTTGTGCTCTTGAATTTGACCCTTGCAGAAGCAGCCCAGACGGCCCTGGGTGCAGTGAGTGGGGAGGCGCAGGCACGGCCTGCGTGCGGGATGCCACCAGCGTCTGTCTGGCAGCTGAGTCCCGGAAAACACTCACGTTCCCAGCACCAGGCCCAGGCTCCGTCTGTCTCAGAGCGGCCTGAGTCCGCTGTTTCTTTTCTAGTCTGCTTTATTCTCTTTCTGAAGTTTCCAAGGTGTCGTAGAGACTAATTGAGAGGCTGATCAGTGAGATTGTTGCTAACAGCCTCTTCCCGGGCCCGCCTCCCTGTCTGTTCTGATCAGTTCTCTCCGCTCCCTGCCAGGGGCCCTGCGGCTTGGCGCAGCCATGGGCTGCAAGATCCAGGCTCTGCTCCCTGCTGCACCTTAGCCAGCCCTTTGGGGGCCCCGGTGGTGCCTCTGAATCTGCTTCTGGGGCTTCTCTGTGCCCTCAGCTCAGCAGGAGGCTGGGGGGGCCACGTCGGCTGGCTGTCTCTGCTGGACACGGTTACAGGGGCTGAGCAGCACCCAGCGGAAAAGGCCCAGGGACAGGCTTTCCGTCATCCTGGGAGAGGAAGGGGAGAGAGGAGTATGTGTGCCCCACTTCTTGAACAAGCGGGTTCAGTCCTTCATGCATTCACTTACTCATTCATTCATTCACTCGATCAGAAGTCTATTGGCCACAACCACAAATAAGGCACTAAGCTGGGCACCAGCGGGGTCAGTGAGAGACAAGAGCAGGGGCACAGCTAAAAACACCACCAAGGTGAAAACCCTTCCTGTGACAGCAATGGTCTAAACGCTGGGGACACAGAGGAGAGCCTCCTGTGGCCGTCTTCATGGGGCAGGCAGCCCCTGACCTGCCCAGGGCTGAGCTGGGGGAGGAACACAGCAGCCAGGGGGGCCTGGCTGGGTGGGTGGTCACAGTGATGGGGACTGTGCTCGGGCAGGGGCTGTGGGGACAGAGGGAGGGAGGGGGCCTGGCAGGAGGGGAGCTGCAGGGTTGGCTGGTCAATAGTAAGTTGAGGGGGAAGTGGGGGTGTGCAGGGGGTGCAGCAAAGATGACCCTAACATTTGAGCAAGGATGAGACATAGCTAAGCATGTGGGCTCTGCAGCCAGACTGCCAGGGTTTGCACTGACGCCACCACCCTCCAGCTGTGTGACCTTGGGCAAGTCCTCTCGCTGCCCCATGCCTCTGTTTCATCATGTGAAACAGGGACACTAATGGTGCTTACAACACAGGGGTATTTTGAGGCCTAAATGGCATAAATCACCTAAGGCACACTGCAAGCCCTTGCTAAGAGTAAGAGATTGTGAATGGCAGCGGGGCTGGGAGGCCTGCAGCTGGGCAGCCGGAGAAGGGGCAGATGTGAGCAGAGGATGTGCACTCCCGTGGGGTCCCAGGGGGGACCTGATTGAGTTCCGGGGCCTGGTGGCAGTTGTTTTAATTGATCTGGCGATATGCGGAGCTTTGTCTGTGCAACTCAGGGACATGTAAGTCAAATATTGCAGAATCGACCGTGTCAGGAGGATGGCTGGAGGCTCCTGTGCTGCCCAGAGACCCTGATGAGGGATGGGCTGTCATCAGGCGGCCCGGGCAGGAGCCGGGGCTGTGGGCAGAGGGCTGAGCAGGGGCCCGGTGAACAGCACGTGCCCTTGCCAGAGGGGCCAAAGGGACGGAGATCCAGAACCGCCACACAGGCCTCCCTGAGACACTGGTGGGGCTGTCCCCGCTCCGTGATCAGTCAGCAGAGCAGTTCCATAGCCCACCCTCGCGCACACCCGCCGACAGCAGAAAGGCCAAGCCCCTCGCTTGGCGTTCGAGGCCTTCCCCGTCCAGCCCAACCTCTTTCCAGCCTCAACTCCTCAGGGCAGGATGCCGTCCACCCACACTGTGCTTCTCACCGTTCTCCTCACTCACACCTCCCTCTGGGGATCGCCTCTCCTTCCTCCTGTTTCATCTTTCCCACTGTGGCTCACGAGTTTCTCTTCCGAGCCTCGTGCAGCAGACACAGTCCCCGTCCCCTCGTGCCACCCCAGAGGCCACCTGCAGACACGTCCTCTGCACGCCCTCAGCTTTCTCTGTCGCGACGTGCTCTGGCAAAGGTGCGGGTTTGGCCAGCACGTGGGACCAGCCGCAAGTGCCAGGGTGTGAGCAGCTCAGTGGCAGCCTTAACCAGGGAGGAGGGAGCGGTGGGTAAACAAACGCCCAGCTTCCAAGCCCCCGTACCCACCGTGTGACCCACCTGCCCGCACACCCCTGCCTGGCTCTCCTTCCTCCACTCTCACTTCCCTGCTCCATCACGGTGCTGCTGCCCCAGCTCACCTCCCAGGTAAACTACTCGCACACTAACCCTTGTCGCAAGGCCTGCGTTTGGGGTCCCCGACTAAGACACCTTTCCTGAGCTCCAAATGTGTCCTCCTCTGCACCTCCACATGGTCCGGTGCCACGTCGTGTTGTGGTTAGCCATGTCCCCTCTAACCTTGAGTTAGGCTGTGGTCATCTGGGGGATGGGGACACACCTCCGTCACCCTGGCATCTCCTTCCTTCCCTCAGTGCCTAGCACACGACTGAGCACAGAAAGGATGTCAAGATACGTTTGTTAAATAAATGTATTTGTGTGTCTGTCTGTCTGTCTGTGTGCTTAAAACGTAGATGCTGCTTATTTGAAGAAGTTAACTCTAGTTCAGGACTTTGATATTTAGGTGACAAATGAGAAAACACACAAATATCCTTCAGACCATCTGCAATGATTATGCCAGCCAGGAGGACACCAACCCCTGCCCCTATCCCAGCCCCAGCACTGACTGGCTGTTCTTAGATGGGGAAACTGAGGCTGAGGTGCCCTCAGTGCACACTCTGCCCTGGCATGGATGACAGGGCGCCATGTGCCTGACACGGGCAGGTGGCTGCACAGAGGGTCTGGCTCTCTTGGCTGGGGCGTGTCCTGTAGCTGCCCCCGACTGGAGCTCATCTCCACACCTGGGCACCTGCTCCACAGTGCCAGCATCAGGAAGAAAGCCCTGGCCCTTTCATGCCAGCCTGCCGCCCACAGACCTGCCCTGGGAATGCCAGACTAAGGCCACTCCAGAAACGAGCGTGGGCAGAGGTGAGGGTCGGGGAGCAGGCCTGGGAAATCAGTGGAGAAGAAAGGAGCCCGTTCTGCATTATTACTCCCATCCTCATCTGTTTTAAATATCAATTGCTATGCAGGTTAAATACTTATTCAGATGCCTTTTAGCTTAAAAGCAAGCTAATTGATCTCTGGAGATTCTGAATGAACAGTGAAGAAACTGCACTAATTATAGAATCAACTTCCACTCTCGATTTTGTTTTGTCTCTTCTCTGACAATACTACCGGGGTGACAGAAAGGGGCCTGTGGCATAAAAGCACATGTTTTTATTAGGCGACAACAAACATCGCCCCCCAGCGCCTCCCCCCCAACCCCCAGCAAGGCCCCTGACCATCTGGGAGGAGGTCTTCCAGGCAGGCCACCGGCAAACCTCTCCCAGATGGGAGCTCTCAAAGGCAGGACTTTAAGATGCTGAAAATATCAGTACAGCCCACCATTGGCTAGAATCCTCAGCCCACCCACCTGCAGGTCCTAGCTTCCTCCCCCAACCCGCCCCCCCACCCCCAGCAACACAAATGCTGCCAAAGCTGTTCCCACTACTTCTAGCTCACATATTCTGTCCTCCCCTGGGGTCTCAGCTCCTCACTTTGTACCGGCTACCCAGAATCAGAGGCGCAGCATGGCTTTGGTCTTGGCACACCTCTGGTCCCTGTCCACAGCTCCCTGCTTGCCACAGAGGCAGCCCCATGGTGCCCGGGGAGGTGTGGTCTTTTGTAAGGTAGGAAAACTAGAAGTTGAACAGGATTGAACAGGTTTCCTTCCTGCAGGACTTCTCTGGGCATTTGCACCACTCACATGCACACAGCGAGTCTCCAAGAAGTGGGTAGCAACATTTCCCAAACTTATTTGACAACTGTGGAAACCTTTTCTGGCAGAACATCTCGCCAGAAACATGCTTTGGGAATCGCCATGTTACAGTGATTTGGGGAAGTTTTTTATGCCCCCTCTGGGGTGTGAGCTATCTGAGGTCCAGGGCTAGATCCTCCACATCTCAGACTGCCCTGCACACCTGGTCCCCAGCCCTGTGCATCTGAGACGCACAAGAAAGAATGAAGCAGGTATGAAATCAAACGTATTCGATCTACTGAACCCCGTGGGTCCTGTGTGATAGATTTTGTTTTTTACTGGATTGATTCTGGGGCATCAGCAACTGGTTGTTTTAACACAGCCTTAGAGATGTGATTACTCTGCTAGGCTTTCATCTGTGTGTGTGTGTATGTGTGTGTGTATGTGCACGTGCGCACCTGGGCAGGTGTGAGCACACAGGAGGGAAGCGTGGGGAGCCAGTCCATCAGCCCGATGCTTTGGTCCTTCTCCCCAAGGCATTGGGTTGAAATAAGAGATTCTGACTTATGATCATTAGCAAGTGAGGCTGCTTGAATCGTCACAAGCTCGGGGCTCATACAAAGGAATTCTGAGTGACCTTGTCCTCCACCAACACCACTGATACACACATTCATCCACTGGGCCCTTCATTCACTCAACAAACACTTGGGGAGCACCCACCGTGTGTCAGGCACCAGACATAAGCACATAAACAATGGGGGAGACCTCTGCCCCTGTAACACCTTGCTTATTTCCCCAAAGCTCTTAACGCAGCTTGAAATTATCCTAAATATCTGTCTGTTGTCTAGTTTACAGCCCACCCCTGCCCGTCACCATCAGCACTGGAATATAAGCTCCTTGGGCCTACAGAGCTTTTCATCTTTTTCATCACTTTCTCTCCAGTGCCTAGAACAGTGCCTGGCACATAATAGGCGTTAACGAAACATCTCCTGAACTTACATGAGTATGTACGAAACATGCAGGTATAAGCAAGCATGAAACGGTTAAACAGCGTAACTCCCGGGAGGTAACCTGGTGGACAACAACTTTTAACCAGAGCTGCTGCCTTGGGGAGGTAGACAGGACACCACAGGAAGAATGCGATTCAGGGCTTTTAGGCAATGGGGTTGGGGAGATTCTTTACAGGAGCATCCAGGTCAGAAAGCTGAACCCTTCTTGCCAAAAGCCAGGAAGACTCATACATCCCCCTAGTTCACAGCTACTCAGAAACCCCAAGGCAGTTCACAGCAGGGAGGCCGGCAGGTGCATTTGCAGAACTGGAGCAAAGTTGCCATCTCAAAATTTGCATGGACTGTCAGCAGTGATGGAGAAAAGGAGCCTGAATTTTTTCAATGCAGGTTTAAAGACGCCGTGCTCCTCTGAACTTCGAGCAAATGCAAACATAGAATTTTCTAACCATCTGGTGTAGCTTAGCAGGTGGACCAAAAGCAGTTCTGAGGTCAAAAAAACAATAAGAATCACCAACACCTATCGAGACTGTGTTTCAAGCATTATCTCATTAAATCCTCACAACCACCCCAGCCAGGAGGATTCCACTATTATTCTCATTTTTCGGAGGAGGGAGCTGGACCTCAGAGAAGTTAGTGATTTGTCCAAAACCCCACAGCTTCTGCAGATCCAAGAGTCGGGTTCTGGTTTGACTCAGAAGCCTAAAATTGTACAGACCACACAGCAATGAAATAGAGAATCTGTCCCAGCGTCAGGACAGAATCTCTTTCCTAAGCCTCATCTGGGAAAGGGTCTCACCTAGGAAATGCTAGTGCCCACAGAGTCCTTAAATCTGTAAGTTATTCATAAATTATTGTTTCTAGATTTATGTTTATTTAGTAGATGGTGTGTGGTTCTCATCCTGCAGTGTGGCTTCAGTCATTGCCAACTATTAGGTTATTAAGTATGAAATGTCCGATTCCCCTACGTACCAAGTGTGACAGTTGGTATCTCTGACATTTCACCCGGATGCTTCTTGTTTTATGGTTATTGTAAAGTTACATCCTCAGTCTTTCAAACACACATTTTGGCTTGTGATTATCTTTCAAAAAAGTTTTAGAGCAATTTTTTAATAATTCTTTTATTGCCTTAAAAGGTTATAATTCACCAAAAAAGTTCAAGTATTTCCATGTAGAAGGAATTAGGCCATGAGAATAGAACAGGTGAAATCTTGTTTTCCAGAAGTGTAGATTAAGTAAATGCCCCCCCTCCGAAGGGGG
Organism: Lemur catta; assembly: GCF_020740605.2. Lineage (NCBI taxonomy): Eukaryota > Metazoa > Chordata > Mammalia > Primates > Lemuridae > Lemur > Lemur catta. Next base: position 99,900,554 of record NC_059130.1, on the reverse strand, counting down.
CTGTTCATGCCTGGGTGGCTGCCTGCCATCTTGCCCAGGAGCAGGGAACTCTGCACCTGTGCCCAAATGCTCCGTACCTGTGCCCCAACGCTCCACACCTCTGCCCCTCTCTTTGCTGAGAGGCTGGCGGCCTCCACGCTGTGGCTAAGGAACACATCATGTTTTGTCTTGGTAAGGATCTCTGTTTTATGATCTACCTTAAAGTCTTCTGTGATATGGAGGACTTTTCTGAAATCAGATATAGCATTTTGTCCCCAAACCTACTCTCTCCCTGGGCTTCCCATCTTAGGAAAGGGCACCAATGCCCTTCAGTGTTCTAGGCTGGAAACCGTGGTGTCAACATCGCTTCCTGCCAACTCCCTCCTCACCACTTGCCCCAGATGACTCTGGGCCTGTCTTTCCCTCCCCCGTCCCCTCCAGCTCACACTTTGCACCATGGCACAAGCCTCCGCATGCCCTCCTACCCTCCCAGAGGATGGGGCCAAGCTTTCTTTCTGATATTCAGTGTCGTCGTACTTCCCCTTGCAGTGTGCAGTTTAGTCACATCAGACAGGTCTCAGACTAGGCCATGAACTGCCATGTCTTTGTGTCTTTGCTCACGACATTAGGTTTATTATTAATGGTGACAAAGTATTTTCATGCATCAGGAATTGTGCCAAATGTTTTATGTGCATCCTTTTGTTTAATCTCTGTAACATCCCTAAGTGTTAGATTCCCACTACATCACAGGTGAAGAAATCAAGGTTCAGACAGAGGCGTAACTTCCCCATAGGTCAAATCCTGCAGCCAGGTGTGTCCAGGTGTGCCTGCCCCCCTGGGGTACACCGGTTGGTCCAATCTTTGGCTTAGCACTTGCCCCATCACTGTTTCCATGTCTGCCCTCAAGCAGACGTATGGCCAAGGGACGTGCGGCCCAATGCGCACAGTGCCCAGAGACCAAGCCGGCGGGATAAAGCCCACAGTTTTGGCCCTGTGTGACTGAACTCTCTGAGCAGGCTTTCCCTCTTTCATTCCTTAACTCAACCAGTACTCATCGAACACCTATGACAGGCCAAGGACTGTCCCAGGCACTGGGGATATGGCATTGAACAAGCTCCCTGCCTTTGGGGCACCAACCTTGCCGTGATAAAAGCTGCAAGGGAGCTGTGAAAGGGGATATGACAGGGAGTGCCTATAGGGCACTGTTTGCACGGCTCTCCCAAGGGAGGTTCAATGCCGCAAACATCCATTGGCACCTTCTCAGCACAGGGAACAGAAAAATGAGTAAGCGTCAGTCGTCCCCTTGGGCTGTTCACAGACCAAAGGGAGAAAGAGTCAAATAAATAATTAACGATCAGGGTGATGCGTGCTCTGTTGTGATAAATATAGTGTTTGGGGTGAACAAAAATGTCCTGGGAGAATCCCAGAAGGCCTCTCAGAGGAGGTGATATTTCAGCTGGGCCTTGAGGAACAAGCAGAAGTTGGTGGCATAGGAGGAATAAAAGCGCCTGACATGCAGAGGACACAGCAGCAGCAGCAGGAACAGGCATGGTGATGGCAGCGAGGCCCGGCTAAGTCACGCCCTGCCCGGCCATCTCCACCAGGCCGTCAGTTTTTCTCACTCTCTGGCTCGGAGCAGACGTGCTGCCTCGAGGAACTGCTGCTCCTTTCTCCGGCGCTGCCGTGCCCGGCTGACAGCTGACACACTGTGATGCATCTCCACTGCGACTCCCCGCAGCACAGTCTGCCAGCGAGGCCTGGTCAGGGAGTCTTGCAGGCAAGCTCAGTGCCCGTGGGCCCAGCCCCTGCCTGCGGCTGGCGCACATCCTCATCTTCAGGAGAGAGGCGCGTGGTGCAGGGGAAAGGAAGACAACACCCCTCCCGGCTGCCCAGCCAGCTCCACCCCGCCGTCAGCAGAAGCACCGGGCTATAGCTGTGGATGCCGAATGGACGCTGCTCGGCTCCCAGCTGTCAAAAGCGAAGCGTGTGTCCCACTGCAGGCTCTGCTCTGCTGAGGGCAGAGGACCATGGCTGAGAAGAGACGGCATGGAATTAAGGAGCTGCAGCAGACCGACCCCTGAAGCTGGTCTGCCCTGGCTCTGTCAGCACATCTTGCCCTGCCTGGCTCACTTGTCTGATGCCTCAGTTTACCTAGAGGGCCTACAGTACAGTGGCCTGGAGCCAGATTGTTTTGGTACAGGTCACATTCCAGCTCAGCCACTCACCAGCTGTTACTCCCTCTGCACGTCAGTTTTGACATCTGTGAAATGGGAATTTCGCCTCCCAGGGCTGCTGGGCAGGTTAGAGGCTGAGGCACATAAACCCCTCGGCCCAGTGCCTGTCACACACTGGGGGCCTCGCCAGCTCCTCATTCTCCCTCCCTGCTGTTCTCTGCCTGGGGCTTGGAATAAGGCCCTATCCTAAATTTTCCACTCCTGGGCTCAACCCCAATTTTTGTCCATATCTGACCCCAAAAGCCACCATCTGCTGTTGGGGTAGCTTTGGGGCCCTGGGTCCTGGGTCCATCTGCCCTGCACCTGCCCCTCCCACCATACCCAGTGGGGCCTGGCCTCTCTTGTCCACCTGTAGTTACCGGAGGTGAGCCTTGACCTCCTCCCCTCGCACAGCTCCTGTGCTCCAGCCCATTCTTCTCTGAGGAGGCCGAGCCAGACCAGCCTCCCAGGCCTCTGAGCCCCTCCGGAAGGGAGCCACGCTGCCCCGATGCCATTCCCCACACCCACACCTGGGTTTCGCTCCAGCCAAGGCCCTCGCCTGCCTGCCTGGTAATGGTTGGGGGAGTGAGCTGATGGGCAAAAAGAGGCTCCATTTCTCTCTGGGACCAATTTGTGAGTTTTCCGCAGCAGCTCTCTTACTCTCTGGTTCTGCCTCGTCCCTGCCTGCCTGCTGCTCCCCCTCATGCACACGGCTGTTAGGATTCTAGGGGAGGCCAGGGAGGTGGGAATCTACCTCCAACAAGCAGCCGGCAGGGAAAGCAAGTGCCTGTCCAGAGGTGGGAAGGGGTCAGGGCAGGAGCAGCCTCCAGAGGGCTGGGAGGGCCAGAGAGAGGGTGAGTCCCGTGGGTAGCCACGAATGCAGGAACCACCCCCTCTGCTGGCCTTTGCTCTTGCAAAGAGACAACAACGCCTAGCAGTTAGGAGCACAGATCGGAGCTGGGGGGAGCAGGGTTTGAAGCACAGCTCTGGCCCTGCAGGCTGAGCGGTCACCCAGGCAGATGCTGCCGGGGTTCAGATCCTAGCTCCTCTCCGCTTACACGCTGCATGACCTCAGACACACAAACTCTGCGTGCCTCAATGTCCTTAAGCACCGGTTTGTCAGATGACCATAGCCAAATACTACAGAAGTATGATTATGATCGTCTGTGTGACCTTTAACATTGCTTAGCCTCTCTGAGCAATATCTCAACTCACAGGGCTCTGTGAGGATGGAAGGAGACTCCGCACGCACAAGCCTCAGCCGGGAGCCAGGTGCACGGAGAGCTCTTGGTAAATGGCAGCTAGTGTTATTTTCATTACCATATTTCATTGATTCCAAATCACACTTTTTTTTTTCACATTTAACATCCCTGAAATTGAGATGGGTCTTGCAATAGATGATAAGAAAGTACTGTCATAGTTTAATTGGTGGCATTTTTTTCTCTCTTAGGGAAGTACATAAAATTATGTATCTTAGAGTTGACGTGTCTTAGATTTTATGAAATCAAAGCAGACCAAGGCAGGAGGAGGAGTTCCCACTGAGAACCTGGCCCTGCTGTGTCCTGAGTGTATGCCACCTGCCCTGGTCCCATGCCATGACAAATCCCTCTGATCATCAGGGGTCCAGTGGCCCCCTCCCTCCCTCCCATCTTTCTCCTTCCCCTAGGGGTGAGCTCTCAATGTTGTTGGAGACAGGGATGTTGGGAGCCCTAAGAGCGGCATTTGTTTGCTTTTATGCTGCTCCCCGGGGCCCCATGTGGCCACAGCACCAGGCTGGGGGTAGCAAGAGCTGGTGTCTGGCAGAGTCTGCACTGGGATCCAGTCCTCATCATGCACTGGGGGGCACACAGTGGCCTTGCCACCCTCCAGAATCTGCAGCACTGTGGGAAGACAGGACACAGAGCTGGGCGGGCAGATGTCAGTCCCAGAGGTGCAGGTGCAGCAGTGGGAGAGTGTACCCCGAGTTCTGGATGCCTCATGGTTTCAGTGAGGACCCCAGGAAAGCCAAGATATAGGGAAGGTCAGGCTGTGGACTCTGCCCAATGGCTGGCACCCCCCACCCCTCCTTCAAGCAGCATCCTCAAGCCCCTGGAAGTTCTGCCGCTGCATCAGCTGCTTCAGTCCCTTCCCTGTGGACCCTCTCCCTGAGCTCCCCATGACCCAGCAACTAAATGGTTAATGCCTAACCATACAGGAGGCTTTATCAGCTGCCACCCCTCCCCTCAGACTGGTGAATACATACATTCAATATCACCCTTGACTCCGCCACAGTAACTCAGACTACCAGGCTCACTGGGACCGGGCCCAGTGATATGCAGCCCAGGTTATTTATTGAGGAAGGAAACCACTCAATGCCAGGTGCTGTGCTTGGACTTCACGCAGACCTCCTCCCCAAATCCTGCAGACATAGCCAAGAGGTGGATGAGGAAACAGGCTCCAGAGGTGCGGCTGCTCACCCAGGGAGCAGCTAAGCAGCGCTCAGCGCTCAGAACTCTCTGCTGCAGCTCCCTCTCTCACGGCCCCTCTACCCCCGAGCCTGTAAGCAGGGGTCCAGCCTCTGCAGCCCAGAGTTCAACAACAAAGCAATGATCAAAGGCACAGGCAGGAGATGGGTAAAGGGAGGCTGCACTGCCCAGCTGAGGCGCAGCCTAGGAGCCCACGCCAGGCCGGGGAGCTGCACCCCTAGCGCTCACCCTTGGTCTACAGCGCCATCAAATATGCAGAATCTCATCTTGTTCCTGGGCAGCCGAGGGCTCTGAGTCTCAGGAGGTGACATTGCTCTCCAACAGGTAAGTTGTTCAACAGATGGGCAGTCGAGTGGCAAAGAAATACATTATTAATGTTTCTGGTTAAATTAACTGATTAAAACCACCCCAGGTAAAAATGTACGTATCAGCGCTTTGCCCACAGCAAATGAGGAATTAATGGAATATGGCTGCGTCGTGGTAATGAAACACAGACAGGGGCTGTCTGGAAAGGTTTGCTCTCTTCAGAGGCAGTGGCAGGGGGTGGGGGTGGGGGGTGGCCTGATCCATCTGTTAAAGGGACCTGACTGATTGGCGTAGGGGCAGGGTGGGGAAGAAAGACCCAAGGGGGCTTCATCGGGTCTGAACTGGAGACCTGAGAGATCTGGAATATTTGACCCCTGATTTGCTAGAGGCAAATTTTTCTGGAGGGGGCTCACAGCAGAAGCAGCATGCCACTAATGAGGGGTGGGCACGGTGCAGACCACGGCATGGGAAGGGTACCGTGGGATGCTGCCCCTGGCTCTGTCCTTGCAGACTTCACACAAGTCAACTTCCTGGCAGGGCCTCAGTTTCCTCATCTACAAACTGGAGAGAATGAAACAGTGTTCAGTGCTCTCTCCCAACTCCTGTTTGTCTCAGTCATAGGCTTCTAGGATAAATCCCAGCACTTACCATGTCTTTAACCCCAGAGGATAACCCAGGGGGAAGCAGAGCCCCATTCAAGGTGTCCGCAGACAGCCCCGTCCCTTGCATGGCTTTTGGGAAATCCCTGTTATGACACAGGCCCGAAAGGCACTCCCCTATGTGTCTGTGCAGTGGGTTGTACACACATGTATGTACACACGGGCACACATGTGCATTCAAGGACCCCCCCCCACACACACGCAAGCCTGCACATGCACGTGGACACATAGATCCCAGATCTGCACATGAGCGCACACATGTGCACACACAGCTGAGCGGAAAGCTGAAGTCCTGTCGTGCATGGGCAGAAGGGTGTCAGGGACATGCAGGCTGAGCACATTCCAGAGACAGTGGTGGGAGTGAGGGCACCGCTGGGGCAGAGGATCAAGGGCCAGTTTTCTCATCACTGCAATAGGTTTTGTGCCAGGGTTTCAGGAGCTCCCAGAGGCTATGACCCAATTCAGGCAAGAATGAGGTTTCACATAAATTAACCAGGTAATCGCATGCCCACCAGGGCTTCCCTCGATCCAGAGACTTGGAGTGGCCGAAGTCCCACAACCCCAGTCCTGGCTGCCCCTGGTGCAACTGAACCAAAGCAGGGGCTGGTGCGGTGCCGCTTTGGCACCCTCTGCCCCGCCTCCCCCAGTGACGCGTCGGGAGCTCTCCCAGGTGCTGATGGCGGAGGGCAGGGAGAGATTGGCTAAGAGAAATTGTTTTCTCCACAGCTCATCTGCTGGCTGTGGGGAGGGGAGGGAGAGCGGGTTGGGTGCTGAGGCCCTATCACACACACACTTGCCGCTGGGTGCCCTGCTGGGGGAGCGGGAGGGGAGGTGCCAGCCAGAAGCTTCCTAATGACTCTCAGCCTGTGAGGAAGCCTGCCGGGGGGTCAGCGCTGGCACCGTGGTTCATTAGCTGTTTACCCTGGGAAAGTTCACACTTGTGGAGGCCGTGCTGGAGCTGTCAGAAACAGTACACGGCAGTGCCGGCAGCTCTGCCAACTGCGCTCCCCAGGGCCCAGGAAAGCAAATATTTAGCAGGCGTCTGGCTCTGGAGCACACGTGCACACAACTACTCTCAGGAGGCACGACGCGCCAACACATGGATACAAACACCTGCACAGACTCACTCCCCAAACCCACAGCGACCCAGGTGCATATACACCATTGACACTTCGGCAGTTAGACACACAGACGCGCACATGCAAACCCACACTCTCAAGGTAACAGAAGAACGTAATGTGTGTTGAGCACCTACTATGTGTCGGGCAGTATTTCTAAGTGGTTAATTTGCATTATGTAACCCAACTCTCCCGATAACCCTAAATAGCAGGCAGTATCACATTCCCATTTTTCAGGTGATAAAAAAACAAAGTTCTAGCCGCAAGACTCCACAGCCAGTGCTCTTGCCATGCACGTCTCTGACACGTACCTGCCCACCCAAAGGCACATGCACACGCAGATGCACAGGCGCAGATATGGACACACCAGCACACAGAGGCCAACTTGAACTTGCACATTCACAGAAACATACCCAAGTACACACGTACACACACACTCCGTGCACTCCCCTCCCAGTAGAGGTACTCTCTGCCCCAGCACCCCCAGGGTGCACACCCCAGGGAGCCAGTTCATGCCCTCTGAGCCGTTCCCCTGCAAGCTGCCCAGCTTCTGGTCAGGCCACCTGGCTGATGCCGATAACGGCACGCAGCCACCAAGAGAAAGTGAGCTTTGATCAGGAGCACGCCCAGATGGTGGCAGTAAGCCCCAGATGTTGTGTGGAAACAAACAAGCCTGCCAGAATTGAAGACTTGGCTCCAGCCTGGCCTTGCAGAGTGGCTGGCCCTCCCAGGGGTTCTGCTGAGGGCACAGCCAGTGTGGCCACTGCCCCAGGCCAAGCATGGTGCAAGAGCCTGGCAACAGAAAGGAAGGGCTCAGCTCTGGGGTCCAGACTTCTCCAGAGCCCTGGGCAGCTCAGCGAAGGGCTATCTGGAATGTCTAGGTCCTAGCAAGCTCGGGGAGGCAAGGGTGTTCAGTGTTGGTGTAGTGAGCCCGGTTAGGGAACCCTGAGCATTACCCACTATCTTGGCCCCCAGTGGCTTGGCCCACTTGGGCGCCTGAGCCTCGGCTGCCGCCTCCAAGCCCCTCTGAGTGATGACCCTGGGAGTCATCACTCACCAAGTCACCACCAGATCTCTACTCACTGGCTTCCAAGGTTGATGCTCTAGATCAACTCCTCACTCATTTTTCAAGGTCATTGCTCACTGACTCCCAAGGTCACTGCATGGTGATTTGGGTAGTCATTGGCCAGAGATCTTCAAGACCATTTCCTTGTGACCCCTGAGAACACAGTGATTCCTAGGGCCTTGTTTCTGCTTTAGGAAAGCCCAGCCCTGCCCTCTGCTCTCACTGTTCATGCTCTGAACAAAGAGGCAAGGTCCCTGAGCAGTGCCAACTTCCTGACTGGGGCGTCAGCACCTCAGAGCACACGGGGAAGGGGCAGGCAGGGGGAAAGGTGACTGGGAAGGCGAAGCCCGAGGCTTTAGGGGAAATTGCTGGTTCAATTCAGTGTTCAAGTGCTGTATGCACTTCAAGTTCCTCCCTCCTTCCCTCTCCCTCCTTTCTTCCCTCCTCCCTTGTTAGCAGTATCTCCCAGGCCTGTTGAAAAGGAATCTGCTGTTGTCTCTGGGGCCAGGGCCAGGGCCTCCCTGCCTCTCCGCATCCCCAGATGCTTGTAATCATTCCTGTTTTTTGATCTCAAGAAAAGATCGTATTAGCCCACCCTCTGATCAGGTAAGTGATGGAGTCTGTGTGGGTTCTCCTGGGGAATTTGCATGAAAAGAGATAACACACTAAAGGAGTGACCCTCTAACGGCAGAATTTCAGACATCATAGAGCTACAAGGAGAAGCTCCTTCCTAGAGCTGAGCAGACACATCGCCCTTCCCCAGGTACTGCCTGAATTGCTAAGCAAGGAAAACACACACAAATAAAGTGTCATGTCCTGACATTTGATAATTTAAATTGAGTATCGAGGAGCATCTGCTTAATTACACGCAGAGCTGTGTGTGAACACTAAGAGACAGGCTCCAGGGGAGGCAGAGACCCCCGTTCAAGAGCACTAACAGCCACGGAGCCCAGGGTGCGCAGACAGTGAGATCTGTCTTTTGAGGTTAAATTAGAGCTCACGTTTCCTTTTTGATGCAACCTAATTCTTCCAGTTTTCTCCATCTACCTCCAAAAACGGGGGCCTTAAGTGGAAAAGATGCATTGACTAGCAAATGCAATTCAACAAATATTATGACACACTGTTCATCACGAGTCCTAAATATTTAACTGTTCGACTTTATGGGCTTTTCATTTTGTTTTATTTTCTTTTTTGCCAGATGCGATGAATTTAGCACTAACAGGCCCCGTGCCGAGGAACTGCCAGTGTCCTAGTTTGCAATACGAACAAAGTGAATTTCGTTCAGGTGTTTGTGACCTCCGTTCATTCAGGCCACACTCCACCTCGCCTTATCTTGGCTGTGCCCAGCTGGCTTTCTGGAAAAAAATAAAAGTGAGATAGAAGGAGAAAAGAGGGAAAGGGAGGCAGGAACGAAGAGGGTCAGAAAGCCTCCGCCGGCCAATTCATTCCTGTTTAATCCGTCTCTGCGCTGCAGAAAGCTCCTTTGTGGTGGAGGAGACCAAAGGTCGGTAATAGATTTCAACAGGTTCCGAGAGGCTGTTGACTGCTCGGAGCTGAGTGGGAGAGTGCAGGGGTCCCCCAGAGGCAGGGGGAGAGAGATAATTGGAGACCCGGAGCCCCGGCTTGCCCTCTGGTTCCTGATTTCACAGATTTAAGAAGAAAAAGAGATTGTCTAGAATTCCGCCTCCGGAATTGTGTGTGAGAAGGAAAGAGAGCGGAGGTGGGGGCACTCAGCCTCGCCTGGCCTTCCCCGGAGCTGCTGGCACGTGGCCACTTGTCCTGCTCAAAGAGAGTGGGCTGGGAGGGAGGTTAGGGAGCCCCCGAGCCAGGCCTGCTGGTTGGGAACTGCCTCTGGAGAGCTGGGAAGGCCGTGGGGTCATCTCTGAGGTTCCTTCAGAGCTCCGTCTCAAAGAAGAGGTAGCCCCTCACCTGGGGATGGGGTGAGGAGGGGAAGAGGTGAGACTAGGCCATGGCCAGGAGGCAGCTCCTGAATTAAAGTTATCAGCTGTTCTCTGCAAAACCCCTCTGAGTGTGCAAGGTAGCTGCAGCAAGAAAAGGAACTCCTACAGCCATGGTTTAGCCCACAGCTACCTCTACCCCAGGGATCCACGTCCAAGGACCTAAGCAAACTCCACCTTATCACTCATACCTCTCACTGTGGCTGTCCAGGTGAACAAAGGAGGGTGTGGCCTGGTATACCAGATGTCTGAACCGGGGGTGGGGAATCTGCGGCCTTGGGGCCACATGTGGCCTTCTGGATCCTTGAGTGTGGCCTTTTGACCAAATCCAAATTTTACAAAACAAATCCTTTTAACAAGGGGATTTGCTCTGTGAAGTTTGGATTTGGTCGAGGAGCCACATCTGGGGATCTGGAGACTCTGAACCAAAGTGGCAGTGGCAGGGGGTGGGGGTGGGAGCAATGATGTCCTCAGCTTTGGAGTTGCTCCCTGCCATGCAAAACCTCTGTCCACCAACGCAGGGTTTAGAATGGAGTTCTGCACGGGTACTTGTAGGTTCAGCCTTGAGATACATCATTCCAACAGTAGGCTGAGCCGGGCCTGGGGACAGAGGGCCATCTGGCCAGACCTTTCCTTGCAACTCTCCCTGGCTTCCCACCACTCAGGAATCCAGCCTACACTGCAGTTTGGGGAAAAAAAATCACCTGAAATCTCTTCTTAAAACAGCAATAAATATTTTCTCATGCAATTTCTTTATATAATTCAGAAACTTAGATGCAACTTAGCCAAATGATTCTGGCTCAAGGTCTTGCATGAGCTGTAGTCAAGATGTCAGCCTAGGCCACAGGCATCAGAAAGCCTGGCTGTAGCTGGAGGACCCACTACCAAGACTGCTGACCCACGTGGCTGGCACAGCGGTGCTGGCTGCTGGCAGGAGGCCTCAGCTCCTGACCACCCAGGGAGTTGCTTAAGTGTCCTCATGACATGACTTCCTAGGAGAGAGTGATGCAGGACAGCCAGGTGGAGGTGGCAATATCCTTTACGACCTAGCATTAGGAGTCACGGCCTATCAGTCCCACCATATTTTATCGGTCACCCAGGGTGACCTTGATACAATGTGAGACAGGAATAAATAAGGCATGAATACCAGGAGGCAGGGATCACTGTGGGCCTCCCTGGAGGCTGGCTATCCAGTTGTCCTTCTGGTTCAAGCTTCTGGAACCTGGTGATAGGGGTGTGTACCCTCTCGAGACCTGCAGGTGCACACAAACGTCTATTTTGAACTATCTTAGCCACCACATTTCCCCAGTGGCTACATGGCCTTTACACTCTGTTCCCATCGGCTGCCTTCTCTCTTGACCTCCTAAACCTCTGCACCTTGTAGAATCATAAATCCTAAGTGTCAGAGTTGGCAACCACCCTGTCCAAACTCTCATTTCACAGAAGAGAAAATTGACGCCAATAAAGGCAAAGGAATGTCCCAGGGTCACAGAGAAAGTTAGTGATGACCCACGTGATATGGTTTGGCTGTCTGGCCCCTCCAAGTCTCATGTTGAAATTCTATCCCCAGTGTTGGATGTGGGACCTGGTGGGAGGTGTTTGGCTCATGGGGGCGGATCCCTCATGAACAGCTTGGTGCAGTCCCACAATAATGAGTGAGTTCTCACTTTATTGGTTCATGCGAGAGCTGGTTGTTAAAAGAGCCTGGCATCCCACCTCCTCTCTCTCTTGTTCCTTCTCTCACCACGTGACACGCCTCCTTCCCCTTCCCCTTCCCCCTTGATTGGAGGCTTCCTGAAGCAGATGCAGGTGCCATGCTTCTTGTGCAGCCTGCAGAACCATGAACCAAATAAACCTCTTTTCTTTATAAATTACCCAGCCTCAGGTATTTCCTTTACAGCAACACAAAACGGACTAACACCTGGTGGCTTGCAGTTACGGTGCTCCATCTCCATCACACATGCCTGACAAGATGTGAATGTAAGTCCACGGCCCAAAATTCCAGAGGTGCATTCCAGAGCCTGACCTGCTGGCAGACCTGACCACAGTGGGCCAAGGGGATGGTGCAAGTGGAGCCTCTGTGGAGGTGGAGTATGGGGGAAGATTATGGGATGGGCCCTGTATAGCCCCACTCATAAAAGTGTCATTTCCTTGAGTGACTTTGCCACCACTATCCAAGGGAACAACAGGAACTTGGAGCTTTCTCTTTTAAAACCTGTACCCAAGACCCACACTTCTCTGCCAGCATGAGCTCAGCCAGCCAGGTGGTGGTAGAACCAGCTATCCCCGTGGGAGGGAAAGCAGAGCGTGCACACCCGAGGTGCCTGCTGACCCTATGCCTCTGGCATAGCCTGAAGGTGCGCAGCACATTCCCTGGGACCATGTCCTTCTAGGCACAGGGCCTGCCTTTCTGGTCACCATCACCAAGGCTGAGGGAGCCAGGTTCCTCAGGATCTCTTTCACTCAGGCTGTTGGGACTCAAAAGTATTTATCACGTTTCCATACTAGCAAGTTCTTTCTCTATAAAGTAAATTTGCCCAACTATTATGGTAGACCTGAGATGACTCTTAATGAAAGCAGAGTAAACAGGGAAATTCAATAAGGAGCAAGACTGAATAGAAATGGAAACGCCTGCCTGCCCTTCCTGCTGATGTAAGCTCCATCTCGGCCCAGCCTCCCCTGGAGAGAGGCACGAGAGGGTCCTCATTGTGCCGCGGTCTCAGCTCAAACCTCATCTACTCGAAGAGCCTTCTCTGATCACCGTCTCCAAGGTTTCATGGCCCTGTCACCCTTCCTCCTGAATCCTGTTGGTTTCCCTTCTCATACTTAACACACCTTGTAATTACATACGTATTTATTTACTTGTTTACTGTCTATCTCCCTTAGAAGACTGCAAGTGTCATGAGGATGTGGACGACGACGGTTTTCTTCCCCACGCTGTACTCAGCGCCCAGCACAATGCTGGCGTTCGGTAATTGACTGTTCCCGCCTCTGTGGAAGTGTTTTCCTTTACCATATGCCTGAGAGTGGAGACATCTGGGGGAGAGTCCATCTTCCTAATTTGGCATCAGGACCAGATGAGAGCATCTCCAACCCACCCCACAGAGCAGCCTGCACATCCCCTTCTGTCTGGATCTCAGATGCTGCATCTCAGGCATCTGGCAAGGAGTTCTGTCTGCTCCCCAGCTGGCTGGCTGGGGCTGCCTGCATGACCCGTCTGTTGTCAGCCCCCGTTTCTCAGGAGTGGACAGTCCATCGCATCTTTGTTCTGTCTGGTCCTGGCTGGACCTTCGGGAGGACACTGCGAGGCATCAGCCCTTCTGCCAGCCCACTCCTCCCCTGTGTTCTGTCCCTCCCTGAGACAGGACCAGCTCTGCCTGATGCTACGACAGCCTGGACCCATCACCGTCTCCCCTTCCTGGGTGAACGTGTTCTATGCTTGGGGCTTCCTGGAAGGGCAACACCCCACGTATCTGCTGGCCTCTCAGCTTCTTCCTCCTTCGTTCTCTAGGGCAAGGCTGTGAGTTCTGATGCTGTTTCTTGCTGATTGGCCTTAACTCCAATGTGACCGATCTTAGTTTCTATATGACTTAATCGAATGCCTGTTTTAATTCCTATCATGCCATAGAACTTCCAGATGTAGAGAGCTGGCCCTGGGTTCTGGTTAGTGCTCCATCTCTAGAAACTCAGGGAATGCCACTCCCAAGAATGCAGCACTCAGGGTCTGCTGTGGCCCTTGGGGACTCAATGTGTCACTGTCCCCTCTTCCACCTGGGCAGGAGGTGTAGGAGACACCTGAGTACTTCCATGGCCTTCCTTGCCTTTCTTCATTCATTGCTACCAGGGATACTTGGAGTTCTGCATCCTTTCTCTTCTGGGGTTAAAAGTCAGAGATCATGGAGGCAACACTCGAAGGGCCTTTTGTTTCCAATGAAAGTAGAGCAACCAAAACGACCAGTTTATAGCCAGTTCTATTAAGCTTCTGTTAAGAAGCTTCTTGGCAAAATAAGGTTACCATTGTCTTCCAAAGTGCTGCTTTGCATCTATCCACTCCATCTCGTAAATGAGCTCTATCTTCTTCCATCTGAGCATTTTTGAAGAGGGCAGAGAGGCACTTACACCTGGTCACTGTCACAGGTGTACCTACCAGCTCTTGCCTGGAAACACCCTGAGGCCAGGTACCAGGTCTGTTTGCTCCCTGTCGTGTCTCTAGCCCAGTGCCTGGCTCATAAATCTATTTGGGATGCACGTACTAGGATAATGTAGGGGGAGAGAGGTCACAGAGAACCCTTTACCATTGCTAATACTAATAAGCAAAACATGCCAAACAACAGATTTAATGCAGACTGATTCTGTTACAATCGCATCCAATATGAAGAAACACATTTACCATTCATTCCACAGTCTGTTACATTGTCTGTTTCTATCTGCGCTATCTTTTTTTTGTGAATAGAGAACAAAGCCTACACTAACACCGTTTGTCACTGAGCAACTGAACTCCTTGCTTTCTAAATAGCCCGGCAGCCCGCGTGGGCCAAGGCAGCTAAGCCCAGCAGCTTCAGTCTTGATTTTGTGACCACCCCCCGCCCCTGCCCCTGCCATTCCCCAGCTCTCTGCCAAGTGACTGCACTTTGCTCAAGGTGTGAAACCTCAGTTCACACTCACTACAGCCGAGTCACTCATGAAGGTATTTTCATCAACGTGCCCAGTGCTCCATGTGCTGCCTGAACTGATTGCTGATGGGGAGGGATGTTTTCCTGCTGCCAGAGACAAGGTGTAGGACTACTGGAAACCAAGTAGTTCCAAACCGTTAGCACCTTCTGACATAAGATGTTATTGGTGATTAGTAATCAATTTGATTTCCCCCCTCCACATCTGTCCCCCCCTATTATTTTCCTTATTATCATTTGTTTTCCCAGGTTTTATCTGCCAGCCAGTTAATCCACACACAGATAACTGAGTGACTATATCATAATCAAAGGTACAATATCTCTAGTGGCTTTAGCTGGCTGGAGGCAGCAGTAGTCGTTCATGTGTCTTACATCATTTTTTCCAACATTACTTCCAAGTTCAGGGGCAGCAGCAAGGTCTAGTAGAAGGCACACAGAGCTGAAAGCCAGAAGAGATCAATTCCCTGCTCCGTTTCTTTGACTGGTTAGATTAGGTGCGTCCTGGGTGTGAGGAGGGGACATCACTGTCCTCTCCTCATACTTCTGCTTTTCACCAGAAGGAGGAGCTTCCACCCGAGCATCTTGCCATCCACCACCCGCTCTCTGTGCACCCCTGTGAGATGAGGAGTTGTCTACTTGCATATTCAGAGTCCACTGGGCCACACTCACAGTGGGCAGGGACACTGTGCCTTTGAGGCTAGGACCTGAGGAGTAATGTCACCAGGGCTACCCTTCTGCTCTCTGTTCCAATGTCTGTCTGTGAGTGGGTGGGCAGGTGGGGACAGGTCTTCCCTGAGGGTCTGGCAGTACTTGGTGGCACAGGGTGTCGAGGAAGCAAGGCTCTCTCATCCTGTATTTCCCAGGTGAGAATCTTTATCCAGTCTGTACAGCTGCTCCTGACCTCCCCTCCCTGCACCTGCCCTGGGCCTCAGGGAGCCTCCCCTTCCTGGCACACAGCCCAGACAGGTGTCCGAGAGGTCTCTCCGCCTGCCCACACTCCTACTTGCAGACTCCCGTGACATCACTCTCTGTTCCTGGTCACCCAAACACTTTTCTAAATCTCACCTTCTTCTGATTCTAAACCCACGGTTCGTTCTACCCTAGTCACAAGGACCTTGTTTCAGTTCCTTGAACAAGGAGCACTTCCCCAGCACAGGGGTTCATATTACTGTCCCCTCTGATGGCATGAATGCTCTCTCATCCACTCTTCTCAGCTGACTCCCACCCTTCAGGTCTCAACTCAAATGTCACGTCCTCAGATAAGCCTTCCCCACCTCCCAGGCCTTGTTCTCTTCCTGCACAGCTCTCGTTACAAATTGCAATTACGTATGAAAGCTGCAAAGGTGACAGACCTCTCCCGGTGCCACGCTGCTGCAGACTCGCTTGTCGCTGCACTGAGATGCACACACTTGCAGGCACACTCACCCCCAAACGGAGACACACGCAATGTGGGAAGGTGGAGGAAGGGAGTTCAGCACACATTGCCCAGAAAAATCGTGTTAACGTCTCTTCTTTCCCCAAAGTTCCAACCCCAAGGCAGCTGCCAGTTCTCTACTCTTTCATTTCTTTAGCCTCTCTCCTGGCGCTCCACCCTGGTGCCCACGCCTCCTTTTCTTCTCCTCCACGTCTGGCACCTTCCCTCCCAGGCCTTGGTTTCCCTGTTGTATTTGGAGAATCTCTCAGTTCTTCCAATCCCTTCCCCCCTGTTGCCCACCAGCCAAACAAAGGGTGTCAAAGGAGCAAGAGAGTATCTAATAACTTGATGTGTATTCTACCATGTACATGTATGTATGTTCGTTTAGTAACTGTCACCATTACTACCTGGAAGTTCTGTGACACCCCAACAGCTTCATGGATGTTTTATTCACCACTGTATATCCAGCACCCGGTAGATTCTCAATAAATACCAGAAGAATGAAGGAATAGCATGTTTTCCTAAGGCAACTCGTTTTTTATTTCCCTTTGAATGTCTGGTGCCCCTGGATCTCCAATCTTGGCTGCCCATGTACCCAATGTGAAGGCCACCACAGATGAGCACACATTCCCTGGCCTTTTTAATCTCTTGATGCAAGCATTCGCATCCAGAATTCCCAGCCATGTTTGGATTACACTCGTCCCATTCAGGCAGGGAGTGAATCTGGGATAACTGGAGTCCTCGGGACAGCTCCGTTTCTGGGGACAACAAACTCCCCTTCTCCTCCTCTCCCCTCCCCTCCCCATCTCCTCATCCCTGCCCTGCCCCCACACCCAGTAAAGATGAAAATGACTGACACAAGCATTAAAGATATGGAAACTTCCCTCCTGAATGATCTCACTAATGGTAAATTGATGGGATTGAATACATCCAAGTCGGAAATGATCCAAATATATGCTAATGAAGCTGAATATGCATTATTTAGACTAAAACAAACTAACTGCGAGTCACGAAATAAAGTAGGTGAATTATTAGTTTGGCAACTCAAAGAATCGGAAAACTCAAGCACCGTTCCAGAGGCAGGCAGGCAAACGTGGTTAATGAATTCTAAACCAATTAACCGCAAATTGATGGCGCGCTGGAAGACTCGCCACCCCCGACTCCCTCGGATTGCTTTCTGAAAATCCGAGAAGAAAATGCTGTTGCCGTGCAGTGTTCTCGTTTCCCTTCCTAAATGTGCTGTCCTGGAAACTCGCGTCTCAGGGAAAAAAGGAAACTACAAACAGATCCCAGAAACAGGGAATGGGGCTATTTTGGCTACAGGGGAGATGAATAATGCAGATAGAAACTTCTCAACTCTTCTTTGTCAGAAAGAACCATCCTCAGACGGAAAAGAGTAAAGCCTCTCTTCCAAAGCCTTGATGGGAGGAAACCGAAGGCTGAGATGGGTGAAGAACATACAAAACTATGCTTTGCTGGTCTAAACTAGATGAATCCCCCTGTCCTGGAGGAATCCCCCCTGAGGGCAGATCAGGAGTCCTGTGGGAGCTCACCAGTGGCTTTCATGAGCTCGATGAGTGACTAGGAAGGGTTGGAAGACAAGATATGGAACCGTTTTCCAAAAGTAGAGTCTATAAATCCCAAGGCGGTTGATGACAATCGAAGAAAAATCTCAGGTTCAGTTCTTCAAAGGTTATAGTTTCCAAGATCTTAGGAAAGCAAGGTGTGATCCGTCAGAGCCAGCATCGTTCACCAGGAATTAGATCTTTGCTGAAAGTGTGTGATGGATGCTGCCCTCATCTCACTACAGAGAGCAGCCCTGCCTCCCCACCTCCCCAACCTTCCCCATTCCCAGACCCTACCTAGCTTTAGTTTTCTCCAGAGCAGCGAGCACCATCCAACGCACACATTTACTTGTTTACTTTCTTCTCCTCTCGCTGCAACGTAAGCTCCATGAGGACAGGGACTCTATTTAGTCTTCTGCTGGGTATGCCTGGCACCTGCTAAGGGCTCAATAACTATCTTCCGAATGAATGAGCGAACAAACTCCATGTCAGGCTTACACTTCACTTCCTTTCCCGACAGAATATTGGGATGGGAAGGGGAGAGAAACTCTGTAAATTCAGTGGACTGGGGACTCTAATAGAGCACCGGGCAAAGCGTCTCATGACAGTATTGCAGGGAAGGTGTGGACTCAGAGCTGGACACAAGAACAGCAGGGGGACAGGCGATCCCCCAGAGTGTACGATCACACCAGGTGATCACGGGCTCGCCGGCGGGGCATAACAGGTGTCCATCTGCTCCACCACTTTTCTTGCTGGCTTGGCTGAAGACTCAGAACACAGGGCTCTTCAGACAGGGACATGTGACAAAGCCCTGGCGCCGCGGATCAGAATGGAAGACTCTTGGCGAGCTGCAACAGTGGGCTAACTCTGAAAAGATGAACTGTCCCACTCTCAGAGCACAGGGTGGGGTGGGAAGACACAGCTTAGTGCCACCCCCTCAGGTGTGAACCAGCTTTCTAGACAGCTAAGGAGATCAGCCAGTACGTTTGTGGAAGTGGGAAATCGAGAAGGAAGAATACCTTGCTCCACTCTGCATGCATGGATGGAACTGGACTCAGTTTTCAGGTTCAAAATTTGATGATGAAAGATATAATCAGGCGTTGTGAGCTATTTCTGATTACGGGATGACTATCTCAGACATCACAGACGTTCAGCCTGAGGTTACTGTGATTTCGGTGAAACAGAAATCTTGAAGAAAAACGACCTCAGAGATGAGCCCTGCCCCTACGCCTGCCCACATCTCTATCTGATTAGGCTGGGGTGGCGGGCAGGGTGGAGGTGCAGAGCAGAGGTGACAAAGGTCTAGCTCCTGCCCTTGTGGAAATGACAATCCAGTTGAGGAAACAAGTAACACTCAAAGAAAAAAAGAAAAGAAAAGCAACTAGCTCTTCGGAAATAGCTCTCCCAATTGCAATCACTTTGGGTTTATAATGAACAATCAAGCATCACATCAGTTTACAATAATACAGGGACCATGACCCCCCTGAACTAACCCAGATGGAGGAAAATGCCCTTACGTAGTCCACCCGAGGGGGGCCCTCAGATAAATGCTGGTCAGGATGCCTTGAGTGGTCCCTGCTGGACAACTCAGCCCACTGCTCACTTAATCTGCCAGCATGCACATTGAGCATTTACACGTTTTTTAAATTTATTCAATAGGCATTCCCTTAAAGATGCACTGGGTGCCCAGCCCTGTGTTAGGGACAAACCTATGAACAAGACCTAGTCTATGCCCTTCAGGTGCTCGTGGACTGGTGGGAGAGAAAAACCTCCACGATTTCAGTGCAATCTGCAACTGCAGAAAAGACAGCAGAGAGACCAAGGGCAGGGGCTGGGGCTGGAGAGCAGGGGCGGGAGTGGCTCCAAGGCAGAGCGTGACGGCACCACCCCCTGGGTCCTAACTCAGACCAGGCAGAGGGAAAGGACAGGGGAGACAGGACCCCTTGTGGGCCAGGCAGTGGGGGTACTTCTCCATAAAGAGTGTGAGGGCTCTTTCTGCTAAATCCAGCACCTCTGAAACCCGGAGTTGAATCACCGACCACCTAGCAGGAGTTTGCAATGATTACACAGTGAAACCTTGATCTGCTGCTGCCAGCTAAGGAATCAATAGTGTCAGGAATTCCGTGGTGCCGTGTCTCTGTTCATTGGAGAAATGTGTTTTCAGCCTTGGATTGACTCTCAAAGTTCTTCCTGCTGAAAGGCCAGGAGATGAAAAGCCCCCCTAAGTCAGTCACAACCTAGAATGACCTTCCCAGCTCACATCATCGCCCAGCAGTGGAGTCCGTGTCACCCCTGGCCCCATCTCCTGTGGGACAGTGACCTGGTCCTCCCACTCCCGGCCTGTGTTCTGAGCGGGAGCTGCCCTCCTCGTACCTGAGCCCACTGTCTGACCGCAGGGATTGCTGGGGGGTCAACAGCTGCCCCGACCTCAGCCAACAGAGTCCCTTCCTGGGGGTTTTCAAACGGGAGATGGGAGAGAGAAGACATTTTCTCTCTTGACATAAAACTACAATAAATGAAAACCTGGAACTCCCAGGGACTGTGAATCTGCCTCCTGGAGAAGCCAACTTGAGAGACTGAAGATGACTCACAGGAAAAAGCAGGGCACGTGAGCCAGAGTGAGACTGGGGGGGTGGGCAGGGAGAGAGAGAGAGGGAGGAAGGGAGTCTTGTCTGTGCCTCAGTCCTTGGCTCTGGCTGTCCTAGGGCTAAGTCAACCCTGCCCTTCCTGCGTTTGGCTATATGAGTCAGTGAATGCCACTCCTGACACGTCATCTACTTGATAGGAGGTTTCTATCCCTGACAGTCAAAGCCTAATGTCCTTCCAACACACGACCAAGGACGCAAGGAAGTGGAACATAAAAAGCTGATCGTGCACCCCAGAGGGAGCCTGGAGGAAAGGCTCGGCCCCCAGGGGAGGGGCAGCCTCAGAGAACAGCAGCCCCTCTCCTCGAGGGTGCTGCAAAGGGAGCTGGGGGAAGAAAACTCTCGAACAAGGGAATAGAAAAAGACCCTGGCCTTGGCTTTGCACACGTGCAAGCAGAGAACAAACCCTTTCTGTACATAGCAAGAGGGTCACACTGCCACCAGGCTGCACCAGCCCAGCTCAGCCGAGGCAGGACTGGAACTGCACGGAGAAGAAGAGGGGCCTCCCAGGAGGGCTGGCTGGGCAGGAGGAGCAATCAAAGCACAGCACAGCCTCCGAGGCCGGGCAGGGAAGACGGAGCAGATGTGAGTACTGGAGCCCAGCAGGGTGAGCTGCAGAGGCTGTCCATACACTTTCTGAGTTCACTGGTAGAAAATTATAAACAGTGTTTAGTCATTGTCAATAATCCTGCTGTCATCTTCATAAAGTTTTAAGTCAGGCCCCACCCCCTGCCAAACACCAACCCCAAACCTCCCTTAATAATTGCAGCTAAGATGTGTGCCCGGATCTGAATGTTGCTACTTCTTACTGAATGGGGATAGAGAAATCCCACGTCAATCAGAGAGGGTGACAAGGAAGCAACAGCACAGACCAGAAAGAGGCTCCCAGAGGTGGCCTGGGCCACCACCTCCCTCCACTAAAGCTGTCCCTGGACCCTCCTGGCACAGCCATCCTGCCGCACCTGGAAAGTATCTGTGAATGAGGTGCCCAGGTGACCTCCCAAATCCACCCCCCATTCATCAAAGGCCTGCTGGTTCTGGGCACTGTGCTGGGAGGTGGGTGGACAGCCGTGAATAAGACAGACAAGGCTTCTGTCCTCAAGGGCTTACATGACAGGTGGGGACACAAGAATTAAGCAAGTAAACAAATAAAGGAGCAAGGCAATTACAGAACATAATAATTACACATGACGCTGGGATGCTCAGCATCTCAAGGAGAGGAAACGGAGGCCCAGAGAGGGTGAGGGACGTGCCTAAGCGACGGCCCCAGGGCTTGGAGCCCGGCTCCCCACGGCAACACCCCGGCTACAGCTCCACCTTCATCCTGAGGCCCTGGTAGCCCCAGGGAGGCCCTGTGGCCCTCTCCAGGTATGTCCAGTGTTCTTTCTGGCAACTCCTGGGAAGATAATCTGTATCTGTCTTTGTCTCTATTGCTTCTGCTACACGGTCAGAGTACTCATATGTCCCACTTTGCCAGGGACAATTCTGGTTTACACCTATTGTCTTGGAGTAATTATTAAGAGAATCCACCTTCCTCTACTTGCTTTACTCCAGGTTTGGAAGGCAAATTATACAGCTCCTCCCTTCATGGAGCACCCAAGTCTCTGGATCCCTGGAGCATCTTGATGCCAGAATGAAATATTTAGCACCTTCTCTAGATGTTGTGCAACAGTAGGAGTCCTGCTGCATTCTGCCCCAGAAAACCGTGGGGCCTGCCTCCCTGGCACTGCCCAGCATCTATCCACATGGCCCTCCCTGCCTGATCCCACTTCTGATGGTCTAGCTGGGGCTCTGCCCTGCCCATTAGTCCGCACCCCCTGCAAAGGATTTCTGCTGGAGACAGAGCTCAGACCACTGCATTGGGAGTTCCCGGAGAGAACCAGACACACCCTTGGTACCAGGGAGCACCACCATTTGCTGATTTCAAGGGGAAACACAACACCCTTAGGTGAAATATGTCTCAAAGAGGAGCCTGTGGTTCCTAATTTGACACACATGGATTTTAAATACCCACCTCCCCTCCCAAGAAAACTGGATGCCATTTTCCATGTGCAGTGGTCCCTGGCCCTTTAGGTCTCCTGACTGCCTGAGTTTCTGTCCCCTGAGTGGTTTCTTGGGTCTCAGCTTCCTGGCTAGAAGCCCTGTCCTGCCCCAGAAAGGACAGGTGTGGAGCAGGTGCAGGTATCCTTGGCACGGGATCCAGGAAGCCTGGTGAGATGAGCCCCGAGCCGGGGCGCGGGCTGCGCCTACCTGTGCACCCTCCACACCGCGCCAGCCGCCTCCCCGAAGCACAGCGCACAGCTGGGCGGCAGCAGGCAGCCTCTTCATGCAAATTAAATAAAACAACCTTTTTATCTGTTGGCTGATTCTCTCTTTTGAAGAAATCAACTACAAATTCATTTTTCGGGAGAAGCAATTATGATGATGGATGGAATGTCAGGGAGAAGGAATCAAACACAGCCTAGAGCCCCAGGCTGGGGGGCGGCTTCACGGGACAGGAGAGTGGGGAGGACGCTTCCAGCTCCCATCCTGGCTGGCTCTCTCTGCCCCTCTGCCCCCTCCAGTGTGGGGTGCGAGGGGGCTGCATAAAGGGCCCCTCCCACCATGGCTAACAGTCTACCTTGGCTCTGGGAGAGGCAATCAGAAAAGGCACATTAAGAGGCGTGACTTGTACCCAATAAACCATGAGCATCTATTGTGCCAGGCACTTTCTAGGCATCACTTCATTTAATCTTCACAACTGCTCTGCAAAATAAGGATTATTTTACCCATTTCACAGATGGAGAAACTGAGGTGCATTAACTGGCTCATGATCATGGAGCTAACAGGAGAACAGACTTAGGACCCACCCTCCATTCCACTGCAGTATGAACCCTTCTAAGGAAAGTGAGCTCTAGCTCGGGGACTTGAGATCAGTTGGCCCACCCTTCCCGACCCTGCCCGTCTCTAGCTTGCAGGGGACATGGAGGCCAACTCCAGGCCACCAGGCTGTCAGTAGAGGAATCCATCCATTTACCCAATAATGACATGCAGGGCCAGGCACTGTTGAAGGATGCAGGGGCTCCACGTTCAGTCAAGGGCTTCTCCATCTAGCCCAGGGGTGGGAGATTTGACTAACAGGAAAATCCCGTGGACTTGACACAGGCCCTGCTGGAAGTCCAGCTCCACTGCACTGCCTGCGGTTGCACAGCACTCGTTCAATTCTCCATCGAGCGGCAACCAAGGACACCAGAGCTGCCACAGCGGGGGGACCCCACGAGTCCTGTGGTGCCAGCCCAGAGCCAGAAGGCCCTGGCACTCAGGGAAGGGCTGAGCTGATGGCAGCGTCTGCCAGCCTGTCAGTTCTGGGGAAATCTTTCCCAGAGATGGGTCTGGGCTTTGGCTTCAAAGGCTCCTCCGGTAAAGACCTGCTAATTGTTTGAAACACATTTTCACTGAAGTGTGAATTCTCTCTCTCCAAACCTTCTGTGAATTTCAGGGGAGCTCAAAGCTGGAAGGAGCCGGGGAGGATGCTCCCTTGCCTGTAGCTGGAGGGGGACTGGGGAGTCAGGGGCCAAACCCCACTCCATTGGTCCACCTCCCAGTGGCACCTGGGCACTCGCCAGCCTGGGAGAGTCAGGCGAGCCAGGAACAGCCCTGGGAGCTGCTAACCCTGGGAGGGGAGGGACTACTCTCCTGAAAGGGGGCTCTGTGGGCTGAGGGTTTGGGGCTCATTGCAGACTCTCCCCACCTTCAAGTGATAATAGGTTATAAGGTTATCAAAAAATAATAGCTAACAATTACTGTTACATAGGTATTAACAATAGCTACATGGCAGGTGCTATTCTAAGTACACATTACATATTCCCACTCACCAGAATCCTCACTGTACCCCATAAAATAGGGATGATTACTGTGTCCCTTTTTACAGATGAGGACACTGAGGCATGGGGAGCTTAAGTCGCTTGCCCAAGGTCACACCCCTCTACTGTAGACACCCTGTGGTCTGTGTTCAGGGTGCAGGAGATGGGGGCGGGGGTATAAAACAAAGAAGCAAGTAGCTGCAACTCCTCTTCTCTCCCCCATGCCAGGGCCCTGGCTCAGAGGTCAGGCCAGGCAGGGAAACCGAGGACCACTGAGAGGAGAGAAGGAAGGCACTGAAATCACAGATCTGGGATCAGAAATTTACCATCCAGGTAGCCAGAGGAAGTAAGGTAGCCCTTGTCTGACTCCATGTCCTCGCCTGTGCAATGGGAATCACGTTACCTACGAGCAAGGCTCCTTTCAGGAGCTGCATGGATCAGGCACTTGCTTGACCCTGAGAGTGAGCATTTCCTTTAGTTTTGTGCCTCAGGTGCATCACTAGTGTCTCCCTAGTCCTGGCCCTGGAGATAATTATATGTTAAGATCTGGACCAGAAAATTCCTGGCAAGAGTAACAATAAATGAGCAAACAAATGAAAATGAATGAACAGTAGCTGAATGAATGATAGCTACCAGTTATTCATTCATTCATTCATCGCCTGCTCTTGCTAGGCCCTGTGAGCACAGCAGTCACCAGGACTCTAGGATGAGCGAGCCCCTCTCTGCTTACGGTCTAGGGAAGAGCCCTGGGAAGCCAGGGAGGCCCCTCTCTGCCCCATGCCGACCAACCACAAGCTGGTCTGCTGCAGGCATCGGCCCCACCCTGCTTTTCCTGGCCCTGCAGGTACCTGCCAGGTATCTGGCTGTAGCTAAAGGCTCAACTACCAGTCAGAGACCTCAGCCTGGCCTTAAAGGTGCACCCCTGGCCCTTGGCACCTTCTCACCAGACTCTCAGCCAGCTCAGGATGTGGCATCTCACACAGGGCATCCGAAGAAACCTGAGAGCCGTGTCACTCGGGCTTCCACGCAGGATACACACAGCCTAAACCGGGGGCTCCTGCAAGTGCTGCAACCCACCTTCTAAGTCCCCGTCCCTCATGAGGAGGGGAAGTAAAAAAGAGGTGGAGGGAGGAGAGGAGAGAGGAGAACAGCTTTCCCAGGGCTTGCACTGCTAGTAAACACAACAGCTAGAAGGCACAGGTGGATTCTGAACGTCTGAGAGATTGTTGTGCCCTGGAGACAAATACAGGCGATGGCAAAGGGGCAGCCTTTCCAGAAAGGCCCTCAGACTGCAGGGGTGCAGGCCTCCCACTGACTTCTGTAGTCCCCTGAGTACTGGAATCTGGATGCGGGGCCGGAAAGTGAGGGTTGCAGCAGGGAGGGAAGAAGGAGGGGGGAGAAGAAGAGGAAGGAGGAGGAGGAGGGGAAGGAGGGGGAGGAGAGTGTTCTAGGGCTGCAGAGAACTTGCTCCAGGACTGAAGCCACCAGAGAGACGAGAACCAGATCAGAAGGGAAGAGGAACGGGGACCCAGAGACATCCCATAAGGCTTCCTGGACCCATTTCTGGCAGCAAGTCTCCCCTTACATCGCACCTCACTCCTCTATTGCACCCTCTTCCCTGCGGCCTCCCAAGGCTGTTGAGAGTAGTGCTTAGGAGCACGAGCTTTGCAGTCAGAGAGATGTGGGTCTAAATCAGTTTTCTTGTCTGTACAATAGGAGAACAACAGCCTTGACCTCTCAAAGCTGCTCTTATTTTCAGCCAGGAAATATCTGCAGAGTGCTCAGCCCATGGCTGGCAGAGGGCGCAGGAAGAGGCCAGCAAACGGTGGCTGATGCCATCTTTATATTATGGCCATTAGCAGCGGCTGAGCTGGCCCCAGTGCCTTCTCCAGCCTGGCGGGCCAGCTGCCGAGCTGGGGCGGTGAGCAAGGGGTGGCGCAGCGAGGCTGCCCCCGCCATGCCGGCCTGTGGGCAGCAGGTGTGCCCAGGGTCCCACCCCCTGGCCACCGGCCATGCCGTTCATTAAGCAAATGGCCCACAGTGGCCAATGATCAGTGGAGCACGAGGGCGGATGCCTCTCTCAAGCAGGACTCATCAAAGGCCGGCACCGAGCTAATTTAAAGATCTAAGTGGAACATACTTCTCCTGATGCAGCAGTTTCAATCGACTTGTATTGTTTCCAAATAAACAGTGGAGTCACAGCAATTAGTTTTCTGGACAAAGCACCAGTTTTGGGTAGAAAGGGAAGCAGAGTGGAGAAGGGAGAGTGGGGAGTAGAACGGGACTGGGCAGCTGGAGGGGGCTGAGCCAGTCTCGAGGACCAGGCCTGGGCCCTCTGCCTGGGCAGGGATTGGCTCTCAGGACTCCGGGTTCCTGCCAGGGAATGGAAAAATCCAAGTGTCAATCACAGACTTTCAGCACTGGCAGAGACTTGCGACATCATTTAGACTGATCCTCCACGTGACAGACAGGAGGACACCGGAGATGCACAAGAGAATACAGATGGCTCAAGGTTGTCTATCAAGTTAGAGACACAATCTGGGCCTCCTGGCTCAGGTACTGAAAGGTAACCAGTATTCTCCAGCAAGCTGCAGCTTCAAAGGTGCTTTTGGTGTGTGTAACTTCATAGACTCGGCATGCTGTCCCTGAAAGGATGGCACTACTAGTCTTACATCTGAGTTGAGGAAACAGAAGCTCAGAGAGGTTAGGTGACTGGCTCAAGGTCACACAGCTGATGAATGGTGGCTTTGGATGTTCTGCTTTTCCCGTCACCCCATGCTGGACAAGGATGTGTCTTTCATTTCCATGGGTCCCTGCAGATGAAGCCCTGCTGTGCTCCAGAGAGACCCCCTGCTGGGGCACCCTGGTTTCCCTAGAGTGACAAACTCTTGGCCCTGGGGAAGTCTCTGCCCAGGGTGAAGAGCCAGGCGACACACATGAGAATGCCTGGCACAAAATGAGAGGGAAGGCAGAACCAGAAGAGGCAGCCCGAGAAGCGCGGCCAGGCTAGGGCTGGGCCTGTGGTCAGTGCGAAGCCCAGGTGTCTGAAGTTCCTCCATCAAAGCCATGGTCCAGGCCAGGGGCAGAAGAGTCTGCACCCACAGCCTCCCAGGCAAGCCCTGGCACCTGGGGCCTGGGGCTGAGAGAACAGATGGGACACGGGCCCTTGGCCAGAGGGCCCGCAGGCTGCGCATTGCAGACTGGGGCCCTGACCTGGGGGCAACCCAGGGTGCGTGGCTCCGGCAGGCAGCACAGAGGCTGCAAGTGCCCACTGGTCCTTCCTCAGGGAGACAGAGGGCCCAGCGCCTCCTGCGGTGGTAGGAAGGATGCCCACGAGGCTGCTGGCAACCTGTCTGGAGTGGGGACTCTGGACACCAGGGACTGCCCATCCCGCAGAGGGAGGCGGCCCATCAGCCTGATCCTGAAACACACGTTCCCCACCGCAGGTGGCTCTGACATCCTGAACATCCTCCAGGACAGCCTCACATTTGGTTAATAAGTCACAATTCCACAAACTACAATCATAGCAGCGGCCACCGCTCAGGAACCCCGATTTTGTGCCAGGCCCTGTGCCAGCCCATGAACCTTCCCACTTGACAGATGAGGAATCAGGGGCCCAGGGGTGCCAGATAACTCACTCGCGTCGTGCAGCTCATGAACGGCGGGGCTGGGGTTCAAACCTTGTTTTGTTTGACACAAAATCCAGGGCAATTAACTGCCCCGACATTGTCCCTGCCCCAACAGGCTACCAGACACCCCAGGAAGACCTCAGCAATTTGACTTCTATTATTTCCTCTAGGAACACTGGCTCAGAAGGGCGAGATAGAACCGAGACGGGGAAAGAGAAACACGTAAAAGGGAAGAAGAGGAGAAGCCCAGACACTCAGGATCTGGACTGTGGGGCTTCTCGGACTGCTGGAGGAGGCGCTAGAGGAGGAGGACAGGGGACAGGGGACAGGGGACTGGGGGAGGAAGAGGAGGCTCAGGGGCAGGGGAACATAACAGTTTGGGAGGGATGGCCCATCTGCTCCCCAGCCCACCCCTGGGCCTGGTGTTGCCGTTTCTGCCCTCGGTGCCCAACTCACCCTCATACGCCTTTTTGTTTTGTGCCCCTCCCCCCACCTCAAACCAGGCAATGCCGCCTGCCTTCCGATGGCATCTGTCCCTCCTCTCCCCCTCCCCCTTCACACCGTGCTCCAGACCTGCCATCTCCCGCCCGGGCCACCGCCACCCCCTCCACCCTGGTCTCCCAGCTGCCCACCATCCTTCCTGTGGCTGTCGTCACGTCCCTCCTCTGCTCAGAAGCCTTCGGAGTCTGGCCGCAGCCGACAGAATCAAATCCAAATTCTTTGCCCTGGCATTCAAGGCCCTTGGCAGTCCTGCCCTCCCTCCCCTCTGCCTGCCAG
This sequence comes from Lemur catta, assembly GCF_020740605.2. Taxonomy (NCBI): domain Eukaryota; kingdom Metazoa; phylum Chordata; class Mammalia; order Primates; family Lemuridae; genus Lemur; species Lemur catta. The sequence goes on along the minus strand of NC_059130.1, from coordinate 99,872,248 downwards.
GCTCTCCTCTGCCATTGCCATGTTATTTCCCTTCCTGGCGGCAGGTTTCAGCTCAAATGTCATCTTAGCAGAGAAGTCCTCCAAAAGAGCTCACCCCCTCCGGTGAGCTTGTCACCCCCACTCCTTTATTTTTCCTCAAATCACCACCAGCAGCTGACATCCGATGTACTGCTGTTTTCTATCCTCCTGCCCCCCATGAAGCAGGGACAGTATTACTCAGAGCCGACTCATCAGAGCTCAGAGCCACGCCAGCCCCTCACAGGCCCCTGATACTCGTGGAGCAGGTGAATGACTACCCGGGCCTCCCACAGTGTGCTCTGTGCTGCAGCATTAAGTGATGCTTCACAGCCATCCTGACAGGCCCCACTCACCCTCTGCACTTGTCTTTGCACTTGAGCTGACATGGGACCGTCTCCTCCAGGCAGCCCACCTTCTTACACCTGCCTTGGTCAGCCTCGTGATGGATTGCTTGTGAAGGGCTAGCATTTCATCACCTGGCTGTAGTTGCCTTAAGTAACAGTGAAAGGTCTGTGTCTTATTTGCCCTGTTCCCCACTGCAACACCTGGTACCAAACCGGGTAGATACTAGGTACTCAGCAAATATTTCTGGAGCACGGCAAAGAGACAATGCAAACATTTTCTGAAACTTGCCTACTTACTCCAAGGCACGCTCTGGATTGGCTGAGGCCCTCCTATGTGCCAATGCCGGAGGAAATTCTACCGCACGCCAGGTCTTGTGCTGGGAGAGCCCCTACTTTGTGCCGGGCTCCATGCTGAGGAAGCACCTACTGGGTGCCGACTTGAGTTGGCTGAAGCCCTCCTGTGTATCGATCTCGTTTAGATGCACCCCTGCGAAGGACAGGGCAGCCGTGTGCTGGTTTCCCGCTGAGAATGCACCTTCCGTGCACCAGGTCCTGAGCAAGGCACTGGGCATCACGGTAAGTACAAGGCAGGCCCTGCCTTCGTGCACCTCATGATCAGCCCGGGAAAAGCAGGAAAAGGGAGAGGAAGGGGAAGAAGGAAAGCACAGGAGAGATTAATAATAACTATTTATTCTGGCAAATTATGAGCACATGTAGGGCCATCTGTGCACACAGCTCCATGCCGGCTCCTCACCAGCACGGCCCAGCGCAGGAACCCAGCTCGGCTCAGGGGAGCAGCTGGGCCTTCCATCAACCTGTCAGCGCCCAGGGGAAGGAGCGCCCGGCCTCCTTGTCTCCAGCCCCCCGGCCCACCGTCCTCCAGGTGGATGGGCAGGAGCTATTCTAAAAATACAGCCAAGGTTTGGTACAGGTGCTGTGGGGTGCCCCTCCCCCCCGCCAGAGCTGAGCTGGCCGCTCCCCCGGCTGGAAAGAGCTTAGGGATCAGGACACAGAGGGCAGCTCCTGGGGACAGCCTGAGCAGGGGTCAAGGGCACTGCTGGTGGGAAGGGGGGCACCACATGGCCTGCGGGCAAGTGGAAAGAGGCCAAAGGGGTGAGGGCGGGACCCAGAGAAAGGCCATTCTGTCTGCCCAGCCCAGCAGGAAGGAGTGCGCCCTAGGCCCTGCCTGGCTCCACTGGACCCTGGCCCCAGACAGCTGTGACTTTCCTCAACTTAGCCTTGACTTTAACTCCAGTCTGATCTCTGACCCCAGCTGGACACTGAACCCCAGTTTTCATGGTGGCCTCCAGTCCCTTCATAGAAGCTGCCGGAGAACCATCACTCTCTGTCCCTCTCAATCCTGAAACACACAGGCGGGCAGTGCCCTCTCTGAGAAAGGGAGCCCCACGGGTCACACAGGAGCCGGAGAAAGAAAGTGAAAGAACATGTATTCAGTAATAAAATAAGAGCAATAATAACAGCTAGCGTTTATTGTGCTCTTATTGCATATAGGTACCATTTCAAATATTTTGCATGTATTAGTTTCTTTATTCCTTGTCACAATCCCATTTTATAGATGAGAAATAGAGAGGCACAGAGTAGACAAGCAACCTTCCCGAAGACACACAGCCGGCAAGTATCAGAGCCAGGATTCAAATCCAGGCCACCCGGCCCTTGAGTGCCTGTGTGTGCCCGTCATACTGGAGTTGCTCTAAATGTGTGCCAGATCTTGCTTTGGCGCGTGCGCACACACACACACACACACACACACACACACACACACACACGCGCGCGCGCGCGTGCACACGCACACGCGCTCACACACAATCTCATTTTTCTTTCTCGGAACAGCGCTATGAAATGACTTTTATTAGCCCAGTCCTAGAAGTGTGGAAGTTGGAACTCTGAAAGGAGAAGCGGCTTGCCAAAGATAGCACAGCTGAGACACGATCAAATTGGCATTCAAACTCATTTTTAAATATAATCATCCCTGCTTACAAAATGCATGTCCACTGAATAACAGAGAGGAATTAACACTTATAATTACGCCATCCAGAGAAACCAGCATTAGTATTTTGGTACAGGTCCGGCCAGTCTTTTCTCCATTTATAAAGTGATATTTTTCCAATAAAACGTGAATGCTCCATCATTTACTTGACAAATCCTAACAGATTGGCAGTCAGGTTGTGGTGAGTGTTGAAGCTCATATTTCCACACTCCCAGATAAATCAGATTTCAGGAAGACAAAGCTAGAACGGCCTTTGGACAACCTGTTTCAGGGCTTGGCTAAGCCCGTCTCTGGCTGGGCGGCTGGTGAGCCATGCTGAGCAGAAGCCTGGGGTACTGAGGCAGTGGACCAGCTGGTAACCCCCACTGCTGCACAGTTTGCTTTGGTTAAGGCCAAAGTTTCCCTGAGATGTGTCTGTTTATTCTTAGGGACTGTCTCTAGGAAAACTTGAAGTTTCCCCTACAGCGGAGCAGAACTGTGGCTTTGGGGTGGGGGGGCAGTGGTCACGATTTGCAGGACTGAACTCGTGCATGATCACGTTTGCCTACCAATCACACATCCTCCTGGATGTGTGGGAGGCTGGGGGCCTGTGAAGTTACAGCGAGGGGGAGTGGAGGGTCCGGGTGGGGCATGACGGAGCCTCTGCTGTAGGCTGAGGTCAGAGGTCTTTCTAAACATTAGCCAAGGCAGGACAGAACAAATGCACTCGGATCCAAAGAGAACGCTTCCCAGAGCAGGTCACAGGCAAGAAGGCCCACAGCATGCACCTGGGAGCAAGCGGCTTTGCAAGGAGCTAGCTGGGGTAGGAGGCCAAGCTGCTCCATGTCACCTGCACTCCTGCTGCAGAAGTCACAGCTGTGAAGCTGGACAGAGGAGGCCTTTGAGGGTCAGTGCATGTGAGCAGAGGCTGGGACGGGTGACTCCAAGGCCAGCGGCACCCTCTGAAGGGAAGGCCCAACATAACCCTGGATTCAGGGTGAAGAAGAGTGACCATGCTCAAGGCCACACAGCAGAAAGGAACAGCAAATACTCGGGGTCCTTGGGCTGGGAACAAGGACACATGGCAGAAGGGACAGCAGACACCCTGGGGTCTTTTGTTTCTCCTTCCTTCTCCTTTGTCTTCCCTCTGCACATTGGGGATGGCCACGTGACTGCTGGGGGGCCAAGTGGCCAGAGCCCAAGGCCCTCTCTCCACGGCAGCGTGGCTTCTGTCCTACTTACGTCGCACCACCAATGCTAGTCTCGCGCAGATTAATGAGGCCACGGCTGAGGCCCTGCGTCAGGGGACTGGCCTTGTTTCTAGGTGACCAGGTACTTGAGCCTAAATTAACTTTGACTACCCTTTGTGCTCTCCCCCTTGGGCAGGGCAGCTGGAGAAAGAAGGGGGAGAAGGAAGAGAAGGCAAGGAAGAGGAAGAAAGAGGAGGAGGAGGAAGGGATGGAATAAAGTGGGGGAGAAGGAGGGAGGAGAGGAGGAAGAGGAGGAGGAGGGGTGAGGAGGCAGAAACAGGGAGGTGCAGGGAGGGAGCACAGGGCAGGAGGGGAGGCCGCTCGCACCCCCAGGCCTCTGTCCCCTCTTGAGGAGGAGCAAGGGGCATGAACGTTCCACCAATCAGCCACTTCAGCCCACAGACCGGCCGAGCAGGGCCAGTGCCCCGCTTCACAGAGGCAGAAACAGGGCCAGGGAGGGAAAGCGACTGTTCCAAAGTCAAAGGCACGGGGAAGACTGGAACCCAGGCCTCCCACTCGCTGTCCAGTGCTCTCTCTGCTGTACAGCGTGGCCCACTCGTCCCTCAAGCCTCCCTCTGGGGCGTCTCCTTGGGGCTCCCGCGACCTTCCTCAGCACTTCCCGCAGAATCCTCTGTGGTCCTCTCCCCGCCAGCCTGAGAGGGCTCCCAGGCAGCAGCTCCGACGAGTCACCTCCGTGCCCCAGTGCCTGGCATGGGGCCCCTGCACAGCATGGGCACTGAATGAATGAATGAATGAATGGATGAGATCAGACTGTCTAGTCGGTCCAAGCTGGACCTCTCGTCAGCTCTGTGATCATGGATGTTTCTTCATTTCTCTGGACCTCAGTTTTCTCATCTCTAAAATGGATGCCTTGCAGGGTTAGGAAGTAAGCTGCATGATGCCGCCCTTTATTTACACGTGTACTGAGCACCTACGGTGTGCCGGCAGGCTCTAACAGTCACCAGGTAGCCAGTGGGAGGCAAACAGGTTGGCCCTTGCCCTCAGGGAACGTACGGTTTGGTGGGGCAAACAGACAGTCAAAAAGCAGGTGCATGAAGGAGTGAATATTCAATTGTGATAAGTGCCAGGAAGGAAAACGCCAAGAAGGGATATAGATAATTGTGGTGTAGGGGGTCTAATCTATACACGGTGGTCAGAGAAGTCCTCTTCAGGGTGGGAGCACTCAAAGCCAAGACCTGAGGGACGAGAGGGAGCCCAGCCATGTGACTAGAGGAAAAGCTCTCCAGGTAGAGGGAACAGCACGTGCAACTCTGTGCAAGGCAGATGACAGGCAGGATCGGTGTCACCATCAAGGTGTCCACACTGTGTCCTCTGAAGGGGCTCTGCAGGCTGACATGGGACTGCTTGGAGGAGGAGGAGGGGGGAGAGGAGGAAGGGACTGCACCTGTGTGCCCTCCACTGACCCATTTACCTGACACACATCCACTGAGGTCCCAGTCTGTGCAGACACTGCGCCTCACTGCCAGCACCCAGGACAGTGAGGGACAGCCCTCCCCACACCCCGGCCTCATAGCACTGAGTCAGGAGGAGGTACCCTGGGGCTCTGGCAAGTGCTGAGGGTGCCGAGGGTTAGCAGAGCGGGTGGCAGGGAGACCTGGCCTGGCACAGCCGGGGGAAGGGGAGCGAGGTGAGATGGGGCCTCCTTGAGGGTGTCCAGTTGAGCCAAGATCCACAGGGTGAGGAGTCAGGGGCAAAGTGGGGGGCGCAGGGCTCTTCCTAGGAGCAGTGGGGAGCTATTGATGGCTTTAGCAGGGGAATGCCATGAGCCAATCCACAGATCCCATGAGTGGCACAGACTGAGGGGCAGGGGCCAGGGCGGAGGCAAGGAGAACAGCTTAGGTGCTGGTTACAATGGCCCAGGTAGGCTGGCGGCCGAGAGGGTGGAGAGCGAGGGCTGGTTTGGGCATGCTTCAGAGGTGAATCTGCATGGCCAGGGAGGGGAAGAGGGAAGATGGACAGAAGGAGTCAGCAGTGACCCTGCAGGTTCCCAGCTCATGGAACTGGTGCCATCGCTGGGGGCTGGGTGGGTACCTCTGAGACATCCAAGTGGAGCCCAGGCAAGTGGTGGGAGTTGTGAGTGTGGGGCTGAGAGAAGACACTCACGTGGGCTTCACCGGCTTAACAACGGCCAAAGTGTGGCCCTGGAGGAGCTCCTGGGGTGGGGGGCAGGGTGGGGAGGGGAAGTACAAAGGAAAACGCTGAGAGTTAATTAATGGCTTGGATGAGGAAGGCTGCACTTGGAGCCACAGCCAGGCGCCTGCCCCCCGGGTGTGCCTCTGCGTTCAGACTGCCCTTGGCCAGCCTCCCCTGTGCCCGCTGCTAGACCAAGCCCTGGCCTGGGGAAACCTCCAGTTCTGAGAGAAAAGGGACCTCCCAGGAGTGTGAGGTCAGGGAGGACACAGGACACACTTTCATCTGGGGGACCAGAAGAGGGGCTGTGCAAGGGACTGTCAAAGACAGGGTGGGGGCTCCTCCAAGCGAGATGCAGGGGCCGTTCCTGCTGGAAGCCCTCGCTCTTCCCTGAGCTTGCTGGTCTCTGTAGCACGCCTTATACGTGAGCTCTGAGCTCTTGCCGCTGCACTAGCCTAAGACGTCTTGGAATGCCGGCCTGTGCTTACTGTCCCAGAGTCCAGCACACAGCATCAGGACCAAAGGACTTGCTCGATAAAGGGTGATGGAGGAAGCCACGTGCAAATCAGAGAGGCTGGAGAGCTCGTCCGAGGGAGCAGTGAAAGAGCAGCCTGGAGCAGGCCCTTGACCTTGAAGGCCAACAGAAGGCATGTTGCCTACTGGGTGAGCACTGGGAGCCACTCAGGGCTGTGGGCAGGGGCAGCACTGAGCGCTGCGTGTGGGTCTCCAGGACATTTGAGGATGCAGAGAGGGGCTGAGGCTGGCAGCAGGAAAACAGGTAGGAGGACATGTCTGTCTTAAAGGACAGGTAACTGAGGCCTCACCTGATTACTGTCAGGAGGCTGGGGAAAGTGTGCACACACATACATGCACATACACACAGGTCCACACACACACACCTGCAGAGAGGCACACGTGCACACCCCTGCACACACACGAGGACCCACACATGCACAGACAAGCCACAGATACACTAGGTCCAGACACCCAAGTTCAGGCCACACAAAGGCATCCTTCGGCACACAAGCGTAAGTGCACAATGGACAAGTGCCTGCTGGTGTGGGCAGAGGGACACGTGCCTATGTGTAGCCATGTGTGCACACACACATGGGCCCATGGGAGCCCTGGGTGAGGGCCTATTTCTTCAAGCCCAAGCCAGCCCTGCAGTGGCCGGTGGTGCTGCAGGCAGTGACGGGCTAGTGGTCAGCAGAGGCCTCACCCACAGCCCTCGGCAGAGTGAGGGGCTGGCCCAGAAGGGGCCTTAAGCGCACCGATTCACTGAGGCTCAGGTGGACACACTATGTGCCCGCAGCTGCTTCCCCTTCTAAAATAGCAGCCGTAGGTAAGTGACAGCCAATCTGGCTAGTGGCAGGCCTGGCATGGCTGTCATCAACCCTGCCAGCAGGACAGGAAGGGGCAGGTGTGGGACGTGGGGGCTGGGCCTGACCTGACACCGCCCCGACTGTGCTTCCCCATCCACACCCTTAGAAGCACACACGTGCGCATGTGTACATGGTGGGCGTGCACACAAACACGTGGAGCCTGACACACAGGCATGAGCACACACACAGCACCCGACACACAGAGGAACACACACACTGGGTCACAGGCCCTCACCAGGAGGCACCACACGTCACCCACACACAGAGCCACAGACACATGGCATTCACACACACACCCCACAGACACCCCCCAGAGCACATGCATGCATACATAAGCTGTCCAGCTACATACAAACACAGGGCACATGCACATACATTCACACACAAGCATATCTGGACAACTGCAGCCAAGCATACAGCAGTAACATAAGCTACACCAAGCACACACATACGTGGGCACAACAGCAGAAGGCTCATAACACCCTGGCACAGGCTGTATGGACACAGATGCATCAGATACACCAAGGCGCTTAGGACAAGGCACACATGCACAAACACACTTGCACACACACAAGCAGTCACGCACGCGTCCAGAGTGCCAGCAGACTCGCTGGCTCATAGCCTCAGCCCTGGCAGTTAGGGTCCCCTCCTCCTCCCTCCTGGCCAGCAGGGCCGGAGTCTGGTGTCTGGCTGGCCATCCATGAGGGCAGACAGGGCCTGCAGCCAAGGCTTCCTGACCAAGGCTCAGTGTCCAGACTGGATCTCAGAACTGGTAGGTGACAGTGTCGAGAACAGAAGTCTCGGGGACACTGCCTCCCCCAGGCCTTTGGGCTCCCCCAGCACCATGGAGGGCCTCAGTGGGGAAGGAATCCTGAGCCACGGAGCCCTCAGCTTGGGGGACGTAGGCGTCAGGGCTCCGACACCAGCCCTTTCCAACACCAGCCTCTTCCCTTCTCAGACCGTGCTGGCCAGCGGCTTGGAGCCAGGGAAGCAGCACAGGGCAGAGGCCCCTGGAAAAGCACGCTGGGGCAGGGGGCAGGCATGATTGGTGGCAAGAGGCAGACACCTTGGCTGGGGACTGGGCCCAGCTGCTGCGTAAGCAGAAGCCCAGAAGAGGAAAGTTACTTAGGAAGATTAAATGAGTCAGTGTAGTGTCTCACCAGCAGCCATTTAAATGACTCAAAGCCTCGAATGCAAAAACTGCCACAATTTACCAAGACGGCAGCATTCTGCACACACACCAGAGAGAGGGAGACACCCGCTACCTCCTTCCACGCTGGCCTGTGGGCGGGCAGACTTCTTGGCGCCCAGGAAAAGCGCTGCCCGGGGCCACGTCCCCACCCACGCCACTCCTCTGACCACCACACTGCGGCGGAGCTGAATCCTTGCAAGGCTTTCAAGGACCTAAGAGGGGCCGAGCCCGAGCCCAGCATCTTTGCGAAGGTGTGGGGGGCACACGGGAAACATTTACAGGTGAAACGAGGCAAAGTTGGCCAGGAACAGATGACACGAGACCGGCCACGAGCCACCCACCGACTCTGGAGAATGAACACGTGAGGGCTTGCTGTTCTAGTCTCTACTTTGGCAGATTTTGACAATTTCTGCAATAAAAGTTTTTTAAAAAAGTTTGGCCCCTCTCTTTTAGAGACAACACTCATTCATCTTTCATTCACTTATGTACTTGTTCACTCCATCCATGTTCTCTGAGGCCCTGCCCTCACCGTGGGGAGCTGTCCTGTGAGTGGACAGCACGGCCTCATCTGTGTCACTCTGGGTGACGCCCAGCACCCCTGGGCACCAGAAGCAAAAGCCCCTCTGCTGGAGCAGGTCACAGAGCCGCAGGCCTCTGCGGATGCCCACGCAGCTGGTACGGAAACTGAGCTCCGACACACAGGCCCCAGAGTAAGGCTGGGCGAGTCCTGAACCCTCGTCAGACTGACTGAGGGCCTGTGCTCTTACCAATAGGGAGAGAGGACATGTGTACACTGCAGGGAACTGTCCACAGGGGGAGTGGGAGGACGATTCTGAGAGGCTCTCATGAGTCTACGTGCCCTGTGAGTCTACCTGCTCTGTGAGCCTACCTGTCCCGTGAGTCTACTTGTCCCATGAGTCTACCTGCTCTGTGAGTCTGCATGCCCCTTAGTCTATGTGCTCCATGAATCTGCCCACTCTGTGAGTCCATCTGATCCACAAGTCTATGTGCTTCATGAGTCTACCTGCTCTGCGAATCTACCTGCTCCTTGAATCTGCAAACCCCATGAATCTACCCACTCCACGAGCCCATCTGCTCCATGAGCCTACATGTTCCATGAGTCTACCTGCTCTGTGAGTCCAGATGCCTCATGAGTCTGTGTGCTCCAAGAGTCTACATGCTCCATGAGTCTGCCTATTCCACATCTGTGGCTCAAGTGCTTAACACAGTACTTCGCACCTGCAGATGCTTGATAAACACAACCGAGTGAATGAAAGTGAGAGGCAGGTGAGGGTATTGCCCCCTGGACGAGGCGGGGGACCCTGAGAATAAAGTGGGGTGTATGAAGGAGCCTGGGCTGCCTGAGCAGTGGCCTCCAGGGCACTGGGTCCACTCCTGGACTGAGCCCATGCTCCTCTGGCCCACTTCAGAGCCTCTGAGAAGCAGGGGGGCAGAGCAGAGCCCCACGTCTGGCTCCTTAGGGATCACTCCCCTCACCTCCTGGCAACCCTCTGAGCACAGAACTGCCCCTCTGGCCCTGCCTGGCCAGCCCTGTTGCCTGATACACCAGCACCTCTCTTCCCTAGCCCGTGATGACCAACCGTGCCGGGGAGTAAGCTCCCCAAGAGACCTCAAAGCCTAGAACTGGCTGGGGAGCTGGGGCGGGGACAGAGTACACTCTCCCACAGAGGAAAGGTGCTGATTTGGTCTTTACCAGGGAACCACAGTGCACATGTCACCACTGTCACAGCTTAGCGGTGGGTCAGTGGTCACTCCAGGGCTGGAGCCAGACACACAGACATGACCTGCCCTCAGCTTTCCTATCCCAGGGATACTGGCTCTCTACCATCCCCTCCATGTTCTGCTGGTTTCTGCAGACATTTCGTTGGACATCGTGTCCCCTAAACACAGAGGCGGGCGCTGTGCAACACGTGTGCTCATCTGTGCACACACCCACATCCTCACAGAGCTACCTGTCCCCAGGCGCCCACCATCCCTCCCTGCACAGACCTGCCCGGCTCAGGCCCTACACGGGGGTAAAGGTACACACAGAAGCAAGCAGGAAAGGGGCCTTGGCCTGGATTCCAAAGTATGAAATAGCCCACCACAAATTATCTTTGTTCTGACAGGCTGATTAGCATAATTATCCCATCAGAGGGAAAAAAAGTAGGAGAGAGAGGACAAGGACAGTGGCAGACAGAGAGACAGCCAGGGGCAGAGACAAAGACAGCAGCAGGCACGGAGAGAGGCTGCTCTCAAGACGGCAGCAGCCCAGAGAGAGCAGGGACGCCCACCGGCCCTGAGCAGAGCCCCGGGGAGCCCCTTCCCTCCGACAGGCCACACTCAGCGTGGGCCTCGGCCTGTCTGTGAGTCAGGAGGGCTGGCCAAAGCGATCTCCAAGGTCTTGCCGGCTCCAACACTAGCGCTTCGAGGTGGCAGAGCCGGGATGTGCTCAACAAAATCATTTTGCCGAAGGATGCAAAGACCCTTGAAGGAAGGTTGTCCTGCTTTAAGGCAAGTCACGTCTCCTTATTCCCCACCCCGCCTATCAAGAGCCCAGGATCTGTGCGCCCCTGCTCTGTGCCAGGCGCCGTGCTGGCGCTGAGGACTCAGCAGTAACCAGGACAGCCAGCGATCCTTGTTCTCGGGGAGCCACGGCCTGGGGGAGGGGGGCAGAGAAGCCCACCCAGGTGATGCGTACACGGTGATAACTGGTCCTACTGCAGAGTCCAGGTGCCCCAGGGAGGCAGGTGAAGGACACCTGACCCAGACTTGTTGCAGGGAAGACATGGACAAACCCGGGACGGGAGACCCAAGTGGGACTGAGTGGGGAGCAGTTGCTGGCCCCAACAATCCCAGACACTGTGATGCTCAGCTGCTGCCCCCTGGCCATCCGGTACCTGCTTCTGAACAAGTTCACACGTATCAGCTTCTCTTCCACAACCAGAGAGAAAGATCCTTGCAAACAGGCACTCTCCACTTCCCCTGCCCCTGCCACAGTCCTGGGCACACAGCAGGCTTAATACATCCTGTGTGGAAGCTCTGTCTATTCCCAGAAACAGGCCACGATGGAGGGTGGCCTCTGGCCTCTGTTGCTCCCTCCTGCCCTTCTTTCTCCTCCCGAGGATTCAGGTTCTCTCCCGGGTACATGCCCCCAGCAGGTCAGCCCTAGTCCCCACCCCACTTTTCAGGAAAGAACTGAAGTGATGCTCTGAACTCTGGGGAAAGGGCAAGAAGGCCAAGGGACTTAGCTGGCCTAGGGCACCTGGGGAGCCCTGAGCTCATCTGCAGTGGAGGCTGGTCACACCTGAGGCCATCAGGAGGCTGGAGAAGGGGCCAGCGGAAGACAGAGGGAGAAAGAGAGAGGACAGAAGTGCACAGAAGGTCAGAGAGAGAGGGACCAAGCCAGGCGGACAAAGTCCAATACAAACGGATAGCAAAGGAAGGATGGAAAGAACAAGAGCTAGAGGGATGGATGAATGAAAAAGATGAGGAGACAGCTAGCCCAAAATGACCCGGGCTGGGTGGAGGAGGAGAGGGCAACAGAAAGGACAGAAAGGGTGGTGGGGACAGAGCCAGGGAGCTTAATGAGCAGAAAGGAACCTGGAAGTGGGGAGAGTAGGAAGGAGCGAGTCCAGGCCAAGCCAACCCTGGGGTCAGGGCTGCAGGCGGGGAGGCCTGGGGGTGTTGGCCGCGTGCCCAGTGTCCTCTCCCCATCTGCCTGTCCACGGGAACTAATCCTCGGTCTTCCACTCCATCAGGCTGGCAGGGCTCTCTCCCTTGCCTCCTGCCCACTTGGCTCCGTAAGTGCGTCTGGGGGAGGCGGGTGGCAGAGACAGGCAACGGAGAAAACAGCTCCGGGAATAAACAAACCCCCTGCTCAATTTTCTGAGACCAGGACACTCAGGACGCCAGGTAGAACGTGAAAGTCACAGCACCATGCTTCCCGATGGCTTCCTGCGTGCCTGGAAGGAGGCCTGGGAGTTGCATTAATAACCACGATGCGGGGAAAGCTTTCTGTGTGCAGGCACTACGCTAAGCTCCTACACACTATCTCACTGAGTCCTCACAACACCTCTGAGCTGCACACCATTACTCACTCCCTTTGAACATCTGAGGCTCAGAGAGGTTCAAGAACTCACCCAAAGTTGCACAGCTGGGAAGTGGTGAAGCTGGGATTTGAACCCTTGCTTTTAACTTCTACTCCTTGTGATCTATAAAGAGGAAAGAGATGGTGCTGGTTTCTCTGGGGGAGCTCCCCACCTCCAAAGGCCCAGAGTCCTCCAGGAAACAACCCCCAGTGAGATGGCCCCCGCATCTTGCATGCTCCCCAGATTGGTATGATCCTAGAGGCACCTCTGCATTGAATGGCTGTTGTGGACAGGGCCTGCCAAAGCATGCAATGCTTGCAACTGAGTTCCAGATTGTATCTGTCAGCCCACCATCTCCAGGGACAAGGAAGAGTAAGGAGCCAGTGTTTAGAGCCAGAAGCCTCCTCTTCCCAAGGAGGAGCAAAGACTGGGAGGCGGGCTGGGGGCTCCTTGCACCACCCTGGCCATGGAGGCCCCATGAGACAAAGCCTGCTGTGGCAGGAGGTGCTGAGGAGCCATGGGCCCAGCCTGGGCAAGAAGAGAACCACACATCAGTCTGGGGACACCAGGCCTGGCACAGATGGAGCAGGTGTGTTGGGCTGCTGTACTTCAGCCCCCTGGATGGCACTGGAGTCCTCCCTGTGGAGGGTGACCATGAGCCCCCTCCTGGCAGCCTCATCTACTGCAGCTGACAGGCACCCCAAGGGCAGGAAGTCAGACCACAGGGCTCCACGTGACTCAGGGGTGGCCTCTGCAGTTACCCCCTCCACTCCTTACACATATGGCAAGTCCAGACCACTTAAAACCCAAAGCCCCACATCTCTGCCCTTCTGATACAACCAGCATGGACCAAGGCTCCCCTCGTGCAAGGCTCTGGCCTGGACACCTTCTCACACTTCACCTGGCATAGTTTCCACAGTGGCCCTACAAGGGACAGCTCCTGATGCCCACTGATGGATGAGGAAATTGAGGGTCAGCAAGGTGACTTGTCCATAGCAGAGCCTGGTTTCAAGACCATTCATGTCCTTCCCCTCATCAACACCCTCCACAGCTACCCCCCATTATGTGACCAGCACAGTCATCACCAATAGCATCAAACTCAAGCCTCAAGTGCCACTTTGAAGAGTGGACATTCAGACAAAAGTCCTATGCCAGAGCCCACAGGAAAGCCCCCACAGCTGCCACGTACAGCCATCACGGCCCAAGCCCATTAGCTGAGTCAGTTTCCTAGCGGTGGCTTTGAAATGCTGTTAATTCTCCCAATTATAAGACAATGCCTGTTGCTCCCATGATGGTGTATCAGGCAGGAGAGCAGCATGAGTGAGAGCTAAAGCCAAGGGCCCAGCACCATGGAGTGGAAAGTGTGCAGGACTAGAGAAAGGAGGCTCAAGTCAGCCCAGAGCTGCCCTCACTCAGAGTATGACCTTGGGCAAGTCACTTCACCATCCTAGACTTCCATTTCCTTGCCTGTCAAATGAAAGAGCTGAATTATATGATCCTGAAGGTCCCTGTAGGCTGAACCTTCTAGGAGACCATGATTCGTGATTCAATTAAAGTTTACCAGGCTGCCTACTGAAAATGTAATGACTCTTCCAAGTTGACCAAGGCAGGCAAAAAAGATTATAAATGTAATTTCGCTGAAATGGAAAAAGATGAGAAAAAGCAAGCAATAGCATCTTAACACGGACCACGCTCACCAGCGTGCAGTGAGTCACTGCCTTCGCAGAGGGAAAAAAAAGGAATGAAATTGGATTCTCTGGAGACCACGCTGGGCATCTTCCCAGAGCCTTGAAGAGCGCTGGCCATAGCCAGGGGCCAGATGGAACTCTCGGGGTTGATTTGAAATGGGGGGAGAGCGGGAGGGAGGTCCCATGATTTAAGCCTACCTGAAAGAGGAATTTGTGACAACTGCAGTCAGTTCTTCTCTGTTGACCCAAAGGCCCCCAGACCTGCTGGGATGTGGCTCTGAGGGCCTCTGAGATGGTTTAGATTGAGTCCCAATGGAAATTTTGGTCCCAGGGAGGTTAAAGGTCCTCTGTGGAACCTCAATTCCCTAGGAAACATTGCAAAGAGGGTAATTTAAACAAAAATACTATTTGTTTCCCAATTTACAAGCAATTACACATGATTTACAGCCCAGCCTGCCTCTTGCACAAGCAGCTCCGTAATTTACAAGACCATAAAGTCGGGAGCTCCCATGCTCCCGCCACCATAAATCTGGCCCGGATGGTGACTTGGGGCAGAAATGATTAATCTGCCCTTCCAGGAATAAGCCTGCACAGTGCTATATTAGCCAGGGAAGCATCCTGCTGAGACGGCACTTCTCAGCCCCACCCGTGACACCTGTTTTGCTCGGGAAGAGAAATATGGCCCATGGTCCCAAGAGATGAGGCTATGGGACATGCCTGCTTGTGAGGGGTGCCAGCCAAGGGTGCAGGTCTAGCCACTGGTACACAGATGTGCACCTTATCTGCTGTCCTGAGGCATCACCCCAATCCCCTCTCCACAGGCCCAGGTCTTTATCAGCTGAGGCAGCTTGTGGCAGATTTGTGATGTCTCAAGCAGGAGATAGGACAAGACAAGGGATGAGACAAGTGTCAGACAGGCCATGGTTTGGCCTGGACTTTGGCTAAAGACTTTGCCAAACCAACAGGGGCCTTGGAAGTTCATCAGAACAGGCCGGCTTGGACTGGGTCAGTCTGGATCAGAGACTCTTTAATGGACGGAGGTGGTGCTGGGAGGTCAGCACCAGGGACAGCTCCCAGCAAGGCTCTGCTTGGCTAAGGCTGACAAGGACAGTAATGGCCGTAGGTTTTTGACTTCCCACAATTCAAGTTAGCCCAGCCTGGGAAGTGAAGGTGAGAAAAATCTCTCGCTTGAAAGGCCAGGACTGGGAAGGCAGATCCTAATCTTTTGGGGGAGACTTAGTCCTCATCCATCCAAGAGGCTCTTTCCTTCCCTCACAAAGCTGGGTGTCTCTGGACACCCTGGGATGACTCTGGACACCACTAAACCCCTAATGGGTGTAACGGCAGCTTGTTTCTGAGACGGTTCTCATCAGAACCTTCCTCCAGGGTACAGACTCTCCCTCCGCCCCTTGGCATCCTCACCTTTGTGGGGATTCTGATTTCCAGGCTTGGGCCCTGAGAAGGAAAGAATAACAGATCCTGGCGAGGTCAGTCTCTCATTCATTCATTCAACAAATGTATATTAAGACCCACTGTTTTCCAGACAACCTGCTTATTTCTGGGGATACAATGGTTAAAAAAAAAAAAAAAAAGATATGTGGAATCCTTGCCCTCTTAAGAGGTGAGAAGGACAAATAAGTTCACGATAATAATCACTTACATTTGTTGGATTCTTACTAAGTATCAGGTCTTGTGGTGAGCCCCTCTATAGACAGCATATCATTTAATCTTCTAAGAAACCCTATGAAGCAGGCGATACTATTATCTGATCACACAGCTAGCAAGAGGAGGGGCTAGGATTTGAACCTGGGCATCCCAACTGCAGGGCCTGCCCTCTTGACTGCTAGAGAAGGGCAGTGTAGTTTGATCAGAGCTGCGATAGAGTGCAAGAGCCTGTGGATGCAGAAAATAGCCTTTCTGCTTCTCCGCTCTCTTCCCAAGCTCTTGGTCCTCCTGTCTCCACTGAGAGCTGAGATCAGGGGCTGTGTGCTCAGTTCTCTGTCCTTCTACTGGGTCCCACAAAGCCCTGAGAAGTACTTTTCACTCTGCTGCTGTCCTCTGGCCTGGCTGGGATTTCTGCTCCCACTTCCATGCCCACCAGGGCTCGACTACTCTCTGCTTAGGGTCACTCCACAACAGGGCTCAGGGCCCCTCAGAAAGTATTAGAAGTAGGAAGGAGAGAGTTATGGGGCACCTGTGGCTAGCAGGGCCACACCTGGGAAGGTGGGAGGTGACAGGGCAGGAGGTAAAGAGGAGGCAGGATGGAAAACCAGGTGGGAAATCCAGCTCGCCAGACACAGTGGTATGGACAAAGGGAGGGGTCCTTAGGCAGTGCTCCTAGAAGGTACACGATGAGAGGCGAAAGCCAGGGGGCTAAGAAGATGCCCTTGAGCACCGGATGTACCGAGTTAGAAGCCCAGCTTTGCCACTTACAGGCAGGTTACTTAAACTCTCTAAGGTTCAGTTTCTTCATCTATAAAATCAGGCCAATAATAGCAAAAATATATCCCTGTGAGAATTAATTGAGATAATGGACCTACGAAACATGGTAAGCACTCAATAAATGATAGTAACAATAATGCCATAATAATGACTTAGACTTTGTCCAGTGAGCCTGTCCTAAAGCACCTGGCCCCAGGCACCTGGGCACAGAGGCCCAGACTCAGCACCAGGCCCCTGGTGTGTTCTCCATCAGACCCTGCGTTCCCCTGGGAAGCTGAGCTGGCACAGGGCTGGGATTCTGTGATGGCAGCAGACCCCCCACACCCACCCCAGCTGCCCCATCTGTATCTGTCTCTTGCAGGTAGGAAAATCCCTGGACACGTCCACTGTGGGCCACGGGAGCACTACTGTTCACTTATCCCCAGTTTCACCTGTGCACTCTCTCCCTCTCTCTCTCTCTCTCTCTCTCCCTCCCTCTCTCTCTCCCTCTCTCTCTCTCTCTCTGTCTCTTTCTGCTTTGTCTCCTGTTCATGCTCTCTCTCTAGCTTTATTTCTGTCCCCTCTCTTCCTGTCTCTGCCCCTCCCTCACCATCACCACCACTGCCCTCTCTGTAGGGCAGGATAACTGGTGGCTGTCAGCAGTGACACACATTCCCACAGGCAGGTCAGAATCACTTTGTTAAGGAGCTTGATTGAGCATCCTTCCCCCAGGTATTGGGTGCTGATGTGCCCCCAAGAGCAGGGAACATTTTAGCCTGTTTCCAGGCAAACTTTGGGCAGCTCAGAAGATACCTTCGCCTGCCCTTTTAAGGCCCATGACTTGTAGCTTCCTCCCTCACACACATGCAGACACCCTGCCAGTCCACCAGCATGGGGACATGGGGACATGGTCACAGAGCTGACTCCTCCTTATAGCCTGGAGCCTCTGACCCCACCCCAAGGGGCCCTTGCCAAGACATTCAGGCTGGTAACTGGGCAGCAGTGCAGCCCCCATGTCCCCACCAGTAGGCGTCGGGAACAGATATGCCTGTCGGGACAGCACTGACACCCCCCACCTGGGCAGCACTCTCTGCTGTTGTTTGACAGTCGGCAATTTGAGCAAACAGAATGACTCATCTGGAGACAAAGCCAAGGCAGAGCCTCCCCAGCCCTCTCCCGGGGAGAAAAACCAATTCCGGGCCTCACCAAAGTGCCTACTCCCTGCTCTCTCTGCGCCCGTGCAGAAGCCAGACTAATGGGACTGACTGCAAATGCCACCCTCTCTTCCCCCAAATCACTTGTGCTCTCAAGACACAGCAACCTGTCTAGAAAACCAAGCAGGCATCCTCTGGCTCATCTTCCCAATCAGCCCCAGAAGTTTCCTCACCAAGAGCTTCCCTGGGGGCTGAGCAGGTCCCCACCAATGGCAGGAGCCAGTCAAGACAGCCAGGGAGCTGGCGGAGGAACAGCCCCAAACAACTCAGGTACCCTCGGAAGGCAGCAGAGGGTCTGTGTCGAATCACCATCGCTCTGTCCTGTGACAACAGTGGCCGGGGTAACAAGGAGAGTGGGATCCTTGTTCAAGTCTGCCACCGGGAACAGTGCTAGATTTCTTTGCTTTTGTTTTGTTTTTAGAACTGAGCTTTGATCTTGACAAATTAGCCCCCTTCCCCCAATACACCACACACATACACACACACACACACACACACACACACAGGCAATCATTGATAGATTCATTTATTCTATATATTCATTTAGTCCATATATTAAATGTAATTTAATATTAAATGGAATTTAATATATCATTCATTCAACATTTGTTGGCACCAATCACGTGCCAAGCCTGTTGCTAGGCCTTGGAACTGCAGAAATGAAAACCCTCACGATGGATTAAATACTACACTGGAGACATGTGTAAGGTACTCTAGGAGCATATGGTGGGGAAAGATTCCATATTTTGCAAGGGTACTAGAAAGGGCTTCGTTGCAGAGGGGGTGCTGGCATAAGTACTAGAAGGATAAGTGGAATTCACCAAAGGGAGACACGGAGCTCACTGTGTACAATAAAGTCTTGGGTCCTGGCTGTAACACACGTCTTCTCAAACCCATCCGGGGTACGGCACACCCAGAAATTCCAGAGCTTCCCATGGAGCTCCACG
The DNA here is from genome assembly GCF_020740605.2 of Lemur catta. Lineage (NCBI taxonomy): Eukaryota > Metazoa > Chordata > Mammalia > Primates > Lemuridae > Lemur > Lemur catta. The sequence continues at coordinate 99,853,563 of NC_059130.1, read as the reverse complement.
AATATGTGGATAAACAGAGCTCCACTGTGTGAGCTGAGAACAATTCAGCTAAGAGAAATTGTGATCGTATCAAAAACAACACTATGAAGCACTGTTAAGACGGTCGTGTTGGCAGGGGGAAATATATAACAGAGCCTTCTCCTCGATGGCAGTGTGAAGGGTGAGGCTGACAGCTAAGGCGAGGATGCTTGATGTCAGGAGTAATATCTGAAAACTGAAGAGTCACTGGTCTTGTCAGCTGCTACCACTTCCTGGGGACCAGTGTTAGCAGGCACCAAAGGTTTAACAAAAACACACAGGAGTGGAAGGGACTGAGAAAATATTATCAACCAACTACACAGTTTCTGCAGTTTGATTAGAGCTGTAGAGGGGCTCTCTGCTCCTGAAACCCCTAATCTGACCTAGGAGGTCATTCCCGTGGCATCCATGGGTGGTGAGCAGGGCCACCTCACCATACCAGGCCTCTCTGCCCTCAGAAAAATCCTTAATCCCTGACTATGGTATTAGAGATCCCCAGATGCTGACCCAAGCTACATTTGTAGCCTTTCTCTCATTCCAATCCTGCCTAATCTAGCTGGGTCATTGCACTCACCATTCACCCACATCCTCTACTCTTTTGCTCATCATTGTAAGCTTAATTCCTGGCACATAATTTGTACTCAATAAGTATTTTATAGGATGGATAAGAGGGTGGCCAGATGCATGCATGGTCCACCAGGTGAGTGAATTCCTACCACTATGCCGTTCTTTCTGCCTGGAACCCCTACCCAAATCCAGCTTATTTTAGAAAACTGGCTCCTAACATTTCTCCTCCAGCGTCCCTCCTCCCCCAGCCCACTGTTTTGCACCATGATTACTTGTTCCTCTTAATTCCTGGTAATGGGTTTGCCATGCTCACTGGGAAAAGAATCACACCTTGATTTCACAGAGGGCCCTGCAATGTCTCTTATATTCCTCTTGGTTTTACAATTGGCTTTTCATGACTTTGTTCTCCAAGGAGCCTACGACTACCACAGGAAGAAAGACCTTATGTGTTGTTCCAAGACAGCCCTGGACCACTGGGCAAGTCACGGTGGAAACTCACTAGGTGGTGATGTCCTGGTCAAGCCCTCCTTGGGGAGCCAGGCTGAGCCACAAGAAGCCACTAGCCAGGCAAAGCATAATTGGTGTAACCCTAGCTCTGCCGCTGGGTGACCTTGGCTGACCACTTCTTTCTGGACCTCCAGGACATACTCAGTCTGTCTCTTCTGTAGCCCTTCCTTTGGAGAGCCCCCTACACCAGAGTGCTGGGGGGCGTGAGTCACGGAGCACGTCCTCTGAGCCCTAGGGATGGGCAAGTGCCCCAGCTGGCAAGTCAGCACAGTCGCCCTCCTTGTCACAGAGATGGGCTCCAGATGGGCATGTGACCGAGTCCAGGCCAGTCCGGAGGGGTTTACGCTAGAGCTAGCAGGGGCAGCACCTTGCTCACACAAACAGAAGGAAGCCTATGCAGTAGACTAGAATGAGACCACATCTAGGCCTCACAGAAGCACATCCAGGGATGGCATGGCATGATCCCCCAGGTCTAGCCGTGTCTGAAGTTGGTCTACCCCTAGGTTGCCCAGTTCTGAAGGTCTGCTCATTCCCCTTTACTTAAGATACTTTGAGGTGGCCTCCTAAAATCAAGAGTCCAGGGTCTAAGTCTCCCCCCATGAGGGGGATGGGAGATGAGCAGGTTGCTCTGCTTCCAGAGGAGTGGGAGGGGTGCAGTTTATGCCCTGAAGTGAGAAGTCTCTTAGAGGCTCTTGGAGGCTCCTGGAACCTTGCACCAATCCCAGGAAGGCTCCTGGGTGGCCTTCAGCAGCTCTGACCCTCAGTGGTTGAGGACTCCCAGGTGGGCAGCAGAGTGAAGGGGGCTGCTGCCTGCCATCTCCTCTCTAGCACAGCCACCAGCACCCACGTGCCCCCACCTGTCATCCTCCTTTCCTTCTGCTCTTCTTGCAGCCACATTATGCAAACGGGCCCATAGTCACAGAGCCCTGGAGATGCCCTTTTGGAGGGAGTGGGGGAACGTCTCCAGCTTACCTCTCCGCAAAGTGCTTCTGCGGCGGAACCACTCCCCAGGGCCAGGCACCATCTGTTGTTAGAAATCCCCTTTGCTAATTATTAAACTTCTCTGAATGGAAATGAATCACTGAGCCAGGCAGGAGGGGGCTTGGGGAGGCGCTGGCAATTTACTTAGCGGCAGTAATCATCCCAGCCGGGCCACACGCGGAGGCTCCTGATCCATCTTTGGCGTGGGCTACGCCACGTGCCCGGCATCCCAACGAGGCCTTCATATCTGAAGGAGAATCCACAGGCCCCGGGAATTGACTGTCAGGACTTCAGTGGGCTGGAGCCCCCCTGGAGCCCCCGAGGACCCTACTCCGCCTAGGCCCCAAGAGCCAGCCAAGGCTGGAAGTGGACAGATCCTGTTGGAATGGCCCAGTCTGTCCCGACTTCGGCATCTTGGAGGCAAAGCAACAGGCCCATCGCACCCCCACCAGCTCCCGGAAGAGGAAATGCACTGAGGATGAGATCAACCCTAATTACGCTGCAGGGAGGACAGGAGGGGTGGGAGCAGGCTCTTGAGAAATGGGAGGTGGGTCCCATCCTAACAAAAGCCCCACCACCTCCAAAGCTTCCTGCTGCCACTGTTATTCCCCCTGTCCCCCAGGCAGGCTGGGCCATGTTACATTCAGGGAGCGAGATGAGTGTAGGGTACTGGGAAAGAAAATCCCTGCGTCTTGAGCACTTGCTATGGTCCCAAGCACTTTGCTGTGTCCGGGGTGAAGTTTTCTCATGGAATCTGCCCAACAGCCATGCAAGACAGGCATTGTTGCTTCCAATTAACAGACTAGGAAGCTGAGGCTCAGAGAGAAAAATGCCTTGCCCAGGTCCTTCAGCTAGCTGGAAGAGAGGCAGGTCCCGGTTCCATGTGACTCCTTTCTCTCGACTACACTGGGGGCTAAAGGATGGGCTGGAACGTGTGTCCAAGGGAGGATTTGCTGATGCTGAGGGAAGCCACATGGGGGTCTGGCCTTTCTAGCCAGGCAGCTGGGTCTCTACCATCATCACCATCAACTCTGAGCATGTCCTAGTTGCCCATTGGCCCTGGGAGTGCAAAGTCCCCTGGGAAGAAAGTCAGGTATCAGCAATCCATGCCAGTCTGGTATCTGCCCCAGGACAACAGGGGGAAGGCACATCTCCAGGCAGTCACCTCATCCATATACCCCTCCCTTGTTTGGACGTCACAGAGGCCCCCAGGGCTTTGCATGGCCTGTCCCCTGCCCTCCTCCCCAGAGCCATCTCTCCACCGCTCCTCCCGGCTTTAGCAGTGCTGGCTTTCTCTCTGGTCTGGAAACATGCTTGCCATGTCTGCACACCAGGCCTTTGCTTGAGCTGTTCCTTCCACCAAGAACACCCTTCCCACACTCTGCCTGGCTGGCTCCTCCTCCTTCTTTGGGTGTCAGCTTAGACATCACTTCTGTAGGGGCCAACTCTCCCAAAGTGGAGGGTTGAGGTGTGAGAAATGTCTGTGGATGACGCAGCAGATGTTCATGAGGCCGCCTGCCACATCCTCTCCGGGCTCAGATGATTTCAGCACAGCTGTCGTGGACAGTTCCCTGTTCACGTCTCACTTCAAGCACAGGCCATGGCATCTCTACTTTCTTGAATTTTGGGACGGTCGCTCAATCCCCAGGAGCACCCAGGAAGTGTGGGGAGAAATAAAGCAATGGGTTTTGGGACTTGCAGATACGAGCCAGCTGCCCTGTCCTCCAGCGGGGATACCTCTGGGTGTGTTCTGCGTGGCTCTCCAGACTGTGGTGGGATCGAGCTCCAACTGCCCCCAGCAAGAGCCAGCTCAGGATTTCACCGGCTTCGCCCCTTCCCTGTCTCACTTGCTCCACCCTCTCACCCCTGCTTCCTCCCAAATCAACGACCTGTGCTCAACTCTTCACCTTAGGTTCTGTTTCAGGACAGGTGACCACAGAAAACTAATTTTTTTCTTTAACTATTATGTATATACATTAAAATATGTTAACATATGTATATTTAAAATATAAATAGTACACGTAATAGTCCAAAGGTGGAAATAACCCAAATGTCCATTCCTGATAAACGGATAAACAAGGTAGTATAAACATAGGTGGAATATTATTCAGCCTTCCAAAGGAATGCAATTCTGACATGTGCTACAACGTGGAATTAACCTATAAGACATGCTAAGTGAAATAAGCAAGACATGAAAAGATAAAGCTCTTATTCTTCCACCTATACGAGGTACCTAGAATAGGCACATTCATAGAGACAGAAAGTAGAACACAGGCACCAGGAACTGGGCAGAGCGGTAACGGGAATTATTATTTAATGGGTACCGAGTTTCTGTTTGGGATGATGAAAAAGCTGTGGAAATAGGTAGTGATGACAGTGGCATGACACTGTGAGCGTACCTAATGCCACTGAATCGCACACTTAATAATGGTTAAAATGATCAATTTTATGTTATGTATATTTTACCACAATGAAACATCTAAAGCATTTTTAAAATATATAAATAGCACATTAAGACTCATGATTTCACAGATAATATTGGTTAGGACAAGGCTAAGAAAACCAGTGAGCCTATTTAAAGTTCATTTAAAGAAAAACAATGAGAAGTGAGCAATAGCACAGTCGGCATGCTGATACGGCAAGAACTGTGCAGGTGGAATTTAAAGGATCATGGTGCGGGAAGCCCTGCCCCAGAAACGACATCCCCGCCGCTGCGTGCGCCTCGGGCACCCGCCACCTTCTCCTTTCTATACTGCTCGTTACACCTGTAAACACTCACTTCCTCATCTGCTTCCCCACTCGGCCCACGGGTCACATGAGAGCAGTGGCCCGTCTGCCCCGTTCCTTTCTGTACTCGGCATGTAGCAGGTGGGAAGTGCTCAATAAATACACGTTCAACTGGATGAAATGGAATTAGAAGTTAGCAGGAAAGTCACCTGGAACAGGGGAGTCTCCAAAAGTGAGCAAGATTTCCTCTGGCAGCAAAGAGGCCGAAGAGCATCTCAAGCAGGGCCCGGAGGAGGGAAGTGCGTGGTGTGTTCTGGGAGCTGCGGGTTGGCCTGGGAGGCGGACGCCTGGGAGGCTGTGTGTGGAGGATAGTCACAGAGGAAGCTGGGAGTGAGAGGAGCTCTCAGATGCTCACCTACGGCATTTGGGTGAATCCTTGCAAGCAGGGAGGGCTCTCTGCCCCCTCCCTTTTGCCAGGGTCTTAAGTCTCAGCTACGTCCCCGAGGACAGGAGGTCCTGCCTAGGGATGGTCTTCAGGTCATCTATGACACCTCATGCTGTACACAACTTATTCTAAGAATGTGCATTTTTCCAGGGAAAGGGTCCACAGTTTTCATCAGGTCAGAAAGGACTTTGCAATCCCTCAAAGAGTAAGACATGCCTAGCTCTGGGGAAAAAGCCATTTGGGCAGGGTCCCACTCAAACTGCCCTGTCCCCTGGGCCTTGGATCTCGGCGGGCGAGGGTGGAGGGCCCACCCAGCAAGCTCAGCCACTACCCAGCCTCACAACCTCCTGCCCTGAGGATGGGGCTGCAGGAGGTATGAAACTCAGCTGTATCTCAAGGTAGGCTGCTGGTTGAAAGGACGCCGGGTGCTGATCCTGGCCCTTCCCCACGGTTCTTGGCTCTCCCAGTTCCTCTGTCCTTCCTGAGACTCTGAGTCATCACCTGGGGCTGAGCCCAAATAGCCTTTCACCCACTTCCTCTCCACAGCAGCCCAGTCCCAAAGCCCGATGACACTCAGGTGACCTCCCCTGTGACCCCCACTGCAGGGCTCAGGGTGGGCTGACCAATCCCCTCCCTGGTCACCCACACATCTGAACCACATCCCAGAAGGGCCTCTGGCCACAGGACAGATGAGCATCACTCATCTCTGTCTGGACCCCAGCATCCGGCACGGAATGGCCAAGCAGGGGCTAAAGAGCCCAAGAGCGTGTGAGCAGCAGCACTCGTGGGCAATGCTCACTTTGGTCTCTCCCTCCAAAGGCTGGCTGTGGGTCCCTTCCGTCCCCTCAGGAAGCCAGGCCACATGTGGATTCAATTCCCACGCGGGCCACTTGCCAGCTCTGGGCAAACTGCTTCCTCGGGAAGCCTCCATGTCTTTAGTTCTGAAATGGGGTTAATAATCCTTTCCTCACTGAGTCCTTATATGGCGACAAATAAAATCATGCCCGCTGCTCCCAAACCGGGTTGGAGCGTCTTAAAAATTTGAGACCCTTCTATCTCCCTCTTGGAAATATGTAAAATTCATTATTATACTATAGGTTCTGAAAAGTTCTGCATAAAAGAAACCCAGAGCGGGACCACGAAACCTTCTGATCCGAGAGCATCCCCACTGTCTGTGCACAGCTGGCAGAGAAGCCGAGCTGCTGTACGTAAAAACAGCTCAGGGCCTGGCAGGCAATAGATGCACAATTAACAGGCTCTGTCTTCCCCCAAACACTTCCTCCTTTAAGAGGCAGATATGCAGAAAATGTAGAAAATTAAGGTAATAAAGCCATCCCCTGTGAAGCTTCCTGTGACAGCTCTGAAGGCTCTGTTCAAGGAGGGGCTGCAAAGACAGAGGGCCCAAGGCACAGCTTCCTGGGACCAGCTGCTGATGCCGGAGGCCACCCTGCGCTGCTGAAGGGGGCGGGTGAATCCTGCCAGATTTGAATGTTGCCTAATTCCCCTGAGGGTTTCTCTCCTGACAGCCAAGACCCACCCACCCATTAGCAGGACTTGGTGGCCAGAGCAGTGAGAAGAGGAAATCAGTGAAAAGGATACAAGCCAATAAACAGAGTCCACCCACTGCCAGAGCCCCCAGAGCCCCATGTAGAGCCAGCTCTGGAGGCGGGCCCTGCAGGGCAGGACCTCCCCTGCGTGGCCACAGGCACCTAATGGGGCTGTTCTCACAGCTCCCAGGCCCCTCTCTGCACACACACACACCCCCATCGTGTCTGCTGATGATGGCAGCGTTCCCTACTACAGCATAAACGAATGCATTATGTCTTTGTTATGCTAATGTCATAGCACGACGCAATTTAAATAGCACTTCCAGAAAAATTAAGTATGTTCATTGACACAGTGAAATGTTTTCACCCTCGATGTAACCTTCACAGATTCTGTACAAAATCCATCAGTCAGTGAGCTATTCATTTGCGAATGCTTAGCAATTATTATGCTAATGCATCACAATGCATTACAGCAAATTCTCTGTAAGTGGCAGGAAGTGCAGCTGCCTGGCACACACCACACCCACATCATGGGGCATCTATCAATGTACCAAGCCATCACTGCAACTTGAGTCCGACCACATTTTGAGCCCTGCCTTCAAGGAGCAGACTTCCTTAGGCTCATGTACTCAGCTAGAAAGCAAACATCAACACATCCTAGGTCTCTCAGTGGCAGGGTGTATCAGTTAGCTATGGCTGCATAATAAACCACCCCAAAACTCAGTGGCTTAAAGCAATAAGCATTTGCTATTGCTCAGGAGTCTACAGATACACTAGGTGGATCTACTGACTTGGGTCAATGAGGCAGACGTAGGCTGGACTCACCAGTTTATCTGTGATCTGTGGGAGCTAATTGGTCTAGGATAGCCTCATTTATGCTTCACAGTTGGCTGACTATCAACTGGGACAATGAGGGTGGCTTGGCCACTCATCTCTCTTCATCCAATAGGCATATCAGGCTTGTTCACTGTGACAGTGGCAGGACTCCAAGACAGAGTAAAAACATGCAAGGAACTTGACGTCTAGGCTTAGAATTAACACAGTGTCCCTTCTATCACATTCTATTGGCTTAAGTCAGTCACATGGTCAGCCAGATTTGAGAGGTAGGAAAAGAGACCCCATCTGTTGGTGGGAAATGCTGCAGTCACACTGCACAGACAGTGGAGACAGGGAGGAATGAAGAATCACAGCCATTTGCCCTCAACCTACTACTGGAGAGATGCCTGAACTACACGTATGGAAGACAGAGAAGCTGGCACCGACCATGCCCAGTTGCCACCTTATGATGTTGGAGCAGTATAGTCTGCTAGGTAGGTCAGGGACGGATAACTTGCTACTAGTTATGGTGATTTCTATAAACTAAATTGCTCCTCTAAGTGTGATATCCACCTTCAATTTAATGGACCGTCTGCTGAGACAGAAGAGGACTCCAGATCCACCAGCCCCTGCTACGACGTGTGCTCTGGCTGTGGGGTTGGCCTGCAAGGAACCATTCACACTCCTTTGGTGGGACCAATGGCCCAGACTAGTGAACCAACAGGCTGGAATTAGTCCTTCTCTATGGCTGGGGATCGGTGTCCAGTTCCGGTCCACCCAGAGCTCAAAGGCTGGCTTTGGCCCCCAGCGCCACCCACTGAGCAGCCAGACCTGGAAGGCTGGTGCAGGAATGCTCGGAACGTGCGTGGCTGCCCTGGTCACAGCCTCCGCTGCTTGCCGGCCATGTTTTGTATCGCAGCCCCTTGGACACAGACGGTCGGATGAGGGGGCAAGCACTTGACCCAAAGACAAACAACCTACGGCCTGGCTCATAAAGCAGCATCGATCCAATCAGAGCTCTTCCCTTGGGAATGCGAACTGAGAAACATGGAAAAGGCTTGCTGGTCAGTGGTGGCAGGAGCCGTGGCTGAACCATCCTGAGGTGCCGTGAGGCCGGAGAGGGCACGATGGCCACTGCAGAGGACGTCGAGGGAGGGGGGACGAGGCTGGCTCTAGTTTCACGGAGCTGAAACCACATTGCCCCTGAGATGGGGGAGGGGAGGGGGGACAGGGAGGGAGAGACACTACTCTCCGGAGCCCCCAGCTTCCAGAGGGCTTTCCAGCTGCAGTTCCAATCCCCGTGCCTCTTGAGAGTAAGCCCTCTCGAGTGGCAACTTAGCAAACCCGACGACGACACTCCACACGCTCACGTGTCCCGTGTGTCGTTGCCGGCTTTCCAGCAGAGCTCGCTTGAAGAGTCAGGCTTTACTGCGGCAGAACCAGTGGGACCAAACCATGGTCCCCCAACCTGTTCACCACAGGTCAGAGGGATACTTTTAAAACACAAATTTGATCAGGCCGTAACACTGCCTAAAGCCCTTGGATGCTTCCCACTGCTCTTCAGATAAACCCCAAATCCTGCCAAAGCCTAGGGAGCTTTGTGTGGTTTGGCCTCTGCCTGGTCCTCCAGCCCCCTCCCACATGGCCCCTGGCCTGCCAGCAGCTCTGTTGCACGCGGGCACCCAGCCCCAGTGGCGTGAAGGTACCATGCTGCTCCCTACTCCCGTCTTTGCCTCGGCTGCTTCCTCTGCCTGGGGCACTCTCCCTCCTCCTTCTGTGGGGCCAACTGCCTCCCTGCCTATCGGGATTCCAGTGTGTGTGGTCTGGACACTGGACGTGCCTGGATGTCCTCACACCTGCACCCTTCCCACCCAGCCTCAGGGACGGGCTCACCCAGATCGGCAGGTGCCTGGGCTACTGCAGGCCTGGTGGTCAGCCCTGCCCACTCCCAGAGTCCTGCAAGGTCTGGCTTCCCTCAGTGGGATCTTCCCCCCAAGAGAGCGTAACCATAGCAACAAAGAAGAGGGGTCAGTTTAGGCTCCACAGTGGCAGAGAATCCCTTCCTGGGGACACTGACGGAGTGTGCCCACCCAGCATATGAAGAACCACAAAATCCCAGCCAGGGGAAGCCACGGAAGGACTCTCCCTCTTTACAGATGAGGAAACGGAAGCTCCCGCCATCCATCCATCCCACCTCCCCCTTCCTGGCCCACTGGCTTGGCAAGAGAACAAGGAGCTGATGGCCATAGCCAAAGACAATGACGACCATAGCTGAAATTTACTGAGTGTTGACTATATGCGAGGCGCTGTGCTAAGGGTCCTACATGGGTATTTCATTTCATCCTTACAACACATTCAATAGATGAGGAAACTGAGGCTCCGGGAGGTTTTAAGTGTCTCACACTCACTAAGTGCTAATGCGTGTTCTGCTGCCCTGAGCGGCCTCAGTCAACTCTGGTTCTCTGGGACTTCTCCGTAGAAGCGAGTGGCCGGAGTGTGGATGAGCAGACAGGGGCCTGCAGGTACTCATCTGCCCTCGCCAGGGCTGAACAGGGCCCCTGGAGGGAGAGTGGGTCTCGCATCACCATGCCCCCCTGGCTGGCTGCCTAGTGACCAGGGCGGTGGGATGGCGAGGTCAGGAATGACAGAGGGACAGGGAACAGGAACCACCATGTGAGCTCTATTCAGATGACAGCCACACAGTGCGGTGGGGACCATCGCTCCCATTTCACAGTTGAGAAAACTGAGTATCGGAGAGAAGAGTTTGTCTAACAGCACACAGCTTGTAAGTGGCCAAGCCAGGGAGTGCAGCCAGGCCTGCATGGGGCCTGCTTGCCGCCTGGTCCGTTATACTTCCCAGAATGCAGCCAGACACTCCTCCAGGAGGGCTGGGGGTGAGAGGTGAGCCTGCCTCTTCCTTCCTCCTTCTCGGGAGGGTAGACGGGCTGCCTGCGGCATTTGGGTGGTAAATGGTTTTGAGCACCTGCTGTGTACCAGGCCCTGTTCTAGGTGCTGAGAATATGCTGTTGAACCAGGTCCCTCCTGGACCCTGGAGTTTAGCTGAGGGAGTCGGACTATAACCGAATAAAGGCAGAATGCGGTGTCAAGTAGCAAAGGCTGCCCTGCCCAGCTGCAAGGGAGCAGCGTGCCCGAGTCGCTCTGGGAGTACGTCTGCAAAGCACTGTGAGCAAACAAGCAAAAGCAGAGTGTGGAGGAGGCGTTGCACGTGGGAAGGAGTCCTCCCCAGGGTCCTGACCCTGCTCCCGAGTCCTCCTCACTCCCTCCAGCTTCCGAATCCCACTCTTAATGAAGTCACCACCTCAACCCGCTCAGCAAAACAGGTCAGCGCATCCCAAACCATGTCTCCTACACATGCTCGGGGAACGTGCCAGTTGTCCCAGCTGAACCGGGTGGGGCAGGAGTGGGTGGGTGGGTGGTGCTGGGGAGAGGGGAGCTCCTGGGACAAGATGCAGATGCTCAGGGGCCCAGGCCAGCAGCCAGAAGCACCATGGCTGTGGTCCTCAGGCAGAGGTCTCACGTGTGGCTATGGCTCCCATAGCTTCCAGAGGTGGTGGCCTGGCTCCAGCCACCATCCAGAGGGGTGAGGAGGACACGAATTCTTGAAAAAGGCCACTTGGTCCACAGCTGAAAGCCTCGGGTCCTTGCTGCTCCGTGCAGTGAATGGTCTGCAGCAACTGCACCAGTGGAGGCTTGCTGGGAATGCAGAGTCTCGGGCCCTGAAGAGTCAGATGTATGTATGGACGATTCATGGATTCTAGCCGAGAACTGGCTTAGATCACTTATTTCAGGGAAACATCCCACAGAGCTGCAGGGAAGCAGGCAGGGCCCACCCCCAGGCCAGGCCAAGCCTCCTAAGGGACAGTCACTAACCTTTCCAGAAGGTCACTGGTCAGGGAGGCTGCAGGGGCAGCCCTGGGCGGAGGTCTTTAAGCAGTGAGGAGGGAGTGGGGAGAAAAAGATGGGGGAGTCAGGAACAGAGCTCAGCCCCGGGAGAGGGAAGGGAGCGAGCAGGAAGTGGGGAGGCGGGGAAGGGGGGCCGCTGCCAGCCGGGCTGAAGGCTGTTGGCCAACAAGTAGGGCAAGGAGCCGACAGCAGCTCTCAGAGGGCCGCTGACACCTCCCCAGAGCTCTATCATCTCCACGGACAATTAAAACCTGGCTGTCTCGAGTGAGCCCTGGCAGCCCGGCCCACCTGCTGCTGCAGCAACTCTGGCTCCAGCCCTCTCCCAGCCGCACACGCCCCCTCGCTCGCGCCGCACACAACCGCGCATTCCCTGCAATACTTATGCCACGCATCGGTGTGCACCCACGCATGTGCACACCCGAACAGTGTGCGTGCTCTCCCCCACACATCCTCCAAGCGCTGCCTGTGCTCTCGGGACGTCTGCCTCTCTTGGACATGGTGCACACACAAAGACTCACAAGCACACCCTTCCCCGCAAACGGGGCATACACCCACCAAAACATGTACACAGGAGCTCATACGCACCCACATACCCACATCTGCTCTGCCCGGCACACACGCTCCCACATGCATGGGACGCCTGCATGCACATGTGACACACACACCACACACACGTTCACTCCTCCCGACACTGGGGGTAGGGGGTGTAACTCCAGGGAACGCTCACTGAGAGCTCCTGTGTGCCAGGCACTGTCCTAGGTGCCCTCCAGGTCTTTACTCCTCCCTGCACCCTCGGAGGTAGAGGCCATGATCATTCTCATGTCACAGATATGGGGGCACAGAGAGGTCAGGCATTTGCTCAAGGTCACAAAGCTAATGAGCAGCAGAGCTGGGCCTCAAATCCAAGCTCTTGACCGCTATTCCACACTGCTTCATCCCATGACGCTCACGGCCAGGAGCCTTGAAAACTGAGGTCCTCCCTAAGCCCCCAGTTTAAATTAGGTTCCTGTGATATACGGTCCTGGAGCCCCTCTGGACTTTTCCTTGATGTTAATTACCACAGTTAATGACATATTTATGGGACTTTTAACTTTTACTCATTCATTCTACAAATGCGTATTGGGCATCCACGAGGAACCAGGCCCCGTTCTGGGCGCTGAGGCCAGTGCTAGTCTCTGTCTCTCCCACTGCCGTCCCCCGTAGGGTGGGGATTCCGTCCACATTGCCCAGCAGGAAGCCTTTGACACAGAGCCACACTCGATAAGCACCCGAAGGGCCAATTAACGACTGCATGCATGACACGGACTACACAGCACTGCATCTGCACACACGTTCCCCCCGGGTGAAGAGCCCTGGGTTCCAAGTTTCACAGACTTGTGATGTCACACTCAGCTTAAGCACCCACATGCCACGACTCACCCCCACATCTTCACACAGGCACTGTCACACGTGCACACACACATGCTCATACGCAATTCACATCTAGACATAACTGCACACCTACACACCTGCACACTTGCTCTAATGGTCACACCACATTCACACGTGCACACCTGCCATCCACACACACACACAATCTCTCCCACCACGTTCACCCCCACCCTCGCCCACCCTGGTGGGAGCAGGGATGTGAGTCAAGAGCTCCAACAAGAGCCAGGGGCCACATAAGGAGGAAGGCTGCCACTCAGTGCACCTGGCCCCAGAAAGTGACCCTCTCAGGCAGCCAGGGATCCTGCCCCAAATCCCCAAATGGCAACTTCCTGTTTGGACGTATGAGCCCTGGGAACCATGAAGACTGCATCAGCGTGGACAGTGAGGTGCTCTGGGGGTATCAAATGCCTCTGGGTCTAGCAAGGAAGGGTCGGGTGTCAGGTGGAAGAGTAGGGGGGTGGCTACAAACCCTTGGGGCTTGGCAGCCAGGAAGAAGGGAAAAGGTAGTGAATTACTGCTGGGGACTGTCCCAACCCTTCTCTTCCATGGCCCTTCCTCTGGCCAGGATAATCTGGCCATGTGGGCTGTGCAGAGCCCAGGCCAGGAGGGTCACAGTGAGCAAGGGCAAGGCTGGGGGTCAGGCAGGACATCCTGGGCCTCAGGAACATCGCAGGCAAGGCCTGGCGCATGCAGAATGGGCAGCTGAGGGGGTGTGGGACCAGGTTTAACCGGATGGAGAAAGGTCCCAGCCCAAGCTGGGTGGCATGAAGCCCGGGCAGGGATCAGCACGTGGTTATAGGCTCCATGCAGAAAGATCACGTTGGGTGCCGACACCCACGGGATTGTCCCCACGGTGGGTGTCCAGGAGTGTTGGGTGGTGGGGTAGCCCCTAGTTCTGGAGCCCATGGGGCAGGCCAGAGGGGACAAAAAGGAGGAGCTTGGTGAGGAACAAACATGAGACCCTGGGTAGCAGTGTGCAGGCCCTTTCTCTTTAGAGTCAGGAGGTGCTTGCCCTGCCTTGCCCCGCCCAGCTCCAAAGCAGAGCAGGTGGTCCTGCCTGTCCCTAATAAACCTGGTATTTCCCTGCGGCTGGAGCACCCTCCCCACCAGCCCTCATGCCTGACTACCTCCCGGTGCTGCCAGCATTTGGGGACATGGGCCTCAAAGCATGATCTTCATGGAGGCTGCCTTGATGTCTGGGGCCAGGCAGCCAGAGCAGACAGTGTGAATTTCATGCCCACATGCACCGCACAGGATCCCCACACACAGAAATGCAAGGGCAGACGTGGGCACACGTGCCTCAGGCCCTTGTCCCTGCTGGGCAAAAGGTGGTCCATCCCTGTGGTGCCCTGGGTGGGTTTTAGGTGTGGCAGGGGGATGGCCTTTCCTGCTGGGGCACTGAGGGGCAGAGCAAAGGCCTTGGATCCTGGCCTTCCTTTCATACAACAACTGCTAAGTGGCAGAGATGGCTTTTCAGAGGCCATGCCCGAAGCTCCCAGCTGCCATCATTAACTCTCAGAGGCACCCAAGCTTCCTGCCACCTCCCAGACCTCCCCCCACTGTGCTGTGTCACACTGCGGCCCTTCTCTGTCTGACATCCCACAAAGTAGGACCCAGCAATAAAGGGTGGGTGTCTCCTCCCAGCTGATTTCCCTCCCCCTCCTCACAGTGGTCTTTGTAAAGAGTGTGGGGGCAGGGATGGTGGAGAGATGAAGTCTCTCTGGACCACAGCTCTCCCAGCCATTCCTCACTCAGCCCAAGAGGAAGGGACATGCCTTCAGCCTAGAGGAGCCCTCACCCTATCCCAGGGGCTCAGACTCACTGTTTCTTCCTCTTGGAGCTCCAGGGAGAATCCTAAGGAGCTGGTTGCCCAAGACAGTCATTAGAGAAAGCTGATGTTTCCTAGTTCTGAGGCTCCACTTGAGTACAGAATACCATGATTCTTCAACATGCATCCATCAGTCTGTCCATCCATTCATCCATCAGTCCATCCATCATCCATCCATCCATCCACCCACTCACCCATCCACCAGTCCATCCATCAGTCTGTCCATCCATCCATCCATCAGTCCATCCATCCATCCATCCACCCACTCACCCATCCGCCAGTCCATCCATCAGTCTGTCCATCCATCCATCCATCTGTCTGTCCATTCATCCATCCACCTACTCACTCACCCACCAGTCCATCCATCCATCCATCCATCCATCCATCCATCCATCCATCCATCCATCAGTTCAAATCATGTGCTCTGAGCTCAGGCTGTGCCAGGCCCTGGGGCTCTAGGGACAAAGAAGAAGAACAGAAACAGTCCCTGTCCTCGAGGAGCTCCCAGCCTGGTCTGAGAGGAGATGAGAAGACACACAAATGACAAGACAATGTGATAAGTGCAGTTACCAGGCTATGAACAAAGAGCTGTGGAATTACACAGGCCAAAGGCTGGAGGAGCTGGAGGAGGCTTGGCAGAGGAGGTGACATTTAAGCAGAGTCTTGAAGATTGAGTGGCAGTCTTCCAGCCAGAGACATTGGGGAGAGCTCAAGCCGACATACCTTAGAGGTGTCTTGTGACAGTTTTAGCTCCACAACTAATAACTTTGGGGTTCAGATTAAATCTTCTCCAGCGATTGAGCTCAAATCTGATGCAGTCATGTTATACCTTGATCTAGGAATTGGAGCCTCATGGAAAATAGCCACCCAGCCCTCCCAAGGATACAGCCTCCCCCTAGAAATCCCAGCACATTCATTCGGGGTGCTATGCTGCAGCTCTGGCTGGTTGGGTGCTCCCTTTCCCCTCTTACAGATGTTCTGATCAAGGTTGAACTATCAAGAGCAGAGCCCAAAGCAATGGATGTACCATGTCCAAAGTCAAGCCGGGGGTTGAGGAGGCAGAGTTCAAGGTCACAGCTCTCAGTCCATCAGATGGGGGGCACTGTGGTTCAACTCCATGTCTGCCCAACAGAGCTTCCCCTGGCAGCAGACCCTGAGAGCAGGACTTGAGTTCAAGTAGTTTACTCGGGAGTTGCTCCAGGAGGCAGTGGTGAAGAAAGGGAAGGGAAGGAGGGAAGGGAAGGAAGCCGAAGAGTGTGTTGCCGAGCAGATTATCACCAAGGGCACCTTGGGCTCAAACCCACAGGGTGGGGGTAGTGGGACACATATAGATACACCCCAGGATTATCCTGCCAGAGGAGCACAGAAGCTGGGGTGTTTGTCCTCCAATTACCATCCGTTATTGGCGGAGGGCAGCTCGTGAGGCTTCAGCACCCCAGCACCTCCAGCCTGGAGAAAGTTCCTACAGAGTCTCAGGTGCTTGCAGCCAAGCCCCGCTGGCATGGCTGGAACGGTGAGTGCACAGGGCTGCGGGCGCTGCCTCTGATGGCAGCGGGGAGGGCGTGGCCATGAGCGACATGCTATCTCCTGGGACAGGGGAGTCTTGAGTTTGAGGCTCACCTCTAAACAGTGATCAGGGACAACCCAAGCAGATAAAGGACACTGAATGACAAGTGCCTGCCCTAACAGAACTCAGGCATGGTACAAAAGACACTAGGATGGAGGGTCCAAGAGCTTTAATGCAAATGAAAACCCAAGCCTGGGCCCCACCCTTCCAGAATCCTAGCTCCGCCTGGCCTCACGGCATCACTGGATCACTGGGAAGCCCTCGAAGATGGGGACCGACCGTGGCAGCAGGAGCAATGCTGTGGTTGGCAGAGTTGCCATCCCACCTATGAGACCGCAGGAAGGAGCACCCAAGCCCGCCCAGAGATCCGGATGGCAGGGTGGGAGGAAGCCGTGGCTGTCGGCCAGACAGGAGGCAACCAGAGCACCCCTCCCGTGGGAGGACTTCAGATGTACCCAGAGTTCCTGAGAGTGAGAGTAACTTTACTCCGAGTGTTGCAAAGTGAAACTCGACAAAGTGCCGAGTCACAGAAAACGCCAAGATTCTTCACACATAGAATAATGAGGCAATAAAACTCAACTGTAAAGTTAAATAATTTACCATAAATATCTAAAGCTCTCAAATTATTCTCTGCATTAACTGCCTATGTTTAAAATGATCTTTGCATTCACTATGTCACAGATGGCAAAAGCAGACAAGAGAGTCCTTGACAACTCTAACTGCAATTAGCCCTTCCCAGCTGCGGTGATTTAAAGGCCTTTTCAGTTAAGCTGAATGAAACACCCGCGCTTTATAAATAAAGGCTTTACCAGGGCTGACAATGAAGTATTTGAAACGTACAGGCCTGAGCTTGTGGGGAGGGGGCGGCGGGGAGAGGACTGTCACTACATCCCCAAAACGGAGCCTTACACACCCCTCAACCCACCTCCCCCCCAGCCCCACTCACGTGATGCTCAGACACACACCCCCGTCCACAAACGCAGGCCCACGCCCTCCTCCCCTCCCCACAGACACGCCCTCGCCCCCTCCACGTTCCTGCACACATCCTCGCAGTCCTACCGCCAAGCACATGCGTCCTCTCCCTGCACACACGCCTGCATGCACACGCGTCCTCCATGCCTTCCCCCCTTGTGCAAAAACACACACACACGCACACATGCACTGAGGCGGTTGTGTATCTCCGAGAAAGGTGCCCAGGTCCAGAAGCAATTTTTCAGCGAGTAAAGGCCAAATGAGGTCGGTTGTCTCGGGCAGAGACCTGAGTGCCAGCCTTTGTGGCCAGGCCCAGGAGCCCTCTGCTGCGGCCGGCAGAGGAGGAGGAGTTCTCTCCATGCTGGGGAGGAGCTGCCCTTCAGCAACACACGAGCACCTTGGAGACGAGAGTTGGGAGGCAGCTGCGGTAGCGCACAAAGGAGGTCAAGGTTACCCTGATTGCCGCCGAGCGCTCCTCCCCCGGGCCTGGCTGGTTAATTGCTTAGAGTCTGGTGTGGCAGAGGGAGCTGTCGGCAAAATGGCCCCCCTGAATCACATGCTCAGATCTTTGGGATCCTCCTGGGGGTCCCAGGCTGGGCTCCACCGCTTCCCCGCCCAGCCTCGCCTACGGCACAGTGGATGCAGCCAGGTCTCAGCTGGCTCAGAAAAGCTGGGGTCCACAGCATCCACTTCCTGCATGTCCTGCGGACACCAGGACTTGTCCCAACCACAGTCTCAGCCTGAATAGCCCTAAGTCACAGCCTCTCCCACCCTGGCACCCATAGCACAGTAACCACATCCCCATTTTCCTGAGCAGTTACTCACACCTGGCACCGTGCTAAGCTCCTCCCAGACATTATGCCTCTTGCGCCCACTAAAATCCTATGAAGCAGATACTATTATTCCCATGCTCAGTTTTCAGATAGGGTCGCTGAAGCACAGGGAGGCTGAGTAACTTGTTGAAGGGAGAAAGGTCGGGGTCCCAAGCCAGGCGGTGCAGCTTCAGAGGGCACAGCCTCAGCCACTGCGCTGTACAAGGCTCTCCTACTTAGTGCCCGAGAAGCAGCCCTGTCCTGACCACAGCCCTCTCAAAACCCAGCCCTGCCTGGCTGAGCCCCGAGCCCCTGCCCAGTCCTCCCAGCCACCTCCCTTAGGCTTGGGATCCCATTTCTGAAATACGAGCCAGCCCCGACAGTCACGACGCCCCATCTCCCTGACTGCGCACCCCCTGTGCACATTCTGCTGTATCCGCTGGGCTAGGCTTTCCCTGCACCGACACATCTACCACCCCTGGGCCACCATCTGGGTCCCGCATCACGAGATCCTGCTTTCCTTCCAGCTTGGAAGGGCCAGTACCCTTGCACCGGGGCCAGCAATGTTCCCTGGGGCCGGGAGAGCTCCAGGAGGAGCTGGCTCCAGACACTCTCTGAGGCTGTTGGGAGGACCAGCCAGAAGTTCCGGAGAAGCATTTGGACTCCTGAAGAGCTCCACCCCAGACAAGCTCTCATTAATTTGCTGTTTATAATATTTGAGTTCCAGGGAGCTGCCTGGGCTGGGACCCAACTTGCAAAGGAGGAAAACAGAACTTATTCTATCTCTGGTAGCAAATGAAGACATTTACAGGATCTTGAGCTCTGGTAAAGGGATGAGAGGGGGAAGGACGGACACAGTCACAAGGAACTGGTCTGAGGTCTGGAGCAGTTGGGCAGCTCCAAACCACTGAACCCAGGGCCCTGGGAGTGGTGGCAGCCAGAATGCCAGGCAGTGGGGAGGGTGGCCCCTGGGAGGGGATTGCTGGGATCAGATGAGAAGGAAAGTGGCTTCGCTGCAGACCTGAGCCCAAGCCCTGCTGTGGCCACGAGCCTCCTGGAAAAAGGCAATGCTTCTGCCCCCACAGTCAGTGTGGGTGTGGAGACCAGGTCCCAGGCCCTGCCCCACTTGTCCATCCTTCCATGTCCCCCACGTGCACCTTCCTTGGTGAGGGACGGAGGTGGTAGATTACCCTGAGCTGCCTGAGGAAAGCACATGGGCCCCAGATCCACATCACCACTTCCTCGCTGTGGCCTTAGGTGAGACCCTTCACCTCTCTGAGCCTGTCTTCTCATCTGTAAATTAGGAATACTAATCCTCACCTCAGCCAGGATCCAGCACGCTCACGCCCGGGAGGCACCTAGCACAGTGCGGGGACATCGTACATCGTAGAGGCTTCATAAATGCGGTTCCCTTTACTCTTTCTTCCCCCTTTTCCGGACTTCCCTTCGAGGGAGTCCTAGACAACCACAGGTCAGAGCCTGAAGGGGCCACGGGAACATCTTCTTTAACTCCTGCATTTTACAGGCCAGAGAGAGGCAGTGAACAGCCTCAATCACACCGCGGGTCCACGACAGAGGCTGAACTCACAGCAGGTCCGGCTTCCCCAAGCACCCAGCTGCCCCACAGGCTCACCTGCACGGAGGCTGCTGCTTAGCTTCCTGCCAACAGCCTTCACCTTACAGCTGAAGAACCAGGCTCTGGCAGGGGAGGCAACGTGCCCAGCACTGGCCTCACCACCGGCAAGGGAGAGGCCCGAATGCCAACCCAGGTCTTGCTGGCTCCACAAGGAGCTCTCCCCGGGGTTCCTGCGGGCTGTAGCCTTGCCTCGGGTCATTCGTCTCTCCCGGCGTCTGCTAGGGCTCAGCCAAGCCCCCAGGAAACAAGAGGGTGACCACAACAGCAAGAATCCTCAGCTGGGTGGCAGGGAGGGCCCAGGGCCAGTGGCGGGCTCTGCACAGAGGTGCCCTGATTCCAGCACGGTCCGGAAGGCTTGCCTTGGTGTGGCCAACCCTCAGCTGCTCCCAGCAGGTGAAAGGGCCCAGATGGGGCCTGGGAATCTGGGCAGGCCAAGCTGCAGGAAAAAGGGGCTGGCAGAGCTGTTCCCAGGAGAAAGCCCAACCCCTGCTCTGTGATGGAGACGGGGCCCCTCCATTGTTTGCTTCTCCTTGTGCCCAAGTTTGCTGATATCTATAATGAGGTGGACCCTGGGCACAGAGATGAATAAGATGCCATCTTCCACCCTTCCCGAGTTTGGGAGAGGAGGGGAGACTGACTTCGAGGACAGAGCGCTCTGGGGAGAGAGGGCGTGAGGCTGGCTGTGCAAGGGCCAGGCCCCAGGAGTTCAGGGAGAGGCTGGAGAGGGCGGTGTGGGTGGGACGGCAGAGGGTCTCAAATGCCCCGTCAGGAAATCAGACCTTACCCTGAGAGCAACGGGGAGCCATGGAAGAACTGGAAGCAGGAGAGGGCCACAAGGAAATGTACAAAAGTCAAATTCTGGCAGCTGAAGGGTAGAGGGCAGGTTGGGTGGGCACCTATGAAAGACTGAGTCGTGTGGAAGAAGGTGGTGGTGGCGGGAAGGCAAGGGGGAGGCACACCCGAGTACGCAGAGGTGGAGAGGAGGAGGCACGCTGACCCACGGTGTGAAGGGCGAGAGGGCACCTGTCGGGCCCTCCTGCCTGGGACTGGGCTCGAGCTGCCCACGAGCAGCAGGAAGAACAGCTCCCGTTTACGGAGTGCTATGTGTCCTCAGCTCAGCTGGTCCTCACAACTCCATGAGGCGGGATCCCCATCACTATCCCCACTTTACAGATGAGAAAGCCGAGGCACAAAGAGGCCAAGTGATTTCCCAAGGCCACAGCGAGAGCCAGGATTATGGCCAGGCAGTCTGATCCCAGGGCCTGACCTCTTCCCACTAACTGCCCTGCAGCCCTCAGGTCAGATGGTAAGTCGGTGCTGGACACTGGAGTCCAAGGTGTCCCTGAGACATCCGGGATAACTGGCAGAACATGGAAGTTCCAGACACATCAGCATGGAAATGGCTGATTAAGCCTTGGGATGGGAGTTGTGGGGGCCAGAGGAGGGAGATGGTCAATGGACCAGCCATTGAGTAAAGGCTGAGAGGGTGACCAAGCAGGCAAATCTAGAGTGCCATTGGCGGAGGGGGCATGGGAGGGCGTAGGGGGCATGAGAAGGCATAGGAGGCCTGGGAGAGCACAGGACCTGGTGCGGGGAGCACTCCAGCTGGGCTCGGCAGGCTGGGCTTGTGAGTCTCCGCTTCACCTCTTGTTGGATTTACACCCTTGAGCCAATCTCTTAACTCTCTGAGCATTGGTGCCCATCTTCAAGGGGGACATTAATAAATTCAGTCCACAGGGCATGTGGGAGGATCAAACGTGACAATGTCCAACAGGACCTCCAACAGATACTAACACACATCCTCCCAGTATGATGATGTGATATGATGTGAGTCTGGGCCAGGTGTGTGCAGATGACAAGCTGGAGACAGAGAGGGGCCGTGGCAGGTGATGTGCCCCCAGATTACTCCGCTATAGCTGGAAGAGCTGCTTGGATTGCTTGCACCTGTTTTGGGGATTATCTCAGCTGAAGAAATGTGCCTCACCCAAGGTCATGCCTCCTTCAGGACCTGGGTGGGGGACGTATAAAATAACTGATCGACACAGGGGATAGAGCCTGGCCCTCTTGTCCCAGCACAACCCAACTCAGAAGGGCCATCAGCTCCAGTGCTCCTCATGGGGTTGACAGGGCCCTTTGCTGTGACTGTGTTGTGGCCCAGTCTCTCTCTGCCCAGTCCTGCTCCCACTCCCTCCCTGCCACTGGGTTGGATCCCACGCACAGTCCTAACGAACCCGCTGCCCGGAGATCGCCAAGCCCACACTTGCAATGCCACTAAGACCAAGTGACCCCACCTGCCCATGGGTGGACAGAGCAGGCCATTACCCAGTTCTCCCAACAGGTAGCTGTGCTGACCTTTCTGAGGATTCTGCAAATCGTTGAGCTGTGTGGTCAACACAAATCACAGTTATCCCCTTTTCCCCTCTCAGCTCAGTGACCTGGAGCAAGTTAGCTCACCTCTCTGAGCCTGGGTCCCTGCATCTGTCAATTGCGGATCATAACCCCAACCTCACACAATTGTGTTAAACTAGGAAAGGCTTCTAAAGAGCCTCACGACTGCCTGCGAAGCCACATGGGCTCTGCCTTCTATTTGACCATTAAATTTTCTCATTTCTAGTGTCTCAAATAATTTACAAACATCAGGTTTTAAGTTATTTAAGCTGAGCAACCTTAAGCGAGTTACTTAACCTCTCTGTTCCTCGGTTTTAGTACCTATGAAGTAGCAGCAGTCTCATAGGTTGTTGTGAGGATGACTGAGTTAATCCGTGGAACACTCAGAGCAGTGTCTTGCACGTGGTGATCCTCCATAAATGTCAGCTGTTACCTTCAGAACTCCCCTTTTGTCAGCTGGAACCAAGAACTTCATGCAATAACCCTGGCTGTGGTCTCTTCCAAGCAGAACCGTGTGGCACCATCACCTCCCCTGTGTTAGATTCTTTATTTTTAATCATGCAGCCCGGAATTTTTGGAGAGTGATTCTTTTCACCTGC